>NC_141696.1:1208455782-1209726321 GCF_964263255.1 Lissotriton vulgaris
TAAACTAAGAAACATGAAAGGAGCACACCATTTGCACGTAAGGTGCAAATAGCTAAATATAAAAGCCATCAATAGAAAGGTTCCTGCAAGTTTTTACATGTAGAATAAGCAAGCAAATATAGCAAAACGTATCCTCTAAAAATCAACATAAAACAAAATCAACATAAAAAACAAAATAAAAAAATCAACATAAAAAAGGCAGCCGAGGTCCAATACTCTATGAAACAACAGAATAGGCACAAGTGTCGATCATAACTTGATAATTCTCATCACAAAGGATAGCAGACTCACTGAACGATAAGACCCTATTTTACCAGCGTTATTATGGCATAGTATTTCGATGTGAACAAAGGACTCACCATAAAAGGCTGTGCAGTGCTCATAAAGTGACCCAAGCCAACCGGATTACAGTCAGAAGAGGGAGAAATGTAAAAACTAAATGGCTTAGTAATTTATTTTTACTTGTAATGTTAGGGCCCCCCTCAACATCCACAGACTTTCACTCTTTCTCTGTCTATTGTAATAGATCAAGTTTTGACTTGGGAAGAATATTTTATTTCAATGCCTCTCCGCTTATGTTTCTGAGAATCTACTTAGGTTTTTTTCTAACATAATTTATGTATTTTCCCCTCTGAGGAATGTTTGACACTGTGCATAGTTTGATTTTCCCCCATACATCTTTTCTCCATTACCCTTTTTCGAACAACATGTTATGCCCTAGGTGTAATCTAAATAATGTAAAACCCATATTTTACATGAAAGTGTTTACTTACCGGCCACGGCTGAAGCGTTTTAAGGCTGTTTTCTACTTTGTTAAGATCTTCAAACTTTGTAGCTCCATCAGCATCAGCCATTAGGATTTGTTTCCCTCGTGAGCTAAGGACACCCTGAATTAAAAATACAAATTACTAAATATAGTCAACAGAATAAAAAACAGAACTTTGTGAAAAAAGATAAAAGATACACACAACTAAAAATGCAACTAGGCAGTTTCCACTACCCCCTGAGATGGAAAGAAGCAATTAAGAGAGGGTAGAGATGCTGGTCAAACAAACAGTGGTTAAACTGTGATCATCCATGGGGAGAACTAGCTAAGATACAGAAAGGTCCTTTTATTATGCCATGGTATATTTATTACCTATGTTTCAGATCATAAGATAAGTGGCTTGCTGAGATGGCCACCTTTGGCACAGCCTTTTCACAAGCGGCCCCAGCTCAATCAATAGTGCAGATTCAGGGAGTCATGATTCACAAAAGTAAGAGAAATTTGCACCTGAAGAAACAAGACTATATTTGTCCTAGATGTACTCTCTTGGAGATCCACAGTTCCTTAAGAGCTAAACGTACAAATCCAACACTCACATGAAATGGCAAGCATAATTTTCCTTTTGTGGACCTACAAACCCATACGTTTATGCATTTGGAGTAAAGAGAGTTCTTGCATATTTTTCAAATTCCGTTTTTTCATCACTACATATGATCCTCAGGGAGGAGACCTTTCTCTTGTCCCCATGAAATGTAGAAGTTGGGTCTGTTTCTCATTCTTCAACACCCATTTACTTCTGCCTTTTGCGGAAGCACTTTTCATGTGTTTCGAGAGTGGGAGACACCATACAAAAGTGTTGTAAAAACAGGCACAGTTTTGACTTTGACGGCGCTCACATGATATTGCAGGGTAATCTCTTGGAAACAACCATATTCTCCACCAACTAAGCCTTGCATGCAAAAGAGCAATGGGATGCTCTTTTAATCAATATCACCACCCTTCAGCAAATAAGGGCAACCTAATATTAGAGGTCATATTTCGAATTGATAAGCAAGGATTATCTGGAGAAATTGCTGGACTAAAAAATACGTGAAATAATGCAAGGACAGTATGCTAACCATGTGTTGTGTGGAATAAGTACTGCAATCTTTTGATTTCTACATATCATGAAAATAGTTAGATGAAGATGAGAAACAGTTTCTATGTTAATAGGTCACTGCAAAATATAGAGAACTTAGATCTAATGTATCCTCTGAGAATAACTTCTTTTTACATAGCTTTAAGCCTAGGGATTGAAGAGGTGATAGGGCATCACCTTCATAGTGACTGATTAGTTCTTCCAGAGCACTGCAATCTGGTTCAGGGGAATGGTGAGGGCAGGAGGTGCTGGTTTCTGATGTTATAGGTGAGGATTTGTCTAGGTCCAGCCTACCCTTTGGTCTATTCCTGGGAACTTCTTCAGAGAGGCTGATGACAGTCAAGTAGTCCAATCAAAAGACAGCACCAATGCTACCTGCTGTGAGAAGCATCACTCTACACAAAGACTGTTTCAGCAGAGTAGCTCGAGAAGACTTTTTAAAAGAGAAACATCCCAAACCGGTTTTGAAGTTGAACAGTGGATCCACATCCTCTGTACTATGCTGCCAGTTTTGCATTTGTCATGCTGCAGCAGAAGTAGTTTCGGAATACAGATGAAAAAAAAAAAGAAATTTACATTTTGTTTAAAGAAAAGTGACATGGTCCCCAAGCTACAGCAGTCACAGTAAATTAGTAAAGGCAAGAGCGGGATTCGAAATGGCGACTTTGGGGCAGATTACGATGTGACACGTAAAGGCTCTGCATCATAACGGGCTGATCGGTTTCCTTTCAGACCGCCTCATTATGATGGAGGCGGTCGGAAAGGAAACGGGCCGGTCATTCTGGCTGGCTTTCGATGGGCTCGTAGAGAGCCTGTCTGCCAGTCGGAAGCCGGCTATTAATCTCAAGGGCGGGCCTATCCGTCCTTGAGATTACAATGAGCGGTTTCAACATGGTTTCCATGCAGGCCTGTCCGACATGGAAACCATATCGAGGAGCGTGTTCGGGGGCCACTATTGGTGCACGGCCTACGGTTGGAAGAAGAGGGGGAACCAATGGTGCCCCCCTGTTGATCCCTGCACCTTGTAGGTGCTTGCCACAGATTGCAGGGATGAACCGCACCTCCCTTTTCACTATTGGAGCATGCACTACGGCTGGTTTACGGCCGCAATGCATGCTCCCATAGTGAAATACAGGAATGAGACTGAACAGTGTTCGGTACATCCTAATGAGGAGGTCGGGACTGCTGAATGGGTGTCAGTCTGTCCCAGGACCGAATCGGTGTCAGGTGGAAGGAATTCCACCAGACATCGAAATCAGTCCTTTTGGGTTTAAAGTGTATACATGGGCATGGGCCACACTATGAAGCAGATAAAGAGTTCTTTTATGAGCCCTTTTTGGGTCATATGTTCATAAGATCAAATTCTACAAGTGTACATCTTGGAGGCAGAGGAAATTTGCTATCCATAACACAAAGGTACAGAATTCAATGCCTGTTCATATTTCAGATCCAGTCACTGCTCGGTTTAGAGGTGCAGTGAAACCTTGATTGCTCTAGTTTCATTTTGGTACTTCTCAATTTTTTGCTTTGTTTGCTGCACCTAGATGTGGTGGTCTACAGTCCGTGTGATATACACAGATAAGAAGCCATGTTATGGGACAATATCTCATCAAAACGGACAATGATTCAAAAATATCCCTTTAAAATCACAGATCTATTGGAGGGAAAAGGTTGGTTTCTTCATTACCTTTAACCAACAATTATTAAAATTTTTGTTGCTAAGTTTCGTTTCTCAAAATTGTACCAGCCCTTCCTTGAGCAGTAGATAATATTTTAGTATTTTTGGTCTGGAGTTTGAAATAAAATGTGAAATAATATGAATACCTTTTACAAAGCATTTGGTATGGAGATGGTTGATTACTTAACTGTTCGGGCTGTGGGGGGTGAGTAGCGTTAAAAGTAGGAGCAAGATATTAGCATGTGGAAGTAGGCACAAGGGGCAGAGTAAAGTTACAGCAAAAAAATACCAAATAAGTTAACAGTGATCACTTTCCAATACGTGCTTGGTATGTCAATTGCTCCTAGTGAATGTGGTTTCAGAGGTAATCCCCATTAACACCATGCGCGCTAGCGGAATTCCGCTAGCGCGCTGGGTTTTTCAAAATCGCACTTTGCGTGACGAGCTGGGCTCGTCATCAGCGTGCGAGCGGGCTACGCCATGACGAGCCCAGCTCGTCATGAGCGTCGAAGGGGTTAAACACAATACATCTCCACTCCAGCAAATAGATTTAAATAATTTTAAAAAGTTTTTTAAAGTAGTAATTAATTGCAAAGCTAAATATTACAGATAAGCTCTAACCCCAGGGAAGGATAATTATTTCACTGAATTGTTGTTAATATCGCTGGACCCCAATTGCCTTTAACTGAGGTTGTGCAGTGAAAGTTGAGCACTAACTGTAATAGATAATCTAACACAAATGGCTTAGTCAATATTAAACATGCATCTCTTATCACATTATAAGGAATTTCTGTTTACAAAGAGCATCGGAACGTGGGTTTGCTGGATTTTACCAGTCGTTTTCAATCTCTCAGGTATTGCAAGATTGTCTCCTCTACTGGGCGTGGCTGGCATCTGAGCAGTCATGGCATACCAGGACTGCAGGAAAGATGTACCAGATTCATATCAACTTATTTATATTGCAAGGTCATCACACAACAAGCACTACATTCAGTTGACCAGTATCCTAAGGGGGAATACATCACCACAAATAAATACCTACTATATAAAGTATAGATGGGGATGTGCAGGGTGTAATATGTTATTTATTACCATTATCAATTGTTGCGAGTTATCAGGACGCTGAAGAGGTGAAGCTTCATATTGTGCGTGATGCCCCTCCCCTTCCTCAAAAATGGTAATAAATAGCACATTATAAGCTGCGGATCAGCATATATGGAGTAAGCCATACTGTCCGGGCATGTGAAATTGCTATAAATTAGGTATTTAACTAGAACCTGAATACAGGTGTTATGACTATTAGCAGAGTTATTTTGCTCTGTCGAGTCATTTTAATATGCACTTTGGGGTAACAGAAAACAAAGTGTTTGTTTCATGACAGGCATGCTCTACTATGGTAGGCACATGCATTGTGAGCTTTGTTTTGGCTTTATAAATGTGCAGATTTGTGTTCATCACAGTACTGCACAGTCGCAATAGCAGCTGTGTAGCCGTCAGGTCTGACATTCCATAAAAAGACAATTGTTGGGCTTGATTTTAAAATATGGCACTGTGATTCATATGTGTGAATATTTTGCGAACAGCAAAAGGGGCTGTGCTTCGTCACTTTTCAAAAAACACTAAACAGAATTACACAGAACTTGAAGTTAAAACTTTACTCAAAAGGAGTGGTTATGCTTGGTCTGGTGTAAATCTGTTCAGCAATTTGAGAAATTAGCATTCCAAAAAGATATATGGTGGGGTTTGAAGGGTTACAATATGTTCATATGTTGACTGTTAGTTCATGAATAAATTAATACAATAATCAGATCTGGCTGGAAGAGGGAGCTTTATCTCCAGTGGTCCATTTTGGATTAGCTAGTCTGAATACTCTGTATAGCTGATCAGGTCAGAACAAATTTCTGATGCAGGTACCATTACAGGATGCACAGAGTGTTCCAAATTATGAAAATAAAACGATAAAAGGCTACATAAGGGGCACTGCAAGCACACTCTGACCTCCAGGCCCAAAGGGAATTCTGACCCCAGTTTGGTACACTTTCTCAGTTCGTCGACCCGTTTCATAGGGCGATGAACCTAGTCCTGTAATAGTTCATGAGCGCAAGTCTAAGAATTGTGGACCTGGTTTGGTACCTTTTGAGTCCATGAACGGGAACACGAATCCCATCACCCCCCTCCCATCCCAACCCAGTCTCTGTACCACAGAGTCCATAGCGTTAAACCAGAATTTGCAAATCAACGACATTTAAAAAAAATATATTTGTTTATTAAGTTGTTTTAGTATACTACATCGCATTACAAACATCTGCATTTGTATACAAACTCAGTGCGACATGTTAAAGATACAAAGGAAACAGAGTTAACCGTACAAAATATCAACAGAACCACAGTACACATTATACGCATTGTTCCTTATCGGCCACCACGCGAAGTTCTTTCAGCCATCACCACTACCATATTTATGTTACCTGTAGCTCGCCCAACTTCAAGGGGATATTCATAGTGTCCTATTTTATTTCAAAACATCAGGGTGTTCTGCAAGGTAAACCTCTACCGGGTTCCAAATATCCTTTGCTCTAGAAGATATCGGCAGATCTTCAGCATATATGTTCAATTGCTCTTTACAAAAAGCTATGTCCTTAAACCAGGAGGCAACAGTAGGCGCAGACTTCCCTCCCCAATGTTTGGCCACCACTCTTTTAGCCATCATTAAAGTAACAGCCGCATCCTGCGATTGCATGACTTAACGGTTGTACACAGACCTAATAAACACATCTGCGGTGTGCATGCCACCGTCTCCATAAACATCTTTGTGAGGTGTTGTGTGACACTAACCCAGTACCGTGACACAGGTGCACAGTCCCAGGCCAGATTTCTAAAGTCTGCACCTTCGCACCACACCTCACACATTGCGAGTCCCCCCGTTGCTGTAGCTATGCAGCCTATCAGGCATGTAGTACATTTGATGCAAAAATTTGAAATGTATAATCCTAAGATTACAATTCGCCCGTCAGTGAGCAGCAAACTGTCCAATCTTCCTATGATAATAGCTGCATAGCCCCTTTTTCGTATGCCTTGGATGTGTCCATCTGGTTTTCCACCAATGAAGCCCTGTACAGCTTTGTTATCAAGCCTGGTCTGTCTTTATTGGTCAATAGCGTCTGCAGTGCCTTCAAAACCTGCGGCTCCTCAGGGTATTCAGAATATTCATCCCCTACTGCTGCACATAACCTCACAAATATAAACCCAAGCATGACAGTATAAGCGGTTTTAGCTGCGAGATCTTCCAGAGCTACTAAGGTGACACCTGGATAAAGATCCCAGCCGACCTCAAAATATCCAATGCCTGCTGTTCCAGAGTAACAGATATACCTGGGTGCGCATTCATTAGCAAGGCCGGTGCATACAAATGGTCCCTGCCCGCTCTACTCTGCAGTTCCCTCTACGCTCGAGCGGTGCATGTTACTGTGTTAATGTGGACTCTATAGAGTTTAATGGCTGAGAGTGATGTAGCACAGCCGTAAACGGGATTAGGTGGGCATTGTCCGCCTCCACCACTAAGTGTGGCAAAAGACTTTGCGCAAATTGCCAATGAGCAAACTGCACCTGTGCGCACAAGTGATACAGCCTTAAATCCGGGGTTTCAAAAACGCCCCTCTCATACGGTTGTACTATAACACTCCAACTGCAGTGCAGTTGTTTCCAGCCCGTTTCCAGCCCATGTCACAGTCAATATACATGAAAAACGATTTATTCAGCACAACGGAGAGGTTTACAAATAAATACAAAAAGTTAGGCAGAATAGATATTTTTATCACCGCGATACGATCTGCCGAAGAAAGCGGCAGGAGTATCCACCCAAATACCAATTCCGTCAACTTCGCTAGTGCACGGCCATAGTTCATTTGAACCACACATTCCGGGTCCCTGTGTATCCATATAACAAGATATTTAATGGTATCCTGGGCCCACTGCAAAGGGAATCCCAACGCTTGCGCCTTAGTACCCTGCGTAAGGAGCAGTATTACAGACTTACCCCAATTGATATTCAATCCTGAGAAGCCACCAAACTTGACATAATCCCTAAACAAGGGTTCAAGATGAACTTCTGGCTCTCGAAAGTACAACAGTATAACAATGATATTGCTATTGGCCGCTGCTGAAACCCCAGTGCTGCGTACTTATGCTGCCATATAATCTTACACGCTAGAGGTTCTAGCACGAGAGAGAATAACATTGCTGAAAGCGGGCACCCTTGCCTAGTTCCCCTTTCAATCCGGATTGAACCAGACACCCAGCCGTTAGCCTTAACCCTTGCCGTTGGTTCATTGTAAAGCAATCTGATCCATTGCCCAAATGCACGAGGAAGCCCCATTCTAGCCAACACTTTAAACATATATCCCAAGTTAATAGAGTAGAAGGCTTTAGCGGCGTCTAAGAATACCGCCGCCGCCTTCATCTCAGGGTCCAGATAGTGGAACACAGCAAACAACTTTCGGAGATTGTGTGTTGTGGAGCGCTCCTGTACAGATCCAGACTGATCTGGCAGCACCAGAGTTGGCACTTGAGGCTGGAGCTTCTTTTCAATTTTTTTGGATAATATTTTAACATCAATATTCATTAAGGACAGCTGGCAATACGATTCACACTTTTTTGGGTCTTCATTAGGCTTTAATAACATCACAATCACAGCCTCTCGTAGAGTGGGAGGCAATACACCTCTATCGTAGGCCCTCGACATACTCATCACCCAGCATCGGGCCAGTTGATCCATGTAAGTTTTGTAAAACTCACTAGGCAGGCCGTCAGTACAATCTGTAGCCGCCGACCTGTCCATCCCTGGGTCCAGATAAATATTCAAATCTCCCCACACACACACAAATGATCTGAATCCGAACAAGTGTCCTCAGCCTCCGCCACACATTACTGTAGTAAGTAGGGTCACCCACATTTGGCCCGTAACGGTTTACCAAAACAACTATTGTCCCTGCCAGGGAGCCTTTCACTAATGCGAGGCCACCTTGCTCGTCAATGTCAGTGTGAAGAACCCGAAACCCTTTTTTGAGTAGTATCACAACTCCACTTGAATATGCAGAGTATGAGGAGGCCACAACAGTATCTGCCACCTTTTACCAACATTTACTTGAGGTGTTTGGTCAGATGGGCCTCCTGTAACAAAGCAATTTTAACATCATGCCTATCTAAATACCCCAAAACCTGCCATATCTTCTTTGGGTTATTGAGTCCTCGTAAATTCGACGTCATCATTTTAATTATACAGCCCTTAGATGTCATTTATGGTATTGTGCTTTAATGATTGACAACCTATCTCCTTTCCTCAGCCAGTTAGCCCACCAAGCATATGTAAGAAATGCATGTACAGCGGTCACAACACAAACAAACCCCATCCCACCACTCCCACCCACTTCAGCCTCCTCAACTGGCCGAAGCCATACCCAAACCTGAAAGCCCCAAGACATTAGGGGTGCGCCCTATTGGGGGGGTCTCAGGCTCCAGGTGCTGCATCCCGGTGATACAGGGAGGTGGCCGAGCTAGTTACATAGCACTGCATCTTGCACACTCGCATGCATGGTTTTAAATTTTACATTACCGTCCCTTGAGTCAATTCGAAATAGTACAGTTTGTCCTAATCCTGCACAGACCGCTAAGCCAACCAAATGCCCCGGCAAGGATATCACACTATATTCATAATGAGATTTTCTATGGCGATTCCTTAGAGCATATACTTCTACAATCAATACGTACCCAGTTCTGAACTCCCAGTAAGAACAGCATCACGCCTCCTTTCTTACCAACCGACAAGTGAGCAGTAAGTCACTCAACATCAGACATTGGAGCTTTCGAGACGTTACGATTCTTCTGCCACGATTTTATGATGTCCATTGCACTCTTAGGGTTCATAAATCGTTTGTTTACTATCCACCTCCACTCTGACAAGGAAAAATTTCCATCTAGCCGCTTGGACGGCAGCAGTGAAGTCTGGGTAAAACTCAATCGCACTACCATCAAAGACAATTTTCTGGGTTTTTTTCTGCCTTGCCAGGCGTAGTATTGTGTCTCTAAAACGATAGTTAAGGAGCCAGGCAATCACTGGCCGCAGTGGGGCCCCAGGAACTGGGCGCGCCACCAGTGATCTATGTGCACGCTCCACCATCATCACCGTGGATAGGTCTCTGGCTGGAACACCTCCTTGATCATCTTTTCAAAGTAGACCTCCATCTTGCATGTATTGGTAGATTCAGGCAGCCCAAGAATGCGGAGACTAGTGCGACGAGATCTCGCCTCGAGAACCTGATTCTTTGCTGGAATTACCGCAAGCACTTTCTCCATATCTAGGCTTTTAGATAAAACTGACTGAAGAGTGACCTCAGTAGTGGAAATCCGCTGTTCCGCTCCACCTATGTGTGCCCCCTGCTTATCCAGCCTAGTGGCAAAATGGTCCATTCGCTTTTTAGGGCATCGATCTTGCCTTCTATCGACTGCAAGCTGGTCTGCAGTACCATTAATGTCCTCTCCAGGGCGGTGGGGCTTTTCTCAGATTCTGATAGAGCATGTTGCTGGGCCCTAGATGGCTTCTGTGCCTCAAAGGTTAGGTGCGATTTGTCAGTTTTCCCATCATGAAAAAGAAGGATAGCTCTCACATCTGTCCACTATGGAAGTGCCGAGGGCTATTTAACGGAGTAGCTACATGCAAAAATAGGCCACTCATGAATTGCGGCTTCCACCAGCTCAGCCATCAGCAAGTTTGTGTTGTCACTGACGCTATTCCCAGCAGCACTCTCAGCTTCCGGAGACTCTCCTAGCGAGTTATCGCCTCCCACAGTTCTAATTTTCACAGGCCCCACATCCCAGAGGACTGTCCAGGCTATATGAGCCTGCGCTGCAGCTTCAATGTGTGATGCCCCTATTAAACAGGTATTCTCTCACCAAGCTGAATACCTTTCAGGTCCACTTCTACTTAATTTGCCTCTTGGTGAGCATGCCGTGCATGCTCATTGGAACGATCTCCTGCCCATCCATGAAAGTGATTGCAAACAGACAGGCACTTCAGTCACCTGTCTGCTGTGTGGCCACTTGCCCAGACTCCACTGTTTTCACTTAGTGCGAATCGCAATGTAGATCCAGTCTACTCAGTCAGTCAGGAGCCACAACCCCTGTCCAAGGTCACAGCCAAAGCGATGCACCTCACTGCACGGCCCCCTGCACCGCTCACACAGCATGTTTTCCGCACTATCGACAGACGGAGCTGCCGGGCCCTCTCAGCCCTCGCTACAACTCAGGTACCTCAATCGCCAGCCGATTGGGGCACCGATCAATTCCGTATCTGCTCCGCAGCCGCCGTCTCAGCTTTAGTCCCCGGCGGCCGCCATCATGTCCCTTCTGCACGTGTTTCGTCATCGCAGCCTGCAACCGCAGCGCCGATCAGCGTGGAGAAGCTCCGTTCCTAAGGATTACCTCGGCAGCTCGTACTAAGCTGATATGGCCCACCACACAGCTAAACACCAGCAGTGCCGTCTTTACCATTCTGCACTGGTGGCAGCCATCTTGTGTGAACGCCACGGCCCTCTAACTCAACCTGCGGGCACCGATGATGGTCCTCTGGCTGCCTGCTGCGAGTATTGGCGGGCTCGTAGGGATCGTGCCGCGTTCCAGTTTCCGAATCTGCGATTTGCCTGAGCAGATCTGCAGCGATTGTCAGGATTAGGGTCGGATACTGCCCTATGGCCGGCAGATCTGCTCTAAAAAGCAGCCATCCTGCTGCACGCACACTAGCGCCTCCCAAATCAAACACATATTTAAGCACCAATTTACAATGCATATCAAATTCCTCATTTATTTATTGTTCGATATAATCAAATGTGGAAACAGTGCATGGTTTTATGGCAAACCCAAACTCGTTTAAAAGACTTGCTTAGCAGTGAGGGTGGGATTGCCCATAAAATCTGAAAATTTCCAGCCTATTCTGCAGACTTTCCTTCAAATTTGAAAGCTTTCCGACGCTTTAATTGGTTAACTTTACAAATCATTCCAACATGTAAAATAAAAAAAGGCACATTTCTTAGCAAGAGGGGATATGTCCATGATTTTGAGATATTTTAGCAGTTGCTACTGCTATATTTTATAACTCAGGCATGCCTAACACAACTGACAAGGGCCTCCTGGATCATCATCTACACCTCAATAAAAGAAAGAAGTAATTTGTGCAGAAGAGATTACCCTGCTGAGGAGAAAGTAAACGCTAGGTGTGTAATCAGCAAATTCTGCAAACAGAAGTAGAGCAGGGACAGGGATGTCTGTACCCCTTTGACCATGAGAAGGCACCTCACGGTAAAGCATGAAAATAAAGTATGAAAAATTCCAGCATGAAGGAAAAAAATAGTGCAAAGCACTGCAACACCAGCTGGTTGAGAAAACGCAAATCACTTCGGTAATGTCCTGTTCAGCGCCAACTCCTAAACACATATTTCAAGGCAAATACAGACATATTGACTTTGTAAATCCTTTTGTTAATATAATGCCCTCGCACCATTTATGGCAAACGTAATGTATTCTATACATACTCTATCGCTGTTGTTCAACCTCCTTAAGTTACGGACTTCTTTGGCTCAAGAACCTTCAGGCTCTGGCTTGAGATACTATCAATCACATGTTTCATCACCTCACTGGAGTACTTTACTCTCACTGTCTTTCTATTAGTTGTCTGGGTGTATTTTACAACCTCCACTGGAATACATAAGGGACTATCTTACATCTGGAAATCATACTCTGATCAAATAGTCCTTGACATATTTAGCTCAGGAAACCTCAAGCAGTTACCTGAAGATACTGTCAAGCGCATATTTTGTTACCCCACAGGAGTACTTTACTCTGACGATCTTTCTATTAGCTGTCTGGGTGTATTTTTCAACCTCCACTGGAATGCATAAGGGGCAATTTTACATCTGGAAATTATACTTAGTGAAAAAAACATTTGTTTCTTTAACCCTTCAATGGAATGTATATGCAAAGGAATCATTTTAATAGTTCTGAACTCTAGCAAGCATTGCTTTTTTTTGGTCAAGCTTAAAACCTACTGGTTTTGCCAAAGCTTTTTTTTTATTTGAACCTACACTAAAAATATAAACCTATGAGGGACAAAGAATAGTTCCAAAGTAACAAAAGGTGCACTTTGGTCTCAGGGTGATCATCATGGTTTAAGAGGGATTTCACATTTGGGGTTAAGAAAAAAAAAAAAGAAGGTCAGGACACGTTAGCCACAAGACCTTGAAGCACAGTGATAATGCTACTCTGACAAGAGAATAACAGATATATGCCATATTGTGTATGAAGAATGTATGTATTGTATTTGTGAAGTGTACACCTAGTGGGAGAGCGAGAGAGCTTTGAACACTTCACAATATTGTTCCATGTAAAGATAAACCATATATAATACTGTAAGAATACAGTGAACCTAGTGCAACATACTATATTACAGTGCAATATACAGTGGGATTCCAAATATATGAAAGTATCACAATACACTTGAAATATCTTTACTTTTGTAGGTCTGGATGGAGACCGTATGGCATCATATAAAAGACAGAATCAATGGCATTTATACTCAATATACCCAGTAGCATGAATGCTCAACCGGAGACCTAAAAACTTTCCTTACCATTCTGACAGCTCCTCCTTTCCCACGATTCTTAACAAGTGTTAAGACACGCACTTTGTCACTTCCATATTGCTTGGAGTACCTCAAGGCAACCTGTAATACAACCAAAACCAGCTGGACATTCATATTGTGTGGAGAAAAATAGTAAAACAATAATTGTCTTGCAGTATCTGGGGGTGCTGGGATCTCAACTGATAACATACACTCACATAGGTACAGGAACTTTAACACACTGATCCATTAGAAATTCTGCAGGCAAACATCCATGGTAGAGACATGCAGGACCCACAAGCCCAACAATGATAGCAGGTGAGGAACTTGCATCTATTTGGTTAATTTTCAGTACCATCTATGAGAACAGGAGTGACTAGGAAAATAGAACAGAGTCCTGGTATGAAAACACAAACCACAAGAATGTTATAAAGATCTATTTGCATCAGCCATTCAGTTCTTCATAACAAAAGTTGGAGTGAGCCGTGAGGCATAAGGTTAACTATCGTATCACACACCTGGAAAAGCCAATTATCTCGCATCTCGTTTTCAATGCACTTAAACTAAGAGACCTGTGAGACTGGACCTCAGATCTGCAGTATTGATCCGCGGCAGCAGTTAAGTAATGGACCAGATATCACCAACATCAATACCCACTCCATACAAGGTGCTGGGCTGGTAAGGACTAGGCAAGTCCGAACTAAGACAACATAGTAAAGAAGCCAGCTTCATTAAGTGTTGAAGAAGACTGTTCCTCGCAGATCAGAAACAAACACTGCAATTACAGCACAGGTAAGAGAGGTTGTGGAGGTCCAGAGTTTTAAAAATTCTGGAACACTGTTGAACTATTACACTGGAAGCTGAGTGAGTGAAGATTGAGTAACCTATAGTTTAGACTCTAAATTCACCAGAACTGCAATAAGCTTGGAGGACTCTTAAAACACAATGTATGTTTTACAGTAGACCTTTTCAACCGACTTCACTTGAAGAGATGAGGAAGAGGACAAATGGTGGTAATTATATTTATTATGTCTTGAGAAGGGGCAAGATCACTCGTCCTTTATCAAGGATCATCTCCAAGTGAAAGTCAGTTTCCCTTTAGAGGAAAAGAAAGATTATTTCTCTTCTAACTTCTCCTGTCATTGTGTGAACTTACGTACAGTCTGGCTTCCCTTTCTTTAGGCACTCTACACTGCATTACAGACACAGAGGTCACATGCTTTGGTAGTGACCCAGGTACAGACAAAGCCACCAGGTCCCATGCCGGTCTATCAATGACTTAAGCCTCTTAACGGCTTACGTGCTGAACCTCTATCTACCCTATTCCCCAAGTGCTGTGCTCCTTGTTTGATATTTGCGGTAGTCTACACTTAAGCCTTCATTAATTTATTTTCACAAAATATATTCAGGCTAAATTGGTGTCATTTTCCCCCACACGTTGGGATTTCTAAAGGTGCCTCAGTTTTGTGGTTTCTGCTGGAGAGAATCAAAGAAACGGCCAATGTGTGTCAACATCTTTTATTTTAGAAAAAGGAAAAAAGTAATGTGTAAGATAATTTTTTTTGTTTTCCACAACAAAAGATTTGCTGTGTTACGATTATAATCATGACCGATATCAAAAACAGGCAGATTTGAGTTGTGTATAAAAAAAAGTCCCCAAAGTTTTTACAATTTTCTAAGCTGTGGTCAAAATTTCCTAGGTTTGCCGTTTTTACCTACTTGCAGACTGTGAGGAAACAGTTGTTAAACTTATGGGTGAAATTTGAAAGCTATACATTTCTGAAACCAATAGTTTAAGTTGCTTATGTTTTTTCCAAAACAAAAATATATAAAAACAGTTTAAGTAAGGAACAAAACAATAGAAATAGGATACGTTCTCGTCTGTAAACTATTGCACTGAAGACTGACCTACACAAGTAATCTACCACTGCACCAATCATACTTACACTATTATGAGGGTAGTTTCCGCTTGCTGTTTGTCAAAAAACACGCAAAACCAAGAATTCAACTTAAGTGCGGCTTATAATGATTTTTCATTATAACTTTTCATAATGCGCCAGGATCATACATCAATTCAAAAAGCACAATCTAATAAAATTTAAATTGGGATTGAGGGCAAGCTTTGCGTTTTTGAAATGTGATGAGGAATCAAGAGTTTAGGAATAGGAGCTACTCGTACTACTCTGAACTTGAGTTCACCCACAATTTCAGTATGGTTCAGAGGTTGCTTTACATAATGGATTCTTTTGTGCATGGTGATATACACTTGAAAGTCAAACAAAATAATGCAGGTCAATAGATTTTCCACTGAATTTCAATCAGTTTGGGGTGTGGACTGATGCATTATCAGAGTTGGCAGGCACTACCAACCCCTGACATTTCTGAAAACTAGACAGAAGGGTGTGCATCCCATTAATGTGTCTTACCAAGAATGCCCTGCAAATAGGGAAAAAGCTGAATTTTCTCATACTTGTGGGAGGAAAAGTTCCGTAATTTGTTGTGATTGACAAACGTCGCACCACACAGAGATTTCCACACTTCTCCAAATAAAAAAACAGTACTACACCTGTGTGCGAGGGACTATTGCCAGGTCAGGAACCGGTCAAAACTTGAACCGTGTGAACTGAATATAGTATCAGTTTGCTTAGCATACAGTTAGATTTGGACTGTTCCTATGGTGTGCATTGGATCCACTGCATATGTGAAGTACAGGTTTGCAGGGTATTCAGGGTAAGAAAATATGTAGGAATCCACAAAAGCCACACTCTAGTTTTGATAAAGAGAGGTAGTTACACATTTCGATCTCCGTATTCTTTTATCTTTTCTCTCATGGGTACTTCTTTTTTACCATGAGAAGAGTAAGCAAAAGGACAGGGACTAGTGACTAAAGTAGGTGCACTGACCTAAGTATACATATGTCTCATAATAAAAATGGATACACTCTCTTCCCAACACCTGCGCTAGAGGGTGCCCTCTAATGGACAATCTGCGAGTATAGGCCCTACACTCTAAATTCCAAAGAAGTAGTCCCTTTTCTTTACCATAACGGAAACATACTTAGTTTCCCTAAGAGTATCAGAGGGAAATAGAAAACTAACCTTTGAAAGTTCCCCTACAATGTTTGTCATTTATGGATGTGCACATGTGTCTTGGCAATCCTATTGACTCACCACATGCCTGCCTTTTTTTTACTATAAAAGTCTACTGAAAAGTCGACCTTGATATGCAGATTTTCCGCATTAGTGAGTGAATTTAACAAAGAAATCTTTATATTGTGTAAACACAGCTAAACGTCTAACGGGAAAGAAGACAGAGCAGAGTCACAGTCCAACGTATGGAGTGTGTTAATTTGCTGTTAAAGTCAAATGTTACAAAACATGCAAAAGGAAAAATAGTTCTCTAGTTACATAGTGGAACGATACAACTCTAAAATACTATTCAGGGTGGGACAAACAGAAAAACAGGAAGGAAAACAGTCAAATCAAAACGGGGAACTGTAATAGGCAGCTATCATGAATTAAACAACGGGCAGAACCAAAACCCATGGCGGTATGTTTCGAGTTGACAAAAATGATAGAACACCCGGCTCATTTTGGTTGCTACTAGGGGCAATCAATGCTGCAATACTGCACTATGCAACTCACCTCACGCACTGTAGAGGGTTGTATCTTCGAGTGAAAAACAGTTCAAGAACTGCACAGAGAGAAACTAAAAATCAAGTCCAAGTGACAATGATTCTTACCTTTGAAGTTTGATCTTTACTGCCATCATCAACTACAATCACTTCATATGTGAAAGAAGGACTTAGAGTCTGTATGAAACAAAAAGCAGAGGTTTTATGGTCAGCTGGATAAAAATATAAATACATCAAAAACAGGTCGCTCACTGTAGACACTTCAATATTTAGCCTTAAGCTGTCTTCTTTTAGTGTACAAAAAAACAAATTATCCCTGGATTCACCCAATCAACGAGAACCCCCCTATCAATAGTGGAAATCTTAATTCATATAGAACACATAGATAAACTCAAAAAAGATCTCACTCAAAGTCCCTGAAACACTCAAACAATGATACTACTATAGCAAGCAGTGCAAACAAGTCAATGTATTTCTTTAGTACATGTGAATATTATTAAAACACAAATATTATAAAAACACCTATAATAAAACACAATGCATAATTTCAGCATAATTAAAAACAATACAATTCATCAAATCAGGACATAACATGTTATGACACTTTTACCACAGAGTACCTTAAAAAAATAGGGAGGACGAACAATGATAGAAAGTATGCTTTGTCTTTTAACTCAACAATTCCCTGGGAATAATTTTAGCAAAGTTAGCATGGATACATATAATCTATTTTGTATCTACAGGTCCAAAGTGTCCTCGGGATAATGTATAGAAATGAGTCAACGCGTTTCGATGGGTACCTAGTTATTCCATCTTTATCAAGACAGTCATTATGTTCCCTTTTCTTTGTGGTATGTTTGATTGTTATACCCTGTACAAACAAGTATATAAAGAAATATGTATTTAAAAACCTTAAAATAATTCTACTATACATGAAATTTACAATGTCATTCTACTAACACAACTCGTAAATTTAATGATTCGTTTTATACATGCTCACATGTGTTACAGCTCAATTTAATCTCTTTATACGATATGCCAATATAATTTACATCAAAATTATTTCTCCAATTATCAACACTGTAGATCAACATTTCATGAGGATATTTACAGCTTGTCCTTCAGGGCATCTCATTCCTGCTTACAACCTTCAAACAAGGAAACTTTTTTTGCTTGAGCACTTAAGCTACCCCACATTTGTGTACAGTTTCTGGCTCCAAAAATACTCCACAATCACCCGCTGTATAACCAATGAATACACCCTTACGGTATTACACTCTCCCTGCTGCGAATAACCCATTTGTCTGGGGGAATATAGACGTACATTGCTGTTCGCATATCTTCGCCATCAAACTCAATTTGGGAGATACCTATATAGATCACCAAATTAATTTGTATGCCTCAAAGGCATTCTCTTTATTCTCACCTGAATGAAAGGGAGTTGATATTTGCACTTATTCTTGTACTTCTTTTGCAGACTTGAAGAATGGTTTATTTACTGGACCCCCTGATAAATAGAGAGTATTTTTTATATTACTATTGCTGTACCAGAGGGTGTCTGTCATATAATCTAACTAAACACACTGCAGTACATCTCCTCTTTTGTATTTTATGTCGTACCTTCTTAAACAGACTTGAATAATCCCAGTTTCCTAATTGCCGTATATACTTGAACGGATCAATTCGGAACTCCAGATTTCTAGTTTAGTGTCCAAGGGTCCGCATATGAGGTCCACGGTAGAGGGACTTTTAGTACATATACCTCCCCACCTGCCGATGTGCTTACGTTGTGCTCTAAAATAAAGAAACACCCGCATTCTATTACACCCATGAATATATATATGCAAGGGAAATCATTTAAATAGGCTGTTTGTACGTCAATCCCATCTACTTTATAGGCTTCCTTTCTCACCATATTAGCTCAGGGATTCCCCTTCCTGCTTTGTCCTTTTGGAAAATGTGAATGGGAGACTGCTACACTGTCCTTGTTTAAATACTGTCTAGCGGTGTCTCATTGGTTCCTACAGACCACATGGCCCGCATGCACTACTTGTGCTGATCTGCCACTCATAACCCGGAAACTAACAACATGTGCTGATCTGGCCAATATTGCACGGGACCCTGGACAGGCAAGAAGGCAAAACTAAAGACGTCTCTGCTGGAGGCGCAAGGATAGATGAGCGAGACTAGATGACCATTGGAGACTCTGCCGAGGACAAAAGTGAACAACATAACCGCAACAAAACATTGCCAACGCCCTCTTGACCTCCAGAAAGCTGCGACGCCTCGCCTGCACCTTAACCATGAAGTCCGGGAACATGGAGATAAAAGTATTTTCTAAAAGAAAATGCGGGCCAGACCTAGCAGCCTGTGGTATAGCGCCACGGTCTCTAAAGTTGAAGACCCTCGCAATGATGGGGTGGGGGAGGGCCCCCGGCTTAGGTCTACCTCCCGGGACCCCGTGTGCTCTTTCAATGGAGAAATAACTCGAAAGGTGTTTCGGTTTAAGGTGCTCCGTAACCAGGGACTTCACAAAGAGGTCAGCTGAGGGCTCCTCCATTCTCTCCGGGACCCCAATGATACGGATGTTGTTCCGTCTCGCCCTTCCTTTATAGTCGTCCAGCTGTTCACGCATCTGCTTCTGCTGTTTCTGAAGCTGGACGACTTGCTGCTGAAGTGTGGAAGTATCATCAATGAAGGCCGCCGTCTTGACTTCCACGTCTTTAACTTTAGTGTCCATTTTACGCAAGTCAGCACGCAAGAGGGTCACTCAATGTTCACGGAGTCAATTCGAGTCTCAAGAGAGGAGCGGACTCCAGGGATGGCCTCCATTACGTTCTCTAGGGTGAATGTTTTTGCTCCTTGCGAGGGGGACGCGAGCTTCGGATCTCTTGGGGGGGCTGCATCTCTGTTGTCCCCTCTGGCGCCCCAGGAGATCTTAGTAATCTGTCATTGAGTTGGGGGCCTTGACCCCTTGCCGGACGCCATCACTCCCGTCTGATGGAACCTCAGAACAATCGGGGCAGGTAGAGTCGAGTTAAAGGATGGAGGTCAGCACTTCTCCCACGGTGTTGGAGCTGATCAGGAGCACATTTCACAGAACCCTCGGAACCACTGCCGCAGCACCAGCAGGGCACACCTCGCATGGGACCACAGGTGCAGGGCGCCCCGCATCTAGGGATCCGGACGTAGTGCGTGAGGCAACACAAGTGCCAGGGCATTGAAGGGCACAACAATCAGGAGTGCCGCCACCGCCGCAGAACAGGGCAGGTGCGGCGTGCGCTGTAGGCAGGTGTCCAGTTCACCCACGGGATCTCAGACCACCGTCTCGGCCTTCAGTGGACTCCACAAAGCCGGCTATAGCCCCCCTGAGCAGGCCCGGAGCAGGGTCGGTGAAAGCAGGGACTCGCCAGGGGCCCCAGGGCACACCCCACGCGACTCCAAGGGATACGTTGTTCGTGGGTCGTAGGTGGGGGAGCCACAAGTCCCCGTGGGACAAAAGGAAAGCGCACCGGAGCCTTAGAAATGAAGAGTTCCAAAGCCAGGGCGTCGCCTGGAATGTGCCCCGGCGCGTAAGCAATCCCGCTGTCCTCCCTCACGTAGGCCCAGGGTGGCTGCAAGGCACTCACTGGAGGTCCGCCCCGCCTCAGGAGGGTGGAAGGGGGCCCGGTAGGCAGCGAAGCAGCAAGACGGGTTTCATCCGCGATGCGGGCCCAGCCAGCAGGACGCAAGCAAATCGGAGGTCCGCCGTCGGTAGGCCTCAAAGCCGGGGAGTCACGCAGATGGCTCCCCGGCATGGGAGGGACCCCCACAGCGTCACCCCCCACCGGCCAGGGACAGATCCGGCGATCTCTCAGGTGGCCCGCCTCCCCCCCGCAGGGTAGAGAGCAGGTCCGATGGGCGGCACAGAGGCAAAACGGGTTCCAACCCCCATCTGGGTACAGCCACGCCCCGCCGAGGCCGTTTAGAAGGCCGGCCGGGACTCCGACACGGCCGCCATCTTGCGGGCCCCGGGGGACTTCTCCATTTCGGGTCTAACTGCCTCCAGGGAGCTCCGACTGGGCCAGTACTTCGCAAAGTCAGGCACAGTCGTTTCCTGGTGGGGTTCCCCTTAGTGGGAGAGGAAACCCCGGTCTGTTAACGGATCACTGAGGCGGATCGTCGGGCAAGGGTCGGGAGTCGCGCTAGCAAGCGACCATTCCCGTCGGCTTTCGGCCACGCCCCTTATTTATGTGTTTAGAAAACTTGCAAGGAGCGACTAGAAGTACAAAATGCACATAAATGAAAGGCATTGTCATTGCAATACGAAAATGCGAGACCCGTTGCTTGTTAATAATGGCAATTACGATGGATCCCAGATGATGGTACTAGCAGACGATATTACAGAAGGTTTCTGTTAACAAAGGTGGTGAAGAGGTACTTCAAAACAAGTGCTAGTTTTAACAAGACAAATAACTTCTCACTACTACCTTCATTCAGAAAATGTTGTTTTATTCCTATGCATGAAAGACCAGGAAAGGGTTTTAAGGGTCTCAAGAGCAGCATCATTGTGAATGTGTTCTAAAAACAAAGCTCTAAACCCTGCCTAGGACCCACATGTAAAAAATATCTGAAGGAGAGAAGAAATCATGAACATAAAAGCACTCGCGTACAAAACACACGTGAAAATGAAAATGCATCATGCATATCTCTTGTCTTGATTAGGTCACTAGAGTTAACAAAATGTCACTGACTTCACAGAAACGTTCAGATTTTTTTTAAGATCCTAAATTCAAAGGAACCTTTCTGCTTCAGATGCAGATTTACTAATCACAGAAACAAAATGGATATAAATATATTAAAAAGACTATAGGTAAATCACCTTTGCCTAACATTCTAAAGCACTCATTGGTGGAGAGCCTGATAAATCATTTTGAATCTTGGCTTATTTCTAAACACTAAATCTTTTTACAGAAACATCAACTGGGCCACCTGAAAACATAGTACTTTTCCCGGAACACTCTCTTTGTGAGCCAAACTCATTTGATTCCAGTTGCAACTTAACCTCGAGAATAGATCTCTTCTCTGCTTCTTAAAAAGAGGGTAATATGTTATTTATCATAATAAGTTAACAATTTTGTAGTCCGTTAGCATTCTTCCTTCACTTTCATAAGAAGTCATTTTATGTAAAGCCATATCGGGAGAAGTGGTCTTGGCAATAACAGTCTCAAAAAGTATACTGCAGTCAGTAGCCTCTGGCTCTCACTTCTATCCAAAAATATGGGTGCACCTTAATTTGCTTTTCTCTCCATCTAACGAATTCTGAAACCATGAAATATACTCAGAAGGGAGGGGATAAAAGGATGATACAAAGATTTTTCCCCTCCCAAAGCCAAATGCTGATGAGATTCATGGCCATACGATAGAAACGCGCTTTAACACACTCTGAGTAGACCTCAATAGGACATCTGTGTTAGGAGTGTCCCAGTATCAAAGGGCATCCACTTGTACTATTTTACTGCAGATATAATTAACAAGGCAGTGAAAGAGCGGCATAATTAAGAAACCTGTTCACTTGTATCAATTAGTGGTATTCCAAAGTAAGTTAATTGGCTGTGATCAGAAAGCCAACAGAAAGGTCCCGGTCACAGCCTGATTTGACTTTATTCCTTTGCTCAGGTAATCTATAAAATTAAACAGGATTTATTAAAAAAAAGAATTCATTTTTGATGTGGAGATCTCGGAGATACAGCCCGAGGCAAATGCTGCAGTGACCCACCAAGGTGAATTCCATCCCATAAAAGCAAAATATAACATAGTGGCACACAATGAAAAGGAATGTGATGTTTAAGGAGGTCCTCCGTAGGATTATTACTTCCACACTGTGAAAGTCAGTTAAACGTGCTAAACACATGCTATAGAAGTACTGCATCAATGAATGGTTCAAAATAACAAGTTACTTACCTCTGGTAACAGTCTGTCTAGTGGATGTTCGATTTAATCGTAGGTTCCTCCCAGTAGAACACTCTCAAGGAGCCAGACTAGATTTGGAAAACTTTCTCAATAACAGTGCTCCAGACCGCCACTAGGAGTCAACGTGTAGGTCTCCACGTCGCTGCAGATGTAGCAGAGGCGAGCCATAATAAGTGCTTCTCCTGTGTACTTACATCTGCTCTTTTCCATTGCTGCACCCTAAAATATGGAGCGAGAATATTTGTTGGTAACAGTGTGCTGAATACTAACTTGGGATCTTTTTAGATGTGAGGAATCTGTGTTGAGATGGAGTATCCACCGGAAAGAGTGTTAGTGAAGGTAAGTAACTTGTTCTTCTCATGTACACTTTTAACTGAACCTTAGAATACATATCAAAGCGATACCTTCACAAAGTGGAAGAGGCTCGGATAAAAAAGTCTTGCAAGCCCGAGGGGCAACATTGTCGTCCGAATGGATCTAGCTGGCAAGGCAGTAGTGTTTTGTTTATATGCCCATGTCGCAGCGTGCTAGATGTCAATCACAGGGACTCTGCAAGCCAACATCGTAGTAGCAGCCTTAGTCCTGGAGGAATGGGCTCTCAGATCTTCCAGGGGATGATTTGTGGCCAGTCATAGCAGATCTCAATACAGAGGCCTAGCCCCTCAACACAGCCCTCCTCTGCAGAGCCTTCTCTTTCTTTACTCCGGAGAACCTCGCAAAAAGTTGATAGTCCACTTGATGGTCCTTGATATGATCAATGTAAAAGCTGCAAGTTCTTTTGGAATCCAATCGATACAGCCTCTCTTACAGTTCTGAAAGGCAAAGAGGAGAAAAAGAACGCTGGTCAAGTGATGGATTGCCCAACATATAAAGGAGTCGCAGCTATTGGTAAAAAGGCTGCCTGAGTCCTCAGCACAAGTTGTTCCAGAAAAAAAAGAAGGCATAGTGCAGTTGCACTTCTGGTGCTTGAAGTTTACTCATGTGATGAGCCGATGGAGTTGTAAAGAGAACGGCAAGACCAAGTTAAGATCCCACTGTGGCATCACATGTGCGACATGTGAGTCAAAGCTTAAATAAATCTCCTCACAACCGGTGATTTAGACAAGGATGGTTAACTTGGCAAACATAGAAAGGGCTGACAAATAACATTACATGTGCCCACATCAGCTGCTTGCTGGGCCTATGAGAAAACAAACAAAAGGACGTCTGACAACTTTGCTCATAAGGGATCTTGTGAACGCCACACTAGGCCACAAATTTTTCCCATCTAAAATGGATTTTGTGAAGAGCACCTGGAAGCGATGATGACTTTCACCACTACAGGCAGCAGATCAAATTCTGCCATTCAATCTCCATGAATGTAAGTGTAAATTGCACAGATTCAGGTGGAGGACCTGGTCCGGTTGCTGAGGCAGGAGGACACTGCGAAGTAACAGCCTTATCAGAGGACATATGCTCAGGCCCAGAAGGTCTAGGTACCACAAATCTCCTGGCCCAGTCTGGAGCCACCCAGGATAACATGGTTGTTCCTGAACTTCTTCAGAACTTTGGGCAGGAGAGATGGACATGGAAGGGGTACAGCAGTCCTCCATTCTTTTCCAGCTTACTGCTTCTCATAACGATTGCCCCTGCGAAAATTTCAACATGCAATACTGAGAATGCGCGTCTGACAGTTGCAAAAGATCTAGCTAGGTTGCTCCCCACTGTTGGAAGACGCCATGGACCACACCACTTGTGATCTTCCAGACACCACCTGTTCAGTTTATTGGTTCTTGAATTGAGGGACCCTCGCATGTGGTTCCCAATCAGGAAAATACCCCGACTTTCATACCACTTCCAAAGGAGCAGATACACGACAGAGGAACCCATTTTGCCCGGTTTGTTGCAGTGCCACATGACGGTGGGATTGTTTGTGAGAACCTGCAGCAGCCTCGCCTTAGTGGATGGCAGGAAGACCTTCACAGCCACACCAATAGCCCGCAACTTCATCAGATTAATGTGGAGCTGGCCTTCCACTACAGACTACAGCCCACTGATCTACACCTCCCCCAAATGACCTCCCCATTCCAGCAGGGGCATCTCAGCTGCCACAGTGAGCTCTAGGTACAGAAGGGAGAGGGGCCTGGTGCTAGACAAATTGCAATAGAGCACTCATCACTACAAAGCTCAAGCAGTCTCTTTAGAGACCTGGATAGAATAGGCTAAATTTCCTTGATGGTTGGCCCACTGGACATTCCATTGAAGAGCCTGTGTGCAGCCAGGTATAGTTGAAGTGGAGGATGCAAGAAGCCTCAGAAGTGAGGTCACTGTAAAAGGCAGGACTGAGACTGAAATATCGAGATCATAGCACAAATGTTCTCGACTCGTTACTTTTGGGGGGGGGGGGGGCGGGAAGATCAGACCTCCACTGTGTGTAGGACTGCCACCATGATTGAAAGCCTTAGCTAAGGAATCGAGTGGGACTTTGGCTCGTTGATAGTGAACTCAAAAATGTCAAAAGTTCTGCAGTCTTCCCGATGCATGTGGTGAGCACACCTTTGATATGTATCGTTGCGGTACAGCAATACTGGTACTGCCGACATACGAATATGTGCAGCGACCACCTTCATCACTTTCATGAAAACCAGAGGGACGCTGGTGAGGATGCAGGAGAGCACAGCACACTGAAAATGCTCCAAGTCTACCAGGTACTGTAGATAATGCATGAACCACAATAGCCACTAAACATCTGCAATTGATGCACTATTGTCCTTGAAACATTTAAACACAGAGTCCGCTTTCTCTTCAAAATTGCGTGACCCAGCAAAAGACATATCCTTTACAAGTGAATGTGAATCTAATGGATCGCTTATACATGTCTACAAAAGACAACACGGTTATCGACTGCTTTTCCTAGGCAGAATGTAGTTTCCAGACCTGAGTGGATAACAAATTTGGCTGCATCCAATCAACCATGGATTGTCTGGGCAAAAAAGGTCCCAAGGTCTTCCACTACTGTTGGCAAGATCTAGCTGGCCTTGGCTTTAAGAGCATTTGTTTAACAGCCAAGCATACACACATGTGCTAGGTTGTCGGAAGATACATGCGTTTCCCAAACGTTTCAATCCTACGGGAGGACTGGTTAGGAAAGAGTTTAGATTCACCCTACTGGTTAAGACCTGCAAAAAAAGAAAGATAAGACTGTTTGGGCAGGAAATCTTGGTCCCCAGGCTGGAACATCCAATCACCTGCCTGTTCACAGGCGGTCTGGAACAGGGCTTCGATCAGATAGCAATCAAGTATCAGTACGAGCATCATTAAAAGGAAGTAAGGCCGCAGAAGTTGCTAACCCAGGTGACAAAATCTCTGTCTGAGCCTTTGCTTTGATTTCAACAGAGGGCAGCTGAAATTTTAGTGCCTCGTCTAGAATCTGGATGACCACTGCAAAGGAGGCATAGTCTTTTGTTGGTTGCCCAAAGTAGAGAGTTAAGTTCTGTCTCAGGTGAGGTATCAAGCCCAATGAAGTTCTGTTAAGCAAAGTAAAAGACATCATCAGAATAATGGGAGAGGGACAAGTCATCCCCATCATCTACATCTTGGTGTGAACTCTGCTCTGGCAAGCTCTTGTCCCAAGCTAGGGGCTTCCCAGTGCTAGACCAGTAACAGAGGTACAACCACTACGAACTCCTGAAAGCAGAGGGGACAAGGGAAATCCCGCTGGAAGAGAGCCAGGACTTGAGAAATTTCCTAAAGTGAAGACAGTTCTGGGTTTTCTAGAGTAAAAGGGGTAGTTTGTTCTACAGAATAGAGGCCAGAGCTCGGAAGGAGGCTCTAGCTCTTACCTTTTTGACTAGAGGAACAATGACCAGATTAAGGTTGGCAGAGAGAAGCGGTCTGGAAGGTAGGTAATAAGAGATAAGATTATTTAGGATGGGGCCCCCTGGGAGTGAAGAATCTTGTGGACGATACACAGGGTCTTAAAGTGTATGTGCTTGTCCACAGGGAGCCAATGCAGCTTATGGAGAAGCCTGGAGGTGGGGCAAAATGATGGCAGTGAGATGAGCAGCATTGCTGCTGCATCCTGGGCAGTCTGACCTCTTTTGGTGGCAAATTGTTTGCTCCTAGATATAAGATATTGCAGTAATCGAGAACTGCCATGATGGTCTGCCTGATAGAAGGGTTGAAGTAGCCAATTGTGGGTTTGAGGCTTCTCAGACATCCAAAGCACGTGCCAGTCAATGCTTTGGCTTGGGGTCCGAAAGCAAGAGTATTGTCCACCCAGACTCCAAGGTTTTTTGTATAGCAGGTTTGGGTTTGGGGTTGGGCAGAGAGTGACTGGTCTCCAATGGTCTCCCTAGGAGTTGGAGTGCTTCCCTAACAAGAGAATTTCCGTTCTGTTGGCATTTAGTCTCAAGCAGTTGCTATTCTTCCACTTGGCCACCTCAAGCATTTCTTCTTGAAAATTGGCCATGTCTTACGTTCCGTTGTCAGAGAGTGATAGAACCGGCTGAGTATTGGCGTACAATAACAGCCTGGGGCCAAATGATTTTGTGACCTTAGCAAGTGGTTGGACATTTTTATTGAATAGGGTAGGGCTCAGGGAGGAGACCTGGGGGCCCCCATAACGGAAGGATTGCTGGTGGGATGCAAAGGGGGAGGGGTGATGGAGAGGGGAAATTTCCTGGGAAGAACACTGGCTAAAAAAGAAGGAAAACCATGTTAGAGAGGAACCCTGTATTTCTATGTTACTTAAGCGCGCAGCAGCGTTTTATATAAAACCGTGTCAAACGCGGCACTTAGTTCTAACAAGATTAAGGGCGATGATCTACCCTCATCTAGCGAACTGCAGAGTTTCTCTAGTACTGCTAATAGGGCAGATTCGGTGCTGTGGGCCAGCCTGAAGCCGTTTTGAGAGATGGGGTTCTTCCAGAAACTCTTCTGACAGAACTGTTACATATTTCTCTGTGACCTTGACCAGAAAAAGTAGAATGGGGATGGAGCTTTAGTGCTCTGGTTTCGTGGGATCCAAAGATGTTTTTTTCAGCAGGGGGAATTACTTTGGCGTGTTTCCAAGAGGAAGGTACTGAGAGATTAACTGTTTCTAGGAATGGTGCAAGTAGAAGTTTCTGAAGTTTTAAAACGAGTTCAGGTCTGATGGAGCCATAGAGGAGCCAGATTACACTTGGCTTGTAGCGAAAACAAGCTGAGGGGTGGAAGAGTGCTCAGGACGGCACTGGAACTGATGTTTTATTTGCAAACAATATTGTCCTCCAACTCGGACATTTCTTTTTTTTTTTAAGTTGTTTTTATTGACTTTATGCAATATTCAGGTACAAACATTAGGAACAAAATTCCAACCAACTACCAGTCAGCATGTCTTTGCATAAGGTGTAGGATATCGTAAAACAAAGCAATTCAGTTACACTTATAGAATGATATATCCAATAACCAACATGTGGAGGTCAGGCAGCAGCACAGTATCAAACCTTGGGAGTAGAGCGTTAACCATTACATTCATAAAATTATAAACTTTGTGGAATGTCAGAGGCATATAGTAGAAATACATGTCTTGTAAAAGCTTGCTCGATGATGACTACACTCCCGTTTTACAAACTTGTCCAGTATAACATATAGACACATCATTCAACTACTGCCTCAGGTTCAGGCACAGGGGATTCAGCTCTAGCACGCGCCCAATGTACAAAGGGCTCCCATATATCCCTCGGTCTTGAAGTTGGGGGCATAAGATCCCAATATACTCCAAGTTGTGTATGGCCATATGTCACATCAGACAACCAATCTTTGAATCTGGGTACCCTCTTCCTTCCCCAGCAAATAGCTACCTATTGCCGCGCATAAAGCAAAAGAAGTGCATGTAGCTTGCGTTGTTTGGGTAAAGTGTCTCGCACATAGCCAAGTAGGCCCAAGATTGGGGATTGAGCATCTGTTCTCTCAACTATCTGATTCACAGCCGCAAATATCTCCTGCCAAAATTCGTACAACCGCAGGTAATCCCAAGCTATGTGCATGAATGATGCTGGTGCATACTCCCATGGCCAACATCTGTCATCCTCTCCTAGGCGCATGCGGTATAGGCCGATTGGTGTCCTGTAATATCTATGTAAAAATTTAAAGTGAATAAGGCGCAATCTGTATTTTGGGGAGAGCTTAGTCAGCAGCCTACAACAAAAGTCCCACTGTTCGTCTGTTAGTGGAGGGTCAAGTTCTATTTCTATTTATTTCACTTGTAAAGCGCATAATTCACCCGAAGGTCTCAGAGCGCTGGGAGCAGACAAGATCCTTAAGATTTCAGCAGATTCAAGGGGTTAAGGGTTCGGAATACTAGGGATTAAAAAGGCAGGTTTTTAGAAGTTTCCGGAATCTGGCGTGATCTGGCTCTTCTCTCAGTGAGGTGGGGAGGGAATTCCATGCTTCTGGGGCGGTTTTACTGAAAGCTCTGTCCCCGTTTCTGACCGTTCGAACTCTGGGAACGGAGAGAAAGGCTTTACTGGAGGAGCGTAGGGTCCTGTTTGGGATATGAGCTTTGAGTTTCCTTTCCAGGTAAGCAGGTCCATGTCCATTTACTGCCTTATGGACCAGGCAGCAGAGCTTGAACTTTATACGTTTTTAAACGGGGAGCCAGTGCAATGTTCTGAGACATTCTGCTGACGGGGTGCGAGGGGGTAGATCTAATACTAGCCTCGCAGCAGTATTTTGAAGAACCTGTAGTCGGTTTAGTAGTGACTGGTTGATGGCTGAAAACAGGGCGTTCCCATAGTCCATCCTGTTTATAACCAGTCCCTGGACTAGGGGCATGCGTGCCGAGAGCGGGATCCATTTAAAGATCTTCCTCAGGCTACGTATCTGGCCGTAGCTATTTCCCACTGTTTTTTTTATATGTTCAGACATGGTAAGCTTGTTGTCTAGGATCACACCCAAGTTCCGGACGTATAGTTTAGGGGCAGGGCAGGTACCAAGAGCGTCAGGCCACCAGTCCGGTGACCAAATTTGGTCAGCTTTGCCAAAGAGCATGACTTCGGTTTTCCCTGCGTTCATCATTAAATAGTTTCTGGTCATCCACTCTTGTATATTGGTAATACAGTTTTTGAACCTATATTTAGCGTCTTCATGGTTTTGGCTGATGGTGACGAAGATTTGTGTGTCGTCAGCATAAGATATTGTCCCAAAACTGCTTTCTCTGATGATTTTGGCCAGAGGGGAAACATAAATATTAAAAAAGGTCAGGCTTAAAATAGATCCCTGTGGGACACTTTTATCATTTTTATAGGAGATAGAGGTGTGGTCGCCAATTTGGACCCTTGATCGTCTGTTTCCAAGGTAGCTTGATATCCATTTAAGAGCGTTTCCTTCGACACCAATCTCAACAAGGCGCTCTAGCAGTATGCGATGCGAGATGGTGTCGAAGGCCGCAGATAGGTCCAGTAGTATCAGAATGGCTGATTTTTTTGAGTCTAAGGAGAGCCTTATATTGTCCACAACCTCCAACAAAGCTGTTTCGGTGCTGTGGAATGCCCTGAAACCGGATTGGGATGGATCAAGGAGTTTATTAGATTCCAGGTGGGCAACAAGCTGTTTATTGATTAGGGTCTCCATAATTTTCTCAAAGAGTGGCAAAAGGGAGTTCACTGTTACAATGATTTAAGGAATTCGGCTGGATCACCGAAGCAGTGTTTTGCATGTTGGTGTATAGGAGTGTGACTAATTTACGTGGGGAGGGTGTTGTAAGGATATTTTCAAAGGCTTGCAGCGTCGGGGGAGCCTCAGGAAAGCCAGACTAGAGCGCTCGACATGCAGCTTTCAATTTGCGATATAAAAATTGCTCTGAAAATGTCACCTCGCGATCCTCAGTCCTAGTGGGAGGAGGTCTGAATTCGCCTTCCGGGTATAAATCTGCAAAGGTGTGTAATGGCATGTCTCTAACCAGGGCTTTACTCACGCCCCCTTCTATGCAGGGTAGCATTGGATTGCGTGCCAGAGGTATAGATGGCGCATACAGCATCGGGAGTTTAGCTCTCTTCTGTAGTGCCCGCCATGCCCATCTGAAGGAACCTGCAGTGTCTACATCCTCCCTGGGGCGTATCGTCTTCTGATATAGTGCCACCTCGAGAGGAATCGGCGCCACCGCATCAATTTCAACAGCCACATGAGGTTGGTATGGCGTCTGGTGTACCCAAAAGTGGAGGAACTGGGCTTGCGCACAAAGAGCATAGAGCTGCATGTACGAGCTGCCCTATCGTAATGGGAGTGTCAGAAGATCCCACAACACCCTGGCCTGTCCACCCGTCCACAATAGGAATAGCAACTGGGAGCGTATAGTTTTGAAAAAATGTTGCGTGAGAGGATTTGTCACATTGACAAACTGGTATAGGAATTTCGGCAAAATAATCATCTTAGTCAGCGCCACCTTCCCTGCATTAGATAATGGGAGTTTAGACCAAAGTGCAACCTTGCCCTCCAGCCGAGTATATGCCCTTCCGAAGATCAAATTCCAAATTTCCTGTAGATTGCGGCTCAGCCACACCCCCAGATATTTAACTGTTTCGGCCTCCCATCGTAACGGAAATTCAGATGTCACTAATGGGGTACCATCAGTTAATGAAAAAATCACGGATTTCGCCCAGTTTATTGAGATGCCTGCTAAGCCTCCGAATTTGATGAATTCTCGAGTACCGGATCTAGATTTTCTTCGGCGTTCAAGATGTATAGGGTCACGTCATCCGCATATAGGGATATTAATAGGCTGCGGGTACTGAAACCTATGCCCCTTGCAGTATGGTGCGTTCTAATTCTGGCGGCTAGAGGTTCCATGGCATTAGCAAATAATAAGGGCGACAGCGGGCAACCCGGTCTCGTGCCTCGTGATATCCGATATGCCTCAGACAGCAATCCATTAACTCGTACTTGGGCTAGTGTTTCTGTATAAAGTAGTTTAATTCGACTAATAAACAGAGGGCTCAATCCCATACGTGCCAATATCGTAAACCTGTACGGCCACTCAAGTGAATCAAACGCTTTTGTTGCGTCTGAAAAAATGGCTGCGGCATGAACACTGGGATGGAGATAGTGAAGCACTGCGAATAATGTACGTAAGTTGTGTGACGTTGACCGACCGGGTATAAACCCCCACTGATCTGGAGGGCAATCATTGGAAGTAGTGGCTGTAGTCTGTTAGCCAGCAGTTTAGCATATTTTTTAACGTCTACGTTAATCAGGGATAATGGCCTATATGAATCAACCTCCGTTTCCTCTTTGTCTGGCTTTAGCAGTGTCATAATTGCCGCTTCCCGCATAGACGGTGGGAGAATTCCCGCCTCCAATGCCTCATCATATACGGCGAGCAGTTTTGGAGTCAGCTCCTCTGCATAGGTTTTGTAAAAGGCGGTTGTTAGGCCGTCCGGTCCCAGGGCTTTATTTAGCTGCAGACTCTTAATTACCTGTGCAACATCCTCTACTGTGATGAGGAGATTCATGTAAACTGTGTGTATTATTGAACCAGGGCTATAGAATCTAAAAAGTCTTGCATGCCCTCTGGGATTGTTGCCCGCGTGGCTGTATATAGAGCAGAGTAAAATGTATAAAACTCGTTGAGAACCCCCGATTGGCCCCTTATGGTGTCCCCGCTAGCCCTCTTTATCTCATGAATAAAGGCAGTAGATTTGGATTGGTGAACCATTCCCGCCAACATGCGGCCCGGCCTGTCTCCCTCACCATATCGTCGTGCCTCGGCATACTGGTCTAATAATTTGCTCTCCCTTTGCGCCTCCTCCACAAATTCCAGGAGCTTCTCCTTCAGACTCGTGGCCGTGGCGGGGTCCGTCTTATCATAGAATTGACCTTCAAGCTCCCCTATTTGTTTCTCTAGGTCCGCTATAGTGCCCCTGATAGCTTTAAGGACACCCGCCTGCCGTGCTATGCATTTCCCTCTAATCACGACCTTAAATGCTTCCCACAGCGAGGCTTCAGTTTCCATCGAACCAGAATTCAGAGCAAAATATTCTGTGACATCGGTTCTGATCTCCTCTTTAAAGGCCTCATCCAATAGAGCATGAGGAGGCAGTCTCAAAGTGAAAGCATGTCTGGCAAAGAGATTTTAAGTAAACAGGGGGCATTGTCCGATAGCGAACGCGCCAGGTGGGACACTTCAAGTGTCCATGCGGCCACATCTCTTGAAACTAACCAAAAATCTAAACGGGACCAGGCAGCATGTTGACTAGAGATACATGTCCCCTCCCTGAGCCCATGGTGCCAGACTCTCCAGATGTCTAATAAGTCTCCTTCAGATATAATGTCTTGCAGGGCCGTGCTGGCATGTGGGTGAAGGGGACATACCAAGCCATGCCTATCAGAGTCATCATTGAGTATGGCATTGAAGTCACCGCCCCATATTATTGTATGGCAGTCTGTGGACGTTATCCGTGACCAAACGTCCCGAAAGAAGTCGGGAGAGTCAACATTCGGGCTGTATACTGCCGCCAATACCAGAGCTCTACCACCCAGTTTCCCACTCAGAACAACATATCTCCCTTCATGGTCAGCATGTGAAGTGCCACCCCGCCAGTCCACTCCATTACGAATAAGTACTGCCACCTCCATGCATTGTTTGAATAGATAGCGGAGTGGGCTACTCCCCATCTATTATGGCGGAGTCATTGCGATGGATGCACATTAAGGTGCGTTTCCTGCATAAAGTAGATGTCAATATTGTGTCTCGTCAGATAGGTATGTACCAGTCTAGCGTTCCTCCCATTGTTCAGCCCCTAACATTCCACGTAAGAACATTCAATGCATTGATTTGTGCTCCCATAACAATCGCCCACCAATAGCTCTCCTACCCGACCCCTACCCATTATAAAAACTCCAGTGTAACATTTCAATGTATCTGACACCTGCATACTGGCATAAAACTAAACCTTAAATCCTCTCCACGATCTTCTGATTGCGAGCCTGAACATGGATCGCCTTGCGCATCTGGGTCATGTTCAGTGAGTCTGGTGGAACGCTTGTTCTCAAAAGTTATCTTTGGTTGTTTGGCATCGGTCTTTCCCATGTAGTCTCTAAAAGCAAGACGCTCTATAATCACTCCACTGCAATGCAGAATTAGCAAAATTCCTACCAGACGACACTTCAGCTGGACACCCCTCTCCACATCGACTATGGCGCCACCTATATTATTGTACATCCAAGGTAGCCTAAACACGGTCAAGTATGCACCCGATCTGACACCAATAAAGATCCAACTTGCACACGACTGCAGGCAGAGGTAGTATTCCCTGTACTATACCTTCTCAATGTGCCAGGCGCCAGTACAAATCGCTATCTGGGAAGAGCAATGTTCACGTATAATAAATCGGTCACACTTAGTTCGGGTCAGATAACTGAATTGGACAAAGGTGCACAGATAGGAGGCCCGACCTACCACCCGTCCTCGCGGAACTCCATCTCCAGTGTGTCTCCACGCCTCACCCGACCTGTCCTCACATCTGCCAATGCATCATCAGGAGCTCCACTTGACCTAACAGTCCATACAGGCTTCAATAACTGAGCTGCTGTGTAGCGCGGTGTGTGGGCCACGTGCAAATGCAGCCACAGCAGAGCCTCTATGTGGTGAAGACAATCTCCAGGCGTCAAAATGGCGGACACCGCTCCCCCACACAGTCCCCTGTAAATGATTGCACACTTGTTCCAAGCGTGGTATCAACGCATGGAGGGGGAGGGGGGGCGGGGGTTTGGGGGGGCGGATGCACACGTCGCCTCAGTTATTTTCAATGTCGCTACTCCTCACCGCTATGCGGCCGGGCTCCGAGAATACCAGCAGATCCGATCCTGGGCCAGCAGGCTCCTGTATCGTGGCGGGCTCGTTGATTCCCCGCATTCACCAGCCTCGTCTTCCAACAGCGTCCCTGGTGTGGCCCCGCTCTGGGTAGTAGTCTCCCAGCGCACAAGGGAGGGTAGGCAGCCTCACAGGTGGCGCAGTTAAACAGGCGCCTCTGTCTCCCCAGTGCGCCACCAAGTCAAAGTCCAGAGGGACGATTGCAAATGGCGGTGGCCTCACCCAGTGACCCACCTCTGCACAACGGCTCAGGACCCGGATCTTGGGGGCATTGCAGTCTCACCCGGCTTCGCTTGGGTCTCGCCGTATGGCACCTCCACAGCTGGCCGTCTGCGCCGATATCCGCCAGTTCATGCACCTCCGACTCATCAGGCCCACTCAGACCCGGGTTTGATTATGTAGGCAGTTAGGCCCACGCTCAACTTTCACTTTCTTTGTGCAGCCGCCTCTCAGTTTGCCCGCCCGTAACTTCAGCTCCTCCGCTCCGGTTCACACAGAATTAGTGTGCGTGCACTAGAGGTTCCCCAGTCCTGGGTGTCTTGTTAGCACCGCTTCCTCCTCACCTTTTGCAGGAATTATGCAGGATTTCTTCCCGGCCGGCGGAGCACACTTACCTTAGCGGAGAAATTAGAATATTTTTCCTCAATTATGCCAGTGATATTTTGCACAGGAGCAATGCAATGGAGAACATTTTCTGGATCCAATCTTCTAAGGTGAGGACTCTGTAGTTAGATGTCACCATAGTAAAGTGTACACTGATAAGGCCATGTGAAGGGGAAAACCCAAAATCAAATTAGCCGCGGGAAAGCCAAGAGGTCTGGCATTAGAGGGAGTGAAAGAATGCAAGGAAAACATAGTGGATGGATGCGGGAGTACATGGATGAGTGTATGTGTGATTAAGTCAATGGGCTGATACATCTCTAATGAAACCATTCACTCAGTCAAACAGGCAGCGAAAAACCATGTGCTCATCTTGTTCATGAGTGCACTCATCCATGCATGCATCCATCTATTACTGCACTCACTAGCTCATCCATTCATCCATGTACTCACACACTCATCCATTCTTCCATCTATTGACTCATTCTCTTACTCACCCACTAATTCACACACAGAACCACATGCTCAAAATCGACCATACATGGCAAAGCAAACCGGTTTTCTTTGTCAATACTTCTATAATAGGTTGTGACAAAAAAGGGATAAGAGGAGGGAATTGTAGCAGCCCCATTAGTATTTAGTGGGGAAAATACATACCTTCCACCGTGTAGAGAACTGTCAGAGAAAGTTTACCGGTCTGTCATAGTTTTTTCAAAGAACTGCAAGAGGAAAGCAAATAACTGTCCAGCACCACTGGGGATATGACTGGTTAGTATTAAAACAAGGAAACTGGCTTGATTTATAGAGCTGATATCCAGTATACTTTTTGTTATTTGTAAAGCCATGAAAATACCAAAGATTGACATGTTAATACTAGTTTTGTTTATTGTCAAGCATTTGAGAATTTGTAAATGTGTGCATCTGGCAATATTACAATTGTACATTCATCTTTTCTCAGAAGGAAAGCTTTTTCAAATGTAGGGCAATGCTGCCTTTGAAGTGAACTGGTGAGGTCTCTTAAATTGCTGCACCCTTGTGTTTTCTGTGGGTGGAGCAAGTTAGGATATTTTTTGCTAATTGCTGTAGAAGTGCACAAAAAGTCTCAATAGTCATGCCTACACAATGGGGGATTTTTGACTCCAAGACTGTTAACAAAGATTTGTGCTTACAAAAATGAGCACATGTGTAACACACGTGTTCAAAATATGCACACAGAAGGCATAGTTTCACAAACAAAGCTAACATACTCTTAATTCTGTAAGCATACTCAAGTAATTTCCAGTTTGTTCAACTTACATGCCCGCAGGGGCAGAAAAAAACCCCACCAAAATTGATTGCACTTTTCAACTTGACTTTTGGCAAGCATTTCTCTAAATGGCAAATTGTAGGCTGACTTACTGCATAATGAGGAAACTAGGTGTCTCCATTTATTAAACTGTATCAAGGTTAGATCGTTTTTAAACCTTTTAGCTCTCATAGTCCCTACGGTTTTGAATAATGACCCTTTCACACAACCGAATTCGGTTACCCTAGAAGGACTATAAACATGGAAAGGGGCGACCACTCGGTCCCCCCGAACGTATGGTTGGGTGCCCCGATCCCCCCGGGAAACCATTTTGGGCGGGAGGCGTGGCTCGGCTGGTATGCCCGAAGTGGCGTAGCCGGGGCGCGCCTTTTCCCGCCCAGGAGGGGTTGTCCTAGACACCCGCACGGAAGACCACGCCCAGTAGGCGTACCGGAGGAGGGTCCCCGCCCTCCCGCAGATGAATAAATAGAGCGGGAATCCGAAGAAGCGTCCTCTTGTTCCTGTGCTCTGAAGGCTGCACCCACTCGTTGCTCGTGAGCCCTCGACGGAACAAGCGGCAATTTTGAGAACTTGTAATCTTGTTTTTCTCTTTCAGTTATTTGGAGTACGAAGGATCCAGGACCTCGTTGATCAACTAGACCAGAGTACTCGAAGCCATGGCCGGCAAGAAAGCAGGAAAGAGCTCCGAGATGGAGAAGGTATTGCGCCACTTGTCGAACCGAATGGCGAGCATGGACCGAAAACTCGGAAAAGTTGACTCGATCGGCCGGGGTTTGGCCGAAGTTAAGAAGCAGTTAGCGGCCCAGAACAGCTCAGGCCGCACTAAGAAGGTAGTAGGCCCGGCCCTGCCGGGAGTCGTCCCTGAGGGTAGGGGGAAGCGAGTTAAGAGGAGGGCGGTTTCTGGGGAAGATGTGGTTCCTGTGATACCCCCTGTCGCCCCCGTTACACCGGCGGTCAGCCCGGTACCAAACCCAGATATAGGTTTACCAATCCCGGTTGTAATTACCCCGGTTAATGACGAAGAGATGCCCCCGGAGCTGGCCATCCAGTTAGCGGCAGTGCTGCCCTGGCTCAAGAAGAAAGCGGGGGGGGCAGTGGCCGCGGGAGACCCGGCCGAGGAAGCTAGACTAATAATCGAGCAGTTACGGCAGTCGAGGGAGGCCGCGACGGCGAATGTTCCTTTTGTTCCCCCACAGGTAGCGCCAGGAGTACCAACGGTTAGCCGGGAAAAGGCGGCAGACACGACGGTTGAACCTGATAAGCACACATTGCCAATGGCAGGGGAGGGGTCATTGCCTTCAAGGCGCGAAAGGGTGGCCCAGCACATCCCTGCGGCCACAAAGGAACTGATTTGGGGGGATAAATATGTAAATATGTTTTCATTGTTGACTGATCATCGCGAGATGGAATATGCAAAATCCCAGAAGGATTTATGGCACCCCAGTGTATGGCGCGCCAAGATGGCGGAATTTAGGGTCGATGAGACTGTAGCAAATTGGGTAAAGGCCTTTTCGATATTTACGGCAGTCATGGGGGAACGAAAACCAGAAGTCATGACCGAGTTGACCTGTTATCAGAATAGGATTATGGATTTTTATACCATGTATGAGGGGGACGAGTGGAAAGGATACGATATGAAATTTCGAAAAGCGAAGGAATTTGATGCAACTTTGACCTGGGATTGCCTCGACTCGGTGTCATGGCACAAGCAGCTCTTGCCTGGGGCAGCAGGTACGTCCTCGCCGGGCGGGAGCGGGTCAGGGTCAGTCCGCCAAAAGCCCTTTCGAGCAGGCGCCGGTGGGGACTATCAGACCAAGACCGGCGGGAACGGCGGCAAGCGGGGGTTTGTTGGGGCTTCAATAGAGGTAACTGTAGCAGGCCCCAGGGAACATGTAGGTTCCGGCATGCGTGTGCGGGCTGTGGGAACTCCTCACACCCGGAGAGTAGCTGTAGATCAAAAAACAGCGGAACGGGAGGAAAAGGTCGGTCTAAGCAAGAGTGAGGTGGTACTTTGTAACCGGCTGCCTACACCTGTCGATATCATGGCACTGACTCCTTGGTTAAACAAATACCCTGATCATATATCCGCCGGAAGGTTGAGGAAAGGATTCCTATATGGCTTCAACATCCCGGCGGGGTTTTTTTTCGGGGGGACAGTTATTGTAAAAATCAGTTATCCGTCCAACATAACCCGAGTGTAGCTGCAAGAAAAATTTCCAAAGAAGTCGGCTTGGGGCGGGTGGCGGGTCCTTTTTCTCACCCACCGGTGGCGGATTCCGTGTGTTCCCCGCTGGGGGTGGTGCCGAAGAAAGACCCGGGGGAGTTTAGACTCATTCACAACTTGTCTGCCCCAAAAGGTTCTTCGATGAACGAAGCCATTGACCCGGATATTTGTTCGGTGCGGTACGCATCTTTTGACAATGCCGTGACCATGTTAAATCACCTGGGCCCCGGAGCACTGATGGCGAAATCAGACATCGAATCGGCATTCCGGTTGCTCCCGGTACACCCGCGAGATCAGCGATTGCTAGGTTTTGCTTTTCAGGGGAGTTATTACATGGATAAATGCATGCCTATGGGTTGCTCCATTTCTTGTGCCTATTTTGAAATGTTCAGCTGTTTTTTAGAGTGGGCATTCACCAAGGCCACAGGGCATAGGCATGTTATGCACTATCTGGATGACTTTCTGTTCTTGGGAGCAGCCGGCGATACAAAATGTGCGCAGGCGCTGCAGGACTTCTGCATCCTCATGCGGGATTTCGGAGTCCCATTGGCACCAGGTAAGACAGTTGGACCATCTACTTTACTGGAGTTTCTGGGAATTGAGCTCGATTCTGTGGAGGGATGTTTCCGTTTACCGATGGAAAAGGTGGCCAAGTTTAGGGCTTCCTTGACACAATGCCTGGGCAAGGAGAAAGTGACCCTGCACCAGTTACAGCAAACAGTGGGTCAGCTTAACTTTGCCTTGAGGGTGATACCAATGGCCCGCCCCTTCTCACGCTCTATTGCACAAGCTATGGTTGGTCTCAAGGAGGGACACCACCGTACGAGACGGTCGGCAGAGGTTCGCCAGGATATGCGCATTTGGTTGGCATTTCTGGCGGACTTCAACGGTCGAGTTGTGTGGAACAAGCCTCCAGCGTCTTCAGATGAACTAGGTCTGTGGACTGACTCAGCTGGGAGCGTGGGATTTGGCGCCATCTTTGGGAACCGATGGTCGGCCCAAGTATGGCCGGCGTGGTGGCACTCCAGCGGTCTGACAGGTAACATTGGGTTCTTGGAGCTATTCCCCATTTGGGTTGCTCTGATTGCATGGCCAGACAAGTTCAGGGACCGCTCAGTGGTGTTTTGGTCTGATAATATGACTGTGGTTGAGTGCATTAACCAGCAGGCAGCCCGCTGCAAGTGGATCTTGAGATTGTTGAAGGAAATTGTATTACTTTGCATGAGATTGAATGTACAGTTCAGGGCAAAACATGTGCCAGGCGTACTGAATCATGCAGCTGATGCACTCTCTCGTTCACATATGCAGGCTTTCAGGGGCCATCTACCCACAGCGGACTGGGTGGCGGCACCGTTCCCCGAAGCACTATGGCTAATCGGTGCCCCGGATTACAAGACCTCGTGGCAGCCAGCTTAGCCCCCAGGACAAGGAAGGCATACGAAGGAGCGTTTCGTTCCTACTGCACATTTTTGGGTCCAACAGGGAGACAGAGCTGGGGTCAGGAGGAATCCTTCCTGGGGTTCCTGGTAGCGCTGCACAAAGAAGGCCGATCAGTGGCAACGGCCAATAGACATAGGGCAGCCATTTCATTCATGGCAAAGGTGCATGGCATAAGAGACCCGATGGGTTCCTTTTTGGTTAAGAAAGCGCTCCGCGGCTGGCAACGCCTCGAGGGTCGCAAGCAAGATACGAGGCACCTGATTGGCTTAGACAGATTTGTCTCTGCTTTTAGCAAAGCTGGAAGAGACTTGCTCCTCCCCTTTCGAAGCAGTTCTGTTCCGGGCAGCTTTCGCCTTAGCATTCCATGGGGCTATGCGGGTGAGCGAACTCGTCGCAAGGAACAAGAAAGATATGGAGGGAGGCTTGGGCAGGGATCACGTCCAAATAAGGGGTGATTCGATGGTGATCTCGATAGCCAGGTCCAAGACTGACCAGGGAGCTATGGGAAATTGTGTTACCGTGCAGCGAGCGCAAGGGTCCCCCACGTGTCCGATAAAGTGTTTAGAGGAATATTTGGCACTAAGGACGGCTACATGGGGGGGGAGTTTGCTGAGGCACAAAGATGGCACCCCACTGACAAGATTTCAGTTTCAGAGGGTGCTAGCACTGTCAATCGCTGCCGCGGGCATGGACCCGTGCGATTTTGGGACCCACTCCTTTAGGATAGGGGCTGCTACGGAGGCTACAGCCAGGGGTCAGCGTGCGGAGAAAGTAAAACAGCTGGGCCGTTGGTCCTCGAATTGCTTCAAAAGGTATGTGCGATTGCACATGTTGTAAAGATCAATTGACATGCACTCACGCTGCTTGTCTTTTGTTTGAATTACAGTTTCGCGAGCCTGTCACGCGGGGCGGAATTTGAAGTCGACCCAGCATCAGGAGACCAGCGGTCAAGGATCACCGACTGGAGAGAGAGTGGTATGGGTCGTGGGCCACTCATATGTGAGGCGCGCCGGGGACGTATTCATGGCAGGTGACGCGACTCACGCATCTGGGGAATACGGGTACAGAGTGACCTTCCTTGGGAAGGGCGGGCTCTGTTTTGACCAATTCTAATCGTTTTTTGAGGGTCTTTTAGGGCGGCAAAGGTCACCGCCATCTGTAGTCATAGTACACCTGGGGGGCAATGACTTGGTGACACTGGGTAGACGAGTGTTATTAGAACACATCCTGTCGGCTGTTAGCTGGTTGGCTAAAAAAGTCCCGGGGTGCACGATTGCCTGGTCCCACATGATCCCTAGGAAGGTATGGCGGGGGGGCCTTTCGGTGTCAGCGCTGAACCACTCAGTGAAAAGGGTTAACAATAAGATTGGTAAATTGTTTCGCTCTTCGCAGTTGCATAGCATTCCTCACGGGTGTATTCGGGGTGATCACATGTATCTGAATGATGGGGTTCACCTGTCCAGGGAGGGGAATGACTTACTCATAGGAGACTTCATAGCATGGCTAAGGGGTTTGAGGAAGCATGACCTTAAGGAGGAGTAGGGGGGGCCGGATAGTCGGTCAACTATCCGGCCCGTGGCGGTAAGGTCATCGGTGAGCAGTAATTTCAAGGTCCCTAGAGGGGGGTGCCACCCAGAATGGATGGGAGCGCCCGGGGGGAGGCGGCCATTGGCCCCTTCCACGGGGAGGCGGCACCCACTAAGGATGGGTCGCCTAGGGGGAGACGGCCATAGGCCCCTCCCAGGGGGGAGCCGGCTAGATGCCCCTCCTACGAATTTCCCGGGGGCCGGATATCCCCGACGGCGGATAGTCTGGGGATGGGGGGCGGGGGGGGGAGTCCACGCTGTCCTTCCTACAGATACCTCACACGGGAACTCGGACGACCTTTAAGATGGCGTCGAGTGGAAAGGGGGCCCCCACGACAAGGGAAGTTACAGTTGGCAATGAGGGTAGAGTCCTCTGCGCATGCGCCATTCACACCACGAGGGCGAGATTGGTAGTAGGGATCTGACACCGGTTAAGACCTTTCCGTTGGCCCTTAAGCTAGGATGTACTATTTTAATTTAGAATGTATGTATTTTCAGGATGCTAGACTCGGCTAGGAAACCTTTGTATTAGAGATCTGTTAAGGTTAGCCAAAGAACATGTCTTCATCGAAATGTAATAAATGTAAAATTGTACATAATTCATGAAACTTTTATTTAATGTTTTAAATTTTGTTTCATATTTTAATAAATACGGCCGGGGGGGTCACTCCCCCCCGCCTTCCAAAAGTTCAAACCTGTGTCCGTTATCCCATCCATTGGGGATTGGTGTTGGGAGGGGGTGGCGGGCATCCCGGCCATATGTATTCTACTCCTGCAACTCTTCATCCTTGATTTGTATCATGAAATCAATTTATAATGAAGTGTCAATTGACCAGATGTCGCCTTCATAAGTGAGGGATTTACTGCATATGTCAATTTAATATATTTGTGGGTGTATCAGAAATAAAATATTCCTCATAATTCTACGTTTTTAGACCTTAATCTATAAGAATTGTTTCACTCTGCTGAGCCTCAATAAAATTATAGGAATGTTATTGCATTGCTCCTGGGATAGCCCTCTCCTCTCTATTCAAGGTTTAATTTTGGAAGATGTGTTTTTTTATAATTATGTTTCCATGACATTAGGCTAACTGTAGAAAATAACGTTGTTAGTAAGCATGGGCTGAAATTTAGTTCAGCTCGTGGATTTTTGGCAATGTCGCGGTCCGCAAATCGCACGAAATTGCCCAAAAATCCACAATTCCCAAGCTCGTGATTTTTTTTGCTTGTTCGCGCTTCAAAAATACAATCTCCCGCGCGGTGCGTTGACTTACCTTGATTTTGGGTTTGCAGAGTTGTTTTCCTCCCGCGAACAAGATGGGCGCGCCCAAAAACGACCGCATGGGTAAGTTCGCGGAAGCCGCGCTGAAAAAAAACCCCGCGAACATGCAAAAAAAATAAAAAATCTGCAAGTTCGCGGATCGCGAATTCGCTTTTGAATGAATTCGCGTACCGCAAATTCGCAAATTTCGCCCATACTTAGTTGTTAGTTTTATTTTACTTCTGTTAATCACCAAAAGTATATCATCACGTTCAAGTTAGAAATGGTGTTTAACAAATAACTTATCAACTTCACACATTTTATTTGAGTCTTTCATAGTGTTATCATGTATGTTAATTAGAATAAATTTGATTGCAGGTGTTTTTGTTGAACCACTTCTTTAATATTTCAAATCTGAGATGGCATCGTCTGTGACATTTATCTGTGACCATATGAGAAGTGTTTGAATGGTTATCAATTTTGTTTTTACAACAACTGCCATGTGACACAAAAGCTAATAATTACGAAAAGTGAGACACTGGGGGGTCCCAATGTCTAAATGGTAACACTCTGCACACTTTCACATGAACCACTTGGTTCTCCTCAGGTATATATGTATGCCAAAATAATGATGATCTATACTGTTTTCTTTGTTTCAATGATCTCTGTTTATTACTTCTTTATCATTCATTTGAATTCTTTCATTTTCAGGACAATTTTAGTTATCATCTCCCATTTACCCAATGCATTTCGGGTCTATGGTGACCCTTCTTCGGGGGTCTCTAATAAAAAAATCAAGAAAAAGTTGCAATCAGCCCTTTAACTTAGGTACATTTATACATTAACATTTAATCCACTTCGTTATCTAGTGTAAACAAACATCTATAATTCACAAAATGACCTATTTTGACAATCGTTATCACTATTTACGCCACAAGTCCTTGTTTGTATCAGCGCTAAAATGCCAAACACCAAAAACCATATAAAACCTATAATAATGAAGCGCCATGAAAGAAAAAGCGTGATAGCCACGTATAGCTATAAACTAATGCTAAACCAAACGAAGTTTACCCTAACAAACATTCTGCACCTCTCTCACGTTGTACTTACTGAGAAATGAAAAAATGAAAAACGTCCCTCGCTTGCGTGCTCTCAACGAATCCGCTGCTTCCTAACAGTCTGTGTACCGCTATTTAAAGCTCTCTTTTCTCTGATTGGCTCAATTAGCGATCACGTGATCGCGACATCGGACTGCTTAACAGTCCTTATTTTTTATTTAAACATATGCTAAAAAAACATATGCTAAAAAATTGCACAGCTATACGAATTATCTATTTAAGAGGAATCTATGTTAACGAACAGAAATTAAAACATACATGATTTCGAATCATCTTCACTCGATATTTTTAACACAATGTTTTTAACAGTGCAGTATAGTTCAACATTTACTATTTGTTATTTGGCTGAGCTATCACATGGTGAAAAAGACTGATAACAATTACTGATGCAAATGATAAGGAAAAATTCAAATTAAATCGACTATGGTGTCGGCCATTTTGGGTAGGGGAGTTCTCATTGTCTTTGTCATGCAGGCAAATAAAATCGGCTTCACACAGTCTCTTTATAAAAAGCAGGATAATTCTATCCTGTCATTGAGTCCATTTGGTTGTAGGCTGCCCATTTTCTTTATCCAGAAGTATTCTGATCTTAGTCTTGATTTATGTGTGTCTTTTTCAGGGTGATGTTTGATGACTTCCAGTATTGTGAAACGTAATTGTGCTACATTATGTCCTGCTTCTAGCCAATGTGTTGCCAATGTGGATTTCAAATTTTTCAACCGGATATTACTTTTGTGTTCAGTTATTCTTACTTTAATTTTTCTCTCTGTCTGACCTATATACAATTTTCCACATGGACACTTGATTCCATAGATAACATTCTTCGTATCACAAGTTCCTGAGTGTAACAAGGTCACCTTTTTGCCTGTCATTGGGTGTGTAAATAACTGTCCTGTCATTACGTTGTTACAATGAATGCAATTTTCGCACCTCTGCATGCCTTTGTGGTTAATTTCTTTTGGTACATTCTTCTTTTTTAGCAGTTCTTTTAAATTTTTGGATCTGTTGTATGCAAACGTTATCCTATCGGCAAACAGTGGTTCTAGATCCGGTTCATTTGCTATAAGTACCCAATGTTTTTTCATGATGTTAACTATTTTTGCTGATTGTAAAGAATGTTTTAGGACACATACTGTTTTCTTTGTATCTCCTCTTTCTTTAGTGACTAATAGAGACTCTCTCTGCATATTCAAGACTTTGATTTTAGATTCTTCCAGTAGAGGTGTAGGATAGCCTCTTAGTTTGTATTTTTGGATCTGTTTGTCGATGGTGGAGAGCAAATCTTGTGGGTCAGATGTGATCCTTTTTTGGCGAATAAATTGGGATATTGGAAGATGTTTCTTTAACGAAAAATGATGGAAGCTTTCATAGTGTAAGCCACTGTTTCTGTCCGTTTCTTTTGTGTGTACACTGGTTCTCAGCTTATTCTGTTCAAGATGAATTTTTACATCTAGAAACGCCAATTCTTTCTGGTCCATTTGATGAGTGAATTTGATCCGGTCATGTACACAGTTCAATCTCTGGATGTTATTGATCAGTGTTTCTTTTTCACCCTTCCATATTAGGAAGATATCATCGATGTATCTTTTAAATACCATAAGTCCCGTTGACCAGTTTGTGTCTTGAATTATGTGGTCGTGCTCAAATTTGGCCATAAAGGTATTTGCGTAGGACGGTGCCCCCGCAAAACCCATAGAGGTTCCACTGCATTGTTCATAGAAGTCGCCTTCCCAATTAAAATAACTGTGTAGTAGAGCAAACTGTAATAGTTCAAGCATTAGAGTTTTTTCTCCTCCACGTATTTCATTGTTGAGTAAACACCATTCCATAGCTTCAATTCCCTCCCTATGTGGGATTGAAGTGTACAAGGCTGTCACATCTATAGAACATAACCATATCTCTTCATCATTTGGAATATTTATTGTAGATAGCATGTTCAAAAATGCGGTGGTGTCCTTTATGTGTGTGCTCCATTTCTGGACTAGAGGCTGTAGGAACAGTCTAGGTATTGACCCAGTGGTTCTGATAGTGATCCACAAGCTGAAACTATGGGTCTAAAAGGAGGTCTTCTAGGGTCCTTATGCACCTTCGGAAGCATGTAAAATTGAGGTCTTCTAGGATGTTTAATCTGTAGGAATTGATATGTTTTCACCGTGATCCACTTAATCTCTAAGGCTTTGTCTAGAATGGTTTTAAGTGTCTTTCCAAAAGTTTCAGTCGGGTCTTGATCCAACTTATGGTAAATATTTTCATCTTGCAGATGAGCTTGTACACTTTCTTTGTAGTAGGTAGTGTTCATTACTACTATCGCTCCCCCTTTATCCGCCTTCATTATGGTGATGTCGTTAGCATCTCTCAAAGTTTGTAAAACTTGCCATTCTTTTCTGGAGAAGTTAGTGGTAGCACCTCCAGAGTACTTGATCTTTTGAATTTCAGTTGTTACAATCCGTTCATATGCATCAATGGTTTTGTGTGAAGTGGGAGCACAAAATGTGCTTTTGGGTTTGAATTCCTTTAGCTCCATGTCTGGTCTTTCATTTGGTGGTAGATTATTGAAGAAGTTTTTAAGTCTTAGATTCCGTAGGAATTTGTAAATTGATATTTCTGTTTCTTGGGCATTCGATTTATATCTTGGAACAAACGTGAGACCTTTGTTTAATACTTTTGTTTGATCTTCCGTGAGTTTTTTATTTGATATGTTGATGACTAGGTCGGTTTCGGTTTTTTTGATCTCAGTTCTCTCTCTGCTACTGTTTCTTTGACTTGTGACTTTTCTTTTTCCTTTTCCCCTCCTTGTTTTTGGAGCTCTGTTGTGATTGTTGAAGGTGCATTGTTTGCTGCCGGGCTGATCTCTAAAAAAGAAACTTTGTCTTGTTGATCCTTACGTCTATCTTTAGATATAGGTCTCCTGCTTTGCACTGTGTCCGAATCCGATACCATACTTTCTTGTGATGAACTCACATTGGTTTGTGGTTGTTGCCACTTCCTCTGATTATAAACTTCGGCCCAACTGTACACTTCTTCCAGTTTATAATCTATTGTGTCTCTTCGATATTTTTTAACTTTCCTCTCTTCAATCTCTTTCGCATATCTTTCAAGTTTTTTGTTGACTTCTTCCAGTGTAGCATCAAGTTCTTCAAATTGATTCAATTCAGTTTTTACTTTAGCTAGTTCTTCTTCAAGTGTTCTGAGTTCTTTTGCCAGCTCTTCCACTATCAGCAAAATGAGGTCCAAACTACATTTGTTCAAAATTTGATACCATTTTGTTAGGAAAGCCTTATTATTCCTGCATAACACAGGTTTAAGCGATATCCTTAAGCCCCTAGGTATTCGTTGGTTCCTGTGGTAGTGTATCAAGGTTGTCGCGTGCAGTCTTTGATTTATCTCGCGTTTGCTTACGTTTTCAAGTTGTTTTATCAATTGCATTACCGTACTCGGTTGTGGGCTGAAGGCTCTAGTCTCCTTGATCAAACTATAAATACCTTCTGCTTCTTCTGCGGTGTATACTAAGGTTTCCGCTTTGTTTGTTGTGATTTGAGCTATCTCTTCTAAATTCATCTTTGCGGTGCTTGGATGGAGGGTAGACTTGGTTTATAAATGTATCGTGATAGGGTCCGTCCAGCACTCTTGTTTTACATTTACTTTCTCTGTGGTTTAATCTCTTTCGTTGTTGTGCACCGTTACCTTTAGTGTTTTAGTCTGGAAACACTTCTTGAATATATTACGAAAAGTGAGACACTGGGGGGTCCCAATGTCTAAATGGTAACACTCTGCACACTTTCACATGAACCACTTGGTTCTCCTCAGGTATATATGTATGCCAAAATAATGATGATCTATACTGTTTTCTTTGTTTCAATGATCTCTGTTTATTACTTCTTTATCATTCATTTGAATTCTTTCATTTTCAGGACAATTTTAGTTATCATCTCCCATTTACCCAATGCATTTCGGGTCTATGGTGACCCTAAGACCTAAGTTAAAGGGCTGATTGCAACTTTTTCTTGATTTTTTTATTAGAGACCCCCGAAGAAGGGTCACCATAGACCCGAAATGCATTGGGTAAATGGGAGATGATAACTAAAATTGTCCTGAAAATGAAAGAATTCAAATGAATGATAAAGAAGTAATAAACAGAGATCATTGAAACAAAGAAAACAGTATAGATCATCATTATTTTGGCATACATATATACCTGAGGAGAACCAAGTGGTTCATGTGAAAGTGTGCAGAGTGTTACCATTTAGACATTGGGACCCCCCAGTGTCTCACTTTTCGTAATATATTCAAGAAGTGTTTCCAGACTAAAACACTAAAGGTAACGGTGCACAACAACGAAAGAGATTAAACCACAGAGAAAGTAAATGTAAAACAAGAGTGCTGGACGGACCCTATCACGATACAAAAGCTAATAATAACATATGTCTTTATAACTTATGGCTATCTAGTTCGCAAAGAGATTATTTTTTATTAATGATTAGCTGTCCTTTACTGATTCTACCTAGGTTTGCGTATACAGATATATATACTTATTTATTAACAATGTCTCAGTCTTTTACTTATGTCTTGTACTTTCGTCCCTCTTTTATCTGTTTTTCAGCACACTATTAATGTGAGTTGGATTTACATCCAGTTTTCCCTTTTTCTATTATCTTTATGGTGTTCAGTATTGGTGTGACCTACAACAGATGTCTAGCTTTATTTTATCACCTTTTAAAATTGATATTTTGAGACTTGAAAGACATTTGAATGTTGGTTTTTCAACATAGATAGATCTATAAATATACCTTATTTTATATTAATGTTAAGTTTGTTAGATATCATGCCATGTATTAATATTTACATTTTGTCTTGTGATTTGTCTCTACAGCCTTCCAAAAAATGCATTGAGCAAAGAAAATGTATTGGCTGTCCTCATCATACATCTGTTGGACTGGTTATCCTATAACTAATTTTCTGTCCATAGCGGAGGACAACTCATGAAGTTCTCCATATATAGAACCTTGTGGAACTTATGAGATTTGTTAGTGGCAGACCTTTTTTTATTGTTTGCAGTTGGTAAACAATAATACAAATTAAAGAAACAATAAAAATGCAGCCATCCCCAAACATTTGACATAAATGAACATGATATCACTATTCAAACCCCACAAGAATACATTTCTCCAATCTCCTTTCCTGGATTCGTGCTCTTCGGATGGAACCGGGAGCATTTCCAAAACCCGTGGAGCCCAAGCAACATGGCTGATGTCCGGTGGAGCTGCAGCAAACGCTAAAGGAGAGACTGGGTCAGGCGCACCGCCCGGGCCATCACCTTCTCAGACGGACATCTGACATAGTTTCTATGGGTTTTCTTCGCTGCTGTTGCCTTTTCTTCACCTGCATACTGATGAATCGATGATGGCAGGCCATCGAAGGAATTCAATTTTGGTGGTGCTGATGCTAGGTGGTGGTGGCGTCTCTCTCTCTCTCTCCCTCTCTCTCTCTGCGTCTCTCTCTCTCTCTCTCTGCGTCTCTCTCTCTCTCTCTGCGTCTCTCTCTCTCTGCCTCCCTCTCTCTCTCTCTCTGCCTCCCTCTCTCTCTCTCCCTCTCTCTCTGCCTCACTCTCTCTCTCTCCCTCTCTCTCTGCCTCTCTCTCTCTCTCTGCCTCCCTCTGCCTCTCTCTCTCTCTGCCTCTCTCTCTCTCTGCCTCTCTCTCTCTCTCTGCCTCTCTCTCTCTCTCTGCCTCTCTCTCTGCCTCTCTCTCTCTCTCTCTGCCTCTCTCTCTCTCTGCCTCTCTCTCTCTCTCTCTGCCTCTCTCTCTCTCTCTCTGCCTCTCTCTCTCTCTCTCTCTGCCTCTCTCTCTCTCTCTCTGCCTCTCTCTCTCTCTCTGCCTCTCTCTCTCTCTCTGCCTCTCTCTCTCTCTCTCTGCCTCTCTCTCTGCCTCTCTCTCTCTCTGCCTCTCTCTCTCTCTGCCTCTCTCTCTCTCTGCCTCTCTCTCTCTCTGCCTCTCTCTCTCTGCCTCTCTCTGCCTCTCTCTCTCTCTCTCTCTCTGCCTCTCTCTCTCTGCCTCTCTCTCTCTGCCTCTCTCTCTCTGCCTCTCTCTCTCTGCCTCTCTCTCTCTGCCTCTCTCTCTCTGCCTCTCTCTCTGCCTCTCTCTCCCTCTTCCTCGCTCTCTCTGCCTCGCTCTCTCTCTCTGCCTTGCTCTCTCCCTCTGCCTCGCTCTCTCTCTCTCTCTGCCCCTCTCTCTCTCTCTCTCTCTGCCTCTCTCTCTCTCTCTCTCTCTGCCCCTCTCTCTCTCTCTCTCTGCCCCTCTCTCTCTCTCTCTCTGCCCCTCTCTCTCTCTCTGCCCCTCTCTCTCTCTCTGCCTCTCTCTCTGCCTCTCTCTCTGCCTCTCTCTCTGCCTGCCTCTCTCTCTCTGCCTCTCTCTCTGCCTCTCTCTCTCTGCCTCTCTCTCGCTCTCTCTGCCTCTCTCTCTCTCTGCCTCTCTCTCTCTCTGCCTGTCTCTCTCTCTCTCTCTCTTCATCTCTCTCTCTGCCTCGCTCTCTCTCTCTGCCTCGCTCTCTCTCTCTGCCTCGCGCTCTCTCTCTCTGCCTCGCTCTCTCTCTCTCTGCCCCTCTCTCTCTCTCTCTCTGCCCCTCTCTGCCTCTCTCTCTGCCTCGCTCTCTGCCTCGCTCTCTGCCTCGCTCTCTGCCTCGCTCTCTGCCTCGCTCTCTCTCTCTCTCTCTCTCTCTCTCTGCCTCTCTCTCTCTCTCTCTCTCTGCCTCTCTCTCTCTCTCTCTCTCTCTCTCTCTCTCTCTGCCTCTCTCTCTCTCTCTGCCTCTCTCTCTCTCTCTCTCTGCCTCGCTCTCTCTCTCTCTCTGCCTCTCTCTCTCTCTACCTCTCTCTCTCTCTCTCTCTTCCTTCACTGCCTCTCTCTCTCTCTCTGCCTCTCTCGCCAAACGTCCTGCCTCCCCTGTTCATTGTGTTTATGTTTTTGCTTGAGTAATTCTACCCACACCCTTTAAACAGCTCTCCCTCGTGTATGGACTTTCCACTCCCTCTACCCATTGCTTAACTCCTTGCTCTCTGTTTCTCCCATGCTTGCTGACTTATTTTTTCTATAGTTCATTTTTGAATGGAGGCTATGGGTGGGAGGGCAAGGAGGACTAGGCAGCAAATGAGGGCATTGTCTTCTTTTTTCTTTTTATTTACACCCCCAAACTGCGTTTACTTTTTACTTACTGACATCATGCTTGCCATAGGAACAAAACAAATCCTCTCAGAATGGAAAAGTGCATCCAACATATCCTTTCAGATATGGCGAGCTTGGCTTTACTAGAAGGACAGAAAGCATATGCTTGCGAAAATCTCAAAACCTCTCATCATCCAGGAACCTGTGGGATACCCTCGATGTCCAGCTTCAAAAGATAGTGCTCTATATTCCCCACAGTGGGATTAGTATACATTTGCTATGACAGTGTCTCCATGAATCTTTTCTTAAACTTACACGTTCACACAGACCAGCCAGTCAGACCTGTGCCCTCTTGCCCATTTTCTTTCCACTGTCTTTCTCTTCTCATCCTTGTCCTTTCCTGTTTTTCCGAATACTATAAAAAATGTGTCTTTAGAGAAGAGTATCGTGTACAATTATGCATCCGCTACAATTCAACTTCTTGGATGTCTGACCCCACAAACATGCATATCACCCACTATATACATTTGTAATACTGTCATTAACATGGTTACCAATGCATGCTTTCAATAGAAAAACATCTGAAAGTAAAAACATTAAATACCTTTCTTTTTTCCAAATATTCCAGAGCTTCATCCATCATGAGAGGTACTGCAAGTAAGAAAATAAAGTATGAGAGTACATGTTTTCTAAAATCCTGAAGAAGAGTTAAAAAAAATGTAAATTATAATTCGATATAGTTCAAAAAGAAAACAATATGTAAGGAAGTAACATCAAGGTTTCCCTGAACTAATACCCTTAAAATGTGATAATATGCCTTTGGGAATTTTGGAAAACCTACTACCACCTCTAGAGGACTACAACCTCACAGTTCCTTCCCCTGAACATGTGCAGCAAATGGGGTCTTTTTAAGAGTGATTAAAGTCAGATGAACTTTTGCTGTCTATCAACATCTTGTTTTCCACTTCACTAGACACTCACTATACAGTTGAAAGTTTTTTTTAGCGAAGTCAAAAAAATCCAAACTCAAATCTGTTAGGGGGAAAACACGGAGTACGTGGAAGCAAAGCCTGCTTTATGGGCATAAGCCCAAATATATACAGGGCACAACTCCACTGGATTAGAAAAATAGTGTAATTGATTCTTTAGTAGTTCAGGTCAGAATAAAGGCTTAGTGGGAACGGATGTATCCGATTGCCATCTGTCTTTCACTACCCATATTAATTAGGTAGCCAAGATATAGCTTCCCAACTTCATTCTATGTGGAATACGCACGTCTGTCCTAGAGGACCATCGATTTAGGTGCAACACAATTCAGCTAACCATGTACTGTCCCAAATACAGTACGATTGACTGTTTCTAGGCTATTAGCATTAAGGTTCTCTAACAGGAGCCCTTTCACTCTACTACATAACAGTGGAGCAATAGGTCTGTCCTTTATGTGCTGTGTAGAGTGAAGCAGCACCTTCCCAGTAGGCAAGGGTTCTACTGGGTATCCCTGAATTTCAGATGTGTGACCAAGAAAGAATTCAATTTTTAGGTTCAGAAACATTTTTAATAAAACGTGCTCGTTAACGTCCAGTTTAACAAAGAAGTCCTTAATGGTCTGGTCCGCAAGATTATAGATGCTACAAGATCACTCTGGTATCTTCCTCTATGGCCCCTTTTTACTGCAGGCTTCGAAACTTAGAGGCAAAATCTTCAATGGTGATTAGTTGGCATTATACAATGTATGTAATTAATAATAGCCGTTAAAATTACAAAGGTCACTATAAAGTATGTTTTGCTAAATATGTTTGTTGGTTTTTAACATAAGCAAGTAAGGGGCAAGCACAAGTCATCACCTAATCACAAGTACAGAATAATCATCAAATGTTTTAGAATACTTCCTTATTTACAAGACTTACTTCTGCTTGCGTTTATTGTATTCATGTAAAGTTTAGTAGTTATTAGTTTGCAAATAAATGATTGAATAAAGCCATGACTTCTGGGAAGCCCCAATAAGTGTAGACATTTAAACAGGGATACCAAACTCACAAACGCTCCAAGTGTTTAGTAAAGTTATCTGATACTTTTAGAAATGGCCCACAACATTTACCACGACAATGTGTCTGTTTTACCTTCCCTTGCACTGTGTTTGGGACATCTTCACATAGTAGACATTACCCATGCTAAGTTTGGGGAAATGGTGGATTGTCTCAAAAAAATAAAATCATTTTTCTTTTTCATAAAAAGCATTTTGAAGAAAGAATACTTTCCTACACCCTGGCATAACAATGGGAAGATGTATGGCATTGTCCTACAAGTCTTGCACTTCTGTATCATTAAGAATTAAGTTTAGTTGTGCATTTGTTGGAAAAAAGATAACGTTTGTCAACCCTTTACATTGCAGCTGTATGGGTTCACAACTTATTTCTGTTACCTTTCTTTGACCACTCTATGACATTCACAGTAGTCTGTCCACATCTCATCCAAAACTCACTTAGGCCTGCAGAAATGACATAGTTTTGATACATTTTGCAATCATACAAGTCAGCTTCACTTTACCTACACATTTTTGGCTTTGCAAATCTCATTTAAAGCACATAGTTTTTTAGGTTGAAAACCTCGAGATAGAACAGCAGTCTTGTTTGCTAAAGACTTCTAGAGGACATTCCAAAAGCTTCTCAGGGAATGCATTCTACCCTTTGCTTACCATTGGCTTTGTGTTTTATGCTCTCAGTTGTTTGCTTTTGAGTTGCTGGCTTTATTTGCTTTAGACTGTCCAGCTTGAGTTAGTCCCTCCTGTGCAAAAAAAGCCTTTTTACAGCTGCACCATTGCATTTGCTTTCTGTAGACAAGCCTTTAAATGTTCTTATCTTGTCACATTTGCTGTGCATTCGACGACAAAGGTCAAATGGCTCTGGTTTCTGCTGAAGCTTGGTGTTAACTTTCCCTTCACTGACTTCAAAGTGAAAGGATTTATGTGACAAACTTGCTGGCTACTGGGGTTGTGAAAGAAAAAACATTTTTCTAGCACACAACAAAATTTAAAATGACTGTAAATGAACTGTGCAGATATTTCAGAACATATCAGAATTAGGAAAGCACAAATGTAGCACATTTTTGTAATTCTGAAGTGTGGGAGAAATAAACATTTTACTAGGATCAAAACAATCAATACACTGAGTAATGCCATTTCCACACATTATCGCTGTATGGTTTTATTAGTAAAACTGTGCGTCTGCTCAAATGTAATGGTCATTTCAATAATCGGGCAGGGGGCAACTCAAAGAACATAAATTGGCATTAAAAGCCAAGGCCCAATCATTAATTTACGCTTACAGATTATTACGCAAAAAAATGGACTGCCCGAACTACTCTCATTTGCTAAAAGTAATGGCCGCCCAAATCCAGCCCAGTTTATCCTATGGCTTGGCCCCTTGGTGCGGCAAAGAAGCGCACTTATTGAACGAGCTGCAGACAAAGATTTATAAAGCAGTCTTTGATCTACCAAAATGGGTCTCACCCGCCCAGGTTAGATTGGAATTCTGCCTCCAGCATCAGAAGTTTCGGGGAATGAGCAGCTTCATCAAACTTTGTCCCACATTTCGCTCTTCAGACCCGGGCACTCTGAATAGCTTATGCTGGGATGCAATCAAGCCCCAGGGGGAGCTGGATACTCCTAACTCCTGGGGAAGCTTTTTGAGTGACTCGCTGGTCGAGATGGGTCTACAAACAGCATGGGACAAAGGGCTGGACAGAGGAAGCTTTGGTAAAATAGTAAACATCGCAGCCAAAAAGAAATCCTTGTGGGAGGAAAAAAAGGCGCTCAACAAGAGGCGGCATGGGTGGACAGTCATTAACTCCTACCGTCTCTCAAAGCCACAAGCATACTTATCCGCCCATTATAGCTCACAGCTAAAAAGGAGCTTCATAAAGTTTCGAATGGGCGTCCACGACTCAAAGGACTTATACCCTCTGTGGAAAAAGGCATTTAAATCAGAGTCTTGCCGACTGCAGCTTCAAAAAAGAAACTCTAATTCGTCTAATATGTGCCTGCCCAGCCATCCAAGACCAAAGGAGGCAGCACCTGAAATCAATTTTTAACGACTTGAATATTCGGTCAAGCAGGCAAGCGGTGATACGCTGGTTAGATGGCACGTCACACATCCTGGCATGCCGAGGAGTCAAATACATGAATGTAGTTAGTAGACTTCTATGGCAAACGGGCGGAGACCTTAAACACATTTCTGTAAAACAACATTAATACCCTTCCTAAGGGGTTTACACTGTTAACTTTGTTGTGCCAAGTTTGAAAGCCGCCAACACAAAACCTTTTATATTTAAATTTTATTGTTACGAATTTTTATAACAAAAAAGTGATGTGTATTTTTATAGATTGATAAACCGTCTATGTAATTCTTTTATTTGCACCAGGGGGGTATTGTAATGATTTTAATTAATCAAACAATAAAAACTAACTTGAATGGTCATATCAATTGAAAATGTGTTTTATACTGGCAGTGCACTGAGATACCATGCATACTCCACTCCACGCCCCTTCATTCTATGCCATGCCCCTCTCAGCCACTCCACTTTTTGTCACACCAATCCATGACATGCCCCTACACTCTACTCCATTCTATGCAACTGCCTCTATGCCACTTTGCTCCATGCCATCGATTCCACTCTACTCCTATAACGGTTTGCCATGTTGAACAGCATCCACACTGGTGTACAAAATGGCTAAAACACATTGTCAATGCTAGTCAAAGGCAATAGATCTTGAATAAGTGAGACCTATTGGGCTTGCCAAAGCTTGTGTTTCCAATACAAATATAATTCTTATGCTTGTCAAAGAGAACCTTTGTAGCTACACTAAAATGCCTTTGAAAAATTTTATCTGCGGAAATGTAATGGTAATTTCAATTGAAAAATGTGTTGCCTAATCACTCCACTCCACTCCACTCCACTCCACTCCACTCCACTCCACTCCACTCCACTCCACTCCACTCCACTCCACTCCACTCCACTCCACTCCACTCCACTCCACTCCACTCCACTCCACAACTTTTAGCCATGCTGAACACCAGCTACACTGGTGTACAAAATGGCTAAAACACATTATCAAAGCCAATAGCTCTTCCATAAGTGAGACTTATTGGCTTTGCCAATGCTGGTTCTTTAATACAAATGTAAATATTATGCTTTTTCAAAGGGATCCTTTGCAGCTACACTAAAATGCCCTTGAAAAACAGGGTAAAATTGCTCAGCAAAATGTGTGAAGCTCACCTCTTCAGACTAATCACTTTCTCAGGAGTTGCTAAATGCATCCTCTCCACAACTGGATTTTTAGTGACTGGCCCTTAAGTAAGAGACCCACTTATCTAACACTTAATCTATGGAGGATATATGAGCCAACCAAATACTGCATCCCAAGAGCTCAGAAAGTGTAGAGATACAAGAAAGGATGCCTTACATTCAAAGCAGTACAAAAGGGGGTGGTGATGGACAGAGCATCTGAATCAATTAAACACTCACATCCAGTCAAAAGATCTGGGTTTAATCCATCACCGTTCTTTAGCCCACTCTGCCACCCCAGTACAGACATGGCTATATGCAAATCAGTCTGGCCCTGTGCCTCATGGTAACAGTCCAGCCCGAACTGCCAAGCCATGTCTTCCCTGGACCGGAAACAAGCTTCCGAGGACCGGTTTCTGGCATTCCAGCCGTCTCCAGCCCGGCTTGCTTGAATCTAGTGGCAAAGTGAGCAAGGGACTCACGTCTGAGCATACCCGGCCACACTTATAGCGGCCAAAAGCGGTACAAAAGGGGGTGGTGATGGACGGAGCATCTGAATCCTCGGAAGCTTGTTTCCGGTCCAGGGAAGACATGGCTTGGCAGTTCGGGCTGGACTGTTCCCATGAGGCACAGGGTCAGACTGATTTGCATATAGCCATGTATGAACTGGGGTGGCATAGTGGGCTAAAGAACGGTGATGGATTAAACCCAGATCTTTTGACTGGGTGTGAGGGTTTGATTGATTCAGATGCTCCGTCCATCACCACCCCCTTTTGTACCGTTACATTCACAGCAAGCAGGTGATGGTTTGCCAACTTACATTTTGTTTATTACAAACATAACTATTTTTAGCACAATACAGATTGCACTAACTGAAGCTTTACAAAACCAACCTGCAGTGACCTGACAGATTTACAGTACCAAATGTGATGTTATTTGAATATTATATAGCATCCTGCATAGAACCGGAGAGATCTGGGCTTCAACTCGGCAACAGGACATGGAATGATGAAAAGAAATGTGCTTCAAACTTGATGGTTGACCTCGCCTGGGATCGGTGGCCAACCCCCATGAATACCATTTCCTACTCTGGCAAATCCACAGAGGCTTTTGTGCTCCTGAAGTCGACAAAACAGGACTACTGAGTTTGTTAGCAATCATTTGTCTTACTGGCCAAGAACGCCCTTTAAGTTATTGTGTGCATTAAAAAAAGCAAATGTTTCCTACAAGTGTGTTACTCCCACCGTTGTGTGAAAAAGGAGCACAAATCTTTTTCTCAACACATAGGAAATGATCGCGGAAGACGGGGCAATTGGGCATTACTATTTGTGAGATTAAGGTGTAGGTTATTTTCTAAGGTGTAGGTTCTTTCTTGCAGAAAATAGATATATAGAATGCTTAATTTGCGCTAGTGGTTGCAAGTGAGTCAACTAGCACCCATTTTAGGGGACAAGACTTTTTTTTTCATTCAATGGACTCAGACCCAGAAAACGAGAGGGAGAAGCAGAAAACAGAGAAAGAATGTGTACGAGAAGGACGGAAAAACAGTGAGAAAGAGAGAAAGCAGGGATGAAAAAGAACCTGTAGGAGTGAGATAAAGGGCAGGGAGTATTGGGTGTAGTACACGGAAGAGGCATAAGATAGAATGAAGACTAGACAGCCTTGTTATTTGGCAACCCTGACATTCATCAGCACCGACACTTATTTTACAAGCCAAGCACTGAATAAACATGCATTTGAAAAGATCCAGTAAAACAGACAACAGATATCACTTACATAAAAAATAAGTCCTAAAACAATCCATCCATCTACTTATAGGTCTATTCTCCTAACTGTCAGAGGTAAACCACACAGAAAGCTTTTTGGCAATATTGGACAAAATGCACTGACTGATAGAATCAAAGGGGTAGATAGGAACAATTGCATACCCTTTTACTGAGATGAATGCAGAGAAGTGCTACACTCGTGCTGCTTACTTTGGAGGGAAACCTGGTAATGACCTGTTTCACAGAACGCTTAGTGAGGACAGATTGGGTGGAGGGGTAGTAAAATCAGAAACATTGCGCTATACTACAGCTGTCGGAGGCCTCTGTTTGTAAGCTTAACTGTCCGTATCTCTCAAAGTACCCCCCTTCAATAATCCATGAATGCACTCTCCAATTATTCTAATCATCCATCAATATACGCACTTATTCAACCATTCATCAATCTATGAACACATTCACCCTCAACCTACCCAAGTGCTCAGTAATCATCCATCCACTCATTCATCAATCCGACCACGGACTCATTAACGCATTCGCCCACCCACACACAAACCCGACAATCAACGAAAATCACTCTCACATATTTGTTGCCTTTCCCAACACGTGCTTCTATGCAATAGTGATTTAACTGCAGTTGAGCCTAACTGAAAATCAAAATAACCTAGTGTTAGGACTAATACAAACCTCTCAGTGCTTTGCCAATTGATATATTGGATGTATGCAACACATGGCACAGGCAAATGTAATCCCTCAACAAGAGAGCACAATACAGGTTTCCTGTGCTGCACCATGCTGCTACAAAGTAAGCATTTAAAGGCTAAAAAGACATGCTAAGCGTTTATAATAGCGTAATCAGCAGTCTTAACAAATTTCCCTTAACGTTACTGAGAACTTAAATGTAACTGTTGATAACATGAGATGACTGGATAACGAGAGGCAGTGGCAACCAAGTCAAGCTCTGCGGTCAGCATCTGCAGCTGCTTTTACTGACCCACGAGCACGTACATAATATCTTAGCAATGTTGGAAATGGCCCTTTCTGCAGGGTCACCCCCAAACGTTTTGCCTGCTCTTCCCAGTTGTGCTAAATTCGTTTTTATTGGCTTTAGGAATCTGGGCACTTCACCTGTGCTGAACTGCATGTGTGCATTGTTTAAAACATGGTAACATTGGCTTATTCACAATTGGTATATTTCATTTACCCATCAGTCTCTAGTAAAGTGCACTACATGTGTCCAGGACATGTAAATTAAATGCTACCAGTGGGCCTGCAGCCCTGATTGTGCCACTCAATTGATTATCCCTTCAAACATGTTTCAAGCCTGCCACTGCAGAGCTTGTGTGTGCAGTTTTAAACTGCCATGTCGGCTTGGCAAATTAACCAACTTCTAATGTTTTGACTCCTTCACAGAAAGCATTATTGAACAAAGGGACATCTTTAGTTCCGACATACCGGACCAGTCTTTTGAAGCATAACCTTCTTCTATGACACTTTTTCGACAATCTACCATAAAACATCAACATACAAGAGGAAACTCCATCTCAAGAATTTAAACCCAAAAGTGTCTTCTTGGCACCAACAGCACACAAAACGTTTGATACCTTTGAAGCACTAGTTAAAAAAGCTTTGCAATGCGTCAATTTTCAGACACCAACGTCCAGGAACCTGACCCACAAATACCAAAGTATCCTGATGGCACAGGCTCGTAACCGGAATTTGGCATTTTCAGGGAATTCCCATGAAGACCAAGGCTTTACATGCTACCTAAGTTTAAAAAAAATGCCTGGACCCTCCATTTAGGCCTATTGTGTCAATATGTCGGTCTATACACAAAGTCTAGACAAGTACTTGGACCTTCTTACAACCAGTGGTTCAAATCTGGAACTCATATATTCAAGATACAACCGACTTTCTCGAACAATTGTTAAATTTCTTGGTCATAGATTGTGATTCTTGGTGTCTATGTACCATTCATGTCACAGCACTTCACACCTCAATACCACATGCTGAGAGGTTAGAAGCTGTAGAATGGGCTCTGTTACTGCAGGATAAAATTGGTGTGAATGAGGTCCTCCTCCGGTAGGGTTAAGAGAAAAGCTCCTAGTGCAGGCAGTGCCACCAAGTGCAGTGCCGGAGGCACGTACACCGAGACTATGTTTAAAAGTTTTCCCTCCCATTGGCCTTGAATCGCTGCGAAGCGACCCTGGTCATCTGTCTTGGTCTGTAGGAGTATAAACAATGAGGTCTTTTTGAGTAGGATACCTGTCCCTCTCGAGCCTGAAGTAAATTCAGCGTGCGCCGCCAACTTGTATCCTCGTCTGTCTAACGCTTTGCAAGCCTTCCCTGTGAGATGAGTCTCTTGCAGCAGGACTACTGTTGGACTATGCCGTTTCAAAGCCGGTAGTACCAGACCCTTCTTTATTTTATTGCCCAAACCTCTTATATTCCTGGTCAGTATTTTCAGGGGCGGCACAGGGGATTCTAGTGTCATGTCGTGATGGACATTACTCCGTGGATTGCGCACCAGGGTAGGCCTACCGGGTGTTGTGGAATCGCTGTTGTGTAATTACATCAAAGCGTCTGTGGCGCAATCGCAGACCTGACATGCATGTCTTTCCTATCTCACTCGTGATGCAACTGCTCTCTCTTCGTGTTCTCAGTGTATGCCTGTCGTCAATTCCTGCCACAATATTTAAACATAAACTAACCAAAACTGTCCCTCCCCTCCCCTCCCCCCTCCCTGCCTCCTTGCTCAACGGACTTAAAACCGCCCGCCACCCCAACTTAGCAGAGTGCTTCTCCCCAACCCAAACCATAGTACTTGCTTGTCGGGGTACAAGGTCTGTAGAGGCGGCAGCCCTTGCGGTCCACCCAGGCTCGCCTCAGTTCAGAATCCAGCCCAATTTCAATAGTTGGTACAGTGTTATTGCCGGTTGGAGCAGAGAGGTTAATGTTAGTGTCCCAGTTCATTTTCTTACGTCCCTGGGCGTGGAGAGCGGCTCGGTTCCACTCGCCTCTGTTCTTGAGATCCAACGTGGTCGTCCTCCAGTTGATGGCGGTGATTCCTGTTGGTGTGCCGCTGCGCTCCTACTTGCCGCCAACCTTCCAACCAATCGTACGCAGCTTCTGGTGTGTCGTAGAACCACGTTTTACCATCGGCTACTACTCTGAGTCGGGCCGGGAATAACATGGAGTAGGTCAGTTCACGCGCTCTCATCTCCTTTTTGACCTCCATGAAGCTCCGCCTGCGACGGGCCACCTCTGCTGTGTAGTCTGGAAAGAATGCACGAGTGTAGTTGTGTATACGGAACGCCTGTGACGTTCTCGCCCCTTGCAGGATTGTGTCCCTATCGCGAAAGTTGAACAATCTGGCTAGTACCAGTCTTGGGGCCGCCCCCAGCTTTGGTTTGCCTCCCGGAACTCTATGGGCCCTTTCAACTGAGAAGAAGTGGGATAATCCCTTAGGTTGAAGTCTGGTTTTGATTAAGTCTTCTACGTATAAGTCCATAGCCTGGATCCCTTCTGTTTCAGGAAGTCCTAGAATTCGTACATTGTTTCGTCTCGGTCTCCCTTCTTGGTCATCCAGCTTCTCTTTTAGAAGTTTATTTTCTGTCTCGATCCGCGTCATTGCTCTCTGCAATTCCGATGTGTCCTCCACCAGTGACTTCGTAACCATTTCTACTTCCGTGATCCGTTCAGTCATTTTGTGGAAGTCCGCCCGTAGTAAGGAAACGTCAGTTGAGATCGTTCTCACCGTCTGTACTGCTGATAGCGCTTTCATGAGGTCTTCCAATGTGACCTTTTTTGCCCCATCTCCTTCAGATGTTTTTCCCGTGGATGGATGCCCCTCCGTTAGTTGCGAGCTATTTTTCTCATACGCATATTTGTCCAACTTGGCCTGCGCTGATTGGTTCCTTGGGCCTCTACCAGTCATGTTGACTCCTCCAAGCGGTCCTCTGTGGCAAGGCTGGCGTGGGGGGAAAGAGGCAACCAAGCCGAATCTCTATGAGGAATGGTATGGAGTGTTGGTCACAGCAGTGGTAACCTGTAGTATCTGGTGGGTGATCGTGCTCGCTTGAGGGTGCTTTCTGTCCTACTGTCTTGCCTCAGGCGCCTGTCTGGCTCCCCAATGCAGCGGCGACTGTTATAGTGTGGGCAATAATGGAGTTCAATCTGCCCGTGACGTCGTGTACACCAGGTCTCCGTGAACTTCAGAACATATTGGGAATAAAGACAGGAGGGGGGAGGCCCCGGATCACACTTCCATCACTGCCATCATTTGCCGGAAGGCTCGCCACTTCATGAGCCACCGAACCCTCCGACAGGTGGTTCCTCCACTGGCAATGCACTCTCTGTGCCTTCGCCCCCAGTATGGGCAGGTATATTACCCCTCTCGATTGCGGTGTTGAGATGCCGGCGTGGTCCGCTCGTGCGCTGCTTCCCCTCACTCCCTCAGCCCGGCACCGCCGGTCTGCGTGCTGCCGCAGCTGCGTCTATGGTGATGTGTGTCCGGTAGGTACTGAAGTCGCCTCTGTGATTCCTACTGGCGTTACTGCGCTGCCGGGGGGGGGGGGGAGGGAGGGAGGGGGGGGGGAGTGGGGGTGGGGGGTGTTCAATGTAGCGAAGAGGCGCTGTATATAGTGTTGCGGCAACCGGTGGGCGCAACTCACATTAGTGTCCAATATGTCCGTTAGCCGAGTTCAGGACTGCCAATATTGCCCGTGGTCTCCGGGAACAGTGAGAGCACAGTCGCTGTGTGTGAGCTGTTGTTGGAGGTACTGTAGGCGGCCGCCTCTCGTCACAGCTGAAATAGGGGGTCCTTCCGGTGTTGCGGTGTCCGGCCTCCCTCCACTTCCGCCCGGCTACTGAAGTACGGCAGCTCGCTGCTTGTTGCTGTTATGAAGGCCCTCAGTGCCCGTCGCTCTCCGAGTTCGATTTACCACTTCGGAGCGCCTCCCGACTCCGCAGGCCGATCTAGCTCTGCTCCGGACCTCCGCTCTCGTCCCGGGGGCCTTGTAATAGAATGGATAAATGAACAGATCAGTGATAAAGGGTGGCTCACTCACGGAGCTCAGCAGCTACGCCGCCATTACCATCGGCTGCTAGCCACGCCGCCGATGTGTGGACATTTAATACTTTTTCCTTGTTCCTAGATCTGAGATTGACACTAGATTTTCAATAAGAGTTGAAGAGAATAGTTTGGATATTGAATGTAGAGGGAGCTGTAAGAGAGTAAAAGGGAGAGAATGTCAGCATCAGTCAAATGTTCGGCACACCTATGAGGCCTGGGAAGGTGAGATTTCCAGTTCAGATTTAAGTAACATTCCATGGAAGTGATTTTCTCCAGAAGTGTTTGACCCTTGTAGGAAGGCTAGGTTGATTAAACTCAGAAGTCATTAAGATCTCAAAACATCTCCATCTTCAAAGAGAAGTGTAATATCTTCAGAAGGGCTACGTTAGCTAGATGAAGATCCTTCATGATGTCGGTCAGCTTATCCTCAATGGAGGGAGGGTTTAAAGTATGTGTCGTTGCTATGGAGGAGACAGTAAATGAGATCCCTCAGAGGAGTGACAGGTGGTAGGGGGTGTGGATTCCTCATATGTCAGAAGGTAAGTAGTAGGTGAGGTGACGGACGGTTGTTTTTTGTGGAAGGTGTACTGTGGCAGGCGAGTGGAGGGCGGGGTTAGGCAGAGGTGTCAGATTATTTCCTTCGCTGGGTACCATGTGTTGTAGGTCAGTTGAGGTCTGTGGGTTTGGGCACATGATATTCAAGCAGTGCACGCAGAGCAGTGAAGATGGTGTGCACAAAGGCTGGTGGGAACACCTGCATTTCCCTAGCTTGTTGTTGTTGAAAGCTATAGGGGTGAGCATTGTGTTTCACTGTCATTTGAGTAGAGGGAGAGGGCCAGTTTGATAAGTTTGTATTCAGGCAGACTTTAGTTGTAATAAGAGACCTAGGTTCGACCATAACGTTTTTGAAGTTGGTGCAAGGGAATTGGTTCAGCTGAGTTTGAGTAAGTGAGGAAGAAGTGGGGAGGTGATAGCGGTGGGGGGTGAAGATTCAATGCAGAGGAAAGACGTGTTTGGTATTGCAAATGGAATATTGCTAGCCCATTGCATTTTTGATCCTCATAAAGAGTATGTCAAACTATTCCAAGTTTAGGTCTGATGCTTGAATAAGAATGTTCCCATTGTATTATAGGGAAATGGCCAGATCAGCTTTGAAGACTATAGAGGGTATGATGGAAAAACGGAAAAGTTATGTGTTTTCTTCAATGGTTTGGATCTGAACATGGACATAAAGGTTCTCCTCCACTGGGCTCTCATGTTTGTGAAGAAGATTAGGTTGTTGACAACGACCACCTTTAGATGTACAAAAGTAGACATCTAAGCCAAGCGTCTTTGGGTTCCGTTTGAGAAGATTATGTTTGAAGTTATTAGTAGCGTTTTTAGATCGGTTAGGGGGTACACAATATTATAAGCATTGTGACCCACCCGTGACAACAGGTCCTCATAAGGGCTATTAATATTTGGAGCCATGTGAGCTCATAAGTAGAGTCTGGGTCTTGAGTTATCCGACGTACTGTTTCAAAATGTGAGATTCATTCGGACAAAGAATAGGCATGTTTGGCATGGGGCTTAATAGAGCCTTAAGTATCAGGGAGACTGGACAGCTCAATGAAAAGCCGGATAAATGCTTGGCAGTGAAGAGGCACCATTACAAGATGTCCGCTCTTAAAACAAAACTGGTGATCAGTCCTATCTTTCTTTCATGTCGAGTCAACTTGGCCAGAGTCCTCCTTTACTTTTTGTGAATGAGCTCGGATGATGGTTTTATCTCCATTTCAAACACGCTGAATGTGTCACCATCTTATACCAGCGACCCAAGGTCGAGGCGGATAAAAGACATTCCCAAAATGGAGAGTTGTTTCCTGCCCAAGCAAAGCTAGATACCACGCTAGGCCCACAAAGTAAACAAAAAACAATCAGCAATGACCATTCAGTTCCAGGCACATACTTACGATCAAGCCGGCAGCACTGTAATCAGCCTCACCTTGTCAGTAGTCTTGGCTCCTTCTACAGCAGCTTGCATCAAGCTCACATTAAGCTCACAGGATGGCGGGGTGGCTCAACAGAACAGGCGATTCCCACTCAACATCACGGCACACTGGGCAAAGTTCGATTGGCTTCACTCAGTAAATACTCACTTACAATAAGCACGGCAGGAGGAGACGGCAGTTCTCTCAGATGCTAAAGCACTCCCCAGTCGCCGCAGTGTAGCCTCCCAGACTGTCCCACCCAAAGGCGCTCCAACTATTCCCCGTGTAAAGTGTTTGTACTCACTTCAATGTTGGTGTAGGTTACTGAATTGAAGTTGCTTGCATTGTCATACGCTTTACTCATGCCTGGTGGGATGTTACTTGCAAATACTCCTTGGGGGAAATCTTTCAGACATCTTGTAAAGCATCCAGTATTTCTATATGTTTATAACAGACTAGTAGAAATGAGAAAAGAGGAGTTTCAACTACTAGTAAAAATGTAGGCTGACCCTATCGTGAGTAGGCAATTTAACAAACATACAATTAGTTAAAAGAAATACACTTACGTCGTTCTTCCTCATTATATGAAGGTACAACAACTGAGAGTTCCTTTGTCGGGGTATCATGTATGCTTGGAAATGCTTCCTTTTCCCCTTTGGCATTCTGAAAGTACTTCTCCTCTTTCTCACGATGAAGATTTGGCATTTTTGTTGCGGAAACATGGGCGACCATTACAACCTATATGAGAAATATTCAGATTCATTTCTTTGTCTTAGAACAGATTTTGTAAAAATAAAAGAAGAATTTGAAAGACAATTAAATCGTCACCATATTCTCTTGCTAACACAGTCTATTTATAAACTAGTTTTGCAGGTAAGCAAATATTTTCTTTATCTCATCACTTAGAAATTCAAGACACAGTTTCTGTTTGTAGCAGCTTCTTTTCATTTCAAAGCTTGGTTTAATCGTGGAACCCTGCAGAAGGAAAAATCCTCTGATTCGGACCAATCTTAATTTTTTTTTACCCACGGTCCTGATGTAAGGCAAATTACCTTCAGGATTAGCAGCATAAATAGATTACCAATTCCATGCCAAAATCAACGATTGTATTCTATCCTGTCTGACATCAAGAGGCTAGCTGAAGCATTCATGATGATACCAGAAGAGGTTGACCAGGAAAAATAAAATGGTCTGTCAAAGTCCTGTGAAGAAACTGGAAAACAAAATAATGTTTCATGAACCACATGTTGTAAGAGTAACTAAATGAAGATCAATCAACACGAGCTCTCCACTACGGACTAATGTATAAATGACTTGTGTTGTACCATTAATACAGCAATCTGCTATGTTGGCAACATTCACATCAGATGGTAAACTCAGGCTTGAGTGAAGCCTACAAGGCACTATGGATTTAAAGCGAGTCCTGAATGGCGCTGCGTCAATCCTGCAGGGCAGTCTGGTGCTGTGGTGTTCAGAAAGAGGTCTGTGAGCAGCAATGCTGATGTAGAAGTGATGGGTACTGTTGGTAAAGTATGAGTGTTGTGGTGTGCGTTCGATGCACAATGAGTTACGGTAGAATGCAGTGTGACTACAGTGAGGAGTGAGGCAGGCTTGGAGGAGCAGAATGACAAGTGTACTATAAATACCATGCTGTGGTTGTGCTCTAGAGCAATGGCTCCCAAACTTTTTAGAACCACGACCCACTTTTTTGAACAACAAAATTTTGCGACCCACCTACCTTTAATGGACAGGAGATGGGTAGATATTATTGAAAGTAACAAAAGCATCACATGGTAGCACACTGTCATTTACAGACAGCACATTTCCGATTGCAATGGCCACTAAATTTGCACAGACATGCAGTTTTCCTGATAAAACTATATAGCACACAAATGATAATGTGTGGAAATCGTGCTTCTATGAATACTTATCATTTATGCATAACCAAGCAAGTGTCTTTTTGATCGTATTAAAACCTCTTTTTCAAGCATACTTCAGAATTACAAAAACGTGCTTCATTTTCCTAACTGTTGGATGTATACAGTTCATTCACAGGTATTTATATTTTGTTGTGCATTGCAAACATCCCACATTGTCACATAATTCACTTTAATAACTTCTCTTGTTTTACAGTCAGAGAAAGAACAAGCATTTACAATACAATGGTCTCGGCATTCTTAAAGTTAGAGATATTGGCATTGCTCATGACATTTTATTTTATGTTTTTTTTTAAAACAAATAAACGGCATTGTCATTTACAATGCCAATAGCAGGGCAGGACAGCAAGCACAAGCAACGAGGGGGCAGGACAGCAAGCACAAGCAACAAGGGGGCAGGAGAGCAAGCACAAGCAACAAGGGGGCAGGAGAGCAAGCACAAGCAACAAGGGGGCAGGAGAGCAAGCACAACAAGCGAGGGGGGCAGGAGAGCAAGCACAACCAGCGAGAGGGGGGGCAGGAGAGCAAGCACAACCAGCGAGGGGGGGGGCAGGAGAGCAAGCACAACCAACGAGGAGGGGGGGCGGAGAGCAAGCACAACCAACAAGAAGGCAGGACAGCAAGCACGAGCAACGAGGGGGCAGGACAGCAAGCACGAGCAACGAGGGGGCAGGACAGTAAGCACGAGCAACCAGGGGGGCAGGACAGCAAGCACAAGCAACGAGGGGGAGCAGGAGAGCAAGCACAAGCAACGAGGGGGGCAGGAGAGCAAGCACAAGCAACGAGGGGGGCAGGAGAGCAAGCACAAGCAACAAGGGGGCAGGACAGCAAGCACGAGCAACGAGGGGGCATGTCAGCAAGCACGAGCAACGAGGGGGCAGGTCCGCAAGTACGAGCAACGAGGGGCAGGACAGCAAGCACGAGCAATGAGGAGGGGCAGGACAGCGAGGACGAGCAACGAGGGGGGGGCAGGACAGCAAGCACGAGCAACGAGGGGGCAGGACAGGAAGCACTCACCGGAGGACTCGCCGCTTCTCGAGCAGAAATGGCGTCAGAAAAGCGCCGACATTTTCGCATTCGGGGCGTGGTGTTTGCGGTTAAGTGACGGATGACGTCACAGAGTTAAAAACTGCAAAAAACACGCCCCCAAATCCGAAAAAGAAGGGACTTTAACGGAGTGACGCCCCTCTCCTCCAATGGCTGGCCTCCGTTTAGGAAGCCAGCCAATGGAGAAGAGGGGCGGGTTAAAGCTCCCATACTAAGAAACATTAAATCTCGGAGCGAGACTGCGCAAGCGCAGCCTACGGTCCGAGACCTAAAAAGGTTGAAAGAATAAAGCAGCCTGACATTTGACCTCTGTCTTTGAATCACTGGCAAATGTGACAAGTTCAAAGCAGAATATACAGGCATGATTAGTCATTGCTGTGACATTCGCGACCATCCAAAAATCAGCTCATGACCCAGAATTTCAGGAAACACTGCACTAGAGCAATATTCTCTTTTCAATCCTTTGCTCCCAAAATATATATTTCAGTACTTAACTCAAATGACAAATACAATTCTCTCCTTTTTGGGTGTACAATCTTACTCTTGGATGTTCCCAAGTAAATGTTGGTGTGTATGTAAATGCTAGGCTACCCAGTATGCGCATACTGAGATACAGAATAAATGCAGTGCAGTGCAGTGCTATGGGTTGCCCTGAGAGGCAGCACAACATGAATCTGCTAAGTAGCTTCATTTAGAGTAGGTGCAGAGAGTGCTGTGGTATACTTGGAGTGCAAGGGTGAGGAGTGGGAAGGTGGGATGCAGAGAGGTGCCAGAGAAGTATCAGTGAACTGAGGTGGAGCTTTCGCACTGCAAAAGTGCAGTGTTAGTACTGGCTGGGGGTGATGAGAGATACAGTGGTCTGCGAGGAATGGATCGTGGCACAAAGTGGTTTTGGAGTAATAGTGACAGAGTGTTATGTGGGGTACAGAATGGCCAGTGCAAACTACCAAATTTTGACAGGGAGCAGTACAAGGACAGTAACAAATATTATGATTACGTGCAGTCCGATGCCAGTACAAGACTAAGCCAGATCTTAGTCTACACCAATCGAGTCCCGAAGGCTAATTCACTATTTTGATTCCAGAGTAAGAATATTTTGGGGAAGGTTTCCCCAAGTAAATTCATTGATATCATAAGGATGCAGAAGAAGACAACAAATAGGAATGCTGCCTGAGAATACTCCAATGCAAATGTACTCTGTATGAATGTTAACTAACAACTCTATGCTCTGCCAGTAGTAGAGAAGCAATGAAACCTTTGGAATTTGACAGACATTTGAATGCAATGAACTACCAAGTCACTGCAATGCACTATATAAATTGTCTCCCATGTTGGCTGTAGGAAACTAAGAGGGGCGTGACTACTGTAGTGTATAGTAGGTTGCAGCCAATGCTTGAAAAAGAAATAATAAATAAATGCAGAGATTCATCATGTTCAACTCTGACTAGGACAGTGCTAGATGGTTCAAAATCCTCATACATGAACAGGACCTTTACAATCAATAACGTATCTGAGGCTGTGCCCGTCCGAAATATGTATGTAGCCCACTGCATTTAAAGTGACCAGTTAAGCTGGTCTATAAATTTGTATGGTTTGATCTCGGCCTCCTGCCGTTTGATCCCGGACCAATAGTGTTTGTGTTCCTGTACTGTGCAATTTTAATCTAGTGTTCTGTGGTCTTGCAATAGTGCTAACTGATGTAAGGACAGTGCCAGGCAATACTGGGCAACACGGTGTTGACCTGTACCAGCTCAATCACTGAGGCTCCATAATGCATGATCTTGAATGTGATTTACCCACTTGATTGTGAGTTTTGATGCTGATCAATCAATCACTGGATGATATTTGGACATGCCCTAGTTGATTATTTGTGTTCCACCGAGTCTGTCTGAGATATTTGCACACTCCATTGCATTTAAATGTAGAGTTCAATTTTTAAGTGCCTAATCTTCAGTACAAATTGGATCGAGCAAAATCTATGCATATTGTGGGGTGTGGCTAAAAGTTGTCTGTCTAGCTCTTGTGACGTTCCTTCCGAGGCCCCGAACATCTGTGCAAAATCCACATGCTGGGGTGACGATACAGCAACATCACGCTCTTATGAATACTTTGGACCGGGTGCAGTGGGCAACAGTTCTGCTTTGAAGGTGAAAGTGCGTTACTTGGGCCTGGTGGGCCAGGAAATTTGGGCCAACAAAGCGGTGAGGCCCACAAGAGCTGACTTTGTGGGCCTAGACCACGGGATAGGCAGTAGAGAGATCACTCGTTACGGGGCCATCAGAAGTGAGACCCCGGGCCACGAGCTGCAACCATCTTTCCAAAGAGGAAGCACCCCTTGGGTGCCAGGGCCTGGCTTGGCTGTGACCAATGAGGCAGCTGCTCGTGTCCCTCCCTCCGCATGGAATGAAAGGTGGGCTGCGGGTGGGTGTGGAGACTGATAGAGGAGGTGGTGGAAGCTCAGAGGACTGCGGTGAAGCTTTGAAGCTGCAGTGTAGAGGCGCCTACAACCATCCCTTATGGTGCGAGGTGTGCGGTGCCCGGAGCCTGGGGGTAACATCCTGTACAGGGATCCCAGGATGTAATAATTCGAGTGAGTTATGGACTGCCATACACCACCATAATCCAGCAGCAAGGCCCCACACAAGGGTGGGTAGATGGAGACCCTGAGGAGGCATCCGCAGGGGCAAGGGCGTGCTCCCTCTTCCCCGGGTTTTATCGGTGGTTGATCCATGTGACAAGACCAAGCAGCACACCACTCAAAATGGCAGTGGACTCGCAAGTTTAAATCTCTTTTTGCAATTGCAGGAAGGGGACCCCAGCGGACTGCCAGTTGGCTACATCCTCCTGGACAGAGTGACCCGACCTGCAACTCTAGTCATGGTGATGAGAGGTGGAGCATCGGCCTCCTCCTAAGGGAATATGGATCACTTTACCAAACAGAACACAGGTGCAGCGAACCTGCCACCAGATGATAGCCCTAGAAAGGCGAAACAATGAGGGTGGTAGGGGGGGGGGGGGGAGCTTGGCTACCTAGCGACCATACTGCAGGCCATAAGAAAATTGTGTGAGGCCCTGGATGGATGCATTGATGGAGCGGCCACCAAGGTGTCCTTCTTGCGGCACAATCTCTGCAAGTGTTGGACCGTATAACGGAAGGGGAAACCAGGGTTTCCTCAGAAAAGGATGAGGTAAGATCCCTCATGCTTGATTTCACAAAGCTGCAGAAAGTGGTACTACAGTTGGAGAAACACAAGGATGATGAGGAGGGTAGATCTTCGGTTGATGGGAGTCCTGGAGGGCTTTGAAGGCAGGCATCAAGAACAATTCTTGATACAGTGGTTTAATTTCTGGATCCCGGCACACAAACTCTTATTTTGTTTCACAACAGAGAGGGCTCACATATTTCTCCCCCGGCCCGGCTCCTGGGTCGCTGCCTACACAGGATATTATTTCGCTGCCCAACTACTCCGACAGGGACTCCATCCTCTTGGCGCTGAGGACCGTCAGACAGTCCTACTGGACTCTGCTCGGGTCATGGTGTTCCCCAACTACACTCTACGAGTACAACAATCACGATGCACATTCAAAAAAGTGATGGACAAACTCCGAGCGATCCAAATTAAATACATGCTCCCATATCCAGCCCGACAGAAGGACATCCACCAAGAGAGACCTCACACATTTGATAACGCATATGAAGCCTGGCACTGGGTGGAAAATTTACCTACACTGAATGCCTACAGGGGAGACTGCTCCACATGGGAACCAGATACTTGGAACGTGGTCCATTTGCCCAGACCTTGATTCTGCAGATTCAGAGCTGCATGGTTCCCAAGGAAGGGCCGGGTCTGGCAGAGACTTTTCACTTTCCGATGGGGAGGTCACAGCTCAGCCTTGCCAGCCAGAAACACTGCCCGAGCCTATCGAGCCTTCATAACTGACGTAACCTTGGTGCTGTTGATCTTGGGTAGGCTTGATCACCCTAGAGGATGATGCAGAAGTTGCGTCTGAATCCCTAGAGTGAAGGTGGAGGGCCGGGGCAGCTGCACTGGGAGACAAGCCCCATGATGGAGCTAGAGACCTAGCAAGGGCCTTGTTGGCTGCACTACATTACCAGCAGTATCTGATAGTGTAAAACAGGGTAGATTAATGGTGGTAGGCCATTGCCTTGTGTTAATAATATTGAGTGTAAAACAGGGTAGCTAAATGGTGGTAGGCCATTGCCTTGTGTTAATAATATTGAGGCGTTCTGAGCAGAGCAACATATACTTCCTTCCAGAAGTGAAGGGCAGGGTTAATATAGGAGAGGACAGTTGCCTCTCCAAGATGGGGAGTTACTGTTTCAAGGTTCACAAGGGCATTAGCCAACATGAAGGGCCGGGCCGCTATTGTGGTGGAGGGGCAGGGACCCTAGCCACTTCTTGTTAGCCACAGAGCAAGCCACATCACACACCACCATTTGTCTGTGCCTCGGCATCAGACTTCAAAGGCTGCCGCTCCCCTGCGTGCACATCGCACAACACCATTTGTCTGAGCCTTGGCATCAGACTTCAAAGGAATGCACTCCCACGCCACAGCAATGCCGAGAGCTTGTTTTTATTTGCATCCATTTCGCGGGGAAGCCGTGTTTTGTTCTGTGTTCTCTGCACCTTTCTCGCTTTTTTTTCTGGACAAAAGTGAAACCTACCATGCTTGTTTACAATAGCCTTGCTCCTCACATGCTGTTGCTGTGTTGCCATCTCTCTAGGGACACTCAGCTTGAAAACACTCGACTTGCTACTAGCTGCAATGCTACATCCGCTATGCTTTGCCTCTAGACACCATGATCCCTCGCAGACTGTGCTGACTCTGCCCCTCCGGATTCTGAAACTCACCAATGCAGTCACCACGCAATCTCTTCTCTCTGTCTTATGAGGTCTGCCTGCCACCATTTACTTTGGACCCTCACCCTCACACCTCCTCACCCTCACAACCCTCTCACCCTCACCTTCACACCCCTTCACCCCTTTAGCCAGGGATGTGGGGGAACAGTTACACCAAAGGACAGAGCAGACACATGAACAATAATTCATGATGCAGCCATACCAATGAGATGGATTACCTGGAAGCATGGCTGCCATGCAGAACATGCCAGGACTTGAGCTTCACAAATTGAAGGTATTGTCTTAGAATGTGAGTGGCCTACCTAACAAGATAAAACATGGGGTGATGGTACAATCGATTAAGAGACAGGCCCCAGACTTTATATACCTTCATGAAATACACCTGGCAAGCAACAACTCCCTTGCCTTAAAAGGGGGCCAAACACTACACTGTCTCACTTGGGATGCAATAGGGTGTCACGACGGTGGCGATCCTTGTGAAAAAGAAACCTTCCTACCAAACAGACAGGACCTGGCACTACATGTGCGTCCAGAGTACCAGAAGGTGAAGCCCTGTATTCGCCTTGAGTGTTTATGCACCCCACCACTATTCTTGGAGGCCAAGGGGCCTATCCTCCTACAGGGAAAAGTTAGCATGCACATAGTGGGAGGGAGGGATTTCAATAAGGAGATGGACACATTGATGGAGAGATCACATACACGCATGAACCTGACCCCTACAGAATCCCAACTGACAATTCAAACAAGCGTTGGGCCTCCTGGATGTCTGGAGAGTCGGTCACCCAAAAGACAAGAGTACTCCTTCTCCCGGGTTCTCAGGACCTTTTCCAGACAGGACTACATTTTTGTACCAGTATAGGAGTGGCCTACTCAACTCTTGGCAGAATACCCACTGAGAGTATTTCAGATCCCGCCCCAATAGTGATGTTGATTGCCAAGAACAGTGGCGTAAGGGTGAGTGGTACCTTATACGTTGGGAGCTTCAAGACGGGGTACATGGTGAACAAACTGCGGACCGTATTCTCCCAGTACAAGACAAAATTAAAGACTGTGTTCTCCTCATGACTCTGTGGAAGCATATTTATTTACAGTGTTTTATAGAGTGCAAACAATGACCATCAAGGTATCAGAGCACAATACAAAGTGAGCTGATGAGGGATGCTGTACCATAACGCACCTAATTCTATGATACGATGTACATAGCAGACAATGATTATGGTACAAAACAATAGGATACAAAATAAAATAGAAAGAATGACAGTTTCAAGAGACTTCTTCTATGACACATGTTTTTCTAGTAGTAAGGCTTTAACTCCTTCTTAAAAAACTGAAAAGAAGCAATGGCTCTTGCTGAGGGTGGTAAGGCGTTCCATATTTTTGGAGCGGATCCGGCATATAGAACATTTTTCAGAGACAAGGCACATAATACAATAGACCCACAAAAAAAAAAACTCCACAGCATGCTCAGATGGTACAACTGGAAACAACCATATAAACAGTGAACTGCTATAGGTCAGGACTCACAACTAGATGATGTGGGCTGCCTAAAATCCATGTGGAAGGCCTACCACACACTGGCTCATTATGCGGCTAAGAAACGATACCTGGCCACATTGAGGTAACTATACAAGGTGGGGGACATAATAGGCAGCCTTCTGGTCTAGTGGAGTAGATGGAAGGAACAGACCACATGTGTGGGTGAACTCAGACAACACAGGATCCTGAATTGTATACAACACAGGAATAGCATACGCCTTTGCAAATTACAACTGGGCACTATACAAGGGAAGGCAAACCTCTTCTGAGACCAACAGAGCAACCTTCCTAGAGGTGCTACCATTCTCACGACTCGACCGGACAGGTGTACCTCGACTAGGAACTATCACAAGCAGTAGGACTGGTGCAACCCAGGAAGATCCCTGGACTAAACGGGATACCATTGGAGTTCTACGAAGACATCCTTTTTAGGTCTCAGGTGAGATTATAGTAAGCGGAAAAGAAAAGTCTACCTAGACTGCGGATCGCGTACAGTTCATGAGAGCTATGCACGTGCACAGAGCCAGCCACATCACACACCACCATTTGTCTGTGCCTCGGCATCAGACTTCAAAGCCTGCCGCTCCCCCGCGTGCACATCGCACAACACCATTTGTCTGAGCCTTGGCATCAGACTTCAAAGGAATGCACTCCGGCTCCCCCGCCACATCAATGCAGAGAGCTTGTTTTTTTGCATCCATTTCGTGGGGAAGCCGTGTTTTGATCAGTGTTCTCTGCACCTTTCTCGCTTTTTTTTCTGGACAAAAGTGAAACCTACCGCGCTTGTTTACAGTAGCCTAGCGCCTCAAATGCTGTTGCTGTGTTGCCATCTCTCTAGGGACACTCAGCTTGAAAACACTCGACTTGCTACTAGCTGCAATGCTACATCCGCTATGCTTTGCCTCTAGACACCATGATCCCTCGCAGACTGTGCTGACTCTGCCCCTCCGGATTCTGAAACTCACCAACGCAGTCACCACGCAATCTCTTCTCTCTGTCTTATGATGTCAGCCTGCCACCATTTACTTCAGACCCTCACCCTCACACACCCTCACACACTCTCACAACCCTCTCACCCTCACCTTCACACCCCTTCACCCTCACCCCCCCTCACTCACACCCCATCACCCTCACCCTCTCATCCCCTCACATCCCCTCACCCTCCCTCACACCCTTACACACCCCCTCTCACCCTCACCCCCTTACACAACCCCTCTCACCCTCACCCCCTTACACACCCCCTCTCACCCTCACCCTCACACACCCTCCCACACCATCTCACCCCACACACCATCTCACCCTCACACTCTCTAACCCACCCTCACACCCCCTTACCCTCACACACCCTACACTCACACCCCCTCACACCCTCACCCTCACCCTCTTACACACCCTCACCCTCTTACACACCCTCACCTTCTTACACACCCCCTCACCCTCACACACCCTCTCACACGCACACCCTCTCACACCCTCTCACCCTTACCCCCCTCACCCTCAAACACCCTACCCTCAAACCCCATTACACACACTCACCCTCACACACCCTTACCCTCACACACCCTCACCCACCCTCATAGCTTAGCAAAACATAGCATAGCAAAACATAGCATAGCAAAACATAGCATAGCAAAACATAGCATAGCATAACAAAACATACAACAAAACACAACATACAATAGCATAACAAAACAAAGCTTAGCATAGCATACCAAAACCTAGCATAACAAAACCTAGCATAACAAAACCTAGCATAACAAAACCTAGCATAACAAAACCTAGCATAACAAAACCTAGCATAACAAAACCTAGCATAACAAAACCTAGCATAACAAAACCTAGCATAACAAAACATAGCATAACAAAACATAGCATAACAAAACATAGCATAACAAAAGCATAACAAAACAAAGCTTAGCATAGCATAGCAAAACGTAGCATAGCAAAACGTAGCATAACAAAAGGTAGCATAACAAAAGGTAGCATAACAAAAGATAGCATAGCATAATAAAACACAACAAAACATAGCATAAAGCATAGCATAACAAAGCATAGCATAACAAAGCATAGCATAGCAAAGCATAGCAAAACATAGCATAGTATAACAAAACAAAGCATAGGATAGCAAAACAAAATAAAACATAGCATAACAAAACACAATAAAACATAGCAAAACAAAACATAGCAAAACACAACAAAACATAGCATAGCTTAACAAAACACAACAAAACATAGCATAGTAAAGTAAGACATAATAGCATAGCAAAACATAGCATACCAAACACAACAAAACATAGCATAACAAAACATAGCATAGCAAAACAAAACACAACATACCATAACAAAACACAGCGTAGCATAACATAACAAATCAAAGCATAGGATAGCAAAGCATAGGATAGCAAAACATAACATAGCATAACAAAACTAAATCTAGGATAGCATAACAAAACATAGCATAGCATACAGCATCACTGTGCACCACCACAGCATCACTCAGGGGCACCACAACATCACTATGTACTACCACAGCATCACTCGTTCGCCCTCACAACATCACTCAGTGCCTCCGCAGCATCAATCTGTGCAACCATTCAACAACACCTGGTTCAAATATGTTCTCTCAATGTTTCAAGCTTTATTACAAATGTAACAAAAAGATGTTAATCTTTCACTTCTGTTCTTGGATTTTCGTCACAATAAAATACACTGAACATAATCTTCACAAAAGTCATTTACAAAACTTTAAGCTATTGCCATTATAAATTACAATAACTTTTATTGAAGTACTAGCAGCCCGCCCCAGCGTTGCCTGGGGTAGAAACGGGCTGGGGCCAGCATTTGAGGCTTGCGTGCACTCCCGCCCGGGCCCCCGCCCGCCACGACATTGTCTGTGTCCCGGAGCCTGCGCCTTACCTCAGCCGGCTGATTCTTATCAACCACCTTTGTTTACTACACGTGAAAAAACAGCAAAACATAAACCACATATGTAGATTCGCATAAAACAATCACTGTTGTTGTGGTGGGAGTCGTTACACAATGCCTCTCTTGGGTCATGGCTCTGGCCAATACTCAACAGTGGTAATCATTATACTCTATATTTCTCACGCCCCCCTCCCCCTCCCGGCCTGGCCCCCTCCTGCCCCGGCCCGGCCCCCTTCCGCCCCGGCCCGCTCCCCCCCGTATCCCGGAGAGCCTGATCCTTACCTCAGCCGCCGGTCCCGATCCAGGCGCCCCGCCCGCACAGGCCGCCACTTCGCCCAGCAGCAAGCAGGGCCGCGGCAGTCTTCCCAGCAGGTCGCGATCTTCGCTGCCATTTCAGGAAGTGTTCAGGAAGTGTTGGGAGCGCAAATTATGTCATCACACAGACGTCGCGGCCGGCGCTACTTGCAAGGGACTACGTTATTTTTATTTCTAAATTTTTTAAACAACGTATATTTTTTATTTTTAATAGCCTATGTCCTTCTGCTTGCCCTGAGGTTTTCAAAGATGTCTTGGGTGTTTTGATTGGTGATGTACTTTTCGAGTTTACCTGGCTCAAAGGACACAGTTCTCTCTTTATAATAGTAGTATAGATTAATTATTGAAAAAAAATAAAAGCCATTGTTATTTGTAATATCAATACATGTAAGTCACGTAAATGCAACACATATTGCATTGCAAATGCTATAAGTGTCACATTTGCAAAAGTTATAACTATTGGCATTGTAAATGACAAAGCTATTAATTTCGCTATTTTCAAAAACAAAACAAATAAAAAATTTGTCATTTACAAAACCAATAGCTCAAACTTTCTTAATGCGAGACCTAGTGCATTGCAAACGCTTGTTATCCTGGGTCCTCACTTGTTGGCTATGTTTAACAAAGCACCAGCTGCAGGTGAACTACCGCCGGACTTGAAACATACTACAATAGTAGTAACTCCCAAACCGAGGAAACCTGGTACTCCATGCGCCTCCTACAGACTAATCTTACTATTACACATGGAAGTAAAGATCCTGCCGAAGGGTTGGTCTCTCCGCTTAGTGAGAGTCATAACCCCGCTGGTCCACAAGGACCAGACAGACTTTATACCCAACCGGAACACATGAGAAAATCTCTGTTGGCTATGTAACTGGCTAAACTACACGAGGGGCAGGCTGGAGCCGAAAGCTCTCCTGGACTCAAATGTCAAGAAGGCATTTGACTCCATAGACAGGGTGTTCCTTGTTTCAAGTCCTGCTGCAGTTGGGTTTTGGCCCAGTGTATTGTCACTGGGTGTAGTCGCATTACAAAAACCCGACCGCAAGGGTGAAGGCGAATGGCACACTGTCACAGGCTTTCCCTCTGGAGAGAGGGACCTGTGGTGATAGTGGGCGCTAGGCCAACATGCTGTGAATGATGGTGACACGGACACAGGAGTAACAGTGGGAGAACTGGCCTAGAGCACGTGCGCTCAGCCACTTTTATTAGAACAGCGTCACCTGACCAGTGACGTCTGTGGTGGGTGGGTGTATAGTGTATTACATGCACTGGGGCACTAGACTGCTGACTTCCATGTCACTACATCCCTCCCAAAATTTAATAAAGGAAAACAAATGTCCAACCTGCAAAAGAAACAACAACCTAAACTTTATAACCCCAACAGAGTCTCTTCAGGCGATCAGCTGGGAGATGTTCTGGACTGCAAGGTCAGTCATGAGATTCACCTCAGCGGTGTAGCGGCGTTGGCTTTATCTACAATGTTCGGCACTCGGCGTATCAGGAGCAGAGTAGGAGCATTTGTTGAAGGGTCTTGCTGGTGTTCAGAGTCTGGTTGATGACAACGCTTGTTGGTTGTTGCAGACGACTGCGGCACGAGAGGTCTTTCCTTGTAATTGATGCTTCCAAGACTCCTGCCGGCCAAGTACCTTCGGACTTGCCTTTCTTGCCTGACTCCTCTCTCACTGGAGCCTCAAAGACTGGCCTCTCCTGCATGGACTCCGCTCTCACTGGAGTCTCTGGAAGGACCCTCTTGCTGGACACGATGGGACCGGGTGGATCATGCGGGCTTCGCCTGAGCCCGCAAAGGCGTCGCTGAGGAACTGCCAACGGACTCACCACCAAGTCGCTTATGTTGCCCCGGGAGGGGGTTTGGTGTTATCAGCATGGATGGGCTCGCCTTTAGGACTTACATTCCATGCCTTCTTCAGACCGTTTTTCGGTGGCAGTTGTTCACCTGGGGCCTTTGTGCATCCTGTTGCCTGTCGTGGAGCTGCCGCTGCTGCACCTCTCCCATACGGATTCCTCTCACCGGAATTCCGCCGAGGCCCTTGTCCCCTGGACTGCCACGTGACCGTGTGGGCTGTGCGGGTGTCTGTGGAACTTTGGACAGGGCCACAGTCGAGTCTTGTGTAGTACCCAAGCGTGGATTGTCCAGTGCTCGGGTATGCTCTGCTTCGGCATGCTTCAGGTTCACGAAGCGCCCAGACGGTTCTTCTGTGGTTAGCCTTCTCAAATGCAGGTTGTCTGGATTGCTGGGATCCACACGGATGGTGCGATGCTCCTCTGACATCATCGATGTTCCTGTATGCTGAACGTGGTTCTTTAGCTTCCTTTGTGGAGTGATGTTGTGTTACTCCTTTCTCTTCGTGCTCTCTCTCGACGCGGTCCAGTATTCTCTCTTGCTTGCTCATTCTAACCAGGCTTCTCCATGTAGCGGGCTCTCTACATGTTTTCCCCTGGTCTTGTCCATGCGGTGGGACACTGTCTTCACTGGGCTTGGTGACTAGACCTGTCGTCGTATCTTCCTTTCACTTGATCACTTTTTTTGCTTTTATTCAGGTAACCCTTCCTTGGTCATTCTCGTCATGATTCTCCTTCTTTGTCGGGTTCCTTTGACTATAGAGTTCCTTCTTCAGTTGTTCTGCAATTCTCTGGCGAATTGGCTTCTAGTCCACAAATATCTGCTGGTCAACCTCTTGGCAGGTCATCTTCTTTACGGCTCTCTGCCGGGACGGCTTCTAAGCGACCTTGGTGTTGATCGGCTTCAGGGATGCGTCACGTCCAGTGATCGTCTGGGTACGTGCGACCTCTGGCTGGTCGGCTTCTACTTCTGTGGGCGACCATCTGGCTGGTCGGCTTCTACTTCTGTGGGCGACCATCTGGCTGGTCGGCTTCTACGCGACCTTCGGGCAAGACGTCTTCTTTGCGGCTCTCTGCCGAGCCGGCTTCTCTGCGATCTTTGCGCAGGTCGGTTGGATAGGGTAAGTCGCATCATGCAACTACCTGGTCATTCATTCTTGCAGGGTTCTGATTCTCTGCTCCAGTCAGTACCATGCGTGGTACGTCTTCAGCGCAATGTCAATTGTGCGCCTTCTCTATCGGCTTGCAATGGCACATGTCTGTCAATGAATGTGTGAGTTGCTTCCTTTTCCTTTCTCATTTTGTGGTGGCGCATTGTCCCCACGTGGCGTGCAACTCTTCGCACTTACGCTCCGCTGGCCTTGCTTCCATATAGTTTTTTCTTCTGGCTGCATCGCGCCCGGCAGGCGCCTGACAATGCGGGTGGGCTCCCCTTGCTATACAGTTAGACGGGGGGGTCGCTTCTGGCTTGTGCGGCCCCCCAGGCATTCTTCAGTGCCCGGGTTCCTACCTACGTGCCTCTTCTGCCACGTGGATGGGCTCCACGTTGGCTCTTCACTGTGGGGCACAGTCGCGGCCAACACGGGTTGGCTTCAGTCGGTCCGCTTTCAAGGTGGAGGTCCTCTTCACACCATTTAGTTCGCCGCTGGCACACGAGGTGCGGGGTAGGCTCCCGGTCACCTCCTCATGGATGTCTATGCCGAGGCACGGCACACGCCTCGCGGGCCTCTCGGCGCCGTCTCCCCGGGGGTGCCCTTCGCATGGGCAGTTCCCTCCTTCTTTTCCGGGGTTTTTCAGCTGCGGATAGCGTCCGCCCTCGTCGCCAGTGTGGTGATGGTGGGCGCTAGGCTCACATGCTGTGAATGATGGTGACACGGACACAGGAGTAACAGTGGGTGAACTGGCCTAGAGCACGTGCGCTCGGCCACTTTTATTAGAACAGCGTCACCTGACCAGTGACGTCTGTGGTCGGTGGGTGTATAGTTGTACTGACCGGGTTTTTTGTCCTATTTTTGAGTGAAGGTGACTTTAGCCTACTATCATTCTAATAGAGGGATTAGAGCCTTAGATTTGGCCTATTCACAAGATGCTTGACATAATTTCCTATTCTTTTCTCTATTCTAGGGCCTATAAGCTTATGTTAGGGGATAGATTCCTTAGTATTGGTATTATTTCATCCTTTTGTAAGGTTATTAGCATATTCCTGATAGAGTTATTCATCTTTCTGCTTATTTCGGCCTTGTAGGCCTCGAACGGGAGAGAATCCATCTTTCTTTCTGCCTCGGCTGCTTGAGATGCTTTTAGGTCAAATGTGATGTTTTGGTTATAAGGTGTTGTTCGCTTGGAGAGAACCGCCTCAAGCTGGCCCTTATCGAATGACTGTATTTTTATTTGTGTCGAAGACGCAACATCAGGCCGGCCGGCTGAGAACGTGTCCTTGGCACGGGCTGGTACAAGAATTTGGTGGGCGGCAGGTTACTGGCTGGAAATTTCCATGCATGAACAGGGTTCTATATTAGCGAAAGTACAGAGAGGAAGAGAGTTCATTCAGTCAGTTAGTAGACGGCAGCTAGTCGTTAGCATTTTTACAGTTAATCAACTTGGAGCAGACAGTCGCCATTTTGAAGTCTGAAAAGACCGAAGGCTGATAATCTCTCAGAAAGATTGAAGTTACTTTAGTTGGAGCAGTTGGTGAGCTTTGATACTGAGGTCAGAGCATGCAGAGTGAAGAAGCTAGTGGAGCAGACGAATACTAGAGCGGCAGAAACTGATTTATAAGATTTAAGTTGGAAGGTGAAGATAGTCCGTGACCGAGAGGAGTAGTGCAGAACGACGAGAGTGAGACAGACGAAACAGAGAACAAGAGAGAGGTTCCAGTGACTTGGAGGGGAGCAGAGAAGACAGAGCATAGCGGTGCAGACGTGTGTCCGTGACTATAGGGGTGATCCTAAGATGAGGCAAGGCACAGACGAGAAGGGAGCCCAGATGACAACTGAGTCAGACTTCGTACTCATAAGGTGACGTCGACCCTTTCTTATTAGCGCGCACACACATATCTTAATTCTTTTCTTTGCTTTTCAGGCTATATGTTATATTGCAGTGTTATACCGTTGTTATAATTTGCTATTGTGTAATAAAGGGACCCCAGATCTTAGTGAACCATTGTGCAAATGCTGTTTTTACGATGAGACTAACCTTTCTTCTAGTCAGATGCGGTTATGTGGACGGATGTGTTTCCCGTCCGGGTAAGTGGTAACTGAGCAAGGGAGCAGGGAGCGCCTAAATCAGAGAATAACCTTTGCATATCGTGATTTGGCCATTCTTGTGTGAGAGGATTGAACTGTCTATCTACCACATCAAATATAATATTACATCCCCAGTAGATATTAGACATATACCGAAACTTTCCAACAGAGAGAGAGAGAGAGAGCGAGAGAGAGAGTGTTGAAGGTACCAATAGGACAGTGATTGGCCATTGTGTAGCGGCGTTAGTGAGAGCACCGGAAGGATACGGTGTGTATTGTCACCAGATTGTGGCGGCAGCGTGTGCACCGGGAGGATACGGTGTGTATACCCGCAGGATTGCGGCTTGAGAGAGCACCGGGAGGATACGGTGTGTATACCCACAGGATTGTGACTTGCGTGAGCACTGATTGAGGTCAGTGTGTAATGGTAAGTGATCAGAACTGCCCCCTTAACTATGAGGAGGAGGGTAGCATAGTCTGGGCCTGAGTTGCCGCGAGACTATAAGGTATGAGTGTGGTGCGGAATATGGAATTCCTTAGCCATTAGTGATTGTTTCTAGTAATCCCTATAGATGTAGTGGTGTTTTTGATGATATGAGCTTGTATATTGCTAATTCCCCAACCCCAGGAGGGTACCCAGGTACTGAGGTAAGTAGGTCCTGAGGAGGGAGGTGGTTACGTTTCAGTCGGGTTGGTGGTGTCTTGGTGAGCTGATTCTATCTGGTCCGAAAATCCGGTCGTTACAATAGTGTATTACATGCAGTGGGGCACTAGACTGCTGACTTCCACGTCACTACATGACCCAGGAGGGATGCCCCTGGTTGCCCCTCCGTTTGCCCTCTGTATGAAAACGCTGGCATCCTGGGGGCATGTGAGAGGTGATATAGTAGGTTTCCTGGAAGTTGTGGGCGAACCAGAGAGTGTCACAGTACGCTGACATACTGTCAAATCTGTCTGACCTCGCAATGTCACTGAGAGGATTCTATGCTTCTTTACTGAGTTTGAAAGTTATGCTGGACAACATCAACTGTGACAAGACGATGGATAGCTGATGTATTACTTGACGTGTTTGTTTCGTACCTCAAAAGTCCTTTTAGCTTTTTTAAATATTCTCATTTAATGACTATTTTTAACTCTTATGTGTTTACAGTTAAGCGCATTATTTGTTTATGTACTTTTATAGTCTATTGCTTTTTAAGACCGAATAAAGTTTTTGAATTGAAATGAGAAGTCGATCCTATACCTCAGGATTCAAACTGAATAATGCCATAGAAAAAACAAAGAAATTCACTGGAAGAAAAACTAGGAGTAGTATTTCTGGATCAAATGCATTAAAGCAGTGACATTAGCCAGTAATGTTTATGAATACACACAGCGTACGTAACTCATGATCACTCACCATGCACAAAAAACCTATTTGGCAACAACACATAGACACAATAATAGTTAACAGGGCAAGAGCGTGGCAGACAACCATGAGTTATGCCACATCAAGTTTCATATTTTTGTGTTCTTAAACATAACTGGTAAATTTCAGTGGTTTACGCGCTAGACCCAGAAACATACCTCAATCTAACTATTTTTTTCACTGACTATATTTTAATGTATTAGAGACAAGAGGCCCACAGTCCGGTGTAAATGGAATTACACTTCGTGGTTCTCAAGAATTTAGTTCCCAAATTGTACATTTTAGTGTGGCATTCCAGCTAGTGGGATTGGATGTTGCAATACGTGTGCATTCAACTAATGGAACTAGATGAAGTCCCCTGTGATTTCAACAAGAAAATATACCCCGCAATACTGTCCTTCTTTCCAAAGAGAGAGCTTTACAATAAATATGAATTCTATGCTAGACATTTTTTTTTAAATGGGCACTATTTGTTCACACCAGTGACGTTTCACCTATTTCATACTTGATCATGACATTTACCATCGGAAAAACAAGCACAGACTGGCAAATCAAATATAACTGGCATTTTTTGGGGTAATGTATGTTTTGGGTAACGGACACTTGCTTGCAAAGAGCAATGCACACAAACAAAATACATCTACATATGGACACAAGACATGCAACACGTATACATGCAATCCAAACTGCAGACAAGGTGCTGCCCACCATGACGTTTCACACCTAATACTACCCGCTGATGCTGCATTCACAAACCTGCCTAATGAGACTCTCACTGCAGCACTTCATGTCTATATGTAAATGCCTGGTCATGCTGGACCATTACCTCCAGGGAAATCAACATCCAACACTGCACATCCAGACACTGTGCCCAATGATCTTGGAATCGAGGACATGAACACAGCCGTAGCAACACAGACACTGTCCACAAACACTTTCCAACCGCCCTGCAGTGCCCCAGCACACATTCACCTAATACTGCATAACAAAACAGTATAGACAATAGCACCACCAAATAACACTGCGCACCAAATAACACTGCACACCTGGACATTTCTCTCAACTGATGCTGCAGTCATGTATGGTCCAGTCTGCCACTATCCACCCTGTCCCAGGAGAGCTTAACACTGTCGATAAGTAACTGAACAGAATGACACTTCCCATATAGATTTAGCTTTTTATACTGTAAAGAGTTAATGAAGTGAATGCAGGTCAGTACCCTTTTTTGGAACAGGATATTCTTTACATGTAAAATACTGATAGTGTGCAGCAACATAGACTTTGATGCCATTTTCAATGTAAAGAAAAGTCTGAAAACTAAGGAAAGCTTATGGTGAGGCACCTGTGGTGAAATGGAGATTTTAAATGAACCTACATATCTGTCTCTAACATCAATTTATTTTTCTTTTGTCTACATTGTGTGACAAAACTGTGGAAGGCCTTGAAAACAGGGATTTTTCATAAAGCAAGAGTAAATCTACAAATCGTGAATGTTTCTCTCTCATTTTCATAGAATTACTCTTGCTTTGTGATTCACAAAACACCGAAGGAATATGATAGCAAATTTACGAAAAATAGACATCGGGGTTTTTGTCCATTTCTAATAACACTATTCCTGCATACTGTATGCCAAAAAAGAAAGTCTTCCTGTTAAAGTTGGGAGCATTTACACAATCACTACTCCTGGACTTGTCCCCTCCCCCCATCAGAAAACTGTTTATCCCTTTCCCTACACCCCCCCTGATAAAATTGGAATTTTATGGTACGCTCACACATTAAAAGAATATAAACAGTAATCTTTTGGCAATAGTTTCACACATGCATATGTGAGCTATTGGGGCAGATTGTGAATACTCACAAAGTTCCAACATTGTTGATGTTCTCTATGCCCACCAAAATGTTAACATCCATTTCCCCAACCTATTTTCTAAATTTAGCAGAGCATAAAGTCTAATAGCATTAACATTTTTCCACAGTCATCAGTAGAATTTAAAAGGGCTGTTAGGACAAGATATTCCTTAGTTGACGAACAGTCGCATTTCCCTGCCCTGGGTGCCCAAATGAATGTATCTGGTATCCAGATTTTTTTATTTTGACCCTTTCCTCACATCAAGTGTGAGCGCAGAGGCCTAGGCCTGTCCCTTGGAGGTAGAATACTGTCTTTTGTGAATCTATGGTCATGACCAGATCTTTTCATCTGTGTGACTGAAGAGGGGGCCAACAGGCTCACTTGTGTAAAGCTCTGCTTTCCTGTGCTAACCCAAAACCTATGGCTAACATCCTAAGAGAATGTGGTGCCCTTTTATGTATATACATTCACTGTGTGTATGAGTGAGGCAGAGTAATGTAGGCCTGTGAGTTCCATCTTGGAAGCCTGTAGACTCCTTCTGTGCACGAGATGGAGGAGAGGTTTGTTTCCCCAGACAGTGGAAGCGTATTGCTGCCATTTCTTAAGCCGGAGGGAGGAGACCTAGACCGTGAAGTGTGGACAGTGGAAGCTAGGCTCCTTTAGAAAGTCAATTAGACCTTCTTCTGGGAGGAGCAGCTGATTAGGCTTCCTGTAGCGCTGCCCTTTGGGAGATTGGGGGGACGGTTGGGGGGGGGGGGGGTAAAGGTTTGGATTGCTGTCGCGGTCATTAAGATGAAAGAAACCCAAGAAGGTGAGGCAAGTTATTCGTCTCTTTCTTCAGTGTGACTGTTCATAGTTAGGTGCAGAAAGTTCACACCTCTTTGTGCCTCTATTGTGGTTGCTCCAGGCTGGAGACTAACCGACACAAGGGCTGTGCCTAGAGAGGACATTTGAATAAACCGCCCAAACCGGTTCTGAAAGTGCAGACAGAGAATCCACACCTTCTGTCTGCGTTGACTGTAGAAAAATTAGCATCATTGACCCATTTGCTGTACCAGTTCAACTTTCTCTTTGATAAAGGAAAATAAGATCCACAGGGCACTCCGAAGACTGCTGTGCAACCAGAACTACTGTTGGCGTGACAGCCAGCTTCTCATAAATGAGGGCATATGACCTTGACTCTTGCCTTTCTGAAGATCTCTACCCCTGACCTGAACTGCCTGGAGGCCAGTCTGCCTTCTGAAAGACAGAGAGAGCCAGCCAACCCCGCAGGAGGTGTGTATGTCCAGGGAGTGCCGAAGATGCCAGATTCCTGTGCTGTAGATGTATCAAACAAAGAAAAACAGCAGACAGTGATATATGATCCCTAGAAACGTGGATGAAGTCTTTTCAGTAGTGCAGTTCTGATTGGGAATAGTAGATTGATGCCTGACTGCTCTATCGTATCAAGAAGACAGAGCACAGCTGATCATATCACTGACACCAAGAGTATCACACACAGTGGAAGTTGCCACTGAAGACCTGGGCTGTTTCCATGTTGGACATTGTAACAAAGAACCAACAGTTGTGCCCACAGTGAGCATCACCACCAGAATAAAACAAGCATTTGCAATGCAATGGTCTCGGCATCATTAAAGGTAGAGCAATTGGCATTGCTCATGACATTTCTTTTTTTTCTTTAAATCATAAATAAATGGCATTGTCATTTACATTGCCAATACACACCACTCTGCACCTGCACTCACTACTCTGCGCACTCACTACTCTGCGCACTCACTACTCTGCGCACTCACTACTCTGCGCACTCACTACTCTGCGCACTCACTACTCTGCGCACTCACTACTCTGCGCACTCACTACTCTGCGCACTCACTACTCTGCGCACTCACTACTCTGCACTCACTACTCTGCACTCACTACTCTGCACTCACTACTCTGCACTCACTACTCTGCACTCACTACTCTGCACTCTGCACTCACTACTCTGCACTCTGCACTCACTACTCTGCACTCTGCACTCACTACTCTGCACTCACTACTCTGCACTCACTACTCTGCACTCACTACTCTGCACTCACTACTCTGCACTCACTACTCTGCACTCACTACTCTGCACTCACTACTCTGCACTCACTACTCTGCACTCACTACTCTGCACTCACTACTCTGCACTCACTACTCTGCACTCACTACTCTGCACTCACTACTCTGCACTCACTACTCTGCACACTCACTACTCTGCACACTCACTACTCTGCACACTCACTACTCTGCACACTCACTACTCTGCGCACTCACTACTCTGCGCACTCACTACTCTGCGCACTCACTACTCTGCGCACTCACTACTCTGCGCACTCACTACTCTGCGCACTCACTACTCTGCGCACTCACTACTCTGCGCACTCACTACTCTGCGCACTCACTACTCTGCGCACTCACTACTCTGCGCACTCACTACTCTGCGCACTCACTACTCTGCGCACTCACTACTCTGCGCACTCACTACTCTGCACTCACTACTCTGCACTCACTACTCTGCACTCACTACTCTGCACTCACTACTCTGCACTCACTACTCTGCACTCACTACTCTGCACTCACTACTCTGCACTCACTACTCTGCACTCACTACTCTGCACTCTGCACTCACTACTCTGCACTCACTACTCTGCGCACTCACTACTCTGCACTCACTACTCTGCGCACTCACTACTCTGCACTCACTACTCTGCACTCACTACTCTGCACTCACTACTCTGCACTCACTACTCTGCACTCACTACTCTGCACTCACTACTCTGCACTCACTACTCTGCACTCTGCACTCACTACTCTGCACTCTGCACTCACTACTCTGCACTCTGCACTCACTACTCTGCACTCACTACTCTGCACTCTGCACTCACTACTCTGCACTCACTACTCTGCACTCTGCACTCACTACTCTGCACTCTGCACTCACTACTCTGCACTCACTACTCTGCACTCACTACTCTGCACTCACTACTCTGCACTCACTACTCTGCACTCACTACTCTGCACTCACTACTCTGCACTCACTACTCTGCACTCACTACTCTGCACTCACTACTCTGCACTCACTACTCTGCACTCACTACTCTGCACACTCACTACTCTGCACACTCACTACTCTGCGCACTCACTACTCTGCGCACTCACTACTCTGCGCACTCACTACTCTGCGCACTCACTACTCTGCGCACTCACTACTCTGCGCACTCACTACTCTGCGCACTCACTACTCTGCGCACTCACTACTCTGCGCACTCACTACTCTGCGCACTCACTACTCTGCGCACTCACTACTCTGCGCACTCACTACTCTGCGCACTCACTACTCTGCGCACTCACTACTCTGCGCACTCACTACTCTGCACTCACTACTCTGCACTCACTACTCTGCACTCACTACTCTGCACTCACTACTCTGCACTCACTACTCTGCACTCACTACTCTGCACTCACTACTCTGCACTCACTACTCTGCACTCACTACTCTGCACTCTGCACTCACTACTCTGCACTCACTACTCTGCGCACTCACTACTCTGCACTCACTACTCTGCGCACTCACTACTCTGCACTCACTACTCTGCACTCACTACTCTGCACTCACTACTCTGCACTCACTACTCTGCACTCACTACTCTGCACTCACTACTCTGCACTCACTACTCTGCACTCACTACTCTGCACTCACTACTCTGCACTCACTACTCTGCACTCACTACTCTGCACTCACTACTCTGCACTCACTACTCTGCACTCACTACTCTGCGCACTCACTACTCTGCGCACTCACTACTCTGCGCACTCACTACTCTGCGCACTCACTACTCTGCACTCACTACTCTGCACTCACTACTCTGCACTCACTACTCTGCACTCACTACTCTGCACTCACTACTCTGCACTCACTACTCTGCACTCACTACTCTGCACTCACTACTCTGCACTCACTACTCTGCACTCACTACTCTGCACTCACTACTCTGCACTCACTACTCTGCACTCTGCACTCACTACTCTGCACTCTGCACTCACTACTCTGCACTCTGCACTCACTACTCTGCACTCACTACTCTGCACTCTGCACTCACTACTCTGCACTCACTACTCTGCACTCACTACTCTGCACTCTGCACTCACTACTCTGCACTCACTACTCTGCACTCACTACTCTGCACTCACTACTCTGCACTCACTACTCTGCACTCACTACTCTGCACTCACTACTCTGCACTCACTACTCTGCACTCACTACTCTGCACTCACTACTCTGCACTCACTACTCTGCACTCACTACAGCTTCCTTCCACAGATAGAACTAGTGCATAATGTCAAAACAGAGAAAACAAGGAAACACACTGAAGCTGTCTGTACCACGCCAAGTTCACATTTCGAGCAGCATGTGTTAAATCACGCTTTAGACTACTTCTCTACTCAAAAGTAGTACATTTCCTTCAAAAAGATAAAAATATGACATGCAAACAGTAATGCCGAAACAAACTGTTCAGCATGGGTTCTGATTTACATGAAAACATTAATTTCACTTAAAATAATAATAGTTTTTAGCTAAATTAAATTTACATTTGGATTTAGGGCATATTCACATATTTTTAGTAAATTTAAATGTCAGTGGCAGATGGACACGCTTTCATTTAGCAGCCAAATATACAATAACTTACTGCCCCCGGAATTCCGCCGCGGCCGCACCGGAAGTCAGGCAAGGTCGCCTGTGACGGGGGCGGAGCCGCGTCCGGACCGGAAGAGGAGGCAGGCGGAGGAAATGCGTGGAGCGGCCCGGGGCTCCTGCGAGCGTGGAGAGCCCCCGGGGCCGCCAACAGGACGTTGCACGCGTGTTGCGGGGCTCCCTTGACCAAGAGGGAGTCCCGGGATAGGAGCCGCAGCGGCAACTCTCCCTGCCGGTGCGGAGCAGTAAGTTAAAGGGGAGAGGGAGGGCCGGTGCGCGCGCGTGTGTGTGTGTGTGTGTATGAGTGGGGGGGTTCTGTATGTATGTGCGTGCGTGAGCGCTTCTGTTTCTATGTATGCGTGTGTTGTGTGGGAGCCTCGCGCAGCGCTCGTACTAATGCGCGTGCCAGTTTAGAATCGCCTGCGCGCGGCCAGGAGTGTCTCCTGGGAAGCACGCTCGGTGACATAAGATCTCGGCGGAGACGCGCTTCTGCGAGTCTTTAGCCGAGACCTAAAACTGAGTCCAGGAAGGTTGTTGCCACAAACACCAACTGTATGCCTGTGGCGGTCAATACCGCCCTATTTGTGAAGCGTGCCCCTATCTGAGAAACGGCGTATATGATGGTTGTTGCCACAAACACCAACTGTATGCCTGTGGCGGTCAATACCGCCCTATTTGTGAAGCGTGCCCCTATCTGAGAAATGGCGTATATGATGGTTGTTGCCACCAACCATATGCCTGTGGCGGTCACCACTGCCTTATCTGAGATGCGTGCCCTACAGCAGTCATTGTGCCGCTGTGACCCACCTCCTCGCATGGTGGCCCACCTACAGTCTGTTGCCGAGTACACAGAATAAGGTCTGATGTCTGCCCAGGGCACCAACAGACGCCTAAGGACTCTAGATGGCAATAAACTCTGCTACAACCAACTTTGGACTGCCTGAAGTGAAAACTGCATCTGCCGCAAAAGTGTCTACTCTCAGAAGCAGGAGACATCCGAGATGTGTAGCCGGTATCCCAATAGCAGCTAAAATGAACATGGAGACTTGCATGTTGGGAGACTGTTTAAAAGAGGACAACACTGAACTATGCACACTTACTATCAAACTGAGGTAACTACACCCTAGTCTTTAACAGGAAACCTGCCTAGAGATACAAGAGGGAGGCAGTTCGAGAAGGAGGGAATGGAGAGCGGTAGCCAAGGTGCAGTAAACTAAGTACAGAATTTGTATCTACTGCCTTTTTCTTGTGTGGTATTTCATTTTAAGTGTGTGTATTGAAGTACTTTTCTTATCTAAGTAGAGCTGGACATTCTGCTGCTGGGTGGCTGTTGAGTCTTTAATTTGTGCGCCCTCATCCATGAGAAGTCTCTGACAGCGCGCCATCGCTACCACTGCAAGTCAAGAGCTGACAGGGTTGTACCTGACCCATCTTACTGAGCCATAGAAGGATAGACCCTGATACATTAGAGCCAAACGACCACAGTTGAAGCCCGGTGACGCTGCTGGGCCCCCGAAAAGGGTCTGACAGGAGCCATGTGGTGAACGATGCCATAAAATACATCAGAATCCCAGCTAACAGCATGAAACGTACAAACATTCTAGAATGCCTTCTGTTGATGATTGTTAGGGATGGGGAAAGGATTGTTTTTTCCCTCAACACTGGATGACTCCTATAAGACTGAAAATGCACACAAATACCAAGTTTGTGAAAAACAATTTCAAAATTCAGACTGCTAGATTTATGTTATCGCAACCATTGGTCAGAACAACGGTAGGAGAAAAAATGGCACTGCAGCAGAAGTTTAATTATCACATTAATCAGGACAGGTAGTCTTCAGCTACCTTCAATATCATTTTGCATGAATGTCAATATACCTATATAACATTTTTTTGTGTGCGATACCCAATTAGACTGGAGAATACATAGATTCTATAGTGTTGCAGCCGGCAGGGGAATAGGATTACGGAATTAGATAGGTGGTCTGATTTTGCATCAATTTCTTATTCATCTGTACCTCGTTACATAGATATATTGTCATAGTGCGAGAGCACTGGCAGTCCTAAAAGCCATGTAGAGTCAGTGTTGCAGTTGGCATGGAACTAGGCACATTCATTCAGTCAGTATGTCTCTATGTGACTTCCATATCTATGTATTCATTTATTCATAATGCAGTTGTAATATAATAATTCTTAAACGTATCTGGAAACTAAGTAGAATCAATGATATTTCCTCAGACACAGGCAAGGACAGGCTAAATTGCTACATTAAATCTTCCAACATCTTCAATGTCAAACACAACTTCATGGTCTACAGTCAACTTTTACACTGTGAACACTTAAACACGTTAGCTTTGTCGAAACTGCTTTGGGGAAGGACCCTTGATCTAGCACCTATTACAATTATTCATAGAAAGGGATACTTTTTAAATACAGATGGATTGCACGAATTAGAAGCAGGCCATTCATTCAACAAAGTTTATATTTAATGTATGTTAGTAATAATACAGTGTTAATGTGATGAGCTCCTAAAGAACATTTCAAGAAGCTGCCTTTTTGCAGCATTTGATTGCCATCTCTTAGCTTAGCCCCCGCTACTAAACACGTTCCTGGAGCATAGGATTCGCAAGCCCAGAACAACTACGTGCATGTGCTATGTTACCCAGTCTGAGAATAGTGCAGATGAACGTAAATACAGGTGTGCATTTCTGTGAATCTATTATGCTTGAAGCTGCAGTGTGCAATTCAAGTGCCTCGGGGCAGTGTAATGAGCACAGGGAGTAGCAATGAGATGTACTGGGGACTGGGGTGTGTGCTTCTGATGCCACAAAGTTGGGAATTATCCCGAGATTACACGAGACCCCATTAGACAGAGATACGTTTTACCTCTGCAATCGTTACATGTGTCAAACATGGTTCAGGCAATTTGGAAGCTATATTGCTGTGCATGGAGTTTACCAGGAGTTAGTGCAAATGCCCAGTGTGCATGCAGAGTATAGTGTGTCAGACTAAAAGGGTGTGTGGGCACTACAAAGGGTATTGAAAAATAGGTCTATGGATTCGTGTAGATCTTGCTTAAGGTGGCAGACTGTAAAGAGGATGAATTGGTGTAAAGGAATGGCTGTGTATTATCGTGACCAAAAAAGATAGCTATTTCCTAGGTATCAATATCTCTAAATAGCACAATAATGGCTTCGCCAAAAATAAGATCACATTAGCTTTAGTAGGACAATGACATCATCCCAAATCATTACATGAATTTGGATCCATTGTTGTAGGAATGAATGCGCGGTTTCAAGCCCACACGACACACTGATTTACAAAGAACGTGACGTGAATATATTTCCTTTATTCACTGTGGCCAGCTTTAACCTTACACACACACACACACTTAGTCTTTAATTCCAGCAGCAGCTTCCAAATATACATTTCAAGACACTGCGGTCTTAAGAGGAATTTTAGTTGTTTTCAATCTGTCAACAAGTTACATCCACAGCTTTCCCCAAAGCATTAGAGGAATGGAATAACAATGTCTATTTGAAAAGCACTCGTTCACCCGTGGGTGTCTTGGCGAGGAATGACGCTGCACTGTTGGTATGAAAGCAGTAGGCTATTGCCTAACTTAATAGGGGTGGCAAGGTGGCAGTGACAATCAACACGTTGCCTTGTGAGAGCGTTTATATTAAAAGCCCAGCACACAGAGCCCTGCATTGCACTATTAATGCAGGGAGGTCAGTGGTGACTAAGTCAGGGACGTTATCGTGAGTGCTTATCACGTTTTAGAGGATGAAAGTACGATGCAATGCAAGTACTGGTTGTTCAGTATATCTGTGCTTGGTGTTGCTAGTGGGAGAGATGATAATTACCCAACAGAGGTATAGGTTAACTACATATGCCACCGCAGATCTGCTCAAAAGCGCTGCCCTGCTGCCGGTTTGTGCATTGTGATTGCACAGATATGCAAACTGGGAGCAAACAAGTGCACTGAAAGTGCCGAGAAGCAGTGTGAGTACAACCGAGTTATAACGAATGTGCGGAGTTTCACTGAATAGAAGTAAAGCGAGCAAGCTGGCGTGCAAAATGTGCAGTAGGATAAAAAGTGAATGGCAGTCTCTACTTACCAAACTGAGCAGAGAAGAAACCAGCGCCGCCAGGACCTGCAGAGCATCGCACAGTTCCATGGCGTGGATTTATGGCAGAACTAGCCCATGGCGGAACAGGTGAGTCCGGAAGCATGAACTGAACTCAGGAACCAACAGCTCACATCCACCGATGCGGAAGTGTTCAGCCACCCCACCAGTATTGCTTGGCTCCGCCTCCAGCAGCGCTGTCACTTGCTTCATCCTACTACGGTAGCCGATGAGACTTCCCCACGTTAAGCGTCCTGACGTTACGACGTAAGGTCGCAGTGACGCCGCGTCTGGTTACTTTTGGAGGGATCCAACGCAGCAGAATATAGTCATAAAATTGTTTTCTGGGAGCTACCGACTTGCTTCAAACAAATTAGATATGGGATTTTTTTAGTTTACTTATGCAACACAAATTAATGCGTTTCTTTGCGAATAATGACTATACACGTATGATGGGACACGGACATAAAGTTAAAATCTCTATTATTGGATTTTTTTCCAGACAGTACAATAGTTCATAGCTGGCAAGGTTATGAAGTCCATGCCTGAACACCAGTTCCAGTCTGTTGTAGCGGGATAGATCCACGATGCGAGCAAGAATTTTAACGGAATACTTTAAAAAAAACATAATTTCTATTGAAATATATAAAACAGGCAAACAAATAAAGAAACAAATGACGGGGATAATAATTACAACAATACAGCAAATAATAAGACAGCATCTAAATACCCATATCGGAAAATTATTACAATGATGATAAAATTAACAATAATGACAATGGTAACAAATAAAATAATAGTAATAATAATAGTTGCAATAATAAATGCTCAAGTTCCAAGAAGGGCATTCATGACAGATCTTTCTCTCGATAGCATACAGGTGACCACGCAATGGGCCCCCAGGGGGGACTTGGCACCCTGGGGTATTTTGCGCGAGGGATGACCTCACGCGGCCTGATTGGATGGCGGGAGGGTGGGAGGGGCCAGGTCCAAGCGCGGGGAGGGGAGGGAGGTTTGACGTCACTCTGAGCGAGTGAATGGAGCGGTGGTGTCGCGTTTGACAGGAGCAGCTGTGAGGTAATCCTGTCAGCGTTGTCACACGTTCTGTGAGCTGTTTTTCGACGTTTTCGCGTCAGCGGTGGAAGAATGGCGGCTGATGAAATTGCCAGAGAGGCAATTAGAGCGCTGGTGGCAGTTGGTCGGAGTGATTTGCTGAGGCCTGGCGCTGTGGTAGACACTTCGGTGGCAGTGAAGCGTCCCCGTCGCCTAGCAGCGGAGGGAGTCCTGCGCGCTGTTGCCGCCTGCAGGTCGGTCCCAAGTAATGTTTCTGAGGAGGCGGGCGGTGGAAAGGTGCCAGCTGGGAGAGCCAGGAGAGCGCGTTCAGTGAGCAGAGGAGGCCGGGGTAAGAAGCCCCCACACCTGCGCTCAGCATCGGCCCCAAGTGTGATTCAAGCAAGTCGAAGGTTAGTTACCACACACGCCAGAAGACGTGCTGGCAGGCGCGGAGGCAGAGCTGGTGGCGTGTTTGACACGCGTGTGTCGCAGTTTCAGCTAGCGGAAAGGGATGTTGACAGGGTGTTCAAAGAAGGCATGGACACCGCGTCGCAGGCGCCAAGAGTGGCAATGATAAAGTCCAGCATTGGCAGGGTCAGCAGATATGCCTCAAAGGTCGGAAGGTACATCACAGATCAGCAATAGAATTGAAATAGCACCTGAAGTGTCCTTTGAAGGGCACAAACAGATTTTGGTAGATTATTCCAGTGATAGTGAGACGGAAGACTATGGACATGCAGGAGCTGAGGAAGGCGGAGATGACAGGGGCGGTGAACAGGAGTTAGTTGATCTACTCCAGCAGGAGGAGCTTATGGACTGCCAAGACATTATTGTTCCTAAGCCTAGAGGCCCCCCAAAGCAATTTCTTGATGAGGGTGTAGATGGGGATGTAGCATACAATACGTATTTTCCACAGGATAGTCAAATGGGGGGGGGGTGCGGTGTGGAAGCATCGAGTTGGGCAGTACCGGAGTGGGAGGAGGGGGGATAAGGGTGGTAGAGGATGTGTGGGGCAAATAAGGGGAAATGGTGCATTGTTTCCAGATGCTAGGCCTCCGCCTAGGCATCCTCAAGTGGTTTTTGACTTGGGGTCCGAGTCTCAGCAGGGCCAATGGGTATGGGTGGAGCATGCTGAGATGCCAGTGAAGTAAAGGTCTGGTATTTCAGCTCTACAGGTATCAGGTAGGTATGGATCGGTTCCTCGCTTGAGCGGCGAGTACCTTACAGAGGCTGCTGGTTTGGTGACGGATGAGCAGTTCTTTTTGTCTCAAACTGCGAAGCAGGGTGCAGCTTTTGGGGGAGGGGTGGGTTCAAGAAGCGAATCTGGTGCGGATTTTATACCTGCGACTGGGCGCTTTACACGGAGGCCTGAGTCTGAGGTAAATGAGTGGTTTACTAACGTGACGTCTGGCAATAGGCCAGGTACAAGTTTTGCAATGTCAGAAGTTGATAAAACACATGAAGGTGATGATGAGGAATGTGATAAAGAGAATGAGATTTATTCAAGAAGTGGTTTGTTTTCTGATGGAAGGGTGGAGGTGGGGAGGGGGGTAGGACAATTAACTTCTGCCAGTGTATTTCAGAGTTCTGGAGCGGTTCTCTCACCGGCACATAGGAATCAGAGCGGACATCTTAATCGTGATGGTCTGGAAGAATTTCGTCAACGACCTTCGCAGTTACCAGCAGGTAAGACAGACTGGTGGGCTGCTTGGACACGGCCGTTGGCAGGTGTTTCAGGTGTTGCACCTGCGGAGGGTGGTCATGGGGTAGTGGCGGGGGGTGAAGAGTTGGGGACAAAAGCAGTTGAAAATTTGCAATCAACGGCAGGGCACGGAGGGAGGAAGGACAAAGAGGGAGGAGGGAGCCCTATTTCATCAGTAGCCAGTTCTGTACACAGTCACACACCGAGATTGGGCAGTACGAAATTGCCATTTATGGGGGTGTCGATGCCGTTGGGTATCCATTTGTCTCACAGAACTAAGCAAAGAATTTGGAACCATGATTATGTGGATGTTTTCCGTCTACTTCATAGGGATTTACAAGCCAATTATCAATTCAAATAACTTTTATTTCGATTCCATATAGAAATCATAAAAGTATACATAAAATAAACATTGCAATTAATCCACCTTAAAATCACAATACAAGCTTAAAAAAAATAAAATCACAGTACAGGGGTTTTCTTAGAGCTAATTACCATCAAGACTCAGTGTCTATTTCTAGCTTACCTTAGGGACGGGTAGGGTCGGGGGCCGGGATAAAAATCGTACTAGTCCCAAATGTGAATGGGACCATCTCCCTCTTTGGGTTGGGAGAATCGCAAATAGGGGACAATGTTCGTAGTTTTGAATTTAATTAAAATAAGGTCGCCCGGGATGTCTTTGGGCGACGTACCAAGCCACCCCACCCTCCTGACCCTCAATATGCCGCCATCTAAAGCAGGTGGCAAAGGTCTGTGGTGTTTTAGCCAGGAGATGGTTTTATTTAACAAGTCCTGATGAGATTCAAATTTGCCCTGAATAGGTGCAGGGACCCCAGAAAGAACAGTCACGAAGGGGGCAGCTTCTGGAGGTAGGTTGATCCAATTCCTGCTTTCATGTGCAAGCCTGGGTAGTCTGTGGGGTGCAGATACGGAGTTAGAAATAATGTTCCGGCCTCTTGGATTGGGTGGAGAGATGAGGGGTTCAAGAATTTGAGCTTTGATAGGTGTTGTGGATTTGAAGTTTTCTTTGATGCAGGGGAGAATAGGGTGAATGGGTGCGGCAGTTGGTTCAGTTGAGATAGGGTTCCTTGATAATTTGTTTTCAATACTGGTCAACCTGTCTCCCAGCTCATTGATTTTAGTAATCAGGGGTGATAGTGCGGTTTTTAACAATTGTTCGATCTGTGCCAGTAGGGTCAATTGAAGTGGTGAAACTGGATCGGGTGTTTTGTTCACCGCCTCAGTTGGCAATATTATTGGCGGATTGGAGGGTTGTAGTGAGGGACTAGTGCACATTTTATCGGTATTCTCTATTTCAATGTCATTTACCTCATCGGCATCTCTACCCACTATAGGGGGGGTAGATACATTCAGGGCGTAGTTCGTCCCACACAGGGCATTCAGCTCCTCCCAGATGGACATGATTTAAAAACAGTGCAATGTCAGGATCGATGTAACTAGATACAGTACCTCCAAGTTCGTAGCAGCCAAATGGGGTGGCCCGACCCGGCCTCTTCGTGCCTCAGAGGGCCACAGAGGGCCCGCCCTTTGCCCGGGCTTAGCTCGGCGTCCCGCTCGCGTTTACAAGCCAGGGAAGGGTCTAAGGAGGAGGAAGTGGAATTGTCCCGTCGCCCCAAAGTGCCGAAAACGATGGAGAATTGGACAGCGGCATTCCTTATTTATGCCAGTGTGTATTGCGAGCGTTACCCCGAAAGGGCGGTTTCGCTGTTTAAATACATCGATGTCATTAGAAGGGCGCATTTACAGGCGGGAGGGTATGCGTGGTTGAATTACAACGAGGAGTTTCGGGCGAGGGTGAGTTTATTTAACGATAAACCCTGGGGAGAAGTTGATCAAGAGTTGTGGTTGCAGTGGTTGTCAGGACATTCGTCCTCTAACACGATTCATACGGCAAGTGGTTTGCCAATACCTTATTGGCCCTTTTCCCAGCGTTCCGCCACAATGGGGGCGGGTGGTTTTGGAAGGGGTCAGTTGTCCACAACAGGAGCGTGTTGGGGCTTTAATAGAGGTTCCTGCGTGCGTCAGTACTGTAAATTTAAGCATGAATGTGCACAGTGTGGGGGCAGACATGCCATCTTTCAGTGCTTTCCCAACCAGCAATTCGGAGATCATGGGAGAGGTCAGAGGGGGCGTGGGGCGTTGCCACCCCTTATTCCAAAAGGCTCCTACCCCAATTAGATTGCAAGCAATGTTGAGGTACCTGGAGATTTACACGGACGCTGAGGCGGCAGCTAAGTTGTTTTGGAACTTTCGGCTGGGCTTTAGAATTGGCTACCAAGGTCCCAGAGTTTTGCGCTGGGCGGATAACCTCAGATCCGCAAAGAAACTGTCTACGGTGGTGAGGATGAAGTTGCAAAAGGAGTTGGATTTAGGCAGAATAGTCGGACCTTTTTCGAGCTGCCCCTTGCCAAATTTGATAGTGTCACCTCTTGGTATTATTCCAAAGAAAGCGCAAGGTGAGTTTCGCCTGATTCATCATTTGTCTTGGCCGAAAGGGCAGTCCGTAAATGACTTCATTTCCACCACTGATTCGGCTGTGTCATATTCGTCAGTGGACGATGCTCTACAGATGGTGCGCAAGGCTGGGGTGGGAGCTGACCTTGCGAAATGTGATATTCAGGCATCCTTCCGTCTTTTACCTATACATCCAGTGGATTTTGAGTTGCTGGGTATGTATTTTGAGGGAGAGTACTATGTGGACCGTGTGTTACCCATGGGTTGTGCTATCTCTTGCTCCTTGTTCGAAACATTTAGCAAATTTTTGGAGTGGTGTGTCATCCGGCGATCAGAACATGCGGCGGTATGTCACTATTTAGATGATTTTCTGTTTGTAGGAAACGCTGGTACAGACCAATGTGCTAAAGTTTTGGGCATGTTTTCAAGATATGGCTAGTGAATTTGGTGTGCCATTGGCGAAGGACAAGACGGAAGGTCCAACGACAACATTGACCTTTTTGGGTATAGATATAGATACCACGGCAATGGTGGCCCGTTTGCCTTTGGCAAAAGTACAGGAGATCAGGCTTTTTCTTCAGGAAGTGTTAGGAGCTAAGAAAGTGCAGCTGAGGCAGGTCCAGAGGCTTCTGGGGTACTTGACGTTTGCATGCAGAGTGGTCAGGGCAGGTAGGACCTTTTGTAGGCGTCTGGGTTTTGCGATGGCGGGGGCGTTTTTGCCCCACCATCACATACGCTTGACATCAAAAATCAAGGAAGACTTGCTGATATGGTTGAGATTTTTGGAAGAGTTCAATGGAGTGTCTGTCAATTTTGTGGCGGAGGACACTGTATGGCCAGTGCAAATTTTCTCGGATGTGGCTGGAGCCATGGGCTTCGGCTTATTCTGGGAAGGAAGATGGTGTGCGGAGCGGTGGCCGCCACTTTGGTTGCAGCAAGGTCGTAGCATCGCTTTTTTGGAATTCTTCCCACTTTTGGTGGCACTGCAGGTTTGGGGAGAGGAATTCAGAGACCGCTGCGTTTTATTTCATATAGATAACATGGCAGTGGTAAGCCTGGTTAATGGTCAACGGGCTAAGGATGTGCGGGTGCTGCAGTTGTTAAGGGCGTTCATGTTGCGTGTTCTGCAGTTGAATATTGTTTTTAGAGCTCAACACATTCCTGGAGTTAACAACTCAATTGCCGACGCTTTATCTCGTTGTCAGTGGCAGAGGTTTCGGGAATTGGCACCTGGAGCGGACAGATGCAAGACATCGATCCCTTCGAGCATGTGGGACCTGGGGAACTGAGAATGGCAGAGTTGGTTGAACAGTCATTAGCGGGCTCCACGAGACACAGTTATCAGCTGGCATGGTCTGGTTTTTTAGGCTATGCTTCCCAGCGCGGCATGAACGGTACAGCGGTGCAAAATGAACAGTTTATGTGGGAGTTTGTGTTATATTTGATAGACAAAGGTTTGTCGCACTCGACAATTTAAGGCAAGTTGGCGGGTATTTCTTTTTTACAGTCAATTGTTTTTGGGGTGCGAGGTCCGGATGGGCTTCCGTTTACAAAAAATGTTAAAAGGTTTTGGGAGAAGCACTTGGCATGCGAAAAAGTTGAGAGACCCCATTACTTTTGCTTTATTACAAAAACTGTTGGGTGTTCTGCCCGTCTGTTGTTATAATGAATGGGAATGGTTTCGTTTCAAGTTATGTATGGTGTGGTTGTTCTTTGGTGCATTTCGGATATCGGAGTTACTTGGGTTGCGAAATCAGGTGGGGATCCAGTCATCGGACATTGAAGTTTTGGGAAAGGAACTGTTGCAGATTAAGTTGCGGCAGTCAAAGACAGACCAGAGAGGGTGTGGGATGCTGGTGAGACTCGGAAGGAGTGGGGTGGGGGGTTGTTGCCCGGTGGGGGAGTGGGAATCATTTGTTCATTCAGCAGTATTTCAAGAAGGAGTGATATTTTGCCATAAGAATAAAACCCAGTTGAATTGTTTCCAATTTTTAGCTGTTTTGAGAAAGGCATTGACGTTGGTTGGGGAAAATCCAAAAAGTTTTGGGACGCACTCTTTTAGAATTGGTGCGGCTACCGAAGCGGCTAGGCTGGGTTGGGGGAAAGAAGAATTGCAGCAAATAGGGGGATGGAAATCTAATTGTTGCTTTAAATATGTCAGATTGTAAATGTTTAAAAAAAAAAAAAAAGAGGTTTCTGTGTTTAGTATTAATGTTAGTTTTTCCATCACAGGTCGAGTGGCGGATTTCCCTCGGAAAAAGAGGACCTGGATTGTTGGTCACTCAATAGTAAAATGGGCAGCAATCTTTGCTGAACAGCAGCTGTGTGGGAGAGGTCTTGGTTTGTATAGTAATGACCATGAGGTGATTTGGAAGGGTTTAGGGGGTATGAAATGGATGGAGTTATTTCCTGTTTTAACCAAGTTGGCTGCGGCATGGGGTATTCCAGATTTATTGATACTGCATTTGGTCGAAAACGATCTGGTGGAATTGTCTGGATTGGCTTTAATCAAACAAATGAAACTGGACTTGGCGGTGATAAAAGACAAATGGGTGGGTACTCGGGTAGTATAGACGGAATTTTTGTACAGAAGTCAATGGAAAGGTGCTAGGGTACATGCGGCTGTTGAAAGAGCTCACCGCAAAGTCAACAGGGCTTTGAAAACCTTCTGTACAGCAATGGGCATCACGGTACTCGCACATGAGCATTTTAACAACGAAAGGCTGCACTTATTGAGGAGTGATGGAGTTCACCTCTCGCCGATGGGTCAGTCATATTACCTAATGGAACTGAGAGACACGTTGGCTAATCTATGGTGTGTTGACCTGTGGTATTCACAAAACAAAAACATATCAGCTGAACAATAAAGGGAAGTGTTTTTCCTTCAATGAGAGAATACAGCAGTATTGAGTGGTCCACTTAGGAAGGGGTGGGGCAGGAAAACTCAGAAGGTTTTCCTGGGTGGCGTGTTTGAAGGGATAGGATAATCTAGAGCGGATTCATCCTTTATCTAGTGGGAGGGTAGGTGGTGGAAGAAAAGGAAAGAGGGAAAACATACTGATGGTATGGAAAACAAGTTATGGTTTGTTTGGAAAATAAAGCATTGGGAAAAAGAAATGTATTCTATGGAAAAAGGTTTGGGGAAAATAAGGCAAAGTATTGTTGGGGAAAGTTAATGTTGCGGGGTCTGTCTTTGGCTGTACTGGTAATAAAGGTGACCTTTTATGCTATATTCAGAGTTGTGTGAGAGTCCTTATTTGCGCGATGGGCCCCAAGGGGGACTTGGCAAAGCCGATGTCCCCCTGGGGTATTTCGCGCGAGGGACGACCTCACGCCGCCTGATTGGATGGCGGGAGGGTGGGAGGGGCCAGGTCCAAACGCGGGGAGGGGAGGGAGGGTTGACGCCACTCTGAGCGAGTGAATGGAGCGGTGGTGTCGCGTTTGACCCACCCACCCACCCTGGCTTTGAAAGAAGTCAAGGTATGGTGTTTTTTGTTCAAAGTCCTGTGTTATCGTGTTATGTGTCAAAAAAAAAAAATGTCCAGGATGTCACCTTAGGGCACTACAGGCAGACTCTTTGTTGTGTTGTCGGCGATTTTGAAGGGATAGGATAATCTAGAGCGGATTCATCCTTTCTCTAGGGGGAGGGCTTGGGAGGGTAGGTGGGGGAAGATAAGGAAAGAGGGAAAACATACTGATGGTATGGAAAACAAGTTATGGTTTGTTTGGAAAATAAAGCATTGGCAAAAAGAAATGTATTCTATGGAAAAAGGTTTGGGGAAAATAAGGCAAAGTATTGTTGGGGAAAGTTAATGTTGCGGGGTCTGTCTTTGGCTGTCCTGGTAATAAAGGTGACCTTTTATGCTATATTCAGAGTTGTGTAAGAGTCCTTATTTGCGCGAAAGCATATTCCATATAAGGATTGACAATGGCATGTTACAATAGAGGAGTACAGAAGGCTTTACAATCTGAGGCAAAAATTAAGGTGTTCACGGGTGGTCATAAGATAAATTGGTGGCATCAAGGGATTTCCACAGTTTCTTGTAGGATTTACACCAGGGGAAGGAATAGAGGGATTCGTTATCTGGTCCTCTTAGGGAGGAAAGCCATTCCTGCCACTCTCTAAAAGATACTTCACTAGAGTTTTTCCATTTACTCAGGATAACTTTACATGCTAAAGTGAGCATAAGGTCTAATAAGTAGCGATCCTGCAAGTCTTTGATCCTAGAATTCCAATACTCCTAGTAGAATATAGGAAAAGTCCCTTGGAGGGAGGATGTTAAAGGTCTTATTTATGTATTTGTAGATCATATCCCAATATGATTGTAAAGTGGGACAAATAAAAGAGCATGTGGGTCAAGCTGCCAACGTGGGATTCACAATTCCAGCATGTGGGGTTATCGCTGAGCTTAAGTTCAAAAATGTTCTCGGGTGTCCAATATGTCCTATTTATTAACGTTAGTTTGGTTTGTGAAAGTATGGGTGATATTTTGTTCGAGAATGGTGTGAAATGAATTTTTTCCCATTCAAATGGGATGTTACTGGAGTTAAGTTCAGATTCCCATTTCACTTCACATTTCTTGTGCTGTTTGCAGGGATTGGGAGAAAGAAGTTTATATATCTGAGAGACACTGTCCAGATTTTACTAGCTGGGACATCTTGGGGGACTATCGAGGGGTCACAGGGTTTGATGGAGCGCAGCATGAGGAGATATTTTAGTTTTAGGAATTTGTAAAATTCTAGCGGTGTAAGTTCGTGACGGTTCTGAAGGTCGGAAAAAGGCAACGGTAGTGTGCCTGTGAAGAGATCTTTAACTAGATTTATTCCATTTTTAGGCCAGTGTTCCCAATGTAGTGTCCTCCTATCTATCTTTAGGCTCGTATTATGCCATAAGGAGGTCAGCTTGGACTTATTGATTTTATTTTTGGAAAATTTGTTCAGACGCAACAGGGCTCTTATAGTGTTAAGCAAAATATATTTTGAGTGGGGAAAAGCGGAAACGTCCACTATTAAGAGAGCGTTTAGAGGCATGCCATTTATGAGTGACCTTTCTATGTCCAACCAGATTGGGTTATAGTCTGTTTGGGGGATTAGCCAGTTGGGCCCTTGTTTACAAAGATACGCCGTTTGGTAGTTCCTAAAGTTCGGGAGACCCAGTCCACCTTAATCTTTGGGTAATTGGAGTTTATTCAATGATATCCTGGGTTTCTTGCCTTGCCATAGGAACGTGTTAAAGAGTTTATATATTTTTGATAGCATCATTGGAAGCATGCTGGCTAAGTAGTTGACAAGGGTGGTGATCATCATTTTTAATGTCTCAGCCTCACCCCACCAGGACAAGAATTTTGGGGACCAGCCATCAAGCAGAGTAGAGATTTTCTTATAGAGGGAGCTCTCGTCGGTTTTTAAGGTGGTGATAAGGTCTTTTTCGAAATACAGGCCCAGGTACTTGAAGCATTTAGGTTGCCACAGAAGACCTGAGTCGCCAATAATTTCTTTACTGCCATGGTTGTTCAGAAGTTTTACTTCGGTGTTGTCCTTATTTAATTTGTACCCGGAAACTTTTGCAAAGTCTCCTATTGAAGACATTAGAGCCGGGATGGCAGACTCCGCATTTTCAGAAACCACTAACACATCATCAGCGTAAGCTGTGATTTTGACCTTGTAGTCGTCAAAACAAATTTCTGTGATCTGTTTGTTATTCCTAAAATGGTAGAGAAAGGGTTTGATTGCAAGTAGAAATAGAGAAGGGGAAAGGGGGCAGCTTTGTCTAGTTGCCTGTTCCAGCTTGAAGGAGGACGATAGGCAGCCACCCACTCTAACTTTGGCTGAGGGATTGTAATAAAGTGCCATTACCATACGCGTAAAGTTCTCTCCTAAGTTGAATTTGTCTAAAGCTGCTTTCAATTAGGAACAGTCTACTTTATCGAAGGCCTTTTTGGCGTCTAACGTAATAGCAACTGTTGGGGAGTCGGTAAGTTGGGCCTTCTCCAAAACATGAGACAGGATGCGTGTATTGCCACTAGAAAGTCTGTTCCCTAAGAATCCTTCTTGTGAGGGGTGAATGTGTTTGGATAAAAAAAATTGAAGTCGTTTATAGCATATATTTTGCATTCTAGGTTAATTAAGGATATTGGTTTGTAATTTTTGGGGAATGTTGGGTCTTTCCCTTCCTTGGGGATTACTGCTATGATGGCTTCTGCAGGCGTCCCATTAACTTGACCACAGGTACTGAATTTGTGGTATAAATGTAGTAGAGGGAGGGTTAGGACTGATGAAAAGCATTTGTAAAACTTTGCATTAAATCCGTCAGGACCGGGGGCTTTCCCAAGTTTTAGGGCCTTAATTGTGATCTCGATTTCAGAGGCAGTGATCAGGTTGTTTAGCTCTGCTTGTTCTTGGTCTGACAGTATGGGAAGAGTGCATTTGTCTAGGTAGTCATGTGTCTTGGCGCTGTCAAGATCTTGATTCCTGCTGTATAGGGTGCTATAGAAGCCTTTAAAAATGTCTACAATTTTGTCTGGGTCGGAGTGAGCTACCCCTGCCCGATCTGTTATATTCTGAAATGCGTTATTCTGCAATTTAAACTTGTAAGTACGAAGCAAGGCTCTTCCCTGCCTTATTTGATTCACATATTTTGGTGCTTTTTTTTTTTAACCATATTCCTGCTCTATCACTGACTATCTTATTATATTCGTATTTCTTTTTCTTTCACTATTTCATTCAGGATTGAGGTATCCTTAGAGATTATATGTTTTCCTTCAAGCGCAGCAATTTCTTGTTCTAGTTTTTCGAGACTGCTATTGGACTCCCTATTCATCGCCGTTCTGATTTGAATGATTTCTCCTCTGTCTGTGCACTTAAGAGCCTCCCAGCGTGCAAGGTCTGATGTTTCTCCTTGTTTGTTGTTCTCAAGATAATCTGCTATTGCGCATTCAATGGTCTGTTTATGAGATTCTTTTTCTATACCTCCTTATTGAACCTCCAGATATTTTGTTTCTTGGTAGGATTCAATTCAGACAGGGATAAAGTGATGCATGAGTGATCTGAGATTACTCTCGGTTCAATCGAGGTTTCTTCAATTCTGGAAGTAGCATTGCCAGAGAAAAGCATGTAGTCAATGCGTGAGTAGGTATTATGTGGTGTTGAGTAAAAAGTGTAATCTCTCCCAGTGGGGTTGTGTAGCCTCCAGGAATCTATCAGGGTAAAACGTGAACAGAGGTTGACAAGGGCTTTGTGAGAGTTGTTGGAGCGAAAAGGGCAACAGGAGTCCCTGTCTAATGTTGGGTCCAGGGTAAGTTAAAATCGCCCGCTACTAGGTGCATTGCAGGATCCGGAATCAAGGTATGTCCTTGTTAGGGGCATAGATATTAGTGACATGGAATTCTTTATTGTTCTTGGACATTTTGGATGAAATCCACCTCCCTTTAGTATCTAACGTGCTAGGCAGTATGTCAATATTAAATTTCCTTGCCACTAACGTCAGGACCCCATTCTTTTTCCCTAGGGCATCAGATCCGGCAACATCACTGTACGATTTGCTTCTAAGTGAATTAAACTGTTTCGAATCAATCTTCGTCTCTTGAAGAAGAACAATATCCCCTTTTTGTTTGTGAAGATAGTCGAGTATCTTCTTCCGCTTTATAGGATGGTTAATGCCATTCACATTCAGTGATATTATCTTAAAGCTATTACGTACCAAAGCACCTGTGGTAGCTAGCATTGTCATGAGTGGGTTGTATATTTAGTCATGAAATCTCTGTCATGGGCTAAGGTATTAAGAAGGTACCTGTCTAGATCAAAGTACATCAACGTTTGCATTAACTTCTTAGTATCTCTCATGTCTTTTATAACTAAACACTGTTTATGGATAGTCATACTGGACTCACAGTATGAGGCTGCAGTTAAAAAGGAAAATTGGACACTTGAGCAGAGGAAACAATGACATATAATATGGACAAAATAAAAGACAATGAACAGTAAAAAATGAAAAATAAGGTTCAAAACCTCACCCCTACCCACCCACTTCCCAAACCCTCTCACCCCACCCTGAAAGTATGCAACAGGCATGGCGGCTGGGGGAGATGACTCTACTCCCAAGGTAGTCGCTAATAGCATCTTGAAATCATGGGACCAGTGCCTGGTTAGAGCATAATGAGTTTCAACATTGTTTATTGTAAAAAAGTATAAACAGGCTAGGGGGACCTGATTCTCAAAACAACAAGCATTGGCATAGCCAATAGGTCTCGCCTTTGGGACCTTATAGGTGTTAAGCTTTGCAGCATATTATCCTGGGTGCTGTACCACAAGAGATTGAAGAGCTATAGGAGAAAATCCAGTGAGCGAGAAAGAATCAATGGGGAGAGGAAGACGTAGGAAGAGAGAAAAGTAGAGGAAAACAGAAATGGAGAGAAAGAGAGTTTGTGACACGCTCAACCTCAATGTAATTGTTAAGGGAGATGACTTCCCAGGTCCTGTTTATCTCCTTCTTGTATAGCTTTCCCAACCTATACGGATCTTGTTTCAATGTCGATCCTCCTCCGCCAGTCGAAGGGCCCCCTCTGTCTCTATTATTGCTTGTTAGCCCATCCGTCTCAGTAAAAAGCGATTTGGCAACATCCAGCAGCTTTCTAATCGCTTCGCACATAGTTACAACGCTGATGACTGTCACGCTGTTGTGGCGTCGCTAACCACACTCTTGTAGATCCAATCGTTTAACAATTACCCTCCTCAGTGGCCACGTCCATACCCAATCGGATACAACTGGGTTGAACAGTGAATGGAGCACCCCTGCCGCTTTCGCTTGTAGATGTGGGACACACTGGTTATAGACGGAGCTTGTTCCGTGGGGAGAGCTAGCGCCGCTAGTTCCTGCTTAACCTCACTTCTGTGAAACGTCCCTCAACGGGAAATAGGACAGACACAGCACGGATTGCCATCGCAGCTCTTTATTCAAGTGATACAGGTTGCAGGTATCACGTTTCAGCCTCCAAACTGGCCTTGTTCACACAATGGGCGCCATTAAAGCTTCACATTTATATGCCCTGCAACAGTTCACATGACAAATAGAAATAAAAGAATAATACCCATGTAGCTGCCCTTCATATACATGTAAATAAATACATATACAGAATAAATATCATTGGTCATTGTGGTATTACAGTAACAATAGAGCATTGTGCTAGTGTATATAGTACCAGTATCTCACTTGTGAAAAATCCAGAAAATGAGGCTCTCAGGTAGGATACCAAAGACCAGTGTTGGATCTGCGAGTCTGAACCCCTGCACAGGCAAAGTAACTGGTTAAAGCCCACATACAATGCTAAATTTTAAAGGCAAAAAAAATATTTTTAGAAAAACTGGGCACTGTTTCTTTCACTGGCACTGAAATGGCAGTCTCTCGTAAAAGCGCAATCTCCTGACACTTTGATCCTCTTTAAAACACTGGTAGAGGGAGGAGAAAAGTATGGATTTATGGACTGCATTCTGCAAACTTCGTGGATTTTATTCGTTATGATGCACGTAAACACCTGACCCTTTTAGTGCTTACAAATTCCCCATTGAGCATCATTTACTCAATATAGTGCCGGTTAAACAGAGAAATGTTCAGTTTTTTAAATAGTGTCTCGGTGTTCAAAAAAGTAAGCAGAGAAATGTTCCATTTTTTTTAGTGCAAAGCTCTATTTAAAAACCGGGACATTTCTCTGTTTAACACGGGCACTGCATAAAAACCGGTACATTTCAGTAATTTGGAGCAAAGTGTCGGGACACCGAGACACTGCTCTGAAAACGGGGACCGTCTGGGGAAAACCGGGTCTTCTGGTCACCCTAAAACAGGCCCTAAAACAGGCCCACAAGCCAACTCCACAGTAAATGTGTTGTTCACAGCAGTCAAACTGATAATGATCAAACATTAAACATAACGACTGAAAGTAGAATCTTAGAGCGTTCTGACATTATGACATTGTTACGACGTCCACGGATAAAGGTCATAAACAAAGCTGCATGAACTTACCCAATGCCACACCTCCTCACCTTTACAAAAATAATAATAACAAACATTTTAAACAATTCAATACAATATGTAATCATCAACTTAGCAGGTAAAACTATTTTTCTTCTGCTACTTTTTTTTTTTAGTAATAAAATACTTTATTGCATTAATCATTTGATTACAATAAATAATGATAATAAAAAATAAGTAAGCATAAAAAATAAAATAAACAATCCCATATTTACCATACGTAGTATCATATAAGAAAGTATACATAGGTCATAATACCTATCTTTACATCTATATACAGATCCGGTAAAAAAAAAATCTAGTCAATTAAAGTTTTATAAGCCTGTTCTAAAGTTCTAAAAACTGTACCATCCTACTGATTGCTCTTTCTCCTGTGAGCCTAAAACAATAACGTATAGCTTCTGCAGTTGTTCTTATTTTGGCATCTTAAACAAGGCGCGTAAGTGTAACCTCCGTGCGGATATTAGGCCCGAGCAAACGCATATTAAATGTTCAAGAGTTTCCTTGCCGGTTCCACAAAGCCGACATCCATGAGTATCTTTAAGGACTTTGTTCCAATTCCCTTCAAACTCCCTTATCGGAACATAGAATTGTCTGAACCATAAATGTCACTGGTCAAATTCCATCTCAAGTATTCTTGAGCCTGCAAGGTATATGTGTCGATTAATAGGTCCGTGTGTTTATACATTGGAGCGCCTATTTAATGCGGGCTTTAGCGCGGTGCTGGTTAGACCATCTACCACATCGCTGCGCTCGCGCTGTTACTAGCGCAGAGTATTTTAATGCTTCCTGGTTTCTTATTTGGGTTCGTTTTCTGGTCTATTTACCCCTGTTTTTAGCCTGCTTGCCTGCAGCTTGCGCCCCTCTCTCCCCTCACCTGCATTTAAAAAACGGCATTCTCTTGCTGAAAAGCACCACCATTTCGGTGGGTCCGGGTCCTGGGGGTCCTTTTGGGCGCCATCTTCCTTTGGGACACCTCAGCCAGCGGCGGCCGCCATCTTGGAGCGGACTCGCACGCTCAGGGCTGATTGGAGCGCCTATTTAAGGCGGGCTTTAGCGCGGTGCTGGTTAGACCATCTACCACATTGCTGCGCTCGCGCTGTTACTAGCGCAGAGTATTTTAATGCTTCCTGGTTTCTTATTTGGGTTCGTTTTCTGTTCTATTTACCCCTGTTTTTAGCCTGCTTGCCTGCAGCTTGCGCCCCTCTCTCCCCTCACCTGCATTTAAAAAACGGCATTCTCTGCCTGAAAAGCACCACCATTTCGGTGGGTCCGGGTCCTGGGGGTCATTTTGGGCGCCATCTTCCTTTGGGACACCTCAGCCAGCGGCGGCCGCCATCTTGGAGCGGACTCGCACCCTCAGGGCTGATTGGAGCGCCTATTTAAAGTCGCTCCCTCACGCGCAGCGTGACGCGCAGGTGGACGCCTTCGCTTAGCCTGAGTCGTGCCGGAGTCCTGCCCGTCTGCGCCCGTCAGCGTCCCGGAGGAGTCGGGGCGGCGGGGGACGCCGATCCGGCGACACTCTGGCTGAGATGATTTGTTACACCTCTGCGATGTTGCGGGATATGCGGGGCCACTCCAGCTCCTGCCGCTTCGTCTTCCCGGGGCGATTTAAGGGTAAACGACGTTGCCCGGGTTGTGGCTGGACGCCTTCCTGGACCCGTGTTAATGTCCCTCGTCCAGCTACAGCTGGCGCACAGCATCTCTGCTTGCTGTTGAATACGAGGTCGGTAGGTTGCCATGCCCTGCATATTTACGATCTTCTTGTTAGGGAAAATCCCCTATGTCTGCTACTGACCGAAACCTGGTTGGGAGAGGCTTCCAACCCGGATGTCTTCTCAGCCATTCCTCAGGCGTACAATATCTTCCGGCAGGATAGAGTGAAGGGTAGAGGTGGGGGAGTGGCGGTAGTGGTGAAAAAGAGCGTTTCCTGCTCAGTGCTTCCCCTGAACTCCATTGGGAGCGCCGAGTCGCTCGCCTTCACGCTCAGACTGTCCCCGGGCCAGGCTCTGAAGGGGTTGCTGGTTTATAGACCACGAGGCCCTATGGTTTCCTTCCTGGAAGATCTGCAGACAGCTGTCTCTGAGTTGGTGCTGACCTCACAGCACTGCGTCGTGGCCGGTGATTTCAACTTCCACCTTGACGTAGCGGACGACCCGGATGCGGCCAAACTGTTGGATATTACATCTCCGCTGGGTCTTATACCGTTCGTGTCTGGGCCAACTCATGAGAAGGGGCATACCCTGGATCAGGTGTTTTCGTCTGTCCCTCTTACGGAGGTTGACACCCTGCCGGTGCTCTGGACCGATCACAGGCTGATCAGATTTTCGGTGCTGGAGAATGCGCGGCCGGATAACAGCGCCTCTGTCTTGTCTAGACCGGCCTCGAGAGCGCTGCACAGAGCGACACCTGATATGCTGGAACAGGCGCTTCTGGATCACCCATGCCATCTTTCGGGCGATCTGGATAGTGACACTGGGGCTTTGCAGCTATGGCTCATTGATAGGCTGGACGATCTGGCCCCCAAGGCAGCCCCCCGGTCCACGGCGGCACGGCAATCTGCACCGTGGTTTACGGAGGCGCTTCGTGGCTCGCAGCCAATGCAAGGTGGCCGAGAGGGCCTGGCGCCTTCTGTATGATGGGGAGGCTAAACTCGCCTATAAGGCGGCGGTGAAGGCCTACCATCGGGACATCCTGGGAGCTAAGAGGGACTATTTGGCTAGGAGGATCGAGGCATCTGCGAACTCCTGTAAGGAGATCTTCACCATTGTGAAGGAGTTCACGACCCCTAGCTCCCAATCGCCCCCTTTAGTTTCTTCGGATGCGTGGGCATGTGATCTTGCCGGTTTCTTTACTAATAAGATCAAGGCGATTCAGGCCTCCTTTGTGGAAGGACCGGAGGATGGAAGCGGCGTCACCGGGGCGGGTTGCGGACTCCCGCACACACCGGCGGCGGTGTTGTCTGATTTTCCTGCTGTTTCCAGCGATGTGTCCAGGCAGCTGCTGGCCAATCTGAAATCTGGCTCGCCACTTGACCCTTGCCCCGCCAAATTTTTGGCTGGGATGGCGGCGGTGGTGAACCCGCTGGTTAATCCCATCCTCAACGCCTCTTTGAGGGAGGGGAGGGTCCCTAGCTCTTGGAAAAGAACGATGGTGATCCCCCTCCTAAAGAAACCGGGTCTCAACGCCGAGGTTCTGGCCAATTATAGGCCAATTTCACTTCTTCCGGCCCTCGCGAAGATCACGGAAAAACACGTCCACGGTGTCCTGTCGAGCTTTCTGGAAGCTAACAATCTGCTCCACCCATCCCAATCCGGTTTCCGTCCTAATTTTAGTACGGAAACGGCATTGCTAGAGGTCACTGAGATCATCAGGGAGACTCTGGATGTCGGCGGGAGGGCCATGTTGGTCATGTTAGACCTATCGGCGGCCTTCGACACCGTCCCCCATAGGGCGCTCTTAGCGAGGCTTTATGACATCGGCCTTAGGGGGACGGCGCTCAGGTGGTTCACATCTTTCCTTGAAGGCCGCCGCCAGACGGTCTGGGTTTCCCAGAGCTCTGCCGAGATGCCGCCACTGGGAGTTGGGGTTCCACAGGGTTCTGTGTTGAGCCCCACGTTGTTTAACATCTTTATGTCCCCTTTGGCGGCCTTGGTGGAAGCATATGGGGCCCAGATCGTCTCCTACGCCGACGACACGCAACTCCTCTTCACATGCGGGAAAGACCAGGAGTTTGATGGAGGGAGAATTCGGGACTGTCTTGCATTGGTCTTTGACTGGTTCCAACGGAACAGTCTAAGGGCCAACTCAAGCAAGTCCGAGGTTCTATTCTTCGGTTGCGTTGCCGATCCGGAGTGGCAGCACTGGTGGCCGTCCGACATGAGCCCTCCTGCACAGTCTTCCTTGGTGGCTAAAAATCTGGGTGTCAAGCTGGACAACCAGCTGTCGCTGAGAACACATATTCTGGGTCTGGCTGGCACCTGTTATGGAATTTTGAAAATGCTCCGTAAATTCCTGCCCCTGCTGTCTGAGGAGCACAGGCGAATTACTGTGCAGGCTCTCGTTGGCTCTAGGCTAGACTATGCTAATGCCCTCTTTCTAGGCCTCCCTGACTACCTAGTTCAGCGCCTACAGGTGGTACAGAACTCTGCCGCCCGGGCTATTTTTGGCCTGCGTAGACGAGCCCGAGCCTCCGGGCTGCTACAGGCGCTACACTGGCTGCCTATCCGGAAGCGGATCCAGTTCAAAACCCTGACTTTGATGCACAAAGCTCTGTTTGGATCAGGGGCTGGATACCTGCGGCGGAGACTGGCCTTTTATCGACCAGTCCGCTCCTTGCGCTCGGAATCCCTTTATAAAGCCGTGGTCCCTCGGGTGAGGAAGGCCCGCGCGGGAGGGCGCTCTTTCAGCTGCAAAGCTCCCCAGCTGTGGAACTCGCTACCTCTTTCGCTGCGCAGCACTGCCAATTTGCTCCAGTTCAGGAAGAGCCTGAAGACCTGGCTTTTTAATCTTTAGGCTGTTCTTACTGTTTCTGTTTCAGTTCTTTTTTATTCTTTTTGCTGTATTGTGTTATTTTTATTCTGAGTTGCAGGTGGAAAGCGCCGGGACACTCTTTTCGAGTAGCCGTGCGCTATACAAGAGCGTTATAACATAACATAACATAACATATACTTCTCAGCTTGTAAGTAATCTAAATTCCACTGTGTTAGCTTTAATGTTTTACCTATTAGATTTTTCCGCACCTCCCTGGTCATTCGTCCCATCTCCTGAGTATCAGGCAGTTAGAAAGAGTCCTTTTCCATCATTATAGCAGAAAGTTGCAGATCTCTTACTTTTTTACTCCCGAGTTCCAACATTATGAGATGTTTCAATGTACATGAATCAGCTTTAGCACAATCAATAATGTAGTTAACTGATTTTGTGCAGCGTTTCAGAGACTTTAGGCCACATTCCAAGCGTATAATACAATGTGAAGTAACCTGTCGTAAATGGGGTATAGTGCGTACGCATTTCATAAAACATTTTTCAAAATCAAAGATGACTTTTTTGTTCGTGGCGGGAGATGCGTAAAATAAAAACGGGATCATTTTCATCTGTAAAGCTTTTAGAGATAGAATAATTTATTTCCCACCGAACAGTTTCATAAATCTTGCAATTGATTTTGTAATAGTTATAGATTTGACACTTTTACAGACCCTATGGTTTAGCTATGATAACTTTTTGTCCAATGTTATGCCGAGGTAGTTATATTGATCAACCACCTCTTTTGGATTATCTCCTAGAGTCCACGTTTTTAATTTTGTAGACCGTCCAAACGTAACAATCTTTGTTTTAGATAGGTTAGCTATCAGACCATTCACTTTGTTGTATGTGTCTAATTGGTTCAGCTGATGCTGTAATCCGTTAGGAGTTAAAGATAATATGACTAAATCATCGGCGTTCGCTAGGTATGGTATTTTTTATCCCCTAGTTTAGGTGCCACACCCATATCTGAACTTAACACTGAATCAATATCTGCAATGTACAGGGAGAATAATAAAGGCGCAAGGACACAGCCTTGTCTAAGACCTTTAGTGGTATCCATTTTTGGAGATAGTGTATTATCATTAGCCAGTTTCACCCTGACCCATGTATCCGAGTGCAGGGCAATAATAAAATGAAAAAGGTTTAAATTAACCTCCCTTGCTGATAATTTATTGCACAACCTTTGCCTGGTGACCTTGTCTAATACTGTGGAATAATCCACAAAGCAGGCGTATAAAGTTTTTTTTTCTGCAAGCTTGCCTTTTTTCCCATCATAACCAGTGAAACAATATTATCAAGGGTCGAACACTCTATGCGAAATCCGGTTTGCGTTATTGGAATTAATGATTTTTCCTCTGCCCATGCCCTTAATTTATTCTGCAGGTGCTTCGCAAACAGTTTCCCTTCAAAATCCAACAACGCTATTAATCTATAACTGGACGGATCATCTATTGACCCTCGCTTGTAAATCGGGTGTATAATTGCTGCTTTCCAGGAAGATGGTATCATTCCGCGTTTAATTACCTGTAGGAACAACTGTTTTAACATTGCACTCCAAAATGTTATGCTCATTTCTACCAAGCCAATAGGAATACCATTGGGTCCTGCTGCCTTGGATGAGCGAGAACTCTCTATTACTTTGGCAATTTAATCTTCAGTTATTTCTGCAAGTGAACCCTCCGCGTTAGTAGTCATATATTCACTTGTAATAGATGATTTATATAAAGATTTAATGTGATTTTCTCACTTGTGACTTGAGACAAAAAAAACATCTGGCTGTTTATATGAATTTGTACCGTGTCCCACCAGGGACCAAAAAGCTCGCTCATTCCTCGTCGAGATAGCATGATATAATTTAGCAAAAGCTGTATCTACACTATCACGCTTTATTTGCAAGTTCCTGTTCTTAAATACTTTCTTTATATCTTGTATTTTCATATCCCTCTCAATCGATATTGGAGGTTTTAAGATATAATGCATCCCCTGATGATAGATTATGTTTCATTCGTTTAATTTTGAATTCCTTGCTACATTAACATCTAATCTCGGCTCTTGAATACTTGCCACAAGGCTAGATAATATATTTATTAAAATAGATCGCCAACCATCCAACCAGTTATCTCTAGACTTTAATACTATCATGTCTTTCTCAGTACAGGCTGTCATGTTTGTTTCCAGTTTCGATGCCTTCATTTGTAATTTGTTGTTCTAAAAAAGTCTTTTCCCATTTACAGCGGTCAATCTTCCACTATTGGCCGTTGTATGAGTCTCCCAATGATCGTACTTAATACTGATGACTAACCTTTGAGGATCATTGTCACTCTCGGCTCTAGGTATTATGACATACTTTTTACATAAGTAAAAATGGGCGTAATGGATGAATGTAAAATCTATAATGGAAGACCTCATCGGCCAACGAAATGTAACGTAAGCTGGTTGATCATCATTTAGTCTTCCATTGAGAGCTGTAGATCCTAGATCAGTCAGCAAAACATGTGTGTCTCTAAAAGAGGTACCAATCTTTTTTGCCTTATTTTGTGAAGGAAATACTACTTGCGGAATATTGTAAGCCATGTGTGGTTAATCCCTGGTTACTGGATTATCCGCCAGGTGCAACAGAGTCTGATTAAAATCACCTGTTAGTATGACTACCATATGTTCATTCATTGACATTATTTTTTCCAACTCGTTCAGAGTAGCTTGATAGCTACACCTGTTTTTCACTAATTGAGGAGGTAAATAAATGAATGAATGAATGAATTCCGATTTGTAGAGCGCACGTAGCTGCCCTGAGGCGTCCAAGCACTAAGCATACCGTCTGAGGTTTGGGTTAGAGGAGGCAGGTTCAGCTCCATCATTAAGTAGTGAATAGGAGCGTTTTCAGCTGTTTGCGAAAGGAGAGAATATTAGAATTAGATCTGAGATGCTGGGGCAGAGCGTTCCACCTCTTAGCTACATTGTAGGAGAAGGAGCGGCCTCCTGACCTTGATTTCTTTATTGGCGGCACAATGGCTAGATTTGCAGAGGTGGAGCGCAACTGTCTTGTGGGGAGGTAGGGTGTAATGAGAGGGAGATTGATTGCCGGTCCTGTAGACCAGAAGGTCTGGTGGGCAATACAGAGTGCTTTAAAGTTTACTCTTTCCTTTATAGGGAGCCAGTGCAGTGTCCTCAGTCCGGGTTTTGCTGATGATCTGCGGGGGAGTTGTAAGAGTGTTCTAGCTGCGCAATTCTGTATTAATTGCAGTTTGCGCAGGGTGAAGTCAGGGGCTCCGAGATACAAAGCATTTCCGTAGTCCAGTCGTGACTGAATCAGGCCCAGAACCACGGTTTTTCTTGCTTCAAAGGGGAGAAGAGGCAGGATCTTCCTGATAACTCTCAGGATGCCGAAGCAAGTGGCAGAAAGTTTTGTTGCCTGTTGATCGAACGACAGGGATCTGTCAAGCCAGACACCCAAACTCTTGATGGCGTCTTTGGGAATAGGGGCAGGGCCCAAGCTGGGAGGCCAGAGAGTGTCTATGGTAGATGGTACGGTATGACCCAGGAGCATGAGCTCAGTCAATTATCAAGCAATTAGTAATGTTTCGATGTGTTAAAACAACTGGCAGTAAATATTTAGATGATGTTTTAAGTTTTTTACTTATCAGACATAATTTGGCACTTATTGAAATAGACAATCCTCCGCTTGCTCTTCCAAAGGCGTTTTTCTTTGCCTGGATTTCATGTGTAATAAAATGTTGTATATTTAAATTCCCGGAGTGCCAGGTTTCCTGTAAACATATTACACATTGATCTTGCAGAAAGCTCATAATTTTCTCCCCGGCCTTTTTTAATTGTGAGTCATAACCCGCTATATTCCAGGACAATATTGAAAACTCACTTTGTTAATGTTAATGTTAATGTTACGTAATATTTATAAAGCGTGACAACTGTCGCTCCGAAAGGAGCATCCTGGCGCTGTGGGAAAGGTAGAGCGTGGCACTGTGGGGGAGGCGTTAGATGATGGTCAGTACATATGTGTAATTCAGATTGTATAGCCAAGTTTTAAGCCCTTTCCTGAAAACGGCCTCCGTGGACTGCACTCTAAGATCAATTGGCAACAGATTCCATGCCTTAGAAGCCAAGACACCTAATGTTTTGCCTCCTTTTGTTTTGAGATGGAATTTCGGGATATTAGCGAGATTATGTCCTGCTGACCGCAAAGCTCTAGTGGGGTTGTAACTGGTGAATCTATTTATTAGATACCTTGGTCCGATGTCATTTAGGGCTCTAAAAATGGTTAATAAAATCTTAAAAAGAATTCTTTTGTGGATCGGAAGCCAATGCAAAGTTCTAAGAGCTGTAGATGCGGAGGCTTTTCTAGGAAGTTTGAGCACCAGCCGAGCTGCTGCATGCTGGGCGCTCTGTAACTTTTTAGCGTTTGTTTCTTTACCCCTGCCATGAGCCCGTTGCAGTAATCGAGGCGAGAAAGTATAAGAGAGAACGCAACCGACTTTCTGGCTTCAATCGGGAGAAACTCAAAGAATTTCTTCAAAGATTTTATGATATTAGAGCAGCAGCCTGCCATGTTTCTTACATGGAGGTCAAAAGATAGAGAGGAATCATAGAGAATACCCAGATTCCGTGCCGACTCCACCGAGACGGAAGGCGGAGAAGTGCCATCAGGCCACCATTTGCTGGGGCTGAACTCACTAGTTTTTCCAATGGGCAGAATTTCGGTTTTACTTGAATTACATCTTAGGTGGTTATTTTCCATCCACTGGAAAATCTCTGTCAGGCAGATTTGGAATTTTTTTTCGGCTCTAATTAAGTTTTTATCCAGAGAAACATCAGCATATGATGTGACGCATATACCGTGTGATTCGATGAGGGTGATGAGGTGCGCCATATATATATTAAACAGAAGGGGACACAAAATTTTGGCCTGAGGGACTCCCGCAGTAATTTGTTTCTCTTTTGAGGAAAACAATCCTAATGATATAATTTGGGTCCTCTCCGAAAGGAAGGACCTGAGCTCTGTCCGTTATACCATTTCCTTTCAATCTATCGATGAGTATGTTATGGGAGATGGTATCGAACGCCGCCGATAAGTCAAGCAATATCAGGACGGCGTTCTTTCCTTCATCTTGAATGAATCTGATGGAGTCAGTTAATTCCATGAGAGCCGTTTCCGCGGAATGCTTAGGCCGAAAGCCAGATTGTAGAGGATGCAGGATGTTATGGGTTTCCACGAAGTTAGAAAGTTCTTGATGGACCATGGCTTCAGTTATCTTACCAAGTATTGGTAAGAGGGAAATGGCCGTAAATCGGATTTTTATTTGATTTTTTCATTAAACGTTTAACCATGTTTTTTTTCCAGTCTCTGGGCACCATGCCTAAACTCAATGAATCATTAACTATTCTGTTAATACAAGGATTTACTATGTCCACGATTTGATGGAGAATAAACGGCGGACACGCATCTGAAGGTGATCCCGATTTACAGGATATAATGGCATCCCTTGTAAGGGCAAGAGTGGCAGGCCTAAACCTCCTAAGGGGTTCATGTGTCAAAGCCGGAGTGTCTTTGTCTTCCTTTAGATTAGCCACGGTAATTTGAGGAAAGTCCTTCTGAATGAGACTTATTTTCTCCTCAAATAATCCGCGATCTGGTCGCAGAGCCCCTGAGAGGGGGGAATTTCTTTTTGAAGCCCTTAAGGATGAGTGAAGGATTTCACTATGGCGAACACGGTTTTTAGTTTTTGTTGGGCCTCGGAGATCATTCTAGTGTAGTAATTTTTCTTGGCCGCTTTTATGTGTGCAAAATATTAATTCCTTTTTGTTATAAAAAGATCTCTTGCTGTGGGATCATAATCCTTTCTCCATTTCCGTTCACTTTTCCTGCATTGTAAGCGAGTTTCAAGCAGGGCCTGTGAATACCAAGTGGCGCTTATCTTCTTAGGTTTATCGTTTTCCCTAAGGCGCTATGGCGGTACCAGATCGTACATCGCAGAGTGTATCCAGGCATGAAAATTCTTGGAGTCTTGCTCAATGTTGCCGGTCATGTTGGGGGCTTGTGCCTGGACTGATTGCTTGAGTCTGGAACTCTTGGCAATAGCTGTCCAATTTTGTGAGGTGGTAATAGGTTGACGGGCTATTATTTATTTTTCCACGTTGGGTGGGCGGTAGACATTTATGCCAAAAAGTATGAAGCAATGATCAGACCATATTTGGGGTATAGGAGGGTAGTCTACTAGTGCTGGGAAGTTGGAACATATACCGTCCAAAGTGTGACCCGCTAAGTGTGTTGCGTTAGCTATTTTTTGAGAAAGTCCAAAGATTTCCAAGGTGTGTAGAAAATGTTCAACTTGCGGGGCGGTCATAGATTCCAGATACAAGTTGAAATCTCCTTTGTTGGACTTTCCTTGTGATAGATCGTTCAGGAATACTTCTTGGCAACGTATAGATACTGCCTCTCCCCTAAACGTGGAACATCAGCTGAAATTACTTTATTAACCCGTTCTTTCCTCATGGTGATTTGAAAGTTCTCAAATCTGATGTTATCTTCAGCGCCTTTGTATGGAAATCTGGTACTTAATGGTCAAGTCAAGTCAAGTCATAAAATTTGTATAGCGCACTACATACCCAGAGGGTTTCAAGGCGCTTAGGAGGGGAGGAGGATTATTTGTCAAATATCCACGTTTTAAGCTGCTTTCTGAACGCTAGGTGGTTCTGGGTGAGGCGAAGGTGAGCGGGGAGTGAGTTCCATGTCTTAGCAGCCAGGTATGAAAAGGATCTGCCTCCCATGGTGGTCTTGTTAATGTGAGGTACCGTGGCGAGGGCTTGGCCGGAAGAACGTAGTTGGCGGGAAGGGGTGTAGAAGGACAGTCGAGAGTTGAGGCAATCTGGTCCGATGTCGTAGAGTGATTTGTGTGCGTGGGTAAGCAGACGGAAAGTGATCCTCTTATTGACGGGTAGCCAGTGGAGGTCTTTAAGGTGACCAGTGATGTGTTCGTTGCGTGGGATGTCTAATATGAGCCTGGCTGAGGCGTTTTGGATTCGTTGGAGTTTCTTCTGGAGTTTAGCGGTGGTGCCTGCGTAGAGGGTGTTTCCGTAGTCCAGTCGGCTCGTGACCAGAGCGTGGGTGACTATTTTCCTTGTTTCGGAGGGGATCCAGCGAAATGTTTTTCTGAGCATGCGAAGAATGTTGAAGCAGGAAGAGGATACGGCGCTGACTTGTCTGTTCATTGAGAGTGAAGAATCCAGGATGACGCCAAGGTTCCGTGCGTGGTCTGTCGGGATGGGTGCTTTTCCAAGGGCTTCCGGCCACCAAGAGTCGTCCCATGCAGAGGGGGATGTACCTAAGATGAGGACTTCTGTTTTGTCTGAGTTCAGTTTCAGACGGCTTTGTTTCATCCATTCAGCAACTTCTTTCATTCCTTCGTGTAGGTTAGTTTTGGCGGTGCTGGGGTCATTGGTGAGAGAAAGGATCAGTTGGGTGTCGTCCGCGTAAGAGATGATGTTAAGGTTGTGTTGGCGTGCGATGGCCGCGAGGGGGCTCATGTATACGTTGAAGAGGGTGGGACTGAGTGAGGATCCTTGGGGTACGCCGCAAATGACTTCAGAGGCCTCGGACTTGAATGGAGGAAGGCGGACTCTCTGGGTTCTTCCGGTGAGGAACGAGGTGATCCATTCAAGTGCTTTTCCTTGAATTCCGATGTTATTGAGGCGTTGTAGAAGGGTGCTGTGGCAGACTGTATCGAAAGCTGCCGAGAGGTCGAGGAGGATGAGGGCGACTGTGTCTCCATTGTCCAGTAGAGTTCGAATGTCGTCTGTTGCTGCGATGAGGGCGGTCTCAGTGCTGTGTTTTGCTCGGAAGCCAGATTGTGAGGGGTCGAGGGATTTGTTGGCTTCGAGGAAGGCGGCGAGCTGGTTGTTGACTGATGGTGGTTTCTCGTATTCTTTTCGTCTGTTGGCAATTCTCAAAATATATGGATATTTACGTTTCTCCGGCTGTCTGATTATGATTCCCCAGTCGGTCAGCAGTGCTGACACGTCCAGACTTACGCGGCAGATTATTGACTGAAAGCCCTTATCATGGAGGCTGCCTTGGCACGCTGATTGTCTACCTGCTCAGGACAATTTGGATCCTTTTCACTGACGAACGTTATTCTTTCGAAAACACAACAACCGCCCAGACGAAGTTCTAAACATGAACGAAACGCATTGGCTGATGTTTGCTTGCCTCTTTGGATGTATTTAAATAAAGTTGATACCCACGAAGACACGTATTAAGCTTCCTTATTCGACACTATTTCACATGGGGAGTGCACCACTCCATTGTTTATTCTACGTTTGTTCCAGGCCTAGGCGGTTGCACCCTTCAATGGCAGGTGCAGGAGTAGATTGTGCACACCTATAATTTTACCAAATTTCTAGACTCTACTTTGAACAATTTGTCCAAGGCTAGTGCGGCACCGGGAGTCCGCCGTTGTTTCCATGAATTTTCGGTTAAAAAGTCTTTAATGTTTAATATCTTTAATACCACACTCTGAGATACCCATGTTGTTCTTCTAATTTCGTATTCTGTGTTGGCTTTATCATCTGAGACAAAGCAAACAGCCGTGAGTGATTTTTAGTTGAGTTATTTCAAAGTTTCAAAACAGCTTAATAACTTTAGTATGTTTTGCCGATTTAATATGTCATGAAAGCCTTCTGACTTATATGCTGGTATAAAATCAATTATACAGTTATCGTCACTACATAAAGGTTCACTATATGGTGGCTGAATCTCTTGAAATAGCTTCCCTTTGTTTGATCTTTGCTGTTCCTCCCTCTCTGTCTGTTGAATTCCAACAAAACATTCCTTTAGTACATTTTCCATATCAGTACAATTATCCATACCCTCTGATTTTTCATATTTACCCTCCAATTTTTCTGTTATATCTTTTATCCCATTCATAATCTTTTTCAATAAGGGTTCCTCGTTATTTTTTGATGGCATAGTTTTATCCTCGCTGTGTGTACATAAGTTTACCGAAGGAGTACTAGCCTATTCTATTCCTTGTTATAATGCCTCACTCTACCTTAACTGCGGTACGGATGTTACTTGTTGAACGTTTATTGGTGTCTTAACGATGGATAGCGCTGGTGACATCGATATAACATTGGTTGCAGCTCTTGGTACTGTTTTGTCCGCTGATGTTTTATCGATTGATATTATGGATTTACCTCGGTTAGCCGAAAGACCGAATTTTTCAAAACTTGGCCTGTTTACATCGAACATATGAGCCCCCTTTGATTTCTCTTGATCTTTTGACTTTTTTGCAGATTTGTTAAATATTGGAAAGATCACACTCTCGTTTGGCACTGATGCATCTGGTGATGTTAATTTAATCTCGTTTTTTCTCATGAGTTTTCTTAATTTTTGTAGTCTCCTTTTGCTTAGATAGGGAGCGAAGCCCTCTTGATATCCATCACGTTGTAATCCATTGTGGATGTTTATCTTGTTTAACTTTGACTCTGACAATGTATTTGCAGCATCTTTTCTTTGATTAAAGCTATCATTTATTGCGTTACTTGTTTCATCTTTTGTTTCTATAGACCTCTCTTCCGTGTCTGGAAGGACATTTTTATTAATGCAGTTTGCTCCGCACTTCCCAATTTTATTTGGTAATAGTTGTAATAGATCCACAATATCGTCCATACGCTCTAAATGTTTTGCGACTTTAATTAATTCACCCACATCCTGTTTGATTGATGACAATATTGCGGAATTATTCTTTATTAATATATTTTCCGCGACCATTTGTCTATAATGATCAACCTGTTTTGTTAGTAGCTTTTATTGAGTTGTTAAAATTTCCGACATTTGCATCAGTGTACTACTTATTGCCCCCATTGCAAATAATACCAGGAATTTTGGTGGCGTATCATCTACCCCTTTGCATTTGCCTTCGTAATTGTCAGTTTTCTGACTATTTATTCCCAGGACCAAATATTGTTTACTTCTCCGTTTTATGTTTGGGCTGTTTTTCAATGTGTTACACTGTGTCTCCAATGTAGTTGAATATATACTTGATTTTGAAAATGAAATTGATGAGTTGGCTAAAAAGTCCAGCTCCCTCAGTTGACTAGATGAAATTGAAGCATTAAATGATGTAAATGAACCATCAGCTTGGTCAAGATCTAAGTCGATACAACTATCCTCGTTCTCTGATACATTTTGATCTACACGGCCATGGATTCTGTTGCCTAGATTGTTACATCCTTACTCCCGAGTTTATTTACAAATTCTAGATTGTGATATACCCTTCCATCGGTTACATCCACATCTACATCCACATCCATGACCACAACCGCGTCCACATTTCTATTTTTCATCACGCTGCACAAGGTAGACAGGGGAGAATCCTCAGATGTAGTCACAAGGTCCCCTCGCTTTGTGTTTTCTTTGTATTTTCGTTACCACCTAAGGTACACAGCACAACAGGTGTTGATTGTATGGACAGCGAGTTAAGTCTAGGCGATTAATTTTCTTTATCTTGAAACATCGAAACAGATGAGCATGCTACTTTTGACGTGGTTATACTGAAGGATAGACTTGCATCCCAAGTTGCTTTGTTATTTACTCTAAATCCATGATCAGCCATACTCCCTTTTCTCCTGAAGCATTTCTTGATTGACTGCTGTTTCAGGGCAGGAAAGTCTATTAAATCCATTTGATCATGAGGTGGCTTTCTTGAAGTATCCTTTGTATCTCCAGATCGAGCCTTAAACGGTGTGTCACAGACAGAGCTCCTCTCCACGCCTCTCTTTTTTTGTTCTAATTCTAGATCCACTGTGTCTTGCTTGATGCGGTGCCTTGGTTCTAGCACTTGGACTTGACTCTCTCCTCATATCGTTTCTTACACTGGAATCCTTGGTCATAACCTTTCTGGGGAGTCTCGCTTTCCCTTGTGAATCTTTAGCCCCTCTGCTTATATTCTGCTTCTTCTGTCCCGAAAATGTTGCTGATCTGGTTTTCATCCTCGGCTTGCCCCCTATATTATACCACTTAGATATATAGTATATGGTACTATATAAGGGAAGTGCGATTAGTAATGATAACAGGGCTCGCCTTCTCTGCTGATTACTGATTGCTCCGATTGCTCTGCTAATCACTGCTTAAGAGCAGCTAAGGTTCGATTGGGGTTCAATGCAATTAAGCGAAGTAAATGCCAATATGCGACCAAATATGTAACCAAAAGTCAGAACTGAGCTCTAAATGAATGCTCTAGCTAGCTGAAATGGACAATCTTACTTGGCCGCTGCCTCAGCATCTCAGCACCACGACGCCATTGTCTCAGCAGTGATCGCAGCAGACTCAGCAGTCACAGTCACAATCAAATGCCGAGTGACTGCCTAAGGGTCTCAACGCAGTTGCTGCAATACAATCCCCACTGCAGCCCTGGACCCCTCACCTTGCTTGGCTTTTGCTTGGCTCAATCGGCCAGACCTCCTTCACCTATGTGACTATAGGTGTGGCAGGGTATACTCAGACATGAGTCCCTTTCTCACTGCTCCATCAGGATTCAAGCAAGCCGGGCCGAAGAGGCTGAAATGCCAGAAACCGGTCCCCGGTAGCTTGTCTCCTTTCTGGTGAAGAATTGGCTTGGTAGTTTGGTCTGCCCTGTTCCCATGATGCACTGGGCCAGGGACAGACTAATTTGCATATAGCCAGGTTCTGAGCTGGGATGGGGCAGTGAGATAAATAACGGTGATGGATCAAGCCCTGATCTTTTGGACTGGGTAAGAGTGGTCTGCTTAATTCAGACACTCTGTTCATCACCACCCCCTTTTCTGAATCGTTTTTGGCCACTATAGGTGTGGCAGGGTATACTCAGACATGAGTCCCTTTCTCACTGCTCCATCAGGATTCAAGCAAGCCGGGCCGAAGAGGCTGAAATGCCAGAAACCGGTCCCCGGTAGCTTGTCTCCTTTCTGGTGAAGAATTGGCTTGGTAGTTTGGTCTGCCCTGTTCCCATGATGCACTGGGCCAGGGACAGACTAATTTGCATATAGCCAGGTTCTGAGCTGGGATGGGGCAGTGAGATAAATAACGGTGATGGATCAAGCCCTGATCTTTTGGACTGGGTAAGAGTGGTCTGCTTAATTCAGACACTCTGTTCATCACCACCCCCTTTTCTGAATCGTTTTTGGCCACTATAGGTGTGGCAGGGTATACTCAGACATGAGTCCCTTTCTCACTGCTCCATCAGGATTCAAGCAAGCCGGGCCGAAGAGGCTGAAATGCCAGAAACCGGTCCCCGGTAGCTTGTCTCCTTTCTGGTGAAGAATTGGCTTGGTAGTTTGGTCTGCCCTGTTCCCATGATGCACTGGGCCAGGGACAGACTAATTTGCATATAGCCAGGTTCTGAGCTGGGATGGGGCAGTGAGATAAATAACGGTGATGGATCAAGCCCTGATCTTTTGGACTGGGTAAGAGTGGTCTGCTTAATTCAGACACTCTGTTCATCACCACCCCCTTTTCTGAATCCTCCTTCCTGTGGCAGCTCGCGGAGGGGACAGAGGGCCTTGATGCAGTGAGCGTGAGCCCGGTGAAGTCTAACCCCAGCAGCAGCTCATCGCAATGTTGGGTATCTGGCTGGCCGATGACAAAACTGCGCTTTTCCCGCCTTTCCAGCGGTAGTTACAAAAGCAGCAAAAAGATCGGCAGTTCGCTCTCTGATCAGCCCCACGCTCCTCGCCACCTCACTCTGCCTCTGTAAGAAACGCACAGCAGTGTCAGGGGCTCTAACAAGGCTTAGCAGGGCTTTTTTTTTGTTTTAATTTCCAAATGGGGGGCAGCAATCCGGCGTCCTTCCTCCCCGCTTGCGGTGTAACACAGCAAAGCAAAGTCGTTCAGTCACTCAGTGAGAGCACAAAATCCGGCATCCTCCCTCCTCACTTGCGGTGCAGCACAGCAAAGCAAAGTTGTTCAATCGCTCAGTGAGAGCGCAAAATCCTGGTCCTTCTGCTACCTAACATAACACTGTTTTGAAGTTCCTGTGAATTTTCTCTAGGAATAAAAACCTTCACCTGTCTCGTGCAACAAACTCTTCAACAGTATCAGCACTAGTAATCGCTGGTGTAACATTACTTTGTTTGTTACAAACAAACTCCCCAGTAACACACAGATCTTCTTCTGGTATTTTTACAAAATTGTGCACATCCAAGTCATTATCTATGTCTCCAATGTCATTGAACAAAAGTTACTGACCTGGTTTAAGTAAAACAACAGCACTCTTGTTCCACCAGCCTTTATCTTTAAGTAAAACGGTACTGTCAGTAACTCTAATGATTTTTTAAATTGGATAAAAAACTAAATTCCCCTTGTGCACTTTCATAGGCTTCCTAAAAAGAACCCAGTCTCCAACTGCAAACTTTTCTGCTGAAGTTCTGTGTAAGCTATCATGGTAGCTCTTCACCTTTAACTGTTTTTCAGTTAACGACGTTTTAATCTCTAAATCCGCATCTTTTATTTCTTTGAAACTATCAGATTCTCTCCTCATGTTAGGTGTTATTAAATTGCAGACATTTCTCCCTCTCATCAAAAAGAAAGGTGTCTGTTTAGTTATAGAATGAGGGGTATTATTGTATCCAAAAACTTTATCCTTCAAAACTTTTTTTACACACAATTTGAAGTAACAGCCAATTGAATTCCCTCTTTCAGAAACCTTTTAACTCTCTCAACCACACCATTGGAAGAGGGACTAAATAATGGTGTTTTTTCTTGTTTTTTTAAAGGGGTGGGCAATGCACACCATTTCGTATTTTCAAAAGTCCAAGTTCATCCATATTAAATAATGTTGCGTGCTCCTTGGAAAAGTGCCATACCCAGTAACACTGAAGAATTGAAACCATTATTATGGGGCGATTTTTCGCCCTATCCCATTATTTTGAAAATAAGAAATGGTGTGCATTCCCCACCCGTTTAAAGTACTTCATTGAAATTTGCCCAGTTTGGGTCTGCACCCGCACCAACTAAAAAGGAATACATTGAGAAGATGTGTAATCATGACATTTTACGCATGCGCAACGGAACATTGTGTTCAGATTGCAATGTTTTTATGATTGGCACTAAAACATACACGAGGTAGTTAGATCGCATGAGAGACATTAGTAATGGTCTATTTGATTAATATGGACAATTCACAACGTTGTATAATATTTTTTGCTATATCTGCACATCTGCATAGTGGTGGTTTCCTGAGTACATTTATTGTATTCTGGGTATTGTAGTACTTAGCGATTAACGGTCGAGTGCGATCAGCAAGTGAAACCGGGTGGCTAATTAGCAGCACAATTATGTGGGAGGAGTTCACAGCATAATCATTGGGTTTAAATTGGAGGTAGGTCAGGGAAGGGAAACACTTCCCTTTTTCAGAAAGATGAGGACAGACTGTTTTATGAGCAGGTACGTGTGGTGAAGATTGCAAGGGAAAGCATCTTTCGTGACTGTGTGGGTAAATTTATGGTTACAACTGAAAAGAATGATGCGCAAGTTTTGGGTTGTGCAAGGGAAATAGAGAGATGTTTAAACAATATTGGCGGGCAAGAACCTTTATGGTGACCGTGAAGAGTTATACAGATGAAAGCTGGGTAAAGGGAAGGGTTGTTTCACAAGCAGAGGGATCGATTTGTGGAGGAATATAATGAAGCGACTGATTAAATATGACGGAGGTTAAGGGTGCTCATTGTAAAAAGGTAGTCTTTTAGGTTTCCTGCTCTCAAATATACAGAGAGACTGATTATGCATTGAGTAAAATATTTGACTTTTTGAGTAATACAGCAGATATTAGGGAGAGGAAGAGTGAATAGTACTTTTAATCAAATGTTCGTACAGATGACATTTAATCTACACATTGGTGAAATGAAATAATAAATATGTGTTTTATTGTTCATTCGTAGTGACTCCTGACAAAAGGCCCCAGCAGCCCAAAATGCATTGTTTTTATTATAAACACTGCTTCTGGATACTTATATGCGTCAGTACGTGTTTTTGAAGCAAGGTCTGGCTGGGCACATCAAAAAATATGAGAAACCTTTGAAAAATGGCATCACTTTAAGCATGCGGAATCAAGTGGATTAAAAATCAAAGATTGAGTAAAAAGTTGTTTACTCAGAGAAAAATGGGAGAAATTAGGTTTGAAATGAGAAGGCAAAATGCACTCAGAAAGGCTGTGCCTTTGGGATGGTGCAAAAAATCGCCCCATAATAATGTTTTTTTTTCTTGTTTAACATCCACTTTGTTTAGATACGCCAAAGTTTTGGGGGAAGTAAGCTGGGGTCCCTTGTCAGATAATATGATGTTAGGGAAACCCTCAACTGCAAAAATTCTACTCAAGAAATCGGTCACAGTTTTTGTTGTAATACAAGTGCCAACCCCATATTGTTTCCATTTCCATTTTAAGTAATAGTCAGTAAGCACCATACGATAATGCATTTCTACCTTGAGCACACTAAAAGGTCCTGCGAGATCTAATCCAAGTTTCTTCCATGGACCGGTATTTTCACCTAATGCATATCTTCCTTACTGACTTTCCAGTGTTAATCGGATCTGACGCACTCCACACACTTGTCAATCCATTCATCTAGCTCAGTGTCCATTTCTGGCCACCAATAGTATATTCTCCGCATTCTCTTGGTTGCTGTTGCTTCTGGGTGTCCATGATGTACTAACTTCCCAAATCTTTTTCTTATTGTAAAAGGTGGTCGAAATAAATCATGCCTGACAAGAATTTCACCCTCCATACTCAACTCATCAGATACTTGAATGTAACTTTTCATAATTAGATCCAAATTGCGGATGATGGTCAATCCATTCATCACAAGCTCACACACACACACTGTAAAGTAGTGCCCCTTTGTATTTCCTCTTTCCATTCTTGGTTCGTAATCACGCGTTCAGAAAAATTCAGATTTTGCTAGTCATTTATGAAGGAAAGTCTTAATTTTATTAAAGACTCGGAGGCGAGAATTATGGTTTCTAATCTTTCTTAAATTTGATAGCAGCCAAGATAAACAACAAAATACACCTCCCAAAATTCCATGCAACAAGCTAACCAATGGGAGAACATGGAATCCACAACAAAAAACAATTATGAAACAGTCCCATTTAACTCTTAGCTTGACTGCGAACAGCCCTCTTTTCTTATACGAGCAATTTAGATATTTTCAGTAAACAACGGAAAAATAAAAAGTACACTAAAACAAGCTAGAGTCAAAACAGAACTTTGCTGGCAAAGTTCCATAAAAGTCATCCTCTTAGTAGAAACAGAGGTCAAAGGCCAACTGCCAAACGTTGAAGAAGGACGTAGCAGAACAGATTCCGCCGGAGACGATGTCCCCGATCAGGAAGAAGCAGGTGGTAAAGCTGGAGTCGCTGTTGGGAGGGAGAAGAGCACATGTTCAAATTCAAATTCAAATATACTTTATTCGGCTTTTGAAAGACAAAACCATAAAAGTTCATGATAAATACAATTTACAATCTATATAAAAACATTTTAAGTGACTAGAGTACAGTAAGGAAGGGTCCCTGACATAAAAAGTTATTTTCCGCTACAAGGTTATGGCAGTATCAAAGGAGTTCGTGGTTTAAACACAGGAGTTCATGATTAGCCTTTGTTATATGTCCAGATATTCAGGGGGGAAAGCCCGGGATTATGGGGTAAAAGTCATGTAGGTCCCATATTGATATTGGGCCATCTCTTACTTGAGGCGAACAGGTTTTCAAATAAGGTACTATGTTTCGGTCCCTAAATCTCACAAGTACCAGGTCCCCCACAACGTCTTTGGGAAGAGAGCCCAGCCAACCAACCCTTCTAACACTCCTTATTACTCCGTATAGATTAGGAGGCAATGGTCTATTTTTTGACAGCCAGAATTTGGTTTTATTGATTAGATCATATTGTCTCTCACTTTTTCCCGGTGGGAGAGAAGGTTCGCCCGCAAGGATGCACACATATGGGGCCGCTTCCGGAGGTAGATGGATAGAATTAATTTTGTTTTGACCTTCTCTCGGTGTGGTCCGCTGTGGGAGGGAAACTTTAGTGGGGAATTTAGGTGTTTGTTGCCTTGAAGCAGTAGGGCCAGTGGGTTTTATTTGATGCCTTTTATCCAGCACAGGTGGTTTTGAGCCTAGATGTGTAGGAGAAGTCTTAGGGCGATTGGGTGTAACACTGTGTTTACCAACCAGCGGGTTTAAGAGAATGGCTTTCTCTATCTCGGAAAGCCGTTCCCCTAACAAGTTCATTTTTTCTAGTAAGGGTGCTATCATGGAACTAAGCAGTTGTTCGATAATGGGTATTATTTGCAGTTGGGAAGGGGGTGCTATGGCTTCTGGAAACTCCACAGACGGAGGAATCATTGGGGAGTTTGCAGTGGATGGACATAGTTTTTGAATTGTAGGATTATTTCCACCTTTAGTGACATCAATATTTTTCCTTTTTGTAGATGGGATCTGAGGGGACTCATTGCTTTGTGTATTCGGACTGTAAGATTTATTAACAAATATGGGTGAGTCTAGAAGTGTAGGCTTGTGTGAAAGTAAACTCACATTTGTGGGCAGAAGGGGAGTTTCTAAAGAGGCATATGTGGTTTTGCAAAGGAGGTTCAGCTCATCTAACAGGGAACACGTTTGCCCACTGTTGTCTACGTAGGAAAAATGGTCAACCTTGGTGGTCATGATGGTATAGGAATGTAGGACCTTAAAATGTGAGAGAGTCCACTAATAGGAACACAAAATACTTACAGGGGGTCTATATCTATTATATAGTATGCCTAGGAGGTGGCAACCAAGGGGGGTGGCCCGTCCCGGCCTTTGAGGGCCGTGGAGGGCCCGCCCTTTGCCCGGGCTTCGCCCCGGGCTATGTCCCGCGCGCGTCCCGCGTCGCGGGATTAGGAGCTAGATTTAAAACACTCCAGGCAGGGGGGCGGGAACGCCGAGGGAAGAGGCAGCAGCTGGTGAGCACAGAGACTGCTGGACCTCGCAGTCCCTCGGCGTGTGCAGCAGTCTTTCCCCTGAAAATGCCCCACTCGAATTTCCTAGCGCTGGCAGAGCGCACAGGTCCCACGTCGTCCCTTCAGGCACAGAACCCTCTGTGAGCGGCACCCGCGAAGCGGGGGCCGCGATAGGTAAATGAATCACCAGGCAGGGGGGCGGGAACGCCGAGGGAAGAGGCAGCAGCTGGTGAGCACAGAGACTGCTGGACCTCGCAGTCCCTCGGCGTGTGCAGCAGTCTTTCCCCTGAAAATGCCCCACTCGAATTTCCTAGCGCTGGCAGAGCGCACAGGTCCCACGTCGTCCCTTCAGGCACAGAACCCTCTGAGAGCACATGTTAAAAAGTGTTGCGGTGGGATAATACTCTCCACCGTGTCTTTAACCCCGTTGCCGCGGCTGCGATTTCGCGGCAGTGCGGCAATTCCGCAAAAGGGGCGGGCCGCGTCGGCCGTTTGGCGTTCGCAGCACCAGCGTCCGGGCCCCAGGAATGGTAAGGCGGATGCGTTATCAGACAGGTAATGGCCGACGGCAGCAGGGAAGGGGTTAATAAAATTAAGACTTTCCTTCATAAATTATTAGGAAAATCTACTTTTTATGTCAAGAGTGGAGGCTCCTATTATACTTGTTCAAAGCATATCAACAACCAAAGAAGCAGCAGTAATATCAGGTTTGCTATAAAACATTCGGAACACTTTGTCATTGGACCAGTCAGCCGATCTCAGAATGTCCTCCAACCTGGAGCCTGCCCAAAAGGCTTTGGAAGCCATGGCTCCCCTTGTTGAATGAGCCCTGACAGCGGAAACATCAATTTCGGCAATGGACATAACCCAACGGACTTAAGTGGCAAAAGAGGTTTACAGAAGGAAATGAGAAGCTGGGAATGGGAGGACGTTCTGAGATCAAAGGACCGTTGTTCATACACCTTGAGACATTGCCCTACACACAATTTAAGTTGAGAAGGAAAATACGGATGAAAAAACAGAATTGAAATTAGTCTTTGTGCTCTTATTAATATGAAACATTACATCAGAAGGAGTAAATTGATGAGATGAAACTTCCATAGCTTTGACATCAGAGACATGTTTGATAGATACCAAACACAAAAGCATAATAAGCTTGGCTGAAAGCATTTTTAAGAAAATAAAAGGGCTTTACCCAAATTACCCTCCTATGCATGCGTAAAAAACAATGCAACAAGAAAATGGAAAAAATGGCAACGAGGAAAGAATATATAGATAGTCTTAGGCAGAATTATGACTTCCCAACTAGGAGAAGTATCAATACTCTAAACACGAAAATATTCCTCCCGCTAATACTATTTAGCGGAGGAACGAACTCAAGCTGGCTTCTCAGGAAAAACGTTCGTTGAAGTGCGCAGCAAACAGCGCTCGCGCTCCCCAAGAAACACTCTGTGGCATAGAATGGCAACCGGTCCCGTTACTGTTCATACTGGCGGCCATCTTAGGAGAGGTTGTATCACTAGTTACAGTAATACCACACATTCACTGTGCTAGGCTTAATGCTCAATCGTGGCCGCTTGCAATCTACCTGACCAGCTATATATGCCACAACATGACTCCTGACAGTACCCCCTCTCAATGACCTATTGATCGGTCCTGGCTTGAATGGTTCCCGTGCATGGAATCTTTTCAGTAAAAGTGGGGCATGAATGTTTCCTGCAGGTTCCCAGGATCTATCTTCAGGTCCATAACCTTTCCAATCCACTAAGTAATGTAACCTTCCTTTCTTTATCTTAGAGTCAAGGATTTCTTTTGCTTCATACTCCGGATGACCAGAAACATCTAGTGGATCAGGTGGTCTAGTCGCTCTCAATTGTGGACAGGTCTTTTTCAACAGCGAGACATGAAACACTGGATGGATCCCCATCTTGTCTGGTAATTTTAATCGAACTGTGACTGGCCCTACAATCTTGTCAATTACATAAGGACCTACGAACCTAGGTTGGAATTTTCGATTGCCTTTCAAATGTAAATTCTTTGATGACAACCAAACCTTATCGCCAATCTGATATTGTGGGGCAGGTTTCCTATGTTTATCTGCATAGTGTTTGTAAGACTCTTTAGCTTTAATTAAATTAGTCTCTGCAGATTGATGGAGTAAGGTCATGTCTCTCATTAAGGTCCCCACTGCTGGAACATCCAAATCTTCCGTTAGCAGAAAAGGATTTGGATGGCGACCAGAGTTCAAATAGAAAGGAGAGTAACCCGTGGAAGCACTCTTTGCATTATTACATGCAAATTCTGCCATCCATAACATGTCGGACCAATCTCCTCCTCTCTCAACCAGGAACAGACGCAGATACTGCTCCAATTCCTGGTTGATGCGTTCAGTCTGACCATCGGCTTCAGGATGATAACTTGTAGTCAACCTCCTTTCCACCCCCAAACCTTTCAGGAATGCCTTCCAAAAATGCGAAACAAATTGTGACCCCCTATCAGAGACCACTGCCTTCGGAATTCCATGGAACTTTACTACATGTTCGCCAAAAACCTTTGCTAACTGTGGGGCAGAAGGAGTTCCCTTTAACGGAATGAAATGTCTCATCTTAGAGAAGATGTCCACAATGACTAGGATGGTGTCATAGCCCTTACTCACAGGAAGGTCCACAATCAAATCCATGGAAATGGTATGCCAAGGATGTGACGGGGTTGGGAGTGGCTGCAACAACCCTGGGGGAGCCTGTCGACTAGGTTTTCCTCTAGCACATAATTCACAAGAGTGGGCATATTTTTCAGGTTTAAAGCATTTTATTAAGACAAAAACATAGGGAGAGGGAACAGGAGGTTAGGGTTACATACTTTTAAGCGAAGGAAATGAGCATGACATTACGAGTGCGACGGTGGACTAGTCCGCTGTGGAAAAGGAAGCAACAGCAAATGAAAAAGGCTAAATAGAAGCAACACCTCCATTCTGAGCATAGTCAACACCATCAGTCTGAGCAGAGAATAATAAGCAATAACACATAGGAACCCAACCCACCATCCCCTAGAACCCCCCCAAACACCCCAACTCCCCCCCACCCCCCTGTCCAATGTACTGCTAGTAACACTACCTGCCCCCCCACCGCACCCCCCCCTCCAGGAACCCAGCCCCGCTACCCCTCCTAGTCCGCTGGAATCACCGGTGGCGTCAACCTCAGGAGCCTGAGGTACCTCGGACAGGTGAGTTCCCTAAATTTGGCAGTTAATAGCACACGAAAGGGTTGCCACAGCTCATCAAATTGGTCTATCTTCCCACTACCGTGAGTGACAATTTTTCCATACCCAGCACATGCCAGAGCCTGTGCAACCAGCCAGTGATGGAGGGGACCGTGGTGGTGCGCCAGTGGATTAGGATGTTCTGAACCGCTGAGCCCAGCGCTATCGCGATTTGCCTGCCCCTACGAGACTTCAGCGGATACATCAGGCCATTAGGAAGGCCCAGCAATACATACGCCGGAAAGCGCGGTAATTCAATTTCAAAATGCATATCAACCTCATCAAGAACCTCCTTCCAATAAGCGGCCAACAAGGGGCAATCCCAAAGAATATGCGAAAGGGTCCCCACCTGACCACACCCTCTCCAGCACTCCTTCTCGATATGCCTGTTCATCTCGTGCAGTCTCTCTGGGGTGTAATACCAGTATGTGGACACCTTGGTGAATGTCTCAGTGAGGCCAGTGTGATAAGCTGAGTGTCTCGCACGGTGTGCAATCTGGTCCCACTCCTTGTGGCTAAGTGTCCTACCCAATTCCCTGTGCCATCGTTCCCTGCCCGGATTATAGTAGTGAAACGGAGGGGGCTGTAAGAACTTGTATAGATCAGTGATCAGTTTAGCATCAGAGGCGCGGGTCACCAGCCACCGCTCATATGGTGTTATCTGACGATCAGCGGTGTCCCGCACCTGGGGTTGAAGCGCCCAGTGCCGGACCTGCATATATCGCAGTCTATCCGACTCCGGCAGGCGGAACTCCTGTTGGAGTTGCTGAAAGGGGACAACTCCCTCCGACCCATAAATCTGAAAGAGCGCTTGGCAGCCCGCCGTCCTCCAATGGGAGAAAGCGCCCGGCTCAATCCCCGGGGAGAAATCAGTATTATCCACTATGGGCGTAAATGGCGAGGGGAACGTGGTGAGTTCCCGAACCTCGCAAACCGTGTCCCACACCCTCAGGGGAACCCGCGTGACAAAGGAAGCATAAAGGTTGGGGGGCGGTGAACTCGGCGCAAGAATGGAACTTCCTGGAGGGTACGCCCTGCCACCGCCTGGTCCTGAAAGAGCCAATGCTTATCGGATTCCCACCTGCTCCACTCCACAAGGTATCGCAGCTGTGCCGCCTGAAAATATTTCCGGAGGTCCGGAATACCAAGGCCCCCCGCCTCCGGGGCAAGCGTGGAGAGAACCCTCTTCATCCGCGGCTTGCGGCCTTGCCAGACAAAGCGTGCGATGTCAGCTTGCGTCTGCCTGATCCAGCCCACTGGAGGCTGGAGCGGCAAGGCTCGGAAAAGATATAGGATCTGGGGCAGAACCGTCATCTTGACCGCAGCAATCCTGCCAAGCCAAGACAACAGGCCCTTGCCCCAGCGGCCAAGCTCCTCCTTGATCTTCTTACCAATAGAGGTGTAATTAGCCGTTACCATCTCTGGCAACGTCGGCGCCAACAGAATCCCCAGGTATGGCACCAGGGACGATGACCACTGCATGGGAAAGAGCCGCTGAAGATCCCGTCTAGTATCCGCAGCCAGAGACACATCTAGAGCCACCGACTTGCCCATATTCATTTTGAAACAGGCCACTCGTGAAAAAGCATCCAACTCGCGGATGCAGGCGGGAAGGGACCTCCTGGGATCGTCCAGGGTCAGCAGGACATCATCCGCATAGAGGCTGACCGTGTGAACATACCGCCCCATCTTGATCCCGATTGCATCCGGGTTTTGGCGGATCCTCTGGGCAAACGGCTCCATGTAAAGAGCAAAGAGGAGTGGGGAAAGAGGGCACCCCTGCCTCGTGCCGCGCTCGATTGCAAAACTACGGGAGCTGCACCCATTGACCCTCACCGTCGCTGAAGGGTACCTGTAACAATTGAAGACCATCGAGCAGAATTTATCACCGATGCCCAGTTTCTTGAGCACCTGCTCGAGGTAAGGCCAGTGAACCCTGTTGAAAGCTTTCTCGGCATCCACCGCCAGCAGCATCCGCTCACCCGGGATCCGCGAAGCCTTCTCCAGAATGTGCGTCACTCGCTTAGTTTTGTCGACCGTTTGTCTGCCGGGCACAAAGCCAGCCTGGTCGGCCTCAACCAGACCCGGGAGGTGCAGGGCCAGCCTGGATGCCAGAATCCCCGTGTACAACTTGAGATCGACATTCAGGAGCGAGATGGGCCTATATGAACCACATAAGGCCCGATCCTTCCCAGGCTTCGGGATCACTGAGACCGTCGCTCTCAGGAGATCCGGTGGGATGGCTCCCGATTCGGAGAAGGAGTTAAACAGCCGGGCGAGGATAGGGGCCACAACCGGGCAAAAGGTTTTGTAAAACAGGGACGTGTAACCGTCCGGGCCCGTGGCTTTCCCGTGCTTAAGTCTGGCTATCGCGGAAATCACCTCCTCAACGTGGATATCGCGCTCAAGATAGTCCGCCTGAGCGGGGTCTAGCGCCGGAAGGGTCACAGATTCCAGATATTCCACGGCTTCCCGCGGCGAGGAGGGCTCCCCGGTGTACAGCGCCTCATAGAAACCACAAAAGGTTTCCGCCACCGCCGCATCACCCGAGACAGCCACCCCGTCCGTACCCAAGAGTTCCTTCACTACGTTACGCTGTTGCGCGACACGGAGCCTGTGTGCCAAGAGTTTGCCACACCTATCCCCCCCTGTGTAGAATGCATGTTTCAGACGCAACGCTGCGTATTCCGCCCTGTCCATGTCCAGCGCCGACAGGAGCTTCCTGGCAGCCTTCAACTGCCTCCAAACCCTCGGAGCACCCGTACGGCGGTGGACCTGTTCAAGCTCCCGGACCTGGGAAGTCAGCTCCTCCCTCTTCCGCTGCCGCTCCCTGTTTTCCGCCGAGGAGATGGAGATGAATTCCCCCCTGAGGACCGCCTTCAGCGCCGCCCACTGTGTCACCAATGAGGTGTCTGAGTTACTGTTGTGTGCCTGGTAGTCCCGTATGGCCTCCTCAATATGTTTTACAACTGTTTTTTTGTGCAGAAGGGTGTCCCTAAGGCGCCACACCCCCGAGAGGGGGAGGTCGCCGGCCACGCAAACGTACCCACGACCGGCGCATGATCAGACAGTGTCAGGACCCCAATGTCCGCCGCCGTAGCAGCGGCACGCATCGGTCCACTAACCAAAAAGTAGTCCAACCGTGCGTAGGTCCGGTGCGCATGCGAATAATAGGAGTAATCCCTATCTGTAAGGTGAAGGGTGCGCCAAAGGTCATGCAAATCCATGTCGGTGATTCGGGCCTTCCCGGCCTGGGAAAGTTCCCCAGTCTGCGGGAAACGCTGCGCTGACCTATCTAATGCAGAATCGAAGACTATATTTAAGTCACCCCCTAGGATAACATGACGATCGGGGGAGGCAGTTACATCCACCAGCACCAAATCTAAAAAGCGTTCTTGATGGTCATTCAGGCTATATAAGGAGCCAATAGTAAACGATGTGCCCCCCAGGCGGAGGCGGTATGCCAAAAGCCTCCCCTTCTGTTCAGCAAGTTTATACAACACCTCCCCCTTGAAGGAGCTCGCCAGCAGAATAGCCACCCCCGCAGTCTTGGATGCAGCAGAGGAGAAAAACTGGGTGGGAAACCTGGCAGAGCGCATTCTATGACAGTCACGGGGCAACAAGTGGGTTTCTTGCAGGAGGCATATATCAGCTTGCGTCCCCTCCAGTAAAGACAAAATCGCCCTACGCTTTACAGGGTTATTCAGACCCTTAACATTAAGGGTCACCACCTTCAGGGACGACATATCTCCCAGAGTCCCGAGACGCTATGTCGCGGGCAGGCAACCGGAGGGGGAGGGGCGCAGGGCAGCAGCGCAGGACAGGCAAAATAGGACCAAGCGTTAACACAGGAAACATCGGACGTTTCCTTCCCAACCCCTGAACAACTCCCGACCCCTCCCCAAACGAACCAATGGCAACTAGCCAAATTCCAACACAAACACAAACAACCCATTGTCCCAGTCAAGTCCCAAAACGGACAAGTCTGCAGAAAGTAACAAAAGTGGACGTCCAGCCACTCGCTTCCCCCGCTCCCCCCTGACCCCCCCTTTGACCCCCGAACCTGGCACCGAAGAAGCTGTGTCCATCTCCCCCCGGAGTGAGTCTAGGCCGTCAAGGCCACACCGTTCGAGGCGGCCGGATCCCTGGCCGCTTCTCTCAGGGCACTGGCCATGTCCGCTCTGATGGTGGGCGAGTCAGGCCGCCCAGTGCTCGCTGCCGATCTCCTTCTCGCCGACCGCCGTCGTCCTCCTCTATCCGAGCGCCTCCAGGTCGGTGTTGCTCCATCCTCTTCAGTAGCCGTGAGCCCCAAGACGCCGCAAATATCCTGCAAGGAGCGCAGCTGGTGCAGTACCCCATTCCAGCGGAATATCAAGCAAAAGGGATGCCCCCAGGAGTACGGTGTCTCGTGCTCGCGCAGGAAATCGGTTGCAATCTTGAAGGACCTGCGCTTCTGCAATGTGATGGCAGATAGGTCCTGATACAGCGCCACAGGTCGCTCTCGGAACGTCAATGGTTGTTTCCTGCGGGCCTCGGACATGATGCGCTCCTTCATCGGAAAGTCAGGGAGGTAGGCCAAGATGTCCGGCGGAGGTGCCGCCGACTGTCGCTGTCGGCCGACTCTGTGGGCCCTGCCGATGCGGATCGGAAAGTCCGCGGCCTCTCCCAGAATCTCCCGGAACAAGTCCTGCAAATAGCCCACCAGGTCTGTCCCCTCATCTGCAGACGGTACACCCCGTACCCGTATATTATTCCTCCTCGACCTGTTCTCCAGGTCCTCGTTATGGGCTTGGAGTTCAACATGTTGTTCCCTGAGACGGAGAACGTCCTGTTGCAAATGGACAATCTCGTCGTCCCGACGTTGGGCCGCTGCCTCCACCGTCTCCATCCGCTCACCCAGGCCTTCCACCTCCCTGCGGACCTCGCGTACTTCACTGGCCACCTCCTGCTTCAGCGTCTGGAAGTCTGCTTTTAGCGAGCTGAACAGGTCCTCCATGAAGGACCTCGTGACGGGGGGCTCACCCCCGGTCGGGTCCGCAGCGGCCCGGGAAGAGCTCGGAGATGGTTGCGCCCTGTCCCGTTGTTGCTGGGCCCTGCTAAGCATGTCCGGCAGGGTGCGATCCCCCTTCCTCGATCCTCCTTTTCCGGACATTCGTGTCCCGTACTCTGTCGCACTCAACTAAAGCAGGAACACTGGCTTCGACCACCTCCAGTAGGCTCGGCCCTCGATGAGTTTACAACGTTCGGTAGAGTCCCACAAGAAGGAACTCCCGGCCAGAAAGGGGACCTGCGCCACAGATGACAAAATGGCTGGCCAGTCTAGTCACAGAGAGCCGTTCGGTGCACAGCCAAGATTCCAACAGGGACCCCCGCCAGGGGAACCCCGGCTGGTGCGTCCCGCAGGGAGGTAAAGCTGTGCAAAGGCAGAGGTGTAGGAGACAATCTCAGGCGACACTGAAAGAGAGCTGCGTCACCGTCGCCGTGAAGACAAGATGGCGGGTGGGCGGGGCCGGGTAGATCGTCCAGGCCCGGCGATGCCACCAGGGCCACTCTAGAAGCCAGGCATACGGAGGAAAGTTCTAGCCAGGGCTGTCCAGCTAGAGAGGAGAAACAGTAGATCCAGCTCCGACCCTAAGCATTGTCGCCAACTGGCCACAGGGCCGGGGCCCGCACCACATGAGAGGCCAGCACCGCAAGTCCAAGCACCGCCACGATCACACGGCAGGGTCCTCGCGCAGTGAAGTCACACAGCCGTTATCCCTCTGACGATCCTCGTCGAGCACCGGGGCGAGCTTCCCTCCAGATCGGCAGACATCAGCACCATGCCCCAGCCGAGGCATCCGGACAGCGCCCCGCTCTGCTCCGCCTCCAAGGCGCTCCGCCGTCCTGCAATCGGTCTTTTAGCGTGCTTCCGTCGGAGCGATCGGGGCCAAAGTAGCATCAATGCGTGCCCCAAGGTCTCCGCCGCCTGTCTCTCAGCCGCTGAGCTTCAGCGGGGGGAGAGAAGCTAACGAAAAAGGGCTCGGGCCTAGTCGGGCCGGAGGAGCTGCGGGAAGAAGCGTCCGCTCACCCCGCCATCTTGGCCACGCCCCCCCTGGGCATATTTCTTGACGTGAGAAGACAACCCAGGCCACCAGAAATATCTTGTCACTAAGTCCAAAGTCTTTGTGATTTCTTTGTGACCAGCAAGCGGATGATCGTGACAACTTTGAAGAGCCTTCTGCTGGAGAGTAATTGCCGGCAAGTATAAAGCTCCTTTGTAGTAAGGCAATTTTTGGTGTAGACTTCGCTCCTCATCTTGAGCCACCCAATCCTGAACTTCCTCAGAAGACAAACTCTTTCTGACTTCCTCTTGAAAGGTATCCAAAATCACGGCACCAATGATCTTTGATTCTGGGATGATTGGTTGAGGCTCCACCAAATGTTCAGTTTCTTGAGTATTGAGACGAGATAACGCATCCGCCTTACCATTCCTGGGGCCGGGACGATATGCGAAGTTGACGGGGAGTCAGGGTTTTGGCTGTCTTTAAAAATTGCAAGTTCTTATGGTCAGAATACACCGTGACCGTATGTTTAGCGCCCACCAAATAATGTCTCCAGTCTTTAAAAGAGTCTTTTACTGCCAAGAGTTCTTTTTCTGCGATGGTATAGTTCAATTCTGCAGGGCTTAATTTTCGAGATCGATATGCAACCGGATGAAGTTGCCCCGTGCTCCGATGTCTTTGAGAAAGAACTCCACCAATGGCCTGATCGGAAGCATCAGCCTCAACGAAAAATGGTTCAGAAGGATCAGCATGTAACAGAATTGGTGCTGAGACAAACTTGGCTTTCAAATCACAAAAGTCCTGTTCCGCTTCTGAGGTCCACTCAAATTTCACTCCCTTCTTGAGCAAGCGAGTAATGGGGACAATGAGTTGAGAAAATCCTTGAATGAAGCGACGATAAAAATTGGCAAAGCCTAAAAATCTCTGGATTTCTTTAACATCTTTGGGTGAAGGCCAATTCTTGACTGCTCCAACTTTTCCGGGATCCATAATAACTCCTTGGGCTGAAAGGACAAACCCCAAAAACTCCACCTTAGCACACTAAAGACACACTTCTCCAGTTTGACAAACAATTTATGGGTTTGCAAACGTTCCAGTACCTTTCGAACATGTTCTGGGTGATCTTGGGGGTCCTTGGAATAAATCAAAATATCATCCAAGTAGATGATCGCAATTTTGTCAATTAAATCCCCCATCACATCGTTGATGAAGTATTGAAAAACCGCAGGTGCATTGCAGAGACCGAAGGGCATCACTTTATATTCAAAAAGGCCAAACTTCGTCCAGAAGGCGGTCTTCCACTCATGGCCCTCCTTCATACGAATGAGATGGTACGCTCCGCGAAGATCTAATTTTGTAAATACCCGGGCTTCTTTTACTTGATCTAAAAGGACTGAAATCAAGGGTAACGGGTATCTATTCTTGATGGTCACCTGGTTTAAGGCGCGGTAGTCAATGCAAGTCCTTAGTGTTCCCTCCTTTTTAGGTATAAAAAATAAAGGAGAGGACACGGGGGACTGTGACGGTTGGATAAACCCATTCGCCAGGTAACGGTCCAAACACTCCTTCAAATGTGTATTCTCGGCTTCAGTTAAAGCATAAATCCGACTGCACAGAAGAACTGCCCCAGGTTCAAGCTCTATAGTGCAGTCATAAGAGCGATGTGGGGGAAGCAACTCAGCCTCTTGCTCACTAAAGACAGCTTCAAATTCCTGATATTCTTCGGGAATCTTCACTGAATCAATTACTCCAATGGACTGTCCTCCAAATGTGAGTAGACTAGCTTGGGATGGATCCAAAGGGCCTTCTTGCTTCCGATAACAATGTTCTTGACAATAAGAAGGCTTCATCATCACCGTACGATTCTCCCAATCAATAGTGGGATTATGTACTGTCAACCACGGCAATCCCAAAATAAACTGGAATTGAGGAGCATCAATGAGGTTAAATTGCAGAGTTTCTCGATGACTGTCAACTTGTGTTAACTCCAAACATTCGGTGTGGCTAGTAATTGGGCCCGAGGACAAGTTTGTCCCATCCACTGCTCGTACAGGTTAATTTTTCTCCTTCTGAATTGCTTTAATTCCCAATCGTTGAGCAAACTTGATGTCGCAGAAGTTGCCTGTGGCCCCAGAATCCAGCATAATCGCCACACTAGGAAATTCAAATTCTCGAAATCTCAAGGTCATGTGCAGGATAACATGAGGTGCCATAGACTGTAAGGTGTTCATAATTAAATGTGCTTCAGGAGTCGTCTTCAATTCATTCACCACCAGAGCGACTCCGTTTACTGATGGCTGGAGTTGTTTCCCTTCACTGGAGTTTTTGGACGTCTGGTACATTCCTTGACAAAATGCCCTGAATCACCACAATACAAGCATAACTTCTTTAGACGTTGTTGCTCTTTCTCTTCATTGCTCAAAGGTCCCCTAGTGGCTCCAATCTGCATAGGCTCAGAGTCATTCTGTCCTTTTCCACTGTCCGTTCTCATTCGGTCAAAACGGGGAAAGCTTACTTTCCAATCTTTTTTCTTTTCTCCTTTGCGTTCAGAGTTTCGGAAATCCAACTCTAGCACCAAATCTACTAAGGCAGATAGTTCCTTTGGACGATTTGGTATCTGTGCCAAAGTGTCCTTTAATTCATCACAAAGTCCTTTATAAAATAAGGCTGCCCGTTACTCTTCTGGCCAATCGGTCTCAATGATTAGTTTGTTTAACTGCGTTAAATACGTCAGAAAGTCTTTAGAACCTTGACGCAACTCCAATAGCTCGTTGTCGATGGCCTGAAATACTCTTCTCCGATCAAAAATCCTAAGAAACTCCCTTTTAAATAAGGCAAAATCATAAAGGAAAGGGTCATCCCTGGTCACTAATGGCATTGCCCAGTTAGCTGCATCTCCTCCCAGATAGGACAAAACAAAGGCTACCTTCGACTGAGCGTCAGGGAAAAGGGTCGGGCGACACATAAAATGTAGGGAACATTGGGTCAAGAATATCTGGGCCTTTTGAGGATCTCCCTGGAACCTTTCTGGGGCGGCTAAAGGAATAAGGGGTGAAACAGAATGAATCACCTGCGCCACAGACTTGGAGTCTGGACTGGGAACTGAGGAAGGAACTGTTGACGCACTTACTACAGGATTGCCCATCGCTAACCCATCTACCTTGTGAGCCAAAGCACGCGCCTCTAGCTGAGACGCCACTAATTCCTGTTTTAACACCTTATTTTCCTCACGTACTGCCCCTATCTCCCGTTGGATTCCTACCAACATTTCTCCTAAGGCCTTGAGATTAAACCCCTCCGCCATTCTGCCCGGGCAAAGCAATTTTCTTGGGCCCTTCAATCTGTCATGAAGCTCCAAACGCTAGTCCCAATCTCCTGCCGACCGGTGTCGCAGCGGTTAAGCTCCTAAACCAGCCGAGAGGGGAAAGGGGAAGTGGATAGAGAGAAGAGACACTCCCGTTGCTGAACGCCCAGGTCAAGGTCTGAAATCTTCTAATGGTTTCTTCCGACCATCTTGGCATGGATGTCTAATGCACAAAGAAGGGGAAATAAGAAAACACACCTACCAAGAAACTTGAATTACCATTCTATAATTAGCACTTATCCTACCAGCTAGTGAGGGAGTCTGCGCCTCTCTTCTGTATATATATATTTGACTGGAAGCCCTGTCTGCAAAAGAAAGACCTAATTACTACGGAGCTAACAGGCAGTTCACTCTTGAGGAATTAACTAAGTTTCACCTTCATTACTGAAGAAGTTCTGACTGACTCGACACCAATTTCATCATTGGCGTTTGAGGCTGAAGTAGTCGTCTGGAAACTCCTTGTTGAATGCGCACTCGACAGTTCAAAGGTGCGGAGTAACCAACACTGAGGACCATGAAGCACGGAAGTCTTAGGCAGAATTACGACTTCCCAACAAGGAGAAGTATCAATACTCTAAACACGAAAATATTCCTCCCGCTAATACTATTTAGCGGAGGAACGAACTCAAGCTGGCTTCTCAGGAAAAACGTTCGTTGAAGTGCGCAGCAAACAGCGCTCGCGCTCCTCAAGAAACACTCTGTGGCATAGAATGGCAACCGGTCCCGTTACTGTTCATACTGGCGGCCATCTTAGGAGAGGTTGTATCACTAGTTACAGTAATACCACACATTCACTGTGCTAGGCTTAATGCTCAATCGTGGCCGCTTGCAATCTACCTGACCAGCTATGGATGCCACAACATGACTCCTGACACAATCTTATTCATGAATAACAAGAAAAAGACTAGGAGGTCTTTGGAATGAAGGAAAGAGACCACAATCTGTTGACCAAAACTCCTATCACAACTAACGGTGAGGGTCCATCAGTAATGAAAGAGTCCTATCAGCCCACCCATTTGGCGGAACCTCGTCATCTAGGACCTTATCAGCAGGTGTTCATATGGCCAAGCTCAGTTGTATTTGCTTGGTGCCAACAGTTCCCATGCTGAAAGAAGATGAGTCCTCACTGCGAGTGGCACTGATAGGGTGCAGTGCTCAAGAGAAAAGTGCATAATTAAAATGGCGGTCAAGGTAGAAAAAATTATTTATTAGTGTCTCCCTGGACGCCAGATTAAAAAGATGTAGCAACAGTGTGACAATATCACTGTCAAAGAAGCATCTAGAGATAGGCCAACATGTTTCTGCCGTTCATGTAACGTTTTACAGGCATTCGTCAGGGCCAAGCTGTACAAATAGGCTACTGCAACATCTAATAAATTCTCAAGGTGAAAAATTTTTTAGACAACAAAACAAACTGTTAAGCATGGTTGGGATGGTGAGTTTAATCGTGTGGCTAAGTCAGCCACCCTACCGTCTCAGGTTAAGTAACCATGTGGGGTACCATCCTTTCCTGAAATAATAAAGAAAGAAGAAACATACTGATATCGCATCCATTATACAATTGTGAATATCAACATGTGGTGAAGGTCAAAATTATAGTGGTCTCCAAACACTTCTAGTAACTGCTCATACGAGAGCCAGATAACTCATGACTATAGGAGAGTCAAAAGCCAGATAGTCTGACGAATTATATGATAAGAAAGGAATAGCAACTCACCCAACACTTTGTGGGAGTTAAGCCTCACCTCACCCGGCAACGGCTCGGATAGAGAGGCCCCGCTCTAGGAAACATACAGAGAAACACAATTTTTGGCAATGATAAATGTCGTGCTCAATGTATTTATTGTGGTGTAAAGACACACATAAAAAGCTTGGTTTTAGATCTTACTGGTTTAAAGCCCCAACTGGCCAATGGCACAAAAAGGCAAGGAAGTCTTATGACTTGGGCATCGGATATGACGTGCCTCAAATCTATGAATATGCTAATACAAAGCTATTTGAGAATGTAATTTAATAGCTGCGAATTAATCAAGCAGATAAAACTAGCTCGGTTGTTAATCAGACTTAGTTGTTAATTAAGCTGGGGGGAGAAGAGGGGGACAAACTATCTTCTACCACCTCCGCTTTGTTACAAAAAGTAAAACAGTAGTTGTAAGGAGCAGGGAAACTTCATTCTAGTGCTCTCTTGAGCGAATGGTATAGTTATAAGGAAGTAAATAACCCTGCCTGCCTGATATTAGCACAAGGAATGAGACCAGAGCTGTCAGCAGGAATTCTCTTACCTGTCCGTCGGTGCCTCGGTTTGGGTCCAGAACCGAAGGGGAGGCGCCGATGGACAGGAGGCCGGAAGTTTATATACCCACGTGAATTGGGTAATTAATTTTTAATAGTCTACACCTGCGAGATGGCAGATGCGTTTAGTACGCGCATCTGCGCCTGCTCGCTCGGCATAAAAGCAATGTTACCGCATTGCGCATGCGCGTGGATCCAAAATACGAAACCAACGCAGCTAAGCGCATGCGGTGATGTGTAGAGAGCAGAGCGTACTCGTGCGCATGCGCGATAGGCTTCTTGATGCCTCTCTCTGTGTCTGTGTTGTAGGGAGATGGAGTGCGCCTATGCGCACATGAAACGCTGATGCCGATAGGTGCTAACAAGCTGTAGGCATTTATTTGCATCATTCCGTGATCAATTTCACTGCAAAGCAAAAACCCATGCAAAGGTGGAGATAATTAAAGGGCCGTTTCCAAAGAGCTGGTAATCCCGATAATTGTGGGATGCTTATGTAGAAATCTGCAAATACTGTGGCCAAATTACAACAGTGGCTGAAGTTAAAGGACAAATTGCTAATTTATCCAGTATATCCCTCATACAGCAACAGTGATTCAAAAGGATGCAAACAACAAGACTAATGTTAACAATGGTTGGTGTGGGTTCTCTAATCCAGTATGTAGCCATTTACGGTGTGTATATATTATCACTCTGAGAGTTAGGAAATGATGCAGATGGTGATCATTTTTACAGAAAGTACAGAGTGTACCTTTCTAGAGAAACCCAACAGAGTTGACCAGTTGTCAAAGCATAACTAGATGTTGTATGCCTCTTATGTATTGAACCAAATGAAGGTGTAGAAAGGGTGTTATATGAGCTCAAACCCTATGTCAGAAGGGCTTAAAATCTTAGTCTAAAGATATCATACATGGACAAGAACAGTGATCCTATGCAGAACCTGGAAAACCTCTGTGGTTCCTATGTCAATGGACAAGTGCAGTATAGAAAACAGTGCATAAATATGCACAAATTAGACTAGATGAGAGTCATAAAGAGATCCAAGGTATGTTATCATTCAAACCCAAGACGTCCGTCTTGAGCTTGTGTATCCAACGTTGCTCTCTGAAAAATAGAAAGTGTGGTACATTGGTCACATGAGGTGGAATGAATGGTCGCTCTAAAACAACTTGAGTACTTCTATCGTAAGATACGTCTTCACTTCTTTTTCAAGACTGATCAAGAGGCAGAGTACACAGAACCCTTAGACCGTAACACTGGTCTTAGACCAAAATCTACATACACACCCATGAGTCATCAGGTTCCAGCACGTGTTCTTGCTTTCGAACAAGCAGTGACTTATGACATCAACAACCTCAATCAACGTAAGCGGCACACCTATCACAATGTCACGAAAGTTGAACAGAGGGCGCTGATAGATCTGGCCAAGGATGCAACATTAACAGTGAAACCCGCTGACAAGGGCGGGGCTATTGTGTTGTTGGACACGGAGGTATACCGTACTGAGTGTCGCAGACAGCTCAACGACACCAGAGCTTACCGACGACTTACAGAGGACCCAACAACCAGATTATCTAATGAGGTCAAAGGTCTAATTGAAGAAGCTTTGAGTGAAGGCTGGGTTACACCTTTGGAGGCTAAATTTTTGACCACCTCGTATCCGGTAACACCTTATTTCTATTGCCTGCCTAAAATACACAAGGAAAAGAGGCCACCTCCAGGACGACCCATCATATCAGGAATCGGCTCCCTTTTAGAGCCGTTATCCACCTTTGTGGATTTTTTCCTGAAGCCGATCGTCGCAGAGACTCCCACCTATCTGAAAGACACCAGTGACGTTCTCAGATTATTATCAGAAATTGAATACGATATTGAGACTGACCTCCTAGTCAGTTTTGATGTCGAGTCTCTATACACATGCATCCCGCAGCAGGAGACACTAGACTGCATAAGAGCACTTCTTGAATCAAGAGAACTCAACACCATCACGCCGGTTGGTTTCATTATGGAATGTGCCAGGTTGGCAATGACGGAAAACTTTTTCCAATACGAGAATGAACTCTTCCTACAGGTCTCTGGGACCTCGATGGGGAGTGTTTTTGCCCCTAGTTTGGCCAACCTCTATATGCACCAGTTCGAGCAAGATAACGTTCTCCACCAGGACAATCCTTTTCGTCATCATGTACTACATTGGAAAAGGTACATTGATGACGTTCTAGTCATATGGAGAGGCTCAAGAGAGGAATTAGAACTTTTTCACATCTGGCTGAACTCACGTAATCAATTTCTCAACTTCACGATGGATGTAAGTAATGCCCAATTACCATTCTTGGACATCTTGATCCATGCAGGAACAGGTGGCTTACATAGCGAACTGTACCGCAAGCCTATGGCGCGTAATTCTTTGTTGTCTTATCGGAGTTTCCATCCTCAGGCACTTCGAGACAACCTGCCAGTAGGACAGTTCTTAAGAGTAAGGAGGAATTGTTCCTCGAAGTCCTTGTATGAACAGCATGCTCGAGACTTGACAGCCCAGCTCAGTGAAAGACACTACCCGAACCACCTAGTTCGGCGTGCATGCAAAAGAGCAGCTAACAATAATAGAGAGGCTCTTTTAGAACCCAAGAACAAACAAACATCTACTGATCGTATCACTATGGTACATACGTTCAATACTCGTTCCAATGAAGTGAAAAAAATCATCCTTAAACATTGGAAGATATTGAACACAGCTATGGGGAATATCCCGCGTCCCCTCTTTGCCTTTAAACGTGGTTCTAGTATACGAGATCAACTCGTACACACGAGGCCAAGATACCACCCTAAGCCAGATACAAATACTCTCTGGAATACCGAACCTGTACGAGGACACTATCCATGTGGAGGTTGTGCAGCCTGTCCCCAAACTTCCAAAACTGTGACAATAGATATAGGGACAGATAGACCGTGGCGTTTAAACTCCCACACTAATTGTAACTCAGACAAACTGATCTACATGATAACATGTCCCTGCAATCTCATCTATATAGGTCACACTACCAGGAAGATTAAGCTTCGTATAAGCGAGCATAAGAGCACCATCCGGTGCAATAAGCAATCTACTCGCCTTACGAACCATTTCTTGACTCATAAACACAAGGCTGATGAAATGAAATGGGTTGTTTTAGAGCGACCATTCATTCCACCTCATGTGACCAATGTACCACACTTTCTATTTTTCAGAGAGCAACGTTGGATACACAAGCTCAAGACGGACGTCTTGGGTTTGAATGATAACATACCTTGGATCTCTTTATGACTCTCATCTAGTCTAATTTGTGCATATTTATGCACTGTTTTCTATACTGCACTTGTCCATTGACATAGGAACCACAGAGGTTTTCCAGGTTCTGCATAGGATCACTGTTCTTGTCCATGTATGATATCTTTAGACTAAGATTTTAAGCCCTTCTGACATAGGGTTTGAGCTCATATAACACCCTTTCTACACCTTCATTTGGTTCAATACATAAGAGGCATACAACATCTAGTTATGCTTTGACAACTGGTCAACTCTGTTGGGTTTCTCTAGAAAGGTACACTCTGTACTTTCTGTAAAAATGATCACCATCTGCATCATTTCCTAACTCTCAGAGTGATAATATATACACACCGTAAATGGCTACATACTGGATTAGAGAACCCACACCAACCATTGTTAACATTAGTCTTGTTGTTTGCATCCTTTTGAATCACTGTTGCTGTATGAGGGATATACTGGATAAATTAGCAATTTGTCCTTTAACTTCAGCCACTGTTGTAATTTGGCCACAGTATTTGCAGATTTCTACATAAGCATCCCACAATTATCGGGATTACCAGCTCTTTGGAAACGGCCCTTTAATTATCTCCACCTTTGCATGGGTTTTTGCTTTGCAGTGAAATTGATCACGGAATGATGCAAATAAATGCCTACAGCTTGTTAGCACCTATCGGCATCAGCGTTTCATGTGCGCATAGGCGCACTCCATCTCCCTACAACACAGACACAGAGAGAGGCATCAAGAAGCCTATCGCGCATGCGCACGAGTACGCTCTGCTCTCTACACATCACCGCATGCGCTTAGCTGCGTTGGTTTCGTATTTTGGATCCACGCGCATGCGCAATGCGGTAACATTGCTTTTATGCCGAGCGAGCAGGCGCAGATGCGCGTACTAAACGCATCTGCCATCTCGCAGGTGTAGACTATTAAAAATTAATTACCCAATTCACGTGGGTATATAAACTTCCGGCCTCCTGTCCATCGGCGCCTCCCCTTCGGTTCTGGACCCAAACCGAGGCACCGACGGACAGGTAAGAGAATTCCTGCTGACAGCTCTGGTCTCATTCCTTGTGCTAATATCAGGCAGGCAGGGTTATTTACTTCCTTATAACTATACCATTCGCTCAAGAGAGCACTAGAATGAAGTTTCCCTGCTCCTTACAACTACTGTTTTACTTTTTGTAACAAAGCGGAGGTGGTAGAAGATAGTTTGTCCCCCTCTTCTCCCCCCAGCTTAATTAACAACTAAGTCTGATTAACAACCAAGCTAGTTTTATCTGCTTGATTAATTCGCAGCTATTAAATTACATTCTCAAATAGCTTTGTATTAGCATATTCATAGATTTGAGGCACGTCATATCCGATGCCCAAGTCATAAGACTTCCTTGCCTTTTTGTGCCATTGGCCAGTTGGGGCTTTAAACCAGTAAGATCTAAAACCAAGCTTTTTATGTGTGTCTTTACACCACAATAAATACATTGAGCACGACATTTATCATTGCCAAAAATTGTGTTTCTCTGTATGTTTCCTAGAGCGGGGCCTCTCTATCCGAGCCGTTGCCGGGTGAGGTGAGGCTTAACTCCCACAAAGTGTTGGGTGAGTTGCTATTCCTTTCTTATCATATAATTCGTCAGACTATCTGGCTTTTGACTCTCCTATAGTCATGAGTTATCTGGCTCTCGTATGAGCAGTTACTAGAAGTGTTTGGAGACCACTATAATTTTGACCTTCACCACATGTTGATATTCACAATTGTATAATGGATGCGATATCAGTATGTTTCTTCTTTCTTTATTATTTCAGGAAAGGATGGTACCCCACATGGTTACTTAACCTGAGACGGTAGGGTGGCTGACTTAGCCACACGATTAAACTCACCATCCCAACCATGCTTAACAGTTTGTTTTGTTGTCTAAAAAATTTTTCACCTTGAGAATTTATTAGATGTTGCAGTAGCCTATTTGTACAGCTTGGCCCTGACGAATGCCTGTAAAACGTTACATGAACGGCAGAAACATGTTGGCCTATCTCTAGATGCTTCTTTGACAGTGATATTGTCACACTGTTGCTACATCTTTTTAATCTGGCGTCCAGGGAGACACTAATAAATAATTTTTTCTACCTTGACCGCCATTTTAATTATGCACTTTTCTCTTGAGCACTGCACCCTATCAGTGCCACTCGCAGTGAGGACTCATCTTCTTTCAGCATGGGAACTGTTGGCACCAAGCAAATACAACTGAGCTTGGCCATATGAACACCTGCTGATAAGGTCCTAGATGACGAGGTTCCGCCAAATGGGTGGGCTGATAGGACTCTTTCATTACTGATGGACCCTCACCGTTAGTTGTGATAGGAGTTTTGGTCAACAGATTGTGGTCTCTTTCCTTCATTCCAAAGACCTCCTAGTCTTTTTCTTGTTATTCACGTTCTGAGTGGGGTTTTGACTAGAGAGGTCGATAAATATTATCCCCTTGACCCTCAAAATACAGTTGTTGTTTCTTAACAATCTTATTCATACTATAACACGCTCATTTATCTATATATGATGTAAATTATACAGATATATCTTCCAAAACAATTGTATGGGTATATATTAATAACAGACATAAAGCAATAGGGAGTAAATAAAATAAAACAATTCAAATGCATAAACGAACACAATTAAATATAACAGCATGGAGGTGTGTGTCACTGGACTACACACTGTTTACATATTTACACAATTACATTTCACATAGATATTTTAAGTAGATATACAGTTCATCCTAAATACCTATCTGCACAGGAAATTAAAGTAGTGCCCAGATTTCATCACGGTCATTAAGGCCAATACTAGCCATATGGTATTTCTCTATCATTCGTGCTTCAAGCTTATTCAAAGTTGTCTGTGAGGTCATTTTATTTGGGGATTTAACCACCAAAAGAACGGAACACCTGATTTCGTTCTCATTATGATTACACTCCATAAAGTGTTGAACCAAGGGTGTTCCCTGCGTCTTACAGCATATTCTTGACTGATGCTGTATCACCCTCCTTTTGACTGCTTGTTTGGTCTGCCCTATATATACCTTTTCGCAAGGGCATGTGAGGGAGTACACAACATTTCTCATATTACAGTTTGAGAAGTTGTTTTGATTATGCTTTTTATCATTCAACATTACAAATTTAGAATTAGTCATGTATGGACAAACTACACAGCCGTTACACTTAAAGTGTCCCACCGCAGGTGGAAGACCTAGCATATTTCTTAAGTCTCCCTTGGGGAGATTGTTCCGTGCTGCTCACTGTTAGGAAATAGCGACACACATAGTCCTGTTTCTATGGCCATGAACAGGTGGTCACATGTTTTGCAGTCAGCGTTTGCTCTTGCCTTGAAAAGGGGAACATTACCCCTCCTACCTTGCTTGGTTTCTTGCCTTGTCGCCTTTCGCTACCTGAGAGGTAACAAGAATATCCTCTGTGTCCTTTCGGAGTCCCTTCCCAAAGATCGTCTGGATTTTGGATTTCTCGCCCTTTCCTGACCCGGTTTGCTTAACTCGGAGGTCCGGTGGCTATCGGATCTCCACGGATGTGTTCCTTGGTTTCGTGTGTGTGCCTAGTACTCTTGGTTCCTGTGGATAAATCTCTTGCCAGTCGTGGTAGGTGGAAGGGACCTTTATATTTTCTTCCTAGGCTTTTTATTAATACTTGCCGGGTTGTTTGTATTCAGTACGCGGCTGCGTGTTGAATAGATCGGAGCTCCAGGATCACTCATTTCCGGGTATTTTGTATCAGCTCCACATCGTTGTGCATACTTTGGGTGCAAATACGAAGGCTACACAGCGTTTGTAGCTTTGCATCGTATCTCCTTGGATTTCTGTATATGTTCGTTTATAAGAAGTGGCTACTTCTTGCACAAATAATAAAACGAAAATCTTTAGCACTCACTCCTTGTTAAGAAGGAGAATCAGGTTTTTTTTTAGGTCTACGGACTTTTGTCCCCTGAGTATTCCCTTGCACCAGACTTCTGGATTTTCTGACTTCCTGGAATCTTCTCCCCTTCCTGGATTGTAGATCGTTCTGTGGTTTCCAGAGGAGGATACCAGTTTTGTCCTGCAGCACGCAGTAACTGGTAAGAGTGAGATGTGAATGCATTACTGTGTCTGTTTTTTGTGCATGGCCATAGAACCATCAGGGGTTAATGTATAGAACTAAGAGGTTGTTCCTTGTTTCCCTCACTAGGTATAACAATGCTGTGTGATATCCCCCAAGAATAATATCAAGAAGACGTATCGAACATTGAAGTCCGGTGTTGTTCACCTCCTTCTTACCCCACCCTCTCCCGGCGCCCAGGTGAACTGTGCTCTATGTATAGTCAGTGCACTTCATAGGGGTACGAGTAGAGGACTGGGACCATCCTCGTTCCTACAGCATTGGGCATAGTTTGATGGTGAAAGCTGACACTCTCACTAGATGCTGGCGGATATTTTTTTGCCTTTACGAAATGCAAACAAAGGTTTAGGGATGTTTAAATGTGGTATTAACCTCCAGTTCCGTAAAATAATTTGTTTAATTTTATTATATATGTAAGCCCACACGTCATTTGGTTAGACTCCTGCTTTTCTTTTGGTGTCAATACATTTTCACCTGGTGTAAACCATACTCATTTCAAAGCAGTTCTTACCAATTTTTTAAGATACCCTCTGTCACATAATTTTACTTGAAATCTCTCAGCATTCTCAAAATAGTCTGTCTTATTAGTGCAATTATGGCAAATTTTTAAAAATTGACCGTAAGGTAAATTTTCCTTAAGATTCCTTGGGTGACCACTTGAAAAATGCAGTAGTGTTTTGTGGTCAGTAGGCTTGGTGTAAAGGCTTACTTCAAGAGTTCCATTGTTGTTAAAACTCCCATACATCTAAAAAATAGATTTTGGTGTCACTATAAGTGATGGAAAACTTAAGGTCTACTAAGCGAGCATTCAACCTACTGTGAAATAGTAATAGTTGTTCCTGATTGCTGGTCCATATCATAAAGATATTGTCGATGAATCGAATCCACCGGGTAATAGGTGCTTAAAATGGGGTCGTTTCATGAAAAATATATTGTGTCTCAAAGGCGTCCATCACAAGATTTGCAATTTCTGGAGCGAAACAACACCCCATTGCCACGCCTTTGAACTGAACATACAGATCATCTTTGAATACAAAAACGGCTAGTGTTGGCCTCAATGACCGTGATGAAAATCTGAAAGCAAAGATAGTACGAGGTTCCTCTGAAGTGGAAGACAGGGAGAGGAGAGTCTAATGAGGTGTGGGTGGTCAAAGATGACCACACACCTGATCAAGTGCAAGAAAAAGGGGAATTCCCTTTGTTAGAACTAGGGCTCTCACACACCCAGCAAGCTAGGTGTCATGTTTCTTCAATTGAGCCTGCCCCCCATTAGGTCGGCACTGCAATACCTGACGGGCTCCCAAACCGGGGCTCTTTGGCGGGGATCTTCTGTTCCTGCCGGTTGGTGCAGTGGGGGTGAGGGGCCTAGTGTTTGTAGATGATGGAGGAAGTGGATTTAAAACAGGTCAGTTAGTCCTAACCTTTATTTTATTCATAAGTTAAACTGCCTGATTAAAAATGATATAGAGAGTGGCAAGAAGCTAGATGCAATGTGTCTAGTTGTGTATACCCTACTCTAAATTGGTCGACATGTTTCGTGCCTCTAATGTCAGGGGGATCTGGGCACCTCTTCAGGATCAAAAGTGGACACTATCTACACTACGCCGTCAAGTGAAATCTACATACCACGTTTCCCAGGTCAATGACTTAAAATACAAACAAAAGTAAAAATAAAATAACTCGAGGTGTCTCCAATCATGTCGTATCTCATCAACCTAGAAAAAAAACTTTAAAAAGCCATTATTTAAGGTGCCCCCGGGGACATATGTTGAGTTCCCCACGAGGCCCATAATCAATGCTGTAATAGTAATCACATATGAATGCTGCAAAAGTAATCATACATTCCTTACACCACATTGTGGTCCTACGTAGTGTTTAGAAAACTCTTTTTCCAATACATTTAAAAACTCATGGGGGTGGGTGGGGCCTGAGAACCACAACAGCAGAAAAGACAGTTACAGGACTCACCTTTACTGTTGTAAAGCACTGCTTGCAACAGTTACGGCTGTTTAAAAATGGACACCGATGTGGGTCCTGAAAATAAAAGTCAAATGTGGTAATGATTTACAGGGTTCCTGACTGGTAAGATGCGCTAAATATATGCGGGAAGCAAATGTACCAACTCGAGGTTGGAAAAGCATAAGGGTGCGACAAGGAAATCAAACGCACCTCGTGGAGTCAGCCATGGTCCCGGGTAAGTGGAAAAACACCAGACAGCACAAATCTCAGCGGGGCACACAGCTAAATCTATACCCAAACCTGCATCCTACGGTAATCCGTGTGCTGGTGTACAACCTAAAACTCCGGTGGCTGTGGCCCCTCACGGGGCAGCAGAGTTCAAGGTCTACAGCCAAATGTGCCTTGTTAGGAAGGCTTACCTCTGCCATGGTGTGATGCGATCCGCTTTTCGTGCTGGACCAAGGAAACTACTTACCCGCGTGTTGACACGCTGAGCTTGCGACCTACCCTGCTGCTGGAACCGAGATGGTGCCTGGTGTCCGGGCTGACAGGCAGTTATAAAATCTGGGCACTAATTTAATTTCATGTGCAGATAGTTATTTAGGATGAACTGTATATCTACTTAAAATATCTATGTGAAATGTAATTCTGTGTAAATATTTATATAGTGTATAGTCCAGTGACACACACTTCCATAGTTGTTGTATTTAATTGTGTTCGTTTATGCATTTAAATTATTTTATTTTATTTACTCCCTCTTGCTTTATGTCTATTGTTAATATAAACCCATACAATTTTTATGGAAGATATATCTGTATAATTTACATCATATATAGATAAATGAGCGTGTTATGGTATGAATAAGATTGTAAGCTTATCTCTGTGCCGGCATGGGTTTACTGACGTGTCATTATGTGTTTTAACAAATAAAAAAAAGAGGTTTCCCATATTTGAGCTTGGGTTTTTTTCAGGGGTATTTATGGATTTAGCTTGAGGGTTTTTTCTGGTTGAGAATAAAGTTTTGTTGATATTTGTGGAGCTGGTAGTGGTTGACTAGAATAGTTAGTCCTTTGTTTTGTTTTTTTCACTTAGATGATTCGGATTGATAGTCCTTTGTTTATGTTGTTGCAGTCAGGTGGTTCACTTTGGTAGTCCTTTTTCCTTTCCAACGCCAGGTCCCGATCGCTCGGGACGCCGAGTTGTGTTCTTAATTGAAACGCGCTGGAGCTTCAATGCCCTGTGCCGTCATATCGAAAGAAATGACCACGGAAGTCCTTTGAACAAAAAGAGGTATGATTTATAGCCTTTTTAGTTGGTCGGTTACTGTGGGGATCAAGCGGAGTAGGGAGCAAGCGGAATAGGGATTATTGTTAGAATAAAGTCTTTCTCTTTCGTTTTTCTAGATTTGTATTGGTGGAACGGAGCTGAGGTTATTCAGTGGATTTGAGTGCCTTCATCATTGATGTGCACATTCTATAAATTAGAGGTAAGACCGGGTAGGATGAGGGGAACAGTATATTAATATTCGAATATTTTGGTATAATTTCTTGCCTTTTGGGAAAGCTAAGCTACTTTGAATGCATTATGTGTTACAGTTATACGCCCTGGATGCTGATTCTTTACTAGCCTTTTCTTGATTGTATGGCACACAGAATTGTTTCCAACGAGTGAGTGCTATTTCCTGAATGAACCCAGGTCACACCCTGGTTTAAATTATTTTATTGCATGATGAATCTGGTGGAGGTTCAGAATGTGGTTTGTTTGGTTCTTTTTCATACTTTTACGTTTCGTAATGCATTTCAGCAATTGGTATCTGGTATGTTTCACTTAGGAGTTGCCATATAATGATTTTATTCTTCCTTTTTCACCTTACTCATGATTTGTCTGATTGTTATACCTTGTATATTTGAATAGGTTGTTTCCCTCACCCTTGTCCTGAAGAGGCCAAGATGTTTTTGAAGGCCGAAACGCGTCCAGGTTGACATATTATGATAAGAGCAGTCTGATGACAATATTTGATTAAGTTTGTAATGATTTTATGCACAATTGTTAAATTAAGGTTCTGGAGAAATTAGAACCTATTGTGTAGACAAGACTACCTCCAAGTGTATGCCCTGTATAGAATAGGTGAACACTTTCTTTTCGACGAACCGGGTGGAAGGAACCTATGAATTGTAGTGACTTTTTTGTGATTTGTATATAATTGTTGTATGTGTGTATATATATATGGATGTAGTTTGATGAAAGAATTAAAAAAAATAATGATGTAGTGAATCAAGATTACGATAATTAAATGATGTAATCATGTGTCTTTGGTAAGTTATTGTTTTGTTGTTAAAAGGAATGTAAATAATGATAATAGAGGGATATTCAGTCCCCTATTGAACAGTGATATCTACATATTCTTTCCTCCTTGCCATTTTTTCAATTTTCTTGAAAGCATTTTTAAGGGCAAAGGTGCATTATCCGACCAAGAAGAAAAAAGATTGAGGACCAAAATAAAGTCCTATACCTTAGAGTACTTTGGTAAAGGAGGTTTAGAAAACTTTACTCCTCTAAGGAGATGACATATTAGTGGGTGTTCACCATCTGGCTTGCCCTCAAAAGTATTGTGGTTGAGGGAAATTGCAGATCTGTACAGATTAATCGTTCTGTAAGACTTACCTGAGCTGGCTTCTGAAGCCAGAAAAATAACAATATAAGTTATATATGCTGAAAGGGATTGAAATGTCTTCCCAAACACCAGCTTGACCATAAAGCTCAAGTAGAATTGTAAGCGTTATTTGTTCCTGGAGCCCAGGCCCTGCTAATGAAGAGAGAAGCTTTCTGCAAAATGTCGAGGTCAGAGTGGTTAGACCCGATATTTTCCAAGCTAACAGAACCAATGAGTTGTCTTGAATCAGATTGCGCAGATGACCCAGGGAATCTGACAGAAGGTTGTCAAAAGAAGGAAGAAGAACCGAAAAAATCCACAGCCAGTTCTAACAAAGATGGGAACTGAATCTGTGACTGCCAGATGGGGACCACTATCACTAGAGAGGCTAGTTGACGCCGTACCTGGGCAAGGACCATGTTGATCATGACAAAAGGAGGGGAGGCGTAATTGAGATGAGGAGACCAATCTTAAAGTAAAGCATCTGTCGCTAAAGCCAAAGGATCTGGATACCAATTGAAAAAACTGTGGAAGTGGGGTATTGAGATGAGACGAGAGGCAAAGAGATCGATATGCAACAGCCCCATTTTTGAAACAGAGATTTAAAGACGGATGGAGTCTCATAGATAGAGAGTGCCAATCCACAATGGAATTGATATTGGCTGGGAGATATTCTGCTCTGACCAAGATCTTGTTGAGAAGGCAGAATTCCCAGAAACTGTGCTAAAGCTGCAAGGGATTAGAATTTGGTTCCTCCTAGATGGTTTATGTAACGAACCGCAGAAACATTGTCCATGCGAAGAAGGATAGAACAGCAAACTCTGTCCTTTGTGCGACTCTTGATTGCAAAGGAACATCTCTAAACAGTTTATGTGCAATCTCAACTCCTCAAGAGACCATGTACCGCCAGTTGAGATTGTACCACAACGGGCGCCCCAACCCGTCCGATTTGCATTTGAGTCTAACACAGGATCGGAGACTGAGGCGAAGATGGTTCTGCCGTTCCATGCATCTAAATGGTCTATCCACCATTGGAGCTCTAGATGAGATAAGCCAGCCCTTGACGCAGATGGTGGATTTTTAGGTGCTGGAGGGCTTGATAGAGAAGATAGCCTAGAAATATTGCTTTGATGGAGGGGAACAACAGACCTACAATTCTTGCGGGGGATCTGAGGCAAATCAAGGACTTTCGAAGCACCTGAGAAATTTCTTATTTGATTGCTGAAACTTTTGATTCAGGTAGATGAAGGGAAGCATTGGAAGAATTTATGAGAAAACCTAGGAAATCGATTTGCTGAATGGGAATGAGCATAGATTTTTCGGGATTTAAGAGGAAACCCAGATCTGAAAGGAGAGAACGAGTGAGGTGCAAATGTGACAACATTGTTTGTTTGTCCTGATGCATTAGCAGGATATTGTCAAAGTAAATTATTATCCTGACATCTAGAGACCTCAGATAAGTCATAAACGGTTTCATTATCTTTGTTAAACACCAAGGTGCGAAGACAGTCCTAAAGGGAGGGTGCAAAATTGATAAGTCACTCCGAGCCATTGAAGTTGTAGAAATTTCCTGTGAGAATGATGAATTGGAATTGTGAGATATGCATCTTGAAAATCCGTTCTGACCATCCAGTCGTTTAAATGTAGCGAGTCTCTGAGGTGAATAATGGTTTCCATTTTGAAATGACGATAAACACCAAATTGGTTGATCATTTCAGATTTATGACAGGATGCATCTTCTTTCAAACCCGAAAGATAGGACGTAGAAACCCCAATGGAGAATCGCTTGTTTCTGTTGAAGGGATTGAACTTCTATTGATATGAGATTTGACATGTCGGTTGAGAAAATGAGAAGAGGAGCAAAAACTGTTCGGAAAGGTAGAGCGTAAAATTCTATAGGATAACCTTGAATAGAGGTTAGAACCCAAGGATCTCAAGTTAAACTATGCCATTTTGGAAGGAACAACCTTAAACGACCTCCTATAGGAGAAGGATTTGAGAGACTCACCTTGTTGAGAATTATTCCTGAAGTTCTTTTGTTCATGTCCTCTGAAACCTCAACTTCTTTGAGGGTAGAACTGGGTTTTGAATTCTTGGTAATTGGAATTAAATGATCCTCAGGAGCCTTGGTTGTGGTATGAACAGTGGGGAAAACAAAACCTGCCTATACCGGCCGGTCCAAAAACCCATTGAAAAAAACTTTCTTTAATGATTGCTGGGCCTTATCAATTGAGGCAAAGGTGGTGACATATTTACTTAAGTCCTTTACAAATGAATCACCAAACAGAAGACCATCAGTCTTAATCCCAAGATCAAGGACAGCCAACTTTGCCAACTTGGGATCCAGGTTTAAAAGGAGACCTTAATGGCGTTCATGGATAATCGCCGAGTTGGCTTTGCCAACAAGACAGAAGGCTTGTAAATTCATAAAGAAATATCCTGCAGATCTAAATCTGGGCCTTCCAACTGAGCAGATTCCACCATTTTAAATATGCGTGCAAGATGCCCTACAAAATCCAATAACTTATCCTGGCAATTAGAGCAGTCCCCACCCTTCTTCAAGCGCCTTGAGACCCTCTGGGTATGTAGTGCGCTATATAAATTTATTGACTTGACTTATTAATTCCTTTACGGGGATCCTTGCCAAACTTGGAGAAGAAGGGTAACAAAGGTAGATCAATAGCTGGCGTAACGTTAATATTAGAAGAAAGGGAAGGTCTAGGACATTCTGACTTGACTTTGGATCTGGTGGATTTATCCAAAGGAAGACGAGGTCTAGCGGAGATATAGTCACCAACATGAGAAGCAGGGAACCACTCCATGGAGTTAGGATGGCGAATCGAAGAAGGGTCAAATATAGGGGAACCTTCCGAATCCCAAAGTGGCCTGGAAATAAAAGAATCAATTTTTGACTTCTTAGTTGGAGGGCAAAAAGAAGGATCATCGGCACCAAATAAATCAACCACATCGTCTGCGTCACCTAAATCATCATCTGTGTCCAAAATCTGAGAAATCACGTTTCTAAGATACCTCAGAATTGTTTTATTTAGTTTTGCATTTACCAACGGAAATTGAAATCCCATCCTTAGAAGGAGGCCTGGATGGAACTTTGTCCTCAACCTTATGTGAGGAAACCTCACTCAACATTCGTGACACATCATTATCTGGGACATTGTCTTTTGCATTAGAAGGTACTGATTTTCTCTTTTGGACATCAGAGTTAAAATTGAATTTTCCATATTTTTTTGAAAATATTTTCATTGAAGATTTAACAGCATGCTCAACAGAAATCATTCTTGAATGCCTCTCATTTTTCATTATCCATATCTGAACACAGATAGCTATCAATCTCCATAGCAAATATAATCAGTCAGGCAAAATAGGCAGCTAAATGGTTAAATAGAGAAATAAAAAAAAGGCCCCACCATTACCCCTGGGCAGGAGTTCAATGTGGAGACCGGGACCACGAAGAGAAACCCACACCCAGGGAGGCTGGAGCCGCTAACTGGAGACAGATCGGTATTAGGGCACGGAAGAAACCCAAACTCCGGCGAGGGAAAACAGCAAGCTAGAAATAGACCACCACCCGGGATGTGAAGGATATGCTGACAATGCCACAGCTGAGGTGAGAAAATGGGAACGAGTGCTAAGCGCGAGCAGACTGAAAAAACATGAAAGTCACTGATAGAAATAGCACTATAACTCGAAACCACAAGAAATAGAATAACATTACAGTAAACAATAGCAACATATAAAGCACATGTACTTATCTTGACTGGAAGCAGCAAGAAAAGAGGGCTGTTTGCAGTCAAGCTAAGCATTATACATAGGACTGTTTCATGATTGTTTTTTGTTGTGGATTCCATGTTCTCCCATTGGTCAGCTTGTCGCTTGGCCTTTTGGGAGGTGTAGTTTTGTTGTTTATCTTGGCTGCTGTTAAATTTAAGCAAGATCAGAAAGCATAATACGAGCCTCCGGTCTTGACATAAAATTAACGGCCTCTAGTGCTGATACTACACATTCATCTTCAGTCATAATTTTTTCCTCTAACAGGTCAGAAATAGACGTTTTTGACAGCCAATCAGCACGCCTGTTTAATCCACCTGCTATATGTCTAACATCAAATTTGTACTCCTGCAACCATGAAATTAAAGGTATCAAGCTGGATGATGTTGTATTGGATCCCCGCCACAATCATCAAACATGTATAGTAATGGTTTGTGATCAGTCACAATTTCAAAGCTCTTGCCCTATAAGTAACTTCTCAACAGCCCATTCGCATGCCAAAACCTCCCTTTCTATAGAACTGTATCTCCTTTCAACATCTTTCATTGCTCTTGATATGAAAGACACAGTATACTCTTTTCCATAAACAACTTGACTGAAGACAGCACCTAATCCAATCCCGCTTGCATCCGTAGTTATAGTGGTTCTACCACAAGTTTCATGTGGCCTAAGTGCAGGTGCGCACAAAATTGCTTGTTTTACCTCCTTGAATGACAGCTCTTGGTCTTTTCCCCACATGTAGTCCACTTTCTTTTTGAGCTCTTTTTGAGTAACTGTAGAGTCAAATGGTGCAATAAAGTTTCTTTATTTATAGAAACAGGAACCCCATTAAATCCACAAGGTAGTTGAACTTCCTTCCACTCCAACTGCTCCAGCTGCGCTGGACGAAAGCTCCAGAACGCGCAAGGAGAAGATGGAAGCAAGGTTTCACAATTAAACACATGATGCACGCGAGGTCACGTGCCATAATTATACGTAGTAAAACATGTAAAACACAACACATCCTCCTCTTTAAAGAGAAAAAACACCCAAGCTTATTGATTTGATTCTTCCATATTGCAAACAAAATAATCCAATCATTTAGGTTTGGTTCGTACTCTAGAACCTCTATCTAAAGATCTTGTGTTGACAGAAATATCCTCACACCAATGGTTCTTATTTCCACCATTAGAAATTCTGTCACGCACAATGACAGTGTTATCATCAAGTTCATTTCCTTCTGGGCCCTTCCTGACTTCTATTACAGAGGAACCAGGACTTTTACCTGCAACCTGTCACTAATGTCCTCATTCTCGATATTTTCTGTTGGATTAACACCGTCAGATTGAACATGTGTCTTCTCTCCAAAATTTTCAGAGGCAAAATCTGGAAAGCATTCATCAGAAAAAGTAGAAGTAGAAACCACACCAGAAGATCTAGTATATACACCATGTTCCCCTTTCAGAATGACAATCCTTTTAAAATTCCAAACTTTCCTTTCATTTAGATGGACAGAATTTCGTAAAACCTTAATGACTTGAAAATGTTCTGAAAATTGGCTCTCCCCTTTCTTTACCTTCCACAGAAGTTTCACCTTAACCCATGTTCCAACGTTTCTTTTTTTATCAAATGACCCTCTTGTTCCATCAAAGGCATTCTTGTATTTTAACTGCTTGTCAACAATTCGATTTCCTACATTTTCTACTGAAGAACTTGAATTATCATCTTGAATTAACCACTCTGGCTTGCATTTGGTCCTCGCATCTCTACCATGCATTGTTTCAAACGGAGTCACTCCCAATGCGTCATGAACAGTGGTTCTGTATATCCAAACAGATTTGTAGAGTTGATACTCCCAATCCAATCCTTTTTTAATAGCCATCTGAATGCTTCATTTTAACACCCTGTTAAATCTCTCAATCATTCTATTACCACTAGGATTGTAAAGTGAGGTGGTTCTGTGTTTGAAGCTTAACTTGTCAAAATAATTCTTCGCTAATGGGCTATCTTAAGGATGTTGTTAAACATTGATACAAAACAAAACAAAAGAAAATCCTCCTATTCACTCTGTTCACCTTAATGTGATCCTCTTTAATTTAGATTTTATTTAACAATATTAAAAACTTTATTCCTGAAAATGTTATATATATATTTGCTTTAATAGAATAATGCAGTTAATGCTTCCTCCGCCTCTTCACTTTTTTAGGTCTCGTTTAGCCAGCGCATGCGCTGCTCAGAGACATTTAGTATTGGGGTTTACAAAGTGCGCCACAGGCTTCTGGTGGCCTAGCACTTTCGTTCACGCGAGCGTGCATGCGCGCAGCCACCATCTGCCTCCCTTTCAGCACTTTGAAAACCCCGATACTTTAAAAACTACCAGTCCATATCTCACCACGTAGCCTGCTTTTAAAAAAAATTTGCGCACAACTCCCAGGATGCTAATGCTTGTTTTTTAACTTGCAGTGCTCATACACGCATACATCACTTTCACTTTCATGGCCGCACGGCCGCGTCGCTTTCACAGCTGCACGGCCAATGCTTGTTGCCCTTGAGGTTTATTACATTTTATCATTAGCTTCAAATTTTCTTTGTAGTTTTTGACCCCATGTTTTAGATGTCAGTTTTTTTTGCATGTTGATTTTAATGTAATGGCTTTGGCTGCCGATTTTAGGTTCTCCTTTGTGCTCTACGTGCCTCACACGCTACCGTGGTCCTTGCTTCTGCACGACTTAACGCACACAGCTAATGATGCAGAAAAAAAACTCTGAATGAGAGGCGCTGAGGATGACCCAACACAAATAGCAGTGTGTTTCCAAACATGGTTATTATCCACGGAAGCTGAGCTTGTTTGCACAACTTCATTGGGGGGAAATTCATGTTTACCCATTATGAACACTTTACAGTGGAAGCTGTGTCTGCTGCCGCCCGCCCCACATACCACCACTTGATGCTGGTGTCCTACGTCAGGACAAAGGAGACTGCCGCTCCTCCACTCAAAGTAACTCGAAGAAATGTCTTGCCAGACTCATGGATGCGCAAATCACCCCTCCACCTAACGTACACTTTCTCCTGCTTCACCATCACTGCACAGCGTGCCACGCCCAAAAAGAGACTTATATAGAGGGCAAGATGCCATCGGGCAAACCTGTGAGCGAAGAAGTTTTCTTTACCAGCTTCAGACATCACGACCCTTTACCCCCACCTCCCAAAACCCTCCGTGTTCTGCTTCTTCAAGTGAATTGCTGTTTGTTTCAGGTGATATAATTGTTTTCATCCTAATTGATCGGCATATTTTGGCAATGTTATAACAAAATGGGTTTAATATAGTTTGTAAATATGGTATAGTTTATAGACAATGCCTGGAAAAATTTATTTCTCATTGCAACTGAATAGTATTAAAACGTGCCATGCTAACACACCATTAACAACGTAATGAAAGCACAAACCCAATGTATGTTATTGTAACATTGCAAGGGTCATATAGAAATGTCGTAATTGTCATTTACAAAAATCCCAAACCCTTAAACCTTTTACTACTTCTGTGAAATGTATGCATGTGTTTGGGTGGGGGAAGGGTGCTGAGGTAATCTATTTCAAGACATTTGCTTATGTGGGGCAGGTCTGAAATAGCGCCCACTTCTAAGAGACCAAATATCGCCTGCCTGCAATGTTCTTTGTGCATCAGTCGCCCTACCACCACCTTTTAATGTCTACTCGCTAGCAGCCTCCACGCTGCGCCCGCACCGCTGTGCTTCTAGCCTCCCTCACATGACGATATCCCGTGCATCTGTTCCCCCTCACAGCATGGTTTGTAATTGGTGCTTTTGTACAGAAAAAAGCATTTGAATAGCCATAAGGTCTCACTTTTGGGACCTTTTAAATATTTAGTTATGCAGCACATTATCATTGGTGCAACAACATCAACTGTTACATGGCTAAACACTTATAAGGTCCCAAAGGCGAGACCTATTGACTATGCCATTGCTTGTTTTATTATTCCACTGTGAGTCTTTAATAGTAATTGCCGATTCCACTTCCACTTTTTTTTACTATTCCGCTGTGAGACTTTAATAGTAATTGCTGAGTCTGTTCCATTTTCTCCTGTCATAAAGAATATTCTGCTGCTTTAATTGGGCCGTTTCCTTGACCTCGGCTGTAGTCAATGCTTATGCCGCTCACTCATATTCCATGGAGAAGGCAGGAATACGTCAAAATGCTAGTTGATGCTGATGCTCATGATTATGCATGCACAAGCGTATTATGTAAATACGTTACATGACGTAGTTGCACAGGGAACAACGCGCGCCGATGCTCGAGCTCCCTGATCACCGTATTTGAAAACAGTAAACTTTAAGCAGCGTATGCTTGAAAAACTTAAGCTTTTTAGCGATATAGGGAATTTTCCAGCAGCTTCTAATGGCCTTTTAATTTTACGCACGAAAGCACTTGCCTTTGATGTATTTTATGCAGTCCTTTGGTTGATTGAATTTGGTGGGCCCAAAGCATGGATGGGTTTCCTCGGTTGTTGCCAAAATTGTTGTGTTGGTGTGGTATGGAATAATGCAAAAGTTCAAATGAGGTTATTCAGTTATAAACATAAGTTTATTTGAAGAACAAGACCCACGACCTCCTGCTTGCAGCTCCACAGCAGGTTTTCAAATGAGGCATTCCTTAACATTCTACTAGTTGGAATACTATAACATTAAAAAATCCTATTGAACATTCCTTAAAGTAAAATTAACATAAAATACATTACCACATATTACACCCCCCTTTCCTTAATAAAATACAATAATAAGAAAAAAATATTATTTATGTAGACAATGTTCAATCAATAGTACACGTAATCTCTGGAGTGAATAGGAGCAGATCTTACCCTTGAACTACTTCTAATAAAATTGTCTCCACTACAACCAGAAGTGGTACTAGATGATGCTGTAACCCTATCAACATTATCTTCACGATCACCTCTGTCGAGGTTATTGCAATCTTCATAAATTTGCACAGTTACTTGTGACCAGAATGTGTTAAGGTACCTAAATCAAACCAATCTTGTCTTTCACATCCTCTAGACAAACCAACTTTTGTAAAATAATTTTAGCTTGTTCCCCAGTTACCTTAACTAAAGCATTAGTATTCCACCATCCTCTGTCCTGTAATAAAACAGCTGTTTTGTTAATTTTCAAAACCTTTTCAGGTTCCGAGAACTTGGATTGTCCTTTACTAACTTTATTGTTTTTTTAAATTAAAACCCAATCTCCAATGTTCAATGTTCCTTCTTTTACATGCATTCTTCTATCGTAATTCCGTTTATAACTATTCTGTTTTTCTTTGACATGTTCTCGCACACCATGTAATATTATGATAACGTTTGGCTTTGTCCAATAACCATGTTGGACTAATAGCAGAAATAGTTTTTCTTCCTCTCAGAAAAACAAATGGATTAACATCTGTCGTACTCTGTGGGGTAATATTTTAATTCCAAACTATTCCACAACATCTAGATTGTTAGCAACTGCTATTTGAACACCCTCTTTAATTAATCTATTGGTCTTTTCCAGAAGACCGTTAGAAGTTGGACTATATAATGCTACCCTAATGTGCTTAACATCATGTTTATCAAGAAAATTAGAGGAACCCATTATCAGTAACTACTTCTTTGACTGTACCTTCAATACCAAACAGATGTTTCAAAAATGAAACTACTGAACAAGAATCAGCACTACGTACAAAAGAAAAATATAACCACTTTGAATAGTAGCCAATGGCAACTATAAGAAATCTTTTGTCACCTCCAAAAACATTAAATGGACCAGTGAAGTCAAGACCAATTTTTTCCCAAGCATTATTTGGCCAACAAACAGGACATAAAGGAGCTGTTGAAGTTCTCCAATGTTTATCAGAGCATAAACATTCAGCACACATTTACACATATTTTTTAACTTGACCGTCAATACCTGGCCACAAATAAATTTGTTTGATTTTCTTCACTGTAGCTGAAGTCCCTAAATGTCCTTCATGTGCTAATGAAATGATTTTAGACCTGAGACTGACTGGAGGACCAAATAAATCTTGTCTAAGCAAGATATTGTTAACTAGAGATAATTCTGATGCTACCTGAGCAAAACATTTTAAATCCATGGATATACACCTATTACCTGGCCAACCTTCTATGAGAAATCTCTTTACCTGAACCATGCAATTATCTTTGTCACAACACTCCAACCATTCCTTTTCTGATATCTTAAATTGTTCATTAATGTCACTAACTGAATACATACTCCACATCTTCCCAATCAGTTTTCTCACCATCGTAAACACAGTCACCTACAACTAGTAAACGGGATAAGCAGTCCGCCCTCAAATATTTTTCCTCCTGGGATGTACTTCATTTCAAAATTGAATTTGAAATTCAATTCCTGTAACCTTGCCAATAATCTTATCAGTCTTGAAGAAGCTTTATTTGAACAAATGTCACCCAACATTTACATCAAAGGTTTGTGATCAGTATGTAGTTCAAGTTTTGTTCCCCAAATATACATTTTGAATTTCTCGGATGCCCAAGAGCACGTTCGATTGCGCTATAGTTCTTTTCAGCAACATTTAATGTCCGTGAAACAAAAGCAATAGTGCACTCCTGACCTCCGACCATTTGGCTAAGAACTGCACCCAAACCTTTAGCACTAGCATCTTTAGTAATTATACATTATGCTCCTTGCGTAAATGGTTTATTGGTTGGAGCTGTAGTAATTAATTTTTTTACTGATTCAAATACTTGTTGACATTCATCGGACCAAACAAATGTGGTATTTGTCTTCAAAAGAATCCTTAAAGGTTAGACAATAACAGCATATCCCTGAACAAACCGTGCATAGTATTCACTTAAGCCTAAAAAAGCTCTAAGTGAATCTTTGTTATTGGGAAATAGCTGCTTCAATATTCCTTTTCAACAAGGAAACCTTCAGTTTTATACCTTCTGCCGGAATATTATGCCCTAAATAATTAACTTCTTGTGATAAAAATTTACATTTATCAATGTTGACTGTCATTCCATGAGAACCTATTTTGCTTAAAACCTCCTCTAACAATGTAATATGTTGATCCATACTTTCTGTGTGAACTAAAATGTCATCCTGGAAGGCTTGTATACCATTCTGACCCCCAAATATTTGAGCGTTGAAAAACACTGGCTGCGGATGCCAACCCAAACGGCATACACTTGTACATATATACACCAAAAGGTGTTACAAATGTACTGAGATGCTGGGAATTTTCAGATAAAGGTAATTGATGATACGCAGAGCGTAAATCAATAGTTGAAAATAACTTACTTCCACCTAAAGGCTGCCAACATTTCATGAATTCTTGAATTCTTGGGAGGGGATAGCAGTCTACAGGATGTTTCTATTGAGGACTCTCAGAACAGCACACAAGCGAATATCCCCAGAACTTTTGCATGCGAAATCCACTCTGAGGACTAATAATGCCCTGAGAACACATGCAATCTAGTAATCTTTTGAGATCTTCCCTGGCTGAAAGGGGAACAGGTCTAACCTTTTGTATAACAGGAACAGCATTGCTTTTCAATTTATTGGTATTTTCAAAATTCTAAATAACTCCAATTTTGTTTGAAAATACTTCAGAGAATTTAACTTGTAATTTTTTGGTTAAACCATCACCTATATTTGTCTCCTGAATTGCTAAAATAGCCATATCACCAAATGTGACAGGTTCATCATGCCCTGGTCTTAGTATGATTCCTAGTTTAGTTTTATCCTGCCATCCCAAAATGTCACGTCCATTAACTGCCACGTAGATTTTTGTATAAATATTTCTCCCTTTGAACAAAATGTTATCATCAAAGTAACCTCTCATTATTATGTAATACTCACCGAAAGCTTTAGGGTTAATCATAGTAGACTTCAATAACTTTCCTGATTAAAATTTGTAAAATGTGTTCTAAGCAAGAATTGTAATGGGAGACTCTGAATCAGCCATGACATCTAAATCAATTGCACCAATTTTTACATCACATATAGGACCCTTGTAACGTTTCTCAGAATCCCCTAATGCGTTAACCTCAACAGAAGATAAAGATACATTACTAATAGCTTCTGACAATATAATTTTCAACATCAAGTTGACTGACTTTAACTCTTGTTTTGTTAGCATTACAAACATTATAAAAATGTCAATTTTCTTTACAATTGTAGCATTGCCTCCCTTGAGCAGGACAATTGGGAAAACTGCCCAAATGAAACTTGAAACCAAATCTATAACAAGTTCCACCAACTCTCTTATCACTATTTTGTTTAACAACATTCTTGTGTGAGACAAAATGCACATTAGTATCATTACTACCAGCTGTTGTCTCTACTACAGCCACTTTTGACGTGTCTGCAGACATATTGATGGAAAATTCAGTCAAAATTTTTGAAGAGACAACAGAACGTTCTATACTCCTGGCGATATCCATAACTTCATCAAGAAATGGATTCTTACAAGTCAAAATGCGTTGCCGAATTTTCTTGTTAAAACAATTGAAGACTAACTGATCACGTAAAGAGGTATCCAGATAATTGCCCAAAACACATTTTGACGTTACAACACATAATACTGCTAAATAGTCTTCAATAGATTCCTCAGATGATTGTTTACGTTTGAAGAATTTGTGTCTTTCAACCATTACTGATGGTTCAACCACATACTGTTTCCCAATCCGTGCCAAAGCTTCCTTGAAGACATCCCATGAATCATCTCCAGATGTTGCAGGAACTACAGGCAAATTATGAAAAATTTCTTGCCCAGCGTTATCTAAATTGTTAAATAATAATGCCCTTTTACGTGATGCTGACTACTTGGTACCATCTATAGCCTCAAGATAGTTCTCAAAAACTCTAAACCATTTATGCCATGGTTTAACGGGTTTGCCAGGTAACTCAAGAAATGTAGGTGGTTGCATAACATTGTTGTTACTGCTTGAAGCCATGACACGAAATGTATTTTAACAACTAAAATGTTCTTCAGTACGGGTATTTCCTCTAAAATGTTACAATTGGTTGAAAATACTTTTTTTCTTTTATATGGTAAAACACAATTTAAATGAGGTATTGTTCATAAAAAAATATATATAAGTAAATACATTCTTGCAAACGTGGTTAATCTGCTTTTCATGAAAGTAAACTATGAAGCACGAGCGTAGTAATGCGTAATCAGGTGCTTTTCCAAAGAAAATAGAAGTTATTTCACTCGCGTTGGTGAGCGTTATGACATGCAGGCTATCACGTGCTCACAGCGTAGACGCGTGCAGCCAGCAGAGGTCAGCTCACAGGAATGCAGCTTGCGTCTTGTCAGGTAAGGGAACAGTCAATCTTTAAAAGACGCGCTCCGTAACATGCGCTCGTTTCCAAAGTAAACAAAACAGTCTCCTTAAAGTGCGCTATCAGAAAGGCTCAAAAATACTCAAATAGCGTTTCCACAATCTCTCAAAGTCTATTTAATTAGCACACAAATCCAATTCATACGATGCACTAATAAACTTTCAGGCATTCGAAAGTAAACAAAGTTAAGCAGAAAAACTAATAATATGCTCGCAATAGCAGCCAAAGTGGGTAGTACGTTACCACATTGTTCTTTTAAAGTCTGCTACGCTCTGCAGATATCCAGCTTCTTGTTTGTTTTTCTTGTTTTGTTTTCTTTTTCGGTGAGTGAAACCTTTAAAAATTCACGAAAACAAGTTTGTCGGTAATTCCAGATTTGAATCGTCGCCATAAGATGTGGTATGGAATAAAGCAAAAGTCCAAACAAGGTTATCCAATTATAAACATAAGTTTATTTGAAGATCAGGACCCACGCCCTCCTGCTTGCAGCTCCACAGCAGGTTTTCAAATGAGGCATTCCTCAACATTTTACTAGTTGGAACACCATAACATTAAACATTCCTTAAAGTAAAATTAACATAAAATACATTACCACATATTACAGTCGGGAAAGATCCATGATGCAAGCAAGAAGTTTGAAGGAATACTTGCTATTGTAAAAAAGGTACAAACAGGCCCACAAGCCAACGCCACAGTAACGGTGTTGCTCACAGGAAGTGAAACTGATAATGATCAAACATTGAACATAACGACATAAAGTAGAATTATAGAGCGTTCTGACATCATGACATTGTTCATGACGTCCAAGAGTGAATGTCATGAACAAAGCTGCATGAACTTATCCAATGCTACACAGGCCGGGCGTTTCCTTTACATTTTACGACTTGTGATGTGTTTTAACAGTATTAGTAATCCCAGGTCCGGAATGCAGGTATAGGGGCCAGACGAGAATGAACACTCAATTGCATAATGCCAGGTGTAGTAAGACACTACACGTCAGGTAAAGAGAGATCTGTGATATATTTAGGAACAGGTGGATAGTGACCATACAGTACCGAGGCCATCACCAACTGACCAATGGTCGAGCCCTGGGTCCCATAGCAGAAACCCAAGGTATCCTAGATACCAGATTTCCCTGTTTTACACAATTTACATAAAGTGAGTCTACAAGTGTAATGATGATCTCCACCGGGTTTAAGTACAAAGTATTTATTGGTAGAATTACCCTGACACATGAGGTAGAGCTGGAGCCAGCGGGGACCGGGCAGGTACACAGCCTTAAACCAACTGTGGTCATCAACTGCCACCACCACCAACATTCTAGATGGAATCTTATTACATCACAAAGGCTTATGACTAAGCGGTATGGTGCCCGCACTGGTACGATAGAGACAGGATTACAACACATCCCTTTCCCCACATTGAAGAGAAAAGCAATATATATGAGACAGGTGATAACGGAAGAAATGATGTATAGAAAACAAAATCTAAAGCAATCTATACTAAAAGCTACAGCCTAAAAGTTGAATACTACATACATAATAACGATAATGAAAAAAAACAATGCCTCAGTAAGAACAGTCACATATCAGCAATGCATATCATTCATCACATATAAACTCATTTAATTTTTTAGGTTTTTTAACCACCCTTCCACATCTAGTAGTTTTGTTATCAGTGGCAGAAAGAAGATAGTGCTCATCTTCTGTATCCCTGTTCAACATGTGCTCATCATTCGCAACACAACTATCATCACCCTCATGAATCTCCTTAGTCTCACCACATTCCAGTTCTTCCAACGGCACTGGGGTACTGCTCTCTACATCATCCACAAAAATACCACTAGAACCACACATGAGATGTGGAGGTGTTTAGAGGCGCTTGGGCATAGATGATAATGCACTACCTTCCTGTAAATCACTCTCCACATTGTGAGAAGTTGGTCTGGCATATGCTGTCCACTATTTTAGTGGGCACCTTGCTCCAGTCCAAACAACCCTTATTGATGGTAGGTTTAAAGACAACCTATATAGAAAGCCATCCTAGTGGTAGCCGTGTTGAGCAGCCTTCAGGCTAAGTCTACACCACATAGGATTATATAAAAATATGGTTCTATATTATACATAAACTCAGACCATGATGACATATATTCTGCAGATGTTAAGATTTTGATTGTTACCAGACAACAGCGATATACATCAAAAAAACTTTGCAGATAAGGCAGATTCTCATTAGAAACAATCATATGCATTGCAGGCAACACATACATGATAATATGCAGAGGGGACATAGGACCCTCGAGCACCTACACTCCTACTAGATTTCAACTGGTAATTTGTTGTGCCCGCTGAAACAATAGTTTTTATGAGCAAAATGTAGGGCACAGGAGTCCCTGTGGTCCTACTAACCATGATAAGATGATCTGGTACCTCCTTGAAATGTTCGGTCCCTAACGGCAACTCTATGCTGCCTCACCGTCCTCCCCCGATGTTTTACACCACTATTCAGGAAGGGACCAGGGCATTCCAGTTCTGGCTAGTTCAGGCCCCCCTGGGTTGTAATTCCTTCATCTAACAAAAACAGAGCAGCCTGCGAAGGAGCTCCGGCTGGCTTCAATCAGCTTACGACTGCTCCCAGGGTGGGTGGGGGGTCCTGAGTATGGAACAAGGGTTCTGGGTGGCCCTCTCCTCCAAGACTAAGGTTTTGAGAGCTGCTTTGCCGCACGCTAGCGCGCGAAGCGGTGAAGTGGACCATGGAGGTCCAACTCCAGTACTCCCGAACAGTACCTTTCTCCTGGTTTTTATACAGGCAGTGACGGTGACCTCTCCTGAACAGGGTGATCCCACACCGCTGGTGGGAGCAGAAACCAGACGACTCAGTTCAGGCCAGATCAGCCGGACCGGGTTGGGCTTGCCTTTCGAGGCAGACCCCTTGGTCTGGGGGTCAATGCTAAAAGTTGGGAGCGCGCCGGCTTGAGGGATGTGCTGGTTTCCTGGGCAACGTATCGTCAAGAAACGAGGCGCTCTCTCCCAGGGGAAACCTCTCTTCAGAACGCATGGACCAGGGTGGGGCACGGGACCTCTGAGAATGGCCTTGTGCCGCTCTTTCTCTTTGTGGATAGAGAGGTTTCCAATCTCTTTGAAAAATGAAAACAGCATTGGGGATTTATAAAGCGAACCACACACGTTGTATTCGGGCAATGAATTACAACACAGACCGAATGGGGGAAAAAGGTTGTTTTATTAGCAACATCAATTCAATTACAATAATGCAAGCAAGATTAACACAACTCCAATGTAACCCCCCGCCACCCCTCCTTGATCCCCCATGAATTTTCCCCATATTAACCCCCCATAAAATTTCCCCCTTATTTATCCCCATGCCATATTGATCCCCCATGAATTTTCCCCATATTTAAACTCGTCCCCAACCCCTTAGTTTGTCCCCCTTCCTACCTCCTGCCTCATTCCTCTGTAATCTGTTTTACCGCTGCGTTCTAAAGCAGGCGCCTTGCCTGCACGCGCTCGCTCTGGGCCATTCCATCGCTCCGAAGCAGCCCGGGGGTGGACATTCTTTGAATGCCACCCCCAGGCCCCCCATCGGGCAATGAATTACATCACAGACCGAATGGGGGTAAAAGATCCCTTTATTACCAACATCAATTAAATTACAATAATACACAACTCAAATGTAATGCCCCGCTACCCCCATATTGATCCCCCATGAAATTTACCCTATATCGATCCCCCATGTCTATTGATCCCCCATGAATTTTCCCCCATATTGAAACTCATCCCCAACTCCATAGTTTGTCCCCTTCCTACCTCCGGCCTCATTCCTCTGTAACCTTTTTTTCCCTCTGTCTTTAGCTATTCTGCCTGCACCAACCCTTCGTACCTGCCTAAATCGCGTCCAAATCTGCCACCAGGAAAAAACCCTGAACAGGTGTTTTTCCTGTCCCCCACCCATGGTATTTGAATTGGGCAAACTTCCCCATTTGAGTTAAATTAAAGTCAGCATTTCAAACCAATTCTTTAATTAAATAGGTTTAATGAAAATGCCAGAAACATGACAAACGCAGTCACCTCAATGTCGCTCCAACAGAGGAAAAACAAATGAGAATAAATAGGAAATAACTGTGGGATATAAATTTGACCTGACAAATAAGAGACTGTCACCAATATAGCCCTTAGCCCCAAGGTTGTAACCCCAACATATCAGATAACTTTTCTTTGACATTCACCAAATAAAATTTGTTTGCTATGAACGAAAGCTGAACCCCGTCTGGCCTGAAAAATTGAAAATCATCCTTGCCAATATCCTCATGGGCTAACCAACTTATCCCATTAATAATGGAGAAACAATGAAGCTCCCTATTGACTCTGTCAACTGCAGAGAACTTATCAGCACCCCTCCACACCCTCCTTGGTACCAAAGCAGATAAAATCAGTTTTGTGGCAGGGCAAGATGTAATGATCCGTTCTACATCAGCTTTTATCTCATTAAGTAGACCCAGGGCCGAAAGTTGCACCAAGTCGTTTTCCTCCAAATGAACAAGTACTACTTTAGGGCATGGTTTAGAAGAAAATAAGTTGTTTAACACAGCAATAATTGACCCTAACGCAAGTCACTTTTTCCCCACCAATCAATCAAGATGTCCTTGAAACTAAAGCTTAGGTTAAGTCCATAATAGTTTCGTTCAGCCTGCCTGGCTCCCCACTTAATAAAGGAGTTTCCGACGATCCACACGCTTGCCATGGATGGACGTACTTTAAACAGCAATTGGATGACCAGCGGCCTAAATATTTCAGCTGTTGCAGCGAAAAACCCCCTCTAACAGCTTCTGAGCAGCGCCTATTCTAAAAGATGGTTTGTGTGCCAAATTCCATAGGGTTGAGACCCAAGATACGTAAAGCTTTCCATAAAACTGCTAACATTTAGGAAGCTGTTAAAACAGAACCATCCTGGTGCTGAAAAAACAAATTCTCGTGAATAAGAGTTCGCTGCTCTAAATTGGAACCATGCTGAAATTGGGCAAAGCGGGCCGCTGAGCTTCTGCAATACCACAGTAGCCCCTTTACCTTTTTGATCAGTTTATGGGGATTCCAATAAAATACGTAGAGATTGCTTTGTGGTTGAAACATTAGAGGCTTTTAGGGGCACATGCATCATTAAAAATTGCATTCGCAAAGGGTGCGAATCGCAAAATTCACCCGTTTGCGTATGCAATTTCATCTTTTGGGCTGCATCATAATTTTTGTACTTTTTCGCAATTTAAGGATTCACAATTTTTTTGCGATTCCGTAAAATGTTATCGCACTTAAGGAATCGAAAATATTGGCAGAAAATGTGCATGCATTTAAATTCGCAAATTGCTATTCCTTAAAAATTCGCTAATTGCAGTTCTTAAAATTAGAAGAAGTCAGACCAGGTGGTAAAATGTGAGACACAATCAAAACGGGTGGAAATCATTAGGATAGTATTTAAGGGGCTCCAGAATGGCTCCAAAAAGTCTTACAATGGCAGCACACTTCGTCGTGGAGGCTGAGAGCAGCAGCAATGAGGAGAAGGAGGATACAGGAGAGGATTTTTAGAGTGCGCGTCACCTTACTAGGGCAGACAGAAGCTGAAATCTATACTACTATAATAAAGGAAGAAATTTCAGCCTTTGAGGCGGGTAAACTCGGGAACCACAGCACCAATCCACACACACACCCGATACACCGTTGGAATCGTCAGGGTGTGTAGATGGTTACAGGCTATATAAATTAGAAAAAAAAACGTTATTTACAAAATTTACAGTAAAAAAAAAAGTAGTCCCTCCGAAGTAGCGCCGGCCGAGACGTGCGTGCTCACGTTAGGAGCGCTGGGAGGAGCGGCGTCCAGGAGCGCGACGAGGAGCGGCGGACATGGCGCGGGGGAGGAGCGGTGACGTGAGGACCAGCGGACAGGCCAGCGGCGGTGTGAGAAGCGAACAGGCGGGAGGAGTGGCGGCTGAGGTAAGGGAACGGCGGACATGGCGCGGGGGAGGAGCGGTGACGTGAGGAGCAGCGGACAGGCCAGCAGCGGTGCGAGCAGCGGACAGGCGGGAGGAGCGGCGGCTAAGGTAAGGGGACCCATGTCCGGGCAGGCGGGGGACGGGCTGGGCAGGGGACGGACTGGGCGGGGGCCCAGACTGCAGGAGAAAAGAGAATGATCCCGTGTTTTTATGGTGAAACAGCAATCATTAACACACCTCTAGGCCAAAAAGATTAGCTATGATGTAAGCTTTCCCAGCCAATGTACACTCTGTAGAACGAATTGGTCAGCTGTACACCTCTGCAAAGAAGAACAGACATATTTAAAGCAGTATATCAGCAGCGGACAGGCGGGAGGAACGGCGGCTGAGGTAAGGGGACCCACGTCGGGGCAGGCGGGGGTCGGGGCAGGCGGGGGACGGGCCGGACGGGGGCCCAGGCTGCTGGACAATGTCCGAGCGGGCAGGGGTCGGGGAAGCCTGTTGCTCCGGACAAGGTCGGGACGGGCTGCTAGTATATGATAAGTATAGACTCAATGCTGACACAATCTTGGATTTGATTGCTGAATTAGACCCAATCTTGCAGAGACAGACACGCAGGACACAAGCCATACCCACACTTGTACAGGTCTTGTGTTCCCTACACCTCCTTGCGCTCCTTGCGACGGGGTCCTTCCAGGGTGTCATAGCTAGTGCTGGAGGTGTGTCCCAGAGTTTCCTTTCGCGTTTTTTCAATGCTATCCTCAATGCCATGTTCAACCGGAAATGTTACCATTCACTGAACATTCAGGTGATATACAATTCAAGAACTATCATTACTGACTTAGTTGCAAGTTACCCTGGCAGTGCCCATGATTCGTAAATTTCAGGAATAGTGGCATCCACACACAAATGCTTGCTGGTGAATTCGGAGATGGATATTTGCTTGGTAAATATATTCCCTCTGATTGTTGCACATCTCTGTACCATGGTGTCACATTGGACTCCTAATTTGTGTCTTCCATCCCATTCCATAGGTGACAGTGCATACGCTGTGAGGTCATTCATTCTAACTCCCTATCTGAATCCAGCAACACAGAAAGAACAGCACTACAACAATGCACACATAGCAACCCACAACATAATTGAGAGAACATTTGGTGTACTGAAGTCTCGGTTTTGCATACTACATAAGACTGGCGGGACTTTACAATATTGTCCTGAAATTTGCTGTAAAATAGTTGCAACATGTGCCATGTTACACAACATAGCCACTAGAAGGGCTTAGCACTGGAGGAGGAGGATGTACTGGCTCAAGTTGATAACCAGCCACAACAACCACAACCAAGACTATGTGGACCTGACATAACACAGGGGAGAAGAAGAAGGACAGAGATAACTCAACATTACATTTGACATAGGTAAGGACTACACAACACACCTGGTGCATAACTGTAATGTTTAAATTGTAAATATGTTAGCATTGATTCAGGGTACTTAAGACATCTTAGAGCATGCAGTGTGCTGACAGCAAATTAAAATGCATTTACTGTTCACAGTCAAAGCTATGCAGTCTCTTCAGACGTCCCTTGTTCCAGACCCATATGGGTCATTGAGTGTTAGACGGACCGGGAGGGTCGGCCGAGGATAAGGGGAGAGGTCTCCGGGGAGAGCCGTCTCCAGCGATCGTACAGACAAGTAACTTCCCCCCCACAGACGGACACCACACCAGGTTAAGGTTTAACGATACTTTATAAGCAATTCTCTAAGTACGGTGAAATGATACAAGGAGGTCTGGACTCAGGGGTCCCCTCGATTCTGGTCTCTGGATGGGGAAAAGGGGTAGCGGGACAGTCTTGTTACCAAATAGATGGAATAGCTCTCAATCCTCGAGCTCGGCGTTCTAGATGGACGGGCCGCGGCGGAGCCAGCAGGTCCCGAGATGGATGAAGGAAGCGACGGTCCGCGGCGGAGCCAGCAGGTCCCGATGAAGATGGTGGTTACAAACGGTCCGCGGCCACGCCAGCAGGTCCCGACGACGATGAAGGATTACGAAGGTTGCGGCAGCGCCAGCAGGCAGGACGATAGTTCGCAAGGCAGAGCTACGGCAGCGCCAATAGCCCGTCAAGGATGAGTTCTTCTTTGCGTCTCTCGACTCCAAGATACAACTGCCTTCCTGCTCTGGAGCTGCCCCAGTTATAGGGCTGGTGCCCTTTGATGTCCGGACCCTCGCACTTGGAGGTCGGGGGGTCCGGGATGAAGGAGTCCGGACACCCAGCAGGGGGTTGGAGCCAGCGCCCGGGGAGGTTGTGGGCGAGCGGTACCTGGCGGGGGAGAGCCATCGAAACCTCTTTCTCCCATTGACCTGCCAAGTAGTCCGCTCACCTCCTGGGTGGATGGTGGTGCCGGGATGTCTGAGGCCTGGCCAGGCCCAGGGTTGGGGTCGATCGGGAGCCACGCGGCCTCGTGGTGGAGGGTCCAAGATGGCGCCCAGGCTGGGTGCGCGGGCCGGTAGTGGATCGGGCCCACGAGGTCGAAATGTTCAGAGGCAAGGGTCCCGGAGGGGACGGAAAACATGAAGTGGTGGTGTGTGACACTTGAGGGGCCGGACTCGGGCCTGGTCGGGCAGAGGGGGAGCGGCCCTTCACGTGGCCTGTCCAACATGCGTCCCCCCCAGCTGAAGGCGGGGAGAGTCACCCATCCTCTTGGGGACTCTCCTCGTCGAGGCGGAAAAAGCGGGACAGGCCATCCGCGTTGGCGTGATCTGGCCCAGGCCGGTGTTCAACAGTGAAGTCCATCCCTTGTAGGGAGATGGACCAACGTAGTAGTTTTGGGTTCTCCCCCCGCATCTGCATCAGCCACTGCAGGGGTCGATGGTCGGTCTGCACCCGGAAGTGTGTGCCAAAGAGGTAGGGCCGGAGCTTCTTGAGGGCCCACACCACAGCGAAGGCCTCCCTCTCGATGGTGCTCCAGCGTTGTTCTCGAGGTAGGAGTCGCCGGCTGATGAAGGCCACTGGCTGATCAAGGCCTTCGGTGTTCAATTGAGACAGGACCGCTCCAATGCCGTGGTCGGAGGCATCCGTCTGGACGACGAATTCCCGGCTGTAGTCGGGGGCCTGGAGCACAGGAGCGGAGCACATGGCGGCCTTCAGTTGTTCGAAGGCTGTTTGACAATCTGGGGTCCAGTTGACCTTCTTGGGTTGATTTTTGGACGTGAGTTCTGTGAGGGGCCCCACGATGGTACCATAGTCTTTCACGAACCGTCTGTAATAGCCCGTGAGTCCCAAAAAGGCGCGTACCTCGGTCTGGGTGGTGGGGGGCTGCCAGGACTGGATGGCGGCAACCTTGAGCTGCAGAGGGGCCACCAGGCCGCTTCCCACCTGGTGTCCGAGGTAGGTTACGGACCCCTGACCAATTTGGCATTTGCTGGCCTTGATTGTGAGGCCAGCTTGCTGAAGGGCCTGTAGCACCGCTCGGAGGTGGTGGAGGTGGTCGGACCAATGGTGGCTGTACACAGCGATGTCGTCTAGGTAGGCGGCGCTGAATCCTTCGAGCCCGGCCAAGACCTGATTGACGAGCCGCTGAAATGTTGCTGGGGCATTCTTCATGCCGAAGGGCATGACCTTGAAATGATAATGGCCATCAGGAGTGGAAAATGCAGATCGTTCCTGGGCCCGGGGTGTGAGGCCGATCTGCCAATAGCCCGCCGTCAGGTCGAAAATACTGAGGTAGCGGGCAGCTCCCATGCGGTCGATCAGCTCGTCTGCCCGGGGAATGGGGTGTGCATCCGTTTTAGTGACCGCATTCAAGCCCCGGTAGTCGATGCAGAACCGGAGTTCCGGTGTGGTGCCGGGAGGGGCTGCTTTGGGGACCAGTACTACTGGGCTGGCCCAGGGGCTGTCTGACGGCTCAATGACCCCGAGCGTGAGCATCTTGGTTATTTCTTCCTGGATGCAGGCCCGTACCCGATCTGGTACGCGGTAGGCCCGGTGGCGGATAGGGGGGCTGTCCCCCGTGTCCACGTCGTGCACACACCAGGAAGTGACACCTGGGGTGAGGGAAAACAGGCCGGCGAACTGCAACAGAAGGTCTCGACATTCTTGGCGTTGTTCCAGGGTGAGGGCCTCCGAGAGTCGGACCCCATCCACAGAGCCATCTTCCTCCCGAGTCCGTAGGAGGTCAGGGAGGGGTTCGGAGTCTCCTTCGGCTCCATTGTCTGTGGCCATCAGGAGGCTGAGTTCTGAACGTACAAAGTGGGGTTTCAGTCTGTTAGCGTGGAGGACTCGGAGGGGGTTCCGTGAAGATTCCATGTCGATGAGATAGGTGACGGGACCTTTGCGCTCGACTACTTTGAAGGGCCCCGTCCACCTGTCTTGCAAGGCGCAGGGTTCGGTGGGGGACATCACCCATACCTGTTGTCCGGGTTCAAATTCGATGGAGGAGGCATTTTGGTCATACCACTTTTTCATGTCCTCTTGACTGGCCTCCAAGTTTGCTTTTGCCAGCTCTCTGAACCGGCGGGTCTGGTTGCGGAGGGTTAGGAGGTATTTGAAGACATCTGGAGGGTTCTTTAGGGGGGGCATTTCCCAGCCTTCCTTGACTAGGCTGAGCGGCCCCCGTACGGGGTGTCCATACAATAGTTCAAACGGGCTGAAGCCGAGGGACTTCTGGGGGACCTCTCGATATGCGAAGAGGAGGCACGGCAGCAGCACATCCCACTGGCGACGGAGGGGCTCTTCCAACCCCCCAATCATCCCTTTGAGCGTGCGGTTGAACCGCTCAACGAGTCCGTTCCCTTGAGGGTGATAGGGGGTCGTGAATCGGTAGGTGACCCCACACTGTTGCCAGAGGGACTTCATATACTTAGAGATAAAGTTTGTGCCTCTGTCGCTGACGACTTCTCGGGGGAAGCCCACACGGGAGAAGATCCCCATCAGGGCCCGGCCGACCACCGGGGCTGTCACGGTTCGCAGGGGAACAGCCTCGGGGTAGCGGGTGGCGTGGTCCACCAGTACCAGGATGAACCGATGTCCTTGTCTTGTACGGGGGTCCAGGGGCCCCACAATGTCTATCCCGACCCTCTCGAACGGGGTGGTGACCACGGGAAATGTTTGCAGGGGGGCTTTTAGTTTGCGGCCGCTCTTTCCACTGGCTTGGCACGTGGGGCAAGATTGGCAATGCTGGAGTACATCATTCCTCATTTTGGGCCAGAAGAAGTGGGTCACTAGGCGGCTGTAGGTTTTATCCTGACCCAGGTGTCCAGCCAGGGGGACATCGTGGGCCAGGTTTAGCAGGAAGTCTCTAAAACGGAGGGGCACCACTAGCACTCGGCTGGCCCCCAGCTCCGCGATCCTTTGCTCACTGTATAGCAGATCATTGTCCCAGTAAATCCAATGTGTTCCGGAGGTATCCCCTGCGCTCTGGGCGAGGGCTTGTTGGCGGAGTCCCTCGAGGGAGGGACAGGTCTTCTGCTCTTGTCGAAACTGCTACTGAGTGGGCCCCCCCTCTTGATGCCACTGGTCGAGGCCAGCGAGGTCCGGAGATTGAGCTGGTTCTGGGGGGACGGCACGGTCGGTGTCTTCGACTGGGGCGACTGGGGGAGGAGGCGCCGGCCATTCGGGTTCCTCCGGTCGGGGGTTGGCACGGGCGGCCATGGACCGGGTGGTGACGCACGCCCAGTCCGGGATGCCCAACATCCCCAGGTGTTCTCTTCGTTCTACGGCTGCCCACGGAGAACTTTCCAGGTCATTTCCCAGGAGGCAGTCTACGGGGGCATCATCCCGGACCGTCACTTTCAACATGCCGGAGACCCCTCCCCATTCGAAAGGGACGCAGGCCATCCGACACAGACTTTCCGAGTTATCGGCTGAACGGACAGGGCAGAGAATGTTTGGTAGGAACTGTTCTGGGGTCACCAGGTGACAGCGGACGGCTGTTACACTGGCCCCGGTGTCACGGAGAGCTTCGGCCTGGCGTCCATTGATGCTCACCCATTGGCTGTACTTCCGGGTGTTAGCGGGTAGGGGGACCCGCGGGACCATGTCTTTCCCCCCTAAGCATGCTAGAGCCATGGCGGCTGGCTCCCATTCTTGATGCTCTTGCTCATATTCTTCCTGTTCCTCGGAGATCTGTTCTTCCCCCAGGGCAGCAGCGGCCACCTGGCGGGGTCTTGGGCTCTGGTACTGTGGGCAATTTGGGTCGTTTGCATAGTGGCCGACTCGTTGGCACCGGTGACACGTGACATTGGCTCTGTATCCCGGTCGCGCCGGGGTGCTGCCCCGGTTGGCCGGGGGGGTGGTGCTGGTAGCGGGGGCGACCGGAGCGTTGTCTCTTCCTCGTCCTTGGCCCCCTCCCCCTCCTCGGGGACGGTGCTGACCGTTGTTGTTCCGGTTCTGTTCATAGGATCCATTTCGGCCCACTCTGGTGATTTCCCACCGGTCAGCCTCGGCTGCGAGCTGCCGTGGATCAGTCAATTTGGTGTCGAGGAGGTGCTGCCGGAGCTCAATGAAGCAATTGTTTGATAGATGCTCCCACACCATGAGATTGAATAGTTGTTCGTAAGTTGTGACATTGCTTCCTTTGATCCAGCCCTCGAAGGCTCGGCTAAAATAGTTCACGTAGTCCACCCAAGTTGTACCCGGGATGCGGGTGCAGTCTCGGAACCTCTGACGGTACATCTCGGGTGTGAGCCCATAGCGGGTGAGGAGGGCAGCTTTCATGTGGTCATAGGAGGTCATCTGGTGGTCCGGGAGCTGTAGCAGGGCATCGCGGCCTTCATTGAGGAATCTCCCCCATAGACCGGCTCCCCAGTCGCTTCGATCGATCCGGTGGGCGGTCATAGCGATTTCGTAGGCCTTGAACCATTGCTGGATGTCGTCCTCTCGGAAGTATTCTCGAACGACATCCTTGGGGATGTGTACCTTCTTAACTGTTGGCCCTGGGGTGGGGGGTTGCTCGGGCACTCCTAATTCTTTGTTCTGCTTGCGTAAGTCTATCTCAGCTAACTTGCGCTCGTGTTCATATGCCAGTCTCTTTTCCTCGAGCTCCCTTTGTCTCTGTTTTTCCTCTCTTTCTTCTCGGAGACGCAGGTGCTCTAAGCTCAGCTTTTGTTCGGCCAACTTAAGTTCAACGTCCATTTTGAGCCGGGCCATTTCTAGCTCATGTAGCCGTGTTTTTTCTCGTTCCTGGATCTCGTCTTGTGAGAGACCCTTTCTTTGCTCCTCAGGGGCCGTGGTGTTTTTTTCTACTGCTGCGATGCTTTGGTCGGTGGTTCCGATGGCCCCGGTTTCTGCCCAGGACTCTAGGGCATGCTTGAAATCATCTTTGGTACTGAGACCGGTGGTAGCGATACCTAGTTCGATGCAGAATTGTTTTAATTCACGATGGCTGTACTCGTCCAATTTCTCCATCTGAAATTTCTCGGTGGATCCGCTTTCTTTGGTTGTCATCGTGATTTCGTCGTGGGGTGACCTACTTTCTGTACGATTATGCGGTGATTCGGATCGCGCCGCTGGCCACCAATGTTAGACGGACCGGGAGGGTCGGCCGAGGATAAGGGGAGAGGTCTCCGGGGAGAGCCGTCTCCAGCGATCGTACAGACAAGTAACTTCCCCCCCACAGACGGACACCACACCAGGTTAAGGTTTAACGATACTTTATAAGCAATTCTCTAAGTACGGTGAAATGATACAAGGAGGTCTGGACTCAGGGGTCCCCTCGATTCTGGTCTCTGGATGGGGAAAAGGGGTAGCGGGACAGTCTTGTTACCAAATAGATGGAATAGCTCTCAATCCTCGAGCTCGGCGTTCTAGATGGACGGGCCGCGGCGGAGCCAGCAGGTCCCGAGATGGATGAAGGAAGCGACGGTCCGCGGCGGAGCCAGCAGGTCCCGATGAAGATGGTGGTTACAAACGGTCCGCGGCCACGCCAGCAGGTCCCGACGACGATGAAGGATTACGAAGGTTGCGGCAGCGCCAGCAGGCAGGACGATAGTTCGCAAGGCAGAGCTACGGCAGCGCCAATAGCCCGTCAAGGATGAGTTCTTCTTTGCGTCTCTCGACTCCAAGATACAACTGCCTTCCTGCTCTGGAGCTGCCCCAGTTATAGGGCTGGTGCCCTTTGATGTCCGGACCCTCGCACTTGGAGGTCGGGGGGTCCGGGATGAAGGAGTCCAGACACCCAGCAGGGGGTTGGAGCCAGCGCCTGGGGAGGTTGTGGGCGAGCGGTACCTGGCGGGGGAGAGCCATCGACACCTCTTTCTCCCATTGACCTGCCAAGTAGTCCGCTCACCTCCTGGGTGGATGGTGGTGCCGGGATGTCTGAGGCCTGGCCAGGCCCAGGGTTGGGGTCGATCGGGAGCCACGCGGCCTCGTGGTGGAGGGTCCAAGATGGCGCCCAGGCTGGGTGCGCGGGCCGGTAGTGGATCGGGCCCACGAGGTCGAAATGTTCAGAGGCAAGGGTCCCGGAGGGGACGGAAAACATGAAGTGGTGGTGTGTGACACTTGAGGGGCCGGACTCGGGCCTGGTCGGGCAGAGGGGGAGCGGCCCTTCACGTGGCCTGTCCAACATTGAGTCATATCCTACTTCTTGCGCCCATGCACCCCTAATGCCTTTCCTGTGTTTCTCCCATCAACCGTAGTTGGACTCTCTGCACTGTCATGTCTTCTGGTGCTACGGCATCCCCCCGGCCGCAACAGGTTCAAGTAGGCTACTCACATTTGAGCCCGAATCACTCCCACCACCATGCAGTAGGCTTCCACTTGCAGCTTCAGTCTGCATACCCTCTACTACATTCATGACCTTCATCATGCCCCTGGCAACATCTCCACAACTTTGTGTAATCTCCACTTGCATGGCAACTGCACGTTTTGAAAGCTGCGCATTAGTGTGGCTAAGACGGTTGATTGACCTGGTGTACCCCTGCATGTTGGACATTGCACTATGATGCCTACGGTCACTTGCTAGTTGCTGCGCTGGTAGTGTTTTACACATTGTCTCCATTGCTGTAGCCACACGGTCCAGTTTCTCAGATGTTGCCCTCTGTCCTTCCTCAATCACATTGGACATGTGCTGAAGACAGTTGTGTATGGCACCAATGTACTGACTGATTTGAACCATTTTATCTTTCATGACACATATGTCTTTGCCTTGCAGGCGCTGTACTTTAGGAATTTTGACCTCCACAACACTGGCGTTCCTCTCCTCATCATCTGCTGTTTGGCTCTGGGAATGTCGTGGCCTGCGCCTGTACAACTGTTGTAACCTACTCCGCCTGCTCTGCTGTGTTTGTGGGGTTGCTGGTGTTGGAGCAGCCTGTTGTTCTGGAACATGTACATCCAGGTCATCCTCACTCTCTGACTGTTGCAGTTGGCACACTCTGCTTCTGTGACTTCTATGTGCAATTGTTGGTGATGATGTGGGTGAGTTTGAGTCATCTGTCTCTGGAAAGTCCTGACTGTGGAACTCGGCCCCTTCAATGGCATTACTGTCCTGCTCTGTATCTATGATTGAAACAATGCAAAAAGTCTGTTACTTTTTTAAATTGCACTTGTTACTATGTAAAATCCAGAAAATTAGAAATAAACCCCTCCATTTTGCATTACGTCTCCTAATCTTTCATAAAAAATGTGCCTTTTGAACTCATTGTCTCTGTACTTCACACTACCTTTTGCCTGACTACAACTCCCATGATGCATTGGTACAGTTAGTACATGGGGTTCTGGATACTGCTGTTTCATACATATCAATTACTACATTAGGGGGATATATTCTTAGCTACTATGACTACCTTAGGGGTCTCTTGCACTCACAATTGCATGCAATATACATGATGTTGCACTCTTACCTTTGGATGTGCGGACATGGTCTGAGGTATCAATTTCTATGACACCAACTACTGCCTCTGTTTCAAGGGTGCCTTCCACCAAGTCCTCAAGTGGGGTATTAGGCCTACCCTGGATGGTCCGCCGCCGGTCCTTTTGGCTGCCTTTATCCTGTTTGCAATCCTTTCTTTTGCACGACTGCGCAGATCATACCAGCGCTTTTGTAAATGTCACGGTGGGCAACACCAACTGCATTAACTTTTGCTTGGTTTCCTGAGACACAGTTTCCTTTTCACAGCTTCTGGCACTTTCAATGATTTTTTCCCAAACAGCTGCTCATGGTCACTTCCTCAATCAAAATGTCAAGTTCCTGGTCACTGAATTAAATTTTTCTTTTCCTTGCCTGTAGTTGTTCTCCTGCATTTTCTGAGGCCATTTCCCCTTTTGCTGCTGGCTCCTACTCAGCTCCAGTTGCTCCTAACTATGCACCAACTGCCAACTGTCTCTCCTCCAGCTCTCCCTGGAAACAGGTGTGTTTAATCAGTAGACTTGCTTCCTGGTTGTGATGTAATAGGAATGCAGCAATATGGGTAAATCGCAATTTGCGAAATCGCAATTTGCTAATTCACAAATTCTAAAATTATGTGATTCGGAAGAAATTGCGATTTTTACCGAAGCGCAAAAAAATGAGAATTTAATCATGCATTGCATTTTGCGATTCCTTATTTTTCGCAAATAAGGAATCGCAAAAACAAATGTTGATGCATGTGCCCCATTGATCCTGATAGGGTGACTTACCTATTAACTCTGAGGTCCCAAAGGCCCCATAAAATTACCATAACATGCAAAGTTTGAATAACAAAAATTCAAAATGTGAGTAGCAAATTCTTTGTAAAATTGTTAGATGCTGGAGCCGAGCTGAGTTCGGGAAACTGTTCTGCTGGGCCAAACGGAGCCTCTCAAACGGAGCCTCTCGGAGTATTTCTCCTGACCTTCTGCTTTCCGTGGAGGTAAAGGCTGAGCGCCGAGCGCTGTGCGAATTCGTTCTGCCCTGCCCTCTGTTCTACTGACAAACGAAGTTAACAGTGTGTCTGACGTGCCGGAAAGTGTTTGCAACACAACGCTGCTGTTTCTGCTCGGCACCCCGCCATACGGAGCGACTGAAATACTTAACAGGTCGTTAGTAACCACACGAAGATTGCAGGGACTTGGGTCACATTTGGAGGTCAAATTTCTGATGAGGTGCTGCCTGGGATTCCAAGACCGACCCTGTGGGAGAGCTTTTGAGCACCAACGCAACTCCAGGGAAACCACAGCAGGACTTCCAGCACTGAGGCGGGACTGCGAGGACCAGCGTGACCAGCGGCGCTGATTGGCCGCAGCTGGTCCTCTTCCCGCCCCCTCCACCGTAAAAACAGCGCGGTGTGAGTGCTGCCTGGGTGCTGCCTGGGATTCCAAGACCGACCCTGTGGGAGTGCTGCTTCCGTTCACTTGCCTGCTTGCCAGCGCCCTTTCAGGCCACTTCGCCACCACGCCTCGCGGCCCCCGCTCCGCGGGTGCCGCTCGAAGGCGAGAGACTTTTGTGGGGGATCCAGCCCCGGCTCCAGGACGTGCTTTTGAGCACCAACGCAACTCCAGGGAAACCACAGCAGGACTTCCAGCACTGAGGCGGGACTGCGAGGACCAGCGTGCCCAGCGGCGCTGATTGGCCGCAGCTGGTCCTCTTCCCGCCCCCTCCACCGTAAAAACAGCGCGGTGTGAGTGCTGCCTGGGATTCCAAGACCGACCCTGTGGGAGTGCTGCTTCCGTTCACTTGCCTGCTTGTCAGCGCCCTTTCCGGCCACTTCGCCACCACACCTCGCGGCCCCCGCTCCGCGGGTGCCGCTCGAAGGCGAGAGACTTTTGTGGAGGATCCAGCCCCGGCTCCAGGACGTGCTTTTGAGCACCAACGCAACTCCAGGGAAACCACAGCAGGACTTCCAGCACTGAGGCGCGACTGCGAGGACCAGCGTGCCCAGCGGCGCTGATTGGCCGCAGCTGGTCCTCTTCCTGCCCCCTCCACCATAAAAACAGCGCGGTGTGAGTGCTGCCTGGGTGCTGCCTGGGATTCCAAGACCGACCCTGTGGGAGTGCTGCTTCCGTTCACTTGCCTGCTTGCCAGCGCCCTTTCCGGCCACTTCGCCACCACGCCTCGCGGCCCCCGCTCCGCGGGTGCCGCTCGAAGGCGAGAGACTTTTGTGGGGGATCCAGCCCCGGCTCCAGGACGTGCTTTTGAGCACCAACGCAACTCCAGGGAAACCACAGCAGGACTTCCAGCACTGAGGCGGGACTGCGAGGACCAGCGTGCCCAGCGGCGCTGATTGGCCGCAGCTGGTCCTCTTCCCGCCCACTCCACCTGTTTATTTTACTGATAAGCAGTCACTCGAACGCGCACGCGGGACGCGCGCGGGGCAAACGCCGGGGCTAAGACCGGGCAAAGAGCGGGCCGCTTTAGGCCGTTAGAGGCAGTTAGAGACTGGGCTGGGCCACCCCATTTGATTTTTTCAACTACACTGTCCATTTTGAATCCACCATGGCAACCCGTGAGTTTAGAGACAGAGCAGCCAAATCTAAACTTAAAAATGGTACCCTGGACGATTTCATCACCAGGACCCACACTGCCATTGACAACGAAATAACTAAGATGCAACACAGGGTTTCAATAGAACTCGAAGCGGCTAGAAGATTGTCAGTCGAGCTAACTGCAGCCAAAAAATCCTCTCTCGGTCCTATTGCTTGGGCGAAAACACCAGAGCGCCCGCCAGGCCTCACACCAACCCTGATTGTCACAAACGCCGATATCCACACTACACAAGCAGATAGTATATCTCCCCCACAGGGGACATTTCTACAAAACCCTATTCCCTCCCCAAATTCTCATCCGGGTGCGAATGAAGAACAAAAAAAGGGAACTGAGGAGGGTTTACCCTCTAAAGTCGAACCCATCCCCGTTTTACAAGAAAAAGGTGATAGTTTACTCAAATCACAAAAGCACCCACACAATAAAAGGAAGCGCAACCCTACTTCGGCATACTCAAGAAAAAAGGCCAAAGTGGCGAAGGCGCAGCTACCAACAAAGGCACTTCCCCCTGCTACATTGCCACTACCAAAACCTTCTCCCCTGGTAACATGCCAAGAAAACACTTCCCCTCATACAGTAGTCATCCAAGAAAACAACGATCTTATCATAGAAAGTGACACTGCAGGGACCCCGCTATGTACCATTAAGGGGAAGGACGTCGAATTTCTTACTATTGTCTGGGAAACACTAAAAAAACTACTTTCCCCACTAGAAAAGAGATTCACACACATAGAAACACAGCTACTAGAAATTGAAAAAAGCATACTAAACCTGGCAACCATCACCATGCAGAATCCCAAAATCTTAAGTTCAAAAGGACCCTTGCTACCAGCAGCACCTCCTGATCCTACTATTCAAGCTGTTGCGAGTCCGTGCCCCCCTCCCAAGGTCAAGTCATCAGGAACCATTAACACACTTCCGCCTGCTGCAACCTCCTCTTCTACTATCCCCACTGCTACAACTAAGGTCAAACCAATACCGAAACCCCGAACCAAGGTAGAAACTCATAATCCCCCCAGTAGGGTAATGTCAAACATCATGCAACCGGGGGCTGCATCCTTCCCGCCACCCCCCTTAGCCATACCTGGCCAAAGAGCACCTGCCCCGACTGACCTTCTCAATCCGAGGCAAAATGGCCAGAATACAAATCCTCCAACATCGCAGAGAGCCAGCACCAGTTTTATACGATCAAGGGGATTTGTAGATCTTCCCCCAGAGGTTAGCCCCTATGTTGTGGTGCTGACTGGGGTAACCGAATTGACGTACAACCAGCAGGAAAACTTTGCCTCTTTAAAGAATAAGGTGATCCACTGGTTGGACGCCAATAAACCAATACCCAACCACCTAAGGAGCAAAATCCTTATGGTACGGAGGGTACCCTGGGTAGGGACCACACAAAAGTCCACCTACGGAGACTGTGTGATTATCTCCTTTGAGGATTCAAACACTGCTCACGCCATTTACTCATGGATTAACCATAGCTCAACCGCATCAATAATAGCAAGACCACTCACTTTTTTCTATCCACCATGTGCCCCTCCAGTTCAGGGGGGGAATTGGAGTAGGATGCAGGTGAGGAACCATACATGGGGAGCTCAAAGTAACTGGTGGGAGGATACACGGGGAGGATGGAACGGGGTCCCAACTTCCAATAGATATGGATGCCTTGAGGAAGTAGACTGACTTCTACACCCAACAACCACTGTACCCCCCTCACCCACCCCAAACTGCGCCCGTATTCAGTCCACGGGCATTGCACCAACAACCAGTGTTCTAAATATACACATGGTCGGTCAATCTTTTCCATCAACATCACCCCACATAGTGACTAACGATCCTAGACTAGGGGCAGACAGGCTAGTCACATGCTCACCCAAGGGTGCAACTATTGATTCCAACCTGAGGCTGGAGCTTAACCCTCCCATTCCAAACAGCCTCAAACTAAATAGTGCCCCATTTGATCCTCCCCCTTCTAACCAGTGCGGGACACTTGTAGCACAAGAGCGCCCCGCAAAACTAGACACTAGAAGTACACTAGAGGCTCAAGGCATAATTTCCATTTTGTCCTGGAATGTGGCAGGGCTAGCCAACAAAGTAGACACCCCTGACTGGACAGATCTAGTAGAGGGTTATGACATATGTCTCTTACAAGAGACATGGGCTAGAGAACAATTCAGCCGCCAGGGATTCGCTATCTTCAACACTGAAGCGAAATGGGGAGGAAAGGGTCGACCCTCAGGAGGACTTTCGACTTGGGTTGGGTCCCATTTGGCCTGCAGGGCCACACATCTGGAAACTAATTCCTGTGACTTCCAGTGTGTCTCCCTTGACTGGTCATGTGGAGGGAAGCTTGTACTGATTAATTTTTATTCAAGGCCAGTGGGGGTTGCTGCAACATCGGGCCCAGTGGAAGACCTAGCACAGTTCCTGGATACACATAATTTTTCCTCCCCTTTAATCATAGGTGGAGATTTTAACCAGCAATACGAACCACTTCCTGACTACATGAAAGGCATATCCAGTGAGGAGGATGACCTATGGGAAATTCCTACCCTGGCAGATCCAGTGACCAAGGCATGTTCCCCCCTTGCCATTCAGATAATGTCCCTCACTCTCAGTCACTCTATGAGGGCGTGTAACGGCCGGACTGTGGGTGATATACCCCCTAAAAACACCTTTAATAGGCCGGGCCATGAGTCACGGATCGACTATATAATGGTCCCAACCAGGGATTGGAGGAGGGTGAAAGATTTTAAAATTATCACCAGAAACGATAGTGACCACAATCTCCTTTCACTAAAATTCCAGATCCCTGATCGAAAATTAGAAAAGGTAGACCATAATGCACCCTCACAGCCCGACCTAGTGCTATCCAGCAATAGGCGTAGAATAAAATGGACCAAATTGCTGGAAAATCACAACAATATTAAGAGACTCTACGCACTGGTCGCCCCCGTCCTGGAAAAGGTAGAGTGCTGCTTGAACCATCCAGCTAGCGAATCCGAGACCAAAACCACGGGTAGCTTGGGTACACAGGCACAATTGGCTATTCTTGGCAACATCCATTCGGAGCTATGCACTAATCTTGCAGAGGTACTGAACCCAGTTGCCAGGCCTCGCAAGCCCAAACAGAGAAGAGCGACCTGGTTCAATGCCTCTTGCAGGGAAGCAAAAACCCTATTGTTGGAATCACTGAAAGCACGAGATGCTCCAAACATAATTAGGGAGAGACGAGCAGCCTACAAATCTGCCCTCCACACTGCAAAAATAGACTGGGACGAGGACAATTGGACAAAAATAACAGCTGCCCTCGCTTGTCAGGACTCACGGACCTTTTGGCAAATTGTCAGGCACGGCTCGGCCGAACCACTTGCAGCAGTCGAGGCCTGTATAGCACCATCTGTCTGGGAGGATCATTTTAAAAACCTATATCAACCACATAGCAGTGATAGTGGAAGAACTGAACTCGCTGGAGAGTCCCCCAAAATCATAAACGGTTTAATTGACATTGATGGCTTCAGCACAGAAGAAGTCACCCTGGCAATTTCCTCCCTGTCTGCAGGTAAGGCGCCGGGGCTAGACAGGCTCCCAGGCGATCTTTATAAGCACGAACCCAAAGTCTGGGCTCCCTATCTTGGGGTACTATTCAATTCCATTCTGAAAGGTCTGCCAATCCCTTCCACCTGGTCAGGGGCAGAAATAGTGCCAATTTTCAAAAAGGGGTCCCCCCTCCTCCCTGCAAACTATAGGCCTATAAGCCTAATTGACGTTTCCCAGAAACTGTTCTCTAAGCTCCTGTTAAATCGCTTACACGAGTGGATTAGGGACTTCAACATCCTTAGCCCTTTCCAAGCAGGCTTTAGGGAGAAGGTCTCCACAGTGGATCAGGTCTTCCGTCTCGCCCTCATTCACTGGAAAACAGTACAGTTGGAGGGTGGCAGCCTCTACACTGTATTTGTGGACCTGAGGGCAGCGTTCGACCTGGTCCCGAGGAACAAGCTGTGGGAGGTCCTTGACAAACTGGGGGTCCCCGAAGGTCTATTGAAATTGATAATCCGCCTCCACACTAGCAATTTTGCCCAGGTTAGATGCGGCAGGATGGGGGAATTGTCTGAGAAGTTCCCCGTTGGCAGGGGGGTAAGGCAGGGTTGTGTGCTTGCACCAACCCTGTTCTGCCTCTATGTCAACGGGGTAATCCCTCACTTAGCGGGCGTATCCAACTCTGACGCCCCAAAATTGGCTGCTGAGAGGGTGTCAGCCATCATGTTTGCCGACGACACACTGCTTTTATCCAAGTCGGCAAAAGGCATCCAGCGCATCCTTGATGGCTTTGTGGATTTCTGCGAGGCCCATGGGTTGGAAATCAACGCCGCTAAGACGAAATTCATGGTCCTCAACCCCCCACAGAAATTTCACTTCAGCCCAAGCATTGCACATATTAAGCTGGAAAGGGTAAAAACCTTCGAATACTTGGGAATCGTATTAAATGATAAATTTACCTGGAGCTCCCATTTGGAGAAAGCTGCACTGAAACTGACCCAGCATTCGGGAGGTATAATGAAGCTCCTGGCAAACAACAAATCCTCAATCAGGCCGATCGGCCCCCCATTACAGATTTACAAATCCCAGGCCAAGGGGGCTGTTATCTATGGTTCTGAACTCTGGGGCCATTAAAACACATCAAAACTGTTGAAGGTGGAAAACAAATTTATTCGTAACCTTGTTGGACTACCACCGAGCACCCCCCTTGTCCCCCTCAGGATGGACCTAGGCCTATGCCCGCTTGATGAGGACCTGGCCCTACGCCCATTGGCCTTCTGGCGTAGAATATGGACAACTCCAGAATTGGACAGTTACAGGGAAGGACTCCGGGAGGTTCTGGCCACTCCAGGTGCCGGAAAAATTAAATGGCTCAATTCCATCAAACTAGAACTGGAGGCCTTAGGTCTCCCAACTATGTGGTCTGACCCCCAGAATACGTGCTACATCATTTCTAAGAAGGATCTAGCCAGGTTATACCGTGAAAGCAAACTTTCCCTGATCCTCAGCCACCAACACTTGGGGTCATTGACAGCTTCCTTTCTGTCCCACAAGGTGAATTATAATATGGAACCCACTCTAGATAAAATCTATCCCTCCTTACTGAGGAAATTATATCTCCAGTGGAGACATGGATCTCTCCCCATCAGAACTTTCACAACCAAATGGAGTCACGATCCAAGTGGCACCTGTCCAGCATGCAGAAATTCGGAAGAAAGTGAGCTCCACATCCTTTTTTTCTGTCCAGCTTACCATGGGATTCGCAGGCACTGGATTCTCCCCTTATGTAGGAATCTGGGATTCAAGAAGTGTTTGCATGCTTTTAGAGTCTTAAAAACTGATTTGTCAGACCATATCGTGTTCGCTATGGCCAAGTACTTGGGCGCCCTCTGGTCCATCAGAAGAAAATGCCTCAAAACATAGACTTGAGCACGGATCTGCTTCTAGTACATATGGTCTTCTTTCTAGCAATGTTTTTATGAATTTTAAAAATCACTGTATAAATCATTTAAATGAACTGTTTTATAAAATTGTCTTTTATGGTAAACTTTTACCGAAATAAAGATTTTTGAACTTGTTATTATGTTGCCCAATAGGGAAAGAGATAGAGGCTTTCTCAATACAGTACAGCGCTTCTTCATTTTAGACTAACCTTGTAAAATTCTCCTACCCAGTTCTCCTAAAGATGTATCATACACCCAAAAACACTTGCCATAGAAAGAAAAGCCGGACAGTTTTCCAACAATTGTAGTGTCTGATATATTCCTATCAATATTGTCTAATCCTAACTGTAAAATATCATTGTTACGATTTATACAACCTATTTCATCATTGCTGTGACAAGCAGCACCCAGATGCAGGAATTCAGCCCAAGCTCTTCTGTAAGCTAAACGTGTACTGTAAGCAAGAGGATGTTCAACTAAGCTCCATATCTTTAATCTGCTAGCTCCCATACCTCTTGAGGAATCTGAGTTTTCACTGGGTCTGCTCCTGGTGCCAAACCACGGAATCTCATTCCCAATGAGATAACGCATCTGCTATATTATTATCCAAACCTGGGACATGTTTTACTTTAAACGTTACAGTGAACATCAAGCAACCAACAATGAATCTCTGTAATAATTTCAGCAAACGTCTATCTTTCGCCTTTTGACCATTGACCAGGTCAACCACAGTTTTGTTGTCCACATGGAAAAGAACGGTTTTGTTTGACAACGCTACAATCAGAGGAAAGAATTCGAAAAATGTTATACAACACTTTTCTGTAATCCACTTCTCTGGCCAGGTTTCAGCACATCACTTGCCATCCCAGAAGAGCCCAAAGCTATTGCCCTGATGCATTGGAGAAAATCTGAATTGACCATACCTTTTTTTCATCTAAAGACCAAATGGTGACCCCATTGAAGACCTTAAGAAACGTAATCCATACTTCGAAGACACTCAAACTCTGTGATGATGTAAGGTAATACCTGACATAGCTAAAACCTAGCCGTGGACAGAAGGACCTGCCAGCTTTCACCACCTTGCACGCAAAATTCAAATGACCCAATAATCGTTGCATCTCGAACAAGGTGAGTTTTGAGATAACCTAGCATGTTCCAAGAAATCCAAATTCTCTTTTACTTTTGCTAATGGCAACCTGGCCTCCATTTTCTTTGTGTCAATTTCAATGTCCAGAAAAATTAAACATGTTGCATGGCCCTCTTTTTTCTCCTCAGCCAGAGACACACCTAATTCCTTGGTTATAGCCTGAAAAAACTGAAGCGCTCTGCCACACTGTTGAGTCTTTGTTACATCGTTACAAACAGAAAGTCATCCAGATAATGCAACACTTGAACATGACCTGATCTAAAAGAGAAAAGCCATTGAAGAAATGAACTAAAATCTTCAAAAAGTTGACAAGAAACTGCACAACCAATAGGCAAAACTTTATCGACAAAATATTGCCCTTCAAAATGGATACCAAGCAATACAAAATCCCATGGGTGTGCAGGGAGTAATCTAAAATCAGATATAATGTCACATTTTACCAACTCCGCATGTGAGCTGGGTTTACTCACCAGTTCGAGAGCCACATCTACTGTAGCAAACTGTACCATAGTATCTCCATTAGCTATGAAATCGTTCACTGACAAACCTTATGGTCATGACAAATGTTGTATCATGCGAAATTTGCCATGTGCCTTTTTTGGAACAACACCCAAGGGAGAAATGATAAGGTCGGGAAGAGGCCAGGTAGAAAAAGGACCAGCCATTCTGCCCTCAGCAATTTCTGAATGCAACTTCTTAGCAATAATGTGTGGTCACTGATTAGCAGATTTCAAATTAAGATCAAACCTGCAGCATATAGGACCTTGGTAACCAAGTCGGAAGCCTTCTTTGAAACCCCATTCCAATTTTAAAGCTTTGTCCCGCAGAGGATAAACTGAAGCCAATAAAATAGCTTGGGGATATCAATTGGGGTAACTGCCCTTGTAGTTAGGCTGGAATGGACCACCCTGCCCTCTACCCTGACCGGTATGGGCTTGTTCGCTGAAACATTCCAAAATGGTGTGCTTACCACTGCATTTTGAACACTCATGTCTGTATTTACAGGGATACTTTTGCCATTACCCTCGGTTAAAATTCCAGCATGTTCCCGTAATGAGTGATTGAGGTTTGGCCCAAGTACCCACCCCTTCCGGGTGTGTCTGTTAAGAAAAGGCCGGTGAGTAATAGCAAGCCCACTGGCAGTATGCATGGTAGGAGGAGGACTCTGCGGATACATCCATTGAACCCATAATTCGTTGTCAACCTCCCTCCAGGGTTTATCAGGAACAATTTAAGGGGCATATGTATGAAAGTCTGTGTTTGCATTTCTCAAAATGCAATTTTTAGTTAATCGCATTTTGAGAATTGCAAACCGTGGTGTAAATAAAAAATCGCAAATAAATTGCGATTCTCAAAAATTCGCAGAATGAGCCTGCAACCCTGCAATTAGCGGTTCTTTAATTGCGATTCCTCAAATAAAGAATCGCAAAAATAGTGAATCTGCAATTCCAGTGCAGTTGATGACATCTCACCCAGTAAGTGGGACTGCCCATGCTGCACCTGATTGCCTGAGGCTGAGTCAGAGGCTGTGAGGAGAGGCAGAGAACTGAGCACAGCATTTTCAAACTTTACCAATGGATCCTCAGGACAAAGAGAAGGACGAGGAGGCTGGGAAAAAGAGAAATCAGCAGCTCAGCAAGAGAGAGCAGGAGGTGCTGATAGAGTTGATGGTACAGAGCCATGAATTATTGTTTGGGAAAAAAATCACTCCGTATACCAGAGTCTAGAAAGAGGAAAATATGGCTGGACATCCAGGCAAAGGTAAATGCCATTGGTTTGACCCAGTGCACTGTGGAGGACCTGAGAAAGTGATGGTCCGACATGCGCTCTAAGTCCAAGGAGAAGGTGGCAACCAGGCTGGCAGATGGTGGGGGAATACCAATTGCTTCACAATCGTTTGAGACACACGAATGTCAAAAAATTACAAGGAGCACTTTTCACAAGCCTATAGATGGCGTCACCTTCTGCAATCTTTAACCATTCTTAAGCAAAATGTATCAAAATAGTAACCGAACATACAAATACAGTCAAATCCCCCATTTTCTTGAGAAACATATCACAACTGAATTTTTCAAGAACTCATCAATTCAACAATGGTTCTCATACACTTTTAATATAATTTTCAGTTTCCTAATTCATCGTTGTATTACAATTCTTTGTAGTGTTATGGGTCCAAATGCATTTCGGGATTACCCTTCATCAGGGTCACACTAAAAGTAACAAGAGTAAATTAAATTCCTAATTATTTCTGTGATTCTGACATAGTCATGTATTTAAACCATCCTATGATTCAATTTAAAGGTTTTTCATGAATATACCATATTCTGCAAATACATAAGTACGTCCAAAATGAAATAAGAAGAATGTATGACAAGATTCAAGCTTTTCACCAGAGTAAATATGAACGTGGAACACCAGGAAGTGTATGTGCGCAAGTATAGCCATAGACAGGTCAACCAACTAAACCCCCCCAAAAAAAATAACAAAACACCTGCTGTAATACATACAGTGCCTTTTATAACCCCAAAGATATGTAATATCTACATTTGATCCTCCGCAGCTCACCTCTCCACGGGCGAGGCACATATACATTGGGCTGACAGCAAACAGAAACAAAAATAGAGCTAAAAAATCAATCAACGATGCATCTCACAAGAAAACTACCAAAATATGTTGCTTAAATGTCCTCAAAGGTGTCACTTACATACAAAGGAAACGCGTCTCACTGTTGTCCTCCAACTTCCATCCTAAGGATTGTCGCAAATACTCCATCAGTGCTCCCATTGAAAAATGACTCACATCTAACCTTTATGCCAATGCTGAAAACATAAACAAAAATGAATGTGGAGACTGTTGTAGTAATTGTTTACTTCAACATATTTCAATCTATATGTTCATATATCAGATATGGCACTTTGTCTCAAAGTTACCTCGTGTCGTATAGTTTACTGGTTTCACCATGCCATTCAGGACAGCTTCGAGCTAAAAGACAAAGAAACGACCATTGTAACCTAAATCTGCCCGTAATTTACAAACAAGCATTTACAATGCAATGGTCTCGGCATCATTCAAGGAAGAGCTATTGGCATTGCTCATGACATTTCTTTTTTTTCTCTTTAAATCATATACACTCACTACTCTGCACTCACTACTCTGCACTCACTACTCTGCACTCACTACTCTGCACTCACTACTCTGCACTCACTACTCTGCACTCACTACTCACTACTCTGCACTCACTACTCACTACTCTGCACTCACTACTCTGCACTCACTACTCTGCACTCACTACTCTGCACTCACTACTCTGCACTCACTACTCTGCACTCACTACTCACTACTCTGCACTCACTACTCACTACTCTGCACTCACTACTCTGCACTCACTACTCTGCACTCACTACTCTGCACTCACTACTCTGCACTCACTACTCTGCACTCACTACTCACTACTCACTACTCTGCACTCACTACTCACTACTCACTACTCTGCACTCACTACTCACTACTCTGCACTCACTACTCACTACTCACTACTCTGCACTCACTACTCACTACTCTGCACTCACTACTCACTACTCTGCACTCACTACTCACTACTCTGCACTCACTACTCACTACTCTGCACTCACTACTCACTACTCACTACTCTGCACTCACTACTCTGCACTCACTACTCACTACTCTGCACTCACTACTCTGCACTCACTACTCACTACTCTGCACTCACTACTCACTACTCTGCACTCACTACTCACTACTCTGCACTCACTACTCTGCACTCACTACTCTGCACTCACTACTCTGCACTCACTACTCTGCACTCACTACTCTGCACTCACTACTCACTACTCACTACTCTGCACTCACTACTCACTACTCACTACTCTGCACTCACTACTCACTACTCTGCACTCACTACTCACTACTCTGCACTCACTACTCTGCACTCACTACTCTGCACTCACTACTCTGCACTCACTACTCTGCACTCACTACTCTGCACTCACTACTCACTACTCTGCACTCACTACTCACTACTCTGCACTCACTACTCACTACTCTGCACTCACTACTCTGCACTCACTACTCACTACTCTGCACTCACTACTCTGCACTCACTACTCTGCACTCACTACTCACTACTCTGCACTCACTACTCTGCACTCACTACTCTGCACTCACTACTCTGCACTCACTACTCTGCACTCACTACTCTGCACTCACTACTCTGCACTCACTACTCACTACTCTGCACTCACTACTCTGCACTCACTACTCACTACTCTGCACTCACTACTCTGCACTCACTACTCACTACTCTGCACTCACTACTCTGCACTCAAGTTTTCAAGTTTAAATACTTTATTCGACAACATTGTCATAAAAGCTTTCATCCCTATCTAAACATAATAAATACTAATCTAATGGTAAAAAACATATTAAATAGCATGCATTAGTGCATTGTTGGCGAATAAGAATCCATAAAATTTACACATTATTTTTTTTAAAAAGTATCATCACAAGCCAAAGGAAGTTCATGTAGTTCATGGGGGTTTTAAAGTGCGCGTACGTATTATCCAGGCCCATCCCAGGAATTTGGCCACTGGAATTGCAAGTTGAGGGGCACAATTTGATTTCAAGACCCTGAAAGCCTCTACACATCTCTTTGTGCCCAGATTTCTACATGCCGGCTTCAGCCACCTATTCCTTGGGGCAGCATATAATGGACATACGAATAAAAAGTGCAAACTGTCTTCTATATGAGATTTACAATGGGAGCATGTGTTAACATTACCAGGGGACCATTTGACAGTAAAAGCATTTAGGGGCAGGGTGCCAACTCTGAACTGGAAAAACAGTTTCCTATCTAGAGGCTTGGAGATTATATCCCAATACTGTTCAAACATGGGGAGAGTTTTTATCTCTAAAAACTTGAATGTCAAGGCAGGAGGTTGGCTAGAGACCAATGCGGCATTATTTATCATTTCCCAGTATAACTTTTTTAATGTGTTCTTTGAAGGAAAGTCATCTGGGTCAGTTACTGTCCACAAGTGTTCAAGGTGCAATTTTTGAAGTAGTTTCCTCACTTCTTTTAACCAAACTACTTTATGGAAGATATCAGAGTTGTCAACATCTAATAAGGCAGCAGCATAGTGACTCAGTTCCGGGGTACATTTTATACGCCTCCAATATAAAAGGGGGCGAAGTCTGATCACGTCCTCAATCCTTTTCCTCCCCAGATCATAATGGAGGGGGATGGAGGGAGTACTCTGTGGGACTCCGATTAAGCCCCGCAGGAATTTATTTTCTGCCACTGATAGAACATTCAAGTTGGTAAAACCCCAAAGTTCTGACCCATAAAGGCATGCACCCAGCACTTTCATGCCGTAGATTTCCAATGTTGGCTGTATTGGTCTTGTAAATGAAGTTTTATACTTCTTGGCTATTGCCCCTGCCAACTGGTTATATTTTAACATTACAAAGTCCATGTGGGATCTCCAATTCATACTGGCGTTCAGAGAGATGCCTAGATAGGTAAAGGCATCCACTTCTTCCAAAAAAGCCCCGTTATGAACCATTTTCCCCTTGAATTTCTTGGTGGGATTCAGGTTCATGAATTTTGTTTTTGATGTATTTATTTCTAGGCCACGGATCCGACAGAATTCGCCAAAAGCGTTTATTGTCTTTTGCAGACCGCTTGGGGTCCGCGAGACCAGCAGAGTGTCATCCGCGAACATAAGAACTGGTACTCGCTTCCCATCTAGTAGTGGAGCATCCGTTGGAACTTGCTGCAGAAAATCCACAATGCCATTTATGTAGAGGGAGAATAGCGTGGGGGCCAGGACACAGCCCTGTCTTACTCCTCTCTCCACAGGGAAAGTTTCCGTGACCTCCCCCTGGGCTCCCCACCTAATCCGGGCATAGTTGTTCTCGTGGAGTCTTACAAGCAAAGTTAATAGTTCCGGGCTTATTCCTAGATCCCTTAAAACATCCCAAAGTTTTTGGCGGGGAACTAAATCAAACGCGGCCTTTAGATCTACAAAAACAGCGAACAGGGGACCATTTAGCAGGGTGACGTTTTTCCAATATAAAGTTAAAAAGTGAAACACCTGGTCAACAGAGCTGGTTAAAGGGCGAAATCCGGCTTGATAAGGCGAAAGAATGTCCTTGTCAACTATCCAGGCTTGAAGCTTGTTTTGGACCAGCCTACCCATCAATTTTTGGGCACAGTCGATGAGGCTGATTGGCCTGTAGTTGCTTGCTAAAGCCTTATCCCCTTTTTTATAAACAGGAATGATTTCTGCTCCTTTCCACGTTGGGGGAATCTTTGCCCCCTGTGCAATAGCATTCCCAAGCCATACAAAATATTTACACCAGTTATCTCTGTCTAACAAAAAAACGTCAGCCGGTATACCATCAATGCCTGGTGCCCTGCCTCTGGTCACTCCATCCATTGCCTCATGTACATCTTTTAGTGTGAATGGTCCGTTTGCAAAAAATATCCTATCTGGAGGAGGGACTGCCTGGGGACCTGTATTGTCAGCATATTGGGGTTTAAAGAAATCAACCCAGGACTCCTTCGGGACATGATTTTTTGGGCATTCAGCTACACCCCCTGAGCCCCATTTTAATATGGCCCAAAACTCTTTCTGGTGTTTGTCAGCACATGCCTTCTTCAGCTCTAACCAAAGATTCTCATCCCATTGCTTTTTTGCCTTTGCCTGGGTTTTCCTATATTCGTCCCTGGCTTTCAAAACTCCCGTTTTGGATCTTAGAGCATTACTAAGGTTATGCCTTGCTGCTCTACATGATTGGTCGTACCAACCCTTTTTTTTGGGTTGTCCAGTACCCTTCTTCTTCTTGCCCACTTTCAAGAATAACTTCTGAATGCTAGCAAAAAACATTGGCTGTGACTCTTCAATTATCATTTTAAAATTTACATCATTCATTAAAACCTGCAGTCTGGCAACTTCATCCATAACTAGCCCCTCAAGGACCTGCCTATCCTCTGCATTGGCTACTAAAGTTGTCCATCTAACATGACGAACGTTGTTTGTTGAAACAATATCTGAAGTCATAAGGTTACTAGCTAAATTTTCTGTCATTATTTTTTGTTCTAGGTTGAATATTAAAGACAAGGGATTGTGATCACTCTCCAGCCTAGATATGACCTGCATATCGATCACTTTGTTCCAGACTCTAACATCTATCAGAATATAATCAATTCTACTACTTGATCTTAGGTTATCAAAGGTATGCCTACCCTGAGCATCAGAGGGAGTGCGGCCATTTACTGCCCTCAATCCTCTGGCTAGGCATAAGCTTTTCACCTGGATAGCTACTTGTGTCCATTTTTTAACCACTGGAATGTCTAACTGGGGAATTCCCCATTTGGTATCTTCTTCGTATGTCAGATCATTGTCCTCACAACCTAGAGGTTCAAATGTTGTATTTAGGTCTCCTCCTACTAAGATGTTATACAGGGTCGATAACTTCTCTAGGTCAGCGTCTAGATCTACTACTATGTCTGAGGGTATACCCCCTGGGGTCCCCCTAGCATAGATGTTGTATATTGCCAACTTGCAACCATCGGTACAAGTAAGCAGTATAGAGAGTAGGTCGCTGTTAGAAATGAGGTTCTGCTTAATGGTGCATTGGAGAGCTTGCCGTATCCATATAATTAAACCCCCTGAAGGGCGTCCCTTTGCATTCTTTTTCGCGGGCACATGAAAATTTAAGAATCCCAGGCGAAACACTGGTGACACTGACCATGTCTCTTGTAACAGTACAATGTCATAAGAATCTATAAAGTCACACCATTCCGGGGTCTCAATTTTATATTGGATACCTGCAATATTCCAAGAAATGATCCTGATGGAACTTTCTCCTTCCATACTCCTCTTGTTTAAGGGAGTAGTCAGGTTAGGGGAAGGCTCACCAGGAGGGAACCTCATTTCAACCAATTTAATACCTGGTTGGGCAGCAAATGGGCTGTTCTTCCCTGGTTTAGTGGTATAGTCTCCCGGGTCGTGTATCCTACGATCTATTGTTTCTATCATAGCGGAACTAGGATTCCCAGGCTGGACCTCTATAAACTTTGGTTGCCCTACACCCATCTGGTTACCCAGTCAATCACATTGGCTCAATCCTGATATGGCAGAAAACCTGTTTTCTAGCGTAATTCCCCAGTTATTTTTGTTTGGCGGACATCTGGCTTTTCTTAATACAGGGTTCCATTTAGTTTTTAACAACGTTGGATTTATAGTATTTCCCTTTTTTATGTAAAAGAAATCCAGCGTTAATGGCACTATTTCTGTAGATCTTCGCTGAGGGGGGTATATATTTGCTAGTATGTTTGGTAGGACTTCAGGATCTGAGAGGTGCAACACCACGCAATCCCCCCTAAACTTTTTAATGCCACCCCCAATCCATTCGACCCTTCTAGCTTTTACTACTTCCTGTGCCAGCTGGTCCCTGCCTCCTGGTTTAAAAGCCATGTTCTTTGATAACCAATGAAGTGATTTGTTTATCAAAGAAGGGATATTCTCCTCTTGTCCTAATTCTAGTTGAGGAACATTTGCTAGAACCAGTATTAATGGGGAAGCTTCCACTACTAATTCTACAGGACCCTTATCTATATTCTCTAACTCGTTGGTATTTCTGGTAACAGGCCCAGTTGGATCCTCAACCCTGGGAACTGGATTTAGAGTTCCCATCCCTTCTCCCCCTTGTCCAGATTGGCGCATGATGTTTTGGGAAGTGCTTGCGGCACTATCTGGGCAAGTTATGGTTTTAGTATTTATAGGGATTGCCATTGCCAAATTTGTTGGAACAGACCTAGGTGTTTCTGTTATTGTTTTTTGCAGAAGCGATCCCAATCTAGTGACCTCTGCTGTGAGCAGGTCAATTTTACTTAAGAGTGGTTTAGTAATCGTTTTAATTTTGTTATCTATGGCGTTCAGTAGCTTTTTGAATTGATCTTCGTCTAGATGGATTCCACCTCCCCCATTATTCCCAGTGTCGTCCCCATTTTTATCTTCGGAGGAGGCCTCAGGACACTTTTTACCTGATCTAAGTCCGCCCCTTTTTGGTATATTTTTACCCTTATTTTTCGTTACTCTAGGGGCTGGCACCGGTGTGGGGGCTTCCTCCTCTATGGTGTTAGTGTTTCAGCATCAATAGTACACTCGGGAACAGGTTCATTAATTTCAACTAATAATTGGGTCAGTGAATTAGTATCAGGGATTTGAAAAACCTCATTACTAATGTCCAGAACTGAAACTGGTGGAGGTGTATTGTCGATAAGCATGTCCGGCGAATAGCTAAGACCCAAAGATGACCTCCTATCCTGGTTAATTTTGGCAACTTTTTGTACCATGTAATTTTCTATTGTATTTAGTGGAGCAGAAGATGCTTTGGGTTTAGTCATATTGATATAAGCAAAGGTAGTCCTTTGGATGACAAACAATGTGAAGGTCCAGACAAATATAGGAGTGGAGGGGTAGCAGCACTTACTTAATTAGAATGGACAGCGTTCTCGGCCCTGCTCCTGCCTCTTCGTGCCGATGAGGGCCGTAGAGGGCCCGCCCTTTGCCCGGGCTTCGCCCCGGGCGTCCCGCTCGCGTCCCGCGAAGCGGGTGTCTGCGGCGCTTAAGTGCACCTCCTGGTGCCCTGGCGTCGTCAGAAACGCGTGGAGTCTGCTGTTCTTAGACTCTTGGCGGTGGCGGCGTGTTTCTGGGCTTTCTGGCTGCCTCTCGATGACTCCTCGATTTACAAAAGGGGGTGGTGATGAACAGAGTGTCTGAATTGAGCAGACCACTCTTACCCAGTCCAAAGATCAGGGCTTGATCCATCACCGTTATTTATCTCACTGCCCCATCCCAGCTCAGAACCTGGCTATATGCAAATCAGTCTGTCCCTGGCCCAGTGCATCATGGGAACAGGGCAGACTAAACTACCAAGCCAATTCTTTACCAGAAAGGAGACAAGCTACCGGGGACCGGTTTCTGGCATTTCAGCCTCTTCGGCCCGGTGTAAGAATTGGCTTTTGTAGTTTGGTTTGCCCTGTTCCCATCATGCACTGGGACAGGAACAGACTAATTTGCATACAGCCAGGTTCTGAAACTGGGATGGTGCAGTGAGCTAAAAAACGGTGTTGGATCTAGCCCTGATCTCTTGACTGGGTGAGAGCTTTCTGCTTAATTCAGAGACTCTGTCCCTCACCACCCCTTGTTGTAAATATTCTCGATGACTCCTGGCGGTGGCGGCAACTTTTCAGGTAGGTGCTGCTTCCTTAGTCGATTCCCCCGCTCTGCCGGTGTCTGCGGCGCTTAAGTGCGCCTCCTGGCGCCCTGGCGTCGTCAGAAACGCGCGCCGCCGCGTAGGCTGCCGGGAATTGTAGTCCCGGAGCGGCGGCGCGTGGAGTCTGCTGTTCTTAGACTCTTGGCGGTGGCGGCGTGTTTCTGGGCTTTCTGGCTGCCTCTCGATGACTCCTGGCAGTGGCGGCAACTTTTCAGGTAGGTGCTGCTTCCTTAGTCGATTCCCCCGCTCTGCCGGTGTCTGCGGCGCTTAAGTGCGCCTCCTGGCGCCCTGGCGTCGTCAGAAACGCGCGCCGCCGCGTAGGCTGCCGGGAATTGTAGTCCCGGAGCGGCGGCGCGTGGAGTCTGCTGTTCTTAGACTCTTGGCGGTGGCGGCGTGTTTCTGGGCTTTCTGGCTGCCTCTCGATGACTCCTGGCGGTGGCGGCAACTTTTCAGGTAGGTGCTGCTTCCTTAGTCGATTCCCCCGCTCTGCCGGTGTCTGCGGCGCTTAAGTGCGCCTCCTGGCGCCCTGGCGTCGTCAGAAACGCGCCCCGCCGCGTAGGCTGCCGGGAATTGTAGTCCCGGAGCGGCGGCGCGTGGAGTCTGCTGTTCTTAGACTCTTGGCGGTGGCGGCGTGTTTCTGGGCTTTCTGGCTGCCTCTCGATGACTCCTGGCGGTGGCGGCAACTTTTCAGGTAGGTGCTGCTTCCTTAGTCGATTCCCCCGCTCTGCCGGTGTCTGCGGCGCTTAAGTGCGCCTCCTGGCGCCCTGGCGTCGTCAGAAACGCGCGCCGCCGCGTAGGCTGCCGGGAATTGTAGTCCCGGAGCGGCGGCGCGTGGAGTCTGCTGTTCTTAGACTCTTGGCGGTGGCGGCGTGTTTCTGGGCTTTCTGGCTGCCTCTCGATGACTCCTGGCGGTGGCGGCAACTTTTCAGGTAGGTGCTGCTTCCTTAGTCGACTATTCTGCACTCACTACTCTGCACTCACTACTCTGCACTCACTACTCTGCACTCACTACTCTGCACTCACTACTCTGCACTCACTACTCTGCACTCACTACTCACTACTCTGCACTCACTACTCACTACTCTGCACTCACTACTCTCTGCACTCACTACTCACTACTCTGCACTCACTACTCTCTGCACTCACTACTCTCTGCACTCACTACTCTCTGCACTCACTACTCTCTGCACTCACTACTCTCTGCACTCACTACTCTCTGCACTCACTACTCTCTGCACTCACTACTCTCTGCACTCACTACTCTGCACTCACTACTCTGCACTCACTACTCTGCACTCACTACTCTGCACTCACTACTCTGCACTCACTACTCTGCACTCACTACTCTGCACTCACTACCCTGCACTCACTACCCTGCACTCACTACTCTGCACTCACTACTCTGCACTCACTACTCTACACACTCACAACTCTGCACTCACTAGTGTGCACTCACTACTCTGCACTCACTACTTTGCACTCACTACTCACTACTCTGCACTCACTACTCACTACTCAGCACTCACTACTCTGCACTCACTACTCTGCACTCACTACTCGGCACTCACTACTCGGCACTCACTACTCACTACTCTGCACTCACTACTCACTACTCTGCACTCACTACTCTGCACTCACTACTCTGCACTCACTACTCGGCACTCACTACTCTGCACTCACTACTCACTACTCTGCACTCACTACTCTGCACTCACTACTCACTACTCTGCACTCACTACTCTGCACTCACTACTCTGCACTCACTACTCTGCACTCACTACTCTGCACTCACTACTCTGCACTCTGCACTCACTACTCTGCACTCTGCACTCACTACTCTGCACTCTGCACTCACTACTCTGCACTCTGCACTCACTACTCTGCACTCACTACTCTGCACTCACTACTCTCTGCACTCACTACTCTCTGCACTCACTACTCTCTGCACTCACTACTCTCTGCACTCACTACTCTCTGCACTCACTACTCTGCACTCACTACTCTGCACTCACTACTCTGCACTCACTACTCTGCACTCACTACTCTCTGCACTCACTACTCTCTGCACTCACTACTCTCTGCACTCACTACTCTGCACTCACTACTCTGCACTCACTACTCTGCACTCACTACTCTGCACTCACTACTCACTACTCACTATTCTGCACTCACTACTCACTACTCACTACTCTGCACTCACTACTCTGCACTCACTACTCTGCACTCACTACTCTGCACTCACTACTCTGCACTCACTACTCGGCACTCACTACTCTGCACTCACTACTTTGCACTCACTACTCACTACTCTGCACTCACTACTCACTACTCACTACTCACTACTCTGCACTCACTACTCTGCACTCACTACTCTGCACTCACTACTCTGCACTCACTACTCTGCACTCACTACTCGGCACTCACTACTCTGCACTCACTACTTTGCACTCACTACTCACTACTCTGCACTCACTACTCACTACTCACTACTCTGCACTCACTACTCTGCACTCACTACTCTGCACTCACTACTCTGCACTCACTACTCTGCACTCACTACTCTGCACTCACTACTCGGCACTCACTACTCTGCACTCACTACTTTGCACTCACTACTCACTACTCTGCACTCACTACTCACTACTCACTACTCTGCACTCACTACTCTGCACTCACTACTCTGCACTCACTACTCTGCACTCACTACTCTGCACTCACTACTCAGCACTCACTACTCTGCACTCACTACTCTGCACTCACTACTCTGCACTCACTACTCTGCACTCACTACTCTGCACTCACTACTCTGCACTCACTACTCGGCACTCACTACTCGGCACTCACTACTCTGCACTCACTACTTTGCACTCACTACTCACTACTCTGCACTCACTACTCACTACTCACTACTCTGCACTCACTACTCTGCACTCACTACTCTGCACTCACTACTCTGCACTCACTACTCGGCACTCACTACTCTGCACTCACTACTCTGCACTCACTACTTTGCACTCTGCACTCACTACTCTGCACTCACTACTCTGCACTCTGCACTCACTACTCTGCACTCTGCACTCACTACTCTGCACTCTGCACTCACTACTCTGCACTCACTACTCTCTGCACTCACTACTCTCTGCACTCACTACTCTGCACTCACTACTCTGCACTCACTACTCTGCACTCACTACTCTGCACTCACTACTCACTACTCACTATTCTGCACTCACTACTCACTACTCACTACTCACTATTCTGCACTCACTACTCACTACTCACTACTCTGCACTCACTACTCTGCACTCACTACTCTGCACTCACTACTCACTACTCTGCACTCACTACTCTGCACTCACTACTCTGCACTCACTACTCTGCACTCACTACTCTGCACTCACTACTCTGCACTCACTACTCTGCACTCACTACTCTGCACTCACTACTCACTACTCTGCACTCACTACTCTGCACTCACTACTCACTACTCTGCACTCACTACTCACTACTCACTATTCTGCACTCACTACTCACTACTCTACACTCACTACTCTGCACTCACTACTCTGCACTCACTACTCTGCACTCACTACTCTGCACTCACTACTCTGCACTCACTACTCGGCACTCACTACTCGGCACTCACTACTCTGCACTCACTACTTTGCACTCACTACTCACTACTCTGCACTCACTACTCACTACTCTGCACTCACTACTCACTACTCTGCACTCACTACTCTGCACTCACTACTCTGCACTCACTACTCGGCACTCACTACTCTGCACTCACTACTTTGCACTCACTACTCACTACTCTGCACTCACTACTCTGCACTCACTACTCACTACTCTGCACTCACTACTCTGCACTCACTACTCACTACTCTTCACTCACTACTCTGCACTCACTACCCTGCACTCACTACCCTGCACTCACTACTCTGCACTCACTACTCTGCACTCACTACTCACTACTCACTATTCTGCACTCACTACTCACTACTCACTACTCTGCACTCACTACTCTGCACTCACTACTCACTACTCTGCACTCACTACTCTGCACTCACTACTCACTACTCTGCACTCACTACTCTGCACTCACTACTCTGCACTCACTACTCTGCACTCACTACTCACTATTCTGCACTCACTACTCACTACTCACTACTCTGCACTCACTACTCTGCACTCACTACTCGGCACTCACTACTCTGCACTCACTACTCTGCACTCACTACTTTGCACTCACTACTCACTACTCTGCACTCACTACTCTGCACTCACTACTCACTACTCTGCACTCACTACTCTGCACTCACTACTCACTACTCTGCACTCACTACCCTGCACTCACTACCCTGCACTCACTACTCTGCACTCACTACTCACTACTCTGCACTCACTACTCTGCACTCACTACTCTGCACTCACTACTCACTACTCTGCACTCACTACTCTGCACTCACTACTCTGCACTCACTACTCTGCACTCACTACTCTGCACTCACTACTCTGCACTCACTACTCTGCACTCACTACTCACTATTCTGCACTCACTACTCTGCACTCACTACTCACTATTCTGCACTCACTACTCACTACTCACTACTCGGCACTCACTACTCTGCACTCACTACTTTGCACTCACTACTCACTACTCTGCACTCACTACTCTGCACTCACTACTCACTACTCTGCACTCACTACTCTGCACTCACTACTCTGCACTCACTACTCACTACCCTGCACTCACTACCCTGCACTCACTACCCTGCACTCACTACTCTGCACTCACTACTCTGCACTCACTACTCTGCACTCACTACTCTGCACTCACTACTCTGCACTCACTACTCTCTGCACTCACTACTCTCTGCACTCACTACTCTCTGCACTCACTACTCACTACTCTGCACTCACTACTCTGCACTCACTACTCTGCACTCACTACTCTGCACTCACTACTCTGCACTCACTACTCACTACTCTGCACTCACTACTCTGCACTCACTACTCACTACTCTGCACTCACTACTCTGCACTCACTACTCTGCACTCACTACTCTGCACTCACTACTCTGCACTCACTACTCTGCACTCACTACTCACTACTCTGCACTCACTACTCTGCACTCACTACTCACTACTCTGCACTCACTACTCTGCACTCACTACTCTGCACTGCACTCACTACTCTGCACTCACTACTCTGCACTGCACTAACTACTCTGCACTCACTACTCACTACTCACTACTCACTACTCTGCACTCACTACTCTGCACTCACTACTCTGCACTCACTACTCTGCACTCACTACTCCGCACTCTTTACTCTGCACTCACTACTCACTACTCTGCACTCACTACTCTGCACTCACTACTCTGCACTCACTACTCTGCACTCACTACTCTGCACTCACTACTCTGCACTCACTACTCTGCACTGCACTCACTACTCTGCACTCACTACTCTGCACTGCACTCACTACTCTGCACTGCACTCACTACTCTGCACTCACTACTCTGCACTCACTACTCTGCACTCACTACTCTGCACTCACTACTCTGCACTCACTACTCTCTGCACTCACTACTCTCTGCACTCACTACTCTGCACTCACTACTCTGCACTCACTACTCTGCACTCACTACTCTGCACTCACTACTCTGCACTGCACTCACTACTCTGCACTGCACTCACTACTCTGCACTGCACTCACTACTCTGCACTGCACTCACTACTCTGCACTCACTACTCTGCACTGCACTCACTACTCTGCACTCACTACTCTGCACTGCACTCACTACTCTGCACTCACTACTCTGCACTCACTACTCTGCACTCACTACTCTGCACTCACTACTCTGCACTCACTACTCTCTGCACTCACTACTCTCTGCACTCACTACTCTGCACTCACTACTCTGCACTCACTACCCTGCACTCACTACCCTGCACTCACTACCCTGCACACTCACTACCCTGCACACTCACTACTCTGCACTCACTACTCTGCACTCACTACTCCAGAAATATTTTTCTAAAGCAACCGGACAACCACGCAGACTATACCGCACAGAAGATAAACTTCAGTTTGCCGTTATCCCCCCCCTCCACCCTACCCCCCCCAATGGCTGATGATTTATCAATACACTGGAAGCTTAAGGTCCAAAGGGTGACCTCTTCTGCTTAGTTTGGTACCTGTATATTGTCCTAACAGAGATGAGGCTGCTATTGTATACACATATTTTGGAAGAGCTGAACTCAGTGGCCTGGTTACCAGTGCATAATCGTATCATCTTTAAATCAACATGTCTAGTTTTTGAATGCATGATCAAGAAGTCCATCCATCCTACTTGTTCCTAGATCAAAACTCCAATGCAAGGGATACCAAAGATGTGCAGTTCAAGGCCAAACGACTTGAAACTCTTTGCTTAAGCACTTCTAAGGAAAAAATGCTCTGCTATAATTTAGGGGGGAAAAACAAAACAGTTTTGTTTGAAAATGTACTAGCTACATTTCTCAGTAGCAGTAGCATACTGCTTCCCGAATTTCTTTTTAGTGGTACCTGTTATAGGCTAACACGTTTTTTATTGATCCTGGTGCCTAGCAACAAATTAGTTTGTTGTTCTTGCTCTACGAATAAATAAATAAAAAGTAAATACATACATTTTCCAAGCTCTTATATGGAGAGATGTGGTGGACATCCTGTGTTAAGCAGGGGCATTTTAAGTCTGTTTACACCCTCTACTTGGCTAAACGTACACTTTTGTGCAAGTTTACGCTTTATTGCAATTCACAAAATAATTTTACCAGTGGTATGTTTACGATTGCTGAGTCTCTGCTCCCGTGGCGAGACTCGGGACAGACAAAGATAGGCAGTCCTAAAGATACTACTTGTAAAATGTCTTTGTGAATTGAAAAAAATCTTAAACTAACACGAAAGTGTAAGTTTATTTTTGTGAATCAGGCTCTAAATACTGACCAGTTCTTAGCTTACTACTTACTACATTCTCGCAACAGTATTGTTGGTGTTGCTACTTTATAGAGTATTTCCTCCTGCCTCGGTCCCTATTGTGGCCGAAGGGTTCTGACATATTGAGGCAAATGTCGAGGTTACTCCATCATGCAAAAGGGCAGCCTGATCTTCGTGCATCATACTTGTATCGCACTCAGGACACAGCACATCAGCATCACTGGTACCAGGCAGTTTGCCACAAGGTGACAAGATGAAAAAACAGATATGTCGGGAAGTGTACGATGCATTTATTGATAGAAGACATGATGATAAACAGTCACACAAGGCGCCCAGTTCACCTGAAAGGCAGAACGGAAAGCTCCATCTCTATGTATTCCGAGAGCAACCCAAGTTTAATGATGGTAAACACCGAGACCACACAGGCCTTCAGAATAAACAACCATTGGACGCTGGGCAACTCCAGAAATATTTTTCTAAAGCAACTGGACAACCACGCAGACTATACCGCACAGAAGATAAACTGTGAAATATGGTTCAAAACTGTATTAAATGTCTAGGAAAAAATAAGATTGCTCAGTCCTCACTCAGGCTTCTTCTGTTTGTTTGCGGCGGCCAGCTGACAGCATCTGCATCACTTGATGTGAAGTTCACTCACACAAGCAGGACTGACAAACAGCCACAGTGAAACAGCGTTTTGTGACTCCTTTCAGAAATAATTGCTTCTCGTGGGTGGGAATCTCTGCACGTATGGTGCTATGCCTAACACGATCACAAAAAAAAAACAAGCCGTAAGCGTGCACACTCCCGAACTTCCGGTTTCGGGATGTGCAAGCTCACGGCTGTCGTGGGGCGGGACTTCCGTCTTTGCGAGAAGCCCGCGCCCATGGAGTGGATGGCCCAGAGACTGGTGGCAGCAGAAATCAGGAGTGGCGGCTGATGCGGTAAGTGGGGCTTGGGGGGCTTGGCACGTGTGTGTGTGTGTCTGCGCGCGTGTGTCTGCACGTGTGTGGGTGTGTCTGCGTGTGTGTGTGTGTGTGAGAGACTGCGCGTGCGTGTGTGTGTGCCTGCCTTCGGCCGGCCTGCATAAGCGCGTTCACAGACCCTGGTCGGCGCGTTCACAGCTCTAGATCCCTTCAGAGCGAACTCCATGACAATAGGTCTCGATGCCGAGACCGAAAAAGGAATCTTTAAAACGCTGCATGACTACATGTGTAAACAAACTACTACTTACCACAATGTGGCCCTCGTTTCCTCTGAAAGCACTCCTTCTGCGTCCTAGCCGACTACCTCCCAGTGTTCACATTTCAACCAGCGCCTGACGCAAATACTTGCGATGTAATGAGAATGAAGGAAAGACTGTCCATCAACTGAACAGTAGCAGATTTCAAACTGCACCTGTAAGCAGTAAAAAAAATCCAAGCTACCTTAGATTCCACTCTTAAAGTAAAATACTCAATTACAGTTACCGGAGAAAAACTAATGAAAAAGGAAGACACCTAATAAAAAAAGAAATATCATAGTAGTGAATCGAGCCCCTGCTGCAGTGAATCAAGAACCATCGGTTTAACCAAGTGTGCTACCTACACGATGCTCCTACTGTTTAGATTACCCCATTTACATCCTAAATACAGCGCTAGATGTGTGGATGTTACGTATCTCCATAGTGGCTACCATGAAAATAGTGGTTGTTCTTAATATGGTAGGGCACCCAACCAACTATTAAAAGGTTAATCTATATGTCTAAATGCCAAGAAAAGCTTGAACGTTTCAAATACATTATTCTTTTACATGCATAATACATTTAGCTTTTATACAAATAATGCAATGTGTCTTTATACACCTTAATATAAAAAGAAGTACATTGTTAAAAAAAAATCATCCAAATAGCAAGTCATATTTATAGAAAACATGCCATTTCCAATTCATCATTTAATCCAAAAGGTATAAGTGTGTGCAAGGTACATATCCAATACGTTTTCCTTTGTGCCTAGTACTTATGTGGGTTTGTATGTGGTTTCACTGCAATTTTCTCAAGTATTGTAAAGCGTAATTGAGGTATTGTGTCTCTCTGCTCTGCCCAGTATGCTGATAAACTTGATTTTGTACTGGCGGTTCTAATGGTATTCTTGTGTTCAGTGACCCTAACCTTTATTTTACGTGAAGTGCGCCCCACATGAACCAACCCGCAGGGGCATTTTATGGCATAGATTACCATGTCTGAATTGCAATCGCTAGTATGTCTCAACTTTATTGTTTTGCCCGTATGTGGATGAGTGAACATATTGCCTGGAATCACGTTCCCACAATGTCCACAATTGTAACATTTTTGCATGCCTAAATGTTTTGTTGGTGTTTGAGCATCCCTTTATTTTTTCAAGGGTTTACATAGGTTTCTTGACCTTGAGTAAGCAAACATAGGTTTTGCTACAAATACCTCCTTGAAGTCCAGTTCTTGTTCAATGATTTCCCATCTTTTCAGAATACATTTTTTAATGGCTGTTGCTGTGGTAGCATATTTGATGACACAGACTTCTCTTTTGATTTTGGTGGATATGCTTTTCTTTAATAGGTTCTCTCGTTGCAAATATGATACTTTCTGTTTAGCTACTGTCAGAATTTCTCTCGGATATCCCCTCCGCTCAAATTGTTGTGCCATGTCTTCAATATCTTTTGTACTGGTTGTCTCATCAGAAGTTCAGAAGTTATACGCTTCTTTAGAGCTGGGAGGTGAAAACTTTGAAAATGTAGCCCATTATTCCGATCAGTAGGCTTCCTGTATACCTGTGTCTTGAAACTCCTTGATGTAATTCGATGTTAACATCCAAATATTTAATGTGTGACTTGATGAATGAATTAGTAAACTTGATGCGGGGTGATGCGTGTTCAGTACCCTGATGCATTCTTCAAGATGCCCTTTTTGTCACTTCCATACTAGTAGAATATCATCAATGTATCGTAGACACAGCTCCTAGTGATCCGCCCAGGTTTGCTGTTTCAGTATGTGTTGCTCTTCAAATTTTGCCATGAATATATTCGCATATGTGGGTGCCCCCGTAAAACCCATTGATGTTCCTGTACGCTGAAGGAAAAAATTATGCTTCCAGGCAATGTAACTGTGGTATAGGCTAAATTGTAAAAGTCCAAGCAAAAAGATGTTCTGCGATTCTCCCAAATTGCTCATCAAAAGCATCCATTCCACCAGTTCCACACCTTCAGAATGTGGTATCGATGTGTATAAGGCTACAACGTCAATTGTGCATAGCCATAGGTCTTCTGTGCTGTGTACATCCACCTGCTTTAGTTTATTTAGACAATCAGTTGCATTATGTACATAGGATCTCCAGCCCTGTACTAAAGGTTGCAAAAAGTTATCAATGTATCTCCCGATTGGTTCATGAATAGAGCCACATCCAGCAACAATAGGACTAAAAGATGGATCTTGTGGATTTTTATGCATTTTGGGTAGCATGTAGATATGCGGAAGTGATGGAAATTCAGATATTAAGTATTGCCGGGTACTCTCGTTTATCCACCCTAGCTCAACAGCAGTTTTGAGAATCTCTGCAAGTGTTTTTTGAAAATGAAGTGTGGGATCAGAATCCAATATGATGTAAGTGTTGCTGTCCATTACATGCTCTTGCACCTTATTTTCATAATAAGTAGTATTCATTACGACAAGGGCTCCCCTTTTGTCTGCAGGTTAGAATGTAAGCTCATCATTCTGCGCCAGTCTTTGTAATGCTATCGACTCTGCATGAGTTAAATTCTTCCGTGTGCTGGCTGTCATTTGCATTTTGTCCAGCTCCTTCTTAACCAGAAGTTCGAAGAGGGCGATTGACTTATGTGAAATCGGGGATAGGAACTTGCTCTTTGGCTTGAAAGTTCTGACTTCTGTTACTGCAAGAGTCACATTTTCTTTTCACAGAGCCACTGTAGTCTTAATTTACGCAAAAATTTAAATAATGCCACCTCTGTTTCAAAATTGTAAGTTATGTAAATTGGAATATATGTCATGCCTTTATTTGGTACAGACTGCTCAGATGATAATAGAGCAACATCAGATATATTAATCACTAGGTTCCGTCTGGGTTGTTCCTGATTTTTACTTCTGTCCCCTCCTGGTTCAACTGTTTTTCCTGCAGTTTGATCTTCTCACGGGTGATTGGAAGATTGACTTGCCTCTAAAAAAGACTTTGTGCAGTTGGGAAGGAGTTAATACGCTCTCCACTACGCCACTGGCCCCCAGTGCAATACACAGGACTTTTTCACTCATTTGCGCAAGCTCACCTTATAAGGAAATTGATATATAACATCAAATTTGCTTACTTGCCAACTCTTGTGTTGTCAAATCCTGATACTTATTTTGTGAACATCAATCGATGGCTGAATAGGCACATTGGTTGACACACATATACCTCGGGTGCACTTTCCTCAGCAGTATCTACAATATGAAAACATTTCCGATAGTGAGACGATTGATTTGAATCATCTGTCACTTCTTTCATTTTGCCCTGATGAAGATCCCAGTGTGGGAATGAAACGCGTTGGCTGAAGTATTTATGTGTGATGTCTTTTAACACGATTTAAAATAAAGAATCTATATTATTGCATCTACAAATTGACTGCTGGACTTTGTGAGTTGCGCACCCCCATTGGACATTTCTTTGATCTGGAGCACAGTGACGTTACGCAACGGCTGACTTTGGGGTCGTTTTTGAGCGACCAAATTCACTAACTGGAACTGGCGTGAGGTGCAGAGCAAGGGGTCCGCTGTTGCTTCATTTGACATTCATTGACTGAAGTCCCCTCTGGCCATGACAAATGTTGAATCAATCTGTATTGCCCTTCTTTCTTGGGCACCACCGCTATTGGCGAGATAATCAAGTTCTCTGTGGGTCAATTGTCAAAGGGACCTTCCATTCTCCCTTCTTGCACTACCTTGTTAAAATGTTCCTGCACCACTTGTCTGTGTTCTGCCACTGATTTCAGATTGTCAGACTATCGTCTCCATCTCGGCCCTCTGTAACCCAAACTTTTTGGTCCTCCTTCAGCTTCTCGCGTCTAACCGGTGTACGAGCCTATGAGCCCAGGTCCCTGTGGCCCCTTACCTTCTCTATTGCTTGGGAATTGCTGCATGTGTTCTGTTGCACTTTTACCTGGCTGCTGCTATTGAAAGCCTCCCTGTTGTTGTCTGCCCCAGCAGTTGACCATTGCATGACGATCGCCGCATTTCGAACAATCGTGACAGAATCTTCAAAACTCCTGAGTGTACAGGTTTTTATTGAAGTCCCAGCACGCCCCTCCTTTCCCAGTTTGCGTCGTTCCTGTGCCCCCCCCTACCCCTCCATGGGTGGGCTTCCCCTGAAAGAGCCGGTACAATATGAGTAAGCCGCTGGCCGTAAATATAGTTTTTCCCCCTTGGCTGCCCCCCTTGTGAGTTGCCACAGATCTGTGTCTAGTTGCCCCCATTTTGCCACTGGGTCCCACGCCATTTGCTCTCTAAACTCCTCAAAATATTGCACCCAAGCGTATCCACCCCCGTGATCTGAGCCTTTCTAATCACGTCCATATATGTAACGCAGCGCTCTGGGAACTTTTCACAATATACACTGGCGTAAATCAAAAACACCGTCGTCCAATTCTCTATCGTCAGAGCTGCCCTTGGCCTCTTGGCCAACTCGTATTCCTCTTTCTTTGATCCCTCTTTTGACCTCACCTCTCTATGCAAGAGCTTCAGCATCTCCACATATTCCCCTTTCCAGATGTGCTCTTAGCTTGCTCTTAGGTTGCCAAGATTAAGTGTGCCCCCAGGGGTTTCGTCACTCCCATATAAGGGAGGTTTTAAATTTGTAACTCCTTACTCTCTGGGACTTCCTTTTTGTCACCGTCTCCCGTAACTCTGCCCGTGTTGGTTCCGCTCTCAACTTTTGTACTTTTTGCATCTTCCACTTCCTTCATCCCAACCCCTATGTCAATTACATATTTTCCTTTCTGTGAGTGCTCCTCCACCTCCCCTGCGCTCTTCACCCCTGTCCCCACCGACACCATCAAAGGTCTGTCCCGCACCCCAACAGCCTTACCTGGCTCTAAGGAGGGTGCCTGTACAGTTGCAGTCGGCCTCGCCAGTGGCTAGCTTAATTCCAATATCCGCGATGCCCTCACGTCGTGCCCTTGCTCTGTCCACGGTAACACTGGTGCCTGCAAAATACTAGATGAAACGTGAGATTGCACCCCCTTCTTGAACCTCTTCGTCCTGCAATTCCCCTTCCTCAAGACTCTCCTTGTAATAATCTAACTGTCCTGGCTCCCCGACCTGGAGCCATTCATGTGACAGCTCGTCTCCACGATCCCCTACTGGACCTATTGCGCCCTCCTTGAGGTGGAGCCAACTGTACACGCCGGTACTCCCCCAGGGGCCCTGTCCATTCAATATCATTCCTTGATGGCGCATCGGTCCGTTGAGGCCAGCGAGGTTGTTCTTGGCCTTCATCTAATGGCAGAGCCGGGCTCCCCTGCCGTTACCAGCTGTGCCGCGCGAGGCCCCACCCTTGCTTCGCCTCGGTGCCAGTGGGCCGCTCCCAGCCCTGCCGAGCCAGCTATGCTGCGGCGCTCCTCACCCTGCAATAAAAAGGTCTGGACTGATGTACTGAGTCCCTGACCCCTACCCACAGTACCTACCCTGCTGTCCCCAAACCCCCTATGGCCGTCCAAACCATGACCCCTTTGCCCCCTCCTCATCCCCACCCCACTCCAACATGACAGCTACCATTGCTGAAGCTGGTCCCAATCCGCGACCCGATGCCCCAGTCAGCCCCTCCCCCGAGGCCTCTATGCAGCCACAATTCAAAACTCACCGGCCTGCATCTCCAGACGGAGCACCCGCTGCCAAGGACCCCCGTGCCAAATACGCGTCAGCTGGCCCACCCTGTCCAGGCCCCACACCTCTTCATTCCAGGCTGGGAAAATGTCCAGCCCCTCCCAAGTTTGGCCCCCTGTGGCTGGCTCCAACTCTACGGGTAGCTCCTCATCGGAAAACAATGCGCCCCGCCCGTGGGCCTCCTTCCCCCCCCGGTGCTTCCAAATCTAGGGGCCCCCCAAAAGAGCCCCATGACCCTGCCCCGCTTACCAACCAATCTGGCCCTCCCTCAAAACCCAACTCCCTCACCGGCCTACAGCCAGGGCTCCCCTCCCTTCCCACCTGCTGAGCCCACTCAATATCCCTAGCTGACCCCGCCCAGGAACATATCCTCCCAGCCCCATCCAGCTGCCAGCCCCCCATTGCCTCCCTCTCGGGCTCCATGTCCATGAGGGGGACCAGGCCCCACCCCATGCTCACGCCCACATCATGCCCTATATGCGCGCCAAAAACCAGAGATGAGTCCAACCATGCGCTGCTCCCGGCGCTCATTAAAGGCCTCACAGGCTCCAGGTCAAGATTAGCTGCCGCTCTGCCCTCCGCCTCGCGGCCCGCCCCCCACTCAAGCTATCCGCAGGAGCAAGGCCTTTTAATACACGCTCCTGAGATAGTTGGTCAGGCTTCTCCAGCTCCAGCATGATACGTGCCTTCTTCACCCCCTCCCCTTCAGGGACCTTCCGCCCGCTCCCCTTGCGGCACCCAGCGGGAACAGAGCTGACCCGTTCGTCCGCCCCGAAAGTAAGCAGAGGCCTTTCCTGCTCAAAAGCATCCGAGGCAGATGTCCTCTTTTTCGCGGGCTTGCCGCCTGCCGCTGAGGCCTCGCGCTGCCTTGCTAAGGCACTGCCCCCAGCCCCACAGACCCCCCCCACCCCAGGTGAGATGGATGACCCTGGGGGTGCTCTCCTGACAGAGGGGCAGCCTGCTCACTTACTGCCAATGATTTGCACCTCTTGGGCGACCTGCAGGCTGCCACAGCTGCAGCGACACAGGCCGACGCCTGCTGAGAGGGGCACGCTGGCTCCACCGCATCCGATATCACAAGGTGCATGAAAAAAAATATATATAGCATTATAAAAATAAATCTATGAAATATACTATTCCATTACTAAATAAATACAATGTACAATGACTAAGTAAAAAAAAGAACTGTGTAACAGATGTGCATACATACTGCATAAAAGTTTCAAGATCTACATCTGGAAGAAGAGTACCCTAATGAATTTATAAGTGGTTGGATTTTTGAGCAGTGAATGGATTAGTACATGGTGCTGAACGCATCACTAGAACAGTACAAGGGGATACACAGTATTTGCTGCAACATCTAACTGTGGAACTGAAGGTATAAAACACAAGTGTGCACATGGATAAAAGACTGCATGCATACAGTATACAGGTTTGAAACAGTCCTTCTCCTAAGGCTTACTTCGCTACATGAGTACTTGGGTACTGACTAAATGATTACACTTCTGCAAGGACAGTGCCTGACTGAATTTATAAGTGCTTGGGTTTTAGTGCAGTGAATGGATTAGAACAAACTGCTGAATGGGTCACTACAACAGTGCAACAGCAGTGACAGAGTGCTTGGTGGAAGTGTAGGGATACAGACTAGGAAATTGAAGGCATAAAGACAAGTGTGCAGGTAGATAGAAGTCTGCAAGCATAGTGCATAGCGCTTTGAAGCGGTTCATGCCCTAAGGCCTACTTCGCTGCATGACTACTTGGGTACTGACTGAATGATTACAGTTCTGCAAGGACAGTGCCTGACTGAATTTATAAGTGCTTGAGTTTTAGTGCAGTGAATGGATTAGAACAAACTGCTGAATGGGTCACTACAACAGTGCAACAGCAGTGACAGAGTGCTTGGTGGAAGAGTTAGGATACAGAGTAGGGAATTGAAGGTATAAAAGACAAGTGTGCAGGTAGATAGAAGACTACAAGCATAGTGCATAGCGGTTTGATTCAGTTCATGCCCTAAGGCCTACTTCGCTGCATGACTACTTCTGTACTGACTGAATGATTTCAGTTCTGCAAGGACAGTGCCTGACTGAATTTATAAGTGCTTGAGTCTTAGTGCAGTGAATGGATTAGAACAAACTTCTGAATGGGTCACTACAACAGTGCAACAGCAGTGACAGAGTGCTTGGTGTAAGTGTCAGATACAGACTAGGGAATTGAAGGTATAAAAGACGAGTGTGCAGGTAGATACAAGACTACAAGCATAGTGCATAGCGGTTTGAAGCACTTCATGCCCTAAGGCCTACTACGCTGCACGAGTACTTGGGTACTGACTGAATGATTACAGTTTTGCAAGGACAGTGCATGACTGAATTTATAAGTGCTTGAGTTTTAGTGCAGTGAATAGATTAGAATAAACTGCTGAATGGGTCAACAAAACTGACTCACAGTGTGATTCCAGACAAATATCAGTATTTCTTATTAATGGAGTGTATAGATACTGACTGGGGAAATGTAGACCTGAAACACAAATGTGGAGATGGTTACACTACTACTTGCATAGTGCATAACAGTTTAAAGCACTGCATGCCCTAAATACTGGTTCACCGCAACAGTACATGTACCTATATATCTGCAAACACATCAACCAACCAAATCATTCTCTCTCAAGTTTCTCAAATGGACACCGACTCACACTGTGATTCTAGACAAATAACAGTATTTCTTATAAATGGACTGCATAGATACTGACTGGGGAAATGTAGGCCTGAAACACAAGTGTGAATTTGGTTACACTACTACTTGCATATTGCAAACATGCTTCTCTCAGAATGATTTCTAAATGCACACAGACTCACAATGTGATTCTAGACAAAAAATATTAAACCTTGCATTTTACAAAAACACATTTACTAGTCTAGAAAGGGTAAGGTGACTAAACACATTCTATATATATGACTGCTGCATTTTACTAAAGAATCCCGACTCATTTTGCGAATACATAAGCAATCTGCTGCATTATTGGCATCACCATTACATCAAAAAAGTGACACAATAGAACAACAAAGAGGCACAAGGGGCTTGTAAATCTGCTCCAGTGTATGTAACAGTGTATGTATACTGACTGGTAAATTGTAGATTTGAAATACAAGTCTGATTCTAGACAAGCAACACTATTGAGAATTACTCTTGAAAGGCTAATATGACTGCACACATTCCAGGAATACAAATACTGCATTTTACTGTACAATCATGAGTCGTTTTAAAAATACAAAAGTAATGACTGGTTTCAAATTTGAACAAAACTTGATAAAAGGATAGGTTTTTAAGTACTTATATGTCTGCAAACGCAAAATGTACAAAAAAACTTCTCTCAGAATAATTCCTAAAAGCACACAAATGCATAGTGTGATTCTAGACAAAAATATTGGTCCTTGCATTTTACCAAAAAAACATTTACTAGTCTAGAAACGGTAAGGTGACTAAACACATTCCTTATATATTACTGCTGCATTTTACTTTACAATCCTGACTCATTTTGCAAATACATAAGCAATCTGCTGCATTATTGGCACCAACATAACTTCAAAAAAGTGACACAATGGCAGCACAAAGAGGCGCAAGAGGCTATTAAATCTGCCAAAGAGAATTTGCAGTAGTGTATGTACACTGCCTGGAAAATTGTAGATTTGAAACACAAGCCAAATTCTAAACAAGCAACACTATTAACTACTCTAGAACTGAAAAAGTGACTGCACACATTCTAAATTGTTTAGTACTGCACTTTACTGCACAAAGCTGACTCACCAAACACATTAATTTACCAAATGCTTTTATCACAATGATTATCCAAATGCAGACAAACTCAGAATGTGATTCTACACAACTAAACTACTCCTTGCACTTTAGAAGGATAAACACATTACTCTTATTGAAAACAAAATGCACCCCACACATCCTCTTACAAATAACAATTCACCTTTCAAATTGATTTGTAGAGTAAAAAGAATGTCAGCCACTCAGCAAATATTCTTATACAGATTCTCTGTCCTTCAGTATTCTTAGCAAAACCAGAAAATGGCAAACTTTCCCTCTCATTCTACACATATATTCATGTAAATAACAAATCAAATTGCTTTCCACATTACTTCAAAAGCAAACAGACATGTCTATTGGTTGAACATTTGAACCCTTTCCAACTGACATAACTTTGAACCCTACCCCCAATTTGCTTTTTGCTGTTACCATACTAACAGATCATGCAAATCTCAACTAACCAAAGAGGTCAAAAATTCAGCACACTGTAAAACACTCCTCCTCAACAAGTTTAGACTCTGCATAGGTACTTACTTATAAGTACCAATAAATAGAAAGGCTCTTGTTAGAACCAACCAACATCTAAACACATAAGCTTGATAGATATCTGAAAAATATATATATTTACGCGTACCGGATGTTTTACAAACCTCACAGCATATGTGGTACAGCTGCGCTTGGTACACGTACCCTAATTTTACTGTAAAAAAAATAGCCTCTATCACTAATTTTTATTATCCCCGGGAACCCCATCCCCTGGGGCTCATATAAAACATTGGGGACCGTGGGGGGAGCCCCAATGCCCCCACGGTCCCAGCCGGCACCCCGCATCCTTTGGGAGCCGGCATTGCTTTTCATCAGGGAGAGCAGCTAACATGCTGCTCCCCCTGAGGAAAAGCAATCTGCTTTCCTATTTGGAAGATAGAGCAGGTTAACCAGCTCTCTCTTCCAAATAGGAAAGCACTTTGCAATGACAGGGTGGGAGCCGCGAGGCTCCCACCCTGTCATTGCAAACGGCAGTGTCCTGAGGGTAGGCACCCCGGGACACGGCCCTGGGGGGTGGCGGTCCCCAGGGCCACCATAAGGCTGCGCAGCCCCCCTCCCAACGGGGCCTCCCACGCGGCTGTGTGGGGGGGCTCAAGCCCCCCCCACACACCCCGGGGAACTCCACCTCCCCAGAGTACTACATTTTTATATTGGGGGGTCCGAGACAGACCCCCCAGCCCCGGGGACCACCACCCCTGAGGCTGTTAAATGTTGGGCCCCCCTCCTGGAGCCTTGTGGTGGCCCTGGGGACCGTCACCCCCCAGGGTGGTAAAAAAAAAAGAAGCCCTGGGGGTGGCGGTCTTGGGGCTGCGGGGGGTGGGGCGTGAGCCCCTTGCATACATAATGTGAAAGCCCTAGGGTGGTGGGGGGCCCATTACTTTTTTTTTTTAAAGTCCCGGGGGTGGCGGTCCCCATGGCTGGGGGGTCCCTCTGGCCCCCCACTATAATAAACACTTTGCCCCCAGGACTTGGCACCCCGGGGGCTAATTACCATAAAAGCGGCGACCTTCAGGTTTTTTTTATTCACTCGATATAGGTACCGTTTGCGCATCCCGCAATTTAAAATAATAATAATAATAATTCGCCTTGGGGGGTCCTTATGGGACCCCCAGAGCAGGCCTAGGGGGTCAGGAAGTCCTACGGCAAATAGCAAACTTTTTCTCTCAATCTACACACATATACATATAAATAATAAATCACATTTATTCCCACAATAATTCAAAAGCAAACACACATTTCTATTGCTTTTACATTTGAACCCTTTCCAACTGACAAAACTTTCAACCCAACCCCCATTCTGCCTTCTGCCTGGTACCATAGAAACACTTGATGGAACACTTAACTGAGCACACAGGTAAAAAGTTCATCAAACCATGTTGTAAATCAAAACAGCAAGTGTGCTTGACTTTTCAATATACCAGCTTATCTTATGTAACGTTCTTTTCTATCAGTTTTTGTTAGCCATTAAAAATCAGGTTTTTAAAAAACAGAAAATTGCATCCTAGTTTTTTGTGTAGAATGTTGTCAAACAACCAATCATTTCTTTTCTTTCATCAAAACTGCATCTTATCCACCATTTTAGAAAAATCGTACTTTTCAAACTGCCATTTCATTTACAGAGACCATCTGCGTGCATTCAGACCTCTCTTCAAGGTACTTCGAGTGTGGATTGTGGGACACAGCTATATTTTCTGAAGCCAAAGGTACACAGAACAGAAAGGAATTCACAAAGACCTAGGTTTACCAAAAGAAGACATGAAATGGATTGGACAGAGAGGGTTAAAGTGGCTCCGATTAATGACATTGGTGAAATCCTTTTGACATCTCCAACACCCTGACCTCCTAATTGTGCACTGTGGTGGCAATGACCTAGGCTCTTTGACTGGGGTAGGTCTGGAAATGCTTATAAAGGACACCTTAGCAGAACTGATGTCACTTTTCCCCCAAACTGCCGCCTTTGTGTATTCTAACATATGCCAAAGACAGAAATGGAACTGGTCCAATCAATTGTGTCCACAGATTGAGAAAGCTAGGAAACATGTGAATAAATATGTTTCTACTTTTCTCCGAGACTATAGCATGGGGTTCATGTACAACAACAATCTGCGTTTCAATATGCATGGCATCTATAAATATCTGAAAAATATTTTTCTTTTTCTTGCTTAGATACGCGCACCGGACGCCTTAGGAATCAGGCTTCATATGTCGTACGGTACCCATACCGAAGGCATAAACAGCAGAGGTTATAAAAATATGAGGAGGGAGGCTGCGTGGCCCCGCTCCTGAGGCTTCTTTTAGCCCCAGGGACCCCATCCCCCGGCGCTCTGCCTTGTTTTTTATATATATTTGTTGGAGAGGGGGGCCGCGTGGCCCCCCTCCCAGGCCTCTTCTGGCCGTGTGGCCCCCCTCTAGGCCACTTCTGGCTCTGGGGACCCCATCCCCTGGGGCTGGTTCTCTTCGTAGGCGACCGTGGGGGGAGGTCCCTAATCCCTCCATGGTCCCTGCCGGCTCCCTGCGTCCTGCGGGAGCCGGCATTGCTTTTCTACATGGGGAGCAGCTAACATGCTGCTCCCCATATAGAAAAGCAATAGTCTTTGGTTTTTTAAAGAGTCCCCTGGACACTGCAGGAGCCGGCCCTGGGGGGTGGCGGTCCCCAGGGCCATCACAAGGGTCCAGGAAGGGAGCCGCGCGGCCCCCCTCCCAACATTTAAAATCCCCAGTGGTGGTGGTCCCCGGGGCTGGGGGTCCATCACAGACCCCCAATTTAAAAGTTTAGCGGGGAGGTGGCGGTCCCCAGGGCGAGCAAGGGGGCTTGAGCCCCCCACACAGCTTTTTTTTAAATTTAAAAAAAAGAAGCCCCGGGCGGCGGTCCCCAGGGCTGCGGGGGGCTCACGGCCCCCCAATATTATTTTTTTGAAAAAGCCCCGGGGGTGGCGGTCCCTGGGGCGGGGGGGGCAATGAGCCCCCAATATAATATAATTAACAATAAAGCGGGCTTCAGGTTTTTTTTCTTTTTCACGCGGTACGCGTATCCCGCGATTTAAAAAAAACCCTGAGGGGTCACGATGTTTCTACCTGCCCCCTTTGCGTCTTTTGGACACTTGTTTTTCAGTTTTCTTGTGCCTCGGTTCTACAGAGACACAAGATGGCTGCCAACACTTCCTGGTTTGGAGTTTTGACAGACAGTTGACAGCCAATTAGCATGCAGCTCGTGCTCGTAATGGTACGCGTATAGTCCTCGGAAGGTACGCTTACCGTAATTCGTCCATAGATATATCTATGATTTTACTTTTGATCTTCTCAGGAACTACCGCACGGATTTACACCATTTAACAAAAAGCGTAATCTGGGAACCAAACTCTACCTTTTTGCCACATTTGGTATAATTACGTTCAGCAGTTCGGGCTGTAGCCTCACTTCAAGGTCCCTATGGAAAATTGCATAGGGAAAACACGTGGACCCCCCTTTTTTCTGGGCCCCCGCTTGACGAATCACTCTGAAACTTTCAGGATAGGAGCGGAGCGGACCATCTTCTTGGAGAATTTTGTGACGATTCGTCGACCGTCGCCAAAGTTATTCCAAATAGAATGTTGAGGATTTCCTATGGAAACTAGGTCCTAACTATAACTACCTACTGGCGACCGCCAGTATGTAATATATATATATATATATATCTCAAGAAGACTCGAGCTCCCGCAACCTCCGGGCGGCGATGAAGGAGACACAGACCCCGCAGTATCAGGCAAGATGTTATTTATTTAAAATCTTGTTTCCACGAACGACGCGTTTCGGGCTTCAGTAGCCCTTGTTCACATGCGCAACAACATCTCCATATTGGTTGTTTAAGTGTTTGCTTAGTGCACACCCACCTCCAATGCTCCGTGTCACATGACCAACGATACTGAAGACAGTATACAATCTCAAATGCTAAAAAACATTGCATTACATTGTATATTACTATCGTTACAAAATTGCTTTTGTGTTACAAAAACATTTTAAAAATAGAACACCTTGTATAAATACATAAATGTTAGTTCACAATTCTACTTTGTTTAAATACACTGCAAAACCATTTGTTTGATTTTTTTTTTTAAACTATTCATTTGCGGTTTGTGATCCTTCAACTTCACCAGTTAAATCCCAAATGTATAGTTGAAAACACTTGTAGAGCAAAAACAATTGCTTGCTGTCATATTATAAAGATCAATCCTGTACAAATCCGATGGGACACTGGAGTAAAGTGCATAAATGCCTAGCAGCAAAAAACATGACGTGCAAAATGGTGCAAAAGTGCAAATATATAAAGTGCAACAAAAATGTTTTTTCTAAAACAGTATTCAATATAATTAAATGCAAATTTCATATATATTAATAACAGTAAAATCTATTTTTAGAAAATACCTTTAAAATCATATAAATATATTGCTAAAAATCCATTATGCTAAAAAATCTGTCATGGGGAAATATGGACTGCAGAAGGTAAGAAATTATTATTGCTATTATTCTCAAGACTGCATAGTGCAAAGAATTATTATCTAAATCATCTTACAATTTGCCAAGTATCAGGAGAGTGACATATAACTAGAAGTGTTTCAAGACGCAACACAGAGAAGCATATCTGCATACTTATATATATATATATTCCTCACCAACCGGTACCACCTGCTTCATCATTGGACCCTCACCCAGACACTGAACGGCAATGGTTCGGCTCAACACGTTTGTAAGTGGAGCTCTTCGAGTGGTAACAGTGAGTATAGGCAGGGTTGAGTGAGTGAGTTAAAATAGCCTTTAAATGCTTTGTAACTATTTCATTATTCGGGGATCTAGGGCTAGGTTAAACCAGCATTTGCAATGCAATAGGTCTCGCATTTACGCGAGTTTAAGCTATTGGCATTGTAAATGACAATGCCTTTAATTTATGTTTTAAAAACGAAAACAAAAGTAAAAGGCATTATCATTTGAAATGTCAATAGCTCCAACTCGCATAAATGCAAGACCTATTGCATTGCAAATGCTTGGTTTTTTAAGCTTGTGTGTTAATACATCATCGTTGGTGGCGAGTGGTAGGCTTCTCATGTTTTGTTTATAACCTAACATTACAACCTGTAGTTACGTTCAGGGCATGTTTTTTCCACTACTTTTCATTGGGATACACTTGTGCTGGTAATTACGTTCCCCATGATAAACTGCCAGCACCATAACCAGTTGCACGTGCACTTCTAGAACGTTCGGGGACCTCTTTAGTTAAAGAAGCCAAACCGAGCACAGGACGCTTGGCCTCAGCTCTTCTGGACACCTACCAAATCTCCAGCTAAAGCAGCAGCAGAGGCGGTTCTTCGTGTATTCAGTCGGAGCAGCAGAGCCTCTCCCTGCTTCCAGTCAGCCTTCCCCCGTCATCTCCGGAGTCTCCAGCCACGCCCCGTCACCTTGGCAACGCATACTGAAACAAAACAAGCATTTGCAATCCAATAGGATTCGCATTTACGTGAGACCTATTGCATTGCAAACGGAAGTGCAGGGCGGACCGGCAGAGGGCGAGAAGGCACGGACAGTGGGAGTGTGGGCGGGGGTGCGAGAAGTCACGGACAACAGGAGTGCGGGGGAGGGGAAAGTAGGCACGGGAGTGCGGGCCGGAGGGTGGCAAGAAGGCACCAACAACGGGATTGCGGGGGGAGAAGGCAAAGGCAGTAAGAGAACCTCATTAAAGAAAATAGTAACACATACCTTGCAGCACTTGAAGTAAAGGAGGCGGTAGCCATGGAAAGATACAAATGACGACATGGCCCTCATAAGGAGGGACCAACAAGCCTATAAACCAATCGTAAGGCAGCATTTAGGAAGGACTAAGACACAAGCCAATGACAAATATGGGCGGGGCTTCCCTCACGTACTAAACTACCCCAGATCTTCCCTAGAGCAGCGTTTGCACGCTGACTCTAGACTCGACCTAAAAGGATCAGTGTGATGTTTTTTAGGAATTAATGTTTCCAGGTATCCAATAGGTCGACATATTTTAGGCTTTATATCGCCCATGGAGGGTCAGTAGACTTTCTTCAGGACCTCGTTTTTACCCCACTTTTTGCAAGTTGCAGATTTCTTATGCAATTAAATTGTAAAAAGCATGCACGTAACCATACAGACCATATTTTTAGAAACTTTTCCTTGTATAGTTTTAACTGAAAAGAAAGAAAGTAAGGGACCAATTAGGCATTAGTGGGCACTTGTGCTTTCCTTGGAGCCTCACACAGAGACTGTAAAATAGGATCTAAGTAGATAGGTGAGAACCATATGCTCATTTGATGACAATTGTCATCACATGTAGAAACCCAGCATGATTACAATTTTAAAATAGATCTAAGGAAGATACATTTAGATAGAAAATCAGACTTGACATTTTCACAGACAGCATACATACATGTAGCATTTGTCGGGGAAGTAAATCAAAAGGGCCAGCAAAATCGAGAGCAAGCTTATACCATACAGGGACACAATGAAGCGGGAGTTTAACAGTTTTCCAATGTTTATCTGAGACTAAACAAGTTTGACAGCTGTCAATCCACTGTAAACATGTTTGTCTAAAGCTGGCCACCAGAAATATTCTTTTAATTTTCTAGAGGTGGCTCCTATGCCCAAATGGCCCTCATGAGCATTTTTAAAATAATTTGTGGCGAAAGAAAGAGGTGGGACACATAAGTCCCCCCGCATAAGAATGTCACTAACAATAGAGAGGTCATCAAAATTTGAACAAAGGATTTAAGTGAGGCAGGTAAGGAACACTCTTTAGGCCCCCCAGAAACAATCATGTCCTTTGCAGCCTGAAGAACAGAGTCATCCTTAGATACCAGAATCCAATCATTGTTAGTGAAGGAGGAAGGAGAATTGAACAAGTTATCAATGGATGCAACAACGCACTCAGTGTCATCAAATTTAGAATCAGAGTGATTGCCTTCCAAAGGTAATCTTGGGAGACAATCAGCTCTAACATTGCATCCACCTGGCATATATTTCATTACAAAATTATATTCATGTAATCTAGAAAGAATGCGGACCAGTCTGGCGGAAGCTTTCCCAGTGCCATTTCCAATCAATGAGTGAAGTAACAGTTTATGATCGGAATATAGATCAAATTGTATGCTGCAAATAAAAGTCCTGAACTTTTTAACAGCCCAAGTACATGCAAGTGCGTGTTCCTTCGCACCAGTCCACTGACAAAGCACGGCACCTAGACCAAGTTGACCTGCATCAACAGAAATTGAACATTTTTGACCTGGTGTGAAAGAGGCAAGAGCAGGAGTTTCTGTAATCCAATTTTTGACTAGACCAAAAGCATGTTTAACATCTATGTCTTTTATGATGCAAATCGAATAAAGACGTCTTTGACTGACATCTTGCGTCCAGACAAAATTTGAGTTCTTTTTTAATAGAGCACGTAACGGGTGTACAATTTGTGCATACCCTGCATTGTACCTGGAGTACATTCCTAAAAATGACTTTAAGGAATCTTTGTCCTTAGGAAAGGCAACTTTAGAGATGGCTTGCATGAGGGAAAATTTAGGTTAGATACCAAAAGACGAAACGAAATGGCCCTAATAGTCTATTGAATTGGAGAAAAATTTACATTTGTCTCTGCCTAGTGTAATTCTTACTTCCTTAAATTTGGTGAGGACCTTTTTTAGAGTAATAATGTGTTCATTCTTATTTTTTGAGAAAATTAGTACATAATCTTGATAAGCTTGTTCTGAGTTAATTCCCTTCAAAATATAGTCCATGAATGTCTGAAATACTCTGGCCGTGGAGGCCAAACCAAAAGGTAATCTTAAATATTTATATGATCCAAAAGGAGTTATAAATGTGGTTATATCAGTAGAGAGAGAAGAGGGGGGAATCTGATGGTATGCTGAGCGGAGGTCTAGTAAGGCAAAAAACACAGAGCCACTGATACCAGTTAAGAGATCTTGTATCTTAGGGAGGGGATGGCAGTCAACCAAAATGTTCTTGTTAAGGGAGCGAAGGGCAGCACATTCACCGGATACTGCTATCTTTTTTTCTGATGATCACAATCAGACTGACCCATTCACAGGAGTCAGTGGGTTCAATGATTCCCTCAGAGACCATGGTATCAAGTAATTTTCTAAGATCTTCCCTAACGCTCAAAGAGATAGACCTGAGTTTATGTGCAACGGGAACTGCATTGGGTTTAAGTTTGATGAGATGTTCAAAATTCGAAATTTTACCTATGGTTGTACTAAAAACCTCAGGGAATTCCGAAGTAATGTTGTGAACATCAGCATCAAAGTTCTCTGAAATCATGGATACAGAAACCTCATTAATCTGTGATGGATTGTCTGAACCATGAACTAGTTTGAGACCCATCCTGGCAAAGTCCTGCCACTAACACAATGTTTTTACCTTTAATTACAACAAAGATTTTAGTATAAATCCTTCTTCCTAAACAAGATACATTTTCATAAGAGAAACCAAGCATATCTATTTCCTTATCACCATATGCTTTAGGAATTATATCTGTGCATTCTAAGACGGCGAATGAAGACCAGTGATCTTTAAAAGGAATATCTGAAATGATTGTGACTGGAACACCTGAATCTGTTATCATGTCAATATTGAGGTCCCCAGTAATTACCTGACATGTGGAGTTCTTGACACGGTCAGATAAAGTTGGCTGACAATTAGTATCAAAAGAAGTAATAATTCTTTACTTGTTTGCTTCTGCAGACTGACTTTAAATGTCCTATTTTGTGACAATTCACAAATGTTTTGCCTAAAGCAGGGCAAGTTGGACTATTACTTAGAAGTGATTTTGAACCACGTCTGTAAGACATGGCGTTACTTTTTCTTTTAAACGGTTTAGAAAATGTGCTTTTAAAAGTAGACATGCATTTAGAAGAAACAATAGCTCTTTCAATGCTTTTAGCCACATCAATTACTTCTGATAAAGATGGATCTCTGGAACTTAAAATACGTTCTTGTATCTTTTTGTGAAAACAACTATAAATAAATTGATCCCTGCTATGCATGTCTAGAGATGCACCAACGTTACAATTAGCCGCAAAATTCCTTAGGACAGAAATGCATTCCTCTACTGTTTTGTTAGGGTCTTGCTTCCTCTTCATGAAATTAAATCTCTCAAAAATAACATTGGGTGCTCTATAATTTTTTTTAAGTCTTTGGATAGCATCAGAGTAAACATTCCACCCATCACCATCACCATTGGGTGGAATAGAGACTGTAAGATTGTCAAAAAGTTGCAGACCAGCGCTGCCCAAATGACTGAAGAGAATTTACAATTTACGCTTTGGTGAATAATCATCAACATCAATATCTATCAGGTAGTTTTCAAAACTGCGAAACCAAATTTTCCATGTCTCTTTGGTTTTGCCAGGTGAGGGTAGAAAATGGTTCAACTGTACAATTTGTTGATTAGAAGACATGGTAATAAATGGCCATTTCCAGAAAACGGGGGCCACAAAGTCATTAATAATGAGTGACTTTGAAAGTGAGGCAAAGCAGATGGATTGAGACAGACTCTCTTTCCGGGGCTTATGGAAAGCCTGAAAATATGTACCTGCATTTAAGCGCAACCATTTAGGAAATATTTCGGACTTCATCTCCCAGCAAACCTACGTGAAGTCTCATTCAGAGCCATCCAATCAGAATTCACGACAGAGGTGAAAGCGTGAGGCGTTGCCGTAATTGCGCTTAATGGGCTGCAATTATCCCTTTGAAAAAGAAAGACATTCGAAACGCGTCAGGGCTGTGGTTCACGGTTTTAATTACTGGAAGAGCGTTTGCTATACCAATAAAGCAATGGGGAAAGCTCTACTGTGCCGAGAGCTGCCTACCTGTTGGACAAGTCCCCAAGGAGCTGGATATATATATATATATTTTTTTTTTCTCACACAATCCTCCGGTAGTGTGGGGCTTGACAGTGCGGCGGTCTGCGGCTGTAATCCGGAATTCTAAAATCGCGCGAAAACACTTTCTCTCCTCAGAAAAAGAAGTCACAGACGCCCAGGGATTCTTAATCTGTTTTATTCCTTATGTTTCGCCACTACGGCTTGATCACAGTACGGCAAGAAATGTCACAGTGCAGTATACATAGGATAAAATGCATGGAAATAGAAATGGGCTACAAAGGTCACAATTCATGCGCGCCATTTTGTAATGGTTGATTTTCACGGGGACACTTATTTCTAAACAATTTTGATTTACACAATACAAATGTGATTTGATTCTTATCTACAAATGATCATATTTCAATATTAGATACATCCAACAAACCTCAATTTTGTTAAAGGTTTTTTTTATACATGTACAACTCTCGATGGTTAGTTGATAGTTACAGTACTTATTTCCTGTATACTGACATTTAGAAAAAAAACACCAAATTGATCTGGATAACCGCAATAATAATTGATGTTATCAGCATTAAGCCCAGGTGGGCGTATAATTCATAAATGCTTTGTGTGTGTACTAGTTTAAATAATCATAAACATTCCAACAAAAAAGACCCAACAACCATCATTTCTTAGCAAAGTCCTGCCCAAGTGGGCTTGCTGTGCCCAATTCAGGATACATTTACATATTTGGCTCAAATCACTGTTGTTCCACTCATTATCAAAATTAATCTGTTGACTTCCGGTTGACCATACTCTCGCCCATGACATTCCTATTTACACAAATGACACCATGAAGATAAAAAAAGAAAAGAGAATATATGTGTGAAAAATCTAATAAATCACCTAACTATTTTACAATTTAAAATCATGCAATTTTGTTCTTCTGGTTGGAGAAATGTATGTAATTCACAATTTTAGTCATTAAAATTCTTTTGTATTACATTGATATGTAAATCTGCACTCACTATTCTCCTACAGATGGTTATTCTATCCAATATATCTTAACCTAGGTGGATGGCTAGCTCCTCGCTTGAATTCAAACCTATGGAGAACAAAGTCTCAAAGTCAATAATAAATTTGGATTCCATAATCCTCAATTGTCGTTCTCTATCCCCTCTTCGTTCTTGCTGTCTTACTGTATCTAAGACAACAAAGGACAGATGTTTCTCATTCTGACCATGACAAGTCTTAAAATGTCGAGCTACTGGGTATTGCTCATTATTCTGGCGAATAGCTCTCTTATGCTCCAGAATACGTTTTCTTGCACAATGAATTGTACTGCCTATGTAATCTTTTTTACACGGACAAATGAGACAATACACACAGAAATCAGTATTACAGTCAAAGAGCCAGGATGATGACCAAGTTAAATTTATAACAACTTATTCCAGCCAGGTATATAAAGTCAGAAAAATATTGCAACGAAACTGGCACATTCTTAAAACAGATGCCATTTTGGACTGATACCTCCATGAATCACCACAAATAACATTTAGTAAAAGAAGATCATTAAAAGAAGAACTGAGTCACAATTTGGTCACAACACACATGCAAACAAAGGTGAACCAAGATTTTACCGGGTTCTCCTATGTATTCGTTGTAAAGCTTGTGTCAACAGTAAAAACTGTAAAAAGATCAGAGTACCCAGTGGTTATAGAGAATATACGATCAAGGGTAACTTTGACTGTAATACTGATTTCTATGTATATTGTCTCATTTGTCCGTGTAAAAAATATTACACCTATAAGTTTATTGCAATTTACAGCAAATCCACGGGAGTGCGCCCATCCTCAACGAAGTACAGGCTGCCAATGACTGTTCGACAACCGGCGTACTCTGTTGATGAAGCACAGCATGAGGGATGCACTTTCAAACATACACATGTTTGAGAGAGCGCAAGCCAAAGGTATATAGAACATGGAAGGCATGACATGTAAGCATAAACACTGGAGAAAGTCTACAGCAAGGAAATAACAACGGTAAGTAAATGCATGAAATAAACAACATTACAGTCGCTTTTTGATGTAATGGATTATTGCACACCCTGGCGGCGCTGAACTGTCATTACAGTGGTTCTTTACATTCTCGTGGTCCTGCGGTAATGGAATGCACTGCGTAGTCATCCGCGGATTGGAGTGGAAATATTGATCTGTATATGGGGAGTCTGGTGGGTGCTGTGAACACTAGAATACGAATAAAGCTTTATGTATTCGGGCCATTGTGATGTGAGAGTGTCAATAAAGCTTTACAAAGTGACTGTCTTGCGAAACAGCACTTGAAAATTTTACCACAGCATTGTGCAGAATGGACGGTTTTGCCATAGCTGCACCAGTCAAATGATGAACAGCTGTGTTGGCTAGATTCGGAAACTGTACGAAAAGTTACACAAGGGTAATAGTTTTCATGCACCTATCTTAGCACTCTGGTCAGATTGCTGACGTCATGAACAACTACTTGCCACAATAAGACTTCTCTGGCCAACCAGCAGCCAGGCATGTTTGGGCATCAGTGGTCACCCGCGGCAGGCTGGAACATAAATGTTGATGGGCTGGTAAATGGCAGAGGATTAGTTAGCCATTTTGTCCTAGCACCGTACATGCATGAGCCCAGGGGTGCAACTAGACCCGGGAGAGATGGGGGAGTGAGACACTCTCAGCCAGGGTTGGGCCTAGCACTGGTGGCACACGTTGCAAGTCTTTTTTGGCACCCCTCCCCCATTTCCTTCTTCTCCATGAATTCCCTCACTACCACTCACCAACAATGCACCTCTACTCTCTATGTCTGTTTTTCTGACAGACATTTTTTTATAGCGCTACTCATAGATTACTCACACCCATTTATGTGATTTGCATGATACAAGTTCTTTGTAGCAGGCACATTAACCCTCTGCGCTGTGTGGGTGGCAGGAGTGCCCATTTGAGTGCACAGTGAGCGATGCAACAGTGTGAGAGTAGGGTAAGAGGAGTGACTGCAGGGTGAGTGAGGTGACCATATGAATATGCGTGCAGATGTAAGTGCAGAGTGGGACGAATGAATGCATGGTTAGTGATGGGCTTGTTTGAGTGAGATTGCAGATTGAGCAGTGAGGGGGACAGGTGACTGAAGTGCCACATGAGTGTTGGGTGAGTAGTGTATTCATGTGACTGCAGGGTGAGGTCCTGGGTGAACAGCGCAAGTGCATTGTGAGTGCAGAGTGATCACTGAGAGTGCAGGGTGAGCGGATGAATGGTGTGAGTGCATGGTGATCAGTGTGAGTACATTGTGATCGCTGGGAGTGCAGGGTGAGAGTGAAAGTGAAGGGTTAGAATGAGGAGTAAGTTGTCTGAATGCAAGGTGCATTCCCAGACACTTGAAGTAACCCAGCATGTTATTTACTGCGTTGTAGGGTTTCAGATATAAGTTAAACTATTGCTGTCATGGCATTAATCAGGGTTCAAGGGTGTAGGAAATAAATAATGTGCTTATCCTACAACAAACATCCAGTATTATTATTAGGGTTGCCAGATCATTATTTTGATGTTCCAGACGGTACAAAAATAAGCAGCCACGTAACGCTGTATTTTCAGTACTTATCTGTGCATACTTCGAACAGCAAATATAAATAGAAAGCACTTTTAATTGGGTTCTAGGGCTGCCTTTATTATCCATGACTAATAATTACAGGGAACAAAAACAGAAACTTCACATTACAAATGAATACATAACTCTATTTAGTGTGAAGACGAGGTCTTTGCAGGCTCTTTAAAGAAGACATGGCTGGCATTTTTCTTTTGGCAAACCTACTTTATATTCCTTTTCATGAAATGCATTCTCACACTATGGCGGAAAATGTAAAATACAAATGTAAGGAATAGGCAGAGTGGGGACCCATTGGGTACTGGAACCAGGAAAAAAACAAAGCTTCTGTAACCAGTTTACAAAGGTATGTAAATAGGGTGGGTGGTTGGGGTCTGAAGCCCTTTTAGCCCTCTGGGCATTGCTTGCCTGCATGAACTTACGGCATGGACTTTTCAAAGGCACTGTATATGGCACACGCAATGTGTCACATTTTTATAGTACGTGCTTTCGCCCAGTAGCCTGTGTCCGGCACCCATATTTCTGAAAGTGGTTACATGTTTTTTCTTTGGAGACATATTCCTCCTGTGTACACTGAAAGACTATGGTGTTTTGAAAGACTTAACGAGTCCCCCTTCTGTGCTTCCTAGGAATGCTTTAGCTTTTTTAGCACATATGTTTGGAGAACTGTGATGTAAAATTCACCCTTTGATCCCCTTCTTTCCAAAACTGTTTTTTTTGGACAGAAGTCGTCCACATTCGCAAGCGACTTTCCGGTTGGCACTTTCTCCCTGAGCAACGTGGGTGGGGTTGTTATGAAAATATTTTCCTACTCTGCTTTTGGAAGACTCTCCAGCTCTGGCTATAAACACTACTCAGGCCTCATTACCTTTGTACCTGGAGTCATCAGACTGGTATAATGACTTTTTTGTTTACAACTCAATCTGATTTTTTCGCACTTGCCATTCGTTGCATGTTCTCTTATCTATGGTCACGAATTCGTATATCTTTGTAAATCCACAGTGTAAAATCTTGTCCGTTTATATGTTTATGAACGCCACAACTTTCCCTCCTAGAAAATACAGAGGCCTAACATGAAATAACGGGGTTGCCATGCAGAATATGAGGTTCCCCCCAGGTATCCCATCCCTCACAAATATTTATTTGTCTTGTCCTGAATATGGCCCCCTTGAATGGCTGGTAGACCCTTGGAGAGTTAAAAATTTGCTAACATTCGTGCCAAGAATTTTCAATTCTATTAAGGACAGGAGGCGAGGATTATGCTTTCTCTATTTCTTTACTGAAAAATACAGCAGCCAATCAGCACACAGTAAATAAAAACGGAACTACAATACCCATGATACCTGGGCAACCATAGAGTACATAACAGTATATAAAGGGTCATAGAGGTCACAACTTCCTCTTTCTTTGTCCATAACCATCACTATAGGAAAAATTCTAAAGCGGCAAACTCAAACAATCCACGAAGGACGTCCTGCGGAGAGGTCATCATCAGGTTGAAGTGAGGAGGTAACATCCGAAATCCACTGGAACAACCAAAGACCAACCAACAGGAGAAAACAGAGCCGTAAAATCCATCCCATAAAGGATTAAACACAGAATCCATGACAGGGCGGGAACCTTTCATAGAACAGTCAACTTAATGGCACAGCAGAAATGCATAAGACAATTGAATCAATCATAAGAAATTAAATAAGGGTGGGATAATCCAGGCCTCCTCTCCTTAATAGAATTGAAAATTCTTGTCACGAATGTTAGCAAATTTTTAATTCTATGTCAGGACGGAGGCTCCGATTATGCTTGTTCAAAGCTTATCCACCACTACTGAAGCAACACTTACAATAGATTTAAAATAGATTGTCTTAAATACAGAGTCAGAAGACCAATCAGCAGCCTTCATGATGTCATGAAGACTGACACCCATGGAAAAGGCCTTGGAAGCCATAGCTCCCCGTGCCGAATGGGCACCAAAGAGGGAAACATCAATGCCTGCTTCCAGCATGAGCCATCTTAACCAACGTGCTAGCGTTTCTGGAGTAACGGGCCTGAAAGGTTTCTGCAAATCAATCAGTAATTGACCTTGTAAATCAGAACAAAAAGGTGCAGTGCTTCCCTCGTAGTCCTTGATACATTGAGACACACACAGCTGAGGGTTGTGAGCAAAAGAAGGATACGTAACTGAAGACGTATTACATTTAGTCCGTCTCGATAGAACAAAAGTAACGCCCTCCGGGGAGAAGGTGCGACCTTCCAGGTCCAAAGCCCGAACATCAGAAACTCGCTTGCAGGAAATCAAACACAACAACATAGTCAGCTTAGCTGAGAGTTGCTTACGGTTCAATAAAGAGTTAGAAGGCCAAGACTCTAAGAAACGCAAAACAACTGGCACATCCCACAAGGCAACATATTTAGGGCAAGGAGGTTTTACCATCTGGATGCCTCTCAGTAACTTAGATATCAAGGGATGTTCCCCAGTGGGTTTGCCATCAACAGATACATGACCCGCAGAAATCGCAGAACGAAAATTGTTAACCGTTCTATAAGCCAACCCAGACGAGGCCATGGAGGCCAGAAAATTGATAATCAAAGCGAGATCTGCTGTAGCGGGATCCACCGACCATTGTGCGCACCAATCACACCAGCGTTTCCAACTTGACGCATAACGCTTGTGTGTGTTGGGGGCCCAAGCTTCACTGATAAATCGGGTAGCGTCTCCAGATAACCGTGGGACTTTCCAGCGTCCCCCGAAATCCTCCATGCCACCAGATGGAGTTGACCCGACAGAACTAGAGGGTGCGGTTCGTGAAGAGGGTCCAGCAACAGGTTTAATTTGTGAGAAAGAAGGAGCGGCGTCGAGCAGCTCATCTCCAGAAGAACCGGAAACCAAGCCTGAGCCCTCCAAAGAGAAGTGATCAGAATGAGCTCCGAGGAGAACTGCCTCGCACGGGCCAGAACCCGGGGAATCATCACGAACGGTGGAAAAGCGTAGCACAGGAGAGGAGGCAAAGACTGGAGAAACGCGTCCGTGGCGAGGGCCTCCGGATCCTGTAAACAACTGTAAAACTGGGGAAGAAGCGCGTTGAGGCGAGAGGCAAACAGTTCGAGATGACAACGGCCCCAAATCCGGGACAACATCCAAAAGATTCGAGGATGAAGCCTCCAATCGCTGTAATCTCTCAGATGACGAGAATTCCTATCCGCAATCCGTTGTCGCGGCCCGCCAGGTATTCTGCAATAACAATGATCTGACGTTGCAGACAAAGATGCCAGAAGTCTTTCGCAATCTCCGCCAGAAGTCTGGACTTGGTACCCCCCAGTTTGTTGACATAATGCACTGCCGAGATATTGTCCATTCGGAGAAGAATACAATTCGTCCTTTGAGGAGACAGACACCGAATCGCGAAAGAACCTGCCAGAAGCTCCAGGCAATTGATGTGAAGTGACAACTCCTCCTGGGACCATCGACCTCTCGTCGCAACCGGACCGCACCGGGCTCCCCAACCCCAAAGGCTGGCATCGGATTCGATCACTACATCCGGAGTCCTCCTGAACAACGCCCGGCCGTTTCAAGACTCCATGTGGACCACAACATCTCTGCTTGGGCATCCTCCGTAAGAGGAACGTGATCCGAATACCGAAGACCCCTCTTCAGGTGCCTGATATTGAGACGCTGCAGTGCGCGGTAATGCAATGGACCCGGAAAGATCGCTTGAATCGAAGAGGACAGAAGGCCTACTATTCGAGCCACCGATCTCAAGGAGACAGTCTGTTGAGCCAGGAACAATCTCAAGCCCCTCTTGATGGACCTGATTTTCTGACCGGGTAAGAGGAGTTGACAGGAGACCGAATCTATCCGAAAGCCAAGGAAATCCATCGACTGAGATGGAACAAAGTCGGACTTCTGTGGATTCACTAGAAAACCTAGAGATTGTAATAGATCTATGGACCATTGTAAGTGAGACTGTAGAAGAAGTGGGCACTGTGCCAAGATGAGCACGTCGTTCAGATAAACTATTAGACGAACCCCACGCGACCTCAAAGACTCCATCACTGGACGAAGAAGCTTCGTGAAACACCACGGAGCTGAAGAGAGACCGAATGGAAGGACCTTGTATACTTACCAGATCCCGAGCCACTGAAATTGCAGGTAACGACGATGAGGGGCGTAAATTGGAACCGAGAGATAGGCATCCTTCATATCCAGGTGAACCATCCAGACTCCCTCCTGAAGCAGGTCCCTCAGAAGATGGATGCCTTCCATCTTGAAATGACGGTATACCACTCCGCCGTTGAACTCTTTTAAGTTGAGGACCAGACAAACCCCTCCTCCCTTTTTCTCGACGAGAAACACATTGCTGACGAAGCCCTGAGGATGAGGCGTCGTGGAGACGATGGCCCCTTTGGCCATAAGAGAAGCGACCTCTGCGGAGATGAATTCCTGATCTTGTTGGGAAAAAAAAAGAGGCTGAGGCCGATGACGTTGGTGAGGGTGCGTGTAAAATTCTATTTTGTAACCCTGCACCGTCTCCAACACCCAGGCATCGTTCGAGATTAATTGCCAATTTGGGGAAAAAATTGCAATCTGCCCCCCAAAACCACATCTGAAGCGAGAATCAAGCTCACCTGAGGTTGATGAATCCTGACGTCCTCCCTGGTTACCATTGTAACCTCCTTTTTTGTATTGTCCTCTGCCTTTCCGGGAGGGATAGAAATTGGATTTACCAGAGGAGTAATCCTGGCCACCTTTCTGGGACTTGAAACCTTGCTGAGTGGTTTGATCTGCGCCACAGCCGAACTAACGTCCCCTTCGTCCGGCCCTGCCAAAAACTGGGCGAAAAGCCCGGCGCAGGTTGGATTGGACCTTATCCAAACCACTAAAAGTGGCTACAGACTTTGTAAGTTCTTTAAGAAAAGGGGACCCAAACAGCAAACCCTGGGCTTGGGGCCCCGACTCGGAAGAAGCCAAGTCCGTGAGTTTAGGATCCAATTTCATTAAGATTGAGCGACGACGCTCAGACGAAAGAGCACAGTTGGCATTTCCCAGGATGCAAATAGCTCGCTGAGACCATTGCATTAATTCGTCTGGATCAATTAGGGCACCGGATTCCTTGGCCCGAAAGCCCAAATCAAGAATTTTAGTAAGGGGACCCAGCAGATCCAGCATCTTGTCCTGGCAGGACCGCCAGGAACGGTCTAAACCCTTTTTGGGGTCTTTGGAATATTTCTTCATATATGTGACCATGGTAGGGTCCACTTCAGGAGTTTCAGCAAGCTTATCCGCGAGGTCCGGAGGCGGACACTCCGAGCGCAAACGCGCACGCACATCCTCTTCAAAAGGTTGGCATATATGATTTTGGATATAGTCCGCCACGTCAGGAGAGGGCAACCAGGATGAAGAATTAGGGTGAATAATATCAGTTGGGTCAAAAGTAAGCAACTGGGGCGTTGAAGGAGCATCCACAAAATGTTCCTTACGTGTCTTCTTTGAAGGAGGAGGCTGTGTTGGATCAGAGGATGAAGAGGATGATGAAGAGCCATCATCAGAATCGGTAATTGGGGTGGAAAGGCCAGACGGAGCTGGCTTTTTGGACGGAGGTGCGGAAGACAGAGTCTTTGCCAGTTTTGCGACGTCTGAATGATGAGGGTTCTTGGGAGACTTCTTAGTGCGCCCAGAAGGAGGAGGCAACCAACCCTGTTGCGCAGCGTATTCAGATAAGTGACATTTCAGAGAGGCAATGGCTTGAAACAAAGCCTGACCCATTAAATCATCCACAGAGCCCGAGGGCTCCTCTTCGTCGTAATAATAACCTTCCCCATCATAGTAGTCTCCCATAGCGACAATAATTCGCCAATAAATGCCCACAGGAAGGAGACAGGTAATTATCAATATCCAAGGCCAATTCCGGGGGAGTGGAGCCCAAAAGCAAGCCAACAGTGCAGGAAAAAGATCTGCCAAAAATATAAATTATAGTGGAGGGAGGGCTTGCTGAAGTAAAAAGAAGTAGCCACTCTAGGCAGAGCCTATGCGAAATTTACTACCCCCCAACTATCGTGTCAGAGGGCGTCAAGGGAGACCAAATGACAGGCTTGTGGGCAAACGCTGAAAACAGCTTTCAAAATCGCTCTGACAAGAAAGGCGCCGACAATGGAATGAGCCGGGCCGAAAGCGAATGTAAACAAAGCGGTCGCGCATGCGCGAACCGCCGCCTGTCAAAAGGAGAGACGCGCGAGCTTTGTGCGCAAATGCGTTCGGAAGGGCGCGAAACAGCTGAAGCGCTGCACCGCCGAACGGGATGATAAAGAGCCGATACAGCGGCGAAACACACAGTAAGCGCAGCGCAAAGGCAATACAACAATTCACAATATGGGTAATCAAGTATAAGAGAAAATGCACTTAACTGGCTGTGAGGCAGCAAAGAAAGAGGAAGTTGTGACCTCTATGACCCTTTATATACTGTTATGTACTCTATGGTTGCCCAGATATCATGGGTATTGAAGTTCTGTTTTTCTTTACTGTGTGCTGATTGGCTGCTATATTTTTCAGTAAAGAAATAGAGAAAGCATAATCAGAGCCTCCGTCCTGACATAGAATTGCTCCCCTCACGCCCCATGGCTGTGTTACACCTCATGGCATCATCCCGGATTAATAGTGCCTGATTTACTTCGAACTAAAATGTCCGAATTATTCCATCAATACACATCAACTTCACTAAGCAGTAAACCTACAAAAGACCACAAGGTGGCAGACTATCCAAACGCAAATGATCATTTCTGTGTGTTCTGTTGCACAGCATAGAGGCTTCTTCAAATACAGGGTTACTACGTGAGATGACTATGGAAATCTATTTTCTCTAAAAATGCATTTACAAAACAGATATGCTCAAGGCAAAAGATAACCGAAATGTATCCTAAACCATACATATGAAAAAATAGGGTGTCAAAGGCGTTAACCTGGTGGTACACATTACAAATATAACAAAATCTTGCAGCGACAATTCACGGTGCAGCACACATTAGAGAACACATTACGAAAAGGAGACTCTTGTTTATAGAAACAACCAAACATAGCACATTAATTGAGAGACAAAAACGAAATGCAATTTTTCTGTCAGTTTCCCTCTTGATTTGCAATATGTGATTTGGCCCCTGTGATTCATGCTTTCAACTCTATCGAATTATGCGAAAATAACAGTTTTCTTCCTGGGCAGTTTTGCGTGAAATTGTTTGTGTTTGTCAATTCTGCATTTTTTACAAAAATCAATCAGACGAAAGAGTGTTATTTACCAATTGAGCCTTTAAGTGCAGCACATTTTTCAGTGTAACATTTTCTTAAAGGAAAACGAGAGGGAATGAGAAGTGGAATCTTTTCTTCCTCCATTTGATGTAATTCTCAAAAATCTATTTTTATCAGATTTTACCATTATAAATGTGTCAAAACAGTCGATTTTTTTTATCAGAGCAAGATGCTAGTCACATATACGATGGAGTTAAAATGTGCAATATGAAACTTTTGTGGACATATTTTTGGGTCATTTGTGGTTATGTGACATTTCTTCTGCATAAACACTTTGTGTTGGTACCAATACTTTTCTGATCCTTTCCTGGACTTGCAAACCAATTTCCCATAACCTTATCAAGAGCACGCCAACAGCTGGGATCCCCGAGGAGACCCTCTCTTTTGCATGTAAGCTGAGATCGATAACCAGAACTGTAACATTTTCAATAAGAATGACTGACACAGCCAACATTTTAAGGAGTTTATATATATTGAATAATAAAGGAAAATACATGAAATATGCCATCAATAAAGTTATCAGCAAGGCTTGTAAATTATAACTACAAAGGAACTTAGTAAAGTTCTATGGAAATTCCAGCATAGAAATTAAAGCAAATGAAAATATGCTGCCTCTTCAGCCAGAGGCTGGGAAGTATGAGCAGACAGAACAATTTTCTACCTGCATAACTTTCACATACTCAGCTAACATCTGGCAGTACACGTTATAATTATAAAAACTCTCATGATGCGAGGCGTGTGATTTTTACTGACAATCTATTTAATTGTGGTGTTTACCGGAGTTCGAGAGTTTTCTGCACCCAGTAGATAGATGTCCAACATTCCCCAATGCCACAGAAACAGAAACGGCAACATCCAAAACTAAAAATAGGAATTTGCAGCATTGCTGGGCCATGTTAGCTTAAATCAGATCAAGGAAATAGATTGTAATGACAGAATGAAGCAGTTAGTCCTCTGATCCCTACCATGTTGCCTCTACCTTATCTCAAAGCTACTGTGGTTTTTATTCTGCATCTGCTGGAGGCCTACGTTTCTAACATCCTCTGACCATTACCCTACATCTCTATTTGTCTTATTGAACGTTTGTTAGTGATTTGTATCAGTGAGTTCCCTTTGGAATTGTGATGACCTCAAGGAACCTCGTCATTGTCCTTCGGATACTCATCAGATTCTATATCGATTCTTTCAAGGTATGTCCACTTGAAATCCATCAATAAACCATCATCAATCAATACTACTCGGCTACAGATCATCTTATTACACCACTCCAGACCTGAGTAATTTAGATTGGCCTTTCTCTCTCTTTTAGTTCATTTGGGAGTCAAATCTATGTTCTCGTCCATGATGTCAGTTTTTTTCTAGCCGTCAACAGCGCCTTTTGGCTCGTATCTTTAGCCATCCTCGTTTGAGTCGTGATCCTGAGAAATGCTTGCAATTTCTGGCTCTGATGAGGCTGAATCACTTTCAGAGGTGGACCCTTCTTTGGCCGTTCTACTCTCTGATTCCTGCGACCTTGCCTCAGGCAGGTTTGATTCAGCTCTCCACCAGTTTTCACTGTATCTGTGAATGTGTATTCTTAACCCAGTGGTCGGGGATGCAGTTGCCATTGGAATGACAACACCATCGCCTGCCTCTTGTTCCCATTGATGCTTTGCTGTGCGAGACTGTGAGCCCTCAGAGTGATCTTCCTCTTCTTTGGAAGCTTCCAACATTTCGAAACTAGGGTGACTTGAGGAATAGGTAGATATTGGTTCTGCTTTCTCCTCCTCTCGTCTTACTCTCTTGGTATGTGGGCATGTATCGAGTTCGGCATACCCAGCATACTTGATAACAGTGTTGGTGACCAGGATCACCTCGTATGGGTCTCACCAGCACTCCTTCAGACAAGACTTGTGTATGTGCATCTTCATGTGAACCCAACCGCCAGGGTCCAAAACATACCCTGTAGACTCTCAGGAAGCTGGCATAGCAGTCTAAACCTGACCCATCAATCAGCCAATCTCTTGCAGTACTCAAGAACCAGATCATCTGTGATATTCACAAGAGTAGTGCAAAAACAACAATTGATAGACAGAATGCAGAACAATGTCATACATTTGCCCCAGTACAGAGATCTGGGCCTACATCTATTGTTGTTTTGCTCACCGTGCCACTCCAGTTTGAACTCAGCCATATGCCCTGTGCCCAATGGGAAGAGTCCAGCCCGAATTGCCAGGCCAGGTCCTCCCTGGATTGGTAACAAGCATCCCAGGACCAGTTTCGGGTTTCAGCCCTCATCAGGCAGGATAGCTTGACTCCAGTGGCATCGAGAGCACTGGACCTACATCTGGGCATACCCGTCCTATCCGGTATGAGAAATGCAAAAACAACAATTGATGGACAGAATGCAGAACAATGTCATACATTCACCCCAGTACAGAGATATGGGCCTACATCCATCGTGTATCTGCCATTCCAGTTTGAACCCAGCCAAATGCAAATCGGTCGTAACCCTGTGCCACAAGAGTAGCAGCTGGAACAGAACGAATTTAAATTGCTCTTCCCATCAACACCTCATGATTACATTGGGTATCTCCACAAAATTGATCTGGAGACGGTTGAAGAGACCATCAGACTTCCCTATGTAGCTCATGGTCCCTACAACCTTTTTACACACATTTTGTTTTGGCAAGTAGTACAACCTTGGCACAGGCTCTCTGCCATTGATCACAAATGGGGATTGTACCAATATTGGTTAACGGTAGACACCATCCCGTCTCTGCCCACGTGTTGAATCATGGAAATGTCATACCATGGCAGGTAACATAGCGTCCAGTAGCACTGGCTGCCCATTACTGGACACCCGAATGTCGCTGGCATCCCTTACACATCTCATCTTCTGCCATTTGGACATCTCAACTTCTGGGGCAGCGTGTTGTAATTCTGTCTGTTCACTGAAAGTGTGCACCGTGTTGAACATCATATTTGACACAGTTTCGCCTTCTCCAGTGCTAGGCTCATTCATGTGAAAAAGGCTGGCCTGCAGAGCACATCGGGCAATCTCGTCCGCATAGTGGTTGCCTCTGGTGACAAAATCATTGCCATTCTTGTGTGCAATTTGTTTTGGCAATTGTAGGGCTTCTAATAGATTAGAGACGTATATCCCATTTCTTCTGGGGACCCAGTGGAGGTCATTAATCTCCTTTGTGACCACAACTGCATTAAGTCATGCACAACCCTGAAACCATACTGGCTGCCATTATAAATGGCAACTCATGAGCCTTCCAAATTACAACAGACTCTGGTAAGGGCAATCAGTTCAGCTACTTGTGCAGATGTGACATGGCACAGGTAGGATGATTCCAAAACCCCACTTAGCGTGCACACAGCATAGGCAGCTCCTAGAATCCCACACCGATCCCTTAGACAAGACCCAGCAACAAAAAGGGTACATCCAGTATGTCAGGTCTTTGTTTTGTGCATAACTCAGTAACACTCATGCATTCATGATCAAAGTCTCCCTCCTCATCTCCCTCTGGAGTTGGCAATAGAGAAGGAGTGTTTAGGGTGTTACATCTTCTGATAGAGACATTCTCAGCAACTCGCTTCTTTATCTGATGGTCTCCCAAGTCTTTCCTTGAAAATACTGTAATTTTTTTGGGGGGGGGACTTTGTGCCCATGCTCAGTCAAGTGGTTGAGCAGAGTAATAGTGTCTTGCCTACAGGTTTCCTTCACCGATGCAATTTATTTATTTCGACTTGTATAGCGCGTTATCACCCCGGGGTCTCTAAGCGCTTTGTCGGGTACACACCAGAATTCATACAGCCAGTCATCAAATTACAACACACCCCATGCTTGCTGGAAAAGCACTGTTTTTAATTTTCTACGAAAAGGCAACAAGTTATATTCTTTGCGCAATTCGATTGGTAAGCTATTCCAGACTGCTGGAAAAACATTAGAAAAGCACGACCACCCAGGGTGGACAGTCTAAAGCGCGGTTGGGTTAGAAGGGTGGCTTCCGATTAACGCAACACCCTACCAGGCCTGTATGGGGCCAAGCGAGCTTTCATATAGCTTGGCGCCTTTCCATACAGAGCTTTATGCGTAATGCAAAGCCCTTTAAACATTACCCTCTATTTGACTGGCAGCCAATGAAGTTCGCGCAAGAGAGGGGAGACATGCGTTCTCCTCGGTTTTTTAAAAATCAATCTTGCAGCATCATTCATGACGATTTGCAGTATATTCAGATGTTTTTGAGGGAGCCCTGCATATAGCGAGTTGCCATAGTCCATCCTGGCTAGGATCATGGCAGATACTGCGCGCCTCAAGGTAGAAAAGGACAAAAGGGAGGAGATTTTCCTTAGTTGTCGGAGGAGGCCCACGCAGGTGCCCACCACCGCAGAAACTTGCTTCTGCATTGTCAAATTACCATCCACATGGAGGCCCAAGCTTTTTACTGCTACTGCAGGTTCTGGAGGCGCCCCTAGTTCTCTTGGCCAGAACAGATCATTCCAAGGGTTGCCAGCGATGGTGATTGGCAACACCTCGGTCTTGTCTTGTCATCAATGTACTGGATTAGGATCGAGATTTTTTTTAAGCATTTGATTGAAATAGGAACGACTTTCATTGTTCGCTTGAGGAACGCAATAGCACACAAGAGCCTTCTTGTGGAACCAAAACATGAAAAGAAACTGGCTCTCCTTGTGAAGCGGAACTGAGAAGAACACCTGGCAAAGGTCAGTGACCATGAACCATTCAGCTTCTTGGAGAATTCGGAACAAAGTCATGGCAAGGTTCAGTCCGCAGGATAGCATAGAACGACTATTTGATTTATTTTCCTCAGGTCCTGCACTTTCCTCTAGTTGTTGTTGGCTTTTTGTAAGGCCGTGATTGGAGAGTTACATGAACTCCTAATGATGTCCTTTAGACTGCCCTACTCTATCATGCTCTCGATGACAGGGGTGATTCCTGCAATGGCCTCGGGGGCATCTTGTAAAGATGCATTTTAGGAAAAACTGCTTTGGGCGAAGGGTTATGTTTAGGGGTTTGGCACCTTGAATCAATCCAATCTCTCTCCCTGTAAAATCTCAAATGTCCTCTCTGACTGTCTCTATCAAATCAATGGGTAGGTCCACATGGCTAATGACCGGATACAACCTGACAACAGGTTCTGGTGTTTGTAGCTTGAACTCTGCATCTGGTGCTTGGGTCTCAATCCCAACTCCATCCGCATACAGTAAATAATGCAGTTGCGTTTGCAAATGAGATCCCTTCCCAGCAAGTTTAGAGGACTCAAATCATACACAACAAACTGGTGTTGTTATTTGATTTCTCCAATTTTTACTGGGACTGGGGCAGTAGTCTGATTGGTACGCTAATTATCTGTTATTCCTTCAGCTTGGTCGTGTTTTCCTGAGAGGGGTTGGTTTGGGACCTCGACTTTTCAAACAGTAGAGAGAGTGGCTCCTGTGTCCTCTCCTCTCAGGTTTGGAAAATCTTGAGCCAATTTATTTTCTGTTGGGGAGCCTTTGTTTTTAAGTGTTTTATGACATCCTGATATTTGGTCTTTGCCATGGGTGAAGGTACATTTGTTTCTGGTACCCTAGGTGTCTCCTTAGTTATACAATCCACTGCTCTCTTTCATTCTGCCCATAGGTCCTTTGGCACCACCACTTCGAACAACACACACAAATCCTCCAACAAGACCCTTCAAATGGTCACAAGCTAGTTAATCTGCATCTCCCACTTATTAGGATTTTCCCTTAACTTAGGTAGATAATTCTGTAAATGTTGTCGAGCACCACATGACATGTACATAGGCTCGCCCCTATTCTTCCCCAGGGGGCTATTCCCTTACTGACTCTCATGCAGCTTCTCGCTCATCTCGCTTGGCAACTACTTTCTTTCGCTTCACCAATTATTTTCCTTTTTGGGCCACAGTTATCTAAATTTCTCGGTCTCACCCCAATCCCTAATGTTCTCAATCAACTCTCCTAAGTTATGTTTTCAACCCTCCCAACTTCAGTAATTTCAATTCCCTCTCTCCCATCATCATCCTGACATTCTTCTGCAATTTCTTTCCTTGTATACAATCATCTCTGCTATCATCTGCCACCTTCTCCATTCTCGCATGCACCTCTCCGGCTACTGTCGAGGCTTCCTTGCTAATGTAAAACAATTCAATCTCATTGTAATACACTAAGAAATCCATACTTACGCTACCTTTAACAATTTCTTCAAAATCAGCTTTCAGCTGGACAGCATTCATTCTCTGTGGTATAAATTGCGATTCTCCTATTAACATGACCAGAGAATCTGGATTTCATTAAAGACAGGGAGGCTAAAATAATGCATTATTTTTCTAATGCAGTCACAAGCAGCCGCACTACATCATAAGTAAAATAGTTCTAGAATGGAGTGAACAGATGGTATGAAAGGCATGAGCACCAAACAGACTGCCTCTTTTAAGTGTGTAGAAACAAACGAAAGTTCCAAAAGGGTTAGTTCCAACTTGTTCTTGAGAGTGTAGAATCCAAGAATCCAGAGGGGAGAAACGAAGCGAGGAGGAATCAAGAATGATGAGAAGAATCCATTAAGAGGAATTATCTGAAAAGAAGGAGGAAAATGTTAAAGATTTGAAGAACCAGAGTATCAAATAGAGCAATTAAAGCAGTATAATAAAAGGTACAGGTGGAAACAATCGTCAGAATGATGCATTCAATAAAAAACTAAGCAAGGGAGGGACGGGTGGGATAATGTTAGCCTCCGTGTCTTTAATGAAATCCAGATTCTCTGGTCATGTTAATATGAGAATCGCAATTTCTTTACAAGATCAGAGGCTACATTATGCATGTTGGTAGCCGTGAAGGACAACATCAGACATGTGTTCGATTGGCTTACAATAATGATGAGCAAATGTGGATGCATTGGACCAGTCTGCCGCTTTGAGGATATCATCCAACTTACCACCAGACCAGAAGGATTTACTGGCCATAGCACCTCTAAGGGAGTGAGCTTGGAATTTAAATAAGTCAACGCCAGCAAGCCTCATTGCGGATTTGACCCTTCTGGCTATGAACGTAGAAGTAATTGGTTTAAAGGGTTTAACAAATGAAATAGGGTGTTGATTAGCACCCTGAGGCGAAGGTCTCTCATTCTAGAATCATATTCTTTCATACATTCTATGACACAGAGTCTTTTGCACAAATCAAACCGAGGGTAAAAAATCGAGTCTGACATAGTTTTGGTTCTTCTAAGGATTTAACACCATACATATCATATGCTCTATTAGAAATATCAAGACATTTGATATCAGAAACTCTACGGCATGAAATTAAACACAAGAGAGTTGCAAGTTTAATGGAAAGACATTTCCTATTAAGTAAAGCGTTATCAGGCCTAGATGAAAATTGGTCTAAAATAGCCTTAACATCCCACAAGGATTGGTATTTAGGTCTAGGAGGTCTCTTCAGTCTGATACTTTTCAAGACTCTACAAAGAATAAAGTTTTTACCTACCACCTTACCATTGAAAAGGGAGTGCCCAGCAGAGATCGCTGACCTATAACAATTAATAGATCTATTGGATAGTCCCTTGTCAAATTGTTCAACAAGAAAATTAACTATGTGCACAATAGGAGCCTCAACAGAATCCAAGTTCCTCTCCATGCACCAACGAAACCATTTTCTCCAAATGTTATTGTACCGATAGTGTGTTCCTGGCGCCCAGGATTCTCTGAGGAGCGTGGTAGCTGATGACGAAAGGCCAGACAGTTTGTTAGATTGCCTGACACTTCCCAGGCAAGTAGGTTCAGATTCCGTGAAAGAATTAGATGGTGATCTTCTCTGTCAGCGTTTGTAACCAGACCCCTGACCGCTGGCATTAAGAAAGGAATGTTGCATGCTAATTCCAGGGTGGTCGGGAACCATGCCTGAGACGGCCAAAAGGGAGGTATCAGGATTACGGAGTATTGGTCCTGTCTCACCTTCTGTAGAACTCTTTGAATCATGGCAAAGTGAGGGAATGCGTAACCCTGAAGGTCTGACCATTACTGGAGAAAGGCTTTCACTGCAAGAGTGCCCGGGTCCGGCATCCAGCTGAAGTATTTCTGTAACTGGAAAGTTAATCTGCTCGCAAATAAGTCCACATCCAGAGGGCCCCAAATCCGATTCAGAGTGTTGAAAACATTCTCGTTGAGTTTCCAATTGCTGAAGTCTTAGAGGAATCTGAAGTTCCAATCTGCTGAAATATTTGACTTTCCCGGGAGATATTCTGCTTTCAGAGCGATCTTGTGCTCTAAGCAAAACATCCAGAGCCTCTTGGATAAGTTGGAGAGGTCTGATGATCTGGTCCTGCCTAGTCGGTTGATATAGGATACTGCAGAGATGTTGTCCATCTTGAGGTTAACAGATCTGCCTTGAAGCGAGTGTTTGAAGCTCATTAGAGCGTATAAGCCTGTCGTACGTTTTAAGAAGTTCATATGACGGGAGGTCTCTGCAAGAGACCATACACCACCAGTGTTTTGGTTGAGGAGGTGAGCACCCCAACCATGAAGGCTTGCGTCTGATTCCAGAACAAAGTCCGATGTCGAGCCAAAGATTGCTTTGCATTTCAAGGCTTTCAAATTCTCCAGCCACAAACACAGCTTCGACCTGGCTTCCTAATCTAAGGTTACAAGAACACCGTACCACAGGCCAGATCTGAGAGCTTTTCCTTTTATTTTCTGAAGAGATCGGTAGTTGAGAGGCCCCGGAAAGATAGCTTGAATCGAAGATGAAAGGAGGCATAGAAGTCTGGCTAACTCTCTCAGGGTTAGAGAATCTTGTTTTAGAACAGACCTGATCTCTTTGCGAATTATGGCAATTTTCTTTGTGGGAAGTAGGAGAAGGCATCTCAAGGTGTCTACAGTAAAACCGAGGAACTCCAAGGATCTGGAGGGGGAAGGATAGATTGTTCCCGGTTTCTAATGAAACCAAGACTCTCTATGAGGTCCATGGCAGTTTTTAGGTCTTTTTGGATCTGTGATAGGAGTTGGGACATAATGAGAATCTTGCCCAGATATATAATTAAGATATTTCCCTCAAAAGAGAGGCAATAGTTCTCATAATCTTGGTGAAACACCAAGGGGCAGAGGAGTGGCCGAATGGGAGAGCCTGAAATTGGAAGAGACGATTGTTCCAAATGAAGTGAAGGAAGGGTTTGTGTTCCTTGGCCATAGGGATGGTAAACTAAGCGTCTTTTAAGTCTAGTTTGACCAACCAGTCTCCTTCTAGAAGGAGGTCCCTCAGGAGGTGAATGCTCTCCATTTTAAAGTGTCTGTAAACTAGATACTTATTTACTTATCGAAGGTTTATGACGGGTCTCCAACCTTTTTCCTTTTTTTGGACAAGAAAAAGCAAGGAAAGAGTGCTTACAAAACCTCTTTAAAGACCACTGAACTTCTAAAATTGCGCCCTTCTGAAGCATGGAAGCGATCTCTTCTTCCACAGTTTTTTGTTGGTCCTCTGAAAGAATCAGAGTTTTTGGGGCATACGTTTGAGAAAGGATATCGAGAAAGTCTATACTGAAACCTCGAATGGTCTCCAGAACCCAGGGGTCTTGAGTTAAAGATTTCCATATGTGGTAAACGTATTGAAGTCTGCCCCCTACCTTTGGAGGGGAAGAAGAAGGAGGAAGAGGAAAACTTACTTTGAAATTTGGTGTTGTTGGGTATTCCACGGGATCTGAAACCTCTGCTCCATGAGCCTCTCCCTCTTTGAGGATAGAATTGAGGGTTGGATGGATAGAAGCCTCTGCTAGAGCCTCTAAATGTTGAGAAGGGCCTTTGGCTGCCACTGCCGGAAGAAAGGCCCCTTCTTCCAGCCCGTCCAAAAAGGTTGGGATTAAAAACACGTCTCATATTGGATTGGGCCTTGTCAAGGGCCGTGAAGGTGGAGACATGTTTCCCAGTTGACTTAATCATGTCCTCACCAAAGAGAAGGCGTCTGGGGGTTTTGAGAGGGCTCCTTTTCAGCCATGTCACCCAACTTAGGATTGATCTTGGTGAGGGTGGCTCTCCTCCTCTCTATGTTAAGGCTGCCATTGGCATTGCCGAAGGGGACAAAGGCCCTTTAGCTCCAATCTCTGATGAGGTCGGTGTCAAGAGGGGTGTCAAAGATATGACACTCTTCAGCCATATCTTAAATCCTGGTGAGGGTCCCCAGGATATCAAGGATGTGATCCTGGCAGCCCTAAGGGATCTCTCTAGACCATTTCTTGGGTCTCTGCTCAGTGTAAACAGAAAGTTAATTAAGTCAGGGTCAACATTGGGAGGTCTGACAGACCTTATCTTGTATTGTAGGTCTAGGACACTCGGACCTAAGGGTATTCCGAGTCTCTCTTTCGAGGGAATTCCTGAGCCATCTTTTAATGAATTGGGCAACATGGTCTTTGGGAAACCATTTTGAGCTATTGGGGTGGGAGATGTTGAGTGGAGAAAACATTTCCTCACCCAAAGGGTTGAGGGTAGCATTCTTAGATGAGGAGGGGGAGTCAACGTCAAGTTGGTTGTTGAAATCAAGGTCCTCATCATCTAAATCGAGGACAAATTCATTGTAGGGGTTAGGGAAGCTCTCCTCCTCCTCAGAATCAGTGTCTGCGTCGTTATGAGCACTTCTGTCGTTTGTGCCGCTAGGTACACCCATCAAAGTTGTGCCGCGGGGACACCCATCAAAGTTTTGCCACCAGGGACACCTGTAGTATTCGAGGTGCGAGGACCTCCAACAATGTTTGAGCTGCTAAGACCTCCTAAATCAGTTGAGGTGCTAGGACCTCCCATAGTGCTCCTTGAAAGAGGCTCAGAGTGTTTAGATTTCTTAGCCCTTTTGCCTTGAGTAACATGAGGATCACGAGTAACGGGGTCATCTCGAAGCTTGTCGTGATCAAAGTCAAGGGGTCTCTTTGAGGACATCACTTCTTTAAGAGTGTCTAACATGCAAGACCTCATTTCCTTTGGAAAAAGTTTTTAAAGGACATATTGGTATAATTGTGGGAGCTAGCTGCGGCATCATCTGATTCAATATCTGACATACTTGTTAATTAAAATGATATTGGACAGTTAATGCGGGATGAAACAGTTAAAGGATAGGAGAATGTAGAGAAAACGTTAAATAAGTAAGTTCTTCCTTTTTCCTTTTTTTTTTTTTTTTTTGGGGGACAAGGATGAAGCTGTACGATGAACTTTAGCAAGACGCGTAAGAAAAGCAGTCTCCGGCAGCAGCTGATGAGCGCAAGGTAACTGAAAAGTGCTCTCGAGCCCAGCCTCTGCCGAAGATGTTAAAGGAGAGAGCGTAGGCACCAGGGGCATGGAGCGCCAGTGTTGTTAAGGAGCGCTCTTCAAGGGATGTGGTTGGAAACTATGTGCGAGTTTGCATGTTAAATACATGGAAAATGGTCAAAACCGTGAGGGAAGGCAGAGGAAAGAAAACCGGATGAGGAATAAAGAGTCAGAGTAAGGGGAAGGCGTGTTCAGCGAACGCGCAAAACTGTGGGGAGAAGAGTGAGTGCGGGCCCGCCCAAGGCAGAAGGAGAAACACTTCAGTAAGGAAGGAGGGGGAGGGCTGGTAGGAGCTTGATGACCATAAATTGGAAATCAAGGGGAAGAGAGGGGAAGGAGGGTTGGGCAAGGAACCCCAAATCGTAGAAAGTAAAATTAAGCTGTAAGTTATAGTAATACATTATAGCTACCTATAGAGTATTAAGATTATTTGAAATTAGAGGCAATAAACAGTATATACAGCAAAATCAAGGAAGGAAAATGTAAAGGAATTTATCTTCTGGAGAGCCGCATTTAAAAGAGGCAGTCTGTTTAGTGCTCATGCCATCTGTTCACTCCATTCTAGAACTATTTTACTTATGATGTAGTGTGGCTGCTTGTGACTGCTTTAAAAAGATAATGTATTATGTAGCCTCCGGTCTTGTAATGAAATTCTGGACTTGATGGGCTGCCTGGTATAGTAGTGATGGAGCAAGGTGGAAACAAAAAATGTTGTATACCCCTTGTGAAGATAACTTTCCATAACAGTAATATGTACTAAACGTGTGGTTTTGAAATTAATCAACATAGAATAGAATGCACATACACAAATACACGTGGGATATTAATTTGCATGCAATTGCTAAGCATAATTTACTAATTTGTCATGTATCACGTTATAAAAGGTACTCATTTGTCGTAATCTAATTGGATATTGCATGAATGTGCTTTTGTCTGCTTATTTGTGGCATAAATCATGAAGATTGGTAAGTAAATTCACGCATATATGTTGCTTAAAGCTAGGTAAATACTAACTGGGATATTATTAGACGGGGGAGGTAAACATAAGGGCTTTATTTAATAAATTTACGTTTAGTTGTGTTTGTTTCTATAATAGTTCCTATATTGAGGCCTATGTGACCAAAAAGAAAATGGAAGCTGACTGTAAATCCGAGGTGGCGGTCTAAGAACGCACTGACCGGAAGCGCGAGCTGCCTTTGCCTGTGCAGTATGGGTCAAGGACAGCGTGGCCTGCCGCATGGAGCAGATACCAAATTTTTAAGAAAGTCAGCAGATGATCCGTGGGAATGGGGCATTGAATAACAACTTAAAGGACACTTCGAAGGAAGTAGAACATCAACAATGGCACCACTATTTTTTTTCAATTACAATGATGACTCAACATAAATTGAACAGTAAGGCGATGAGGTGATGCTCATCCACCTCTAAATTGACTAATCACTGACACTCTAGAACATAAGAGTTACAAATTTAGATAGATAAGTTAGTGAAAAGGGGTATCAAAGAGGACATTTGGGGCAATGAAAAAAGCTTGGTTTTCAATTTAATTTTTGCACCTCGAACTTTAACTTTTAAATGGGTGCGAAGTCCTATGAGAGGGAAACATCAACAGAGATAGAGAGGTGTTTCTTTGGGAACTATTCTGTTCTATGCTGATGTCTGCGTCTCTACATCTTGGTAATATGATTTACATTATTTTCCTAAACTGTATTGCTAATAAATGAATGCTTTAAATGTAATCTTTCTTTCAGGATTATTAATTCATAACTGAGTTTATCTTTCAAGTAAAACGTAGAGATCATGCTAGGAGATTAAACCTCTAAATAAAAATTAAATAATGGAGAATTAAGCAGGTCTTGTTGTCCGTTAGTTAACTTTTACTAGCTGATCCATCGAATATAAATGGTGGGGTGTTTTTAAGTCTTTCCTTTAGAGAAAATCCATGGTATTAGAATTAAAACTGCAGCTGTAAATAATGTATAAAATCTTAAGTTTGGACAATCCGCTATAGCCCCGCGGCTCTCCTTTGGTCTTCACTAAATCCTCGGAGCATAGTAGAAGTGTGAATGAATGTATTGCAGAGTTATGGGCCCACTGGTGAGAAATTTGTGAATAGCTCCTTGGGTTAAGGTGATGGTTTGTGAAGAATTTCTGGAGCTTCGCTGCGCCAGTAGCAATTGTCATTTGACCTCCCACCTTAGAAATGGTCCAATCCTCTCTTTGCGGAGGGCCTTTCTTTGCTCGGCATTGGTGTGGATCCTGGGAACAATGACATTTTGAAAATGCTGGACCACAGCGAATCACCAGATGATTTTGCTGAGGAACCTCAAACGTTTCCTTCTACAAGCTTACTTTTGAAGCAAGGATACAGCTAAAGATTGCCTGCCTGTCTCACAAAGCTCTCCATTTCAAACCCCCCAAGTATCTAGTCCAAAAGTTAGAATTATCTGGAGGTGGTAGACCCTCGAGAAGGGCTAACTCCTTCCTCCTAAAACTACAGATCTTTCGCAAAAAGAGAACTTACCAAAGAGCTTTCTCTGGCTCTGCCCCTAGGATCTGGAACTCTCTCCTTCCTGAAGTTCGCAGACTCACCTCCACAGTTGCTTTCAAACTGGAAGTAAAAAGATTCCTTATGAGCAAGTTCTTACCTTAATTTGGGTTTGGATCATCTGCTGTAAGATACTAGACTTACACCTTTACGTCTGGTCCTGATTTGCTGCATTTCCTTAACTAATCTTTTCCTCCCCTCCCAGATCCGCTATTCTTACCTATTTTGGATGTTTGCTGCACCCTTTGTAACTGTTTCGTTTGATATGTATTTGACGCCTGTACAGCCCTGATCATCCTCCCTCCCGTAATTGTGAAGCTCTCTGCTACCCCTTTGGATCATGTTCGCGCAAAAAGTCCAATAACTGAGCCACATAATAATTATTCTCATAATCCGCCCGCTGCATTCCACCACAATACGTCTACTACATTACATGTACATACTGCCTCACAGCACACTTCTCATTCATCCTTTGCACACACATCCCTATTAATACTCACAGTGTCCTTGTCCAGCCACCTAGTCTTCCGGAACCAGGATTGGGTTAGGACTGGGTCAATTTAAACATTGGGGGAAACCTGCCTGGACCATGAAGGTGCATAAATCAGTCGTAAGAGCAATAAAATAGTTTTATGCTGATCGAGTCTGATTGAAACCATCAGCCCTGCTACCAGATCTGTTGGTGCACAAAACAATTTGTCATAACCTTACCAAGAGCACTCTAACAGCCTGGCCCGGAAGTGATCTAGTCCCTATATGAACTTTGGTGCTCCCCAAGTGGACCTGCCTCTTTTGCATGTAAGCCTAGCTCAATAACAATGACAGACATGGGTCAGCATTTTAAGGAGTGTATCTATAATGAATAGTAAAACAAAAGACATCAGAAGTACCATTGGATTAGCAAGGCATACAAAGGAACTTAGTTAAATTCTATGGAAACAATACCATAGCTTTGCCTTGTAAAAGTGGGAAGTTGAGCTCCTGATTACAGAAACGTTTTTTTATGGGACTTTAGACAAAGAAGTTCATATATTACCCAGGTATATGGTTCTCAGGATATGCACCAATGAGGTACAAGCAAGAAGAAACATTTTACAATGGACTGCATTTGTAGATCCTCTCATAATACTATTGCATGGAAATCAGTTGCTCTCACAGTTTATTCTGGCTCTGTAACCGACACATAGTATAAACGATAGTCTGAGACAGTTAGTATGTCCTTGGTTGGGTACAGTCTTCTAAGAAATCTCTAGGAATGCTCACTGTCTCTTAGTGTGAACCACACAATCCTTTATTTAAAGCTGGAAAACAACAACAGCACAGATCATGTGTAATGCTGTGACATTAATCCATGAGGGAGGAAAATATAAGCCCATGTTCATGTTAGCACCAGTTCAGTTTCTAAGACATTTAAAGCTGGAAAAAGAGAAAACAGCACCCACAGATCCATTAGCTTGCTAACATTTGGTAAATAAAAAGTGATATAGTGGAACAAGGTTGGCTCTGGGGAGGCCGAAGAAATACACTTTACCCGCCTCTCAAACTTGCCGACAGGATCACTAGATCTGGATACCCCTCAGGGTGATTAGCATTCTCTTCAAATATTTATTGATCGCTAACTTTATTAGGTTACCATAAGCCTACAATATTTTCTTCTTCGAGCAAGTCCAGGCTTGTCAGAAAATGCACTGTGGCACACCAAAGTTATTTAGAGTCTTCAGCAAAATTGGATTGAGCCCTTTTGCACCTATGAACAAAAATGGCTAGTGACATGGGAGTACTATTTGCATCCATTTTGCATATGGCTTTTTTTTTTATTTTTCCCAGTTTTAACTTTTATTCACCATCAGATAAAAGCTGGTAGACAGAGCACAAACCACAAGCAAATACAATGCAAGTATTGCTCAACTGTAAGTAGTGGCTAATGCTCTTCGGTGTGGAGTACCTACCATTCCTGGAGGCCATTATTTTATGGAAATTAAGTACTTCTCCCCATGATCATCATTTAGTGAGATATCTAATCAGTTCAAATCACTTCTGTGACCCTTTTCCTGCCAACATTTTCAGGGACCACACAATACCAGATAACTACTGTCCAATATCCACTATTCCTACCCTAGCAAAACTACTTGAGAAATGCGTCCATTCCCAACTATGCAGCCACATTGATCAGTACCACCTCATTGACCAGTACCATTCAGTCTTCAGGCAGAACAGCCTTGACACACTTTGTCGATGATGCATTCAAAATACTAGATCAAAACAAATCGTGGCTCCTTATCCCCTTAGACCTATCCTCAGCCTTCGGTACAGTCAAACATAACATTGTCCTGGACTTACTTGAATCTGAATTTTATCTGGTGCTTTCCTAAAGTAGTTTGCCTTCTTAGACAATCAAACTCAAAGAATCAAGATTAACCAATCGCTGTACATGACTACGCCAGTCACCCGGGGAGTCCCTCAAGGTTCATCCTTATCACCTACCCTCTTCAATCTATTCATGGAGCCCTTAAATGTTCATTATCGCATGTTTGCCGATGAAAGACAACTATACCTAAAAATATCATAGCCGGATGACATCTGCTTACTCAACACAACTTTGCAAAAAACCACCTCAAACTCAACACGCTCAGAACATATATTCTGCTAATTTAACCCCCCACGAGGACACAGCAACATTGAAAATTGGATGAAACACTTAACAGTCTCCAACTGCACACCACACTTCATAGATTCCACTAGATCACTGGAATTAACACTCACCAAGAATCTCACCATGCAGGAACACATCAGCACAGCTACCAGAGGAGCAAACTTTCATATGAACATTTTTAGCAAACTAAAATCCTTCCTCACCATCGACGACCTCAAATCAGCCGTGCAAGCTCTGGAGATACCCAGAATAGACTATGGGAATACAACCTTATGTGGTTTGCCGAGATCAAGATTAGCTCCACTAAGAGCCTCCCTCAACGCAGCTGCAAGACTTGTCACTGGCTCAAAAAAGAACAGCCACCTCACCCCTGACCTAAAGGCACTGAATTGGCATCCTTATGAAACAAGAACACAACAAATAATTGCTTGCATGACACACAAAGACCTACACTTCAACACGCCAAAGTATCTAGCAGTAAACTGGATTTATTAGGCAATGTCAGAACTTCGAGAAGCACCAGCACCTTCCTATTAAAACCTGATAAATAAAAAAAAAAAGAAAACATACAACCGTACTTTCTCCGGTCTAGCACCTAGGAAATGGAACACCCTGCCCCCAGAAATCAGAATGAAACCTTCAATCACTTCCTTCAAAAAAGAGCCAAACTACTTTTGTGAACAAAACTCTACCCTGATCCCAAATCTTGAGCTAGTGCGGTACTAATGAGACGCAGCTCACCTACCAGGATCTGTGCTTGATTCTAAGTGTGAATGGCTAACGCACTCTGGAATACCTTCCGGATCTACGAGTACTAAAAACCCTTATGTTCTCCTGTGATCCAATCATGTATATGCTCCCAGTTTTTTCTTCTTCTCTATCCATTTGATGTGATGTACGAGTACCGACAACAGCTATGTTTTAAGGTTATACATGTTCCTAGTTTTTCACTCCATCTATTTGATGTAACATTTGTAAAGCACTCTGATACCCTTCCAGGGTCTAGTTCATGCTATATAAAACTTTAAAAATAAATAAATATAAAATCATCATGCCTCCTTGATGGCACCTCTATAGGAGTCAATGCCCTTGTTTGCCAAAATGTTTCCTAAGTGTTGGGCAAGGTAATGTTGTTTTAAGCTGCACTCCTACCTTTGCAGTGGCTCAATTAACTTAACAAGGATCAGGGGTGATGAGGTGCATGCGCGAAGAACACTCAGCTCTCTCTTCATAGGTTAGCACTTATACACCTTGCATCCATGGCGCGGTTCCCCTGGCTTTTTGCTTTCTGACCTCCAGTTTTGCTGACTTCATTTTTGCTGGCTTTAAGATTATGGGCACCTTATAACTGCAAAACAGTGCTAAAGGACCTGCATTGAACTTTAAACATGGTAACATTGGCTTATCCACAATTGGCTTATTTTTTTAACTTGTAAGTCCTTAGTAAATTTTACTATATGTCCAGAGGGCCTGTAAACTAAATGCTACTAGTGGGCCTGCAGCCACCCTCTCAGTAGCCCTTTAAACACGGCTCAGGCCTGCCATTGCAAAGCCTTTGTGTGCAGTTTTCAAATGCCATTTACATTGCAAGTTAACCCACTTGCCAGGCTTAACCCTTCCTTATTATTGCATTTAAATCACCGTTATAGTAGGCCCTAAATAGCCCAATGGGCAGGGTGCAGCGTATTTAAAAGGTAGTTCTTGTATTTTTGAGTTTTACATGTCCTGGTAGTGAAAAACTGTTGAATTAGTTTTTCACTACTGCAAGGCCTATCTCCTCCATAGGTTGACATGGGTATTGCCTTAAAACATATTTTAAGTGTGATTTCCCATTGGGAGCAGATAGATAATTGGAGTTTGATGTCTCTGGACTCACAATTTAAAAACACATGTTTTAGCAAAGTTGGTTTTTAAACTGCAGGTCTGTGCCTCTGCCTGTCTCTGAATACACCTCTGGGTTACAGTGACAGGTGGGTTTTGTGCATTCCCTCTATACAGTCACACAAAGGGAGCTGGGATGTAACATTTGCATTCTCATGGCCCATTACCAGGCTGATGGGCCTTCCTGAGGTAGATTGGGAGGGAGGAGCTGACACTTTTATCTGAATAGGGCTGTGTCTGTCCCCACACAAATAGTTACATACCCCCCCTGTAGTGTGTCCAGAGCCAGGGCAGAATAGCCAGGGGGTTTGTTATCTTCGAAGGCTTCTTTGCTGTTTCCCCACTTCAAAGGCCAATTTGGGTATAAGTACTGGACGCCTGATACCACCAAATCAGAACACTAGTGGAACCAAGGACATTCTGCCTGGAAGAAGAGCTGCAGTGCTGTAGGACGGACTGCCACTTTGCTACTTGTTTTGCTGTGTTGGCCTGCTGCCCACTGATTGATGTGCTACAGGAGGGGCTGCTACTTTGCACCTTGCACTGATGTGTTTGCCTGCTCCCTGCTACTTTTTGCCTTACAGTGAGGGAAACTAGACATACTCTCTATATTCTTGAGCTGTAGATTATTCAAGGGCTTTCTGGCTTACCACCTGTTCTCTGACCCTGCTAGCAGGGCTGGTCGCTCCACGCACCGCGCCCCCCCGTTAATTGAGCCCATCTGTTTACCGCTGCTGCCCGAGTCCGTCGCCACCCTTGCTAAGTTTTCAGTTTCTAGTACTTCCACTGTTTTTGTGCTCTTCTGTGCCCTGTAATTGTATCACTGCATTGTTTTTTCTCTGTGCCCTGTAATTGTGTCACTGCATTGCATTCTGTACCCCCTCACCACCCTTTCGTGACCGTCTTCTTTTTCCCGCTCTGTGACCCCTCCAGTTACCCGCCATTGCTCCCCTGCGGCCCGCCCCTTTTTTCCTCTGTGCCCTCTCCCCCCCCTCCGATTCGCCGCCCCGCTCCTGCCTCCCAGCTGCCCCTCCCTCCCACTTCGCCATTTATGGCGAGGACCGCACGTACGCGCAGCGGAAACGCGCAGCGGGCGCGCCGATTGTGCGCCGAAGGCGCGCCAAAGGCAGGCCCATCTGCGCTCGTCCGCGCCTGGACCGCGCCCAGAGCCAGGACCCCTGGCCCTCGACAATGCCAGCACACCCGACGGACTTACGACGCCGCCACCCTACACGCACTCAACGCCGGCCGGAACTCCGCCTGCCACCAAGCCACCCCGAAACGCACCCACGGACCCTACACCTGCTAAGCCTGCAAATTCACCTGCCTCTGAACCTGCACCGCACCCGCCAAGCCAAGCACCAGCAACAATCACCTCAAGTGCAGCCTGCTCAACACCCGCTCCGTCCACAGGTACGCTGTCGAACTCTGGAACCTCCTCGACACAACATCACCAGACGTCGCCTTCCTCACTGAAACCTGGATGAACGCCTCCTCAGCCCCAGACATCGCCATAGCCATCCCGGATGGCTACAAGATCACCCGGAGGGACCGCGTCAACATAACCGGAGGAGGCATCGCCTTCGTCCACAGAAACACCATCCGCATCACGACCAAATCCGACAACACCCTCACCACCGCCGAGCACCTTCACTTCCAGATACACACCGACCCCAAGACCACCCTCAGAGGCGCTCTCATCTACAGACCCCCGGGACCACGCACACAATTCAGCGAAGCCATTGCAGACTTCGTCAGTCCGCACGCCCTCACCTCCTCAGACTACATCCTCCTAAGGGACCTCAACTTCCACCTGGAGAACAACAATGACTGCAACACCGCTGCCCTGCTGGACAACCTCACCAACCTCGGACTCAAGCAACTGGTGAACACCCCCACCCACTACGCCGGCCACACGCTTGACCCCATCTTCTCTTCCAACAAGCACATCTCCTTCAGCCACTCCACCTGTCTACACTGGACAGATCACAGCTGCGTCCACTTCAACTTCAGGAGAACCGCGACCCACCACCACCCGCAACAGGTTCCCCGCAGAAGCTGGAGCAAGATCACCGCCGACCAGCTCACCACCTCCCTCAACCAGAACCCTCCCACCAACACGACGGACCCCAACGAAGCAGCCCGCAACCTCACACAGTGGCTCACCAACTGCACCAACGACCTTGCACCACTGAAGACCCCTCCCAGCAGACCCGGCAGCAAGAAAACCTTGTGGTTCACCATCCACCTCAAAAACTCCAAGAAAACCTGCCGCATCCTCAAAAAAGCCTGGCGCCGCGACCAGACAACAGAAAACATGACAGCCTTCAACAACGCCACCCGCAAACACCACCAGCTGATCCGCACCACCAAAAGGACAACATTCAAAGAACGACTGGACAATAACACCCACAACAACAAGAAACTCTTCAGCATCGTTAAAGAGCTCTCCAACCCCAGCGCCTGCAACAACGACTTCACACCCTCGCAAGACCTCTGCCTCGTTCTTTCACCTCAAGATCGCCGACATACACAACAGCTTTGGCGCACAGACCACGCACCACACCACTGAACCACCGCCCCCAACCACCACCCTCTGCACCTGGACCTCGGTCAGCACCGAAGACACCACACGCATGATAAACACCATCCACTCCGGCTCCCCAACCGATCCCTGTCCGCACCACATCTACAACAAAGCTGACTCCATCATCGCACCCTAACTCTGGGAAATCATTAACAGCTCCTTCGCATCCGCCACCTTCCCGGAGAGCTGGAAACATGTCGAGCTCAGCGCCCTCCTGAAGAAACCCACCACGGACCTCAAGAACATCCGCCCCATCTCGCTCCTCCCTTTTCCTGCCAAAGTCATCGAGAAGACCATCAACAAACAACTCTCCGCCTTCCTCGAGACAAACGGATCCCTTGACCCCTCGCATTCCGGCTTCCGAGCAAACCACAGCACCGAGACCACCCTCATCGCAGCTACCGACGAAATCAGGTCCCTGCTCGACAACGGGGAAACAGCTGCCCTCATCCTCCTGGACCTCTCAGCCTTCAACACCGTATGCCACTGCACCCCGATACAGCGCCTCAGCAACACCGGAATCCAAGGAACAGCCTTGGAGTGGATCATCTCGTTCCTCGCCGGAAGACCCCAGAGAGTCCGCCTCCCCCCTTTCCGATCCGCGGCCACCGAAGTCATCTGCGGCGTTCCTCAAGGATCCTCACTCAGCCCCACCCTCTTCAACGTCTACATGAGCCCTCTTGCAGACATCGCACACCAACACAACCTAAACATCATCTTCTACGCGGACACCCAGCTGATCCTCTCCCTCACCAACGACCCCGCCACTGCCAGAGCCAGCCTCCAGGAAGGAATGAAAGACATCACGGAATGGATGAAGCTCAGCCGTCTGAAACTGAACTCAGACAAGACGGAAGTCCTCGTCCTGGGTCCAGCCCCCTCTGCCTGGGACAACTCGTGGTGGCTCTGCGCTGGGCACCGCCCCAAGCCCACGGACCATGCACGCAACCTGGGCATCATCCTGGACTCATCCCTCACGATGACCAAGCAAGTCAACGCCGTCTCGTCATCCTGTTTCAACACCCTACGCATGCTCCGAAAGATCTTCCGGTGGATCCCCACCGAAACCAGGAAGACGGTCACCCAGACCCTCGTCACCAGCCGACTGGACTACGGGAACACCCTCTATGCTGGAACCACAGCCAAACTCCAGAATAGACTCCAGCGCATACAGAACGCTTCTGGACGACTCATCCTGGACATCCCTCGTCGCAGCCACATCTCTGCCCATCTGAAAGACCTGCACTGGCTCCCCATCAGCAAGAGGATCACGTTCAGATCCTCACCCACGAACACAAGGCTCTCCACGACATGGGCCCCAAATACCTTAACAGCCGCCTCACATTCTACCGGGTCAATGCAAAACGATGTGAACTTCTGGTGACGGTTATCAAGTATTGTTGGAGACCTTTTGCGATATTGTGTTCGTTATAGAAAGCATATGTGTGTTGGCTTGCATATCTGGCAGCCCTAACCTTCTTTGCATTTTCCAAGAACAGATCTTTTAGCTCTTTTTTTGAAAGCGGACGCCCAGTTCTGGGTTAAAAAATGGGTCGTGGTCGAAGACTGCCTTGAACCAAAACCGGATGTGCCTAAAACCATGGGTTACGCATATGGTGTTCTAGTTTTAAACAATCCTTAATTACGGGTTGTGTGAATTCTGTTTCTGCTTTAGACCAAATGGATCTCCATAGGGAAAGGGGACGTAATGCGGCCAGATCTCCAATGTAGGCTAAACCTACTTCCCTATGTATGATCTCTATGGAAGCAGATGCCGGGGTACATAATAAGCGATTAAGGAAGTGATTTTCCTGATGTTGAAGCATCTTACAACTATTGGTGTTATGTCCCCACACACCGGCCCCGTACAGTGCAGATGACAAGCACCTCACGGTGTAGATGTGGATCATTTCTTTTATTCTGCGGTTCCCCAGTTTAGTTGCGAATCTAAAGATGCTATTGGTGTTCCTCGTCAGTTTTAACTGTACACACTCCTGTTCGCTGGTCCAACCCCCGTCCCCAGAAAAGGTTATCCCTAGGTAACAACATTTTTTAACGGGTTCTAGCCTGACATTATCTAAAAAGAAGGTCCTGTTTTGCTTGGTCTATTTCCCACACGCCATTGTAAACGTTTTACCCTTATTAATTACCAGTTTCCGTTTAACTATAAAAGCAGAAACGTGCTCAATGAGATGTTTCAAACCGTTTTGAGTGCGCGATAAAAGTACAGCATCGTCTGCATAAAGCAGAATTGGAATGGTCTTACCATCAATACATGGTGCATCCACCGCGGTTGTTCTAAGTATCGTATCTATCTCATTGATGAACAGTGAAAACAGAAGTGGTGCTAAAATGCATCCTTGCCTTATGCCTCTGTTAACTTTAAAATAAGGGGTGCATTCGCCAGCCGTCCCATAACGTACCTTACATGTTAGTATTTCATATAGTCTGGCGAGAAAGTATATGATTTCTTTAGGTGCTCCCATATCTATTAAAACAGGCCATAAGAGTGAGTGTTCGACCAAATCAAAAGCAGAACTGAGGTCGGCAAAACATAAAAAAAGGCTTCCTTCCTTAACTGTTGTGTATTTATTGATGATGAGGTCAAGGTTGGCGCATTGCTCCATCGTACCGATCCCCCTCCTGAATCCATACTGTACTGGTGATAAGATGGATTCCTCTTCTGCCCAAGTTTCCAGTCTGGCCAGGAGGACCCTGCTTAGTACTTTAATAGAAGAATCGAGGAGGGAGATAGGTCTGTAGGTGAATACCTCAGCCCTAGAACTCTGCTTAAAAAGTGGTACAATGATTGATTGGCCCCATGTCTGAGGAAGTTCAAATTCAATGCAGCATTGAAAAAGCGTGTTAGGATGGGTGCCCATAGGTGTTTTTCATGTTTATATAGGCCTATGGGCACACCATCTGGTCCAGGAGCCTTGCCACCACTACTCTTCTCAAGTCCTGCCTGGACCTCGTTCAGGGAAATGGATAGCGCAATGGTCGTCCATTGGCCAGAAGAATCTAAAAAAAAATCATCTGAATTAAAAACCTTGGAAAAATGTTCTATCCAATCTTTACAACTAACATTAGAAGTTACTGCAGGTATGGTATCATTCTTTAGAAAAGGGCAATTAATTGTCTCCTATAATAATTTACAATTTTTTAATGCTGCGGCCATATCTAAATTTTGCCATGCCTCATATTGTAACTATTTTTTCCTTATTGCTAGCCTGGTTTTAGAAACATGCCGCTTTCCCTAATTTGTTCCGGGTCTCTTGGTTTATTGACATCACGTGTTTTAATGAGGATAAAGCCTCTATACAGTCTTTGTCAAACCAGCCCGATTGTTTGGCTCTATGTTTACGATTCTTGCCAGTTAATAGGCCCTCTATTGTAGCATGGATATTATTGATCATGGGTAGCATAGTTACAGGATTATACTCATCTTTGAGGCAATAGCTTATTTCCACATCACATTTGTCATTTATTTCCGCTAGTAGTTTGTTGGGGTTAATTTTAGCCCACTTAATTCTGGGGCCATTTGGTCTAGAGGCCATAATTTCTTGTGTCGGCTTACTATATATTTGAGTTTTAGGACCCCAGCCAAGTAAAGTCAGTGAGATACTGTTGTGATCACTCACAGCTTGCTCCTCTATCCATAGATCACGGTACGCAGTACCACTCAATACTAGAATATGATCGATGTTGGAATTAAAGTTCCTGCCCTTAAATGTTGGGCATCTGATGTCTCCCCTCTTTTTGGAGCAGTCCAGAAGTTCTAGATCTAATTTGGCGGCCAAGCTGTTCAAAGCCTGCCCATATTTATCATGTGAGAAATGGTTATGAATTATGGTACTTCTATCCTCCAGGTCGTAAGTGGTAACGCAGATCCCCTTTTGGGCATCTGCACAAACTTGCAGGTTAAAATCCCCTGCCCAGAATACGACAGGGCAATCTCTATAATTGGTAAGAAGATTGTCTATTGCTGTTTCTATTTCCTGTACCACAAAATCTCTATTGGCGTTAAAAATGTTGTTATGGAAGTTAACAATCATTAAATCATTCGTTTTCTGGTGCCCAAGACAGAATATTAAAGCATGAGGGCCAACATCTATGTGTTTACCTAATTTGAATTCTGTGAGCCCAGTAGAGATCAGGGTCAATAAACCACCCTTTGCCCTGCCAGCAACCGAGTCCTCGGCGTTTATATAAAAGGATGTGTAACCTTCGACAGTAATTTGATCTCTATACCATGTCTCTTGGAGACACATTATGTCATGCCCTTGGGAAATAAAATCATTCCAGAATGGGGTATTAAATTTGCTATTTATGCCTGCTATATTCCAGGTTATAAAGTTCAATCCAACTCCGGTTACATATACTAGTTGGTGAGAGGGTGATAACCTATGGCTGCCTATATGTGTTGTATCAGTAGTAGGCGTGTCATTATGTTTTGATGAAACATTCGCCTCTGTGCATGAGATTTTTCCCAGTTCGCGTAGGTTTTGGTCTTTCTCCAAATTAATGGGGGTCCGCATTCTGGACTAAATCCTTCATAATAGTTCTTGTATTAGCTATTTTTCCCTCAACAGAATGCTGATAAAACATGTCCACATCCTGCCCTGCTTCGAGGCCTTCTTCATTGCCCTCCTCCTGCCCATCATTTAAAGTTTCCACAATCGCTCCATGTTTGATACCCCTCGGGGACATTTTATTAGATTTACTAGTTACAGACGAATCAACATTACCTGACAGTCAGTCTACCCCCTCTAAATTTGAAAACGGCTCGAATCGATTTGATAAGGGTAGATGGAACATAGGCAATAGCAAAAAGGAGTCAAGAGGGATATGGAACGGTATAGGGGATCGCCCTCCACTCTAACCAGTCAATCAACAACAAGATCCCTGTACCTGGGGCGCTAATAACTTAGCAAAGACATGAGTACACATTACTCGAATTGCGTTCATTTTTTTGCATAACGAGCTAAACCCCTGCTATCTATCGCAGTGTGGTATTGCTCCTCTAATGTCTAGTAGTCCCCACTCATTCTATGGTTCCAAAAAAAATTAAATACTGTGGTCTCAATTCAAAAAATGTCCAGCGTGATGTCCCATAGATGTCTGCTGTATAAACTAACAGTGCATCTATCCACACTTCACCATATGTGTCCACACCTTAAGAAGAAAAAATGTGTGGTGGAGAGGAAGACACCTCACGGGCGAACACCCTCGGGGATGTTGGCAGATGTTACCAACTCAATGCCCCTTTCTCATCATCGGTTGTCTTCCAATCCGAACAGAAAACAGAAAAAATTACAACACACAAAAAGAAATGCGTGTAGAGGTGCAACATAAAGAGTCCAACAACATTAACTCATAACAGACAGAGTGACATAAAATCAACAGCCACACCCACTCAATTACTTTATTCTTCGTATTAGTGTGAGCTGAAGAATTAAAAATAAGGTTGGTAGCTTAATATCGCCTACCAGTACCTGATACCGACATGTTTCACTGCCCTGTAAATTTCGGCAGATTCATCAGGGTATAGAACACTCGGTCAATGCACCAATCTGTTGAACATCCGTTTTGGACACTATTGAATTGAGACACAAATAAAAACCAGAGACATGCCATATAGTCAAAATAGGTTCGTAGGTTTCCACATCAGTGTAATGGTGTATAGGCATATATTTAATTCTCATAATAGTTACCCCTAGTCAGCATGTGTAACTCATACCGGCTGACTGAATCACGATTTGACTCGATTAAAAACGATTGAGGTAGCAATCTAAAGAGGGTACAAAAGGAGGAAGGCGGATGAGCCCCAACATTTTCCAAGCTCAAAACGTTATCAAGTATGCCTAACCTAGTATAGCACATTGATGCCCTGCTTCCACCTGTAAAATGACAAATAGGGCGCGTTCCAGCACCCGTAATGTCAAGTTTCTCCGTGTCAATACCCGGGGCGTCCGGCACCCACTCTGTTCTATGCCTCAATGTTTCACATTTCAAGTGGCCCCCAGCTATGTATCAGCGCGTAGTCAAAAAAGGGAACTGCTCGTTGTTAATTATAGCTCAATGCCGCTATCTGCTCGCCCCCACTCCTCACCGTACGGTATGGAAACCGGGACCGTCTTTAGGGTGGGTTAGCTGTTATTTGATCCCCATTTTTTGCTTGGTGCTCCTTGCTGATCATGTGCCACCCGTGAGGGCGTTGTTGTTGCCCTAGAAATATGCTGATTGTGCTCTGTCATGGATGTACTCCAATGGTATCTGATCAGACTAGACTATGAGGTCGGAGACGGGGAGAGAATTAAACACCATCTAGACTTACCCTCGTTTGGCATCTATACCTCACATCTGAATAGTTGTATCTATGGGTTAGGATACACATAGAATGCATTATTACACCTGCATTGACTCTACGGCTTTGCCCCATATCACCTATGGCAAACAAACACAAAATTGAAAAATATTAAAAGATGTAATAATATTCTCTGCGCACATATATAAAAAGAGTTCGCGATAGGACATTGTCCTCGCGGCCTTCAACCTTCTGATGAAGCCGCCAACAACATGGCAATAGAACTCAAACACCAGGTTGTTGCCACTCTAAGATGGCGCCTACGTTTCCTACTGGAGCGCCGGCGTATGCGCATGCGCGGGTTATCTGGTGACCGGACCCTGCCGGGGTGTTTAAAAACAAACGCCGGCGGGTACGCGGTGTTCCTGGGATGAGAGACGGTCCCGGTTTCCATACCGTACGGTGAGGAGTGGGGGCGAGCAGATAGCGGCATTGAGCTATAATTAACAACGAGCAGTTCCCTTTTTTGACTACGCGCTGATACATAGCTGGGGGCCACTTGAAATGTGAAACATTGAGGCATAGAACAGAGTGGGTGCCGGACGCCCCGGGTATTGACACGGAGAAACTTGACATTACGGGTGCTGGAACGCGCCCTATTTGTCATTTTACAGGTGGAAGCAGGGCATCAATGTGCTATACTAGGTTAGGCATACTTGATAACGTTTTGAGCTTGGAAAATGTTGGGGCTCATCCGCCTTCCTCCTTTTGTACCCTCTTTAGATTGCTACCTCAATCGTTTTTAATCGAGTCAAATCGTGATTCAGTCAGCCGGTATGAGTTACACATGCTGACTAGGGGTAACTATTATGAGAATTAAATATATGCCTATACACCATTACACTGATGTGGAAACCTACGAACCTATTTTGACTATATGGCATGTCTCTGGTTTTTATTTGTGTCTCAATTCAATAGTGTCCAAAACGGATGTTCAACAGATTGGTGCATTGACCGAGTGTTCTATACCCTGATGAATCTGCCGAAATTTACAGGGCAGTGAAACATGTCGGTATCAGGTACTGGTAGGCGATATTAAGCTACCAACCTTATTTTTAATTCTTCAGCTCACACTAATACGAAGAATAAAGTAATTGAGTGGGTGTGGCTGTTGATTTTATGTCACTCTGTCTGTTATGAGTTAATGTTGTTGGACTCTTTATGTTGCACCTCTACACGCATTTCTTTTTGTGTGTTGTAATTTTTTCTGTTTTCTGTTCGGATTGGAAGACAACCGATGATGAGAAAGGGGCATTGAGTTGGTAACATCTGCCAACATCCCCGAGGGTGTTCGCCCGTGAGGTGTCTTCCTCTCCACCACACATTTTTTCTTCTTAAGGTGTGGACACATATGGTGAAGTGTGGATAGATGCACTGTTAGTTTATACAGCAGACATCTATGGGACATCACGCTGGACATTTTTTGAATTGAGACCACAGTATTTAATTTTTTTTTGGAACCATAGAATGAGTGGGGACTACTAGACATTAGAGGAGCAATACCACACTGCGATAGATAGCAGGGGTTTAGCTCGTTATGCAAAAAAATGAACGCAATTCGAGTAATGTGTACTCATGTCTTTGCTAAGTTATTAGCGCCCCAGGTACAGGGATCTTGTTGTTGATTGACTAGATGGAACATAGCCCTGTTGAGAGTGTTTGCTACATAAGGCTCCCTTCTATATACATTGTGCGGATGGAAAGATGGGCCGTGTCTTATGCCAGGGTAGAAATAATTTAGGTCTAGTGTTTGGATGTTCCCCTCTCTGCCGAACATTGGTTCCCTGCGAATGAAATCAACCACCCAGGGATCTTTAAAGCTCACGATGACACAGTCACCTTCCAGGACCTTAGTAGTGTTCCCTACCCAGTTTACTCTCCTAACGTTAAGTATCTCTGTGTTGGAGAAGGAGGGGAGTGTTTTGTTGGTGTTAAGCCAATAAATGACTTTATGCTTCAAGTCCCTATGTGTTTCCCGTTTCTCAGTTCCAATCCCGCGTACTCCCACCATGATGATTGTGTAGGGTATTGCTTCCGGGGGAAGATTTACACAGGGGACTCGTTGGTGGATATGCTTATTGTTCGTATCACCCTGTGCCTTGAGCAAATTGTCTGTTGTATGAACACGTGACTCGGGTTGGTTCTTGGGCGTAGCGCCGACACTTGCGGCTTTGTTTCTAGCAGACACCTTTAAGTTGGTATCTGGCGTACTTTTATTCGTAGTGGTTGTAGCAGGTAGAGTGACCAAGGGTGTGGTGGTGTTGGGTTTCATGGTTACGCTTTTAGTACTTGGGGCGGTGATTGGTATGGCAGAGGTAGGATGTGGGACCATTGGACTCTTTAAAACTGTAGTAATGGTGTCTAGTCTGGTTGTGTTACCAGAAACTAATTTTTCTAAGTGGTCTAATTTAGAATTAATCCGTTTCGTCCTTTCAATTAATGGTAACATTAGTGACCTAACCAACTTTTCCATTTTCTCCATTAGCCTTACTTCACTACACCCTTGCAAAACTGGATGGGGATTGTCAATAACTATTAAAGGTGAAGTAGCAGGTTGCACAGGCTCTCGGGGTACCCTTTGTACTTTTTTGCGCCTCTTTACTGCCACTTTCTTTGGTGGGCTTGCGCCTCTTTTCCTTTTGCCTGGTGGGTCAGTAGTACTGATAGTACTAATATTCGTGTTCTCCGGTAGCTCTGGATTTACATTTGCAGAGATCAAAGGTAAGGGTGACAATAATGCTGGTGGATTAACAATGCTAGTATTGGTAGTCTCACGCATCTCTGTATTAGCATGTACAGAGATGGCAGGAGAAGATGGCAGCAATGGTGAGGTGGTTAATATGGGTGATGAAACGCAGGAGGCACAAGAGGTCAGACTGATAGGAGTAGAATTTAATAGGGAACATACCTCTGTGCTATCGATTTCCCCTTGTGTGTGGCTGGATACTGGGCTCAAAGTGTCTAATGGAGTGGTGCTTGGAACAGGTTCATGTGTAACAGATGTTCCAATCTTGCCAAGCGAGGAACGTTTCCTGGTTAGAAGATCAAGCGACAAGCGCTTCTCCACTAGCGCTATCTCTTTCTCTATAACCACCTTTGCCCATGTCAGGAATTGATCGATGGTACCGGTTGCTACCCCCCCAGTGGATGCGGTCCTTCCTAAGTGTCCGCACCATAATGCAACAGAGAAGTCAATAATGATACACAGAGAACAGTGTGTTGGGTAACGCAAAAAAACCAAAAACAAATTATGGGGTCCAATGTCCTGCACGACAGGGGGGTGGCCCAGCCCGGCCTCCTCTGGCCTCTCGCCCGGTGTCCCGCGATGCGGGTAACGCGCGCTTTAGTAGCGTCTCCGGGGGCGGTGTCTGGCGGTGGCGGCTCCTGCCGCAATGCCCCAAGGAAAACGTAGTCCTCCGCTCGGCGGCCACGGGTGACAGGAGCGGCGGCGGGAGGACTACGATGCAGTTTTCAGTTGTTGCGGTGTTCGAGGTAAGTGCCCCAGCAAAGCGACGTCCACAGAAACAGGAAAGGGAGACACCCGCTCCGCCGGTAACGCGCGCTTTAGTTGCGTCTCCGGGGGCGGTGTCTGGCGGTGGCGGCTCCTGCCGCAATGCCCCAAGGGAAACGTAGTCCTCCGCTCGGCGGCCGCGGGTGACAGGAGCAGCGGCGGGAGGACTACGATGCAGTTTTCAGTTGTTGCGATGTTGGAGGTAAGTGCCCCAGCAAAGCGACAACCACAGAAACAGGAAAGGGAGACACCCGCTCCGCCGGTAACACGCGCTTTAGTAGCGTCTCCGGGGGCGGTGTCTGGCGGTGGCGGCTCCTGCCGCAATGCCCCAAGGGAAACGTAGTCCTCCGCTCGGCGGCTGCGGGTGACGGGAGCGGCGGCGGGAGGACTACGATGCAGTTTTCAGTTGTTGCGATGTTGGAGGTAAGTGCCCCAGCAAAGCGACGTCCACAGAAACAGGAAAGGGAGACACCCGCTCCGCTGGTAATGCGCGCTTTAGTAGCGTCTCCGGGGGCGGTGTCTGGCGGTGGCGGCTCCTGCCGCAATGCCCCAAGGGAAACGTAGTCCTCTGCTCGGCGGCCGCGGGTGACAGGAGCGGCGGCGGGAGGACTACGATGCAGTTTTCAGTTGTTGCGGTGTTGGAGGTAAGTGCCCCAGCAAAGCGACGTCCACAGAAACAGGAAAGGGAGACACACACTCAAAGAGCCACTTGTTATGCCTTATTTTCACCAGCTGTGACAATCATACCTAAAGGCACAGCCTGTTCTTTGGTCAGATCATTCTATTATTTTCTATAACTTTCATTTAACCCCCTTTACTCATAACGAGTCTCCTAATATTTATGTACCAAAACGAATTAGAAAATAGTTACCCGAGGAAAAGTAACTGAGCATTCAAAAGAACATCTCAAGCAATACCTTACCAATATTACAGACACAATAATATGAGACAGTTAATTTAATTTTGACGGGCCTCCCCAATTAAAAAAAAATACAGAATAAACATAGAAAAAATCCATACTTGTTGCTCCAGAAGCAGCTAAACTCAAACTCGATGCAAGAAAAAGTGAAAGACTTTGGAGAAAAAAGCTATGACCCAGACGTAAAAGCCAAATGCGTTGCAAAAATTGTAGAATAAAGACAAGAGTTAAAAGTAGCAAAGTCCTACTGTTATAATATGTGTATTACACAAGCCCCAATATAGCCAAAGGACTTTTTCATTATGTGAAAAACTAGCATCTTTCTTTTCTAATACCACCTATTGCTTCTGGACAAACATTGTTAATGAACGCATTTCTGCACCTGATTATATCAAACTTTTATTTCCCCCACCCTCTGCCAGCTTGCTCGCCCCAGTTTCAAGCAACATCTTGTCTACTATTATCTCTCAGAGCAGCCCTCAGTTTCCCTTCTAGATCTTGGGTCAGCCAGGTGGCTCTAATACCTCAGCCTCATCCTAATAGAAGGACTAGCAAGGTTGTTCGGTCTGCCTCTCACATCCGGTGTTGTCCCAAAAAGCTGGAAAACAGCAGAAGTAAAACCCCTTTTTAAAAAGCTGGTTTGGTCCCTTCCGACCCAAACCATGTTTGTCTGATATCACTTTCATCCTACTGGTTAAAGTTGTTAGATACATTTGTATTCAAGTAATTGCATCACTACATTGAATCTCACGAACTTTTGGAGTCCCTCGAGAGTGGATTTCAACCAGGGAGGAGCACTGAACTTGTAGTTTTATTGGCAGTAGACGGCATTAGCCGGTTGGTGGCTAGTGGGCCATTCGCAGCCTTCATCCTCCTGGACCTTTCAGTTGCATTTGACACCTATGATTATTCCACACTTCAGACTACAATAAATAAGGTTTTCACATGCAACTCTCACATGGCTCTCCTCTTCTCTTACCAATTGAAACCAAGTGGTAGCTATTTCTCCCTATGATTTAAAGCTGAAAAGTGCTCAACTGTTATTCCATTTTTCCACCACTGCTCTTTACCATTTTTATATGTCCTTTGCCCCTGTTGTTATCCAAAATGCGGTTACATTTCACAGGTGTGCAGAGGATACACAGTTGATCTTTGGCTTCAATCAGTGATCATCTCCTCTGTTAACTCTGCCTCATGCTATCTACTTAGTCTGTTGGTGGATGGCCACAAACTTCCTCAGACGGAACCCCTCAAAGATGGAACTGCTCGTAGTACCGAAATAGGCATTAGGATACAATCTCCGCAACTGGCCGTTTGTTATGGTTCTGCCACCTGGAATTTCCTCTTCCATATTCAACCTTGGGATCACCTTGGACTCTAAACTGCTGTTTGGCCCACATGTGAAGAAGTTAGCCAACACTTGCTTTTACCATCTAAAAACTATTCATAACATCTTACATTTTTTTAATACTGCCACTACATAGCAGTGATATGGCTTGATTCAATCTCGCATCGATTACAGGGATTTCTGTTATGTTAGCTGCCATGGAAAAAAACCTGTAAATTCCCTTCAGCTAGTTCTAAATGCAGCCAGATGATTAACCTTGACACACCGTAAACCTACCACATCAAATCAGTCCTAAATTAACCTACACTGGCTTATTGTACGCCACTGAAAACTCTACAAGGCTATGACTCTTGCCCACCATGCCCTCTGTTTCCTGACGTCATGGCAGAAACATGTATTAAGCATACTGCACCTCATAATTTGAGATGCAGTGACCTTTCCCTCCTGTGCATTCTCAGAACTAAAACAGTCAGATTTGTTGAGCACTTCTTTGTTGCCACAGCACTCCTCTGGAAATCACTCCCAGTATCCTGTGCACCTAATCAACTTTACTACTCTTTAGACAACTGCATTAGACCTATATATTTTCCAAGTAACTGTAATGGTTCTACCCACGGTCTTTGACCTCCCGTGTATGTATAGCGCCATATAACATCGGTATACGTGCCCCAAACAAATAAAAAATAATACAACATAAAAAACAGAAAGGACTGTGTCTTTTTGTGTTTTTATTAATAGGTAGTTGAATATTTCGAAGTCGATTCACAAAGACAGCAGTATGTTGAAGCCTACGCTTGTTGTACTACTTCCTGCACTCATAAATACCTCTGTGAATCAGCGCCATGGTGTTAAAGGGTTCTACATACAGAACCACAAACTTTAGGACTCCATCAATGCTGGGAATTGTGAATATAGTTCTTTTTGATTAGGCAAGTGAATTCACTTCTGCACAACTTGAGTTCATTTGCTAACAATGAGGCCTCAGTTTAAAATGAACGGCATGACTAATGGGGTGTCTGGACACTTTCTGCAAAGTGTGACCAGCTCTAATACGAACATCGCAGGGGCACTTCACTTGACATTTGTGGCCATGATTTATATGTATGTGTTAATGGCTTACAGGGAACACTCTTTAAAGACATCGGTAAAGCAGTCAAGAGGTTAACGAGGGTCTTAAGCGTTGTATGTGATCTAACAGAAAAATTATTTCATGGAACATCATTACTGAGAGAACATTTCACCTAATCTGTTTAATGGAAATTTGCAGGATGAGTGGCATTTACCGTTTCAAAGAAACCAATTTATGGAATGTCCTTTTTTTAAAACAATTTGATTTTGCATGATTATTTGTAAGGGAGGAATTGTGATGGTTGCCGGTCTTACTTTCAGAAATGTGTCAGTATCTATTTTCTTGTTTTGCTTCAGGGGAAATTATTTTAAGATTTATATATTTTACATTGTCAAGCAATTACTTCCAATGTATTTAAACTCATTGATCTTTACCCTCCCCTAAACAGCCTCCCTCCCTAACCCCTTCACATCACCTAAACAGCATCTATTCCTGCCCACTCAAAAACCTCACTATACCTCAGCTATGCGAATCCCTGACCCTTAAACTCCACCTATTCCTGTATCCTAAAAGCCTTTTCTACCCCTGAAATCCACCCATCTCTGAACTCTAATAAACCCTCACCACACCCAATTTCTGTCAATGTCTGACCCCTAAACTTCACCTATTCCTGAACTCTAAAAGCCCTGTCTACCCGTAAACTCCACCCATTCATGAACCCTAAAAAACATTGTCTATGCCTTAACCCTACTCATCCCTGAACCCTGTATGAAATCATCATCCACCCATCCCTGAATCCTAAAACAAAAACCTTCACTACCCTTCAACATCACCCATCCCTGACCACTAAAACTCCCCACCACCATTAAACTCCACCAGTTCCTGCTCCCTTAACCCTTCACCACCCCATAACTCTATCCATCACTTAACCATACAACTCTTCATCAGCCATAAACTCCACCCATCAATGAACCCTAAACACTTGTTAACACTTTTACACTCTATCCATCCTGGAACTCTAAAATCTCTTCACCTCACCACCTCTGTTACAAATTGGGTTTCTGGTTGGCAGAGGTATGCACCCTGTCCAACCAAGAACCACATGCCTAGCCAGGGAAAATTACAAGCACACCCTAAATTAACCCGTGCTCACCCCCTGGTAACTTGGCACAGAGCAGTCAGGCTTTACTTAATAGTCAATGTGTTAAGTATTTGTGCAACATTTCAAACAGTAAAACAGTGCAAACACCGCACAAAAAGATGCCACAGCTGGTTAGAAAAATAAAGCTCTTAATTTAAGGAATAAAACAAGACTAAAATGACAAAAATGTAATAAATGGAACCAGAGTTATGAATTTCTAAAGAATATATTGAATTATAGTGCATAAAAGCAGAAAGCACCAACCGGGGCTATCTGGTCGTGCTAGACCATGTCAAATCCAAAAGTTTTGGCTGATTGCGATGGAGCGCAGGCTGGATACAGGGACCAGCTTTGGCCTGCTGCAAAGTACCTAAGTTATGTCGTCAAGGGAACCACGATACGAGAAGCAAAGGGTGATAAGTAGTTGCTGAATGGCAGGAAGAATGCGATGAGTCGGATCCGAACCGCGCAAGTCAAGGATGCGTCAGGAACGGAGACAACGCGATGTGATGTCCTTGATTCTTGCAGCAGCAGTGATCGTCATCGTCGGGTGAGATGCTGCGGTTGCGAAAGGTGCAACAGTGTCAATGCAGCACCTTATTCCCACTTCCAAGGGTCCAGGACTCGGTTGGCACCACGTGGCAGGGCAGAACTCACAGTTGGCAGAGTCCTGGTACTGCAGGGTGAATTGTAAGTCTTTGATGTCTCTGAGACTCCAGAACCTGAGGCAAGCCAGTAAGCACTTGGAATCACTCTGGCTTCAAGTGGTGCAGTTCCAATCCTTCTCACGCAGAGAAGGAGAGCAGCAGGCAGGTCAGCACAGCTGAAAAGCAGTTCTTCCAGAGTAGCAGTCCAGCAGCCTCGTAGTTGTTCAGCAGCCCAACAGTCCTTCTTCCTGGCAGAGTATCCACAGGTCCAGGAGTGTACTGAGTGGATAGGATCAGAAGTCCAGTTCTTATGCCCAGTGTTGGTTTCAAGTGTTATAAATGCACAGAGCCCCTGTCCTGGCTACAGACTCACTACATGGTGTTAAGTGGTCCTTTGTGTGGGGACAGGACACAGCCTATTCAGATGTAAGTGTGATGCTGTAGTCAGCTCCTCCCTCCCATCTTGCCCAAGATGGCCCATCAGGATGTGAAAGGCCCATCAGTCACACCTAAGCTCCTTTGTGTGCGCCTGTCTAGAGGGAATGCACAAAACCCAGCTGTCACCCACCCCAAATGTGTATTGACCGGCTGCCAGCACACAGGGCTAAGAGCATAAAAATGTAATCTTTCTAAACGTGATGCTGCAACAAATGATGGACTTAATGTGGAGTGAATCAAACATTCACCCCAATCAGAAGATCTGGGTTAGTTCCATCGTTCTATTGCTCATGACGCCATCCAAGTTTGGACTCAGACAAATGCTAATCAGTCTTCAGCCTGGTCTTCATGGTAACAGTCCAGTCCGAACTGCCAAGCCGGGTTCTCCCTGGCCATGAAACATCCTAGGACTGGCTTTGGGGTAACAGCCCTCATCAGCCAAGCTAGCTTGAATCCAGTGGCACAGCGAGTAAGGGACCCATGTCTGGGCAAACCCATTACCACTTAGGGCAAAAAGTGCTGCTTCAACAAATGATGGTCGGATGCTGGTCTCAGGATGTTTGTTTCTGGTCCAGGGAGGACCCAGCGTAGCAGTTCAGGCTGGACTGTTCCCATGAGGAGCAGGGTCAAGACTGATTTGTTTAAGGCTGGGTCCAAACTGGGGGGATGTAGTGAGCAAAAGAATGATGGATTTAACCCAGGTATCTTGACTGGGAGTGAATGTTTGGCTCCTTAAACACCAAGGTGCCCCCAACGTTGGAGCCTTCTGGTTCTGAAACAAAAACATGTCTATGGAGCCCTCTGCTCCTAAACTACTTGTGCTCCCATCTTAGATGCAGCACTGGCCCCCAAACACTGTGGCATCCCCAGGGGATTTTTTTGTTGTAAAACTAATGAGTTAGGCCCATACAAAGGGGTGGGGTAGGCTGGACCCTAATCTGTAGCAACCAAACACAAAATGCCTGCCCCCACCTTATTCTTTACACACTTATTCAAACCAAAAAGGGCAAACAAAAAATATTTTATGTTTGACCTGGTATTTTTATTTTTACCAATCTACTTCATTATTTTTTACGTATATTTTACACAAATTATACAGAAAAAGAAAACAATACCTTTACTATACTTTGCTTGAACCTGTACACAACTATTTACAAAGACGGCAATATATACATTTCAAATATACAATTATCTATACATAATCCACAATACACACATAAAACATATAATGCACCAATTATTTTTTCAATTGAGCGAATCTCTATTCAAGAAGAAAGACAAAGTCAGAAGGAAAGAGCAAGGTGTTAATTAGAAAACGACTTAACAACTGGCACAGCCGGTTAGAGCGTTTGATGTTGTGAATTGTCCTTCAGATGTGCCGACGCGTTTCTAGTCCAAGGAAACCAGTTCCTGGACTTTCATCAGGGCTTTGTCAATTGTATGTGTGAAAATGCAGAAAAACAATAACGTTTTTATTATTCCACTGCATTCCTTTTAAACTTTTTCTCTAATTTGCACCACTTTTTGTTTCAAACAAAAGTACCTATAAATCTTCTAGAAACCTGGCCTCTATCGATATCTTCAGGCACAGGAAAAATCTGTATGGTGTTGTACTGTTTGTAGAGGAAGAAGGGATTCTACCTACAACAAGAGTAAGGGTTACATTGTAGCTTTATTGGCTACAGTCAATGTAGGGCTCATTGTGGAATAAAAGGATGATTGTATCGTACCTCTCATGAAGAGGGTCGAATCGCAATTAAAGTTGTTCACTCCTGGTCCAATAGTAGTAGCGGAATCTGACAAATAAATAAATTGCCTCGTTAGAACCTGTTTTCTTTTTCATTAACGGCTTGGCGTGATATGCAAGCATCTTACAAATGCACATGAAGGAGAACAATTTTCCCCCAATGGCCACCATATTTCAATACAGATATGTATCGAATTTTTAATGTAATGTTGGTGACAGATACACAACAATCTTATTCATTTTCTTCAAAAAGTATAAAGTTTATAGTTATTCAAAAGTGGAGAATTTCTTTTTTTTTTAAAACGTTTTTTTAGTATTTGATTCATGGACAATTGTATAATTCAAACAGAGAAAAAAGAAAACACAATAAAATAAGCACAATACATAGCTATATACAGAAGAATCAATTCACCCAAATAATTATGCCCCTGGTAGCTAACAGTCTCTCACAACATTCTCACACAGTCATACCCTCACTACATTCATAACCACAACATCTGAAAAAAGGAAACTGAATCCAAATTGGCAGAGACACCCTGCCAATCTGCAGGTCTCAAGACACAGTATGAGACCCCGCACTTGGTCGACACGCGTTTCGGCGGCGCATGGCCACCTTCCTCAGGTTCTCTTCCAGATAAGCAAACCCATATAAGCAGGGGACCTAAAATATATACAATAAATACGGTCACCATATATAGTCCCAGAAGAGACAACAAAATTTGCACTAATTCATGTCATTGCTAGGAACCAACACAATATAACCCCACGTGACCAACCAACAACAAGGTTTTCAAAAGGTAAACATTCACACGTAATGAAAGAAAAAAATAATAATAATAATAAATAACAAAAGATATGACAATATCATAACAGTAGGGATTCACGTCTCATCTTCCTGGTACAACTATTTCTTTCCAAAAGATCTCACATAATGAATATGCTCTGCATTATTAAATTGCACTTGGGTACTTACGTTAAAAAGATAGATTACTAATCCTGCCCATTAGGGAGGGTTTCAGCAGTTAGACCCTGTGTTTTTCTGAATATCCTAAATCAGAACGATTCCAATATGGCTCCCTGTAAATCAAGAGACCAGAGTGTAAAAACCATGATCTCCATATTGCCAATTTGGTTAGAAATGCGGTCTAAGTGTCAAGGTTTCTCTTACCCCCAAAGAAATGCTGGTGTAATTCTTACTGAAGGATCGTATAAAGTGTCCTCGCAGGATCAGATTGTGGTATTCCCCTCGGCTGGAAAAAGATAATTATAGGAGAATGAAGACTATCCATATCTCCAAAGATATATCACATCTCTGGCTGTATTCGATAGATTAAACCCACCTCTTTAAGTAGACTAGTACTTCAAAAACATCGATCTCTCCTGTCCAAAACTTCTGTCTTTTCCGGTCGATTGTGAGGCAATGCCTTCCATTATATATGAATCTCCTGTTATAAGAAAACCGGTATCTTAACTTTCAAGTTTAAAGACAAATCACATAAGAGAATAAAACCTCCTTCTAAATGCAAAGATGATCACATCCTGGTCGCAATATGGGAAATGAATACGGTCAATAAGACAGCTCGCGTTTGTATTTATATATACGAGTAGATCTCATAAATATACAGGACGAGGAAAAAAAAATGTTCCGGAGCCACATAATTATATTGTGAGCACCCAAAATAAAAGAGTAATGCAAATATTGCAACACCCAATGGGGGTCATATACTTATGCCTAAACACACCAAAGGCAAAATACATAGCAAAATTCGTGTCCCCGTAACGCGCACTCCTCTATGTGCAAATGTGAGCATTAGTAGCCAAGGGGGGAGAGAATCCTGATAACGCTACGTTGACATGGTGGAGCATGTACGAAAAAGATTTTCATAGCGATATCGTCCACTTAAAGCCCATCTCCTATTAATGGTGATAAAATGATAGTTCCAAAGTTGTTACTCATGGTGGAAAGATGGACGCGAAATATCAGCAAACTACCACACCCTATACTCTAACATACAGCACGTAGCGCTCGCATGCTCGAACTTACTTAATTCCAAAATAACTGCGGCCCCGCGTGTCCTCCAACTTCGTAACACGATTTGAAGTGACAAACGTGAAGAATTGCCGTGTATTTAAACGTTTAGAGTGCGAAGGAATTATCGCGATAACAAATCACTCCCGGAAGAGGATGTCATTTGAGCAGAAAGAGACTAAAAAAAAAGAACGGACTGCAATCCCGCCATCAACAATGTGGATAGTCAATATCGTAGCTCTATCCAAGATGTAAAAACATTGCATATTAAGCAATAGGCGGTGCATACAAATACGACAGACAAGGGATTCATAATGTCCCATGGTAAATACGTTGAATCCTGTATATTAATAAATTGAACTCCTCATTTAATTCAAGCTCGAAACTTAGGACTTTAAATAAATAACAACATGAAATGCATCATATTTCATGGGCATACAGCAACAATGTCATATAACAGACACAATAATAGGGGTATGGCGATTGGAGGAAAAAGAGATTTTGACCCTCCCATCTCACTCACATCTATACTAGTTGGGTGCATATAATAGCTGAGAAATTGTCAAAAGATGCACAACCAAAAATATGATGGAGATAATCGTTTCTAAGGCGGGCATATATTAAAAGTGGGTTAAGTCACACAGTATGATTAGTCTATATCAAGTTATCACATTGTCAGCTTAGTAGGAGAAAATAAATCAATATAACCGTTAATAAGTACACAGCCCAAGTAATGGAATGACAGATAGCAACTGTGTATGAGTTGACAACGCTTTACTTCGTAACATACCAGGCTATCTCTTCGTTCAGGCCACGTTTAATACCGTCAAGATGGTAAATCCAGAAAGTTTCACGTTTTTTACGTGCGATTTCTACTGGCTGGCCTAATTTGGGTTGCACTTTCTCTAAGATTGACCACTTAAGCTCCTGTTCACTGTGGTTCATATTCAAACAATGTTGAACCAAAGGTGCCATCAGTTTTTTAGTTCTTATTGCGGACTTGTGTTCGCTGAATCGTAGGCGAAATTCACTGCCAGTTTCTCCCACATAAGCCAGCCCGCAAAGACAAAACAGAATATATATGACATTACTACTACGACAGTTGGTTAAATGACGTAGCTTCATTTCTTTGTCATTATAGTTGATTACTTCAGATGTCATTGCTGATTCACAGGCATGGCAGGAACTGCATCTGTGATTACCCAATATGACCGGTAAGCCTGTAATAGATAGCTGGCCGTCTAGGGGTGATCTTTTAACCTGTTTTGTATGGACCAACATATCTTTAAGATTCTTATTTCTTCTATAGGCTAACATTATTGAATTTTGTAGGAAGGTACGACTGAAGGCTTTCTTTTTCAATCAACCTATGATCACCAATAAAGAAACCACTGGTCTTAGAAATAAATCCACATTTGTTCCTAATCAAAACATCCCGAAACAGATATATGCCTTTGAACAAGTGTTATTGTCATCAATAAATAAGTTAGAAAAAACTAAGAAATACATCAAGCAGAATATCAGTTACAAACAACGGATGGCGATACAGTCGCTAAAAGAAGACCAGTCTGTAGTGATCAAACAGGCCGACAAAGGCGGGCGGAAGTCATCTGGCCCCACGACATGTACGTGTCTGAAGGCCTGAAGCAGGTTCAGAATGAGATATGGTACCATCCTCTTACCGAAGACCCATTGAAACAGATCCAAGGCATAATTGCGGAAATCTTGATAGTAGGTAGGGATGGAGGGTTCCTCGGACAGAAGGAGTTTGATTTCTTGACGAAAAAATTTCCCCAAAATCCATAAGAACATGCAGGAACCCCCGATATGACCAATAGTATCTGGGTGCGATTCCTGCCTTGAACCCATTTCTAAATATGTCGAATTTTTCTTGAAGCCTTTCTTAAAAGAAGTTAAATCTTATTTGAGAGACACGACCGATTTTCTGATCAAGGTAGAGGGTACGGCTTTTGATCCATTGACACAGTTAATGGTCACAATGGACGTTACGTCCCTCTACACCCAGATCCCTCAGGACCAGGCATTAGAGTTGATTGAGTTGTACCTTGAAAGTAGAGATAGACCACATCAAGTGCCCACTTCATTCATTCTTAAACTAGCTGAAGTTGCTCTCAAAAAGAATTATTTCAAGTTCAACGATCAATTTTACATGCAAGTGAAGGGGACTGCTATGGGATGTCCTTATGCCCCAGAAATGGCAGTCCTCTTCATGGCGCAGTATGAAGAAAAATTAGTTGAAGCGAATAACCCATTCAAGAAGCATATCAGCCAATGGTGGCGCTATATAGACGACATCTGGCTCCTGTGGCAGGGGAGCCAGGTGGAACTATTGGTGTTCCATGGCTGGTTGAATGTAAGACATGCTGACATTAAATTCTCGATTGAGTCTAGTAATGTACGGATGACATTTTTAGATGTTTCAATATCAGCCATTGATGGACAGCTAAAGGCTTCCCTTTACAAGAAGGCGACTGACAAAAACACTATTCTACACCATAAAAGTGCGCATCCCAGAAATCTGAAGGAGAATTTGCCACTAGGACAGCTGCTCCGAATAAGGAGAAATTGTACAGAATTAAGTGACTTTGAAAAACATTCTCAATCCTTCTGTGGCGAGATGATACAGAGGGGATACCCCAAAAAACTCTTGAAACATTCCAAGAGAGCAAGATTCACTCCCCGTGAAAGCTTGTTGGAAAATAAATCTAAAAAAGAGTTGGACAGACTTGTATGTGTGACCATGTTTGGCCCCGATACACACAAGTTAAGGCAGGCGGTACTAAAGAACTGGCACCTCCTTGAGGATCTGGAGTGTCCTTTTCCAAGACCTATTTTCGCTTACAAGAAAAATCAAAGTATCGGGCAGCAGATTGTTAGAGCTGACATTTCCACTCCTAAAAACAAAAATTACTTACTAAGCCAATGGAAGATGAAACCACTTAAAGGACATCACAGGTGCGGCAACTGCGTTGCTTGCCCAAGTACTATTGAATGAAACGAATTTCACCATCTGGGTATAAAATGGAAACATCTTGGTTTCACAACATGTAAAACAAAAAACGCGGTGTATGTCATAATATGCCCGTGCAATAAGGTTAATATTGGTAAAACCAATCAACAGGTGAATCTAAGAATCAGCCAGCATAGATCGTGTATTAAAAAGAAAGTGATGTCTGCTCCTATGGTTGAGCATTTTGTTGAAGAAGGACACAGCGAGAATGAGTTCAAATGGTCCATTCTTTTTTCGATGAGTCAGATAAAATGCCCAATAGATGTTGACAGAGTTTTGCTACAGAAAGAGGCATACCTCATTCTTAAATTCAACAGCACAAATGTCTACGAGGCTTCTAACTGACAATATTTGAATGCCCCCTATTTGGGGTTATGACTATGTTTTTTAGTCTACATATGGCATTAGGTGTTCGTATGCCCACAAACTGGTAGGACACTATGACAAGCAAACAGCTTTTATACATAAAGATATTGGTGTTGGGGCTTGAGATATTGGGCTTGCATAAATAAACACACATAAAGTTAGCTCGAATATAAAATATATTGAGATAACCGTACTTTCTTACAAGAATAGGGATTAGTCGGCCCTATTCAAAGATGGCGGCCGTCCGCGGTCGCGATGACTTGGTCCTTCCTCTATATCTACGAGTATGCTCTTTATAGCGCATACACGGAAGAGGCCAATACATGCCTGAACACGGGCAGGATGCCGCGATAAGCGAAGGGACCCAGAATTGAAGGTAAGAGTAACAATGCAACGTTATACGGATTAAAGGAGGCTTTCGAACTTTTGGTCTCGAGATTAGATATCGTTTTACTAAAACTTAGTATACAATTGGTGTTGCAGGGAAAATACAACTTTGGACCTAATAACTGGCCACTCAAATTGAAGTTTTACTTCTATACTACGGGATAATATATGCCAAACTGAAATATTGGAGGTAAGAGCCTTCACACTCTTACAAGGAACTTTGTTGTTTAGTAAATTCAGATGTGTAGTATATAAATATAATTGCAGTGGCATACTAATGAGGTTCTCGATATGATTACAGGCGTGCTGCCTCAGTATACATGATTGAACAGCCAGGGTAACACGGCATTTTCAAATACCTTCTTAGTATTGGGAAGAATATACATATCAGGAGGGGAACATCGACAAGGTAGGAACATGTTCCACTTCCTAAAAATAATTTAGCAATTGGCTTCAGCCATACTTTACTAGATTGAGTGAACTTGAAATCAGTTTTTTTCTATTTTGGATTTTCAGGGGTGATCCTGACTTTGTGCAGGTACTAGCATCAAGCTTTATGCATATCTTTACTTATCACGAGCACTTGGGTTGTACAAAAATAATGATTATCGAGGTAAATAAGGGTCTAGAGAATGACAATTGACATCTTAAAGTAACCATGTATTACATCAAATACTGTTGTACTAAAGTTTATGAAATATGTAACTCACATACCTTGCTTCAAATAGTAGCTTGTTTGGCTACAATGCACCTATGTTTTTACAGTCCTGACACGGTCTGCATGATAATGGTGGATGGCTTTTATGACCACGTGTAAGAAATCATTACAAATATACGTTCTTTGTATTATTTCCAGCCTTGACGAAGCCGTAGGTGTCTTGAACCTAGGCGAAACGCGTTGGCGCATTGAGTGGATTTTGTGGAATAAAAAGATTTCTGTTGTAAACACCGTTACTTTGGAGTGGAATTTTGAACTCGCAATTGCATTTAATTTCTGTTTGCTCCGAAATCTTGTGTCTTATAAAAGAATTTTTGTTTGCCCTTTTTGGTTTGAATAAGTGTGTAAAGAATAAGGTGAGGGCAGGCATTTTGTATTTGGTTGATCCCCGGGGGATAAGCACAGGACTCTCGGGCCTTTCACTTGCTTTCTGAAACAACTGTGCGCCTTGGAGCCCTCTAGGCTCTTAAAACAAATGTGCCCCAAAAGGATGGAGTGGCCCACTGCCATCGGGCCGCTCTAAAAGAAATGGCCCTGTACTGTTATGGGCGCAAAGGGGGGGCGGGCACCGACAACGTGCCCCGACACCACCCCCCCAAACAACAAAGTATGGGGCCCCCAGGGCCCGAGTAAACACATGTGTCAAACGTTGGAGCAGCCCTCTGTGGAAGCGGGGCTGCTCTGGGTAGGGGCACCGGCAGGGTGCCTCAACGTCCCTCCCTCCCAGCCAGCTTCTACTCACTGGCTCGTTGGAGGCACTTCTCCGCTCTTCGCCCGGTCCCTCCCCTGGGACCAGGACTTCACCGTGGAGCCGGGATGCTCAAGCGCTCCTCTCTCCTGCACGGGTGGGGGACTCGGCCCGGGGAGCTCTCGTGCTCTGTTTGGGCTCCTCCCTCGTGTCCTCCCTACGCGGGGCTCTCTCCTCGTTATGAGAGCCCCGCCTGTAATCCATGTCGGCGTGCATGGCTCCCCCTTCGCACTGGGAGCCCCGGAGCATCATGGCCGCACTTCCTCTTCCGACCTGCGGCCCGCCCACAACCAGGAGGGCTGTGGGTGGCGGCAATCCGGGCATCAGAGGGGTAGGCTCCCTCGGTAATAACGATAAACAGCGGGGTGGGCACCAGCTTTACCACAGTTACGAAAAACAAGGTGGGCACCCGTAATATAAGTAAAGAAGCGGGGTGGCACCTGCAATAAGTAAAAAGCATAGGAAATCCCTACAAAGGGGATTGCAGCCAGGCGCTGCGTGGGACAGGCAGGAGCGCTTCCTTCAGGGATAACGAGAGCACTCTGCCAACAAGAAAAAAATAAAGCGCTCATGGGGCTCTGGGGGGCATTAAAACCCCAAAGTCCCCAGGAATGACACCCCTTAAGCGAAAAGGGGTCCCAGCAACAAGGTCCTCCGGCATCCAGAGCATCCAGGGGCTGGGCAGCGCCCAGGGAGGCAAGCCTTCCCCTGGGCCCCAGCAGCAGCACGCCCCTGATAGTTTCAAGTGGAACACAAGAACATTTTCATGGGGTCACAGCCCCCTTTTTATACACCAAAATCCTTTGTCTAGCAGGGTGCAGGCAATGGGAGAACCAGCTACAACTGGTTATGGGGAACTCCTGAGCACTTTGTTTTGCTCTGCCCCTCTCTCCCTTTCACTGGCCAGGCTAGGGACATCATACGCACCACAGGGGGTGGATCCAGCATTGTGAAGGGAAGGCCCAGCCCTATTCAGGTCCCATGTGCACTCCTCCCTCCAATCAACATGCAGATCTCTTCATTCATCACCGGGGCAGACCCTTCCTGACTACTGGAGCCAGGCACACCAGCCAACACCAGCCAATCACAAGCCAGTGAGCCAATTCACATATACTGCACAGACATGCCAACTTCTAAAAGTGGCACTTCCACACTAGACACAATAAATCTGCACACATCATCGCGCAGCATTTAATCTCACGAGTTCGCACATACCAAACTCGCCCCAGCACTCCCCACACATCAAGAACTACCATGGACACACATATTCCCCATGCATTCCTGTGGGAGGGCAGGCCTGTCTCACCACACATACACAGAGAGCTCACGCACTTTACACTGGACCACAGTGAAAAAGTGCGCAGAGGCCTAAAATCACCAACACCAGGTTACAGAAACAGGCTAGGCAAATGCAAAAAGTTTCGGAGTGAACCTGCCAAAAGGGCCAAGTCCAACAGCTTCCATGGAGGATGTCCTCCAGGCCTTAGTCTTGGTCCAGCAGGAATTGGCCTCATCGAGAGCGGAAACAGCCGCTTTAAGAGAGAAGGTAGATAAATTAGCCAGAAATCCCCTTGATGCTTCCCATCCCAACCCCCAGATACAAGTCACTGTTCCGCCTCCCATCCCTCTAGCTAGCCCAGAGAGATATTCAGGGGATCCATCTAAAACGCAGGTGTTCATGACACAAATCGTAGTACACTCTTCCGGTAAACCTGCTTCTTTCCCCAACAACCACTACCGGGTGGCTTTTGCCATATCATACTTGATAGGGGATGCTGCCAATTGGGCAGTACCATTAGTGAGAAACAATGACGCTGTGCTATCTGTCTGGTTGGTGTTCCGGACTGAGTTTGAAAGGGTTTTTGACCGAAGGGCAACTACACTCAGTGCCGATAGGGAGTTTTTAGATCTCAGACAGGGGAGAAACGATCTGGTTACATATTTGACTACTTTTAATAGGTTGGTGGCAGAGACCGCATGGCCGGAAGAGAAAAGAATGTCGCTATTCTACCAAGGTTTACGGGAGGGATTAATAGACATTACAGCACAAATCGACCCGCAACCTGCCACATGTGCGGACATGATTAATCTGACCCTGAGATTGGATGGCAGACTATCTGAAAGAGGTGGAGAGAGAAGAAGGCGGGATAGAGGTTAATTTTGGTCTGATATAACCCCTCGTAGGACCACGACCGTTTCTGAGTCAGGAAATGAGCCCACGGAAATAGGCGCAGTCAGAGCCCCTTTATCTAAAGATGAAAGAGAGAGTCTTAGAGTACAAGGCTTATGCATGTACTGCGGCAAGATAGGACACTATGTACGAGAATGCCCCACCAAACCAAAGACCACAGGGGTTTGGTCTCGGAGTAAAAAGGTGGCGGTATCATCTATGAGTTCTGCTACATTTAAGACAGAGGATCCTCAGGGGGAGGCGAGGGAGATACAAACCTGGAAAATTCCATCATTAACCGTCCTGACATTACAAGACAGAGAGACACATATCATGCTTCCCATGAGTCTCGAGAGCAATCTGCATTTCCACCAGGTGATGGTTATGATAGATTCAGGGGCCACAGGTAATTTCATAGATAATGGGTTGGTGACAAATCTGGCGTTGAATAAAGTGGCTAGAGAAACCCCTGAGTATGTGTTGGAGATTGATGGGAAACCCTTGATATCTGGGTTCATAACCGAGCAAACGGAGATTGTGGTGTTGACGGTTCCGGTCAACGAAGGTAGACATAGGGAGGAATTATCCTTGAATATCATAGAAGCACCACAGTACGAAGTCATCTTAGGGATGCCATGGTTAAGTCATCATAACTCTTCAATAAACTGGAAAACCAAGACAGTTCAGTGTTTGTCGGATGAATCAATAAACAAAAAAAGAGTGTCTGGGAGGAGGCTAAGCCGTTCTAGGGAGCACAGTAACAACCACACTGGGGTGTTTAGGAAGGCCCTCACTCACGACCTAGTGATGACATGCTTCATCATCGGGCCCCACCAAAGAGACCGAGTGTCTCTTTGGTGTGCTGCAACGCCAGGATTACTGCGGAGCGGGTTGGTGAGTTTAGGGCGTGTTGAATGGAGATGAACATCTAGTGAGTGATGAGGGTATTTTAAAATAGTCAGTAGTGTATCTGAAGTAATTATCATCTTCGGGGTCCGGTTCGAGGGCGACGTAGGTAGACTACGGGTGCCGAGCGTCAAGGGCGGTGTGCCGAATACGCTCCCACCCCCCTCTGAGACCCATGGTGTTCATTCCCAACACCTTGAAAGTGCAGAAACGATCAGTAGAAGCCTCCTAAACCAGGAGTAATTAGGAATAAATCAACCATTCCTAATTTCTTTGCACTTTTTCACCCACCATTTTTATAATTTTCACATCTCATGTCCCTAGGTAAGGGTGGGCCTTAGTGTGCCCATACCGCCAGGGTTTATCACACCCAGTCCTGACGAATTGCCGGGTAAATTAACACCGTTTCGATGGCAAGAAACATGTCGACCACTCTCTAGGATCCCACCACTCAATTAACAGTGGACTGTGTCCTCACATATATTTTATACTTTTTGTCTTTAGTGATCATTTAATAAAATTACTTCAGATACACTACTAACTATTTTAAAATACCCTCATCACTCACTAGATGTTCATCTCCATTCAACACGCCCTAAACTCACCAACCCGCTCCGCAGTAATCCTGGCGTTGCAGCACACCAAAGAGACACTCGTCTCTTTGGTGGGGCCCGATGATGAAGCATGTCATCACTAGGTGGTGAGTGAGGGCCTTCCTAAACACCCCAGTGTGGTTGTTACTGTGCTCCCTAGAACGGCTTAGCCTCCTCCCAGACACTCTTTTTTTGTTTATTGATATTTGACCGGGGAACAAGAGTGTCACATACTCTCCCTACCTCTCTCCTTGACATACATTTGTCGGATGAATGTCAGGAGCATGTGGTTCCTCACAAACTCACACAGGCAGCCGCTTTGTTGTTTCCGCTAGTAGTAGCTACTGCAGTAGGAAAGGAGGTAATGATACCCAGAGAATATCTTTCTTACAGATTTGTTTTAGTGAAGCCAAGGCAGAACAGTAACCACCACACAGAGTGTATGACTGCTGAATAGATTTAGTGGATGGTGCTACCATTCCTTCCTGTTGTGTGTATGCCCTATCGGTACCAGAGACAAAGCATCTGAAAGAATACTTGGATCACTATTTGGAAATAGGGTTTATTAGGCCTTCTCGATCCCCTGCTGCATCTCCTCTGTTTTTCATAGCTAAAGCTAATGGTGATTTGGGCTGTGTGTGGACTATTCTGAATAAACACAGTACGCAATAGATACCCTTTGCCCCTTATATCAGTTTTGCTGGATCAGCTGAGAGATGCCAAGATTTACACCAGGTTGGATTTGAGGACGGAGTACCATTTGGTACGAGTTCGCGAGGGGTATAAATGGAAGACTGTCTTCAAGACATGTTACGGTTTATACGAATATACCGTGATGCCGTTCGGCCTTTGTAACGCCCCGGCGGCGTTCCAGTATTTCCTGAACTATGTCTTGAGGGAGTTTGTGGATAAGTGTGTAGTGGTTTACATCAATTACATTCTTATTTATTCAGAGGAAAGAGAGGTACACACGCAGCATGTTCTGAAGGTGTTACAGAAATTGAGGGATCACAGGCTTTTCTGTAAACTTAGTTAATGCGAATTCGGTGTGTCTGAAGTGGAATTTTTGGGTGTCATGCTTTGCCCAGAAGGTCTACATATGTCTGAAAGGAAAGTACAGGCTGTGCAGTCTTGGCCTACTCCCAAAAGCGTGAAGGATGTCCAGTGTTTCCTGGGATTTGCAAATTACTACCGGAGATTTATACTCTGTTTTTCCCAGGTGGCTGTTCCTCAATCTTGTTTGCTCAGGAAGGGAGTAACCTTTCATTGGTCCAGTTAGGCTGCAGAAGCCTTTGAGTTTCTCAAACGTGCTTTTACTTCTGCGCCATTGCTTGCTTACCCAAAACCTGAGTTTCCTTTTGTGGTTGAAGCTGATGCTTCAGATGAAGCAATCGGGACTATTCTGTCTCAGAGAGACCAGAACATCGGCTAACTTCATCCTGTGGCCTATCTGTCAAAGAAACTGAGTGTAGCAGAAAGGAACTACACTATCGCGGAGAAGGAGTTATTAGCGATCAAAAAGGCTTTTCAGGAGTGGAGACAATAATTGTGGGGGGTCTGTTTTCCCGGTCACAGTATATTCAGACAATAGAAACCTCCAATATATGAAGACAGCCTGACATCTCACTCAGCGGCAAATGAGGTGGACGCTTTTTTTTTGCTGAGTATGATTTTGTGATCACTTTTAGACCTGGGGTGGACAATCTGAAATCCAACTCATTGTCCAGACAGGATGTTTCAGATGTATCTAGCAATAAACCTGCTTTGGAGGCTATTGTAGATCCTGCAAAAGTACTTTGTGTAATCCATGCGGATAATTTCCTGGATAAAATGCAACAGTCAAAAGGTCAGGATGAATGGGTGTCCTGGGTCTGCCGTTTGTGAACAACAAATTATATTTGCCCACTACCGTTCTGCAGAAGAGAGCTTTTGATTGGTGTCATAATTCCCCAATAGCCGGTCATCAGGGAGTGCTTAAAACCTTCCAGCTGATGCAACGTAATTTCTGGTGGAAAACTGAGAAACAAGATGTTTCCACTTGGGTGGCTCAGTGTGAAGATTGTGCGCGTGCCAAGAATGAGACCGGTAAGAAAAGAGGCAAGCTCATGCCCACTCTTAAAAGACCATGGCAGAACATCAGCTTAGACTTTGTTACAGGATTACCATCAGATGAGGGAAAAACAGCCATATTGGTGGTTATCGATAGTCTCACCAAATTGGGACACTTTATCCCCTGCGTAAACCTTCCCACAGCAGGACAAACTGCACAGTTGCTGTTGAATAATGTCATTCGATTACATGGAGTGCCAGAAGTCACTGTGTCTGTCAGAGGGTTGCAGTTCATTGCCAGATTCTGGAAGATATGGTGTCAGGCACTTCATATCCAATCCACGCTTTTCACTAGTTTCCACCCTCAGAATGATGGACAAATGGAAAGACTGAATCAAACCTTGAAGAAATATCTCTGTTGCTACACTAAGGAAGCTCAGGAGTCATGGGTATCTCTGTTGTGGATGGCGGAAGTGGCATACAACAACGCCTGGCACAGTTCTATGGGTGTGTCCCCTTTTTGTGCTACGTATGGCTTTGATGCAAGAATCCTTCCTGTCCGTATGAGCAGATGAGGAGATGAGGAGACTGCATTCTGTGCATAAGAAGGTTATTGACCATCTGGTGAAGGGCAAGCGGGATTACAAGAGGTGGGAGGATCGTCACAGGACGGATACGCCTATATAGCAGGTGGAGGACAGAGTTTGGCTATCCACCAGAAACATTCATTTCAAGCTGCGTAGTATTTTTTACCCTAGGTTCATTGGTCCTTACGTCATTCTGAAGAAGATTAACCCTGTGGCATTCAAGTTGAAGCTGCTGGGTACGCTTCGGATCCACCCGGTCTTTCAATGTAACCTGTTAAAGCCTGCTTTGTCTGCCAGACGTCGTGCCACTCTACCAGTGTTGTGTGATGGGGGTTATGAGTACAAGGTGAGGAGCATCAAGGATTCCAAACATAGGAGGGGTGTCCTATGGTATCTGGTCTCCTGGAAGGGTTATTCGGCTGAGGATCACTCCTGGGAGCCGGTTCAGAACGTGCATGCCCCTGCCACTGTTTGCACTTTCCATTGGAGATTTCCTGCGAAACCTGGTCCTAGGAGGCGCTAGAGGGAGGACCTACTGTCAGGTTTTCACGAAGCTGCGTCTGCATTACATGTGGAAAACTACATCCCCTATGATCCTCTAGGGGAGGGGTATTTCAGTCAACGGAGCACGCTCACTGTATTTCTGACTGTTTCCTGTGATTCGTTCGTCCCATGCTGGAGTGTTGCTGCACACTGCAAGGGATCCAGTTTCCTACTGGTGTTTCCCCGTATCAGCGTCCTCGGCTGCGTATGGTTCCTGTGAAGGTAGGATCCTCAACGCGATTTGCCCCGCGGAGCACTGTGGTGTTACTATGCGCTACCTTGTTTTCTTTTCCTTTTAAAGCCTACAAACTTTCCAGAAGCGGAGCGCGGTGGTTACTGGAACCACGCGCTGCCATGTTCTTATTTCTATTTTGCTTAAACGTACTTCCCTGATAAGCGGAGCGCGGTGTCAAAGTTCCACGCGCTGCCGCTTTCTATGATTAGGAACAAAGAGTCTCTCCTAATGAGAAGAGGAGTGCTGTGGCAAGAGAGTCCACACGCTGCACTATTCTTGATTGATTACAGACGCGGAGCGCAGTGGTGGACGCAACTACGCGGTACCGTGTTATTGACTAAGATTCAGACATAAAACACTTTCTGTGGAAGCGGAGCGCAGTGGTGGGTTAACCACGCATTTCCGTGTTCCAAGGTGTATATTGGAAACCTGCATTTGAATTTCACGTGTTGGTGTTTTTCTGCAACTCTTGGCAATATCAGTATTCTTCATTCACTTCACATACAACTTAACAGAGCGGAGTGTTGTGTTTTTTGCCTCCCACCTACTACTGTGTCTGTGGATTACTTTGGTGATATTGCGATAGGGGTTAAATACCTTTACTAGAAGAAGGGATTCTTATCATTGTTTTTTCTTTACTTCTTTGGAGTACTGAGAGAAGAGGTTTCCTTTCATGGACCAGACCAATAGAAGCCCATTTCTCTTATTGAGCCTGCTTGATTCATGGTATGCCTGTGGTGATAATCAGACATAAAGTTATAGAAGATGGGGGTTATCACATTTATGATTATGTTCTATGTTTTCCAGGTTAGCTATGCTGCAGGTGAAATACCTTGAGAGTACATCAAGTGGATGTTTTATTTCTGTTTGAAACAGGTATATTACAGTTTAGTGAGATCCTATGAGAGTAGTTTGGTGTTATATGTACTGTTCATATTTATGTCTTTTGTTGTTTCAGGTTCGCTCTGTGTATTACATTGAGAGTGTTAGTGACGTTGGGAGGTGGACCATTGTTTGCAACAACTGGATTCTGTGGAGCGCAGCCTGACACAGACAGCTGTGTACGTGATCTCCGCTTAGTGTGGTTTGGTGGATAGCATCATCATCGAGTCTTGTCACTTGAGTGTCCTGTTTTACAAGTAAGATCAAAACCTCTACCAGGAAGGAGACTGTCTGGATGTTGACAGTGGTGAGAGGATTAAAATGATCTCCTATCCTGTAGTGAATCCTAATTGTTAGAAATGAGTATGATAGGGATAAGTCTAAGAACAAAGCAGTGTTTAGTGTATGAGTCACTGGTCCACAACACCTAGTGGTTGGGTCGTCATGTTTCAGCCTGGAACAGCTCCTATAGATCTATGGCCTTGGTTAGGACCAAGGAAATATATATAGAGGCCTTATATTTAAGGGAATCCCAGATAGTGTGTTATTAGTGAGTGGAAGCACTCACCCGTTTTCATCAATGAGCACGCTTTGCTTCAGACGGAGGATGATTATAGGCCTATAACTTAAATATGCATTTAATTTGCATAATGGTGTGGAGAAATGTAGGACAAGGGTTTAAGCTTGACTTTACATCGTCCTGCGCAGTGCACCTGCATGCCTCTTTCCAACCGAATGCTCAAGGACAGTCAGTTACCACCATTACCAGTCAACAACAAAATGGGGGTGCCCAAGGCACAGGATGACTTCGCAACAACTGTGGATCAACGTTACACCACCAGGAGACATCTCAGTGAATATTTGGATAGTAATTCTCCAGAGTTGATTCTTTCAAGAAAACTGATTCATTTGAGCCTAGAGGTTTCGAGGATACTCATGCTAATGAGCGCTGCTGGGCTGCCTGTCTCAAATGGGATTCCCAATAATGTGCATAAGTCGAATATAGAATTTTGAATTTCTTGTTTGACACTATTATGTAATTCTGTGTTTACATCTTTCTTTAGCCTAAATTCATGAAAGGGTTTTTCGTTACATTCAATATTTAAGAGAGGTGATGCAAGCTCTACATCTGCCTGGTATGCAGTAACCCTTCTTGATGTTGAAGCAGACAGGTTTGCCCATTTATTATCACCTGATCTTGAGGCCTTGTCAAAAGAGAAAACATTGGTTCTGATTTACCAAACTAGCATTCGATCTGAAGTGTGAATTTCTAGCTAAATCAGTAATAATTCATTTTGCACATAAGGTAAGAAAAAGGAATCTTAATGCTTGATTTATTGACTATGAAACAGATTTCCATGAGATGAGGAGGGAACAACTTAGGGCCAACATACTGCAGTGGGGCATTCCAATGTATCTTCTGAGAGCTATACAGGCATTATTCTCATAAAGTTTGGGTCCAAACAACTGTTTGCTAAGATTGTCATTAATAGATCTAAAAGATGGTGTGTAATTGCACCCTTGTTACTTAGTCTCCACACGGCAGACGTGGGTCTTCAATCCCTGTGGCCTACTCTTCACCAGCAACGGTCTCCTCACTGCCACTAAGCCTGAGTTAATATGCTCATGATACAGTTTTGGTGAACTACAGCCCAACAGCACTTCTTCAATAGAATTAAAATAAGAAGTTAGTTAATGCTACCAAGTCAACACTGATAGCTGTAGGTTGAGCTTGAAGTAAAAGTAGTTGGAATGCGGGAGATCTAGTGATAAAGAGAGCCTCCTCATACATTCATCTGGGTGTATTGGTTGAGGAATGAGGGGGCTATAACGCTTATTTGAATCCATTGAAGGTAAAACTCAAATCTTTGCTCTATGCACTCATATCACTAGCTTATTTCCCCAGTATTGTCTGTGATCTCCTCCAAGGTCCATCCTTCATTGTCCTACGGTCATTGTACTTTCCCTGACAAGTTGTTCACTTGGTTGGATGTTGCCCAATGCTCTGTGTTTGATTCTTACGTAACATATTTTCCAGCCAAGCTCACATCAAATTAAAGTTCTTTCTTGCTAAACAAATGCTATACCCCCAACTTGCATTTCAGCTCAAAGCGGGATAGTGATAGGTACAATGGCCAGGAGGTACCTTTTGACGAAGTAAGTGGGGGGCCTGCTATGCAGAGGGGACTCGAGTGAGTGTTGTCTAAGTGTGTGTGCCAACCATTACTTCCGAGCACCAAACAACTCCTTCCACCCCCCACCCCCCACAGATATGAGTTGGCAAATGAATGTGAGAGGTGGTTTAGCAACCTGCAATTTAAATTAGACAATCGTGAGTGGCCATATTTCCGTCAACTTATTAACTAGACTTGGTGTGTATGTAACGCTAATTTACACGTCTCTTAAAAGTGGGGTGAAAACATTGAAACAACTACCACACACCTGTGTAAATGTGGGAACAGAAAAAATAGTACCAATGAGAAGATTACTGTCTGTGGCATAACTGGCATTTTTAACAGAAATCCTTTCATATGCTGCTTCCCCCCGTTAATAACAAGCTGTAGTGGACACGTTATACACCAGAGCTTTCTTAAGACATTCAGCTTGTAAAATAGCATCACATTTAATAGCCAAATTAATACTGGGCTTATTTGGATAAGTGTGAGCCCTACAGCGACAGGCACTATGATCAGAACAAGCAGAAATGTTGTGGTTTCTTTTTCTTTCTCTTTTTGCTCTATGTCAGTGTTTGACTATCCAATAAGGGTTCACGAGGTGGCCTTTGTGGTTCATTTACTTTTTCACTATGTCAGTGTTTGACAACAAAGGACCCCGCCCTCTCTGTGACCTTGAGGATGGTAGCACCCTCACTAAAGGATAAGGGGTGTATGCTTTTAAACCAGTCATATTAATCACAATAGAATACTAGAAGTAATGACACATAGGCTAGCAGCCTTAACACTATAAAGCACATAGGATTTACCCTTCTTTTTGAAACCACGTTCAATAGAATGTAGTTGTGGTCTTCTAGTGGTAGTAATCACAGGCCCCACATAGACCTTAGATGTCTAGAGCTTAACTAGATTCAAACGACTGGATGTATGGTTACGTTTTGAGAATTACTAATGTACCTTGTACTGTACCACCTACAGGCAGGTAAATATGATAGGACTTAATTAGGAATCCATCATACCAATAACCAATGATTTGCAATTGGAACCTTTTGTAGGTATTTCCCTAGGGATCCGTTGCCCTGACGAATGCTCCAGACCGTTTAGGCTAATGTTAGTGGGCAGATACATGTTGCCAATAATTTGGGGGTGAGACATTGTACTCCAAAACCCAAATGTACTTTTGTTTTTAAACTTAAGTAGCATTCTACAAATAAAGGTAATATTCCCCTGGGAACTCTAAGGTACTTTTAAAGTTTTCATCTGAATCCCTCGTTTTTTTTTGGTCCAGCAAGATTTATGCAAGAACTCCCTCCTAACTAGTCAGTCTTCGAGGAGGTCGAGTCAGCCTGGGTGGCATTGTCCTACGAGGCTGGGGAGAGAATTCCTATGAAGCATAACACTAATAAGTGTGTAAAGTTTCCTCTTCCATTAAGGATGATTTCCCCATAAGTTAGGATTCTGAGGTCTCAGCTCCAAAGTAGACACACTTGAACCAGAGCCCATGCTCTGATGATCTAGATACACCCTTGTTCTTTGTGTATCACTTGAAGGTGTGAAGTCCCTACGCACTAAGGACTAGATGTCCTCAAAGCTAACAATAAAAAGATACTCGTGCCATACTGTTCAAGAAACCACTGTGTAAACAGACAAATTACAAGAGAAAAATGTTGTCGCTTATATTAACATTCTATTGTTCATTTTATTAAGTACAATATACCAAAAATATTTTTAGCTCCAAATTAATCATATACAGATAAAAAATACAATTTTAAATTCACATAATGAACTCCATTACATAGTAAAATACATTTCTTGTGCAGGTTACAATGTTCGAGAAAAGTACTTGTCGACGCAGCGTTTCGGTATTTTAAAAAAATTTTACACCTTCATCAGGACAATTTCTAAACAACAGAAAACACAAAATTACTTCACTGGCTAAGTGCATTGTTTAAAATAACATTGTTTGAAAAACATTTTGAACCATATTATCACAAGTGGTCAGTAGGCAGGTTCTAAGCTCAGCATTCCTTTGGTTTTGACACATTCCTGAATGCAATACCCAATTAACATCGCTATCTCATCGCTTTCTTTGCAGGGTCTAAGAGTTAAAATAGAAAATGGAACAATATTTTCCCTTTATCAATTAGTTGCTTATTTATACATTTGTTTGGGTAATCTATAGTGACTCTCATGGCTCTTTGAACCTATGTCTTTGATGCTATGGGTGCATAATCTTATCATCAGATTCTAAGATTCAAAACATACATAGAGAGGTATATATGCATTTATCATCTAAATAACCCCAAATCATTACATACCTCAAAATAGACACTTATCGAGGTGATCTTTAGGTTAATTTCAAAGGATTTATTTGATCGTGAACCATTAACTGAATATATATTGGTTCTGTTATACACATCTGGTTTGTATCACCTTAGTGAGAAAGCATAAAAATATGCAAGTATTAAAATTCTGTATACAGTATGCACCTTCGCTTGTGTCAATAAACACGAGTGTTATTCTACCTCAGATTATGATTGTGTGTCCTTTTCACATCCAGAAGAGCCACTGGTATTCATGGGGGAGTATGACATAAAATCTAAAAAAAGATAATATAAGGGGCTGTAATTTTAGCTTCTATGTGGTCTATCAGTACAACTATGATTATATCCAAGGTTATTTAGAGTCACTTACCACGTTTAAATCTGACAATGGTTTCAATCGCCGCAGCCTTAAGTGATATTGTGCTTATATCGACGGCGTATAGTACATGGATTATCCTCTAGTACTACAATTTAATAATATTATTCAATCTAAAGGAGAGAAGAAAAAATACTCCATTCAGGACCTATTATGATCAGATCCCTAGATCCCATATATCAAGTTTATATTAGTATTTTTAAATTATCTACTGATCCATATGCTATGTATTATATTTACTTCCGCACATTGAGTATTTTGTTGGTTGCCTAGAGCTCGATATATATGTTTATATAACGCTCGTTTTTTAAAAACATTGTCCTCAGTTTTAATATCACATTAGGCATACAAAGAAAACTTATATTAAAATAAATTAAATTACGCTGTCGCCCCATGTCCTCAACCCACCGATAGTAGCGTCTGGGTCACAGCGAGATCTAACTACATGCTTCATTTTTTAAAAATAACCCCAGAGAATGCATTTATCGTTTGTCTTAGACAAGGTTAATTCCCTAAAAACTGGCTCGTAGCTTGAGCGCTCGTTTATTAGCTAAACAAGGATTCTCACTGATTACTATCCTGTATGCAAAATTATCAGGCTATAAGAATCAAAATAATGTTTAGATATTTTACCGGTAAAAAATAATTATTAGTATGCACGTTTGGAAAGGTCCATATCTGTTACCCCCAAAGTTCTCGCAGGCATGTTGCTCAGTAAACCCGCTTACCGTCCAACAGAGTCACGGCCTCCCTGCTCCATCTGTCATGAATTCTGTATGGCGGTACGCCTATGACGGGGGTTTAAATAGAGCGTAATACCCAATTGGTTAATTCCGAGTCACTTGACCGGAAAGGTAGTTACGCGCTTTCACTCCGAGTTTGTTGTTCATTTTTTTCTTTAAAAAACTAGAACACTTTATTCGGACATCTAGTTCTTTGTGCTTAGGGACTTCACACCTTTTAGTCTACTCACCCTTATCGGATTAGTCAGGGGACCTCCCTGTTTTCTTTGTGTATCACTGACACCGTACAATTTTGTTGTGTTTACTGTTCATAAGGGAAGTACGGTGCCTTACCCTTGTCCTCTCTCAATTGTGTTTTCATTCTACTTTCCCTGACAAGTTGTTCACTTGGTTGGATGTGACCCTATGTTTTGTGTTTGATTCTTACGTACCTTATTTTGCAGCTCACATCAGATGAAAGTTCTTTCTTGCTAAACAAATGTGCAATGGATTGCTGCACTTGTTATTGGTTTATTTTAGTTACAAGACTGCCCTAGCAGACTCAGTGAAAGGAATAATTTGGCTGGATATTAAGAATCATTTGAACTAAGCTTGGCATCTCGCTTCATAAAAAGTTTATTGGCTGGAGGAGAGTTCTATTTCGTTTTTAAAAACATACATATTTAGGTCCTCTGCCCATCTCACCTCTCATGTAATGGACAGACAGAAGTTTGTGGGTGAAGAACTTTGTAAACTTTCTTCAAAAAAGCTATGAAAGGATGGATTTGACTATTATCTAACTATGTCAACTGGTGATATAGATAGAAAAAAGTTGTAGCACTTGTGAACGTGGGGGACCGTCAATAGTTAAAAGGTTTTATCACAAAATACAGAAATAAGATGATACAGAGATAATGCCACAAAGGCACTCAGTAAATAGGGAAATACAAACTAATGCAAATTCATGAATTAGTCTGAGTCCAAAATGGGCAGTAAAATCAGTGGAGAAATGGACAGCATCCCTTGTAGAGCAGGAAAGTCTCTGGCTTAGCCCATAATGTAGGGGTTGTATACATTATTTTCACATATAAAATTACCAGAACTGCAGCATCATCCAGGTGTGAGCACATCTATCATTTCATAACCAAATCAAAACACAAATATTTGGGGTCTTATTGCTGTAGCACCTAACACTATCCCACTACATGAGTAATTAGTCTGTCCCCTCTATGCTAATATCATCTGGAGATGATGGAACAAACTAGATACATAAACAACAATGTCCTATAGGAAGAATGATCTAGCAGAAAAATCTTGAAGAAATATTTGCATTTGACTGAGTCGGGAAAAGTTAATTGAAGACATCATGAACAATGAAAACAGATATAACCAAATAATATTCTACTTGACTATATGCTGCAGAAATGACAGGCAGTGAGAAGTGAAGAGAGGGAAGGACAAGATTGACAAGGGTGACACCTATTTTGAAAATTGTGGCGATTAGGCCCAAATTGAGGCCTTGTTGACAAAAAGTCAGAAAAACACACCTCTGCACAGCATAGAAAAATAGTTTCAAAGGCAATAGTGTTTGCATGTGTGCTCAATTGTCAATATACATCCTGCTCGTTATTAATGAATTCCTAACACAACTTAGATTCCTGCTAAGACCTATTCATGATGTGAGATCTGGCTGGACAACAAGTATATCACAAGACAGATGCAGTTTATGTAGTGTTAACAAAGAAACATATCATTTATATTTGTTCAAAACACCTAGTACTGCAGTAACAGTGGCTAAAACCAGTGTTCATTCTAGTTTGTAGGACATTTAGTTACTTGTTGAGGGAGGTGAAACCCTTCTCAAGCGGCAACCACAATTCTTTTCAGGGTGGAACACCAGCAAACCCCATATTAACCTGTGCTCAACTGTATAATAGTTTGGCACAAAACAGCCAGCTTACCTGGCACAAAAGAATTCAGGTTTAGCTGTAAACGTGTTTATGCAGCACACAAACAGTATTAAAGTGAAAACACAAGAAAAATCCCACACCAATTTAGAAAAATAGAGTAAGACTTAATACAATATTTAACACCAAATGACATAAATCGTGTTCATAGAACTAGAGTTATTCAATTTTAAAGGTTTTGTGAAAATCAAGCATTAAGAAGCAAAAGCGCCTACCACAGTAATCTGGTGATGGCAGACTGGGTCCCAGTCACATGTTCAGGCCGACCACGATCTAGCACATGCCAGATACAAGACTGAGTTTAGTCCACTGAAAAGAACCTTGTGGTTCAGGGCATCGCGATCCCTGGGCTGCCATTGATGACCGACGACGAACAGCAGGGATGCGATGTTGTTTAGGAAGCTGTAGGAGCTTGCCAAGACCTGTTCTGCAATGACTGCTGGGGACAAGATGCGTGGAACTTGGCTGGTGTTGACTTTGGGCTGCGGCAGCATCAAAGAAGCCGCTGCGGCTTATGAGGACATGCACAGAGATGCTTAAGCGTCATAGAAAAGCTGTGTCGCACTGGGCTGGATTCAGTCGTGGGCTGTGCTGCGTCAAGGTGTGGGGAGAGACGTTGACGTCGGACGAGCCTGTTATGTCCCTGAGGCCTGAACAAGGGGCTAGCTGACTGGACCTTGAAGAGTCCTTAGAGTCATGAGTCCACACAGGTAGACTGGGTTCAGCAGGGTAGCTTACAGCAGCAGAACAGTCCTGACGCAGTAACAGCTGGCCTTGGGTAGGAAAGCAGTCTTCGGTCAGCAAGCAGGCGAGCAGGGCAAACTTCAAAGCTGGGCAGTACTTCCTTCTGGCAGAGTCCACAGGTCCAGAGTGATCTTAGAGTTGGGTCTGAGTATCTGCTCTTTACACCTGGTGCCCACTTTGAAGTGGGATAAGCTTCTAAAGTCCTCCCCTAGAGAGATGTCTTGGATTTCCTTACTCCCTGCCCTGGCCCTAGCTTATCTGGGGGCATAACAGACTAGTGTGAAACCCTTTGTGAGTGTGCTGAGGCACAGCCTTTGTAATGTGCTAGTGTGGTAGGTGACAGCTTCTCCCCCTCATCTTGACATAGATGACCCATCCTGCTAACATCAATTCCCCTTTGTCTCACTGTCTAGAAGTAATAAGCAAAGACCAATTGCAAGCAAAATCTAGTCATGTGAACCAGGATACAGGCTGCAAGCTTAAAATGTGAAGGGCAAGAAAATGAAAATGTTCTAAAACTGGCATTTTCATACTTAAAATCCAATTTTACCATTAAGTTACAATTTTTTAGAAACTAAACTGGAAATTCCTACTTGCTATTAATTGAAAGATATCACTTAATACATGTAATAAGGTGAACCAATGTTATCCTTTGGGAGAGGTAGGCCTACAGTAGTGAAAAACAAATTTAAGAGTGTTTCACTACCAAGACATGTAAAGGGTAAAGGTACATGGCCAACTTTTTAAATACATTGCACCCTGCCCTGTGACTGTTTAGTGCCTATCCTAGCGGTGACTTAGGTGTGTTAAATAGGAAAGTTTAGTCCTGGCCAAAGGTTTATTTTGCCAGGTCGAAATGGCAGTTTAAAACTGCACACACAGACTGCAATGGCAGGCCTGAGACATGTTTAAACGTCTACTTAAGTAGGTGGCACAAGTAGTGCTGCAGACCCACTCTTAGCATTTAATTTACAGGACCTGGGTACATGAAGTGCCATTTTACTTGGGTCTTACAGTAAATTAAATGTGCCAATTGGGTGTAAGCTAATTTTACTATGTATAGAGGAGAGAGCACAAGGCCAGCAAAAAACGAAGTCAGCTTAGACAGGAGGTTTGAAAGCTAGAAGTTGGGCAGAAAATCACACCAAGGAAGTCAGGTCCAACAAAATTTAATATATGAACATGTAAAAAAAGGCAATATATCATTGATGAAAATATAATGACTGTACACATAACGGTAAACTGCATGAACTTAAATTGCTTTTATTGTTTCTAATGATTGATGGTAAGCCTTTCTTAATGTGAAGCATAATTGATTGAATGTGTGTGTCCCAATGCACTAATCTGAATTCCAGTTCCAGCTGGAGAGGTGAATTGTTCAGAACGTTTCTGAATCCATAGCCACTCATGCACAATTAGAATTTGCTTTTTAGCAGAAGGAAAGCAGAGATAGGAATGGGGAAAGAGAGGGAACAGGTACAGTGAATATCACCTCTTTGACTGATCATGCTGTGGGATGTTGAAGTCTACTTTGGTCTCTCGATATCTTGTTATCTTTACTATATTATCTCCTTGTAAACTCATCAAACACTGCAATAATAAGTGCTATTCCCTCAGAATATCTCTACATTTCTGAATCTCTGGTATTCTGGTGATAGTCAGAAGTTCCTGGAACTGAAGTATAAAAAGTATCTAGATATTCTGTATTACTGGGTTTGTAGCAAAACGTATTCTCTTTTCTAGTAAAGACAACTCCCCAGTATTCCTGCGTACAAACCCTCTGGTACTGAAGCACACATCTCTGAACCAGAGAGGTTGTACCCATAAAGACTGGGGAGTTGCCTTGATGACAAAAGTGAGTGAGATTTGTTAAATTTAAGAATTTTCTGTAAAATGAAAAGTAAACAAACAAACATCAGAATTATATAGTTCACACCGGTTTCAATAAATCACTTTTCTAAGCACACAGCAATACCTTAACACCTTTCCATTCAATCATATAGCTTAAATCCCAAATGTGCAATATAAATGTAAGTTTATACTATTTTCAGGTTATGTCTGAAACATTACTTGTAACACAAAGCACACGACAACTTTGAGGTAAATTAGGTCCCTCTGTCAGCAAATGAGACTTGTAGAATTATGGGTAGTTGAAAGATGTGGTGTACAAACATTTGTGCTGTTGTGGATAACTATGGTAAGGAGGTAAACTGACCCATTTTCTAGAAACATGGCCCACAATCACCGGAATTACAGTAGAATGTTGACTTTTGGGTAACTAAAGTTCATTTCCAAAATACAATTAACATTCCTTAGAATACTTATCTGTATTTAGCTTTGGCTTCCAATCAGCAGAAGGGCCCTGGCTTCACCAACAAAGTATCTCAATTGCCTAACAAAGACAATCTGAACCACGCAAAAACATGTTCCTGATATCTTCAGGATCATCACATGCAAATATTATGAGAGTTCTGTGGCCTCTTGGGAAATGTCATTTCTGATTTACGCTCAGGCGCTTGTGCATAGTGCGTCCTTAAAGACAAATACTTTTGACTAGTGGCCTCCATGTTCATAGTGCATCACCAGCCATTCCTCCTTGGAATGAGTATAACACTTTAATTCAGAGTATGTTGCCTAGTGGGCAAGTAAGTTCATGAAGGTGATTTTTTCCTACAGTTAATGATATTATGATTTTATTTATGGAAGTTATAGGTTTGTAATAACTTGTGTTCTGGAATTCTGGAACTGAATGCAAAAGTGCGGCAAAATCAATGGAAACAGCTTCAGTGGTCAACAGGTTTATAGGGTTTCGTCATGTATCATCACTGTAAAATACTTGTTAAGCTATCACAACTCTTTTAGCATATCAGCTACAACCATTGTTCATTTAGTTATATAAGATATAGAGAGGGTTATGATAACATAAACTGCTGTGTTTTTTGCTTTAGGCATTGCAGGTATCTATACAAATACAAACATTGCAGATGCACATATTGTAGAACAATTTAAAATATGCAAATATTGTGAATTATAGAAAATGTAACTCGTTTCAGATTTAGCTCTGCTTTGCCCACACTGAAATACACATCAAAACACATAGCATAGCAAATGTGTCTTGCTCCACAACGTCTCACAGGACAAAGGGATGTGGGCTGTAATTATGTGCTCTCAATAGTAATGCATACATGTGTGTGTAATTTTCCACAGATTATGTCAGTTTTCCTGTTCTTTCCTTTTACAGTTCAATATTGCATAGGTGGCGATATCTGAATATGGTCTGTGGAACTACATTTGCCAGATCAACGTGTAAAATATGCCTGTAAAGATACTTGTAGTCACTTTACAGTTATATTTTGACTTGTACATGCTCTCTCTCTCATATAAGAGGTTTAGGGACACATACTATCACTAGTAGGCATAAATATTTGACTTGTACATGCTCTCTCTCTCATATAAGAGGTTTAGGGACACATACTATCACTAGTAGGCATAAATCTACACCAAGAATTGCATTTAGGTGGAGTTTTGTGCACAGTCATAGGCGTAAATATGTGTTAAAAGATAGATGTCAATAGATTTACTTTTCTGAATCGGGCCCCTAAAGTATATATAGAGCCACTTAAAGGGTAATTTTACTGGTTGTGATGCATGACCATCTGATTCATCAAAAGGCACTACCCTGTGTGTGGCGTGTTTTAGGCATGGTAAGCATTGCAGTTCTGTAGTTAAATCCCTCAATATTACCTACATAGCAGCATTTCTTCTTCCACCTCCATCAATGTTTTTTCCTTGCATCTATTACATTGGCCTCTTAGGAGGTCAAGACCTCATCACCTCAAGTTTGTCGATGTCAACCAGTGGTGACTAGTGCACTTCCCAAGTGGAAACTCTAAATTGCAGACTTGCACAGCACAAACATAGTCACATGATCCTTTAAAGAATGGCTTTGTCTCTGAAGCTTTATTGTGCAAAGAGAACAGGATCTAGGACAGGGAAGGTACAAAGTGAAAGGGGGGGGCCTGCTCCATACTTCTCCAGGTCTCTACCTTTTACTCACTGCCCTTATGCCACACCCCCCAAAGCTTTTAAAGAATGGGACAAATCAATTCATTTTTAGAACACTGTTTTCGGATAAATTCTTATAACATAACATACATGTTGTGATGTACCAGACATAGCAGAGGAGTATCTTTGTAGTTTCTGTATTAGATCTTAGATACAAGTAGGTATCTATGTAAAACAGCCCCCCCAGGAGCAGCCTGCCTGCTGCTCAGCCCATCTTCAACCGTCATACCTCGCCACACAGGCACCCAAACATTCCAATCATCTCCATCACACCAACATTCTACTCAGAACACTCCCACTGACTTAGCAGCTATGAGCTAGTTAAGATAGGAGTAACATTAGTACATAGGCAGGATATAACATATCCTCCCCCTTTTAAATGGGAACTAAAATAAGCAATGCTAAGTGGGAACAACTATACATAAAAATGTACATATAACGAAAATAGTCCAGAACCCAGTCATGCAAAGTAAAATACAACATCTCGAGACGGACTAAAAAACCAAGAAAACAGATAAGATAATTAGTAACGTGTAGCAAAGGGTGACACGCACTCCCCATAGTTCAATCCCTAATACAAGGGGAGTAAAAAGTGTAGACAGGATTCCTCATGTAAGGAATGGAAATGTACGCTGTGAAAATGGGACTAAAACCCATCTTGATGGCCCACATGTAAAGTTCAAACACTTGCAGAAATGGGACTGTAACCCATAAAGACTTCTCTTGTGTAAGAGTTTTTAATGTAATCTGTGTAAATGGGACTGACACCCTTTAAACTACCCCTCACATAAGTGTTAGAAAAAAAATTAAATGGGACTATAACCCATAAAGACATACCCTGTGAAAAGGTATCCAAGCAACCCACAAAAATGGACAATAAGAACTCATAGTGTAATCCCAGTCTAAGGGATGCGTAACGTTCAATGCACATTCAAATGTCAATCCTCCAGAAGGGTGTATAACAACTAACCAATAGAGTAGCGGCTACCACCCACTAAAACCATAAGACCACCCTCATGTAAGGATGTGTAAAAACACGAAACAAAATGGGAAAGCATTGCCCATAAATCAATCCCATGTAGGATATGTTGCGTACTTTATAACCAAATAGTGCCAGGAAAGATATAAAACTCATTGAACCTCACAAGAACAAGAGGCCATATACGTGTGGCCAAATTCCAACCAATGAAATGTAGGCCTAAAGTGTAGGATGCGTAATACAAGGTTCCGTGGCCATCACCAGGGTAAAAGCTTGCACACTAAAGACTACACAACAGACATGTAAAACATTTGTCAAAGCTTAACAAGAGAAAAGCAGAACTTGGCAAGTTAAAAGGACAATGACCAGAAACCATGAAAACCCTTCTCCGGTGAGCAACCTCTCACCCGTGTCATGCCACACTGGTGCATATTTCATTAAATGGATTTTTTGTGTGAGAAGGTCTCCCATGTGTAATTAATGCGAATATTACCACAAGGAATTTTCAACAGCATTGTTAAAGGTTGAGAATCTGCCAACCAGCTCATTGAAGAAAAGTCATCAACCCTTGAATATGGTGGAAACAAGAATGAAAAAAACACTTCAGATCTTTTAAATGACGAATGTCTGGATACTAGACACAACTACATTACTCACAAGAAGCTGACGCGTTCGCGGTAGGTGCTCCGTGCCGTTTGCATTTGCAGCATAGGAGCTTAACCCAAACCAGAACAGCACCTGCATCCATCCAAGTATTCCACGCACAGCCAGAGTAACTGGCTGAAACGCAGAGCGATTGATATGACTTCGATTCTTATTTTCGAGATCTGCACGCTGCTCCCGACAAAGATGGCAACTCCTACTGCCTTGTGGCTCCTGGTGCGTGCGTGCTCCAAACTGTTCCACGCAGCCAGTGTTGACATTGTGGAACAGTGTATTATCACAGATCAAGATGTGGAGATCCTCGTGGATAATCATGGCATTCAATCTGGTGAGCCACGTGCCTGTCACATGCAGCATAACTATCACATTAAATTTGAATTACAAAAATGTCTGTCCAAAATAATAGGCGCAAATGTACTCACACATACCTCTCTGCGCAGATCACCAAAATAAAGGTAGAGATGCGGATGCAATATGAAATGTACGGGAAATATCCAGCCAAGCAGACAACTTTGCTCAATGCTGCTTGGTCTCAGAAGCAAAAGGATTATGTCCAAATCCAAATGGGTTGCCTGCAGCATATCAGATGACGAACAAAGTGGCATCCAAATACATCCAGAAGCATACGCATAATGCTGCACAACATTGAAGGAAGCACGCACAGATAGCTGGAGCAGAGTACAAGCACAAAATCCTCACATCTTTGGTCCAATGCAGAACACCATAACTTGTACCTGGTCATAAGATGTAAGAAGCCACATGCCCTGGCTGGGGCCGACCGGTCACTGATGGGGCTGAAAGGCTGCTGGGCAATCTGTCTTTAATTGCTTTTACTTGCTTTAAGTTTTTAAGGTTTTGGTTGCTGTAGCTTCTACTGTATAACACAGGGTCATACTCTTTTAAATCCAATTTAGCCTACTTTTAAAAACGTTAGCTTCTCTAACCACTCTAAAGGCTTTCAGTAGCACAATCTTCTGTTCCTTTACACTTGAACTTCCTTAAGACAAGTACTGTGCATGAGTCTGTCTCCAGATTGTCGCCAAAATTATGTTGTGATGTACTAGACATAGCAGAGGAGTATCTTTGTAATTTCTTTATTATATCTTAGTTACAGGTTGGCTTCTATGTAAAACAACCCCACCAGGAGCAGCCTGCCTGCTGCTCAGCCCATCTTCAACTGTCACATCTAACCACACAGGCCCCCAAACATTCCATGCATCTCCATCACACCAACATTCCACTCAGAACACTCCCACTGACTGAGCAGCTAGGAGCTAGTTAAGATAGGAGTAACATTAGTACATAGGCAGGGCCGGACTGGCCGTTGTGGACACCGGCTGGTTTTGGGCCCCTGGGGGCCATTTTTGTTACCGGGGCCAGCAATATCAGCCCCCTGTTACACAAACAGCACTAACTAATAGCTCGGCCGCGCCTCCTTGTCCCCCTTCCTGGGGGCAGGCCGAGCAGTGTGCCAGGGCCGGTTTCACTACCCAGTCCGGCCCTGTACATAGACAGGATATAAAAATAAGTGTTTGTAAGGAGCACGTTCACCCAAAAGGGTATATTGGTGCTGAATAACAGATGTTTATTGTTATCCAGCTCAATGGTACTCATTTTATCGGCCTCAAATGAATTAAAGTCTGAGTGGACTCGCTGGGATTTGAACCTGTAACCATGAGATCAAACACAGGACCCTACAGGGGACGCATTAGTCCACTAAGCTACCAACGGCTCGGGTTCTGACGTGAGCCTTATGATGTTTTCAATATTTTTATGGCATGTCAAGTAAGTATAACCCGCCCGTTGTAATTGGGTGGTCTGCCACCCATGAACGATTTGAAATAACAGGATGAAGTAACAGCTATAGATAGAGACGCTCACAAGTCAAATTAATTAAGTGAATTATTTATTGTATTAAATAAAGGCCCAAAAGCAGCCATCCGGAAGCGCGGCTGACAGGTGAACAGCTGGCTAAAGAATGCCAGGCATTCTATGACGTCAGTTAAACACTACCACAAGGTTCCATGTCACGTCATAGCGAACCTAGCAAGTGTGCGGGGATTGAGTGCAAGGAAACTATGGAATAAAATAAACTTTATACATAGTGACATGAGGTACAACACAGGACAAACAATAACATGTTCATATCGAATGCCCTATGAAATTAGCTACACAGTCATAACATTTTTAGGTGGTTCAAATAATCCAGATATCCAATCTGGAATGTCCTTGGATCATTTTCATATTGTGATCAGCATGTCTCAGAAAGCTGCCACTATAGATGATTAAATACTGCTAAACGGGTCACGAAATACCAGATGCTTTCTGTCAGAAAGGAAGGAATATCATCAATCATTGTACCTAAGTATCAGTTAAATATCAGCTTAAAATATATATTTGACATGTACTTCAAATATCACTTTCTGATAACACACACATGCTGCTATTAAAGTAGCAACATTTCATTGTAGGCAAACTAATTACTTCCCTCTACAAAATACCTTATAGCAGGTAAGTCAGCCATAGTAGTTAGAATGCTACCCTTATGCCATGAATACACACAATATGCGAGAGATTCGTGATGCCTACCCTGGTGCAAGGGGTGCTCATCATAGTTTCAAGAAAGTCCACCTTTACACCTACGGTGGGAATCCTTATGAGTGGACTGGCCCTTTATGCTGTGGATGCCTGTACTATGCATCCATCATTATTCTTCAGAGGCCCATTATTATGTCCATGAAGAGGAGAGGGGTGCCAGTATGTGAGAGTATGGAGGGCCCTCAGGCACACACGCTCCTGAACACGTACACACATACTCAGACAAATGGACATAAACACATATGCCCTCAAGTGCACAATAGCCAAACTGCATAAAATTCAACGTTCAGCTGGGGGTTTCAGTTGTACAGTATATGGCGCTCACACAGTGCAAGAAGTAATAGAGTTGATGGACAGATTATAGAAAGGTTTGAACGGTGCTGACAGTATAGAGGGAAACCCTGAAGCCTCTCTGTAGTGATCAGGCACAAGATGCCTAGACACTGAACAAAATCAACAGCAGGTACTGTGCACACGTTTGATAAAACAGTATTGGTAATACAGTGTTTTTAGACAAAGAGGAACATGGACGTCGTTGATGAAGTGAAGACAGTCTGTGATGTAAATATTGGTTTTATTTCTTTCTCTTGTATTTACAAATGCCAGCCGACACGTGTTTCATCAACAGGGCAAAAACCTGTGACTCATCAGGGCTGTAGAGGGCGTGAGAGAAAATATCAGGGTATGAAAAAACGTACAGTTGTGTCCAGAGTAATAGATGTACAGCAAGGATAAAACGCTGTTGGTGTGGACTCCAATCAGTCGAGTATGACTGATGCGGGCTGACCTCAGTGAAGTCACAACGCTCCCGGCCGTGGTATGGCAATTCCACACCACGGCCGGGAGCGTTGTGACTTCACTGAGGTCAGCCCGCATCAGTCATACTCGACTGATTGTTGTCCACACCAACAGCGTTTTATTCTTGCTGTACATCTATTACTCTGGACACAACTGTACGTTTTTTCATACCCTGATAAGTAAGTAAGTAAATTTTTTATTGTTTGATTATTTAAAATCTTACAATATTTCCAGTACAAAAACATATTAAATAAATACAATGCAATAAAAACAATTATATCCTAAAAATATTCTTTAAAAAATATTCATAAAAGCATTTTTTCTAATTTATTCTCCCAGTTTTGAAGATGCTATCTTTAGGAACTTTACAAAGGCAGCGTTCATAACTATATCATTCGAATGAAGACAGACTTTCAATGCCTGTCTACATGTCCTTGTTCCACACATGATAAAGTGAGGTTTAAGTATTGTGCATCTTTCATTACGGAGTCCGGGACAGATACATAGGAGGTGGAAAATATTCTCTTCTCCACCTTTACAAAGTCTACACAATGTGCTGCTGTTGTTTTTTTTCCACGGCGGGGCGTGACTAAGGCCTGGTAGAATTCCAAATCTTGCTCTCACAAGACATTGTTAACTTTTTTCAGACCAAGGTATTTCCAAGTATTCTTGTACTTTCTTTTTTTCGTATCCATTTATTACTGACCAAGAATGTTTTCTTTTTGCCAGTGTATCTTTGTCGTTTACAAGTGATAGGTGGTTTGTTGTTCGATTTACTATTTTTTTAAAGGATCCATTGTTTATCATATTGTTCCAGATTGGCGTTAGTGCAAACTCTTCTAATGCATCATTGAGATATTTCCATGCAACTGATCTTGTGTTCTTATACCCTGATATTTTCTCTCACGCCTTCTACAGCCCTGATGAGTCACAGGTTTTTGCCCTGTTGATGAAACACGTGTCGGCTGGCGTTTCTAAATACAAGAGAAAGAAATAAAACCAATATTTTCATCATAGACTGTCTTCACTTCATCAACGACGTCCATGTTCCTCTTTGTCTAAAAACACCGTATTACCAATACTGTTTTATCAAACGTGTGCACAGTACCTGCTGTTTAAACTGCATAAAATTGTCCACCACAAAACCCTTTCTTTTGACACCCCACACAAATTCAGGTTCTTACCCTCACACATGCTTATAGCACCTGCAATCCAGACACTCACAGGTGCTCACTACATCCACAATCCTCAGCCCAATTAGAATATCCTCAAAATGTAACATGCTGGCAGACAAAATTAGCATTTCCAAGCAGTTTTCAAAGGGGTGGTGGACAGCCCTGCATGAAGTCCTAGCCCCCCTCCACCCATGCAAACAGTTAGGGGGACAGGAGCTGAATGGACACCAATGGCCTAGGTCAGAGATGAGAAGAGAAGGCTGAGTAAGTAATGAGCAAAGGCTTACACTGACTTATTTTGCTTTGTTCCTCCATGTTCTTAGCTCTTCCTCCCACTGTACGCTGTAGATTATTGTTCAGTGGCAGCCATGTAATGAGAGGAGGACCCCCTCCTTATATAACCCGGTGGCTCCTTATGTCTGGAAGACTTCGCCTGTTAATGAGTGAGGAGTGTCAGACCTGGGGAGGACTTTGGGTCAAGAAAGAGATCAGATATGCTATTGCCATAGTTCAGAAATAAATTCTGCCCATTAACTTTTTTGTTTGTTTCAACATGCATACTTTGCATGATGAAGAGGCTGACATGCTCAGAGAACACCCAATCACATGTGCAGCCCAAAACTAAAAACTAGTACCGAGCAAATGACCTGAACCTAGATAAGGCCATCAGCTGTCTCAGGCCCACCCCTAGATCCTGATGGGCAGGCAGCTACTTCTGTCTGCTGCATCCCTCTTCTGTTTTGTTTTAGCCAGGAAATACTCCAGGTCATTCACCCCCTAGAATGGGGATGGGCCATCGGTGTCCATTGGGAATTGTCTATGTACTCTGAACTAAAAAAACCTTTAGCACACCATTTACTTCTTTTCTTTTGTATAGCTGACCCACAACTCCAGATTCTGCTTGGTTTTCCAGCTTGTAGAACAAAGTAGCAACCACAAGTGTCTACACTTCTTGGACTACCTCACTGGGCCTGTAGAGCAATCAGTTCCTCATCCACAACCCACTTCATCCTATGCAAATGCTTGTTGAGGTCTATTCAGCTTTAGTAGGCTTTGCACTGGCCACAGTAAATCAACCATTTTGATGTATATGGCCTTGCAGCCTGTTGCCAGTGACTACTGTCATGCGGTGTGTAAGGAGTCCCCTTTCCTTCCGGTCAGGTTTTGGGGTGTGGACAGTTCCATTCAGAATTGCTTCCTGAAGCCTACATGTTTGCCCTGCCTACTGAAATTATGTTAACTGTAGTACTTACAAGTGGATGTGTAATGTGATAGGAAGAGCTCTCATATTTTCTTGAAACCAGCGCTTCCATAGGGCGAGAAGGTGCTTTCTCCTCTTCAGTGTCACTGCAGATTTGATGTCTTGCAGCACTGTAAATAGCATCTTCTAATTACCAAAATTATGTTTCTGACGTTAGTTTCAACTGTGTTAGCGACTATTTCTGTCGCTCTGAGTTATGTAAAAATTCAGCCTGACATCAATGAACCTAATAATGACGGTACTTGCACAGGGATGAAACACATACCTCTTTTCATCTGCACTCTTGAAACATTCTTTTGCCTGAAAATGACTGTTAAGTACGTGCCAAAGGAAGCCGAAATAGACCTATTGTTCGTCTTCTGAACAAAAAAGCCTGTCCCAGTTTAATGACAAATAAAAGGTGCCTTCTATTGATCAGGTCATCCAAGTGATGCCAAATTGACAGTAAAATGAAAGTAAATGGATCAGTAATAAAGATAGCGTAGAAGTACATCACTGCAAAATTTGCAACATGCATTATACATCAATTCAATTTCAAAGAAATTCATCCAACCCAAGTGTGAGACACACAGAAAACAAGAAACTAAAAAACAAACTGTGCTAGCCAACTAAAGCTAGAAACGTGTGATATGTCTGCATGAGAAGAAATTGTAATGTAAATATTTTTTTTGTAGAAACATATTTCTTCTTTACAAGACATAAGAATGCACACTAAAAAAATCACATGGTCTTTGTAGTCGTATATCTTTAGACCTATTACACTAGTAAGCGTTGATGAACATACCATACAAACCAAATGGCTTACGGCTCACCCTGCTCGATTTATGGTGCAAATAAATGTATATTATTTAACCAGGTGAATGATTCAGGACTGAAAAGTCATTTGTGTGCCATGGTAATTCAGAAGAGACAAGCCAAGTAGAGTTTACATTAAGGCACAACGATCTTGCTTTTAAATCATTGCCAAGTGCTGGAACGGCCTTCCCCTCCCCCTCCGAACGTCAGCCTTACTGGTGGAAATCAAGACCTGGCTTTTCGACTGAGCCCTGTTACCTAGCGCCTGGATACCTTCATGGGTGATATGTGGTGCTATACAAATCCTATTTGATTGGTGATTGATTGATTGCTGAGCCGCCACTAGAAGAAGAGTAGTGGTGTTTTGAGTTTGTCTGCAATGAAACACAGAAATTCCAAGGCGACCCTGTGGTATTCTTTATGTGTGCGCTCCTAGACTTGAGGTTCTAGAGTTGGACTACAGGGAGATGCAAAGTCAGGAGAAGTGAGCATTAGAGCAGCGGAAGAGGCAAGCTTCTGTTGTACTTACCCTGCATCTGAGAATAAATACCTTCAACGTATTCCACCTGTGTGTGCCTCGTTTCCTTGTGACTTTCCTCCTTTGCAACAATGGCAATGAGGATGGGATGATCCGTTTTCTGTTATTTCCAAGCAAGAATGCTATGGTATTATGGTTGTAATGGAATTTAGGATGATTGGAAAAGTTACCTCTGAGGTGATTCTAGAATTTTTGGCTGAATTATTCTGCAGAGAAGGTATACAAGGGGTCTTTGTGTCTGTGAATGGTCCTCAATTTGTGAGTAAGTCCATTGAGTAATTTTTCTCCAAGTGTGGTATTCAATACAAAAGAATTTCAGTAATTCACTATGAAGCCAATGGGCTGGTAGAGAGATTCAACCGAGTAATAAAAGAGTCTATTCAATTAGCTAATAAAGGTGGACTTGATTGGAGGAAGGCAGTACAGGCTGCTCTTCTTATAGAACTACACCTAATCCTGTATTGTTGGTTTCTCCATTTAAAATTTTTAGAAGACTTAAGGCTAGTTCAAAATTAGTACCATGGTGGTTAAAGAATAAGTTGGCAATAATGCAGAGGTCAACGATCAGTATATCAGGAAAGCTGTAGAAATGTACAAAGAAAAATTAAAGAGTCTATGGATGAGAAGAAAGGAACATTTAGTAAACGTTTAGTAAGTGTAGGTGATTGGGTAAGATTGAAAAAAGTAGATAACTATGGTATAGGTACATCAAGGTTGTAGAACCCAGTAAATTGAATGTCTCAACAATGCTGTGAGTGTGCAGGATGGTACTGGAGTCTGGGCAGAGTTTCTCTGTGTAATAACTGTATGCAACAATAAGATATTTCCAATGACAATTTGGGAAATGATTGAAGAAAAGATGAGAGCAATGTGTTTTTGAGCATTCCTGAAAATTAATTGTGTCAGGGAGAGGAAAGGTTGGAATCAACTTTCAAAGATACTGTTGAAATTACTCTGTTACATAAGGAAGGATTAAAGGGGTAAATGTTTAATGACAGCTGTCAAACACTGAGGAGAAGTTGTCCTCCTCGTAATGTACCTTCAAGATTTAAGAATTACAATGTGTCGGTTATTATACATATGACTTCTGTCAAACATTGAGGAAAAGTTCCTGGGCTTGTGACCTCATTCAAACTTCAATTTACTTGTATAAGTTTATTTGTGTTTTTGTTCACTATGTTAAAGATTGTTTAACTGTTTTTTCGCTATGTGTGTTCCTGACTTATTTTGGCCAGTTTTAAAAACAAAAGGAGGTAGGTGTATAGTATTCTTTATGTATGCTCTCCTAGTCTTCAGGTTCTAGAAACGGACTTCACGGAGACGTGCAGTCAGGAGAAGCGACTATTGGAGGAGGAGCAGAAGAAGGAAGCTCTTGTTTTATTCTCCCTGTATCTTAAAATTAATACCTTAAACCTGGAGCCTGGATTTATTGTGACCTCCCTTCTTTGCAGAACTCCCCCTAATGCACAGGTGGGGACCTCGTTTTTATTATAGATTGGGAGATAGGATGGCCTAGAGCAAACACAAGGAGACGATGGCCGGAGCGATGAAACTCTTCAGACACTCACTCCCAGTGACAGATCTGGGTTGAATTAATCATCGTTCTTTAGCTCACTTCGCCGCCCCAGTTTAGACCCAGCCATATGCAAATCAGTCTTGACCCTGTACCTCATGGGTTACGGTCCAGCCTGAACTGCCAAGCAAGGTCTTCCCTGGACCGGAAACAAGCATCCTGGGATCGGTTTCGGGGTAACACAGCTCATCAGCCAGGCTTGCTTGAATCCAGTGGCAAAGAGAGAATGGGACCCACGCTGGGCATACCCTGCCAACTTACGGCGAACAAAGCAAACACAAGGAGAAGATGGACAGAGCGCTGAAACTTTTCAGACACTCCACCCCAGTCACAGATCTGGGTTATATCCATCATCGTTCTTAAGAACAGTTCGCCACCCTACTTAGGACCTGGCCATATGCAAATCAGTCTTGAGTCTGTCCCTCATGGGAACAGTCCAGCCCGAACTACCATGCCAGGTCTTCACTGGACCGGAAACAAGCATCCTCGGACCGGTTTCGGGTAACATCCCTGATCAGCCATGCTAGCTTAAAACCAGTGGCAAAGTGAACAAGGTACCCTCGTCTGGGCATAGCCTGCCAACTTAGGGCGAACAAGCAAACCCAAGTAGATGATGAACAGAGCGCTGAAACTTTTCAGACACTCATCTCCAGTCACAGATCTGGGTTGAAACCATCATCGTTCTTTAGCTCACTTCGTCACCCCCGTTCAGACCCAGATATATGCAAATCAGTCTTGACCCTGTCCCTCATAGGAACAGTCCATCCAGAACTGCCAAGCCACATCTTCCCTGGACAGGTAAACAAGCATCCTGGGACCGGTTTCCTGGTAACACCCCTCATCAGCTAGGGTAGCTTGAATTCAGTGGCAAAGTTAGCAAGGGACCCACAACTGGGCATACCCTGCCACCTTAGGGCAAACAAAGAAAAACACAAGGAGATGATGGACGGAGAGCTGAACGTTTCAGACACTCACCCTAAGTCACAGATCTAGGTTGAATCCTTCATTGTCCTTTAGCTCACTTCGCCACCCCGGTTCAGACCCAGCCATATGCAAATCAGTCTTGACCCTGTCCCTCATGGGAACAGTCCAGCCTGAACTGCAAAGCCAGGTCTTCCCTAGACTGTAAAAAAGCATCCTGGGACCAGTTTCAGGGTAACAGCCCTCATCAGCCAAGCTTGCTTGAATCCTGTAGCAAAGTGAGCGAGGGACCCACGTCTGGGCATACCCTGCCAACTTAGGGCGAACAAAGCAAACACAAGGACATTATGGACGGAGCAATGGAACTTTTTAGACACTCACTCCCAGCCACAGATCTGGGTTGAATCCATCATCGTTCTTTAGCTCACTTCCCCACCTCAGGTCAGACTCAGCCAAATGCAAATCAGTCTTTTTTTTTTAACAATTGTTTTTATTTTCATTTGTTTTTTCAAAACATTTACGCATGGTACAGAACACAACAAAAAAATGTTTCCCCCACACATAAGCTCCGTTACTCGGAGGCAACCCTTGCGGTTATTCCCCACTTGTTTAGTTTCGAAGTCTGTTGACAATTTGTTCTTCAATTACTTATCCATTTTGTAGTTAAACATAGTTTCAGCTACTACAATCCTCTATATTTAACCTGTGTGCTCCCCACACTTTATCCCATTTTCGGGGCAGCCTTAGCTTTGGTAGATTACCTTTTCCGCCAGACAGCACCATTCGAGGTCTTGCTTCCACTTTCTCATTGTTGGCACCTGAGGCTTCCCCTATGCTCTGGCTATATTTCATTTTGCGACCCTATCTGCCAGCATTAATCATATTTTGACATACTTAGGCCAGTTATCTTCCCCTGTGACGCATAGTATGTGCCAACTGGCATCCATTGGGACATCTTGTCCTATAACCTTTGTTGCTACAGTTGTGGTCCAGTATTGGTGTACCTCAGGGTAGCCCCATATTGTGTGAAAGAAGGTGTCTGCTTCCCCACAGCCTCTCGCACATATGTTTGAATCGCATTTGCCCATTGCATAGAGTTTGGATCTTGTTGTGTAGGATCTGCCACGATTCTGATGTGAACCAATCTGAAGTGTGCCCTTATAGCTACTTCTCTAGGACTTTGTGTGACTTCCAGCCAGTCATCCTCTTCCAAGATCCTTATGTTTGACTTCCACTGTGTCCTGAGGGTCAATGGTTCCGGGCGTTATTTATATATATTTGTTAATAAAAAAGTGACATTGCCTTGTCTAGTATTGGATCAGCTAATATTCTGTCTAGTGGGGCTATCTCTGGTATTTGGTCTCCTATGTGTATGTGTGATCTTAAGGTGTGGGCTAGTAGTATTATTTTGAATTTTTCATTATTCGACATCTGATACTCTATTTGTAGTTCCTCAAAGTCAATTATTTTTCCTCTTTTTCAGATGTCATCCAGGTATTCAATGCCCAGTAGGGCCCAGGTGCGAAACCCCTGTAGATCTCTCACCTCTGCCAGCAGGTCACTCTCCCATAGGGGAGTGTGCTCTGTCAGTCTCCCTTCCCATTTGCTTCTCTTCATAGCCTTACTGTTGTTTGTGTGTGGATTGGGAGCTTGCTGATCACTTTTTTGGTGTATAAAGCTTTCAGGTATACACCTCTACCCATCGCCCAGTGATTTAAGCCGGTTCATCTCTCCCTGCGAATACCCAAGCATTAACTTTCACCAGCTGTGCTCACCGGGGATTATTGCCATCCCATAGTAGTAGCCGTATCTCAGAATCGATCTTGCGAAAATAATCAGTTAATACGTGTTAGGGGTGCTCTGTAGGACATACAGTAGGCGTGGCAGCACCATCATTTTAAAAATTGCTGCCCTTGCCATAACTGAAAGTAGCAATTGCCGACACTGCGCCACGTCATTCCAGTTGGGGAACTAGATTCAGATCTCTGAACTCCTGCTCCGTTCGTGTGATCATTATTACTAAACATTTAAAGTTAGATTTAATTATTAACTCTTTTGCTATGGGTGTCAACGCAGGCTCTTCACCAGTCAGTACAAATATGAGTGACTTGCCCCAATTTATTTGATATCCTGAGTAGCTGCCGAATAACTGAAATATGTGGAGTCCACAGTGTGTAGTGGAGTGTGGCATGGTGGCATACAAGAGGACATCGTCTGCCGAGAGCGAGATTCTTTCATCCCATTCTCCCCGGATCGGGATACCTTTTATCAATGGGTCAGCACTAACCCATGCGGCCAAGTGCTTCAATGCAAGTGCAAACAACATGGGTGAGAGCGGGCACCCCTGTCTAGTGCCCTTGCAGGATCCCAACTTCCTTGACACAGCACTGTTAACCCGAACTCTAGATAGGGGATCTGTGTATAGTAGTTGTATCCATGCTCGGAACTAAGGCCGAATCCCAGTCGTTCAAGCACCGCAAATAGGTATTGCCATTCTATGGTGTCAAACGCCATGCGGGTGTCGAGTGACAACACAGCATCTTCCACTCGCTGGTTTTTGACCGCTTGTTGTATGCCATATAGGCGCCAAAGATTTAATCTGGTGCTCCTCTTGGGCATAAAGCCCGATTGGTCCAGGTGCACCAATCCAGATATTACTTTGGTAAGCCTAGTTGCAATAATCTTGGCCAGGACCTTCACTTCTACGTTAAGTAGGGAGATGTGCCTATAAGAGGCACAATCCTCCAGAGGCTTGCCTTGTTTGGGGATAACCACGATCATTGCCGTCCTCCGTTCTTCTGGTAGACTACCTATTTCTAACGACTCCTCAAACATGTGTAGCATATGTGGTGCCACCAGACTTGGAAACCCCTTAGATAGTTCTATCGGTATGCCATTCGGTCCTGCCGCCTTGCCAGATTGCAACGTACCTATGGACTCACAAGCCTCCTCCTTCGACATGTTCATTTCCAGGTCTTCCCGGTCTCCCTGCGCCAGAGCAGGGAGGTGCATGTCAGCTAAAATCTCCACACAATCCAAGCCTTAGTGCGGTTCGTCATGGGCTTATATAGTTGCTCGTAGTAGGCTGCAAAGGCCTCTGCTATGGTCTCTCCAGTGTTACAGCTATCTCCACTTGTGTTGTTAACCCTCAATACCCAGCTCTCTCTCTATCCCCCTTTTCAAGCCATGATAATAGTTTGGTAGTCTTGTACCCTAATTCATATATTCTCCGCTGGGTTGCCCTCGCATAGTCCCTAGCTTTCCCTTCCGCAATATTGAGTAGTTCTTGTTGCTTTACCTTCTATCATGGTTGCTAATTTCTTTTCTTGTTGCGCTAGTTCCCCCTCAAGGGCTTCATACTGCAATTTCTTTTCTTTCCATTCTCCTCCTTCCAATGCCTGTCCCCGTATTACTGATTTATAGGCCTCTCAGATCACTATTGTTGAATCTACTGAACCCAGGTTGTCTTGAAAGTAGTGGACCGTGTGTTCACATATCTTTTCTGTTATCTGTTTATTTTTAAGGAGCCAGGGGTCAATATGGGGAGGCAGAGTGCTTGTTTAACTAGGGACCATTAGTCTCACTTCTACTGGTGAGTGATCAGATAATTCCCTTGCCTTATGTAAAGCTCCCCGAAAACACCCCGACATTACTGATTGTGCCGGGAAATAATCCAATCGCGAGTATCCCCGGTGCGAGAGTTGAGTAAAACTTGTTTTGCCTGATTTCTGGGTTGTGCTCGCGCCAGATATCCGTCAGTACCATTGCCTCCACAAACGTCTTTAGGGTATCAGTCCCTGCAACCCCTCTCAAGTGTGATATTTTGTCCAGTTTGGGGTTCATTACTGCATTTAAATCACCGCCCAACACTAGCACACCGTCGGGCAGTTGCAGAGCAATGAGCTAAGCTCAGGCAGTGTGGTCAAGTGCATTTCTGGCTCTATATATACTGCGGTACAAAAGGGGGTGGTGATGGACGGAGCATCTGAATCAATCAAACACGCACACCCAGTCAAAAGATCTGGGTTTAATCCATCACTGTTCTTTAGCCCACTCTGCCACCCCAGTTCAGACATGGCTACATGCAAATCAGTCTGACCCTGTGCCTCATGGGAACAGTCCAACCCGAACTGCCAAGCCATGTCTTCCCTGGACTGGAAACAAGCTTCCGAGGACCGGTTTCTGGCATTCCAGCCGTCTTCAGCCCGGCTTGCTTGAATCCAGTGGCAACGTGAGCAAGGGACTCACGTCTGAGCATACCCTGCCACACTTATGGCGGCCAAAAGCGGTACAAAAGGGGGTGGTGATGGACGGAGCATCTGAATCAATCAAACACGCACACCCAGTCAAAAGATCTGGGTTTAACCCATCACCGTTCTTTAGCCCACTCTGCCACCCCAGTTCAGACATGGCTATATGCAAATCAGTCTGACCCTGTGCCTCATGGGAACAGTCCAACCCGAACTGCCAAGCCATGTCTTCCCTGGACCGGAAACAAGCTTCCGAGGACCGGTTTCTGGCATTCCAGCCGTCTTCAGCCCGGTTTGCTTGAATCCAGTGGCAAAGTGAGCAAGAGACTCACGTCTGAGCATACCCTGCCACACTTATGGCGGCCAAAAGCGGCACAAAAGGGGGTGGTGATGGACAGAGCATCTGAATGAATCAAACATGCACACCCAGTCAAAAGATCTGGGTTTAATCCATCACCGTTCTTTAGCCCACTCTGCCACCCCAGTTCAGACATGGCTATATGCAAATCAGTCTGACCCTGTGCCTCATGGGAACAGTCCAACCCGAACTGCCAAGCCATGTCTTCCTTGGACCGGAAACAAGCTTCCGAGGACCAGTTTCTGGCATTCCAGCCGTCTTCAGCCCGGCTTGCTTGAATCCAGTGGCAAAGTGAGCAGGAGACTCACGTCTGAGCAAACCCTGCCACACTTTTGGCGGCCAAAAGCGGTACAAAAGGGGGTGGTGATGGACGGAGCATCTGAATCAATCAAACACGCACACCCAGTCAAAAGATCTGGGTTTAATCCATCACCGTTCTTTAGCCCACTCTGCCACCCCAGTTCAGACATGGCTATATGCAAATCAGTCTGACCCTGTGCCTCATGGGAACAGTCCAACCCGAACTGCCAAGCCATGTCTTCCCTGGACAGGAAACAAGCTTCCGAGGACCGGTTTCTGGCATTCCAGCCGTCTTCAGCCCGGCTTGCTTGAATCCAGTGGCAAAGTGAGCAAGGGACTCACGTCTGAGCATACCCTGCCACACTTATGGTGGCCAAAAGCCGTACAAAAGGGGGTGGTGATGGACGGAGCATCTGAATCAATCAAACACGCACACCCAGTCAAAAGATCTGGGTTTAATCCATCACCGTTCTTTAGCCCACTCTGCCACCCCAGTTCAGACATGGCTATATGCAAATCAGTCTGACCCTGTGCCTCATGGGAACAGTCCAACCCGAACTGCCAAGCCATGTCTTCCCTGGACCAGAAACAAACTTCCGAGGACCGGTTTCTGGCATTCCAGCCGTCTTCAGCCCGGCTTGCTTGAATCCAGTGGCAAAGTGAGCAAGGGACTCACGTCTGAGCATACCCTGCCACACTTATGGCGGCCAAAAGAGGTACAAAAGGGGGTGGTGATGGACAGAGCATCTGAATCAATCAAACACGCACACCCAGTCAAAAGATCTGGGTTTAATCCATTACCGTTCTTTAGCCCACTCTGCCACCCCAGTTCAGACATGGCTATATGCAAATCAGTCTGACCCTGTGCCTCATGGGAACAGTCCAACCCGAACTGCCAAGCCATGTCTTCCCTGGACTGGAAACAAGCTTCCGAGGACCGGTTTCTGGCATTCCAGCCGTCTTCAGCCCGGCTTGCTTGAATCCAGTGGCAACGTGAGCAAGGGACTCACGTCTGAGCATACCCTGCCACACTTATGGCGGCCAAAAGCGGTACAAAAGGGGGTGGTGATGGACGGAGCATCTGAATCAATCAAACACGCACACCCAGTCAAAAGATCTGGGTTTAATCCATCACCGTTCTTTAGCCCACTCTGCCACCCCAGTTCAGACATGGCTATATGCAAATCAGTCTGACCCTGAGCCTCATGGGAACAGTCCAACCCGAACTGCCAAGCCATGTCTTCCCAGTGACTGGTAATACTGACATAGCAGGGAGAACTGGTGCAGCTTCGGATTCAACAGTAAGAATCATGAGGTTAATTGTATAATTACCTAACCCATATACTTCATTTTCTAGATCAGTTCCTGTCCTAGTGGGAAGTCCCTTCTTGTCAGGATAACAGGCGTTAAGCAGAACTAAGTTCAGGTTTCCCCAAACCCAATTTCCTTCGAAAATAGCAATATCAGAATCTAAAGAATTAATTAATCTAAACCATGCTCCACATGAGCCATTGTGAGTGAACGGGTATGGAAAGAGAGGCAGAACTCCCTTGTATTTCTGATAGGCAGGGAGTCGGCCACATATCCAACAGTTTGTAGCATTATTAGTCTGATGGGAGTGATGTAACATACTAATGAATGTGTTGTTGCGCAGCGCAAGTCTGTAAGATAACTCGTGAGGGGGTAATTCGCTAAAAGAATGTTCGGCAGTGACATTGTAAGCAGATTGTTCACGCTTGAAGATAGGGTAATATATATGCAGCAATATACTGGCAGCAATAATCAAAAGACTTAGAAAAAACATAACCAATAATGTCACTATACAGTGACTACGAAGTGATTTACAATATGCATGTTTCTTGAGTTGTCTCTCTCTCTCTCTATCTCGGTCTAGGGGATACATGTCAGAAACTAATTTAACCGATTCACCTAGGGGAGGACTTAAACAATTAAACTGTCTGACTTGCTAGACCGCAATTTTAATTTATACTCCTCTTGCGGAGTTTTCTCTCTCTTAGGAACTTTAAAGTCACTAAAATCGGGGCAGTCCTTTGAGGGGGTGGAGGAGTCAGGTTCTGGCAATAGTTCATTAAATTTTTTAATATGACTCGTATGGATCCACCCCTTTCGGCCCTCAACTTTAATTGCAGTCCTCGTGGTCAGAAGGACGAGCTTCGGCTCCTGCCAGCGGGGCTCCAGCGGACTTCTCCTGTCGAAATTTCGTATTAAGACTGTATCACCAGGACGGACATCGTGTGGCTTCACATCAGTGTTGTCGGGAAAGGCTGCGGCAACCTGTGAACGACATGATTGGAGTGCAGACATCAAGGAGGCAAGGTAATCTGTCAGCATATTACAGTCAACATCGGTTATTTTCTTAGGCATGGGCGTCCCCCACATATTTGGTGGTCGGCCAAAGACCACCTCATACGGGGATAGTCCTGATCTCGAATGGGGGACCATTCTCATATAGAACAGTGCAACTGGCAGGGCGACTATCCAGTCGACCCCTTTCTCTTTACATATTTTCGCAAGACGTGTTTTCAGTGTCTGGTTATGCCTTTCTACAAGGCCAGCTGCCTCGGGATGTCGGACGCAATGGAATTTCCACTGATATCCTAGCAGAAGTGAAACCTGCTTCATGAGCTCAGACGAGAATGGCTGTCCGTTATCTGAGTACACGATACGAGGCAAGCCGTACCGTGGGAAGAATTCTCGAACCAGGCAGTGGTCGGGGCAGTGTAATCTGGGACTGGATATGCTTCGGTCCAACGGGAAAGTGCACAAACAACTACGAGGACGTACTTGAATCCTCGACAACGGTCCATCTGGATATAATCCATCTGGAGGACTTCAAAAGGGTGATCGGGAGGATGAAATCCACCTTGCTCTACAGGGACGCTTTTACCTGGATTGAACTGACAACAGATCATGCAAGTACGCACTTTCTGTTTTGCTGCTGCTCGTAAATGTTTGTTGTACCAGAGATTCTGTAAACTGTCTAACATAGCTTTTTCCCCTAGGTGTGCTGGACTATGTGCGGTATTTATTATGACTTGAACCATAGAGTCGGGGAGAAACCATGTAGATTTTCCCTTCGTCATCCATCCCTGATCTGTCTGGATCCCTCCTAGTTCAGTCCATTTCTTAATTTCATCTGAAGTAGCATGTGTCTGAATATAGATTACATCTAGTGTGGGATCCCTAACTGTCATACAATGTGTCGGCACTATGATCTTTGTTACATCCGTTGTCTGGGTGTGAGTCAATGCTGTATGTTTTGCTGTTTGGTCTGCCAGGTCGTTACCCTGGGAAATAGAGTCTGTAACTTTAGTATGTGCTTTACACTTCATGATGGAAATGCCTGAAGGCAGATGTATTGCTTCTAACAGTGCTTGAATAAGGGGACCGTGTTGGATCTTGGCTCCGTGAGAGGTCAAGAAACCTCGTTCTTGCCATAACACCCCGAAGTCGTGTACGACTCCGAAAGCATAACGTGAATCTGTGTATATGTTAACATTTCTGTTCTTGGCTATTATACAGGCTCGGGTCAGAGCGATGAGCTCTGCTGCTTGAGCGGACAGTGTATCAATACGATGTGTTTCTTTAACTTCAGTTTCAGTGGTCACTGCATACGCGGCCACTAATTCTCCTGTGCTTGTTCTCATACATGAACCGTCCACGTAAAGTGTCAGGTCTGGATTTATCAGTGGAACATCTGTTAAGTCTCGTCGGGGCTTTGTTACTGCATTAATGATCTCTATACAATCATGCTGGGCTGAATCTGTCGTAATCGAAGGTAACAATGTTGCAGGATTTAGAATGTTACAGCGTCTGATTTCTATGTGTGGCTGGAATAGCGTTAATTCATAACCTGTCAGTCGTGCTATAGTCAGGTGTTGAGTCTGGGTTCGGTTTAGAAGGACCTCTACAGAATGTGGAACTTGTACTGTCAATGGATGTCCTAATACAATTGAGTCACTCTGTCTTATTGCTAGGGCTGTCGCTGCAACTGATTTTAAGCACACAGGGAGTGCCTGGGCTACTGAATCCAATGTACTTGAAAAATAAGCACAAGGCTTATGTGAACCTGCTTGATCTTGAGTGAGGACAGACAACGCTGTACCATCACGTTCTGTAACAAAAAGTGTAAAAGGTTTACTGTAACATGGTGTCGCTAAAACTGGTGCTTGACATAAAGCTTTCTTTAATTCCTCAAAGGCCTGTGTATATTCCTGAGTCCAAGGAAGGGCAGTCGAAGTCGCTGCCTCCTGTGTTGTCAACTGAATGAGTGGTTTAGCTAGAAATGCATATTGAGGAATCCATTGTCTGCAGTACGAGGTGAGGCCTATAAAGGCCCGCACTTCCTTTTGTGTCTGGGGTTGTGGCATGTTTACAATTAACTGGATGCGATCAGGAGTGAGCTGTCTCCCCACTTTGGACAGCAAGTGACCCAAGTACACAACTTGCTGAACACAGAATTGTAGCTTCGAAGGAGACACCTTGTGTCCCTTGTCGGCCAGAAAATGTAAAACTGTCAGTGATGCTTGTTCACATTCGGGTTCACTTCGTGCGGTGATCAGCAGATCATCGACATACTGTAGTAAGGCAGTGTTAACTGGCATTTGGATACAATCAAGTTGTCTTTTCAGTGCTTGGCTATAGATGCTGGGGCTTTCTGTGAACCCTTGAGGTGCGCGTGAAAATTTGAAACTTCGTCCATTTAAACTGAATCCGAAGAGGTATTGGCTCTCTGGATCAATGGGTACACTGAAGAAGGCGTTCTTGAGATCAATTACAGTAAAGAACGTCGCTTCTGAATCAATAGCAGTCAATAAGGATGAGATGTCGGGAACCACAGGATACTGTGGGACAATGCATTTATTGAGTTCTCGTAAATTAATCACCAGCCGATATACTGGCGGTGCATTGGGATCAGTACGTTTAAGAATCAGAATGATAGGGGAATTACAGATATTGGAGTCGGTTTCTACGACCACTCCTTTGGCAATGAGCTCTTCAACGATTTCCAGTAAAGGCATTACAGCATCGGGTGGTAACTTGTATTGTCTGATTCGTGGTAAAACAACTCCTGGTTTGAGTGTAACACGGTATGGTGTAATGTGCATGCAACCTACATCGGTTGGGCCTTGTGCCCACAGGTGTTTCGGTACATTTTTCAATCTGACATCAAACTCTCGTAATACATAGTGACCCTTAAAGTCACGCAGGAAAAGTCTAACTCCTTCCGGAGAACAACATATCACAGCTCCTAGAGCCTTCAATGTTTTGATACCTAACAAGTTTTCTGGACATGATTTCGTGAGTAACAAGTCTGTAACGCGTGACAATGGACCTACTGCTAGGGGGACTGGTTTCGATACCTCATTTACAATAGGCTGTCCTGAAAAACCAAGGGAAACATTCTGTGAGCCTGAGAGGGGTGCCCCTGGGACTTCATTATGGCTGATCGTTGTGCGGCTTGCCCCTGTGTCAGTTAAAAACTTTCTGTCTTTTCCCAATACTTGACTGTGTACATAAGGACCCTCTTGATCTACAGGAATCTCAATAAGAGGCAAGCCAACCTCCCTCTCTAGGCTGTTTCATGTGTATCGCTGATAATCGGGATAATCAGATTGGGCATACTGGTTCATCTGTCGTGAAACTTGCTGCGTCGCGGCAATGGGCTGTGGCTGTGGCTGTGATACCGCTGCGGTCTGTGCTGTATGTGGTGGAGCATGCACAGGCTGTGAATTCTGTGAAGTCTGTGGCTGAACCTGGTCTTGTCTAGGCTGGTGCGGTCTTTCTTTAGTTTTACCTGTTGCTATATTGTGTTTCAGGACTGGACATTCATGTACGTAGTGACCTGGCTGTTTGCAATAGTTACATGTCCCTTTAACGGGAGCTGCCGAATTACCTGTCTGGGTCGCACCCTTTCTCTGACCGTCGGCTGGAACCGACTGGGCCACTAACATTTTCATTTTCGTGTCTTTCATACGTCTCTGTTCGTGATCCTGTTCTTCTCTAATTCTGTTCTGGTGGTATTGTAACATTTGTAACATCTGGGATGGCGTGTTTGCTTGCCATGTACTTTCAACTTTATATACACGGTTCTTAACTTGTGTCAGGGAATTCTCGACTAATTTCGTTACAAAAAGATGTGGGTATGACTCGCTACCTGGTTTCAGGCTACTATTAATAATGAAACATTTCTCGAATCTTGAATAGAAGTCACTAGTATCTTCATCGTGTTTCTGTTTACAGGCTGAGATTGCGTCCCAGTCTTCCTTTTTAGTTGTCAATAATCTTGGCAAGACCTGTACTATTAAACCTGGTAATGCTTTAGCTTTGTCCCCAAGACCTAGCCCTGGAGTATGACCTTTTTCTTCGTCTTCTATTTCAGTCCAAATAATCTTTTTATCTCCCACCTCCCATTCTTTTTCCTTCAGTTTCTCGTAGATGCCGGTGGGCAGCAGTACTTTTAACAATTTCATAATATCTGTATACGTGTAATCTCCCATGAGTAACATGTCTTTAAGTTCTCGGTGAAAACCTGCAGGGTCTTTATCGTGACAGGGTACTAGTTTCTTCATTTCTAACAATTCCAACTTTGTTAAGGGTGTGTACACAAACACACGTTCCAAGGCATGATTGGCGTTCATAACTGGGTGTACTTCTCGTAAAGGATTCTGCCTGTCAAAATGACACATTTTTCTTTCTGGGGGCGGAGCTGAAACATATAGTGGGCCTAGGAAAGCGTTATATTTGCGTCGTTGTTCTAGAATTATTTGAATTAATCTGGTACTTAGGCCTCTCCATCTATTCATAAGTAGCGCTTCTAATGTATCTGGTAAGGGACCTGGATCAGAATGTTGTTGTCTGTATAACGTGATGAGATGCTGAATCATGTATACACCCGCTAATTTCTGCTCGTCTGGGGAAAGGTTCAGAAATGTCTGTGCTACTGTATCATCATTGTATGTGCTAGCGTTGTCAGCCCATAGTACTGCTGACCGGGCTAGTTCTTGTTCATCCATGGAATTGAGTACGTGGTACCCCATTTGTTCTTGAAGAATTTTATCAGTAACCTGAAACAGATATTCAGGAGAACTCGGTTTTGATATGCCAGAGAGAAAAACTCTCTTGCTTTCTGGGCGAATGCCTTTCCTAAGGTAATTTCCCTTACCTACATACGCTATCATTTCTTTAGTCGTGTCTGGTTCTTCAGGTCCTTCCTCCTCGGAGGAGTCATTCCTGTCACTTTCTTTTTCTTTTTCTTTTTCGTGTATTTCTATTACTGCTTTTCTAATTTTCTTGTACATACTTGCTATACAATTCAGTTTATCATGGTTTCCGTCGGCTATATTTTGACCCCACCTGTTTAGTACTTTCATCTCTTCCTGGTCTACTCCAGGCCTGTCTCGTTCTCTTATTAAGCAATTTATGAAGAAACGTAATATACAACCTTGAGTGTCAGCTTTCTGGTGAGCCAGGGCCTCTTTAATACTTTCAGGATCTTCCCCAGTCTGGACAAAATGATATATTCTATCTAGGTGTTCAGTCATTCTTGGAAATAACACTAGGTAATCTGCAACTTTTCGTAAGCGTAGTGATGCTAAGAACATTCTATCGTCTTTACCGGGTACTGGATCATATCTGCAAAATAGAAGGGGTTCTTTAAGCATGTCGAGACGGGGTGATTGGGGTGTACGCTGCTTCAACATGTCCCTAAGGTTTAATCTGTGTGTTGCTGGCGGGGTCTGGAGACCTCCTGTCGCACCTCCTGTAGCGGAGGCTTGAAAATTGTATGTCTGTGGAGTCGGTATCTGTACCTGAACTTGTCTCTTACTAGGATCAGGCGCAAACGGATTTAGTGTGTCAATCTTAGATGTGGGAAGTGGTGGAGGTGGAGGAGCAGGCGGAGCAGGCTGTCGAACGGGTGAACCTTGTTGCGGTAATGGCTGGATATTGTCTTGGAGCAGATTGCCACCTCCGTCACCGTCAGTAGGCGGTACGTGGGCACGTGGATTGGTGTAAGCGGGTGCTACATCGTCTAGATAGGAAGCAAGGAATATGTCTTTGGTGGTCCTGTGACTTACTTTAGTCGGAACCAATGGTGGCGGCAGATCTTTCGGTATTTCTGAAGTGGCTTCAGGCAAACCCTCGGCCACTAAGTACATGCCATTTACAAGATTGTTTCGCATACGGTCTACTTGTTCTGTTTTTACTCGGATCCCTTCATTAACTAATTCGTTTTCTCGGACTCTATCCGACTCTTCTCTATGTCTGTCTTCTTTACGGAGTGCTTTTTCGGCACGTTTATGTGATTCTTTACGCCAAAATTCTATGGCGTCTTTCTGAGATTGTCTGGCTTTCTTTTTCCATAACGCTTCTTCTACCTTCATGATGCACTCGGCATCCCATGTTCCTGTAACGGGCCATCTGTGTCTCTCGTCTAGGTGCTTGGTATAATCGGCCCATAAATCTAGATACAGTATGGCATCTAAGCCATGCTTATGGTACATAAAATTTCCAGGAGTGTCCCTAGGGGGGATAGGAATTTCTTCCTCTAGTATCCCTTTCCTAGTTCCTATCTGTCTTAATTTATTGAAAAACGGCATCTTGTTACTTAGTACTGGATACTCGATACTTGTTACTTACTCTGAACACAGCTAGTTACACAAAAACACCATAATGGACATCAAACAATCACTCATACCACGACATTAATTACATGAAAACATTTTGAACACATATGACTACCCATGATACTAGATGTACTGCTAAACAGCACAGATACACTGTTGGAGAACAGTGCAAGAACTTGAATAACTGATGTACTGCTAAACAGTACAGATACACTGTCTAAAACAGTGCAGACCGTGTATGTGTACCCAAACCCGTCTTTACCGGATACATAATAATGCACCCGTCTAGATGCGTCCCCAGCAATGGTACTCACCGGGAAGCACGGAACAGAAGGCCTCGGAAAACTCGACTGGACCGGACCGGACTGGACTCGACTCGGCTCGATACATGAATACTTCGGAACTGGTGGGCCTCTTGACACCTCGGACCTTGCTTCTTTCGGCTAGGCTCTGGTCGGGATCCTCCGCACTCCTCACCGCCTCGTCTGGGTGCTGATCGCAGTCTCCGTCACCTCCGTAGGCCTGAGGGAGATACAGGAAATCCTGCGGGTGAGCGTAATTGTCCGTCTTGACTTATGGCAGGGGGCAAAGGTTGCAACGCACCAACCGGCGCGTAAGGTGGGGGAGGAGTCCCTGTTCGGGCGCCAGAATAATGTGGTAAATATTTAATTACCGTCTTAATTTCTATGCATGTAAGTACTAAAATTAGAATAACTCAATCGGAAAGAAAGACGCAGAGTCCGTGGTGTTAGAGTTCATAGGGGTTTTATTCCTTAAAAAGGAATGGTTCTTGAACCGGATATCGTGTTCCTGACACCACTGGGGTTCAGGAAGGGATAGGGCATACTTTATTGACAAGACATAACTTTTATACTTAAAGCATATAATGGATACCAATACAGTAGGCGTAACAGCTGAGAGAAACAAGATAAAAGCACACACGTGTTAGCAATACGTAATTAGAAGGCGTGAACTAGGCGTGAACATAGAGGTGTGTGCTAGAAACGTCACATGAAAGTGTCACAAGTAGGTGGGTACATAGCAGAATCTTGCAATGTCAGCAGAGATCTGAGGTCTGGATGCGCGCGCAGCTGCATGACGTGTTATTGACGTGGAGCTGGAGGGTGCAGGGGACTTGACATTTACACTAGCGGAAAGAGACAGAAGTCTGGCATGTCAGATCAACTTGTACCTATATCATATCTGATATCTGATGTTTGGGAACCATATTATCTAGAGGGAAAGGTCTCTTGGGCAGAGGCTATCCTATACTTGACTATGAATACGTGCATATGTGCCTACGTGTCTGCATGAGATGCGAGGGGCATGGGCCTACCATGGTAACAGGAGCTATGAATTACTTGCACGGAGACAGTGAGGCCGGGCCCTTTGCTCTGCAGCTGGAAGGATGTTTACTTGAACTAGTAGGCAGGAATGTATTTCTGAGGAGCGGAGCAGATAATTCGAAGGTTGAATACAGTCTTGGCAGGCAACAGGCTGAGCTAAGCGCCGTGAGCCGCACAGGGAGTAAGGCAGAGGTCACGGGTACAGAGGCAGCCTAGGCCGAGGCATTCAGTGTCAGAAGGCAGGAAAAGGCTCGATGGCAGAATTCAGGGCCTACTTCGCCTGGGCTGGAAAACGTGTAAAGTACACTACATAAAGACGTTGGCACGGCATACTTAGAAACGGAGTATTCAACCCGTTCAGGGTGGATCTGAAAGAGGACATGTTAACGTTGGACGCAAATGTATTTGCGTCTTCATAGCTGGCACAGGAGGGAAGTTACATGCACTTTAAGTTTGTACATGGAGACGGTGGGGTACACGTTAGGGAACATTTCTTGACCATAAAATTTATATTTCCTCACAGGGCAAGTGCTAAAATTACAGGAAAGGTTTTAGGTTAAAAGAGAACTGCCCGGCTCAAGCCTCAGGCGAAATTATGCTGTAGTCTCGAGAACTGAGCTCCTGCTTTACTTATATACCGGTGACTCACCCAAGATGGCCGCCGTAGTCACTTCCACCGAGTCCCTGGAATCCCAGCCCTAAAATCGGCTGGAAATTCTGGGGGGAGGCAGCGCTTGCTAGGTATTACAATGAGATGCGGAGTCAGGAGATGCGGAGTCATGAAAAGTGAGCATTAGAGCCGCGGAAGAGGCAAGCTTCTGTTGTACTTACCCTGCATCTGAGAATAAATACCTTCAACGTATTCCACCTGTGTGTGCCTGGTTTCCTTGTGACTTTCCTCCTTTGCAACAATGGCAATGAGGACGGGATGGTCCGTTTTCTGTTATTTCCAAGCAAGAATGCTATGGTATTATGGTTGTAATGGAATTTAGGATGATTGGAAAAGTTACCTCTGAGGTGATTCTAGAATTTTTGGCTGAATTATTCTGCAGAGAAGGTATACAAGGGGTCTTTCTGTCTGTGAATGGTCCTCAATTTGCGAGTAAGTCCATTGAGTAATTTTTCTCCAAGTGTGGTATTCAACACAAAAGAATTTCAGTAATTCACTATGAAGCCAATGGGCTGGTAGAGAGATTCAACCGAGTAATAAAAGAGTCTATTCAATTAGCTAATAAAGGTGGACTTGATTGGAGGTAGGCAGTACAGGCTGCTCTTCTTATAGAACTACACCTAATCCTGTATTGTTGGTTTCTCCATTTAAAATTTTTAGAAGACTTAAGGCTAGTTCAAAATTAGTACCATGGTGGTTAAAGAATAAGTTGGCAATAATGCAGAGGCCAACTATCAGTATATCAGGAAAGCTGTAAAAATGTACAAAGAAAAATTAAAGAGTCTATGGATGAGAAGAAAGGAACATTTAGTAAACGTTTAGTAAGTGTAGGTGATTGGGTAAGATTGAAACAAGTAGATAACTATGGTATAGGTACATCAAGGTTGTAGAACCCAGTAAATTGAATGTCCCAACAATGCTGTGAGTGTGCAGGATGATACTGGAGTCTGGGCAGAGTTTCTCTGTGTAATAACTGTATGCAACAAGAAGATATTTCCAGTGACAATTTGGGAAATGATTGAAGAAAAGATGAGAGCAATGTGTTTTTGAGCATTCCTGAAAATTAATTATGTCAGGGAGAGGAATGGTTGGAATCAACTTTCAAAGATACTGTTGAAATTACTAGGAATGATTAAAGGGGTAAATGTTTAATGACAGCTGTCAAACACTGAGGAGAAGTTGTCCTCCTCGTAATGTACCTTCAAGATTTAAGAATTACAATGTGTCGGTTATTATACATATGACTTCTGTCAAACATTGAGGAAAAGTTCCTGGGCTTGTGACCTCATTCAAACTTCAATTTACTTGTATAGGTTTATATGTGTTTTTGTTCACTATGTTAAAGATTGTTTAACTGTTTTTTCGCTATGTGTGTTCCTGACTTATTTTGGCCAGTTTTAAAAACAAAAGGAGGTAGGTGTATAGTATTCTTTATGTATGCTCTCCTAGTCTTCAGGTTCTAGAAACGGACTGCAAGGAGACGTGGAGTCAGGAGAAGCGACAATTGGAGGAGGAGCAGAAGAAGGAAGCTCTTGTTTTATTCTCCCTGTATCTTAAAATTAATACCTTAAACCTGGAGCCTGGATTTATTGTGACCTCCCTTCTTTGCAGAACTCCCCCTAATGCACAGGTGGGGACCTCGTTTTTATTATAGATTGGGAGATAGGATGGCCTAGAGCAAACACAAGGAGACGATGGCCGGAGCGATGAAACTCTTCAGACACTCACTCCCAGTGACAGATCTGGGTTGAATTAATCATCGTTCTTTAGCTCACTTCGCCGCCCCAGTTTAGACCCAGCCATATGCAAATCAGTCTTGACCCTGTACCTCATGGGTTACGGTCCAGCCTGAACTGCCAAGCAAGGTCTTCCCTGGACCGGAAACAAGCATCCTGGGATCGGTTTCGGGGTAACACAGCTCATCAGCCAGGCTTGCTTGAATCCAGTGGCAAAGAGAGAATGGGACCCACGCTGGGCATACCCTGCCAACTTACGGCGAACAAAGCAAACACAAGGAGAAGATGGACAGAGCGCTGAAACTTTTCAGACACTCCACCCCAGTCACAGATCTGGGTTATATCCATCATCGTTCTTAAGAACAGTTCGCCACCCTACTTAGGACCTGGCCATATGCAAATCAGTCTTGAGTCTGTCCCTCATGGGAACAGTCCAGCCCGAACTACCATGTCAGGTCTTCACTGGACCGGAAACAAGCATCCTCGGACCGGTTTCGGGTAACATCCCTGATCAGCCATGCTAGCTTAAAACCAGTGGCAAAGTGAACAAGGTACCCTCGTCTGGGCATAGCCTGCCAACTTAGGGCAAACAAGCAAACCCAAGTAGATGATGAACAGAGCGCTGAAACTTTTCAGACACTCATCTCCAGTCACAGATCTGGGTTGAAACCATCATCGTTCTTTAGCTCACTTCGTCACCCCCGTTCAGACCCAGATATATGCAAATCAGTCTTGACCCTGTCCCTCATAGGAACAGTCCATCCAGAACTGCCAAGCCACATCTTCCCTGGACAGGTAAACAAGCATCCTGGGACCGGTTTCCGGGTAACACCCCTCATCAGCTAGGGTAGCTTGAATTCAGTGGCAAAGTTAGCAAGGGACCCACAACTGGGCATACCCTGCCACCTTAGGGCAAACAAAGAAAAACACAAGGAGATGATGGACGGAGAGCTGAACGTTTCAGACACTCACCCTAAGTCACAGATCTAGGTTGAATCCTTCATTGTCCTTTAGCTCACTTCGCCACCCCGGTTCAGACCCAGCCATATGCAAATCAGTCTTGACCCTGTCCCTCATGGGAACAGTCCAGCCTGAACTGCAAAGCCAGGTCTTCCCTAGACTGTAAAAAAGCATCCTGGGACCAGTTTCAGGGTAACAGCCCTCATCAGCCAAGCTTGCTTGAATCCTGTAGCAAAGTGAGCGAGGGACCCACGTCTGGGCATACCCTGCCAACTTAGGGCGAACAAAGCAAACACAAGGACATTATGGACGGAGCAATGGAACTTTTTAGACACTCACTCCCAGCCACAGATCTGGGTTGAATCCATCATCGTTCTTTAGCTCACTTCCCCACCTCAGGTCAGACTCAGCCAAATGCAAATCAGTCTTTTTTTTTAACAATTGTTTTTATTTTCATTTGTTTTTTCAAAACATTTACGCATGGTACAGAACACAACAAAAAAATGTTTCCCCCACACATAAGCTCCGTTACTCGGAGGCAACCCTTGCGGTTATTCCCCACTTGTTTAGTTTCGAAGTCTGTTGACAATTTGTTCTTCAATTACTTATCCATTTTGTAGTTAAACATAGTTTCAGCTACTACAATCCTCTATATTTAACCTGTGTGCTCCCCACACTTTATCCCATTTTCGGGGCAGCCTTAGCTTTGGTAGATTACCTTTTCCGCCAGACAGCACCAATCGAGGTCTTGCTTCCACTTTCTCATTGTTGGCACCTGAGGCTTCCCCTATGCTCTGGCTATATTTCATTTTGCGACCCTATCTGCCAGCATTAATCATATTTTGACATACTTAGGCCAGTTATCTTCCCCTGTGACGCATAGTATGTGCCAACTGGCATCCATTGGGACATCTTGTCCTATAACCTTTGTTGCTACAATTGTGGTCCAGTATTGGTGTACCTCAGGGTAGCCCCATATTGTGTGAAAGAAGGTGTCTGCTTCCCCACAGCCTCTCGCACATATGTTTGAATCGCATTTGCCCATTGCATAGAGTTTGGATCTTGTTGTGTAGGATCTGCCACGATTCTGATGTGAACCAATCTGAAGTGTGCCCTTATAGCTACTTCTCTAGGACTTTGTGTGACTTCCAGCCAGTCATCCTCTTCCAAGATCCTTATGTTTGACTTCCACTGTGTCCTGAGGGTCAATGGTTCCGGGCGTTATTTATATATATTTGTTAATAAAAAAGTGACATTGCCTTGTCTAGTATTGGATCAGCTAATATTCTGTCTAGTGGGGCTATCTCTGGTATTTGGTCTCCTATGTGTATGTGTGATCTTAAGGTGTGGGCTAGTAGTATTATTTTGAATTTTTCATTATTCGACATCTGATACTCTATTTGTAGTTCCTCAAAGTCAATTATTTTTCCTCTTTTTCAGATGTCATCCAGGTATTCAATGCCCAGTAGGGCCCAGGTGCGAAACCCCTGTAGATCTCTCACCTCTGCCAGCAGGTCACTCTCCCATAGGGGAGTGTGCTCTGTCAGTCTCCCTTCCCATTTGCTTCTCTTCATAGCCTTACTGTTGTTTGTGTGTGGATTGGGAGCTTGCTGATCACTTTTTTGGTGTATAAAGCTTTCAGGTATACACCTCTACCCATCGCCCAGTGATTTAAGCTGGTTCATCTCTCCCTGCGAATACCCAAGCATTAACTTTCACCAGCTGTGCTCACCGGGGATTATTGCCATCCCATAGTAGTAGCCGTATCTCAGAATCGATCTTGCGAAAATAATCAGTTAATACGTGTTAGGGGTGCTCTGTAGGACATACAGTAGGCGTGGCAGCACCATCATTTTAAAAATTGCTGCCCTTGCCATAACTGAAAGTAGCAATTGCCGACACTGCGCCACGTCATTCCAGTTGGGGAACTAGATTCAGATCTCTGAACTCCTGCTCCGTTCGTGTGATCATTATTACTAAACATTTAAAGTTAGATTTAATTATTAACTCTTTTGCTATGGGTGTCAACGCAGGCTCTTCACCAGTCAGTACAAATATGAGTGACTTGCCCCAATTTATTTGATATCCTGAGTAGCTGCCGAATAACTGAAATATGTGGAGTCCACAGTGTGTAGTGGAGTGTGGCATGGTGGCATACAAGAGGACATCGTCTGCCGAGAGCGAGATTCTTTCATCCCATTCTCCCCGGATCGGGATACCTTTTATCAATGGGTCAGCACTAACCCATGCGGCCAAGTGCTTCAATGCAAGTGCAAACAACATGGGTGAGAGCGGGCACCCCTGTCTAGTGCCCTTGCAGGATCCCAACTTCCTTGACACAGCACTGTTAACCCGAACTCTAGATAGGGGATCTGTGTATAGTAGTTGTATCCATGCTCGGAACTAAGGCCGAATCCCAGTCGTTCAAGCACCGCAAATAGGTATTGCCATTCTATGGTGTCAAACGCCATGCGGGTGTCGAGTGACAACACAGCATCTTCCACTCGCTGGTTTTTGACCGCTTGTTGTATGCCATATAGGCGCCAAAGATTTAATCTGGTGCTCGTCTTGGGCATAAAGCCCGATTGGTCCAGGTGCACCAATCCAGATATTACTTTGGTAAGCCTAGTTGCAATAATCTTGGCCAGGACCTTCACTTCTACGTTAAGTAGGGAGATGTGCCTATAAGAGGCACAATCCTCCAGAGGCTTGCCTTGTTTGGGGATAACCACGATCATTGCCGTCCTCCGTTCTTCTGGTAGACTACCTATTTCTAACAACTCCTCAAACATGTGTAGCATATGTGGTGCCACCAGACTTGGAAACCCCTTAGATAGTTCTATCGGTATGCCATTCGGTCCTGCCGCCTTGCCAGATTGCAACTTACCTATGGACTCACAAGCCTCCTCCTTCGACATGTTCATTTCCAGGTCTTCCCGGTCTCCCTGCGCCAGAGCAGGGAGGTGCATGTCAGCTAAAATCTCCACACAATCCAAGCCTTAGTGCGGTTCGTCATGGGCTTATATAGTTGCTCGTAGTAGGCTGCAAAGGCCTCTGCTATGGTCTCTCCAGTGTTACAGCTATCTCCACTTGTGTTGTTAACCCTCAATACCCAGCTCTCTCTCTAGCCCCCTTTTCAAGCCATGATAATAGTTTGGTAGTCTTGTACCCTAATTCATATATTCTCCGCTGGGTTGCCCTCGCATAGTCCCTAGCTTTCCCTTCCGCAATATTGAGTAGTTCTTGTTGCTTTACCTTCTATCATGGTTGCTAATTTCTTTTCTTGTTGCGCTAGTTCCCCCTCAAGGGCTTCATACTGCAATTTCTTTTCTTTCCATTCTCCTCCTTCCAATGCCTGTCCCCGTATTACTGATTTATAGGCCTCTCAGATCACTATTGTTGAATCTACTGAACCCAGGTTGTCTTGAAAGTAGTGGACCGTGTGTTCACATATCTTTTCTGTTATCTGTTTATTTTTAAGGAGCCAGGGGTCAATATGGGGAGGCAGAGTGCTTGTTTTACTAGGGACCATTAGTCTCACTTCTACTGGTGAGTGATCAGATAATTCCCTTGCCTTATGTAAAGCTCCCCGAAAACACCCCGACATTACTGATTGTGCTGGGAAATAATCCAATCGCGAGTATCCCCGGTGCGAGAGTTGAGTAAAACTTGTTTTGCCTGATTTCTGGGTTGTGCTCGCGCCAGATATCCGTCAGTACCATTGCCTCCACAAACGTCTTTAGGGTATCAGTCCCTGCAACCCCTCTCAAGTGTGATATTTTGTCCAGTTTGGGGTTCATTACTGCATTTAAATCACCGCCCAACACTAGCACACCGTCGGGCAGTTGCAGAGCAATGAGCTAAGCTCAGGCAGTGTGGTCAAGTGCATTTCTGGCTCTATATATACTGCGGTACAAAAGGGGGTGGTGATGGACGGAGCATCTGAATCAATCAAACACGCACACCCAGTCAAAAGATCTGGGTTTAATCCATCACTGTTCTTTAGCCCACTCTGCCACCCCAGTTCAGACATGGCTACATGCAAATCAGTCTGACCCTGTGCCTCATGGGAACAGTCCAACCCGAACTGCCAAGCCATGTCTTCCCTGGACTGGAAACAAGCTTCCGAGAACCGGTTTCTGGCATTCCAGCCGTCTTCAGTCCGGCTTGCTTGAATCCAGTGGCAACGTGAGCAAGGGACTCACGTCTGAGCATACCCTGCCACACTTATGGCGGCCAAAAGCGGTACAAAAGGGGGTGGTGATGGACGGAGCATCTGAATCAATCAAACACGCACACCCAGTCAAAAGATCTGGGTTTAACCCATCACCGTTCTTTAGCCCACTCTGCCACCCCAGTTCAGACATGGCTATATGCAAATCAGTCTGACCCTGTGCCTCATGGGAACAGTCCAACCCGAACTGCCAAGCCATGTCTTCCCTGGACCGGAAACAAGCTTCCGAGGACCGGTTTCTGGCATTCCAGCCGTCTTCAGCCCAGCTTGCTTGAATCCAGTGGCAAAGTGAGCAAGAGACTCACGTCTGAGCATACCCTGCCACACTTATGGCGGCCAAAAGCGGCACAAAAGGGGGTGGTGATGGACAGAGCATCTGAATGAATCAAACATGCACACCCAGTCAAAAGATCTGGGTTTAATCCATCACCGTTCTTTAGCCCACTCTGCCACCCCAGTTCAGACATGGCTATATGCAAATCAGTCTGACCCTGTGCCTCATGGGAACAGTCCAACCCGAACTGCCGAGCCATGTCTTCCCTGGACCGGAAACAATCTTCCGAGGACCAGTTTCTGGCATTCCAGCCGTCTTCAGCCCGGCTTGCTTGAATCCAGTGGCAAAGTGAGCAGGAGACTCACGTCTGAGCATACCCTGCCACACTTTTGGCGGCCAAAAGCGGTACAAAAGGGGGTGGTGATGGACGGAGCATCTGAATCAATCAAACACGCACATCCAGTCAAAAGATCTGGGTTTAATCCATCACCGTTCTTTAGCCCACTCTGCCACCCCAGTTCAGACATGGCTATATGCAAATCAGTCTGACCCTGTGCCTCATGGGAACAGTCCAACCCGAACTGCCAAGCCATGTCTTCCCTGGACAGGAAACAAGCTTCCGAGGACCGGTTTCTGGCATTCCAGCCGTCTTCAGCCCGGCTTGCTTGAATCCAGTGGCAAAGTGAGCAAGGGACTCACGTCTGAGCATACCCTGCCACACTTATGGTGGCCAAAAGCGGTACAAAAGGGGGTGGTGATGGACGGAGCATCTGAATCAATCAAACACGCACACCCAGTCAAAAGATCTGGGTTTAATCCATCACCGTTCTTTAGCCCACTCTGCCACCCCAGTTCAGACATGGCTATATGCAAATCAGTCTGACCCTGTGCCTCATGGGAACAGTCCAACCCGAACTGCCAAGCCATGTCTTCCCTGGACCAGAAACAAGCTTCCGAGGACCGGTTTCTGGCATTCCAGCCGTCTTCAGCCCGGCTTGCTTGAATCCAGTGGCAAAGTGAGCAAGGGACTCACGTCTGAGCATACCCTGCCACACTTATGGCGGCCAAAAGAGGTACAAAAGGGGGTGGTGATGGACAGAGCATCTGAATCAATCAAACACGCACACCCAGTCAAAAGATCTGGGTTTAATCCATTACCGTTCTTTAGCCCACTCTGCCACCCCAGTTCAGACATGGCTATATGCAAATCAGTCTGACCCTGTGCCTCATGGGAACAGTCCAACCCGAACTGCCAAGCCATGTCTTCCCTGGACAGGAAACAAGCTTCCGAGGACCGGTTTCTGGCATTCCAGCCGTCTTCAGCCCGGCTTGCTTGAATCCAGTGGCAAAGTGAGCAAGGGACTCACGTCTGAGCATACCCTGCCACACTTATGGTGGCCAAAAGTGGTACAAAAGGGGGTGGTGATGGACGGAGCATCTGAATCAATCAAACACGCACACCCAGTCAAAAGATCTGGGTTTAATCCATCACCGTTCTTTAGCCCACTCTGCCACCCCAGTTCAGACATGGCTATATGCAAATCAGTCTGACCCTGTGCCTCATGGGAACAGTCCAACCCGAACTGCCAAGCCATGTCTTCCCTGGACCAGAAACAAGCTTCCGAGGACCGGTTTCTGGCATTCCAGCCGTCTTCAGCCCGGCTTGCTTGAATCCAGTGGCAAAGTGAGCAAGGGACTCACGTCTGAGCATACCCTGCCACACTTATGGCGGCCAAAAGAGGTACAAAAGGGGGTGGTGATGGACAGAGCATCTGAATCAATCAAACACGCACACCCAGTCAAAAGATCTGGGTTTAATCCATTACCGTTCTTTAGCCCACTCTGCCACCCCAGTTCAGACATGGCTATATGCAAATCAGTCTGACCCTGTGCCTCATGGGAACAGTCCAACCCGAACTGCCAAGCCATGTCTTCCCTGTACTGGAAACAAGCTTCTGAGGACCGGTTTCTGGCATTCCAGCCGTCTTCAGCCCGGCTTGCTTGAATCCAGTGGCAACGTGAGCAAGGGACTCACGTCTGAGCATTCCCTGCCACACTTATGGCGGCCAAAAGCGGTACAAAAGGGGGTGGTGATGGACGGAGCATCTGACTCAATCAAACACGCACACCCAGTCAAAAGATCTGGGTTTAATCCATCACCGTTCTTTAGCCCACTCTGCCACCCCAGTTCAGACATGGCTATATGCAAATCAGTCTGACCCTGTGCCTCATGGGAACAGTCCAACCCGAACTGCCAAGCCATGTCTTCCCTGGACAGGAAACAAGCTTCCGAGGACGGGTTTCTGGCATTCCAGCCGTCTTCAGCCCGGCTTGCTTGAATCCAGTGGCAACGTGAGCAAGGGACTCACGTCTGAGCATACCCTGCCACACTTATGGCGGCCAAAAGCGGTACAAAAGCGGGTGGTGATGGACGGAGCATCTGAATCAATCAAACGCGCACACCCAGTCAAAAGATCTGGGTTTAACCCATCACCGTTCTTTAGCCCACTCTGCCACCCCAGTTCAGACATGGCTATATGCAAATCAGTCTGACCCTGAGCCTCATGGGAACAGTCCAACCCGAACTGCCAAGCCATGTCTTCCCTGGACCGGAAACAAGCTTCCGAGGACCGGTTTCTGGCATTCCAGCCGTCTTCAGCCCGGCTTGCTTGAATCCAGTGGCAAAGTGAGCAAGGGACTCACGTCTGAGCATACCCTGCCACACTTTTGGCGGCCAAAAGCGGTACAAAAGGGGGTGGTGATGGACGGAGCATCTGAATCAATCAAACACGCACACCCAGTCAAAAGATCTGGGTTTAATCCATCACCGTTCTTTAGCCCACTCTGCCACCCCAGTTCAGACATGGCTATATGCAAATCAGTCTGACCCTGTGCCTCATGGGAACAGTCCAACCCGAACTGCCAAGCCATGTCTTCCCTGGACAGGAAACAAGCTTCCGAGGACGGGTTTCTGGCATTCCAGCCGTCTTCAGCCCGGCTTGCTTGAATCCAGTTGCAAAGTGAGCAAGGGACTCACGTCTGAGCATACCCTGCCACACTTATGGTGGCCAAAAGCGGTACAAAAGGGGGTGGTGATGGACGGAGCATCTGAATCAATCAAACACGCACACCCAGTCAAAAGATCTGGGTTTAATCCATCACCGTTCTTTAGCCCACTCTGCCACCCCAGTTCAGACATGGCTATATGCAAATCAGTCTGACCCTGTGCCTCATGGGAACAGTCCAACCCGAACTGCCAAGCCATGTCTTCCCTGGACCGGAAACAAGCTTCCGAGGACCGGTTTCTGGCATTCCAGCCGTCTTCAGCCCGTCTTGCTTGAATCCAGTGGCAAAGTGAGCAAGGGACTCATGTCTGAGCATACCCTGCCACACTTATGGCGGCCAAAAGCGGTACAAAAGGGGGTGGTGATGGACGGAGCATCCGAATCAATCAAACACGCACACCTAGTCAAAAGATCTGGGTTTAATCCATCACCGTTCTTTAGCCCACTCTGCCACCCCAGTTCAGACATGGCTATATGCAAAGCAGTCTGACCCTGTGCCTCATGGGAACAGTCCAACCCGAACTGCCAAGCCATGGCTTCCCTGGACCGGAAACAAGCTTCCGAGGACCGGTTTTTGGCATTCCAGCCGGCGTCAGCCCGGCTTGCTTGAATCCAGTGGCAAAGTGAGCAAGGGACTCACGTCTGAGCATACCCTGCCACACTTATGGCGGCCAAAAGCGGTACAAAAGGGGGTGGTGATGGACGGAGCATCTGAACCAATCAAACACGCACACCCAGTCAAAAGATCTGAGTTTAATCCATCACCGTTCTTTAGCCCACTCTGCCACCCCAGTTCAGACATGGCTATATGCAAATCAGTCTGACCCTGTGCCTCATGGGAACAGTCCAACCCGAACTGCCAAGCCATGTCTTCCCTGGACCGGAAACAAGCTTCCGAGGACCGGTTTCTGGCATTCCAGCCGTCTTCAGCCCGGCTTGCTTGAATCCAGTGGCAAAGTGAGCAAGGGACTCACGTCTGAGCATACCCTGCCACACTTATGGCGGCCAAAAGCGGTACAAAAGGGGGTGGTGATGGACGGAGCATTTGAATCAATCAAACACGCACACCCAGTCAAAAGATCTGAGTTCAATCCATCACCGTTCTTTAGCCCACTCTGCCACCCCAGTTCAGACATGGCTATATGCAAATCAGTCTGACCCTGTGCCTCATGGGAACAGTCCAACCCGAACTGCCAAGCCATGACTTCCCTGGACCGGAAACAAGCTTCCGAGGACCGGTTTCTGGCATTCCAGCCGTCTGGGCTAAAGAACGGTGATGGATTAAACCCAGATCTTTTGACTGGGAGTGAGTGTTTGATTGATTCAGATGCTCCGTCCATCACCACCCCCTTTTGTACCGCTTTTGGCCGCCATAATTGTGGCAGGGTATACTCAGACGTGAGTCCCTTGTTCACTTTGCCACTGGATTCAAGCAAGCCGGGCTGAAGACGGCTGGAATGCCAGAAACCGGTCCTCGGAAGCTTGTTTCCAGTCCAGGGAAGACATGGCTTGGCAGTTCGGGCTGGACTGTTCCCATGAGGCAACAGGGTCAGACTGATTTGCATATAGCCATGTCTGAACTGGGGTGGCAGAGTGGGCTAAAGAACGGTGATGGATTAAACCCAGATCTTTTGACTGGGTGTGAGTATTTGATTGATTCAGATGCTCCGTCCATCACCAGCCCCTTTTGTACCGCTATATATACTGAGCAGAAATTGATGACACAGCCTTCCCATACTCTGGAGAGTGCTACATATCTGCCTAGCCTGTCCTGCCATGTTCCATGAACCACTAATGGAAAATTATTTTTAATCAGTACCCCCACACCCCTAGAACCTGACCTGAACCCAGCATGGGACTTAAGCTTGTAGCCTAACCTATCCATTGCTTTGCATGTGTTGCCCATTGAGTGTGACTCTTGTAACATGACTATATCTGGTGCATTTCTACGAATATATTGCAGCACCATGGTACTCTTAATATTGTTGCCTAGGCCATTGACATTACAGGTAATAATATGAGCGAAAGCTCCTGTCTGATTGGTTTGTGCGCCATCATTGGCGCTTGGCGTTGCCTGTCAAGTGGGGTCATTGTCGTCTCTGTCACTATTCAGTTTCCTGCCCTGTGTGTAATGAGCTCAGGTGGGAGTATACTTGTTCTGTGTACTTCTTCGGTACCCTCCCCCTTCCCCGTTGCGTATTGTGAATATGCATTGAGTACAATGTAGTATCAACATAGAATTTAAAAACTCCAACCAGAAAAACTCCCCCTCCCTGATACCCTGCACTGTGGGCTATGGACTACCCACCCCCACAATTTGCAGAGTCCCTGTCGCTCCATAACTGACCTGTTGAACTTTGGGCGGGCGCTAGCCTATGCTAGCCCGCTGTAGTCGACCCACCTGCCCTGCTCTCAAGCTACTTTACATCTTATTCTGGAATACTTGGTCCACATGTCCAGTTCATATGTTCTGCACAAGGCTTGGTGCGGTATAAGTCAGTGCTGAATGTTATATTGATACTTCCGCATTTTTGTTCATTTTCCCTGCGCAGCCATGGGGTATTGGAGCCGGACTCGTGCCAGCATATCCCACAGAATTGTCTAAAGTTTTAAGTTGATCTTGTATCTGTGTCTGCTGGGTGGAAACCCCCCCTGAGTTCATCCTCTGATACATTCGCACCTTCTATTGCCATATCTGCCATACATTTCTTGCGTCGCGGTCCACCTGCTACTCGCCATTTGTCCAACCACTCCCATGCCTCTTGCGGTGTAGCAAATCTCCAGACTTTACCTTCTGCCACTACTCTGAGGGTGGATGGGAATAGCATTGAGTATGTGATATCCTTTGCTCTAAGTGCTTTTTTGATTTCAATTAATGTTCTCCTCGCCTGTTGCACTTACATAGTGAAATCTGGATAGAATGAAATGGTGGCATTGTCAATCCTAATTGGTGATGACTTTTGGGCAGCCTGAAGGATTGCGTTCCTGGTAGTTGAAAATGGGGCAATAATTGGGCGTGGCAGTGCTCACGGCTTTGGTAATGTGCCTGGGATTCTGTGTGCCTTCTGCACTGAAAAATGTCGGGACAATCCCTGATTCTGGAGCGATTTCAGTACCAAGTCCTCTACATAAAGGTCTACCGTGGCGCCTTCCGTCCTTTGTGGTACCCCTATGATGCGGACATTATTGCGACGAGATCACCCTTCCTGGTCTTCCAACTTTGCCTCAAAGACTTTAGTTGCCTCTGTGAGTTCCTTCACTCATTTGTGCAGCACTTTTGTGTCCATTTTGAGGGTACTTATCACATTATCAATTTCTTTGACCCTTGAGCCCATGTTTCTTAGGTCTGTCCTTATGAGTGACACCTCGGTCGTAACAGTATTGATTTTGCCAGCTAGGTCTGTCTTCACTCCATGAATTGCTGTCATAATATCCAGCAGGCTGAGCCCCGTTGTGTCCGCACATGCATCGTCTGAGTTGCTTGGTGCCACCTTCGGAACATTTACGTAGTCTTTAGGTGTTAAACGGGGGCCTCTTCCACCCGTCATGTGTCTAGAGTCTTGCTGTCTGCTATCAGATTAAATGCCGCATTTGAGTGGTTATAAAAAACTTTTTTTAAAGGGGGGTAGAGAGTGTGGAGAGGAGAGGAGGTTCTGGGCTTAAGATCGCAAAGGGGTCCACAGCAGTTCTCACCGCCGCCTTCACCAGGGCACTTCTGGTTCTGGTCGGCCTGTCAGTTTTCCCAACTGGGTACCCAACACTTGTCTCAAGTTTGTGTCTGTCCCTCTCACGTCCCCCCACCCTGTGTTCCTGTTGCACTATTGCTATTACTCTGGACTGATCATGTCCCTTCCCAATTAATAAATTTCAGCATCAGTTACCCAATTATCCAGAAGTGCTGATCTGAAGGTGCTTATCGATGTTTTGATGTGAATTCAGTCTAACTTCACCCCGCCGTCTGTTAGGTCCCTTGGTTGTCCGTCCTCAGCCGCTGTTATCGGGTGTGTGCCACCACAAGTTGTCTCTATAGGCCGGTATTGGCCTTCCTTTGGCCGCTTTCCAGGTCTTGGTTCCCACTACGGGCCCTACTACGTTATGCAGGCAGTTGACAGACTCCCCCGTTGGTTCGGCACCACAGCGCATCACCCCGCTATCATCACCAGGATTTGTTTCCTTTCTCATCCTGCTGCTTTGGGGCTAAGGTCTCGGTGGCTGTGAATCCTCCGTGGGATGGGGGATTGGGGAAGCGAGTTATCCTGCCCGTTCCCTTCACTGCTGTGCTCACTGCGGATTAATCTGCCCTCCGATGCAGTGCTGGTGCGTCAAGACAGCACGGACACTCCGGCCAGCACCTGCAGCCAGTCCGGTCTCGCTCACTCAAAATTTAGCCCGCTGCTTCTGGGCCTAATGATGCTGCGCTGGGTAGTCTGCAGGCCGGGCCCTCCACTCTCAGTCACCTCCAGTTCTCGTGGGTTCCCCCTTTTTGGCACACATAGGTGTGTGCGTTACCGCCCAGCATACCTGGTGGGGCAAGCTACTGAACGACGGTTCCTCTGGCCTTCCTATGCACCGTTCCTCGTTTCCACGGACAGCGCTCTTCAAGTTCGGCTGGGCCCCGATCAACTTCTCCCGGCCTCCGCACTCACCAGTTAATCTCTAGTCCCTCCAGATTTCCGAGGCACCACTCAGGTCACGATTCAGCTGACCCACAGGGGCCACCCTCGTGTAGGCCGCGGCTGAGTCCAGCGTGGCCTGTGCAGTCGACCCACGTATGTTGTTACTTCGACGTTTTTTACATTTATTTTCCCCTGAACGTTGGTGCAGGCGGCCTCTCATCCTGGGACCGGTTTCAGGGTAACACCCTGATCAGCCAGGCTAGATTGAATCCAGTGCCAAAGTGAGCAACGGAGCCACGTCTGGGCAGATCCTGCCACACCCAGTCAGAGATCTGAGTTTAATCCATCATCATTCTTTAGCTCACTTCGCCACCCCAGTTCAGAGCCAGCCATATGCAAATCAGTCTCGACTATGTCCCTCATGGTAACAGTCCGGCCTGAACTGGCAAGCCACGTCTTCGCTGAACAGAAAAAAGCATCCCGGGACCGGTTTCGTGGTAACACCCCTCATCAGCCAGGCTAGCTTGAATCCAGTGTCAAAGGGAGCAAGGGACCCATATCTGGCCATACCCTGCCAACTTATGGTGAACAAAGCAAACACAAGAAGATGATGGACGGAGTGCTGAAACTTTTCAGACATTCACCCCAGTCACAGATCTGGGTTGGATCCATCATCGTTTTTTGGCTCACTTCGCCACCCCAGTTCAGACCCAGCCATATGCTAATCATTATTGACCCAGTGCCTCATGTGAAAAGTCCACCCCAAGTGCTTGGGAGATAGGATGGCCTACCACCATCCATTGTGGTCGTGAGTCTGTCCCAGTGATGCCCTTAGTTTGACCCATCAACCCTACTGCCCACTTTGGAGTTGGCTGGTGTGACACCAAGATGATGAGAAGGCCAGTCTACGGGGACGTTTGTGTTCATGGTCAGTACACAACATTCTATAGTGTTAAGTAGGAGGCATGGCCAGGAACGTTACACAGGACCCCGCAGCCCCAATGGTGCGGTGGCCCCTCCAGCACATTACTCTGGCCTGAGAGCTCCTGATTGAGCCCGGAGGGGCCCGCACCACCTACCTTGCAGGGTTCCCCCGCAAGATTTGTATCGCCACTGGGCCTGGCCTACCCATGTGTAAAAGGGGTCAAAAAATGTACCTTGATTATGGTTCCAAAATTCCATGAGCCGTTCCTGCTCAGCTACTTTCAGCTCAGACTGGATGCACCCGCCTGCTCCCTGATCCACTGTGGTGGTGTTTCAGTATAGCTTGCTACAGACATATACAGGGCAAGAAGGCAGGTGAGAGTCCCTTTGTCAGCGAGGAGGTCGATGAGCCACTGAGTTTTTCACTGCCATTCTTGCCATTGAAATTAATCTAAATGCAAATGGAAATCCTTTAGTGGTTGCTGAATCCCTTCTGCAGATCCCCCTGACAAGCTGTCTCTGGCATTTCACTGGCATAGTAGGGAAGAGGTAATCCTAACAAGTACCGTTAGAGTACTATAAAAGGACGAACACCATGCTACTGTAGCCCCTAACAAATATTAAAAAAAAGTAACCCAATGTTTCCTGAGGTCACAGAATATGTCCCCAGGCACATCTGATCATATTTGTAAGCACTCCTCATGACTAGTTTTATGGTTGCATTATGTAGCCTGAGGAGTATACAAGAAACATTCTGAAATGTATTTAATGATTATTTGCTAGGAAATGCTTTATTTAAGTGTTCATTGCAAGACGTTGCAATGAATGGTTGACAAAAGTAATAGGCCTGCATTTTATATATTGACGGTAACTTACATAAAATAACAGTTGAAATTCACTGAAAAACAAAGGTTAAAGTGACAATTATATACTCAAAGAAAACCTTAGATATTCACTAAAAAGGCAAAGGTTAATGGGAGGTTATAGTTAGGTGAAAATGTTAGTTAAAACATACCAATTTAAGGAAACAAAGGAACAAAACAACTGAAATACACCAGTTATAGTTATCTCAAGTAACTAGAAATTGTGACCTAAAGTACAACTCGCGCCATTGCCATGCACTGCAAATTGCCTCCCGTATTACATCACTCATGACATGTTCAATGACATCATTGATAATATCACTGCAACATCTGAAATTATATTGTTGAGGACAACACTGTGCATGGCAGGTTCACTGTAGGAAATTACGTTACTGGTAGACAGGACTAAAACCCTACTCTAGCAGGGACCAAAATTTCTTTCAGGGTGAAACACAAGCAAACCCCAAATTAACCTATGCTTACCCCTATGGTAGCTTGGCACAATTGGCACAAAAGCAGTCAGGCCTAACTTAGAAGCAATGTATAAAGTATTCATGCAGCACATGCAAACAGTAATACATTTAAAACACAACATAAGAAAAATCCCACACCACTTTAGAAACCTAGGGTAAAATGTAATAAATAATTTAATACCAAAACAACAAAAATCCAATCAGTAGAAATGGAGATATGCAAGCTTTAAGATTTAAGTGAAAATTGTGCCAAAAAGCACAAAGCATAACTGTGGGTCTCTGATTCCTCCAGACTGGGACAAAGACACAAGTTCAGGCCGACTGTGGTGGAGCCAGTTAAGGCAGCTGAACAAGAGTACCTTAAATATTCACTGCTGAGCAATTTGAGTCCTATGTCTGAGATGCATTGTGCAGAGGTCATTCCTTGAAGCTGGAAAGCTGGAATGTGAGACCCTGTGTCATCATAATGGATGCTGTTGATGAGAGGCTTGTAACTCGTAAGTCCTGCGTAGAAATGAGCTGTGGACTGGCTGGGTTCCGAAGAAGCTGCGAAGCTAGCAATGCAGAATTCTGCATCGTCATTGAGGATGCCATCGATGAAGGGTTTGCGATGCGAAGGCCTGCGTTGAAGAAGCATTGCACAGTGGCGGTTCCTGGAAGGCTACGAACTGCAATGTGAAGCCCTGCACTGGGGATGCATCACGCATTGATCCCAAGGCAAAGTTTGATGAGGCAATGGATTGAGCAGTGGTCCGATGCGGAGTTTGGGACTACCATTGGGCTGGCAGAGCACCTTCAGGCCCAATTCCAAGGGTCCAGGACTGGGGTAGCACCACTTGGGTGGGCAAGACTCACACTTGCCAGAGTCCAGGTACTGAGTTGAATATGGAGAAAGCATCTTCTGTCCCGGAGGCTTCTAATCAGGAGGCCAGTCTGTGGCAAATATTTTAGTAATTTACCTTGATCGGAATTTCTATAATATCAATAAGGTCAAGTATGAAGAGCATAGTCCGTGGTGGTTCGAATTCAGGGTCTTTATTCAGTAACTCGAGTTAAGGGAGAGCTCCGTCACCTGAGGAGGATCGGAAGAATCTCTAACTTTATTCTCAGAACACAGTATATTTATACATAGAAAGGAGGAAGGAGCTTCCCTTTAATGCAGGCACGTGTCATATGTTGCAATAAAACAGGAGTCATGACTAAAGATAAGAGGCTGCATCATAAAAAGAGGAAACATGGCAGAGGAGATGAGGCTCACTCTAGGGAAGTTGTTCCTTCAATGGTCATGAGCTTCAATTGTCGATATACATATTATTATTTGAATATGGTGACAGAATAGTTTGACAATTTTTATTTTATCATTATTTTTATTTTCATTTCATATAGTATCTCATTTTTCTTTTCTAAAAAAGACAGTTCATCATAAATACATTTTTAAAGTGAGTATTTTTTTGCTTTTATAAACAAGTGCAATTATTAACACAACATTGATTGTAAATATATACAAAATTATAATACACAATTAATTTTAAGAAAACACCACCTGATATCAAACACCCAACTCAGATCACTAACACTCACACATACATACTACAATCAATCCGCATCATCAAAAGGAAAAAAGGAACACTGAGTATTAGTTGGCAGGATCAAAAATGCCAATACTAGGGTCTCAGAAGGCAATTCGAGACCCCTGCACCAGGTCGGTCAAACACAGTATATTTATACATAGAAAGGAGGAAGGAGCTTCCCTTTAATGCAGGCACGTGTCATATGTTGCAATAAAACAGGAGTCATGACTAAAGATAAGAGGCTGCATCATAAAAAGAGGAAACATGGCAGAGGAGATGAGGCTCGTCATGATTAAATGAGGAAGCACGAGAGAAGTAGAAATGTGGAGAAATAACCCTAGACTGGTTCCATAGATAAGAGAGAGATGGTCGTGACAGGATGTCTGTTTGTCGTGTTTCAGCATTCGGGGGCTCTTCTTCTCGGAATTGGTTGTTGTGGTTTAGCAAAACGGGGCCTATTTCTCGGAATCGGCTCGATTATAGGGAAATGATTACAAATGGGGGGTCTTGTTCTCGGAATCGGCTTAACCATTGGAATGTACAGTTTGAGTGAGGAAGCTGTTTCTCGGAATCGCCCTAATCATAAGAATGTACCCTTTGAATTTAAGAGGAAGGGGAGTGCGTGTGCAATTTTGTGTGTGCGTGATCGGGTTTGTTCATGTTCTCGTTTGTTTGTTTTCCGACATGATGGGCTCGGGGACGTGACTGAGAGGGTGTATGATGGGACATAAACTACGAAAAATAATCTTTTTCCACAAGTCAACTAGGCCTTGGAGTCACTGTGGTAGTCCTGGGCTCACGATGCACGTCCAGTCCTTCTCACTGAGGCTGGAGAAAGGCACGTGTTATAAATGGGATTTCGGGTTGGCTAGGGCATGCGCCTAAGCCAGGCAGAAAGTACCACTCTATTCAGGGCAAGGGAGTTACACACTGAAGATAACGCCTGCTCACTCCCTTGGTAGCTTGGCAGAGCAGTCAGGCTTATCCCAGAGGCAATGTGTAAAGCTTTTGCGCAACACACTCACACTGCAGAAACACACTAGGCACACCACAAAAGAAACTCCACACAAGGTTCTATAAAAATAGATGTATTATCCATAAAACACATTAGAACATATCACATGTATACACTGTGCCATCAGGCACCTGTCATGTATTTACAGGCATTTGCATAAGTCGCCTGGCCAATCGGGCACTGTCATAACATCACAACCCACAGTTAGTGAAGACCACCAGTAACTACTGGTAACGGTTCACTTGGCACAAGGCATTAGTCGTAAACATCATAAAATACCCTTATGGATATTGTACATACCACCATCACCTCTGGCTGCAACTAAGCACGTGTTCCACAAAAGTTGCATAGGTCCCTGTTCCCCTACTAGGGACTATGCGGGAATTGGGTTCCTCTGTTCCTTCTAACTAGGTTCCTGGGCCACCTGCCCACCTACAACCAGGAATACGATAATTCCCACAGGCACTCAAGTGCCCGTAACTGGCAACCCCTCACAAGTATTCCAGCAAGGCCAGCTGCCAACATGCGGGTCAGCCCTCCTCTGGCTGGTCGGGTGTCCGTGCTGCAGACAAAAATGAAAGAGGAATCGTCCCCAAGGGAGTTGCCTGCGATCACACGGCGTCACTTCCTGCAAAATGCGGGGAAGGCCAGGATTCCGCATCGCCCTCACCTTGCGTGACATCCACGTAAAGCGGATCTCTCACCCAGAAACCCCTGGCTGCAAAGGCTCTCCTCTGGGCTGCTACTGCGGCGGAACAAGGAGCGATGCCTTTTCACTGCTTCTTCCTTGGAGGGCGGCTCCACCCACACCCAGGCTTCGCAACTGCCTGGCTTCCGGGGAGTTGCTGGGCAACCAGCGTGGATGCTGCAGGTTGCCTGGTGCTGAACAAGGTGAGGCGGTACTTATTCACGATCCCATGGCCCAAGGAGGTGAGGGGCAAGGCGCCCTGGGAAGGCTGTTCCCTCTTTATGGGCCGCAAAAAAAGCTCCTCCCGAGCCCTCAATTGGTAAATACTGCAGCGCTGTGTCAGACCCAGACACAGGGCTCTCTGGCGCAGAGGAGAGGGTGGCACTGCCCATGCTGTAGGGCACAAGACGCCCCTCTCCGAGTCAGCCTCACGTAAGCTCACTCGGCCATCAGGAATAGAAAGCGCTCCCCAGCGCTATGATCTCCCCATCACAAGGGAGAGACAGGGCACAGGCAGGCCAGCGCGCGGGGCCTACCAGCAGAGAACAGTCCCTCAGACCACCCAGCAGGCAGTGGCTGGGTCCCTCGGCAGTTCCTCCTGGCAGTGTGTCCTTCTTCCGAGTTTGAAGTAAGCACAGCTCCAAAAAAATGGGGTCACAGCCCCAGTACTTATACTGTAAAAAGTCTTTATTCTGCCCCCAGGCACAGGACTCTGAGTCCAGTCCAAACCAGTTCTGAGGGGCACTTATCAACTGCACAACACTCCCCATTGTAAGTTAAGGCTCTAGCCCCAGACGCACCACAGGGGGGTGGAGCCAGCATCAGGTTCAGGTGCTACTCCTCCCACTACTCCAAATGCAGATCAGGCCTATTCAGCCTAGCGCTGACTCACACAGACTCTCTGGAGCCACTGCACCTCCTCAGCCCCTGTCATTCCAAGGCCAGACAGTGAATACACAACTGGCCGTCACAAAGACACATAGCACACAGAAATTCCTACTTCTAAAAGTGGCATTTCTAAAATCGTGATAATAAATCCGCGAACACCAGTACACAGCATTTATCACCACCATTCCAAACATACCAAACTTGATCACGCTACCCCTCTCATGTCAGGAATTACCACTGAAGCACATATCAGGGGATCCCCAATGCATTCCTATGAGAGGGCAGCCTCCCAGTAGTGAGAAACCAAATAGGCTGTTTGTCACTACCAGGACATGCCACTTAGTTAAGGCACATGTCCTACCTTTTACCTACACTGCACCCGCCCAAAGGGCTAGCTAGGGCCTACCTTAGGGGTGACTGATATGTAGTAAAAGAAGAATCACAGGCGTGGCAACAATTTTATGAGCCAATTCACAGCAGCAGTAAACTGCGTGCGCAAGCCCTGCAGTGGCAGAGGCCTGGGACAGGTTTGAGAGGCTACTTTGGTGGGTGGCGCAAGCAGCACTGAAAGGCCAACAGTAGCTTTTTATTTACTGGTCCTGGGTATATGAGATACCACTGTACAAGGGTCTGATAGGTAAATGAAATATGCAAAACAGGTGTAGATCAATCTTACCCAGTTTATCATAGCGAGCACATGCACTTTAGCACTGAACAGCAGTGATTAAGTCCCCAGAGTCCTAAAACCACGAACAACAAGTCAGAAAAAATACAAGAGGAAAGCCAAAGGTTCTGGGATGACCCTGCAAATAGGGCCAATACTAACAGCAGGGCAACACAGTAGGGCAGCAGAGTGGCAATCCTTCTTGTAGCAAATCAGCACAGCAGTCCTTCTGAGTCTTCTACAGGCCCAGATGTGTACTGAAGAGTTGAGGTGTAAGGTTCAGTATTTATACCTGGTGCCCACTTTGAAGTTGGAGAGCTTCTACTCCCCAAGGGGGTGGGGTGGAATTTCCTGTCCCCCTGCACTGGTCCTAGCTTTTGTCAAACCCTTTGTGAGAGTGCTCAGACAGAGCCTTTGTGATGTTCAAGTGTGGTAGGGGACAGCGCCTCCCCTCGATAAGTCAGAGTCGCCCATCCTGCCAATACCTAGCTTCTCTTTGTCTCACTGTCTGGGAGCAATGCACAAAGACCAACCATCAGAAACACATAGTCATGTTACCCAGGAACAGGCTGTAGGCACTAAATGGATTGGACAAGAACATGACAACTGTCTAAAAGGGGCATTTTCTGAATAGTGACTAAAAATCTGACTTAATGATATATGCTATGTTTCCGTCTATGTTTCCCTGCATTTCACACCAGAAAATGTCACTAACAAATGCCAGAGTCATGACATTCAATTAATTATCTTCTATTTTGATGAGGATACCAGGCCTTGAGAATAACCATACATTGTAATTGTCTACTGCCAATACACGTTTCTGCTATGCTCAAAAGATAGGCAACCTTGATTTAAGATGGGAATCCACTCATTGGTACGTTTGGCCAATAGGCACAGATGGAAAATCAAATAAGACAAATGGAGAGTTTTTCATTTATGTAGACAAAAGGCCCAGTGAATTTCAAAATGTTAGCTTCAGATAATAATGATGTCACATTTAGTTGTCCTCAGCTAATTACAGATAAAGTTAAAGCTTGACTCATTTTCTCAGTGCTAAGGTAGTTAGAGCTAACTCCAAATTGAATAGTTCTCTTATTATGAACACATGATGTTATGAAATTAAACTTTAATAATGAAACCCTTTGTTGAGAATTGGATTTATTGTACAGAAAGAGGGTGAATATTTGGCTAAAAGAGTTAGTTAAGACCACATTAAATTCTGAGACTTCTTGCCATAATATGTGCACTTCTTTGAAAGATCTATGTTGAATTGTGTATGCTTTGTGGTTTCCTCATGTTTTTTGCTTTTTCCATTACTTTAAAAAAGCTTCTCATTTCCTCCTTATCTGTTTTTATGACATGTTTATAGTTTGTTAATTTAAGTAGTGGTTTTTAATTTGTGTTGCAGCCCTGAATAAGCGGAGTGTTCCTGCGAAACACTTGTTGGCTCTAGACAATTACAATGTATGGCTGTTCTCAAGGCCTGGGAACCTCATGAAAAAAAGGAGATAATTAATCTAACTTAGCTGTTTTTGCATATCAAACACACATCTTAAATTTTGAAATGAAAATCTAAAAATCATGAAATTGGAGATACTTAATTTGGAGCTTTTTATTGAGAAGGTTTAATTTGAAAGGCTACTTTTTAAATATATAATGTGATTATGAACATGAAATAGTTAATTTCATATATATCTGTATATGTAGTTTTTGTGAGAATGTTCTAGAGTCCAATGGAATGTTTAAATAATATCGCTTCAAGGAAACTCTCATTAATCTGTCAATGACATTGAACCTTCTTTGGAACATAAAACATAGGGCCTAGAATAATATCATTTCTTGTCCCCAAGAAAACAAAACATGCATATGGTGCCAGGAAATTGTCTGCCAGGAAGAACAAACAAGCACACTGTAATATACTTGTGACTAGGGCCCCACCAACTTAACAAAATCATCATTTATTGGAAAAAAAATCCAATAAGGTTGCCCTGGGATTTTGACCCTGACTAAACATAAAAACAATCCGAGGCATTGAAGGAAATAAAACAGATGATTGCTTTCTGTATGTAATGCAACTATTATGTAATGTGTGATTTATTCAGTGTACATTTCAGATGTAAAACACTCCCTTGTGCATGCACTTCATAGAAAGTGGAATGATGATACATCAAACAGCCAATAGTATTGTAAAGAAATCCATTAGACACAATAAATATAATTAATTAATATATCTTTAATGGAGCATGTAAATCAGCTTCCATATCTGTCCTGGTGTGTCCCATGAATGTTCCCTCAACATTCTTTATTCTTGACATTCTTTTACATCTCACATTATGATGTCATTTATACATCATTACATTCTCCCCCCTCCCCCTAAAATAAGTGAAATAATTTAAATAAATAAATAGATTAACATTGTTTAATATTAACATTGTTCAATTAGTCTCTCTGGTCTTTTTGAAATTCTTTCTGATCTCCTTTGTATCCACTCATCTTGTTGATCATTTGGTTGTATGTTTCTCTGTACATTGCCTGTTGCAACTTTCCTAAAGAAAGACTTGTTTCGTGTAATTCTTCTGCTATCATTTTCTGCAGTCACTGCTGTTCCATGTATTTTTGTAACTTCTAAAGGCATTGGGTGAAATCTAGTTTGTGATTTCTTAACTTGCTGTTGTTTAACTAAAACTAAATCACCAACTTGATTGCCCAAACATTAATTCTGAAGGGCACTTCCCAGTTGATGGATGAGGGGTATTTCTATAGTCTCTTAAAATTTGACACAAAGCTTGATTTACTGAAATCTGTGAGAGTTTTGCTCTTTGTACTCCCTTTTTAATTGTTGCCATCAATCTTTCTACCATTCCATTTGCTCTAGGCCACATTGGAGTTATCTTCCTATGTACTATTCCCAAATAGTTCATACATTTTCCAAAATCCTCTCCACTAAATGGTGGCCCATTGTCTGTTTTTAATATACTAGGTATTCCCCATGTTGAGAATATTTCATCTAATATTGGAAGTACTGTTGAAGTAGACGTAGATGATATCAATTTTACAATTGGAAAACGAGAATATTCATCTACCACTGCTAGTAGGTAATGCCCAGAATCCAAAGGCCCATAAAAATCTGCTGCCACGTTTGACCAAACAGCATTTGGAAGATCCGACATGTGCAACTCTTCAATTCCTTTTTCCTTTACGGTACATTGGCAGATATAACAAGACTGAACAATTTCTTCCACTTGTTTGTCCAGCCTTGGAAACCATAGTTTCTCTCTTAGAAAATTCTTTGTTGCTGAAACACCACGATGACTTTCATGAGCCAAATCAATTACACGACGTTGAAGACTGTCTGGTATTATTATTTTTGTTCCTCTGAGCAGTATTCCTGAGGAGGTTATAGATAATTCCAAATTTATATTTTTAAACGCCAACATATCATTTTTCCTAATATTTCTTTCAAATTGACTTCCTTTATTTATCAATCTCCACTTATTTTCATGTATGATTTTCTTCACCTCTTGAAGAGTATAATCTTTCTCCGTTTCTTCAATTAGTTCATTTTCTTTCACAACTCTTGGCATTGCTGATTTCACTATAAAGTGAATGTATTCTTCTGCCTCTAATTGTTGTACATCTGTTGTTGAAGATGGGTGTCTAGACAAATAATCTGCTGGATTATGTTCCTTACCTGGTTTATGGATTATTTTGAAATCATAATCCATAAGCCTCATACCCCATCTTTCAATTCTCGGCGGCATTTTTGTCTTTGGATTCCCAAAAATGGAAACTAATGCTTGATGGTCAGTAATAATTACAAAGGGTTTACCATAAATGAAATCATGAAAATGCTCACATGCCCAAACAACAGCTAAACTTTCTTTTTCAGGCAGTGAATATCTTTGTTCTATTTCAGATAGACTTTTACTGGCATGTGAGATTACATATCTTTGACTTTCTCTTCCCGGCCTATGTTGTACCAGCATTGCCCCTAGACCTACAGGGCTAGCATCCACTATTAATTCTGTGCATAGATGTGGGTCAAAATATTTTAGGTTTGCTGCATTCGTAATTTCCATTTTTATATTTTTAAATGCTTGTTCACAGTCGATATTCCATTGAAATTTCCTTCCTTTTTTTGTTAACTCTCTTAGAGGTGAGCTTGTAGTTGCAAAGTCTTTTATGTATCTTGCACAATAACTTGCCATTCCAAGGAAGGATCTTACTTCTGCTATGTCTTTTGGTCCCTGCATTGCATTTAATGCTACTATTTTGACAGGATCTGGTCTCATTCCTCTTTCTGAAAATATATGTCCAAAAAATGTTAACTCATTTTTATTAACTTCACATTTTTTTGCATTTAAAGTTAACCCAGCTTCTTCCAGCTGTTGACATACTTTTTCCAATGTTTGATTATGTTCTTCCTGCGTTTTTCCAAAAACTAAGATGTCATCACTGTAATTCATACAATTTTGTACTGGTCTTATTATGTTTTTTATAATTTCTTGAAAAATGTCTGCTGCTGAACAAATTCCAAAGTTTAATCTTTTATATCTAAATAACCCCAGGTGTGTTGAAAACGTTGTAATATATCTTGATTGGTTATCAATGACCAGCTGGTGATATCCTTTGTATAAATCAAGTTTTGAGAACACTGTTGCTCCACTTATAGTACTAATCATGTCATTCAAGTGAGGACCTGGATAACGTTCCCTTTCAATAGCAGTGTTAGGAATTCTCATATCTACACATATCCTGATATCATCAGTATCTTTTTTGGGAACTATGAAAGTATGAGGCAGGAGAAAAATACCACCTTTGTCGATGGCAACTCTATTTATATTTTAAAAAGTTGGTAGGAAGAAGGCTTATTGAGGTTTATAAGCTGCTCTCATTGGCAGAAATTAAAATAACAAATGGCTTCTTTCATGACAACTCTAGCCTAGTTTCCCAGATTATATTACATTAAAACTTAGAGCTTTCTATATTTATTTGAGGTAAGGACATCATGGTTATTCATTGTTCGTAGGATTTTCATCTCTCCTCTTTGCTGGTCCCATTGCTATCAGGATGTGGTTGTAGAGGATAGTATAAAGTGTTGATTCTTTTTCACAATGGTTCATGTGCCCACTCACTAAAGGCATCATCATGCGTGTTAGACCTCACATCCTTGGCATGGTAATTCCCCAAACATTTTACCTTCACTCCCTGATTTTTGCTGAAGTCATTTATGTTGACATTAGGACCATGTGCACTGTACCACTGCTAACCAGTGGTAAAGTATTTGCGGTCCCTCCTTAAAACATACCAATATTGGCTTATACCTAATTAGTTTTAAAATATGTCTCAGGCCTGCCACTGCAGACTGTAGCAAAAGACACAGAAATGATAGACAAAATGCAGAGCAAATCAAACAATCACCCGAGTCAAGAGATCTGGGTTAAATCCATCATTCTTTTGCTCACCATGCCACCCCAGTTTGGACCCAGCCATATGCAAATCAGTCTTGGCCCTGTGCCTCATGGGAACAGTCCAGACCGAACTGCCAAGCCAGGTCCTCACTGGACCAGAAACAAGCAACCTGGGACTGGTGCCGGAGCATCACCACATATCAGCCATGCACGCTTGAATTCAGTGGCACAGTAAGCCCAGGACCCACATCTGGGCATACCCGGTGCACTTAGGGCAAGAAAGCAAAAGACACACAGATGATGGAAGGAATGCAGAGCAAATCAAACATTCACCCCCAGTGAAGAGATCTGGGTTAAATCCATCATTCTTTTGCTCACCATGCCACCCCAGTTTAAACCCCCTGAATGTTGTCCCAGCTCTCTACTCATAACGTGCGCTCCGATGCAGTGACACACAGACAAGACCTGTGCCTGGGCAGGGAGCATGGATTTCGGGGGCAGAGGGAGTGAGGGACCAAGTAATAAAATGTTGGCAGACCTTATGTCCAAAACAAGCATAGACCCTCTTGAAAGAAGCCTAAAAAAGCATAATCTACGCTAAAAAGTAAAAAAACACATCCAGCTCCTGAAACTGAAAATAAAGGATCAGAAGGATGGAGTACGAAGGGGAAAAAATAGCATATTCACATAAAAGTTATTCTGCATGCATTACAGATCATTTCTCTTTCATGTCTGCACACATATCGAGCGATGTGGTGTAAACGTGGTCATCAAAGCCATAGACTGCTCTACAAAATGCGTGAGTGCATAAAACTCTCTTTGCAGCCTGTGAATTCTACCTTTCATTTGTTCAACATGATATTTCCTTAGTATAATTCCAGGCAGCATCTCAAAAGCCCATATTTTGGCTAAGTGAGCTGAAGAAAATTGCAAAATGTTAGTGGGCTGAAATATTCGACAGGAAGCTGACGTTGCTGCAGTGGAGGCGGCTGCCGGAGGCGAGGCACCCATGATGAAGGTACAGACCAGAGCAGCTCCTAGGCCTGGATTCTGACATTGAATCTGCGGCAGGGGGCATGGGCAGTTCATCCATCCTGGACCTGCCCTATGGAGCAGCCCGTCGCATGCACTATACCTGTTCACGTGCCACCTGGATCTCGCTGGCTGCATTGCTCAATGAGGTGTATAGGCGGACAGCAGAGGCAGTGGAGAGTCACCACCTCCCTGCTCACCTCACAGAGCCCATCCGCGGACCGGCAGTCGCCCAATCAAGAAAGTGTATCTCTACACTCCCTCTTACAGACCTAGAACCTACAAGCTTTCTCAGTCAATCCGAGGCCACCACACTCTCCCACCACCACTCTGTAGTTGGTAAAGACTCAGGTGCAGATGTTTCAAGATTTAGTGCTGGTGCAAGGTCACGAAAGTGAAGGAAACTGGCACAATCTATTAATACATTTTTCCAGTTCAAAACTTTTTTTGTGTGCTGGAAAGAAGCCCTAAAGGCAACACATTGCATTTGCATTCATTATTAGTTTCTAAAAAAAAAAACATACGCACTATCCACAACTCAATCATCAATATGATACATTTAAAATCAGTAAATCTCAGCTTCAGACTGTCTAAGCACCAATGGATCGTACAAAAGTGCACGGGGCCAACATTTAAAAACATACTGTACAAGGAAGATTAGGCTGAAAATCAGTGAATCTTTGCCTCTGCCTGTCTGTACGCCAGTAGTCATACTAGATGAATGCCCTGAACATCATAGGCCTTCCTATATCCTGTAACTGTGCACAGGGAGACCACGCGGACACGTTCGCAGGATGCACTGTGTGGAAAAGCATAAATAATATTTAATCCTAAACTCACGGAGGGTCATACAGATGGTGCACCGAGCAAATATCAAAGGGGCATAAACAATTGAAGCAATTTAACATAAATCGTCATTTAAACCTGGTTAAAATTGCCCACGCAAAACATTATCAAAGTGCCGAGTGCAAACGTCGATGCAACTGTGCAGAAGAACATTTACTGTGCAAACAGCATAATCATGACTCCTTTCCCATATAGTGCCCACACCGCCATTCACTCCCGCCCGCTTGAACATATACACAATTCCTCCCCAATGAAACTCTGGAGACATATTTATGGGAAAGAACTGTTGCAGGTTTATTTCATACAACACACGTATGACGTTTTAAGGTGGGTTATCTTACAGGCGATCCAAAGCAGGCAGCCCCTCGCTGACCCGCATGCCTAAGGAGCCATCTTGCACGGCGAGTCGATGCTCTGACGGTGCAGCACATTACCAACTTCGTTACACTCCCGCCCCCCCTGTCAGGGCGGAGCGGTGTGGCACACCCCCTGTCGGTTCAGGCCCCCCGACCGCCCGAAGGACTAACGGGGCGCCGTCGCGGTTTCCAGGAACCTCCTTCGGCTCCTGGTCCTTGGCTCAGGCACACTTACTGTGCCAGGCAGAGGTACCCTTACTGTACCCTTCTGCCGCAGAGGTACCCTTACTGTACCCGTCTGCTTCCAGATCGCCCTGTAACTCCGCCTGCAACACAAGGAAAACATTACAACATTCTATTACTTCGCGCCGCCGCTCAAGCTGCTGGGGCAGGGTTCAGGGTGGGAACAGCGCTTGAGCCGCGGGAAGGCTGGATGAGAGAGGCCGAGCCTTGGCCACCGCAATTGATATAGGGGGGTTCGCCCCTCCCACATGTAGGCCCTCCCCTGGCCTGGATGGTAGACGTGGGGCGGGGCGCCCCACCAGTGACGGCTAGCGTTCTGCCGGGTGGGACTAAAGCGCTGCCCCGCCCATGTTCCCCTGCGGGTCACGCGGTCAGCGGCATAGTGCCCACAACGCAATTCACTCCCGCCCGCTTGAACATATACACAATTCCTCCCCAATGAAACTCTGGAGACATATTTATGGGAAAGAACTGTTGCAGGTTTATTTCATACAACACACGTATGACGTTTTAAGGTGGGTTATCTTACAGGCGATCCAAAGCAGGCAGCCCCTCGCTGACCCGCATGCCTAAGGAGCCATCTTGCATGGTGAGTCGATGCTCTGACGGTGCAGCACATTACCAACTTCGTTACACTCCCGCCCCCCCCTGTCGGGGCGGAGCGGTGTGGCACACCCCCGGTCGGTTCAGGCCCCCCGACAGCCCGAAGGACTAACGGGGCGCCTTCGCGGTTTCCAGGAACCTCCTTCGGCTCCTGGTCCTTGGCTCAGGCACCCTTACTGTGCCAGGCAGAGGTACCCTTACTGTACCCTTCTGCCGCAGAGGTACCCTTACTGTACCCGTCTGCTTCCAGATAGCCCTATATCTCCGCCACAGCTCTGGAGTAGGCTTCCGTCCATGACAGAGCCCCCCACCCACCTAGCTACTTCCCATCTCTGTTTCGTACCTCTTGTACGTCCGGGAGGGATATGTCCCCTCCAATCCAGACAAGTGTACCCTGTCTTTGCAGTAGTACCCCTCAGTTTCTCTTGTATTGGTACACCCAGGCCTCACTTCCCATAATTTCTGCATGGATCCGTTGACCATTCTGCGGAATGTTCTACCGCTACCGGTGATTTAGCCCTGCGAGTGCCACCCTCAGACCACAGGAACTCGCCCGCTCCCAACCTGTTGCCCATTGCTACCAAGGCCTCCTGCATGATACCCTTCAGTTCTTCTTGTAGGAGTGCATGTCTAAGGACACCCAGGCCTCTCTTTTCCAACAACTTCGGCATGGATCCGCTGACCCTCCCAATGTAAAAGTTGCATGGTGGTCAAAAAAGCCCATGGCTTAAACTACTACGCCGAGCGACTGCCAGTGGTTAGACATATTGCGAGCATTCCTCCTATCACCATTGCGTGTTTGAGTAGCTCTTAACCCGCACTCCCTACGCCTGTCCAACATTAATAGGGGTACTAGGGGTACTGTCAACTCCAGGGGTTCTAGGTATTTACGATTACCCCAGTTCGAAATTCAACACTCAGAAACTCGCTATCTGGCTCTTTCCAGAAGTTATTGCTTTGCTCGCCTGAAGTCTGATTACTTAACTCTTCCTCCTTCTGTAAACTTGAAAGGGGGTTACTACAAATTATCATATTTGTTCTCTTTTCCTTGTTCCGCTGAATATGCGTGTTATTTGGGAAAGTACGGGGACGGACAAGGACATCTGGTAATCTTACAGTGCATCCACTTATATATAGAATGAACAAGTCACAAATACTTATATATAGAGTCAACAAGTCACAATACTTATATATAGAGTGAACAAGTCACAAATAGTGCTACTCATTCGTATTTGGGTAAGTACAGGGACAGACAAAGACATCTGGTAATCTTACAGTGCCTCCACTTATATATAGAGTGACCAGTCACCATAGTGCTAATACTTCGTTATTTGGGTGAGTACAGGGACAGACAAAGACATCTGGTAATCCTACGGTGCCTGGACTTATATATAGCATGGACAATTCACAGGGATGCCTCTCTTAAGTCCCTGTGGAGTATTTGCCATTTATAGCCGCATTGTCTATGTAACTGTGTTTGGTACTGTTCAGTAACACGCACCCGCCATTTTTTCCTTGTAACACACTGTTTGCTACTTCTCACATGTTGTTTGCCTTTGCTGCTTGCATAAGTGCCACCATCGCCTACGTTACGTCTGCTCTAGTGCCTGAGTGTCTAGCATATATTGCAGTATTTTACCTCCTATTGTACTTTGTTTCTCTTGTAACCTGCACACTGGTCACTTTTCCCTTCTGTAATGCACTGTATGCTACCTCATGTATTGTGTTTGCTCACAATTGCCACTTTTACCTCATGTAACTTAACATCTGCTTTTGTAAGTTTTTTACCTGTCATCTCCTGTTCCTACTGTGAAGCGCTCTCGCGCCTACGGGTAAAGTCTGCGTTATATAGTGCACATAATTGAATCAATGAATAAAAAGTTGCCTCGAGCAATGAAGGACTGCCCCACTCAGGGTGACGCGTTTTCCGACCATGCCCTGCATAATTGGTTTTTACAGGGAGGGCCAGGAGGGTGGCTGTGACTCCCACTAGGGCACTTGGTGTTCAGAATCTTAACTATCATAGTTGAATATATGTGTAATGATGAACCTGCTATAGTCAATAGTAAACATTCTCATTTAATGATCCCTGTGGTGAGCTTCCTTGGCAACAACACTAGTCATATATGATGCTGTCTCAGTGGTTTAAAACGCCGCTCGGTATGCTTTGCATTAGGCACTCGATCAGTCACAGACCATATAACTTGAACGGTGCCGACTAAACAATGATTGCATAATATACCTTCTGTTAGATCTATATTATAGAGGGTGGGAATGTACTTCGCGTCCGCATTATTTCAGGATTCCCTAACTTCCTGTCCGACATGAGCAATGTGCGTTTCATTAACTCCGATGCAGGGGTGTCTACGCCAGGCCGCATAGCTGCCAAGGTTTCAGGTTGCTATGTGTGACATTTTTATAATTTGAGTGTAATTATGAGTGACAGTTCAATAGCTATGAGTGACACTTTCTAGTACGCAAAATCAAGCAATGAAGACGAGGGAAACAGCAGCTGCTCAGAAGGGGATCGTATTTATCTGATCATTATGAACAAAATTAATACTGCCATGTGTCATAGCGTATACAACGTTTGTAGGCTTGCATATTCACAGTGCACTCTGAAGCAGACTGGGGCCTCACAGCAATATAATACAGTTGCCACTGTTTACCATTACGCCAAACCAGTACTGTATTATGTTTCTATCTGGTTAGACACCAACGTTTGCAGCGATTGCATTAAAATTGAGCAGCACAATATCATATTTCATGGTTTACTGACAGCTTGGATTTATTGGACTCCTTTGCAGCTGGAAATCACCACACATCATTCACACACATACATAATATTCATTTTAACTGCGACACAAGTTAACCCCTGGTATTTTCAAAGAATAGCATACCTCTTGTTTAAGCTAACTGGAGTAATTGCAGTGACCTATACATAGCTGTCAAAGTTTGAGACTAGGTATGTGTGACATAGCCATATATTCAGTCTTTTTACGTGTGACATATAAATGTCTTATGTCTAGCACTTTTACCGCTGCATGTTAGAAAACCAAGAACTGAATAGAGATCAACAGTTGTGCCTATTTAGTAGGATAAATGAGCCCTTTTGTGGTAACTTTAACCAAGTTATAACGTAAGTACTTTAAAATAATGATTAACATAAAAACGATACTGGAGTTTCCTTTAAGAATGCCTGCGTTTGTCAGTTGCAAGAGAAAACTATCAAACTGTGGCGCTTCGCAGAAGATTGGTAATAGATCATCATGTGTTGTGGCAATTGGCATTAGTAAAACAGTGTCAAGTGAAACTTTAAGCTAGTATAGCGAAATCGTTACCTCAGCCGCCCCTGCTCTGAGGAAACTGAGCTGGCTTGGCAAAATAAAGGTGCAATATTAAAAAACAACGTATTTTTCTCTGAGGGATAGGAGACCAGAAGCCACATACCACGCATACTTAATTTATATCACCCTCGTTCCACATACGAGTGTGTGTAGTTTCAGTACATTTGAACCCAAAGGGAAGCGTTATCGTTTCTGTGGCGTTTCGCTGTTCGTCGTTACCATACTTCCCAGGTTTTACTCCCTATCCATTTTATTTCGGAATTTTGGCTCACACTTTTCTTCCCTTGCTCTTTGCCTTCATTTTTTCCACTTTAAATACAGATCCCCGCTCCTTCATTCATATCCCTGTTTAAAATTTACATATCCTGGGTTCCTATTATTAATGGAAATTCAATCTGCTTCATATTAGTACATTTTATGTGGTCCACCATGCGTTCAAGCAAGGAAACTGCAATGAGATAGCAACGAGTACTTAGTAGGGTAATCTCGCTGAACTATGTAGTAAGAACAACTCCACCTTGACATGCTCAGCTACCAGATGGCAGTGTTGAAGGAAGTGAATCAACATTAAATCCCTTTTTTTCGCCCTGAAGTGCTGCCTGCAATATTACCGTATTAAACACAGTTGCCTAGTGAGGAACTAGCGATCACAAAAGTATGCCAAGAAATCCACTATAACCTTAAGCATGCTTGGTTGTGTGTGGATTCCAAGCCCAGTGGCAAGGCCGATATGTCTGCTTTCAGCACTTGATGTGACGGGTATCTTATTACTGTAAGCATACCGGACAAAGTAAAAGCAGAAAGTAAAAAGGCCACCATTTAAAGGTGCTGGTGAGGGGTGTGGCCACCGCAACATGGCAATGGCAGATTAGCCACAGTCTATAGCTCGTCGCATAAGTAGGGTGCCCAACTGGCATGGGTGCAAATTCAGGACATGTAGTGTAAAAATTCAGGACAAAGGGTAAAATTGCGGGACGATATTCAACCGGAGGTGCAAATCCGGGACAAAAGGTAAATTTTACAGACACATCAGAGGAGGTCGTGCAATAGACTATACTCGTACACAGAGGAGATAATCAACAGAGAACAGGCAACCCGGGAGCCAGAAAGGGCACTCCAGGAGTAAGAGGAAACGCACGCACATAATCCCACACAAAGTCCACAAAAGGGAGGAATATCTCTTTCTACTACCAATGTCAGTCAAATCTACCCTGAAGACAGCTCGTTCACTAAGGATGATATACGAAGCAGGCGTCAAAGCAGGTAAATCATAACCAAAAGGAGCGAGGACTACCGGAAACGAGGTGATAGCGGAGCCAATGGCAGACTAAATGCAGTAGTTCAATGTAGGGAAGTTACCCGGGACCCCAACCTGCAGGAATTTATGCACCATTGCTTGCGCCTGTAAAGTATTTGAGAGTCAAAAGCATTAGGATTCCAGGCACCTGACTGAGCATGAAATACAAACACTCACGCAGTTGCAATACAAGAAAGCCAGTGAACCTTACCTTCTGCGAACTAAGCAGAGGGGCGTTCAATATTGTCGACTCCATCCCCTTTCCCACAGACAAGCGGCACAGACCCCGTGCCCGGACAGTGCGCACCTACCACCTTCAAAGCAACCGGCTGGCTCCGGCAAGGACACATTCATGTTTTATTCGACACGTGGCGATGAAGTGATTTGCCCAGAACCAGCAACAACCAACATGAATTATGTAAAATAGCCATTTTTTCCTCTAAAGGAAGGCCACCTTGACACGTACAACAATGCTCGGGTCAATAAGCAGGCACTTTATTTTAATGGCAAGTGCCTGACAATAACGAGCCGTTTATCGAACCTTTAGCAACGTAAACAATATGGAAGACACAGCATTGTAACTCCGCACATAATACAAGATGGCTCCTGTGCCACTGGACAGAACACACTGGAAGACAGAACCGCCAAAACAGGCAACACAGTGCAATAAGCTACTCAGCACTACCTAACTTATAAAAGACAATGTAGCAGTCATGCCGAGCAAAGAAAGCATGGAAAGGCAGTAGTTGCCAGACTAGTCGTCCTAAAACGTTGCACAAGGTGCACCAGTGAGTGAGTAGACAATGTAGCAGTCATGCCGACCGAGCAAAGAAAGCATGGAAAGGCAGTAGTTGCCAGACTAGTCGTCCTAAAACGTTGCACAAGGTGCACCAGTGAGTGCTACCCGAAAGAGAATACAAGCTGCGGCTGTGCTGCATGATGCAGAAGTAGCATCTACCCTAGAACACAAGACACATTACAGTACATGGATCATGTAGGTTAGTTCTTTTTCACGGGAGTCAGGAAGTGGCCTGTAACTTTCATTAGCGCCATTACTTGTCGCCTCTGCAGTCACGTCATGCGCTCCCCGCAATTCCCCTTGGCTTCATCCTAATGCCTCCAAATGGGGCTTGCAGACTTACTCTAGAAAGTATGTGTTTAGGTACTTTGTACTGAACCCTTAATTAGTGGGATGACCAGACGGCATCATATCACTGAGATCTATTTTCCAATCTTTCACTTTGCTTTACTATATCATTATTGGGTTTGTTGGTCCATTAGGCTCAACTAAAATACAGCCAGACTAAAATTCCCAGAATGCACTGATCTTAAATTAAAACCCCGACGGGTAACAGTTGTGCCCTGTTACAAAGAGTTATCGGTCTTTGATTTCTGCTTATGGATCTAAAATCGGCAAGCGCCAAGCATCTTGTGGTTTACAACACCATTTGAAAGGCCTAGTCTCGGAATCCGCGTCCCACGTAATACAATATTCAACGGTAACCGTCCGCAAAATTTATCAGTTATTTAGCTATTTCCTGTAGCGGCTACCGTGCCACGCACAGAAGGTTTGACAGACCCTAAGCAAGCACCCTACAAAAGCTGCAGGCCCTTTAGGGACTGCCGGAAGGCAAATCTGGAATACAGCTCACGACGGTAAACAGGCATCACATCACACCGCTTAAGGTCATTAGAAGATATGGCCGCCATCCCTATCCTTTAAGGCCATTTTGAATAAATCCTAACGTTCCGTTTCGCGGCCGCCATCACGCCCGATCGCCCCCGCATCCGGCCAAGGAATTGGCCACAATGAACCTCAGCGTAATATCGCTGCCTCGGGCCGTTTAGGCTCGCGGACGGGCCGCCATTCCGATCAGCGCATACCCTGCCCCTCGCTAATCCCACTGGTCCTCAATTACTCGACACGCTACACCGGGACGGCTGAACCTCCCCCCCCCGCCCCAATCCCGCGCTCTTTTAGTGTGCAGCGCGCGCTCGCCACAGAGCGCCTAACACTAGGGGGGTTGTAACGCGGGAAGGCTGGATGAGAGAGGCCGAGCCTTGGCCACCGCAATTGATACAGGGGGGTTTGCCCCTCCCACATGTAGGTCCTCCCCTGGCCTGGATGGTAGACGCGGGGCGGGGCGCCCCACCAGTGACGGCTAGCGTTCTGCCGGGTGGGACTAAAGCGCTGTGTGCTGATTTGCTTTAGTTTGTGTCAAGGTTGTGTTTCTATAGGTTGTTCATAGGCGCTCTTATGCTACACACCCATAACTTGTTTTTGAGGCAAAGTCCCAGCCACTACAACCGATAGATGGGGCTTTGTGCCAACAAATATTGCCTCCTTGAGGGGCGTTAACAAGGATGAATGTTTTCATTTCTCCTAACTTTTCACATATTGCATGTGTGTTGCACTGTACAGCGCGCATTGGATGTGTGAAAAATGTTAAAGGCTATCCTTCTAGTACAAAATCAAGTGATGATATCACACACACACAACTTTGAACGATGGTGCAAAGAAGTGTGTCTGATGCTAGGCGTCCTGTTAGTGCACCAGCACTTTAGAAGAGAGCGGCAGCACCATATCTTTGTAGATGTGGTTCTGCGAAGGATGCTCTCTTCCACTAGTGCAATGCAGCAACTTTGGTTGCTGCACTGCTTTGCATTAGTGTTATTAAATCAGCACATCTACATCTGGAGTAACAATCTACAATGCCAAGAGACCCCTCCCTCCAGGGGGAAATAATGCACTTTAAAACTCTAAAATAATTTAAATAACTGACACTAAAGTATGTATTCTCCTACCCCTTGATTGGTTATGAGCACCTAGGAGCAGCTTAATTTGCAAAAGAATAAGTGTTTGTGCACAGAGCTCTGCTGAGAAGCCCATGAATGCCACTGGCACACTGAATACCAAGAGTGGGTAGTCAGGAATCCATATCATGCCTCTTTAATCGGCAACCAGACACTCCATGCCCCTTAATCTCACCCTTGCCGTGCCTGCTTTCTCCCTTTGTGGCAATTTTTTGCTGTCGTTCTCTTTCTCTTTTTTTCCCATGTGGGAGTTTTTCCCTCTCTCGATCTCAGGAAATGTACGATGAAGAAACATAAGCGCAGGTCCCCCAAATGAGTGCCACCGGTCCCCATCTGTAACTACCAGCTCAATTTAAACACTGGATTAGAGGCATTTCTTCAACAAGTTATTCTGAAAAGTGAATCATGATCTTTCAATACTTTTACAAACTTGTCAGTGGCAGCTGCTGCAAAAGTAAATTGGGGGTGGGAAGATTGGACAGGGAATAATGATTAAAATAACGTACCTGACGGCGATGGACCGTTCTCTGCTCCTGGCAGTCACTGCGAAAGCACAGGTTCTCTGCCCAATCAAGATGCTGCTTTCATGCTGTATCTAGCATGAGAGCAGCACCAAGACTTGTCTGTCGCTCAGGCAGTACATGAGAGTCCGTGCTGTTTCTCCAACCAGGCTGTGCAACACAGCTGGGTTGGAGATAAAGAAGTGCGCATGTCGGTTTGGCCAACCAAAGACGGCTGGCCAAACTGAAATGCGCACTTTACAGTGCCCATTACTCCTCTGCCTGGCATGGCCCGGCCCCACCCTACACTGCATCGGCTTAGGCAGTCAGAGAAAAAGGAAATGATATTATTGCTATGTTATCATTTTATTTTTCTGTGACTGATTTTGGCCAGTGGGGCAACGCTCCTCCACCATTACGGAGGAGCCGCCCCTGAAGCTTGTTTATAGCAATCTAATATTCTAACAAAATACTAAATAAATACATATTTACCACAAACAGTATTATAAATATCATAATAAAAACAAGCATTTTTTTACCCAAACAGTGACATAGATTCTTTGATATTTATTCCACGTTCCTTGTTTGGTAACAGCATTTTATGCAGCATTAACTCCTCTTTGAATTTAGTAACACAATGTAAATGCATCGTGTAGCTGCATTCCTCAATTCTCCTTCTGAATATTACAATTCGTCTGCAACGATGAAACTAAAGTGCAAATATTCTGAAAAATAATAAAAACTCCTGATAACAAGCCTTGCTGCAAAAGAAGTCAGATGAATGTAACATTGGAATATGCCAAGTTTCAACCTGTAAACAAACGTTCCAGTGAATGAAGCAGCGGAACCCATTATTTTATCTAAAATACCAACATATCCAGCTCAATGTAGGATTTCTGTGTGATGGAGAAAGACACAACAGGATGTGAGGGTGAGGTTTCAGTCTACTGTTACCCTGTGATGGGAGTAGTTAGTGTGTGTGATCCACTGCAACACAATTTTTAACTGAACTAACCTCACTGAAATGTTTGTTAATTTCTTAAATACTATTGTTCTTTGCAAATTACTTTTTGGTAACTTGGGAATGCAATGATTGAGCTAGGAAAAGTAAATTTTGTGGACTTGGAAGTTAGAGTCCATCTGGTGAAGGAGAGGCCCTAATCTGATATTCTTCAATCAAAATCCTGTGCGATCGATGATCAATTATATTATTATTATTTATTATTATAGGTATCAAACATCTTTTTTCATACTTTTCCAGAAAGACATAAAGTTTGATTTAGCTCTCAGAGTTGGATCTAGGGAATTCCTAAACCTGGTGATCTGGGCTCCCAGAATCCTGAATCCATGTCTCAACTAATTTGCATCTTAAGGTTCTAATGTGGTGCTATTTTCTACAGGTATCAAGACCTATAGCGAAGTAGGCTTTGTGAACAGTACAAAGAATGTTGAACTTGATTCTTGCATACACAGTAGCTTCTGAAGTGCTTTCAGGTCAGGATTCATGTGGTGTCTTCGTCTTCACAAATTAAGGCACATTATACCAGCTTGGATTTGAGGACTCTACAGCCTATCTATCACTTTATTCCCATCCCTGCGGCAGATGGACTTCAAATAATTCAAACACACCATAAACCGGGCTGTTGCCATCTCACCTCAGTGGCTAGTTTCGAGAAGTGTGCACCACACAAATTCAAAGATTGGCAGAGAGGTCAGAATTGCCCACAACTTTCAAAATCCTCACCATGGTGGTGGAAGGGGGTATGTCTAAATTGGGAGGCCAGTCAAAGGTTAATGGCTCAAGTGCTGCTTCCCACAATACCTTTTACATCCTATAAAATATGGCTCATGTATGATATAATGTTGGTCTGCTTCAGTGACCATTTGTCTTACTGGAAAATGATTTAGGTGGCACTGATGTACATCTGGAGGTTCACCTGATATTGCTTGGGGATTGGAGGTAGAGGGTAAATGTACATATTGTATAGAAGGCAGGATAAGGATTCAGCATGGGTTATGGAGAAGAAGAGATAAGGGAGGTAGTGCGTTTGTGCAGACATCTTTATGTAATCTGCATGACACCAGTTACAATTCAGCCATAGGATAAAACAAAGGTTTTAATTCCCATTGGATGACAACTCAGGGTGCCATCCTCAGCAAAAGGAAAATGTTGGGTTTCAGCTAATGGAGATAATGTGAGTCTCACATCCAAAGAAGGAGATGGCAGGGAAGGGGCATTATCTACTTGGAAAGTGGGCAGTGATGGTGAGAATATAGCTACTGATGATGAGTGAAACTTCAAATAAGTGATGGTGGGATTGTGAATAGTGAGAGCATGGTTTGTGGTGATGCACAATGACAGTTTTAATAGTACTAATGGTAGCGACAGTCATAATGACATGAATTGGAAATAAGAATGAAATGAATCAGTAAGAGTTTGGAGAATGATGATTCAGCAGGCCAAACCAGCAAGTTGAGTGATACCGGTGATGCAACATCAACTGTTGTGGTTTGGTGGTGGTCTTGTGGTAGCCTTTGGTTCTTTAAAGAAGAGTTCAGATAAAGTTTTCAAGTGTCCACCTTTAAAATCTTGAGTGGGGCAGTACACTCTAACACCAGCCACTTGGGGCACCTCTGGATGAGATATCTCCTACCTCTACCTCGTCCTCGGTGTCTACTGCCTGTACGGTCAGTGCTAGACCCACTAGAGTTGGAATCGCCAGGACTATCTGAGTTGCAATCAGTTCTGTTAGGTGGTACATAATCAGGGCAGGCGAAAGGATAAGCCTTGGTATACGACCAACGTTTTAAGTCTTTCTGAAATTTCTGCGCTTTTGATTGAGCCAGATTCCCCTTGTATTAATTTAATTCCTTATTAAGCTCATCTAGTCTCTTTTTATAGCCTGTCAGCTCGAGACCTTACCAACAAACTGCAGTTACGAGGTTACCCTAAACATATCCTGAATAAGAGCTGCAAAAGGGCGAAGAATCAGCACAGGGATGCCCTGTTGGAGGAATACCCTAAGGACACTAATGCAAAGGTCCCATTGACTTGCGTGACCACCTACAGTTCTGTCTCTAATGCTGTGAGTCGCTGCATTGGCAAACATTGGAACATACTCAAGAGCAACAAACATGACTGGGAAAAAACCCTTTTTTCCTATAAACGGGCACAGAGTCTGATAGATTCCCTGGTTCATACACGCCCAAGGAATCATCAAAGGGATAATGAGCAATGTATCTTAAATGCCTGGGGCCTTCCTCCGGCCACTGGGCATTTTCCCTGTGGGGGGTGTAGTGTGTGCCACCTGACCACAAGTACCAAGACATTAGATCTAGAACCAGGAAAACATTGGCAACAACGTAACCATACCAATTGTAATTTTTGTAACGTTGTATATTTGATCTTGTGCCCTTGCGGACTGAAATATGTTGGCATGACCTCAAGGCGAATAAAACTGCGTATCTGCGAGCATCGCAGTAATATTAGATGCAAGAAAAACACAACAAAACTGACGGCCCACTTTGTACAGATGAAACATACCCCCAATGACATCAAATGGACAATTATTGAGCAACTGCATCAAGGACAAGAAGGAGGCCTTTTTGAAAAGGAACAACGGTGTATTTACCGCCTTTCCACCCACCTTCTAGGCCTTAATGATGATATTCCCTGAGGGTACAGTAATGAGGCGTTGATAACCTGACAGATTGACAGCCAGTTTATTTCTGGGTAGCAAGACCAAGTGCAATGGCGTTTATCTAGGCATTTTGCCCCATACAATGACAGACATTTCCACTTAGGCATCAATATCAAGAGCTATAGCCTAGTATTATGAGTGTGGCTTGCTTTCCCCGTTTTCACATCATGGGGAATATAGGCTTTCCAGTAGTTCTTAAAATGACTTTGTTTACTTAAGGGCAGGGTTGTTAATAAAGTTTTAAACCTGATTTCAAGAATCGATTTCCCCAAAATTGTACCTTTCCTTTATGTTAAAACATATTGGTTTTATTAACAACATCCTAAAATGAGGGTCCGCTCTATTGTTGAACTAAATGTAACATCTGTTTGAATAATAAAAGCACCATTTGCTCGATAGAAAATACACTCCATAGTCCGGTGTTTATCCCTTTAAGACCTTGACGTCACCCCGCTGCCTTGCCGGCAGTCACGTGACCGCGTCGAAGTGAATTTCACTTCCGCGTTTCGCCCGCGCCCGGTGTAGTCGGGCCGCGGAAGTTTACCGAATAGGTTACCAGTGGGGAGTCGCCGCTTTCAAAGTAAGTGCAAGTGCAAAGTGTAGTCTCTTGCTTAATTGACTACTACAAGAGTTTGTTTTTCGCGCCATTCAGACAGTGCACGTTCTAATCTCCATTTTGTTGTTCTTTCATACTCTAACGAGGCAAAGCACGGCATGAAGGTTTCCCCTGCCGTGTCTGCCCATGAAGTAAAGTCTACTGAATTGAATAGTGAGTTCATTTATGGCCTATTTATCTTCCTAGTTAACGACGACCACCTTTCCCCTTTGGGAAAATGTAACGTTTTTTAAACACTACGGGGTTACGCACTAATCTCAATCGAGGGGCCCAAGTCTTTTGCAACTCTTGAGACTAAATAAATCTAGCAAATCATATGCACATTGGCTTTTAGACGCTGAGGTTAAAGCACACCCTTAGCGCTAATCATGCGGTAAATAAAATACACGTGGTCTATATGATGGCTATACTGTAAACATCAGTATATCAGTTTTGATATTAGGCACATTTAGGTGATAAAGGTGTTCTAAGGGTGTGATTCACTTACAGAGACTAACGGAGAGCGATGCAATTTTATAAATGCCCATATTAATCAATATGATGCTATTTACGTTAAGTCCTTTGTGAATTAAACTTTTTGTTTTGCAGGTTCCAGGCCCTTGAAATCAGAGAGAGCCCACACGGGTAAAACCGCGAGTTTTTATCCCATTCACACACATCTCTACGGATAGGTTACGTATTAGCGTGCGTATACCAACAGGGGATTTATTTTGGTCCTGACGAATGCTAAGCTAAATTGGCATTAAACAGCAGAAACATGTTGACCTCTACACTTTTTTAGGATACAGTGGTTCAAGTCTACAAACCACCAAGTGTCCGTTCACTCATTTTTAATGATTGCTGACTGTACCTTTATTAAAGTCAGTACAGGGAACAGCTCGCCATCTTTTAAACCACCTCCCACTTTATTTTGGGCACCACCTCACAAGTCCAACACAAAAAATCAGCTCCGCTGTAATTCAGGCGTTGTAGCACACTGGGGAAACATTCGGTCTCCCCAGTGGGAACCCAATGATGAAGCATGTCACCAACTAGGTTGGTGAGTGGGGGTTCTTTTAAAAACTAAGGTTTTTTACCTGATCACATCTTACTGGGGCTTATGTTAGATTGTCTTAGTTTGAAGTTGGTTGCAAATTCTATTATTTTATTTACTTTTTTGCACCATTAGTCACTCCTTTGTTGTTGTTGTGTAAGGCTGAGAGTGGAGACATCGTTTACATCGAATGCGCTACAAGGCATTCCTTTACAACGCGAACCATTACTAAGCAAGTCGCTTCAACGACTTGCTTTAGGGGGCGCGCTGGTGTTGGATTTACAATCCAACACCTTCCCTGCTGTTGCACAAACTGGAGCAGGAATAGTACATCATACTATTCCTAAGTCCAGGGAACCCCCTACAGCAAGTTGTTGAAACGACTTGCGATGTAATGGTTCACGTTGTATCAACGACCGCGTTGTAATGGAATGCGTTGTAGCGCATTTGATTTAAAGAGGTTTATTTGGCTGGAAGTCAATCAATGCTGCAGCCCACTAAAGGCATTTAACTTACAGGCCCTAGGTATACAGAGTACCATACATTAGGGAGGCATATGTTAGTATAATATGCCAATTAGCCAATTGCACATATTCTTTAGAGGTCAGAGAACATTCACAGTGTTTGGAGTTAGTAAATCAGCACTAAATCTAGCAAAAAAGTGGGAGGGAGGGGGAATCCTGCACAAAGGACCTTTCCGCACAGAGGGAATGACTGTAAGGGAGTGATGACTTATCTCAGAGAGTAGTGATTGGTGGAGTGGGTATATGGGTGATTTTGATGATTTAGTGAGTCCCGAGTTTGGTGAATGGAGGAAAGGTTAAGTATGCATGATCGAAGGAATACTGCTATAGCTGTTGAGTGGCCCCTTGTCATGTGTTCTCACAGGGGAGACCCAATAAACCCTTGTAGGCTTGGGCAGTTTATAGTTAAAAACATAAGGTGCTACAAGGGACTTGTTTCAAAGACGTTGACTCTTAGTTAACGAGTGGTTTAACAATTTCCACCCTCTTGTATCCACAGGATATCAGGTTTGATTCACCTTGTCATGTGTAGCATCTTCAGTTAGTACCAACTTTATAAGAAACATGGCTTTGAATTCCGAGACTTGTAGTTTTCTTTTTTTTCATTATAAATGTGTGCTAAACAAGTTCCTTCTTGCAAGCTGCTGTTGCTCTAATTTAGAGTTGGTGGATGGTGTTTGCTTTGACACAATTGCAGAGGACCTCTGTCATCCTGCAAGACTCCAGCTGCCAAATTTAGAATTATCTGCAGGCCTAAGAACAACTTTCTTCCTTGACAGGAACCACCGTCATGGCAGTTCCTGTCAATGTAGGAACCATTACCATGATGGCCGGTTTTCAAAATGTTGTTTTTTAAAAAGAATGCCCCCCAAACCCTGGGAGATGTTCCTGTCCCTTTCCTGCAGGTGATGCACAGTAAAAATAGTTTACACCACCCACCCTAAATAAGGTGGACAATGGTCTATAACATGTTTAATAAACATGTTATAGACCTTTGAATGTAACCCACAAGTAAAATGATCAAATCCCATCAAGAGCTAACCAGACTGTTTTCCTTCAGGTGGTAATAACATGAGTAAGACTGACCTGGTAAAACGAAATCATTTGTTCTTAATAGAATTATGAAGGAACATAACTGTGCTAGAAAGCACCATGGTGCATGATGGGCCAGAACGAATTGTATTTTATTGTTTTTACAACTGGTAAATGGCTGGAAATGTAAATGATGTACCCACTAGCATCATTTAAGTGTAATCCTAATACCAACTAGACATATCATCTCCGTGACAAGTCCATAGTGCATTAAATTGGTCTTAGACACGCTTTTTCTCGATTTGTTTTGATAGTTTAGCTGTTTATATTCTTAATTTTAATAAATTTCTCAGGAGATAATTTACTTTTAAATAGTAAGGTCATGTGTGGTTTGTCTAGTGCTGCCATGTAACCTTGAATCATATCATCACAAGCTCACATGCTGGACTCTCACGTCTCCACACACAATCCCCAGCCTACTCAGATACACACATGCTCGATGGAAACTTCTGCTGGTATCTCTCTGCAGTTCTATGTATGTAGAGGACAGTCAACACGATTTTTCTATGAAAAGGTTTGTCTGTTTTGCATGCATTGTTTTCTTGTTGTGTGCTCAATTTCTGAATTATTTTATATAATCTAATGACCTGATTTAGAGTATGGTGGACTGATTATTCTCATACCTTGGATATTCTGTCCACCTTATTACATGTGCCAGAGGAAATATTGTTCTTGGAATAAGGGGAAAGGGATATCTATCACGTTGTGACAGAGTAACCTTCCCCCAAACTGTCAATTAAGCCCTCAATTTGTTGTTTTTATAAGAATTGATTTTAAGCAAGTTTGCTTTCTCTATACAGATCCAATCTGAATATATTCAGTTACATGATCCAGCCATTTTCTAAATTAGTGAACAGTTGAGCGATTAATTCAGATTAAGGGCCTAATTTAGAGTTTGGTGGACTGGTTAATCCATCACTTATGTGATGTATATCTTATCCACCTTCTTACAAGTGCACTTATAATAAGGCTAATGCTATATCTTCCATGTTTGTCTCAGAGTTACCCATACATCAAACTCTAAAGCAAACCCTACAATACCCAAGTGGACTATACATGATTATGCAGGTTAGCAAATAGTTGTAGAAATAAACACCTACCATGTATGTATTGAGTATATCCAAATATCAGTGCAGGTATCCTGCTCTGTATTTGGTACATGTGATGATTATTTGACATAGTCCCACCATCACACTGTACTGTGTGCTCTTACTGTAAGCATATTGCCTACCCCATAACAATCAAGAGTTTTTCTTATTTCTCGAATGCTAGAGAAGAAACAGCCCTAATCCCCATTCATGCTGTTCTTTTCCCACCCCTCGCTCAGATCTTGCTCTCTTCTTTTTTAAACTATTTGTCCTACTATCCCATTTTTTTCGTACTCCACATTTGTGCATGCCAGCTCACAGGTTTATTCTTGCCCCACTCCTGGTTTGTTTTGCACCATAGTGCCGCCCGCTCCTTGGGTCCTGATTTCATTCTACAGTAATATGAGCCTTCTCCCTGCCAATAAACACTTCATTGATGAATTTGGCCACTTGGAAACATTTTAGCTTGCCCCAGGGAGTACAAGGCCCCAGTCTGTGGAACACCCCTAATATTAATCATAGGCTCTGGAAGTAGGGGTGCTGTGGTGCTACAGGACCCCCAAAATAATACTGCTTGAGTTAAGAAGGCGATTGAACATTAGTGAAGCCTTTAAATTTGACCTTGTCATAGAGGTAAAATGCAAGGCTTTGTCTTCTGAAAAATTGCTGCCTCTTCTTTTGACATGGAAATTGGTGCTTACTTTTGTTTCTCTGACTGTAAAATGAGAGGCTTTGTAATGTCAACTATTGGACCTGGCCCTTTTTGCAGGGTTATCCCCAAATGTTTCGCCTTCTTCCTCCTATTTTTTCTGACCTGTTTTTGTTGGTTTTAGGACTCTGGGCACTTTACCACTGTTAACCAGTTCTAAAGTGCATATGCTCTCTGTCTAAAATGTATTGATGATTGGTTTATCCATGATTGGCATATTTGATTTACAAATAAATCCCTAGTAAAGTGCACCAGCGGTGCCCAGGGCCTGTAAATCATATGTTACTAGTGGGCCTGCAGCAGTGATTGTGCCACCCACATGAGTAGCCCTGCAAACATGTCTCAGACCTGCCATTGCAGTGTCTGTGTATACAGTTTTATACAGCCTTTTTGACCTGGAAAATGCACCCAATTGCCAGGCACAAACCTCTGTTTTTACTAAATGTAAGTCACTCCTAAGGTAAGCCAAAGGCAACTCCATGGGCATGGTACATTGTATTTAAAAGTAGGACATGTACTGGTGTGTTTTGAATGTCCTACTAGTGAAATACTGCTAATTTCGTTTTTCACTATTGCAAAGACTATCTCTTGCCTAGAAATATCTTTTAAGTGTAATTTCCCATTGGGAGCAGATTTAGATTTGGAGTTTGGGGTCTCTGAACTCACATTTTAAAAACACATCTTTTGGTGAAGTTAGTGAAGCATGTTTGAAAATGCCACTTTTAGACAGTGGACACAAGGAGATGATGGAGCGCTGAACCTTTCGAGACACTCACCCCCAGTCGAAGATTTGGGTTTAATCCATCATTGTTCTTTAGCTCACTTCGCCAGCTCAGTTTGGACCCCGCCATATACTAATCAGACTTCCCTGCTCCTCATGGAAACAGTCCAGTCCAATTTGCCAGGCCAGGTCCTTCCTGGACTGAAAACAAGCATCCTCGGTTTGCTTTCAGGGTATCACCCCTTATCAGTCAGGCTAGCTTGAATCTGTTGGCACAGTGGGCACGGGACCCACATCTGGGCATACCCTTCCCACTTAGGGCGACAAACGCAAAAAGAACAGATGATGGGCGGAATGCTGAACAAATCAAGCACTCACCCCAGTCACAGATCTGGGTTTAATATCGTTTTTTTTGCTCACCACACCACCACAGTTTGGACCCAGCTATATGCAAATCAGTCTTGACCCTGCTCCCCATGGGAACAGTCCAGCCCAAACTGCCAGGCCAGGTCCTCCCTGGACTGGCAACAAGCATCCTGGGACCAGTTTTGAGGTATAACCCCTCTTCAGCAAGGCTAGCTTGAATCCAGTGGCACAGTGAGCATGTGAACCATGTCTGGCCATACCCTTCTCATGTAGGGCGACAAAAGCAAAAAGAACAGATGATGGACTGAATGGTGAACAAATCAAATATTCATCCCCAGTCACAGATCAGGGTTTAATCTATCGCTTTTTGCACACCACGTCATGACATCAGTCTCGACCACGCTCTCCATGGGAACAGTCCAGCTCAAACTACCATGGCAGGCCCTCCCTGGACCGGAAAGAAGCACCCTGGGAACGGATTTGGGGTATCACCTTCATCAGCCAGGCTAGCTTGAATCCAGTGGCACAGTGAGCACGGGGCCTATGTCTGGGCATAACCTTCCCACTTAGAGCGACAAAAACTAAACAGAACAGATGATGGACGGAATGCTGAATAAAACAAACATTCACCCCCATTTACAGATCTGGGTTCAATGCATCGTTTTGTTGCTCCCCACGCCATCTCAGTTTGGAACCAGCCATATGCAAATCAGTCTTGACCCTGACCCCATGGAAACAGTCCAGCCGGCACTGCTAGGCCCGGTCCTCCCTGGACCAGAAACAAGCATCCTGGGACCGTTGTTTCGGGGTATCAACCTCTCATCAGCCAGGCCAGCTTGAATCCAGTGGCACAGTGAGCAAGGGACCAATGCCATAGTGAGCACGGGATCAACGTTTGGGCATACCCTTCCCTCTTAGGAGGACTCTTTTTGCACCAGTCTGTTGAGGAGGTGACAATTTGGCTACAGGTTCAGGCGGATTTGATACAGACAGTGTCTCTGGTTCACTGGGCTCACTATCGTTTTCACAAGCTGATGGCTCACAACCTGGCTTTTTGTCCTCTCATTTTTCACCTTCCTCTCTCTCCTCAGGAGGGAGTTGATGTGATGTCTGAAAAAGGAGCATATCCTGAAAAGAATCTCTCATTCTTCCTACTCCCATAATTATAACAACAGATGCCATTCTGTCAGGTTGGAGGGCGTGGTTGGGGGTACATCAGAACAGGGGTTCATGGTCCCTGTCTCTCAGTAGGAGATCATAGAATTGTAGGGAATGGGAAGCAGTCTGCTTGTCTCTGAGGGCATTTTCTTGGCATCAGAAGGGGGCTGTTCTTATCAGGACAGACAATGTTACAGCAAAGGTTTGTGTGAACTGACAGAGGGGGACCAGGTCTCTTTCCTTAGCAAAGTTTGCATGCAAGCTGTTTCACTTGGTGGAGTCCTGACTGTTGTCGGTGTCTGCAGTTCACATCCAGGGGATGTTCCAATACTCTAGCGGACAATATCAGCAGGCAGATTCCATTTTCAGTTGTTTTTTGTCCACAGCACAAGAAATTTGTAGAAATTACAGATAGTGGGGAGTCCCGTGAAAGATCTGTTTGTGAGCTCTCTCAATGCCAAGGTGCCGAAACTTTGTGCAAAGTCCGAGGAGATTCAGGCTTGGACAGTGGATACTCTCTCAGGCAGGTGGCCTCTGGGTCTTCTTTATGCCTTCCCTCCCTTTCTGCTAATTCTCAGGTTTCTTCCCGGGGGGACGGAAAGAGAGAGCGCTGGCAATTCTGATTGCTGCAGCTTGGCCCTGCTCCTCTTGGTATCCTCTTCTGGTGAAGACTAAGCAAGCGGAGGAGTGAATATTACTTCTGAATCCCTCCCCTCTGCTGTTCCCAGTATTGCAGTGGGATGTTCTGTCCGGTATACACCTGTTACAACGCATTTGTTACAACGCACTACTGTTACAACGCGACTTTTACAACGCATACCATTACAACGCATTGCGCTGGGGGGCGCTCTAGGATAGGGAATAAGTATAATTTACTATCCAACACCTTCCCTAGGGTCCACGGGGACTGGAGTTAGAATAGTAAATTATACTTACCACTATCCAGCACCTCAAAGCGCTATGCGTTGTAATGGTATGCGTTGTAATGGTCGCGTTGTAACAGTAGGTAGTTGTAATGGTATGCGTTGTAACATGGTACATCCGTTCTGTCCATTATGAGGTTAGCAGCCTGGAGGTTGAAAGGATAGGTTTGATGCAAAAGGGATGCCAGCTAGTTTCACTCAGACTCTGTAAGCATCTAGGCGCTCGTCTACTAATAAATCTTACTTACGGCACTGGCGTTCCTTCAGTGAGTGGTGTCAAGGTAACGGTTTGGGTGCTTTATCTTTCAATTGTCCCTTTTGTCAGATTTTTGATGACTGAGAGATTTTGAAACCTCTATTCTCCTTTCGTCCCAAGTTTGATTCTCAGCTTCATAAAGACCAGGAATTGATTTTACCCTCCTTTTTTTATTCTCCTTCTTCTGAGGAGGAAATGCGGCTGTATTGTCTGGATGTCAGGAGGGCTTGTATTTGGATAGGATAACTCTTATTCCTCTTTCAAAATCATTGTTTGGTGAATTTTGAGCCAATACATAAGGAGTTGAAGCCTCCCACTTTCTCTTTGAGTCGCTGGCTTCAGTCTTTGATTTCTCTTGCCTGCAAGGCTTCAGGTCAGATCTCACCTTCGGGTGTTCAGGGTAGATCTAAAGGATCACTGTCTACCTCATGGGCTGAAATATAGGGGGCTTCCATTCCTGAAATCTGCAGGGCAGTCACCTGGGCCTCTCCGTCAACCTTTGTCTCTCACTATAGGATTGTTCAGGAGACTGAATTATTTGATGTATTTGTTTCTAAAGTGTTGGCCACTGTTATGCCGACATAAGGGGCCATTACTCTGTCTTTTGAATTTAATGGACATAGGTTTGTGCATTACCTTTTTGGATTTGTACATCTCATTTAGTAATGAAGGGAAGCGAGGGAGGGGACAATGAGGTAATGCCTCAATTACTTACTTACCTGTAAGTGTTTGACTCTGAGTCCTCTTCCCTTGTTTCTATTCATTACATCCCTCCCTTCCTCCCTACCAGGTAGTCCAGTCAATCCAAAACCTGGGGGTTGTGTCGAGTTACGTTGTACATACAGGAGGAGTGGAGGGTCTTTTATTTGTGAAATCACGTGGTATGGGTGTCTGGCGAGGAAGGAGTACCTCATTTAGTAATGAATAGAAGCAAGGGCAGAGGACTCAGAGTAATGCAATTACCGGTAAGTAATTGAGGCTTATACTACCAATAAAAAAATGGCATCTTGATGCAAAATAGCACACAGTAGTACAAAGCTCTACTTTGCATTACTTAAGGCTATGTTCCAAGGCAAATTAGAATTTGTGCTGGAATGTGAATCCCAAAGTAACACTCTGCATCAGTTTGCATCACTTTTATGATGCAAGCGAGGCACAGAGTGTTAGTAAATCGGCCCCACGAGACCTTATCCTATGTGAATCCCAAAAATATAAATGGAGATGAGACCAGTAATTTCAATGCAGCTAGAGCTGCCATGGACTAACGGAGAAAACATAATCTAAATGCAAATTATCTTGTAACCTTATCGCACCTTTGGAGAATGAAAAGGTTACGCCAAAGATTGCTGGGGTTATTAAAGCACTGAACAGGGAAATACAAAGAGACTGATTCCTTTTCAATGGGTCTGAGAACCAATCCTATTAAAATTACATCTCCCAACAATGAACCTTATGCGTAGCATATGCATGAGCACATAATCAATGACAAGCCTCCTGCTATGTGCCTAACAAAGGCTTTATTCATGAAGAGATTTCAAATATTGATTTCTGGGCCGAGCTTTATGTTCTTTACTCTTACTGTCAAATTACCAGATCCCATTTCACAAGTTACGGTATCTGTTGCGATATGTGCTTTTTCATCAGTTCATCAGAGGTGTCTGCAACGTGTTGTGTTGCAGCGTCAGTAGGCAGGTGCCCTGTTTCGAAAAAAACATGACCAGATTTCTTCAGCTCTTCATATGGTTCTCTTCATCAGTAGGAAATCCACGAAGATTGTTCACGGGGGAGGTGGGGGTGAAGGAGGTTCAAAAGTGCTTTCTTTGTACACTTGAGATCTTTTCTCTGTTGGCATGCAAGATAAATTGCTCTTGCTCTGCCATTAAGATTAACCTTTGCTGCTTTGTTAACATATTGCGACCTTCACTGCAGCACAATTGAATTGCATTATTTTAACCAAGTGCTGGATGTAGAATGTCACTGCTATTTAAACAGCCCTTTTCTATCCTTCCAGTTCATATTTCATATTCATGAATACGCAAACAGGACCTGGGTTTTGTTAGCATTCTTGTTGGAACAGGAATGTTTCCTGAGTGATGTACAGTTGTGTCCCCCTGCCCTGAGTTCCCAATTCCGAGTATCTGGTACTGTGGTGTTTGATATTGGCCTCACAATAATCTAATATGTGCACGGAGGCTAGGCCTGACACTTGGGTTGAGAGAAATCCTAGACCAGCCCTGTTACCTGGAGGGGAGCATGAAGCCTGCCTTCATTTTTCAGTGGACTACTGTACCTGGGTGGGTTTTGCATGTGGAGAGGTGGTAGCAATTTACCTTATTTTGTGAATCTGTAATTGTGACCAGACCTTTTTATCTGCCTCATTGGAGTGGAGGCCTTCTGGACCACTTTTGTAAAGTTACACTACTATCCGCTAACCCAGATACTAGCACTAGCATCCTAGATAAAATTTTTGCGTGTTTGTGTGTTTGGCATGTGTGGTATATACATGTGTGTATGAGTGAACCCGAGTGCTAGAGGCCTGTGGGATCCATTTTGGAAACCCCTGTCCTGTTTCTGTGCACAATGTGGATGTGGGGTTGCTTTCTCAGACAGTAGAAGTATATTACTGACGTTTTGGAATATGGAGGGAAGAGACCTAGACACTGAAGTGGAGATAAATGATACAAGGCTTCTTTGCTGAGAGGGAGCTGCGATGAGCCATCCTGTAGTACTGCCGTTTGGCAGATGGTGGTGATGCAGGGTGGGGCCGCAGTCTATATTGTTCAGGGTGAAAAGGTTTTTTTAGGTGAGACCAGCCTCTGTTGAGGGTACTCCAGGCTGGAGACTGTCCTGCTGGTAGGTGCATCGCTGTACACAAAGGCTGTGCCCAGACAGCAGCCTGGAAAGGGCACTTGAAAGAAGGACCACCAAAATGGACTCTGACAGTGCAGACAGGGGATCCACATCTCTCCTGTCTGCTTTGACAATGTAAAAATGAGAGCCACAACAACACTTGCTCCAGCTCCAGTTCCAAAGTCCTGTTGATCAAAGTAGGGAGTGCTCTGCAGAAATCTCAGAGGGCTGCTGTGCAATCAGGACTGGTGTCTGCTTAATAGCCAGATTTCCAGAGATAAGCTGTTACTCTGCCCTGAAGTACCTAAAGGTTGGATTACCTGCTGAGAGAGGGGAGAAGCTTGCCAACCCCGCAGGAGGTGTGAATCTTGAGGCAGAGTGTGAAGCAGCATCACCTCAGTGCTGTTGGGGGCGTCTAGGAGAAGGAAGATGCGGGAAAGCGATCTGCGAGCCCCAAGAGTGGTCAGCGCCAGTGCCTCCGGTAGAAGTGTGAGTGCTGCTGACCTTGCTGCTGTGCCCAGAAGTGTGGTTGTGGCTGACTGAACCACTGTGACTGAGAAGTGGGCCTGAGATAGTCCTCATTGCTGTCATCCAAAGGTGCACATGTGGTGGCCCTCGACACTGTGATGAAGAGGTGTGCCCATGGCTGTCTATCATGCCACTGTGACCCTCTTTCAGATGGTGAGGTCCACTTGCAATGTATCATCACGCGACTCAGAAGCAGGTGAGAAGCAGCATGGTACTGCCCCCTCTAGTAACTGCACTATGATTTCAGGCAGTTCTGTTTGTGCAGGAGGACATTGGATGGGCGCCAGCACTGGTGCCTCTTGCTGCGATTTTCCTAAACCGACTTAAGTTGCATCTGTAAACAGCAGATCTCCTCTCAGAAGTGGGTGCGAGTGAAAAAACATGTTGATGGTTCCCTACTGGCCGCGACTTGAGCACAGAGACCTGCAGGGTGTGAGACTTTAAAGGGAACTGTACTGAACTGAGGAGTGCTTATGCTGAACAGGGGTTATCTGCACATGTGCCTTGATTCTTGCCTCAGAGACTTTTGAACTCTTGTGAGAACTTGTCTAGCTTTAATAGAGGAGGGACACCCAGGTAAAGAGAAGGGGTACATAGTATTCCAAGGTTCAATAGCCCTAGCTCAAGTTCCTTTAGGTAAGTGTCTGTAAATATTTCCTGTGTAGTATTCCATTTCAGGTGTGTAATAAAGAACTGTTATTTTCTAAGGTAAAGCACTTTGTTGGACAATCAGATAAAGTGATGCTGGGGGGTATTGTTGAGTTCAGAGTTTACTCATACCCCTTTACACCCCTGAGAGGTCTGACTGCTTATCATTGCTAGAGCTGGGAGTCAATTGCGAAGGTGTTGTACACGGCCTAGTTTGAAGAGCCACAGTAGGATGGACTCTGGGATATTAGATGCAAGCAACCCCAGCCGCTAGCAGCTGAGGCCCAGCAGGCCCTGCTAGCCCGCATACCCCCTAAAGATGTCTGACCATTCCCTTCCTGTTCACATGATTACAAACCAACAGGTGTTTATGTCTACAAGAAGTTTGTTGTACAAGATGACCACAAATTAACACATTTTGTTAATAAGTTGAGGTACACAGGGTGGGGGGTTGTATGTCAGAATAGCACGAACAAAAATACCATCCGATAGAAACATTGTAGACAGTATATTGACTTTTAAAATGTAGGTAATGATGGACCTACTACTATTTTTTTTAAAACTGTGTTCATCATTTTCTAACATCAATATACAAATCCCATGTGTTGTCACCCATGAGCTGTCTAACGTTTCAGACAGCTGCAGTCAGCGTTCCAAATATTCGATATTTTGAGAGGCATTGTGACATCCCAATAAGGATATCAGGTGCCATCTTGCAGCCAATTTTTCAAGTGAGGGAATGTGCTTCTCATCCTTGCCATCAATATCCTGCATTTAGCCTGCAGTAATAGCAGAGCTGCATCTTTTCTGGTCAATTTCGGAATGTTAGCTACATAACCAAGAGCACTAGCAGAGATAGACCGCATAGCATCTGGGGGATTTTCTCAACAAAACAAAAATGCCAGACAATGCCGTGCTAAATCGCAGCTAAATGGGCCTTTAGTCACAAGTACTGAGTACCAGCACTTTTTTATTTTTAACCTCCTGAGTACAAGCACTTTTTCACTGCTACTCTGGTCTTTTTTTTGTTTAAATATTATTTTATTCAGTTGATCAGGTAGAAAAGGTCAATAACAATAAAATAAGGAGAAGAAAGAAAAAACAATACATATAAAAAAATAACAAATAATTCTCCTTTACCCAAATTAATATATATGATTCTAATAAATATCAATAGTATTATGTCTTCTAAATAGTGTACATCATTCGCATTAAATTACTGAAATATTACATATCTGAGATACACATTGATTCTCCTTTGCCCCGAATTCATATATCCGATCCTGGTAAGAATCAATAGTATTATGTCGTCTTAATGCCATAAGTCATTCACATTATCTAAACATTGGTTAGGTTCACCATCCCAAATATCCTGTTTTTTCTTTAGTGCCCCCACTCTTTCTGAATAAAGTTTTTCTTTCAATTTAACCTGTTTCATTTTGTTTACCCAGGAATCATAAGAAGGAACTTCCGCAGTTTTCCACTTTTGTGCTATTTAAGTTCTAGCCACTAGAGATACTAGGAAAAAAAAGCTGGTGTTGCTGTACAGTAAGGTTTTGTGGTGTCGGAATTCCTAAAACAGCTCCAAGGGGATCTGGAGTCATAGCCACCTGAAGTTTAGCACTAATCCATTTGAATACCTTCCGCCACAAATGGACTAGAGCAGGGCAAGTAAAGCACGCATGCAGCCAATCTCCGATGTTATTTAGTTTAATTTAGTTTAAAGGAGTTTGTAGAGCGCATGGTAACACCTCCCGGCGTGTCCCCGCGCTATAGAGAAAGAAAGCAGCAGCAGAGGAAAAAAGAACGAACCAGTTCACACAGCAAAGAGGCAAGTTTTCAGCTTCTTCCTGAATACGATTTCATTACTCTCCAACCTGATATCTAGAGGCAGGAGGTTCCATTGCCTGGCAGCTAAGGTGCGGAATGATCTGCCACCCATTTTAGCTTTTTTGGGGCAGGTAGTTTTAAGTAGACCCATTCCTTTGGATCTAAGAGATCTGTTAGGTTCATACACAGACACCAAATCAGACATATATGCCGGAGCTCTGTGATGAATTATTTTATGGCACCAGAGCATGGCTTTAAAAACAATCCTCTTACTGATCGGTAACCAGTGGAGGGCTGCTAGAGAGGGACGTGAGGGAGCTCGGCGGGGAAGCCTTAGCACCAAGCGAGCTGCCGAGTTTTGTAGAACCTGTAGCTTTTTTATGTTTTTCACTGAAGTCCCCATGAGTAGTACATTGCCGTAATCAATACGGGACGTTATTAGTGCCTGCGTCATGGTACGCCTGGAGTTAATGGGTAACAGGTCGAGGGTGCGGTTGAGGGTTTTCATCACCCCAAAACATTTGCCAACAGTCTTCTTTACGTGGCTGTCAAAGGACAGTTTATTGTCCACCCATACACCTAAGTTCTTCGCCTCTTGTGCAGGCGTGGGCAGAGGTCCCAGACAGCTGGGCCACCACTCTTTCGTCCATTTGACCTCATTGCCTCCCATAATGAGGACCTCTGTTTTTGTCCCATTTAGTTTCAAACAGTGTTCATTCATCCACATAGCTAGTTTGGACATGCAGGCGTTGAAGTTATCAGCTTCCTTAGAAGGGGCATGGGTCAGAGATATGAGGAGTTGCGTGTCGTCGGCGTAAGAGACAAGCTCTACGCCGAACGATTGCACCACTTCTGCCAGAGGGGCCATGTAGAGATTGAACAGGGTGGGACTCAGGGCAGAGCCCTGAGGAACCCCCTGTTCCAGCATCACCCTGTCAGAGAGGAAAGTCCCTCTTTGAACCTGGAAGGTCCTGTTAATCAGGAAAGATTTCAGCCAACCCAGTGCCTTGTTGGTGACTCCCGCTTTATTTAGACACTGTAGCAGGATGGAGTGTGCTACAGTGTCAAAAGCGGCACTGAGATCAAGCATGATGAGGGCCATTGTCTTTCCCTTATCTGCTCCTTCACGTAAGGTTTCAGTGGCCCTCAGGAGAGCTGTCTCCGTAGAGAAGCCAGTTCCAAAACCCGACTGAGATTTATGGAAAACATTATGGTTCTCAAGATGTTCCATAAGTTGACTGTTAGCGATTTTCTCTGCTAACTTGGCCACGTAAGGTAGCAGGGATATGGGTCGTAGGTTATCCATTATGTCCATGCTGATGTTTGATTTTTTCTTAATGGGTAATACTATTGCCTGTTTCCATTCCTCCGGAAGGCAGGAGGTAGTAAAGGAGGCGTGTAATAAGTGCCTGAAATGAGGCTCTAATACAGGAAAGGCTTCAGCTAAAATTTTCGGGGGTGCCGGATCCCTAGGGGATCCTGATTTAATTTTTTTGCACATTTTGGACAGGATTTCATAAGAAGGGACTATAAAAGAGTTTAAACATACAGGTGTATTTACAAGTTTGTCATTTTCAATGAAGTCCGTGGCCGAATCTGTCTGGTTAGAGAAACTAGAATAGATTTTATGTATTTTGCCTGCAAAATACTATGCAATATTGTTGCACGCTTCCACCGAGTCATTGTGCGCGGGGGAAGTCACGTCCACTATGGATATCTCTTTGTATATCAGAAACAGTTCCTTGGAGGAATTGCCTGCTTCCATAATACGGGTGTGATACTGCTCTGCTTTGGCCAAACGAACTGATTTATAATATTCTCTCTGTGTTGTTTTATATTGTATTTTAATATCTGCACAGAGATTCTGGCGCCAAGCTCTCTCAAGTTTCTTACAAGCCGTTTTCATGGCTTGCAGTTCTTGGCTAAACCAAGGAGCAGTTTTCTTAGGTCTCCTGGCATTGGACAGGGTACGACTTGGGGCTGTGATGTCCAGGGCCTTGGTGACGATGTTGTTTAAGTTGTCATTAGCTGCCTCACAGTCGACCCCTTTGGGAGGGCCTTCGTCATGTACAATTTGCTTAAATGAATCAAGAGAGAAGTTCTTCCATTTCCTGCGTTTGTATCGCAGGGATTGATGACGAACAATCTCCGTTCTGTCAAGCTGTATTGTGATGGGAATAATATAATGGTCCGACCAGGGTATGGGTATAGGATCAGAGGTATGCACTCCCTGCCAGTTACCAAAAACGGGGTCTAGTAGGTGTCCTAATTGATGAGAAGGCTCTTTATTTTTTAGATCAAGCTGAACAGATTGCAATTCCATCCGGATATCATCAGCATTTTTATCTAAATGATCTTCGAAATGAGCATTGAGATCCCCTAGCACTAACAGTCTGGATTTCCTCAGTGCTAGATGAGTGACCGCTTCCATTAGGGTCGATGTAAACTCATATAGTTTACCTGGCGGTCGGTATATCAAAATGCCAGAGATCGAATGATTGGGGCCAGTGTTAATTGTGAAGGTGCCGGCTTCACTGTGATCAACCTGAGTGTGTACTAGGGAACAGACTAGAGGAGCTTTCGTGGCTATGGCGATGCCGCCTCCTCTGCCGTCCTTCCTGTCCAATCTAGATAGGGAATAGCCGTTGGGCATGGCCTGGATAATATCCGGGTCCGAGTGATCATCTAGCCAGGTTTCAGTTAGAAAGATGATATTAATATTTAGGTCTTCTAGTAAATGGTAGATTTCTAGAGCATGCTTCCGTAGGGATCTGCAATTCAGTAGTGCAGCTTTGATGATAGGGCCCGAGTTAGTGTCTGGGATTTGAGGAAGGGGTTCAAAGCGGCACCTCGTGCATTTTATAAGTGACTGGGCAGACATGGCGTGTTTGCAATCGACAGGTGTGTCGGGTTGTAGAGCAAGTAGTGCGTGTCTGCCATACCTTATGGTGTTTTGAGCTGAACTGCCAGGGTTTGTGGCCCCGCGCCCCGTTCGGCCGCGGACGGGCGCAGACGGGCTGGACTTTGGCTCGACTTCGGCGCGCTTCCGGCGCGCCCGCTGCGCCAGCCCGCTGCGCCGTCTGGTTGGGTGACACATAATATAGGGAGGAGGAGGGTGGGAGGCCGGCCCGACTTGAGCGCTGACCTCGCCTTCCTCACCCAAGATGGCGCCCACGGCCGAGTGAAATCTCGAACAAAGCGGATTTAAGTTCAATATTTAAAAGGTAAGGGTGTGTAGAGTGTCAGTCTGCCTGCTAATTCAATTCCCCATTCTAAAAGCAGCCCCCAGAATAAAAAGCGGTATAATTTTGAAAACGCTAAAAACGCTAAAAACGCTCTAAATTATTTTTTTAAACAGCCTGTAAGCAGTGCGCAAAGGTTAGCACTTCCTCTTGTTTCTACTGCAGCTCGCAGCCCCAATAACCTCTCTAGGGAGAGCTACTGTAGGGCAGAGAGCGCTGGGTAGGGCGCGCCTAAATACTATGGGAGGGCGGGAGGCCGGCCCGGCTTGAGCACTGACCTCGCCTTCCTCACCCAAGATGGCGCCCACCACCGAGTGAAATCTCGAACAAAGCGGATTTAAGTTCAATATTTAAGAGGTAAGGGTGTGTAGAGTGTCAGTGTGCCTGCTAATTCAATTCCCCATTCTAAAAGCAGCCCCCAGAATAAAAAGCGGTATAATTTTAAAAACGCTAAAAACGCTCTAAATTATTTTTTTAAACAGCCTGTAAGCAGTGCGCAAAGGTTAGCACTTCCTCTTGTTTCTACTGCAGCTCGCAGCCCCAATAACCTCTCTAGGGAGAGCTACTGTAGGGCAGAGAGCGCTGGGTAGGGCGCGCCTAAATACTATGGGAGGGCGGGAGGCCGGCCCGACTTGAGCGCTGACCTCGCCTTCCTCACCCAAGATGGCGCCCACCGCCGAGTGAAATCTCGAACAAAGCGGATTTAAGTTCAATATTTAAGAGGTAAGGGTGTGTAGAGTGTCAGTGTGCCTGCTAATTCAATTCCCCATTCTAAAAGCAGCCCCCAGAATAAAAAGCGGTATAATTTTAAAAACGCTAAAAACGCTCTAAATTATTTTTTTAAACAGCCTGTAAGCAGTGCGCAAAGGTTAGCACTTCCTCTTGTTTCTACTGCAGCTCGCAGCCCCAATAACCTCTCTAGGGAGAGCTACTGTTATGCCTACATGTAAAACACGCCCCCGAAGTAGTAGGAAGCATTTTGAGTATGCGAGACTATTGCATAGTAAAGCATATATTTAGAAAGAAAATCCATTATTTTAAAATGTGCCCCTCTAAAGGCTTTGTGTGCCATTTGATTGCACCCACTCCAAGTACGCAAATCAATCTTACACCCAGTGGTGGCTTCAATATGAGTCAAGGTGGCTGGAACTACTGTTACATAAAGTTGTTACTGAAGCATGCGGTACCATTTGCTAACCCCTGTTAAGCCAACAATAAAGTATGCTTGGCAGATTGTAGATGCTAATGAGTTAGTTGATGGTGGAATATGTTACATAAAGTGATAAATTTAAATTTAGGAAAAGAAAAGTGCGGGTGGGGTTGTGGCATGGCTCGTTACCAACTGATCCCAGGACTTCATAGTCCTGCCAGTGTAAAGTCACTAAGGGGTAGATGTATCAAACTATTTTTTTGTCGCAAACGCTGCGAATCGCAAAAATGCAGCGTTTGTGACTAAAAAATAGAAATTCTCGATGTATGTAACAAATCGCATCGCAAAATAAGTATTGCGATATGTTGAATTCAGCAATTTTGTTTGCGATTTCTTATTTTGCACGGTTTCTGTTTTGCGATATTCGCAAACAAGAAATCGCAACATTATAAATCGCAAATAGATGTATGAAAAAATCGCTAATTGCGAAAACATGAAATTCGCAAATTAAGAAATCGCAATTAACACTAACAACAGTCAGGCTAGGAGGCTGCACATTCAAGCCCTTGCACAGAGGAGACAGAGGCAGGAGAGAATCTTCAGACTGTGTATTACGCTTTTCCAGCAAACAGAAGAGGACATTTGTGAGAAATTCATACTGCATACACACACCATTTTGGACCTTATTGAAGAATTGAAGACATTTTTGGAACATGAAACAGACAGGACTCATTCAATTCCTACACATGTACAGGTATTGTGCTCCCTGCACCTTTTGGCATCTGGTTCGTTTCAAAGGGTCATTGCAGAGGTTGGAGGTGTGTCTCAGAGTGCCTTGTCACGTTTTTTCAGAGTTTTTCTGGAAGCAATGATGAGTAGGCTTCAACATCATATCTACCTCCCCAGCAATCAACAAGACATACAAGATTCAAAATTGGAATTTTATCAAATTGCACATTTCCCACATGTAATTGGTTGCTTAGATGGCACCCATATTGCCATCACTCCACCTGCTGCCACAGAATATGTTTATAGAAATAGGAATGTTACCATTCCATCAACATTCAAATGGTGTGCAATGCAAAGTACATAATCACTGATGTTGTTGCTCAGTACCCAGGGAGCACTCATGACATATTTTGGCACAGTGGACTTCAGAGACGTTTGAGTGCTGGCCAATTTGGAGAGGGTTTTCTACTAGGTAAATATAATTTCATTTAAGTAATTATTTTATAACAAATCACTAATCAATTTTTATAAACAGTCCATCAACAATTCTTATCATGCAGGTGACAGTGCCTATGCTGTACGTGATTTCATCATGACCCCATATCTAAATCCATCAAATGTACATGAAAGGAGATATAATAAGGCACACCGTTCAACATGTGGAGTCATTGAAAGGACTTTTGGAATTTTAAAAAGCCGGTTTCGTAGGATTCACAAAAGTGGAGGTGCTTTACAATATAAACCTGCAATGTGCTGTAAAATTGTAACTAGCTGTGCCATGTTACATAACATGGCCATGAGAAAGGGAACAGATTTGGAAATGAGTGACTCAGATACATCTGATGATGAAGAAATACCCCCCCAAGAAGAGTTGCAGCAGGAGTAGGAGCTGCTGCAGGACGGCAAAGACGTGCTGAGATAACACACAATTACTATTAGGTAAGAATTAAAACAAACATAAATGATGTTGCAAAGTATAATTTTTTTATTTTAGAAACAAAAGGCATACTGCTATTCTGATAACTGACCTGTTACTGCACAGGTCATTCCACATATTCCAGAAATGTAATGCAAGTGTAAACTTTAATTTTTAAATTTTGACTGTTACAAAACATTATTTCCTGCGCTGCCTATTGGTAGAGCGCTGTACTGATTCCATGCTTCTACTTGTTGTTGCATGGGCTGCATTCCTTCCACTCCTGCGCTAAGTAATGTCAGATGTAGGTGTAGGATTACTACTACTCCTACTTGATGTCTCCTCAGTGTCAGCATGATCAAAGAGTGCACGTACACCAGAGTTTGCAGTTTGCAGTAATTCTACTGCAGATGTCACTTTATCCAATCCTTTTGCAACACTCCTGGTGCATTCACTAACCATGCGCTGCATAGTAACACTACGCCTAGTGAAGTTGGAAATTACACTGCATAGCCTGTTTATTGCTTTTGAGTATCCAAGCATCCTTGCATGGGCACGGCGTGCTGCCCTGTTCCTTGATTCTTCAGACCGCTCTATGGCCAAACAAAGTCTATCCATGGAAGCAGCTATTGCCCTCATACCATCACCCATGCCTGCATTACTCCTATTCAATTTTGAAAGCTGGCTGTTAATTGATCATAGGGCCTTGTGCTGCTGGTGCTGCACGTGCAACATGCCCTGCTCCAAAGCAGCAAACACACTAGGAGTTTCCTCTAGTCCAACCCTGCTGGCCCTTGACCTTTCCAATGTATAGGCTCCTCTTCTATGTGCATTAGATTGCTCTGTATGTTATGGTCTAACTACTGCTTCCTGTGCACTCTCTATTGACCCTTCAGGTTCCATTTCATCTTCTTCAAAAGGAGGCAGAGGGGCCACATGTCTTCTTTTTTGCCTGACAATGGGAATGGATTCTACTTCCTCATTTGTACTTTCTTCAGCAGCTGACACTTCCTGAAAATGAGCCTCATTGTCTTCACTGTCCTCCCTGGAATCTTCTGCATGTGCTGTGGATGTAGATAGAGACATATGAGATTGTTGTGTGCTTAATTGTTTGAGTTAAATAAAGTGTTTCTAATTTTCGACAATAACTACTTTTTTGGGGTGTTTTTCATAACTGTACTAAATTAATTACATTACTTTTCAAATGAAAAGAAGGATTAAAAAACAAATTGAAGTGCACAAGCTATTGGAAAATAGAATTCCCACTGACTGAGACTCAGGGTACCTCTCTTCAATGGGTTCAGACTGTGAACAGGCACTAACTTGAACCACATGCATGACCCACAACTGCACATACATACATACATACATCCTTCTTACCTTCTGCTCCTTGTCCAGGCTCAGAGCTGTCAATTTGCGCAACCCCACTAACACTCTCAGGCAAGAGAGTTGCCTCTACAAGCTCATGAGTAGTGGGCTGCTCAGCAGTGGATGTTCCCCCGCCTGTCTTGTTTTCTTCCTTTATCCTTGCAGCAAGTTTTTCTTTGGACCGCAGGCGCATGTCATACCACCTTTTGCGTAGTTCTTCGATGGTTCGTTGGGTAACTCCAACAGAATTAACTTTTTCCTGGATCTCTAACCAAATGTTTCTCTTGCGAGCCTCTGGAACTTTCAGTGCTTGCTTTCCAAAGAGCAACTCATGGTTGCAAGCCATCTCTTCAATTAGAGTTTCCTGTTCTTTTTCAGAAAATTTCTGTTTTCTTTTTCTTTTCTCTCCAGAAGAACCTCCTTGAGAATTTTCAGGCTCCATGCTGCAAGGAAACAGGTCTGCACAGCTGCCAAACAATTTTCCAACTGCCACTGGGTGTGGCTCAGGCAAGCAGGTGCAGGTAATCAACAAGACTTCCTGACTGTGATGTCATCAGCTTGTTCCTGCATTGGCAGATTCATGTTTTTTGCGATTTCTTATTTTGCGAATTTTGCTAAATAAGGAATCGCAAAAAAATCGCAGAATATTCTGCGATTTTTAAGAAATCGCAGAAAATTCGGTAAAAAGTACGTACATCGCATTTTGCGATTCCTTATTTGCGACTCGCAAAAGATCGCAAATAAGAAATCGCAAACGGGTTTCTTGATACATCTACCCCCAAATCTATAAATTCCCACCTTTTCCTAACCTTTAATGACTCCGATCTTCACCTGTAGGCCCAGCAGACCATATTTCCTTATTGGCATTGAAAGATGAAACTGTAGAAAAGGAAACACTTCTTTAGGTTGAATATATCTGAAAGCATTATAGGGAGAGCCTTGTACCAGGTACTTTTCAGAAGCTTGGGGATTTTGAGAAAATGGGAGAGCTCATCTTCTAGGAGCATTTGCTCAAGATTAAAGCAATTAAGTAGATTGCATGGTACTGCTGCTTGAATCATCCAATCTAGAAAGGCAACCTGATCATTTTTTTTGAAAGGACAATTAAAAATGTGCGAACATTCGTGAAAAGAATTTTCAATTCTATTAAGGACAACGGGGCGAGGATTATGCTTCTCATTTCTTTTTTTTATTACAGCAGCCAATAAAAAACAATCTTTTTAATTCAATAAACCACAAATCCCATGAGCACCCTGTGCCTTATAACCATAGTGACTGTGCCTATGTAAGGACCAACAGAGGCACACACATCCTCTTTCTTTGCAAAAATGCAACTGTTAAGTCCTACACTGTCAACATAACACTTTCTTGAATTCCATCCGTGAGGAGAACTTTAAGAAGAACCAAACATCCCGAAGACCAACGGGGAAGCTTGGAATCCGATGGACGAGCTCTTGCTTGATAATCCTGGTGAATGATCGCCACACCTGGAGAAGAGTAAAACCACTCCCCGCGATAACGTGAAGGAAGTACGTTTACCTTTCACTTGCCATTGGAATCTGAAACAGAGAGCAAATTTCGTAATCACAGACATTCTTCAACTATGTTCAATCAGCAGTATCTCATAACAGGGGGGTGAGGGGGGAATACATCCAACAGAGTGCAAATGGAATGTTATAAAGTCAGTATCGTACATTCACATTTATGAATCAAGTAGATAAATACATAAATGCCGGGTGGGATAATCCTCGCCTCTATTGTCCTTAATAGAATTGAAAATTCTTGTCACGAATGTTCGTAAATTTTTAATTCTTTGTCAGGACCAGAGGCTCCGATTATGCTTGTTCAAAGCTGAGCCACCACCACTGATGCAACATCCACAAAAGGTTTGTAATGAAAAGATTTAAAAGTAGATTCTATTGACCAATCAGCCGTATTCATGTCATTAAGAGTTACTCCCAGTGAGAAAGACTTGTACGCCATTGCACCTCGGTCAGAATGTGCGTCAAACTTAGAGACATCAATGCCTGCTTCATTCATGAGCCAACGTACCCATCTTGCTAAGGTAGCTGGAGTAACTGGCTTAAAAGGCTTTTGCAACACAATAAACAGTTGACCTTGCATATCTTAACGAAATTCAGCTGTTCTCACCTCAATTGCTTTTAAAAATTGCACAACACATCGTTTAGGATTATCCGGAAAAACTGGAGAAGACACTGAGGTAGAGTTACATTTGGTGCGTCTAGAAACAGTAAAAGTTACCCCCTCCGGGGAAAAACGAGGACGACCCAGGTCTAAAACCCCGATGTCGGATTCTCTCTTACAAGAGACTAAACCTATTAGCATAGCCAGTTTGGCTGAAAGTTGCTTTTGCGACAGGTATCTGTTTGCCGGCCAGCCTCTAGGAATCTGAGGACCACTGAGACGTCCCACAGTAAGGAATATTTCAGACACAGTGGTCTGACCATCCTAATACTTCTGAGCAGCTTACACACCAAGGGATGTTCTCCCACTGGGCTGCCTGCAAGCTGAGCGAGCCCCGCCAAGATTGCTGACCGGAAGTTATTTACTGTTCTATATGCAGAACCCGATGAAGCCAAAGAAGCTAGGAAATTCATGACCATGGAGACATTAGCTGTAGTGAGATCGGTGTTCCGTTGAAAACACCAGCAACACCACTTGTTCCATGCTGATGAATACAGTTTGTGGGTATTAGCTGACCATGCCTGTTTGATGAACTCAGAAGCATCCGCCGAAAGGCCCGGGACGTGCCATCTGTACTGGAAATTCGTCACGCTACCAGAGGCAGCTGTCCTGCGTCTACTAACAGGTGAGGGGCCTTTGGAGGTTCCAGCAACCGGTTCCATCTCTGAAGAAGGAGAACTGGTACAGCACAAGACATTTCCAAAACAATTGAGAACCATGCTTGTGCTCTCCACAATGGTGTGACTAACTCCAGTTTCGTCTGTTGACGCCTGGCCTGGGCCAGGACCCTGGTTATCATGACAAAAGGTGGAAAGGCGTAACAAAGGACTGGGGGCTAAGTCTGAAGAAACGCATCCGAGGCCAGAGCCTCCGGATCTGGGGGCCAGCTGTAAAACTCCGGGAGCTGTTTGTTCAGACGTGACGCAAATAGATCAAATTGGCAAGGACCCACAGCAGGTTCAGCATCCGGAAGACTCGAGGGTGCAAGCGCCAATCGCTCTAGTCCCGTAGGTAACAGGAGTGTCAATCGGCAACTTCGTTCCTGCATCCCTGGAGATATTCTGCCACTTCCGACAGTTTGTGTTGTAGGCAATAATGCCAAAAATCTTTGCCAATTTCCACTAGAATACGTGAACTCGTACCTCCAAGTTTGTTCACGTATCGAACTGCCGATATGTTGTCCATCCGCAATAAGATGCAACAGTTCGTCTTCTGTGGGGAGAGGCTGCGAATGGTGAACGAGCCTGCCAGCGCTTGCAGGCAATTGATATGAAGAAAGAGCTCCTCCGGAGACTATCGTCCCGCCTTCGAGATCGGACCGCAGCGGGCACCCCAGCCCCAACGGCTGGCGTCGGGCTCAACCACAACCTCGGGTTTCGAGCCGAATATGACTCTGCCATTCCACGACTCCATGTGATCTAACCACCACAAAATTTCCACCTTCGCGTCCTCTGAAAGAGGAATCTGTTCGGCATAACCGAGGCCTTTGCGGAGATGTTGAATCTTCAAGCGTTGGAGTGCGCGGTAGTGAAGGGGACCTGGGAATATTGTCTGGATCAAAGAGGCCAGCAAACCCACTACTTGGGCAATGGACCTCAAGGACACAATCCGCCTGCTCACAAACAACTTCAATTCTTTCTTGATTGCTCTGATCTTGTACGTGGGCAGGAGAAGTTGGCAGCTGCGTGAATCTACCTGAAAACCCAGAAATTCTATAGATTGCGTAGGGGCCAGGACTGACTTCTGGGGATTTACCACAAAGCCTAGGCTCTGAAGGAGATGGATGGACCATTGTAGGTGTGTAATCACTAACTGAGGAGACTGCGCCATGATAATGATGTCTAGATAGACGATCAGTCGCTCTCCGCTTGCGCAGAAGGACTCTACCACCGGACGAAGGAGTTTCGTGAAGCACCATTGTGCTGACGAAAGTCCAAAGGGAAGGACCGTATATTCGTACTAAAGGCCTTGCCAGAGAAACTGAAGGAAACACTGATGCGGGGCGATGATGGGTATGGACGACAAGTACGCGTCTTTCAGGTCCAACCAGACCGTCCAATCCCCTTCCTGCAGAAGGTTGCATAGCAAATGAATGCCCTCCATTTTGAAGTGGCGGCAAACGATCCATCCATTGAACTCTTTGAGATTCAGGACCAACCTGGACCCGCCCCCTTTTTTCTGGACTAGGAACACATTTCTGAGAAAACCTTGAGGGTGACATTGAGTACTATCGCCCCTTTCTTCAGAAGGGATCTTATTTCTTCTGAGATAAAAGTCTGATCTTGTTGGGAAAAATGTATGGGATGGGGGTGGAAAGTCTGGGAGGGTTTCTCGTACATCTCCAACTTGTACCCTTGCACTGTCTCCAAGATCCAAGGATCCTGCGCCAAATTTATTGAAATAACTGAATGCATCCTCCCAAGATCACCTTTGAACATAGGATGAGTCTCACCTGTAGTTCTGGCGTCTTGGTGGTTTCCTTGGTTGCCACAGAACCTTGCCCTGCAGAACCTTTTTCTCGTTCTCCGGGAAGGGTAGAAGTGAGGATTGCCAGAGGAGTTGTCCTGGTAACCTCCTTTGTGATGCTGTTGGCCACGTGGGGTGCCTTGATTGTTTCCTCGGCCAAATGACCGCCCTCGATTTCGTCCGGCCCTGGTGAAAACTGGTTTGAAGGCGTGGCAAAGTAACTCCTGCGCCTTTACCAGACCACTGAAGGTGGCTACGAACTTGGTTAATTCTTTGGGGAATGGTTAACCAAAGAGGAGGCCCTGGGCTCCGGGACCTGCCTCTTATGAGGACAATTCTGCCAATTTAGGATCCAGTTTGAGGAGGATAGACATCCTCCTCTCGCTCGACATGGCGCAGTTGGCGTTGCCTAACTGGCACACCGCTCGCTGCGCCCATCCAATGAGGGCATCTGGATTTATCCGGGATCCGGACTCTTTGGCATGGAATCCCATCTCAAGAATTTTTGTTAAGGGGCCCGAAAGGTCAAGTAGTTTATCTTGGCATGACCGCCAGGCGCGGTCTATGCCTTTCTTGGGATCCTTGGCATACTTTTTCAGGTAGGTGCGCATCTGCGGATCCACCTATGGTGTTTCCACAACTCAGCCGCCAAATCTGGTCTTGGACATTCCGACCGAAGCTAAGCCCTGACGTCTTTGTCAAAAGGACGGCGGAGGTGTGATTGAACGTAATCCGCTACCTCCGGCGGCTGGAGCGAAGCAGTAGAGTTAGGATGGACAATGCCCGCTGGGTCAAAGGTCAGAACTTTAGGTTGTGGAAGGTATGTGTGATGCTCCTTTCTGAGCTTTTTCGCTGGTTGAGGGCTCTCTTCCTGATCCGAATCCGTATTTGTGCTGGTAGTGGAGTCCCTTGGTCTCCTTGGGTAGAATCCATCTGGTCTGCCCGCGTGACATACTCGTGGTCATTAGCCAAAGCTTTGGAGAGCTGTGCAAAGTCTTCCGAGTGAGGATTGGAAACTTTTGGTTCCTTTTTATTTGGACGAGCGTTCGCAGCTGGGATCCACCTTTGCTGCAGCGCATATTTATTTAAGTGGCGCTTAAGAGGTGCAATAGCTCGCATCAGGGCAGAATTGACGGAGTGCTGCACACCAGCATCCAAGGCCTCAACGAGGTCCTGTTCTAGGGAACCCGATGGTTCCGTCCCATAATAATCATCCTCATAGCAATAGTTGGCCATGGTAAGCTGAAGGCTGCCGAACTATAGCTTCGCAACAGAGCAGAGTAGTAAAGTGGGAGAGGCACAACCCCAGGTAAGTTTGGCCAGACAGCCCAAAAAAAAAGTGGAGGGAGGGCTTGCCCACAAAGACCTCTCTAGGCAGAGCCTATGCCGTAATTATGCAGCCCTCAGCAACAGTCAAGCCTCGGGCGTCAGCGGGGGCGGAAAATTACGGGCTGAATATTTGAATTACAAGCGGTCGCGCTCTGCTCTTCTCTGTAGTGGTAACGATATGCAATTGACCTATCAAAATGGCTGCCGCGCATGCGTTGTAACGGCTGACCGTAAAGACTGAAAGACGACTCTGTGCGAACGCTTGACGCTCGGCCCTCGCCCCCAGAACTCCCAATCCACTTGTCTACAGGCTGACACGCTCCCCAACCGCCGCACACGCGACCGTAGATGCTACCGTGAAGGCTACAGAGAGCGTGGCTCGAGCGCTGCGCAGTCACCGGAGACAGTTACGTGCAAGCAATGAGCCCTAAAGAGCGCGAGCGCTCGTTAGAAGTGCATCAAACTAAGCTTGTAACTAGCATGTGAAACCCATACATAGCGATGCGCCATACAATAAGATATGCAACGTAGGCATAAACATGTGCAATAAATACAGTGCCCCCAAACCCATAGACCACAATTACAAAAAAAAAGTAGTAAGGGAGTGGCACTTAACTGGCTGTGGAGCAGCAAAGAAAGAGGACCTGTGTGCCTCTGTTGGACCGTATATAGCCACAGCCTCTATGGTTATAAGGCACAGGGTGCTCATGGGATTTGTGGTTTATTGAATAAAAAGATCGTATTTTATCGGCTGCTGTAACAAAGCAAAGAAATTAAAAGCATAATCGGAGCCTCCGGTCCTGACATAGAATTGTAAAGGAAGAAGGATCAAGGGAAAGGGGGGACCACGTACAGCTCCCGTCATGCTCCGTGGTTGAATCTGCATCTGGGGTGACGAGGACGATGTGCAAGATGGCTGTTGAGCAGATGCACTGCAGCCTCAATTGAGCAATGTGTGACTCTGCCTCTTTTGGGCCCGGGACAGGCATCTGGGATGCTGTGGTGCTGACACCCGCTTCAGGGAGAGGGGGAGCCTTACGGGTGGTGCTGCCGCTGCAGACCTCCTGATTACTAGTGATTCTTGCCCTGATTTCAGGCTGGTAGCGACTGTGCCGTGGTGCGCTACAGGATACGGCGAGCTCTCATCCTCACATCCTCTCTACCGCTGGTCTTGACTCCATAAGAGGCAGCCTCTGTGTGCTGCAACACAAAATGAAACCTGCCTACAAGACAAGAGTACCCAGGAAGTGCTCTGGTCTCGTCAGCTGCAGTTTCTTCCCCTGTATCAACAAGTCCGTACGAGGGTTGTGGAGAATCATCTACAATGTACTTCGGAACTGCAGAAGAAGAACTTTGGACATAAGCCCACCTAAATAGGGCAAGACTTTTTTCATTACATGCACTGCGGGTATATCCCTTTTTAGCAATACATGGATACGGATGTCCAGGCATAGCAACACTAGTGACTTTTGGAAGTGCGGGAACCCTTTGAAACGTGGATCTAAGGAGTTTACTTGATGTTCATGTGGGCAGAGGGCAGAAAGCAGTGAAGTGGCAGGGGCAGAAAGTGAGAGTATAACTGTGTACAAAGAGTCAAAGTAGGACACTCCACCAAGGTACTGACATTTTCAGACAAGAACGCCTCTAGCTTAGGGTTTGAGTAGAAGCATCCTGAGAGGAGTTCATTAGGTACCCTCCTGGGTGGCGGGGATTTGGGGGGTGTTGCAGAAGTGGTCTATGTAGCATAGATGCGGCTTGTGGCTCACTCGTGTCTCTCCAGCACCTTCCTTTTCATCCTGAAGTCTTGGGAAAAGAATATACAGTCACCAAATGAGCTGACTCTCATGAGATATATCAATGAGAACACATGCACCAGGCAAAACTCCAAAAGGTAGTAAGAATCACAATCAGCCTACAACTAAACAAATACATAGGGCTCAGACCCTGGGAGAGGCGCTGCAGAGTATCTCACCAGATAGGCTGCCACAGGAGTTGCCTCAATAGGAGACATCAGTACTGGGTTCTCAGATGAGCCAAGGGGAAGATTCTGGAGATACAGAACCCTTGCATTCCAAAACGCTCGAACCATCCCTTGTCCTGCTCGCTCTTGGAAACGGGGGCATGCCTTTGTCCCAGGAAGTAGTACAATGCTGCATGCTAATCTAGAAAACGTCCTCCTCACGACTAATGGACAATCCACCTTCTTCTAGTGACAGACCAGATCATCCCCTATTTACGGCCGCTTCTTCCAAAGGACTACAAAAAGAGAGAAGGATGGAGAACCTGGCTCGAGGGCAAGTGTGGTGTCGGATTGCAGGTTCAGTAACTACTTTCAGTCTGTCCAATACCCTAATCTCACTCAATGCGTTGATAAATATGAATTTGGTGCACAATTCTCCAAGTGTACCAGCGCACTTCCAGTCTCAGGGGGAGTATAACCGCAATCTTTGTCAGCACCTCCAGTGCAGTCACCACTAATCAATGCGCTGCTGAATGAGATTTTAAGGAAACTCAGAGAAATGGAAATTTCACAAGAGGATGCACACAGAAAGACCAATGATCAATTGGGACAGAACAACGCTAGCATTCAGTTACTCCGGTATCACAGGTCCCAAGTGGAGCAAAGGGTTGCGGAACTGGAAGTTTAAAAAACATATAATGACAAGTAACAATCCCAGGCAATATATAGTTAACAAGGCAATGTGAACAAGCAAATTACAAATAGAACTTTACAAAAATTTAAGAAAGTCAAAATTTTTAATAATTTCCATAAAAAATCAGGTTGGTTAAAAAATGATATCACTTTACAAATTGGCAGAAATATACATAAAACACATATCATATTAGACAATAAGATATAGGTAGTGACGGTTTCTTCAACGCGTTTCGACACAGCGGGTGTCTTCGTCAGGAAAGTACCATCATATAATCAATCTGGAATGTTAAAACTGCAGAGCAGGGGAGGGGGAGTTATGTTATGTTATGTTATGTTAAGGTGAGCTTATAGAGCGCTCTGTCACCGTGGGTTTCCTGGCGCTGATCTGGTGCTGGGGGTGGACAGGGGGAGTTAGCCAGATTGTGGGAAGAGCCATGTTTTCAGAGATCTGCGGAATTGGAAGAGCGAATTGGAGGATTTAAGTGAGGGTGGGAGAGAATTCCAGAATTTAGGGGCCAAATGTGCAAATCTCCGACCTCCGATTCTGCAGAGTTTGAAAGAGGGGACAACCAGGAGGCGGAGGTGAGAGGATCTGAGGTTGTGTGAGGGACAATAGGGACTGCTAAGGGATTTCAGGAATGCAGGGCAGGGACCAGTTAGAGATTTGAAGGCAAGGCAGCCGATCTTAAAGGCTACCCTCGAAATGACAAGAAGCCAATGCAAGTTGGTAAGAAGAGGTTTAGCGGATTGCCATTTCGGAATCCCGAAGGCCAATCTCGCCGCTTGGTTCTGGACGATCTGCAGCCTAGAAAGAAGGGCCTTGGGCAGACCGTGATAGAGGGAATTCGAGAAATCCAAGCAGGAGAGGACAAGAGCCATGATGACTTGAATCAGAACTTCGGGAGTCAGGAGATAGGCCACCTTCCTGATCCTGCGCAGCTGGTACATGCACGAGGAAACCACCGCCCCTATCTGGGGATTAAGGGATAGCTCGGAGTCAATAATGACCCCGAGACTCTTCACCGAGGCCACAGGGGTGGGAGGAGGGCCTAGCTCTACCGGCCAGAAGTGCGGGCCCCAGTGGATAGAGCTCTTACCAGGGAGAAGGAGCTCCGTCTTCCCGGGATTCAGTTTGAGTTGATTCTGGCTCATCCACTGGAGAGTGTGGGACATAACCGCCTGAAAATTAGTGATAGCAGAAGAAGAATTGAGAGGAAAGATGAGTTGCAGGTCGTCAGCGTAGTTAAAGACGGTGACGTCCCACTGCCTCAGAGAAAAGAGAAGAGGTCGAAGATACAGGTTAAAAAGAAGGGGAGATAAAGAGGAGCCCTGGGGAACCCCGCAATGTGATCGTTCCTTAGATGCCCTGAAGGTGCCCAGACTAACTGTCTGAGACCTCCCGGTCAGAAAGGATTCGACCCATGCCAACGCCAGGCCCCGGATGCCGGCCTGCTCGACACGATGGAGAAGGATGTCATGGTCCACCGTGTCGAAAGCGGCCGACAGATCTAAGAGAACCAGGGCCTGGGGGGTACCCCTGTCAGCGCCGCCTCTCAGAGCATCCAACACGGCCAAGATCACTGCCTCCATGGAGTGGCCGGGTCTGAAGCCAGCCTGGTTGGCTTCAAGAAAGTTGGAGCTCTCGATGAACTGTGAGAGGCAGGCGGTGACGTGGGCTTCCAGAATTTTAGAGAAATAGGGCAGAAGAGAGATAGGCCGGTAGTTCGCCAAAACTGCGGGGTCAGCTCCTGGCTTCTTCAGTAGAGGCACCAAAACGGCCTCCTTGAAGGAGCTGGGCACCGTGCCAGAAGAAAGAGAAGAATTCAACAGAGGGAGAATGCAATCAGGTAAGGTAAGGCAGATGTCCCGTAGTATAGATGGTGGACAACAGTCGTCAGGTGAGCCAGACTTGACACGAGCGGCCAGTCTGGCCAAAGATTCTGGATCAAGAGGAGGGAAATGTGTGAAAGAGAGTGCATTATGAGGGGGACAGACAGTGTCAGTGCCAGGAAAGGTGACCGGAATAGTATCCTTAATCATAACAATTTTTTCTAGGAAGAACGTACTGAGAGCATTGCATGATTCCTGAGTAGGAGCCTGGTTCGGGAGCGTCCTAGAAACAGAGGTAAATTCATCGAGGACTTTAAAAATCTCCTTCGACTTACAAGGGGCTGACAGAATTCTCTTGGAGACATATGCTGTTTTGGCCGCAATTATGGCTTTTTTATATTTATTACGAGCGGCCACGTAAGTGTCTCTGCCTGTGGTGCAGTAATCTCTCCTCCACTCACGCTCCAATTGGCGTAGCTCCAGATGTTGGGTTTTTAATTGGGAGTCAAACCACTTATGGGAGTTGCTATGCCGAGAGCGAGGAAACTTGGTTAGGGGGGCAAAAATATCGCTAGCTGACGTAAGCCAGTGAGAGATGTTACCGTCTAGCTCGTTGATGCAGATGTCGTTGGAGAGGGAGGGACGGGTCTCTGACAGATGGGCGAGCAAGTTATGAGAGTCAGCAGCCCTCCACTTGCGGGCGGCACTGCCCTCTAGTGGCGGGGCCCTGATATGACCATCGACAGAGATTACAGTCTCGATCAGAGAATGGTCAGACCACACACAGGGAGTGATCAACGGGCAAGAGGACTTAACCCCGTGAGTCCAAATGTGGTCGAGAATATGGCCTCCGCTGTGGGTGGGGGACTTGACAAGTTGTGTGAGATTTAAACAGGAGAGGGCTTCAAATAGCTCAGTGGCGTGAGGCCCGGCATCCTTGTGTTGGAACCAATAGTTAAAATCGCCGAAAATGGCGACACGAGAGGAGGATGTAGTAAGATTGGCAAGCTGCTCAGTAAAGGAAGAGGGGAATGAAGGCATAGGGTGGGGGGGGGGCGGTAGAGTATTATAAAAGTGACTGCACCCACCTCAGTTCCCAGGCTGAGAACCAAGTTATCAACTTCAGGAAGAGTCATGGATGAGGTAGCTATAATTTTTAAGTCCTTGCGTATTACCGCTGCCACCCCGCCACCAGGACGGCCCCCAGGGCGATTAGCATTCAACAGATAGTAGTCTGGGGGTAATGCCGCCAGGATATCAGGGAGCGAGTCGTCAGTGAGCCATGTTTCCGATAGCAAAAGAATGTCAGGGCTCTCAGCCATGAGTAAGAGAAAGATGTCAGTTTGATGTCTAATAAGAGAGCGGGCGTTTAAGTATAATATTCGGATGTGTGACTCAGTAGGAGTTGGTAGAGCATGTGAGGCATCCGGCCCCGAATGGAGGGGGATATTCCCCACGATTCCAAGTGCAGAGATGCGAGCCCTGGTGGCAGGGGAAAGGGAACAGGGGAAGGGCTGTAGGCTCTTAAGAACAGAGGGAGTATAGGAGATAACAGAGACAGCGCCCCTGGACCCGTCCGGCCGCGGACGGGCGCAGACGGGCTGGACTTAGGTGCGACTTCGGCGCGAAGACGGCGCGCCCGCTGCACCCGTCCGCTGCGCTCCCTGAAAGGGGGAACCATTTTGTAGGGCCGAGGGCGGGAGGGGCCGAGCGCTAGTCCGCTCGCCTGCTCCCTCACCCAAGATGGAGGCACACTAGGTCACGACCCAGGCAGAACCTATCTCGTCTGCGATGGGCGGGCCAGGAGGCGGGCCAGAGAAGTCCCGCGCTGGAGTGCAGCGCGACCAGGAAGGGTCCCAGCGCGCACTCAGAAGCGAGGTGGGGATGAGCAGGGTAAGTAAGTAAAACAAAATCAAGTGTCAGCAGCTCCGGGACCTGCACAACAAAAAAGTTAAAAGCATACACAAAATACAAATACAGGCGGGTGAGTCTAGGTTAACCTCAAAGTTCACATGAGTAGTAAACCGCGTATCAGCCAGGATGTGGATAGGTAGTTGCGCTGAAATGGCTTGTGAACAACGAAAAATCTACAATGTTTTCGCGGGAGATCACGTCGTAAATTAATAAAAATGCAAAGACGCTGACATGACTCCCAGTTACACAACGGGTCGTTTGGGCCTACTGGTTATGACCCAAAATTGTGAGCACATATCTTTAAGGCAAGTACGTTAGAAAGACTGTCAGATTGGCTAATAAGTGATTTAAATTTTGAGCGCGCTGACCATGATTTAGAGTGGTGGTCAGTATCTTTAGAAGGAAAGGGTGGCCTCCTTATCGTTGTTAATTTGTAAATGCGGAAATGGACGTTTCTGTTTTGTTCGCACTGGCCGTAATGATTAAGGTAGTGGCGCGTTTCTTTGAGGGGCAATGATAGCCTCCTGATGAATCCTAGTCTGTGATAAGTCCCGAACTGCAACAACATAAACACAACACCGTGACTTTCAAGCTTCAAGCAAAATTTCAGGAACTTCAGCTGAAGCTAGATGGTGCTGCAAACAGATCCTGTCACTTGAATCTAAGATTTATAAGAATTCCAGAGGGCCACAAAGCAGGCAAAACAGTTACTAAGCTAATCTCAGACCTTATCAACAAGCATGTGTGCCCTGAGAAGGCAATGCAAGGCACAGATTTAACAATCACCCTGGCACACCGTTTTCCTGCAGTCCTAATGGACCAATGTTATGTTAAGATGAATTTGTCAAGCGCACTTACACCATAGGTCTCTTGGCACTGTTCCTACACTAGCAGCTGCGAGGATCCGGATTAATCAGTTTGCCGAAAAAGCCAGGTTTTTAAGGCCTTTCTGAATCCCAAAAGACTGTTGCAGTTCTGACTGAGAGTGAGAATGAGTTCCAGAGCCTGGGGGCCAAGTAGGCAAACCTACGCCCGCCTAGTCATTTTAATTTGATTGATGGAGTAGACAAAAGATGAAGATGGGCGGAACGAAGATTGCGTGTGGGGACGTTGTGAAGAAGTAGGAATTCAGGTAATGCAGATTGATGATATAAAGATTCTTTATTAACATCTCATGAAGAAAGGATATCATCCACAAGAGACACAGGCAGTAACTGGCTCAGTACTGGCCCCAATTAGAATATCAACATAACTACATCATTACATTCTAAGGATAACATTCTATAACCAGCAAGTCCCTCACACACAGAGATAGCACTATGAAGGATACCACACACCTCCCCCTGAAACACAAATATTGTTATTTTAGAATATAGTCACTAAGAGCTGCAGGAGCACAGGTCAAACGTGTACTTTTCCTGACAGGATTACAAGGCACACTCAGCCCACCATTTGTACCAGACCCAGCATGAACATCACTATTGGTTGAATTGTTATTTCCTAAAGTAGACCCAGCAGAAATAACACCGTTGCTCGAACTCTTATCCTTGAAGCTGGACCTGAAAATGAAGCAACTAGATTCAAATTCCATATTCTTCCGTCATTTAGTTTAACAGCATTATGAAAGAGTTTTGTGACATAAAAAGGAGATGAGGACCTTGTCTCCTGAGGATCTTAGTGGAAGGCGAATTCTCACCCGATCCCCAACACACACCTTAGTATGAGCAACTGCATGTATGTTATAAAAATTCTCCTTCCTAACCGTGGACTTGATCTTCTGCCTAATCAAACCTTGGCCCTTGTTATGATTCTCAGTTTCCACCCCTAGATTCCTCATCCAAGTTTGAAATATGTATGTGTTCGGTGTGCGACCTCGGAATAGCACAAAAGGTATATCGCCTGTGGTGGAATGTGGTATGACTCTATACACCATTACTCTTTCCAGAAGATTAGTTTTCCAATCTGTCCCCTGAACTTTAGAAATTTGAATAGATTCCTTAAGTACTCGGTTGAATTTCTCCACCATTCCTTTAGATTCCGGATGGTAAAGTGAACAACGCTTATGTTTAATACCCTTATTAGCCAGGAAATCCTCCATCTTCCTTGATACCAGCTGTACACCGTTATCTGTAAGGATGGTTTCGGGGAACCCCTCCCTACAAAATACATCTTGTAAAAATTTGGTTATGTCCTTGGTCTCAATATTCTGGGTGATCTTTAACTCTGGCCATCGCGTGAACATGTCAATCAAGACTAACACTTAATGTTGCCCACTATTACAGGAAACCGGACCCAGAATGTCTAAGGCTACATCTTGCCAACACCGTATCGGCATTTCTCTAATAATCATTGGCTGTGTTCTTGTCTTACACACCTTGTCAGATGAGCTACATTCAACGCAATCACGTAACATTCGTTCCACTAGAATATCTATACCTGGCCACCAGAAATGTAACCGTATTCTCTCCTTTGTCTTAGATATCCCTTGATGCCCTTGGTGAGCTAAATGAAGAATTTTCTTCCTAATCGGAGCAGGTGGAATAAGTCTAGTGCCCCTCCATAGCAAACCATCCTTTAATGACAGTTCGTCCCTAACATTCCAGTACTTCTTAGCACTAACACTCAAATTCTTAAGACATGGCCAACCTTTACTAATCAAATCACAAATTTCTTGTAAGTCTGTGTCACTACTCATGGCATCTCTCCAGTCATTCTCTTGAACAATGCCTTCAACAACTTCACACACCTTGAACTCATCCACTTCCCAAGAATCCTCAGATGACAATGAAGTTTGGGCATTTTGTTCAGAAACTAACCTAGAGAGACAATCTGCAACCTTATTATTCACACCTGGTAAATATCTCACTTCGAATTCAAAATCCTGAAGAGCGATAACCCATTTACAAATACGCGAAGAAATAGCATCCAAACTTTTTTTACAAAAAACATCTTTCAACGGTTTATGATCAGTGTGAACCACAAACAAATTACCCCACAGGAATTTCTTTAATTTCCTAATTGCCCAATAAATACAAAGAGCTTCTTTTTCAATCACTGAATATGACAACTCTGGGCCAACTAAAGATCTAGAAAGAAATAAGATGGTAATCTCTTTCCCTTCCTTCATTTGCTTGAATACAGCTCCCAAACCTCGAGAACTAGCATCTGTGACCAAAATCGAATTATGATTCACAACGAAACTCTTTAGAGAAGGAGCTAGACTTAAATCTTGTTTGACTTGTTCATACTTCTTTTGACACACCTGAGACCACGTAAACTTTACTCCTTTTTTTAACAGGGCTCTCATACTAAGAGTTTTATTTGCAAAATGGGGCACAAACTTATTATAATACTCTGACATACCTAGGAAGGTAACCAACTCTTCTCTAGACTTTGGTGCAGGCAGACTGTGTGTAGTTTTCACCAACTTATCTTTAGGTTTTACACCATCCGGGGTTAAACAGTGACCTAAATAGTCAATCTCAGTCAAATGGAATCTACACTTGTTTTCCCTTAGTGTCAATCCTCTGTCAGCAAAACGCTCCAGAACAGATTTAACTCTAAGATCGTGTTCACTTTGTGATGAACCAAATACAAGCACATCGTCTTGATAAATCCTAACACCAGTAATACCCTTTAATACATCCTCCATTACTCTCTGAAACATAGAGGCCGCAGAGATTAAGCCAAAGGGTAAGCGGGTAAACTTATACGTGCCAAAGGGTGTGATAAAGGTTGTGAGACCCATGGACATCTCATCAATCCTCACCTGATGGTATGCAGCCCTAAGGTCGAGAGTGGAGAACATGCACGCATCCCCAAGTTGAGTCAACATGGTATTAATGTTGGGAAGAGGGTATCTATCCGCTACAACCTCCCTATTAAGACCCCAAAGGTCAACACAAAAGCGAATTTCGCCTGAGGGTTTCCGCGCTAAAACAACGGGAGAAACCCATTCACTCGCCTCAGATTTCACAATGATTCCATCATTCAAAAGTTTTTCTAATTCTAACCGCATAGGTTCCTGCATGGATAAAGGAACATTACGCACTTTACATACCACCGGAACTGCATCTGTCTTCAAGGTAATATTATGTACATAATCAGAAAGACATCCTAGTTTGTCACTAAAAACATGTTTAAATTGGGCACGCCAATCAGGAGAGGAAACTTCATTTGAAGTCGAACTTGCGACCTTTTTTACACCAACTACATCACAGCTAGCTGCACATGGAGATGCATTACTCATCACAGCATAATGCACACCAGAGTCAGGTACAATGTCTCTCAGAATAATGCAGGGGTTTTCCCCAGGAGCTAAGGAGACATGCAAGTCAGCCTGATGAAACCAACTAAGGATGCTGTCCCCCCTGCAGGAGATGTAAATTTTCCCTGCAGTGAGTCTTCCTTTGTAGTCAATCTGACCATTGAAATAACCTACAAGCTTAATAGGTTGTCTCCCATAGGCTAGTGGCCTTATGTCAGGCTTAAAAACATTTACCTTTCCATAAAGATTTTTGTCAAAGAAAGCTTTGGGTATTAAAGTGATTTTTGCCCCAGATCAAATAACATCTTGATTTCATAATTATCTATGCGCACCACATCAATAGCACTTTTACACTTTTTGTCATCAGATAAGGAAATTTCCCCACAATGTAAATCATCAGAGTCAGAATCAGAGTCCTCATCAATTCTTTTACTCGCCTATTCTCCTTATTTGTTTGAGACCTGCAAGCCTTCGAGTAATGCCCAACCTTACCGCAGTTTCTACATTTGGAAGATAAAGCAGGGCATGAACTATCATTGGCCAGATGGTCAGAAGCATTACAACGAAAGCATTTCAGTTTGGAACTAGTGGAGGGTCTCGAGAAATTAGAAGAAGAAGGAGTGAAGTTTGTTAGTTTCTTAGTAAATTTAGTTGTTGTTTTAGAGTCTGGTTTTTCAAGAGACTTTTTCTTATTGACAAATAGGACATTTTCTTCAGATGTTTCTTTTTCTTTCTTAAATACTTTTACACAGGCAAGAGAATGTTCTAACCTCTTGGCTATAGTAATGACCTCATTTAAATCTGGGTCGTCTTTTTGCCATAGCTCGTCCCTAATTTTTTCTAAACAACATCCTAACATGAATTGATCACGTATTCTTTCCTCCAAAGTACCTTCAAACTTACAAGTTGCAGCTAATTTGCGTACAGCTGTGACATAAGTTTCTATTGACTCATCATCTTTCTGCATGCGCCTACCAAGGTGGTACCTTTCTAAGATAGTACTCACCGTTGGTAGGTAATGCTTGTCTAGTTTTTTAAGATTAATCTCAAATTCATTAAAGCTGTCTGCTTCCTCAGTAGTCAACTCAGGCAAGTGTTCGAATACCTCTTGCCCTTCAGAGCCTAAGCAGTGCATTAAAAGCACAGACTTCCTTTCTGCAGAGAGAGATGTACCGCACACTCTCGCTTAGTTTAGAAATACCTTTTTCCATTTGGACCAGCGAATAGGTGGATCACCTGGTTTCAATAGGAAAAAAGGTGCAGCTGTAACGCTTTGCATTTTCTTCTTACAATGTAAAAAATATGTGAGCACAGAAAATAAAAAAATTAATCTCAGTGTAATAAGGTCAACTAATTAAAGGTTGAAGTCAATGCCAGCATAAATACACTGATGACCTCTTAGCGATGCAAAGTATTATGAAACACTAATAAGTGAATCAAAATATTTACTTTCATGGACCTGTAAAGAAATATGAAATGAGTTTTAACACATAACCCTTTAAAGAAAAAAAAATACATAAACTTGTAAAAACTACTAGTGTATAGTCCTGTAAGGAAAAGCATAAAAATTGTATTCAGTATCAGCGTTTCTATAAATAACTTATTAACAGGACTGAGTGTATCAGCGTAGACACACAAATAGAGCTGAGTGTATCAGCGTAGACACACATTGCCTTCAAATCCATCGACGTAAAGATTATGCAGTACATGGAAAACCAACAAGGTTCAAGGTTCAGTTCAAAATATTCGTGAATCTCCAAAATAAATATTGCTACCTTCTCTCGTTCTTCTCTTATTGAAGTCTGTAAGGAGAAAAGATATCCGGCAACCGGTGCGTCGTTGAGTAGACTTCGCTCCGACGCGGCGTTGTCAAGTAACGATAAGCGTTGCCATGGAAGAATCTTTGTCGCAACGTGACGTCGCTGGAGCGCATCTTAGAGCAGGTTGTTAAATAGAAACACACATAATTGAGCTAGAGGCTTTGTGGAAATGTGACGTCGTTGGAGTGCAGAGCAGATTGAAACGCAGCGTTCACGTAGAGCGTCAGGAACACAGCGTTCACGTAGAGCGAAAGATGTATGCGTGCATAGTGTAGCAACGCAATGACGACATAAGCTGAACTGCTTAAGCGTGACTGAACACGAGAGCAAAGGACGCGCGAGTGCAGGTTGTTATTGATTTTAAAAAAATACTTCTTTACAAGTTGTTACGCTCTCAGTTTTTCCTTCACAATACACATGTAAACTGCAAAATTCAATAGTCAATATCCTCTTTAAGCAAAACTGACTCTGCCGCTAGTCTTCAAATGTATAGCCAATATACACTTCAAACAAAAGCATCTCTGCCGCTAGTCTTCAGACGTTTAACAGCATACCACACACTTTCACGGAGTCAATGCGCTTTACAAGCAAAGCAAGTCTGCCGCATTTTCTTAAAGATAAGTAAACAAGTGGTCAGAACTTTTCAAGCCTTTTTCGCTCTAAAAATATTGTTCATAGACTTGGAATATTTTGAAGTAGAGCGCATGAAAAGTAAAAGCACCAAGAAAGGGCAAGAAAATTACTGAAAAGAATGTAAAATCTTCTTTTCTCACTGCCCAATATTAGATTTAAATTTGCAGCGCAAAGTACCTTAAGGTGAGGCTTGGTGTTGAGATCCTTTAGAGAGATTTTCTTTCAAAGTAGACCTTTTTCCTCTTCAACATAAATTTTGATAGTTGAAAGATAAGTCTTCACCAGTCCTCTTCGCCAATGTGAAGAAGTAGGAATTCAGGTAATGCAGATTGATGATATAAAGATTCTTTATTAACATCTCATGAAGAAAGGATCTCATCCACAAGAGACACAGGCAGTAACTGGCTCAGTACTGGCCCCAATTAGAATATCAACATAACTACATCATTACATTCTAAGGATAACATTATATAACCAGCAAGTCCCTCACACACAGAGATAGCACTATGAAGGATACCACAGACGTGTCTCGTGATTAAGTTGTTAAGAAATTTAGGGCTAGTGCAATGCAAAGCCTTGAAAATTATACATCCCGACTTGAACGCAGAGCGTTGCGCCATAGGTAGCCAATGTAGGGTGCGCAGTAACATCCTGGCAGACTGCCATCTCGGCTGCCTGTAAATCAATCACGCCGCCTGATTCTGAATTATTTGTAGGCGATTGACCAGGCCTAAGGGAAAGCCGGTGTACAAAGAGTTGGAAAAATCAAGGCGGGAAAGTACCTGCGCAATCACCACCTGGATCAAGGCTTGATGAGACAACAGGTAGGCAATCTTTCTTATTTTACGTAGTTGGAACAGAGAAGAAGAGACCACAGTGCCCACATGACCCCTCAGGGAGAGATCGGAATCTATGGTCACTCCAAGACTTTTCACTGATGGGGACGGAACAGGAGGGGAGCCTAATTCGCCCGGCCAGAAGTGAGGTCCCCAACTAATAAGACTCTTCCCAGGCAACACCAATTCGGTTTTCCCGGGATTAAGCTTCAGTTGGTTCTGATCCATCCAACCTTGAATATGCAGCATTGTAGATTGAAATTCAGCGGCTGCATTTTTGGAGTCTAGCTTAAAGACCAACTGAAGGTCATCAGCATAATTAAATACTGTTGCATTCCTAGCCTTGAGTGAGTGAATCAAGGGGCGGATATATAGATTGAACAGCAGTGGGGATAAGGATGAACCCTGAGGAACTCCACATGAGGTAGTCTGGTTAGGGGTTCCCTTGTCAGCGTTAGCTCTTAGTGAATCCATCACCGCCAGGATTACCGATTCTGTAGAGTGGGCAGGCTGGAAGCCGGCTTGGTTTGGTTCTAGATAGTTGGAGTTTTCAATAAACTTAGAAAGGCATCTAGCCACATGGGCCTCCAATATTTTTGAAAGGTAGGGAAGAAGCGAAATCGGGCGGTTGTTGGCAGAGACGGAGGGATCTGCTCCTGGTTTCTTGAGCAGGGGGACTAAGACGGCCTTTTTAAGAGCTGTAGGTACTTCCCCTTTACTCAGATTCATGAAGAAGGGGTAGGAGGCTGTGCGGTAAGGCCGAGAATACTTCCCTCAAAATAGGGTGGGGACAGCAGTCTTTGGGAGAGCCCGACTTGACTCAAGACATTAGTTCAAGTAGGGTATCAGGACCAATTTCCATGAGTTGAGCTATGGTAAATGGATTATCAGGGTTAACCCCTGGGAGTTCCTCATGCGCTACCGAGGGGATACTCGCCCTGATGATTTCAATTTTTTCCACAAAGAAGCTGTTCAGTGCATTACACCGCTCTTGAGTAGGGACCAAAAAAGGGGTGATTCTGTCTTCTCATTGAGGTCATTAACAATCCTGAAGATTTCTTTAGATTTATTGGGAGCAGCGAGCACCTTTGTGGAAAAGTATAGGATCTTCGCAGCCAATAGGGCTTTCTTGTAGTCCCTGCGAGCAGTGAGATAAAGTTGTCTTTCATCACTGGCATAACTATGCCTCCACTTCCTTTCTGACTGACGCAGAAGTAGTTTTTGTGATTTCAGGTCAGAAGTGAACCGGTGCACAGACATAATATCGAGTCCAAAATATCGTTTGGACATAATATCGTGTATTTAATATCGAGTGGACAAAATATCGACAGGACAGAATATCGACTACAAAAATATCGTTTTTAAGGTAAGTGAAGTAATATCGACTGTAAAAAATATAGATAGTTAAAATATCGAAGTATATAATATAGATAGTACAATATATCGAATTTATAATAATATATAATTATTTATAGTGTCTTTTTATGTTATTATATGTGTGAACATTGTGTATTTATGTTATAAATAATTATATTTAGCTAATTTTGTTTTAATAATTTTTGTGTAATTTTAATCTGTAGCGGGTTGTGGGTTTATAGGGGAATAGAGTGGGAAGTAATTTAATTATAATTAATTAAATATGTACATTTATTTATTGATAGTAATTAGTAATTAATTGCTAATTATTCATATTTGTTAATTAATTTAAATAAAATTGTTAATTAATTTAGAGTAATAGATTAATTGTTAATTATGTAAATTTAAATAATTTAATTCTGTAGTGGGTTGTGTGTTTATAGGGGAATAGGGTGGGAAGGTATTTATTTATAATTAATTAAATATGTAAATTTATTTATTGATAGTAAATAGTAATTAAGTTTTAATTAATTTATATTTGTTAAATAATTAATTTAAAATTGTTATTTAATTTATATTAATTGATTAATTGGTAATTTAATTTAGGCAGTGGGTAGTGGGTTTATAGGGGCATTGGGTGGAAATTAAATTAATAATTATTAATTAAATAATCAAACTACAATTTATTTATTTGCAAATAATTGTTATATTAGTTAAAGTTATAAAATATTAAATTGATAATGTATAATTAATTAGTATTAATAGGTGATTAATTTAAATATTTATTGTAACTTTTGTGTTTAAAATAAATTATTAATAGATCTTTTTTTGTAGATTTTTGAATAATATATGGATTATTTAATTTCCCTAATGTTGTATTCTCTGGAGTGGGAATAGTAATTTTAACCCCTACGCTATCCAACGCTTTCCCTACTGTTGCACCCACTGGAGTGGGAATAGTAATTTTTACCCCTACGCTATCCAACGCTTTCCCTACTGTTGCACCCACTGGAGTGGGAATAGTAATTTTTACCCCTACGCTATCCAACGCTTTCCCTACTGTTGCACCCACTGGAGTGGGAATAGTAATTTTAACCCCTACGCTATCCAACGCTTTCCCTACTGTTGCACCCACTGGAGTGGGAATAGTAATTTTAACCCCTACGCTATCCAACGCTTTCCCTACTGTTGCACCCACTGTAGTGGGAATAGTAATTTTAACCCCTACGCTATCCAACTCTTTCCCTACTGTTGCACTCACTGGAGTGGGAATAGTAATTTTAACCCCTACGCTATCCAACGCTTTCCCTACTGTTGCACCCACTGGAGTGGGAATAGTAATTTTAACCCCTACGCTATCCAACTCTTTCCCTACTGTTGCACCCACTGGAGTGGGAATAGTAATTTTAACCCCTACGCTATCCAACGCTTTCCCTACTGTTGCACCCACTGGAGTGGGAATAGTAATTTAAACCTCTACGCTATCCAACGTTTTCCCTACTGTTGCACCCACTGGAGTGGGAATAGTAATTTTAACCCCTACGCTATCCAACGGTTTCCCTACTGTTGCACCCACTGGAGTGGGAATAGTAATTTTAACCCCTACGCTATCCAACGTTTTCCCTACTGTTGCACCCACTGGAGTGGGAATAGTAATTTTAACCCCTACGCTATCCAACGCTTTCCCTACTGTTGCACTCTTTGGAGTGGGAATAGTAATTTTAACCCCTACGCTATCCAACGCTTTCTCTACTGTTGCACCCACTGGAGTGGGAATAGTAATTTTTATTCTTTTGTTATTGTAAGTTAATAATATTGGCTATTATTTAATTATATTTTGTTACTATATATATATGTTTTAAGAAATATGATTAAATAATTTTTATTTTGTTACTTTCATTAATTATTTAATTATCATTAGTTAAATTAACTATTCTTAAGTATATTTTTGTACTTAATTTTTAATATTAATTTAATTTAATAGTGTTTTTAGTAAAGTCGATATTTTTTACAACTATATTTTTGTAAACGATATTTTAAACTCGATATTTTTGTACTTACCTGTTTGTAGATAGAAACTCGATATTTTGTCAGTCGATATTTTTTACTCGATATTTTTGCTGGTCGATATTTTGGCATTCGATATTATTTCAGTGATCCAAGTGAACCATTTATGGGCTTCGGCCTGTCTCGCCCGGGAGAATTTAATAAGAGGGGCATGGATGTCACTAGCCGCTAGTAACCAGTTAGAGATACCCTTTTCCATAGAGTCGACATTAACATTAGTGTCAACAGAAGGGAGGGAGCTAGCTAAAGTAGCCATAAATTCCTGAGTAGCAAGTGTTTTCCATTTTCTAGTCATGCCTCCCGCGACCTTCAATGACTTAACCCTTCCATTAAAAGTAACTGTAAATTCGATTAAATGGTGATCCGACCAAATACATGGGGAGATGAGCGGGGGTGACAGTTCGATATTATACAACCATATTTGATCCAAGATATGGTCTTTTATGTGCATGGGAGCCGAGATATGTTGGACCAAGTTCAGGTTAGAAAGCGTTTCGGTCAGTTCTGCCGACTGAGTCCCTCCCCCTTCGTCGTTAAACCAGTAATTCAAGTCTCCAATGAGCATGACTCTAGCGTGGTTCATTGCGAGGTTGGCTATCTGTTCACTAAGAGAAAGGGGAAATGAGGGCATAGACTGGGGAGGGCGATACATGAGTACCAACGCCAGAGATCCAGAATTTGTATCAAAGTTGATTACCATATTCCCAGCCTCAGGAAGGATCAAAGAGTTCAACTTGTTGAACTTATGACATTTATTTATAATGGCAGCAACTCCCCCTCCCTTCTTCCCTGCCGGCCTATTGACTGATAGAATGTAATAATCAGTGGGAAGTGCAGCTAAGATGTCGGGTGGAGTCGAAAGTGAGCCAAGTCTCGGAGAGCAGCAGGATGTCGGGTTTCACTGACGTCAACAGTAAAAAATTATCAAGTTTATGCCTCACCAGTGAGCGGGTATTAAGATACATGACCCGAAGGGAAGTCGAGTTAGGTTTAGTTGGCGACTCCACGGTTTCCGACGAAAGAGCAGGGTAATCTACCTGTTCGTGGGAGATACCGTGCATCCCAATCCGGTCCATGATATCCAATGGTAGCCCGGATTCATATTGCTCAAGAGATTTAAGCTCATCTGAGTAATAAGCCATAATTTGACCAGGGTTTGTGGCCCCTGGGCCCGGGCTGGCGCGGTCGGGCGCAGACGGGCTTGCGTTTGGTGCGCCTACTGCGCGCGTCCGCTACGCTCCCACGTACTTATGCACATATGTGCGTGCTCTGACCCTGCCTTTAAGCTCCACCCCGCTCTGGTTGATTGGCTAAGGCTGCTGGGAGGGTGTCAGGCAGTGTAACAATTCAATTCTAGTGCCCCACGCGATTCGGTAAGTGAGTTTTAAAAACACAATATTTCAATCCCAGTAAAATTCCCACAGTATTTCTATCACAGTTCAGTTTTCAGATTTTAATTAGTGCAAACTGAGAGGACCGCGCGGCACCGAGTGTGTAGTAGCTGGCCCCTCGCGTTGTTCCTCCTTTTAAGGTCTGATCCCGCCTCTAAGCTCCGCCCCGCTCTGGCTGATTGGCTAAGGCCGCTGGCAGGGTGTCAGGCAATGTAACAATTAAATTCTAGTGCCCCAAGCGATTCGGTAAGTGAGTTTTCAAAACACAATATTTCAATCCCAGTAAAATTCCCACAGTATTTCTAACACAGTTCAGTTTTCAGATTTTAATTAGCGCAAACTGAGAGGACCGCGCGGCAGCGAGCGTTTAGTAGCTGGCCCCTCGCGTTGTTCCTCCTTTTAAGGTCTGACCCCGCCTCTAAGCTCCACCCCGCTCTGGCTGATTGGCTAAGGCCGCTGGGAGGGTGTCAGGCAGTGTAACAATTCAATTCTAGTGCCCCACGCGATTCGGTAAGTGAGTTTTAAAAACACAATATTTCAATCTCAGTAAAATTCCCACAGTATTTCTATCACAGTTCAGTTTTTAGATTTTAATTAGCGCAAACTGAGAGGACCGCGCGGCAGCGAGCGTGTAGTAGCTGGCCCCTCGCGTTGCTCCTCCTTTTAAAGTCTGACCCCGCCTCTAAGCTCCGCCCCGCTCTGGCTGATTGGCTAAGGCCGCTGGGAGGGTGTCGGCCAGTGTAACAATTCAATTCTAGTGCACCATCCGATTTGGTAAGTGAGTTTTAAAAACACAATATTTCAATCCCAGTAAAATTCCCACAGTATTTCTATCACAGTTCAGTTTTCAGATTTTAATTAGTGCAAACTGAGAGGACCACGCGCGAATGCCAAATACTGACACACCATTTTGGTAAAATTTGCCTATTCCTGGATCAAAGAACAGATCTTGTTGCATGCCATTAAGTGTAAATCATATTCTACTCCAGATAATTTCTCATTTAGAATTGTCTCCATCATGTCAGTATTGACAGCACAGTGCTGCAGAGACTTCATAGGACTGATCAACGACTTTGAGAGACAAGGGGCACCTACTGGCATCATTCAGCAGTCAAAACTAAATGTATTTTTAAGGATTAAGTGCACATCTTCCATTCTGTTGATCAGGTCAGGAGTTTCTACATTCAATAAGGTTGGAGGGCCGAGGTGGAGTAAGAAGCAGTACTCTTGATGGTATGGTGAGTGGAGGAAGTGGGGTTTTGATGTTTTTTTAATAGATCAATTGATTTGATTGAAATCAGTGTTAGAACATAAGAGATTATTAGACTGTGCAATGTTTTACTTGGTACTAGCCTGGGCCCAAGCAATTAGAATGAATTGTATTGCCCTCTGTTACCCCCAAATGCAGGTTCTGTGAGTGTCATGTCAAGGCAGTAACCCAGGAGGGAAATATGTGTATGGGGATTCGGGGTACGGCCATGCAAGAGTGGGTGAGCTGCTGCCTTGGAGGGAGCCTAGGATGGTTTGGGCTACAGGTTTGGCAATAGCAGGGGGAATTTAGGTCCACTTTGGGTTTGCAAAATACAGGTAGAAGGACAGGGATTGTGTAAGTTTTGTGTTAGATGCATGGTTGGAACATGCTGAACTCTGCCAGTTGCCACCTTTATGGATCCGCTTTCTGCTCAACAAATAGCATTTGCCTCATCCTTAGCATGTCCAGAGAAATACACTGGAAATCAAATGAACTTTTCCTCTTTTTTTGTCAAAACGCAAATTGCATGTAATGGCAAAGGTACAACACTTTTGATAGAATAAAGTTCTCCTTCATGCTATCTCATCTCACTTAGCCTACTTTTTATCCCAATTCAATTTTTTTTTAAGACAAACATGTTCAATACATATTGGGCTGTTTTACATCAAGGGAATCAAAAATTCGCCCAGTATGGCACCCTTTTAGAGTCTGTGCTGACCACCAGGGAGACTGCTGTCACGTTTTTCCCAGAATTATGTGAAATTCTGAAAGACTCGATATCGTAGGCAGTAAATAACTGAACTATTATTTGATTTGGTAGTGCAACTTCATTGGTATTATGCTAATCATCAAAGGAAGCGATGACAACAATATTGGAAAATTACATATAATCCCTCAATTGCCACAGAGGCCCCATTAGTAGCTAGTCCTGGTGAGGAGCCTATGCAGAGAGGTAGTACCAGTTACAGTTTGACATTTGATGAAAGATAAAATTGAAGAAGAGAAAATTGGTAAATAGTGTGGAGGTATTGATCATGTTCTCAAGCAAAATCCTCATCTGCAAGAAAATGCTCCCATGCCCAGTATTGAGGAGTTGGCAGCAGTTGGGCACAAAATGCTATGAACCTATGCAGACTTTGCCCATATTTCATACCTATGTTGTTATTTTTGCTTAAATGGTATGTGCTTATATATGCTTTCCTAGGTTTTGAAGCCTCTGATCTCTTGATGAATAACACGTTTGCTCCAACTAAATGAGGTGCCCTTGTCTTTTAAAAAACAGAATAATGTATCTGTGCTGTGATTGGTGAACCACTAAGAACAGGGGATACTATGCATACATCTGCCTCTGTGGCATCTATCTTCTTCATCCCTGAATGTCAAGCAGAATTAAGACCTTATTAAGACAACTGTAAACTTAATGGACTGTACTAATAAGTATCTACACCAGCAATATTGTGACATACTAATATTGAGTAGAGGATATTGAGGGACAAAATATCGAATGGTAAGTGCATATAGGGAAGTATAGAATTACTATTCCTTACTCCACATCTCTACATCTTGAAGATATAAGTACTGCGTAGCTACATATATATATATATATATATATATATATATATATATATATATATATATATATATATATATATATATATATATATATATATATATATATATATATATATATATATGAACCTAGGCATAAAATATCTAGGCTCACTTACACATTGATAGTTTATTTTTGATATTCTGTCCTTGATATTCTGTCCCACTGATAATATTGATTTGATATTCAGAGGCACACCAACTTAATGCCATCACCATTCGCAATCAACACACATTACCTTTCATTTCCATCTTATTGGATCAACTGTGACAAGCAAAATGGTTTACAAACCTATATATTGCTTTCTAAACTAATTTGCTGGAGGTGCTTACAAATATGGTATTAATTAAGAATGGGGATGAATAAAAAACTGCTTATAACGCCAAATCAGTCTACTCTGAATATAGTTCAATACCATTTGGCTTAGCCAGTGTGCAAGCAGCCTATCTGTATAGAGTCAATGATATTTTATTAAACAGTCTTGATGTATTCAGAGTAGTGTATAAGGGGCCATAATACATTGTTCCCTGGGGGGCATAAGAGGCATGTGAACCAGCTGTGTGTGCCCCTGGGACACAATGGTATTAACGAAGGAATTGCAGACGCTTGCGTTTTCCCTTCTGTAATACTGATAGCACTGGTGAAAATGTTGCTCTGGCGCTATCTTCGCAAAAAGTATTGTCTCATTTAATTATGGGCATGGCCCATGCAAATGAGGGAGTCACTTTGACTCTGAGCCCATGCCGTATTATCGACGTGGGCATTTTAGGAGGTGCATTAAAAGTACTCCATGAAGAGGTGGCCCACTTTCAGTGCACCTTCTAACGGGAGCTTTCTGAGGAGAAGAAAGTGGGACCCATGGACCCTCCTGACATCCCCGTTCAGGCGGGTGCAGTCAGTCACTGCAGCCATCTGCAAAGGGATCTCTCCCCTCATGGAAGTGCAGGCGGCATACCATTCATCACTTAAATGTGCTGCGCTCAGGGCAACATGAGTTTGCGGCTGCCCCGAAAGCAGTGCATTCCCCATACAGCGGGAGTTCACTCCCATGGAAATATGGGCCCTAGATGATATTCTGGTCTTCTTTTCTACACTGACACAACAGGCAGCATGTTCAAGAAGTATTACAAAGACTCCAGATCCACTCTTCGTATGCTAAGTTTGCAAAATGCATGTTTGAAGCACAATCTCTAACACTCCTTTGGTATGCCATCTCCCACTCTGATACTGAAATGGATTCTGACAAATGCTAGCAGTACAACAATGACCTGTTTCTATCATGATCAAGCAACTCCAATGGCTCCTAGGCATTGCTAATTTTACCGTCAATATATTCATAGGTTGTCTGCTGTGGCATCACCCACAGTATCACTAGCCTGTAAAAGTAGGCCCTCTGGCTTAGCTCCAACACAACAAAAAGTATTTGACAGTCAGAAAATCTCCTTTTTGTCACTCCAATCCTGAGAAACCCAGAATTGTCTTCTTAATTAATTGTAGAGACAGATACCTTTGCTGGAGCAACTGGACCATGCTATCCAACAAGATGTCCATACCTTACAGTTGTCTTCCATTGCTTTTTATTCATGAACTTTAGCCACAACTACAGAATTATACAATTAACGACCAAGAGGTATTTGTAATTAAAGACTCATTTGCACATTAGTGGAATTACTTGGCAGGGACCCATATGAAGAGACTACATGGACTGACCACAAGAATTTAAAATTCTTGTGATCCATGCGCTGTGATAATGACTGCATGCATGTTGGATGCTTTTCTTTTTACGCTTTAATTGTTCCATTCATTCGCAGCCTGGAATGCGACATAGAAAGGAAGCCACATTATCACATACAGAAGATGCTCCAGAAACAGAGCATCCAGCTCCTCTCATTCATCTTGCTGTTCCAGCTCTGCTAACAGAAAATTAAGTTAGTCAAAACAGAACAATAAAAGATCCATAGTGATAAAAGGGCATCCAAACAAAAGGAATTGAATGCAAGGTTTACTGTTGAATGAGTATAGATTATATTGGTCTACCAAATCCTTACAAAGTAGTCTTAACTTGGTGTCATAAGTGCTCTATGGCTGGGCATCTTGGAATCACATGCACCAAAGATCTTGTTGTCCATTTTACTAAGTTGAGTCACTTCATACCTCTGCCTACTTTGCCTATCGTTCTTAGGTTGGATATTGTCGAAGGGATTTAGACTGCCTGGAGTGCCTTCAATCATTGTTATTGCTAGAGGGTCTCTCAGGATTGCAGTTAACAAGTCCAACAGTCATCATCATCAATCATATGGGAAACATAGGAGGGTTAGTGAGGCATTGGAACAATTCCTTTCTTGTTTTTAACCCAACATACTCAGGATTGGGCATGCTAGCTCCCTATCATATTTCTTATGTATAACAATTCCCTACACAGCTTATTGCACTCTTCTCCCTTTTACTGCTTGAATGGTTTTCATCCATACATGCCACGTGCAGATATTCCTAATTACTCTCTATGGTCTGTTTCTTCTGTTCCCTTTCTTGTGTCTATACATAAGGATATGGTTTCACAACTCAAAGATGCTGTTCACACTTCATGCATTCCAAAGCCACAAGCAAACAATTTACAAATAATCATCAATTTCCTGCTTCTTTCTCTTTAGTTGGATATTCTACATGGCTTTTTACAGATCATCCTCACCTTCTTCGGGTTTGGGCAAAGTCCATCCATGCTACGTGGTTTCTTTTCTCGTGCCTGCTGCGATTAATCCTGTTGCTGTGCTTTTAATATTGCCATCACATGGGCATATACATCCTGTGTTTCATGTTTCCTAGCTCTGTACATCTCTTCCTGTGCCTTTTCATTCCATCCCACCACATCCACCTTTAGAGGCTGATGATACCCCTGAATATCAGGTTCCTGCTATTTTTTAATCATTTATGGTGTTAGCACCAGTATCTCATTCATTGGAAGGATTAGGGTTTCTCTTGTAATTCCTGAGAACCACAACATTTGTTCATGCCCCTTTGCCTGGTTTGCTTGTCCCATCAAAAGCTCTCTTTCAAATCTGGGAGAGGGGATAGGTCTTTAAAATGGAGGGCATGTTCAAGAGTTACCAGAGGGTTTCTAGGAACCCCAGGCTTGGCAGAAAGTTGCAGCCTGATTTTATGTCAAGACACGAGGCTAGCATTATGCATTTTAACTTTTATTTACTCCTTCTGAGCAGCAAACTATTAAAAGCTTTCAATTAGACTTTGAACCATGTAAAAAGAATGTTCAGTCCCATATAAACTGCTTGACCTCCATCTCCCTCCTCTTTTATTTGCTGCTTCTGAGCAGAGGAATATATGAACATTTTTCAGATGTGTGATACATGGTTGTGGGGCTTTATTGATATTTTGTATGTTATTTATCGGTATTGAATATGGTGTGTATGGGGTTCTAGGAAATGTTTTATGTTTAAATAGTAGTGTTTTCAGTGTTTTATATATTTGTAGTGAAACATCCCATTTACAAGGTCATGCGTGTTGGCAATTTAGTAATTGAGGCAGGGTTTTATTAACGAAAATTGTAACCAGTAAATGTACCTGCTTAGCGGTCGTGCTTGAGCACAGACTATTATTGAAGTGCAAGAGCATAGCGCGAGTTGGAGCGTGGGGGCATCACATCAGAAATTCTTCTTTTGTTCGGCCACGCTCGAGCCAGAGCTTCCTTTCCCGACAGACGTGCTAGTAGTATCTTGGCTTGCGCACTGAAAGAAAGTTGTGTTGAGTTTACGTAGTGTTACGTCTGATGTTACACTCATTAAAGGGCAATTCAGCTTATTTCTGAAGCCAGTAGGCCTTATTTTACACATAAAGATTTGTTTTTACAGGAATTAGTGCTGCAAGGTTGTTTCTATGGCAACGGACCACTTTGTGTGTGTATTTGAGTGTCTGAAACGGCCAAATAGAGTTGACAGAAGTATTGTAAGGAGGACTTTAGGAAAGGAAAAGCAGAGGCTGTCAATCAGGAGTAATTAATTCGGAAAATTGTATCTAAAGAGATACAGGTGACAGTACAAGAATCTGTAAGACAGGCTTTAGGTAAAAGGTGAAATAATGATGAGGAGGTATATTTTCTGTGTCCGAGGAGGAGGACCGGTATGAGGTGAGAAGTGCCTCTCAAAAAGGGATGGATGAATCAACAAGTGAGAATGGATCACAAAGCGGCACGCTAAGGAAAGGTACCCAATGCAGTGCAAGGAATAGGCAGCTTCACGTTTCTCACTCGCGCTGTGTCACGCGCGTCCACTGCCTGCTTCTGCTCGCGCTACCTCACGCGCTCTACGCAACAATGCTATGAAATAAGCCCACCGCCTCCTGAAACTCACGCTGTACTGTAACCTTGACAACAGCGTTGTCGGCCATTTTCAAGCTTTCGTCCTCTACTTCAGCGATAGGCACGCTTCACTGCCTACTATGTTCATCAACATATAACAACAAAGCTTCCATATTCATTTCCTCATCAGCGATAGACACGCTTTATTGTCTATCACAAATTCAGCTATAGGCACGCTTTTTTCACCAGCTTAATCCTTATAATAACAAAGCATTTGAAAATGCAAAAGTTTCTCTTCAGCGATAGACACGCTTTATTGCCTACCAAGTTTACCATTTTAACAAAGCATTTATAAACTCAAGGCTTTTTCTTTCATGGCATTTCTTCAATGATAAGCACGCTCATTTACAGTATCATAAAGCACTTATAAATGCAAGGCTTTCTTCTTTTATTTTTATTTTTTCTTTAAGAAACTTGTTTTTACCATGGCTTCTTCTCAACAATTTCAAACACCAGCTCCTTTTTTGCAAACTCCAGGAAAACCTCCTCTTATCTGGCGCAACTGGCTCAAAGGTTTTGAGAACTATTTGGTAGCCATTGACGCTACTAAATATGATCCTCCTCGCAAAGTTGCTATTCTCTACGGATGTTTGGGAGTTGCTGCTCAACAAGTTTTTGAAAACCTTCCTCATATTCCTTCTCCTTCTGGTGATTCTGGTGACAATTGGAACGTTTACCAAGAAGCCATTGCTCGACTAAATAAACAATATGACGATGAGCTTAGTATCGTCTTGGAACGTCATAACTTTTTCAAATGCAAACAAAGTATTGATGAGAGCGTAGAAGACTATATTGCTCAACTCAGAATTCTGGCCTCTACCTGTGACTTTGGTGCTAGTACAGATGCTTCCATCAGAGACCAGTTCATTTTTGCTTGTTTTTCTAAAAAGGTTCAGGAACGTTTGTTGAGTTGTAAAAATCCTTTTTTGTCAGAAACAATTGATATCGCAAAAGGAATTGAGCGAGCAACTTATTCCTCTAAAATTTTGCAAGAAAGCATCTCTCAACCTTATGTTCATTTGGTTGATCAAGCTTCAAATTTTACTTCTATTGACCTTGTTAACAATTCTTCAAGACAACAAAACAAGAAACCCCTCATTTGCTATAGATGTGGTTCAAGAAACCATCTTGGCAATTCTCCTTCTTGTCCTGCATCTGGAAAAAAATGTTCTTCTTGCAAGAAAATTGGTCATTTTCCATCTGTGTGCAGGAGTCGTAAAAAATTCACTGGAGTTAATAATATTGAATTTCAAGAAAATTTAGATTCTTGCTCTACCAGACTTAATGATGTTATGTTGTCTATTGAATGTGATTCTGTTGAATTTTTTTAACATTAAGGCTCCCTTGTGCGAATTAGTGGTTGGTACAATTCCAATTAAAGTCAAAGCTGATTCTGGTTCCCCTATCACCATTTTATCTGATCTCACATTTTATTCTAATTGGGGTGAAAAAGTTGTCCTTTCCAAATCTGACGTCAATCCAAAGGCTTTTGGCGAGAAGGACATTGACATGCTGGGTTTCTTTTAATCAAATATTGCTTGTCTTGGCAGATACACTTTCACGAAAGTCTATGTCGCTCTTAAGGGCAGAGATATTTTAGGTTGGTTTGACCTAGCCAGAATGGGTTTGATCCTCAAACCCGGCTCAGATCAACCTATTGCTTTAGGTGATATTCCTCATGACTACTACACTAGCCATGATTCTGGGAACTTTAATGTTTCAGATCTTTCTTTTCCTATAGTCAAAATGGACAATTTATTAACTTCTTTTCCAAACTTATTTAAGGATAAGGTCGGTACAGTTCTTGGTTTCAAACATGAAATTAGACTCAAACCCAATGCTCAACCTGTTATTCACAAGGTTCGTTCTCTTCCTTTGAGCGCAAGAGATGAACTAAAAGGGGTTTTGAAAAATTTATGCGATGAAGGAATCATCGCACCTTGTGATTCCTCAGAATGGGTTTCCCCAATAGTTTTAGTTCGCAAAAAAACTGGGGAGGTGAGATTGTGTGCTGATTTACACTCACTGAATAATAACATCATCGTGGATTGTCATCCACTTCCCAAAATTCATGACCTATTGGCTAACTTGGGTGGGGCTAAATTTTTCTCCCTCCTGGACCTTAGGTCCGCTTATCACCAAATTCCCTTATCCCTTAAATCTCAAGAATTAACAACCTTTGTTACTCCCTTTGGTGCTTTTAAGTACCTTAGGCTTCCCTTTGGTTTGGCCTCGGCAGCCAACATTTTTCAAAAACTGATGGATAATTTATTCCAAGACATTCCTGGCGTGCAAGCGTATCAGGACGATATTTTGATTTACGCTAACAATATTTCTCAACATAATCACATGCTTAACACCGTTTTACAAGTTCTGGAAAAAGCTGGTATGACTGTTAGGCATGACAAATGTGAGTTTGGAGTTCAAGAACTGGATTATTTGGGTCATTGTCTCTCTCCCAATGGCATTAAACCTAAATTCTCCTTAATAAAAGCAATCAGAGACGCCACACCCCCCAAGGACAGAGATGCTCTTCGCTCCTTTCTGGGTCTATCGGAATACTACGCCAGGTTTGTGCATGGTTATGCACAGATTGTTAAACCGTTGAGAGTGCTCTTAAGGAAGGGAGTGAAGTTCGTTTGGTCTGATGACTTGCAAAAAGTTTTTGATCAAGTTAAAAAGATCATTGAGAACTCACCTGCTTTGCATCCTTTTTCGGACGGCTCGAAGTGTTTTATCACTGTTGATGCCAGTCTTACTGGTTTGGGTGCCATTTTGGGACAATGGGTCGAGGGCAAAGAACATACGGTTGCCTTTGCATCCAGAACTCTTCTTTCTGCTGAAACTCGATACAGTACGATTGAAAGAGAAGCCCTGGCTTGCGTTTGGGCTATTCAAAAATTCAAATCTTACATTTGGGGTCGTGAGTTTGAGATTTACACAGATCACAAGCCTCTCATGCACATTCTTGCCAACAGTACCTCCAATAGGGCTTCTGCCAGACTTGTTCGCCTTCTCTCCAAACTTCACGAATTTCATTTTGTTATCAAGCATATCACCGGGGGCAAGAACTTCAGCGCCGATTGCCTCTCAAGAATGTCTTTGACTGATGATTCCGTTGTTGATGATGACATTGAGTGTGTTGTTGCCACCATTGATGCTATTGCTGAATGTCAACCTATTTCTGAGGCTCAATGGAATTTAGCTTATAAAGATGATGTTATTCTTTCTAAAGTTAAAGAATTTATTGTCAACAAATGGCCTGAACGCAGAACTCTGTCTTCTGATTTAAAAGGTTTTGCAAATGTGTTTGAGGAACTTTCTTTAGTTAATAACATGGTTATGCGCAATGATTTATTTGTTCCTCCTCAGTCACTACGTGATCATATTATTCGTTCTGCTCATCAAGGTCACCTTGGTATTGTCAAAACTTGCCAACCCATCAAACAATTTTACTGGTGGCCTTCCATGGATTCTCACATTAGAAGGATGATCGATAATTGTTCACAATGTATACCTTCTGACAAACATTGGAAAACTCTTTCCACTCCTTTATGTCCTGTTCCCCTACCAGCTGGTCCATGGGACAAAGTGGCTTTGGATTTTTCTGGTCCATATGATGTTTTACCAATTGAGAACAAGTATTTAATTCTTCTTGTTGATTACTATACCAATTGACTTTATTACACCTTTTGCAATTCTGCTTCTACTGACAATGCTGTTAAATTTTTACAATCTGTGTGTGATGTTGAGGGCTTTCCTAAAACCATCGTTACCGACAATGGTACTCATTTTGTTTCACAAAAAATGTGCTCTTTTCTCAAAAGTCATGATATTTCTCACTACAAAGTTGCTTTGTATTCACCCTCTTCCAATGGTTTGGTTGAGAGGTGTAATCGTATTATTAAGGAGGGTATACAAACCGCAATTTCTTCTAGGCTTGATCCCTTGCCTTTTGTTCATGACAAAGTGTGGGCCTACAATACCTCTCCTCACTCTACAACTGGTGTGGCACCTTTTACTCTACTAGAAAAAGAATAGTTCATTCGTTCCTCAATCCTAGTTGGTTACATAAGGATTGTAATTCGTCTGATAATTATTTTTCTGTTCAGGAACATGTGTACGCTAAACAATCCTCCATGAAATCTCGTTTTGATAGAGGCAAACATTCTTTTGATCAGCCCTTGCAAAAAGGGGACATGGTCCTCATTAAGAATCCCAAAAGGGTTTTAAAAGGAAAGTCTAAATTCTCTTCTCCTAATTTGGTCACTCAAGTCAGCAAAGCTTCAGCTCTTCTTGATGACAAGGGATGGTGGAACAAGTGGGTTCTTGTTAAGGTTTCTCCACTTCAGGCCCATGTCATCAAGGAGCATGCCACTTCAGAGTCTGAGCACTGTGATTGGTTTGATTTGACTTATGAACAACCCTCCACTTCCATTCCCGTTTTTGAAACCTCCACGTCTTTCCAACCCGTGGTTTCTGATGAACAACCCTCCTCTTCCATTCACGTTTTTGAAACTTCCACGTCTTCCCAACCCGTGGTTCCTGAGCTTCCTTTTTTCTCTTCGGAAGCGTGTCCTGCTTCTTCTGCTGCTTCACAATCTGTTGTCCCTGGCAATTTGTCTTTACCAAATGTTACAGTTCTCAAGGAAACTCCTGAGGTGGCATTCAAAAGAGCTTTTCGTCTAAAGCAGTTGTCTTGCAGATTGAGAGACTATGTTTTGGAGTAGCTTTTTATTTTCAAATGTTTGTTTCCTTTGTTACCCTTTCTAGAGGGGAAGATGTTATATATTCATTATTCCTTTTCCTTGTCCCTTGCCTTTCCCTGCTCTCTCGTGCTTGCAAGCACGAGAGATCTTCCTTCATCTGTGTTCTTGAATGCTGCCTTTCAGACGTTGGCCTCTTCACGACTGGACGGCTCAGGTTGTGGGTGTATCGGATTGAATAACAACTGTAATAAACCTACGTTTGAACCTCTACAAATCTCCAGTTATTACTTAACAATTGGTGACCAATCATATTTATGATTATATTAAATCTAGATTGCGTAAATCTTTGGAGAAGAATGAAAGGAATGTAATGCAGGCAGAATGTTCCAGGCCTTTAATTGATGAGAAGGTGACTATGGCACCAAATTTGGATCCAGAGCTCTTCACATATTTGTTTTTAAACGGGCAAGGATCCCAGGAAGGGATTAGAAAATTCCCTGAAGTAATGCCAAGATAGAGTAATTGATCTACTTGGACCACTGGCTAAAATATTTGATGCAGTGGAAGAGTCACTTTTGAAAGGTTTACGCATTAACCCAAAGCTAAGTGATTTGGCAAATGAGGAATCTAGCGAGGATGCACATGCCTTGCTCTATTGGGAAGGAATGGTGAAGTCTCTGTCAAAGTATGTTCTAACCTTCATATGTTTAAACCTGGCACAATACATAATGCTGTAGAGTCTTCTCTAAAAGCAATTTTCATGGAAGGGCTGATAGTAACGGTACCCTACTGGTTGAGCTGGCTATAGATCACAAGTTCAGGCCCAGGGTACATGGTATTACAGGGAAACCAAGTAGGATTCCAATTTTATCCCCAAAGAGAGAGAGGACGAGTTCATTCTAGCAGAGGATGGGGTCAAAATCAAGGCCAAAATCATAGTGAGTGCAAGGATTTCTTCTGGTTCTACCCCGCCAGGTGTAGGAGGAAGATTACGATTTTTCAAGGGCCATTGTAAGGCAGTGACACAGGATGGTTGGGTGTTAAAGACTATAGAAGGATATTGAATAGAGTTAGAAACAGAACCAGTGCAACTGAGAGAGCCAAACTAATTGGTGTTCCAAAAAGATTTGAAATAAATAGTGCAAGAGAAGGTAATACAGGGGATGAGAAAGGATGTAAATGTAAAAATAGTAGAGCATGAAACTGTTTTGTAAGTACCTTGTTTCTAGTAGAAAAAAGGACAAGGGATGGAGGCCGTTGATAAATTTAAGGGAATTTGAATCAGTGTGTGACGTATCATCATTTCAAGAAGGTATGCATCTTTTGCAAGATTTGCTAAAGGATCACGATTGGATGGTGCAGTTGGATCTCAGGAATGCATACTTCATAATTCCAGTAACAAGGTAGAATCGGAGGTATCTACAGTTCAGGTCAGGCGAGGACAACTGTATCAGTTTCAGAGTCTTACAAAAGGGGGTGGTGATGGACTGAGCATCTGAGCCAATCAAACACTCACACCCAGTCAACAGATCTGGGTTTAATCAATCACTGTTCTTTAGCCCACTCTGCCACCCCAGTTCCGACATGGCCATATGCAAATCAGTCTGACCCTGTGCCTCATGGGAATAGTCCAGCCCGAACTGCCAAGCCATGCCTTCCCTGGACCGGAAACAAGCTTCTGTGGACCGGTTTCTGGCATTTCAGCCGTCTTCAGCTCGGCTTGCTTGAATCCAGTGGCAAAGTGAGCAAGGGACTCACGTCTGAGCATACCCTGCCAACTTATGGCGAACAAAGTGGTACAAAAGGGGGTGGTGATGGACTGAGCATCTGAACCGAAAAAAACACTCACACCCAGTTGTTTCGCTTTGTTCGCCCTAAGTTGGCAGGGTATGCTCAGACGTGAGTCCCTTGCTCACTTGGCCACTGGATTCAAGATAGCCTGGCTGATGAGGATTATGAATCCGAAACCATTCCCAGGATGATTGTTTCCGGTCCAGGGAAGACATGGCTTGGCAGTTCGGGCTGGACTGTTCCCATGAGGCACAGGGTCAGACTGATTTGTATATGGCCATGTCTGAACTGGGGTGGCTGAGTGAGCTAAAGAATGGTGATGGATTAAACCCAGATCAGTTGACTAGGGATGAGTGTTTGATTCGCTCAAACTCTCCGTCTATCATCCCCTTTTGTTTTGCTTTGTTCGCCCTAAGTTGGCAGGGTATGCTCAGACGTGAGTCCCTTGCTCACTTGGTCACAAGATTCAAGATAGCCTGGCTGATGAGGATTATGAATCCGAAACCGGTCCCAGAATGCTTGTTTCCGGTCCAGGGAAGACATGGCTTGGCAGTTTGGGCTGGACTGTTCCCATGAGGCACAGGGTCAGACAGATTTGCATATGGCCATGTCTGAACTGGGGTGGCTGAGTGAGCTAAAGAATGGTGATGGATTAAACCCAGATCAGTTGACTAGGGGTGAGTGTTTGATTCACTCAAACACTCTGTCTATCATCCCCTTTTGTTTCGCTTTGTTCGCCCTAAGTTGGCAGGGTATGCTCAGACGTGAGTCCCTTGCTCACTTGGCCACTGGATTCAAGATAGCCTGGCTGATGAGGATTATGAATCCGAAACCGGTCCCAGGATGCTTGTTTCCGGTCCAGCGAAGACATGTCTTGGCAGTTCGGGCTGGACTGTTCCCATGAGGCACAGGGTCAGACTGATTTGCATATGGTCATGTCTGAACTGGGGTGGCTGAGTGAGCTAAAGAATGGTGATGGATTAAACCCAGATCAGTTGACTGGGGGTGAGTGTTTGATTCGCTCAAACGCTCCGTCTATCATCCACTTTTGTTTCGCTTTGTTCGCCCTAAATTGGCAGGGTATGCTCAGACGTGAGTCCCTTGCTCACTTGGCCACTGGATTCAAGATAGCCTGGCTGATTAGGATTATGAATCTGAAACCAGTCCCAGGATGCTTGTTTCCGGTCCAGGGAAGACATGGCTTGGCAGTTCGGGCTGGACTGTTCCCATTAGGCACAGGGTCAGACTGATTTGCATATGGCTATGTCTGAACTGGGGTGGCTGAGTGAGCTAAAGAATGGTGATGGATTAAACCCAGATCAGTTGACTGGGGGTGAGTGTTTGATTCGCTCAAACGCTCCGTCTATCATCCCCTTTTGTTTCGCTTTGTTCGCCCTAAGTTGGCAGGGTATGCTCAGACGTGAGTCCCTTGCTCACTTGGCCACTGGATTCAAGATAACCTGGCTGGTGAGGATTATGAATCTGAAACCGGTCCCAGGATGCTTGTTTACGGTCCAGGGAAGACATGGCTTGGCAGTTCGGGCTGGACTTTTCCCATGAGGCACAGGGTCAGACTGATTTGCATATGGCCATGTCTGAACTGGGGTGGCTGAGTGAGCTAAAGAATGGTGATGGATTAAACCCAGATCAGTTGACTGGGGGTGAGTGTTTGATTCGCTCAAACGCTCCGTCTATCATCCCCTTTTGTTTCGCTTTGTTCGCCCTAAGTTGGCAGGGTATGCTCAGACCAACTTGGTGTTTCAGAAAGGTAATGAGACCGGTGGTTGGTTTTATCAGAGAGAGAGGAGTAATTTATCTAGACAATATATTGATAATGAATCAGGAGGTAGAAAAAACTGAAGGAACAGTTGGGAATGGTGGAGTATGGTAGAAAAATTTGGATTCGTAGTAAATCAGGAAAAGCCTGTTTTGACTCTAACACAGTATTTGGAATTCTAGTGGTTCATAGGGAGGAAAAAAGCATGAGGTACAAAAAATGTCGAAGAAACAAGAAGTAAAGTTGAGAGAGTTGGCTTGAGTGATTCGCTATTGTCTTTATCAATATAATCGTTTTTTTCAGGTCATTTGCATATAGGGCCCTGCAGCGTTTAAAGATTAGAGGTTTGTGGTAGAGGGACTTGGTGTTTCTATCTGGGGAAGCTAGAGAAGAGTTGATTTGGTGGAAGGAGAATTTGGAGGCCCTGAATGATTAGTCAATTTTTGGAACAAGACTAGATTTTGCATTGGAGACGGATGCAAGCAACTTAGGTTGGGATACAGCTTGGAGACCGGGGGAGTTTGGACTCCGTTGAAAAAGGAGAATCACATACATTGTTTGGAGATGCAAGCAGGTTTGTTTGCCTTGCAGAGTTTCAGGACTGACTTGAGAGGGAGATCTGTTTTGTTGAGAATGGATAATGTGACGACTGTTGGGTACATAAACAGGTTAGGAGGAAGCAGGCCCAAGGACTATCACAATTAGCAAAGGAAATGTGTGAATTCTGTTTGGAGTACAAAATAAACTTGGAGCAGGGGACTTGCCAGGACTGCAGAATTTGATAGCAGATTGGAATTCACAAATGTGACAGATTACAGTGATTGGAATTTACAAGAGGATGTTTTCCACAGTAAAGTGGAGATGATCGGCCCTTTGGAAGTGGATCTCTTTATATCCAGGCTAAACTTTCAGTTGCCAAATTATGTCAGCTGGAGGCCGGATCCGGGAGCAATAGCAGTAAATGCTTTTATGCAGAACTGGAAGGAAATGAGGGGTTATGCCTTTCGCCCATTCTCAAAGATTCCAAGAGTGTTATAACAGGTATGGAGGAAGAAGTGTTGAATGATGTTATTTACACTCTTTTGGAGAACTCAGCTGTGGTTTCTGACAGTGCTGAAAATGGCAGTGGAGGAACCAGTTTTGATCATGTCTTGCAAAGGACCATTTTTGGGCATAGAAGGCAAGGAACATTAATTGGTAGAGTCAGGTTTTCTCAACCTTTTGGTATGGAGGATATCAGGTTTTCTGGAAGATTCACAGAACCTTAGAGTATTGCTGCAAGATTACTCGATGAATCATGAATACCAGGTACAAAAAACGGTACAAAGGAGCATGGGAGGTATGGTTACTTTGGTGCATGGAAAGGGATTTGGATCCTGTGAAGGCAGATGATGTAGATGTGGCAAATTTCCTTGCATGTTTATTTGATAAAGTTATGTCACATAGGACAGTGTGTTGTTACAGATGAGCAGTGGCAGCTGGCCAGTCACTTCAGCAGGGTATATCAGTTGGTAGAAGTCCTTTGGTATGCAGGGGGATGAAAGAGATTTGGTTGAGGAGTGCCCCCTAACCTGAAGTATCAGACCATATAGAACGTAGATTTGGTTCTACACTGGCCAGCTAGTAGATATTTAACAGTGAGAGAATTGTCTGGCAGTTGGCTACATTACTTTGCCTAATTTCTTTCCGTAGAGTTTTGGATGGGAGGGTCCAAGAGATGTCGCACAGGGTTTTCCAACCAAATGCTGTGTTTTTTTTAGGTTTGCAGATAGACTAAAACTTTGTTTGGGTCTATTTCCTATTCAGTTTTTGATGTCTCACCTAATTTATGTGTGGTGTGATTTTTGAAAGAGTACAAGAGTAGGATGTTGGATAATAGAGGTGCAGGAGTTGACCAACTGTTAATCTCTTGTTGTATATGAATTTAGGACACTAGTGTAATTTTCCCGATTCATTCCCATATATAGGTATAAATCACCCTATCCTTATATAGGCATAGAAATCATAACCATATTTTGACTTAGCCTATGCAGTCCAAATACGGCATGGCTACTTCCACTAGTTCTGAAAATCTACAACGATTTCTTGGAAAAATCCGCCTTCAGCAGTCAGGGACTTCCCCTTGCTTGAATATTGATTTAACCAACAACTCATGGAGTTTTCAAAGAACTTTGATGACGTTATTATGTCCAACCTTACGTCAAACTCGGCACCTTCAAGGTATAAATATGTCCACACTTGCCCAGGCAAACACACAGTGGTTTGGAGCAGTTCGACTATCTACCTACACGACACAGCTCCCCGCAGCAAGAGCCGAAGGAAGCCGACCCTCCAGCAGACGCAGTGAGAGAGAGACGCTGTCTTTTCTCTTGCTGAGAAATCCAGCTCCAGTGTTTCCAAGCTACCCTTGTGGGTTGTTGGGAAATCGAGTCCTGAGAGAGGGATTGGTGTCACTACAACGCATGCTTTTACATCGCATGCCTTTACAACGTGGTTTTTACCACGCAGTCCATTACAACGCATAATGCTTTTAGGTGCTGGATAGTGAATTATTTAATTTACTATTCCAACTCCAGTCCCCGTGGATAGCAGGGAAGGTGTTGGATAGTAAATTAAATATATTCCCTATCCTAGAGCGCCCCCCAGCGCAATGCGTTGTAATGGTTTGCGTTGTAATGGTTGCGATGTAATGGTAGTGCGTTGTAAAAAATGCGTTGTAAGTGATGTTCCCCTGAGAGAGAGATACCAGACCTCCTTCATTCTAAAACCAAGGTACGGAGCTGATTAGACCCTTAGAGAATTCTTGGATTGGTTCTTGGCAAGAGAATACTGAAACTAAGCTACACCTTACTTACCTAGGTTAGGTACACCGAGGTAGGAGTATTTTAGAAGCACCAGTTGAGTACTTTTTAGTCTTTATTTATTAATGTATGTATTCTATGTATTTTATGGCTTAGAAACCATATCATGCTTTTACAGTATTATTTTATAATACTCTTCGTACTGTACGCATTGTACTTTGCAACCAGTATTACGATTGTAGCAGTTAATTTCCTCTGCATGAGAAAGAAGACTGTTCAATAAATACTTTTTATTGAAAACGCCCGTCTCTCTATTTCTCTGCACCTCTGGTGAAACGAAGCATGCACGATTGACTGAGTGAAATAACTATCTATTGTTTCCGTGACTCTAGAGATACATTTCTTATTCTTGGGAAACAAAGTCGTCATGTTTATGCTGTTGTCAGAAACTAATCCCTTCTTGTTCATTCGTGAAAGTTTCTAGTGACCTCTGAGCTAGCTTGCATTAAGTCTAATATATTCGATAGAGACCTAGTAGACCTCAGTCCTACGTCAAATCTATAGTATATGTTATTCCAATGCACAGAGCCTATTGGGAATATAGGAACTACACTACATGGCGCCCAACATTTGGTAAGGCGATAATTTAATGCTAGATACTAGGGTAACTCAGTCGTGCTTTTCACACGGACCCCTTTTTCCCGTAAAAACTCCAAAAGACGTCTGGAGTGGGTAAAAGGATATAATATCCGCCATAACTGAGTAGGACGAAAATCCTATGTATTAGTTTTTTGGTTTGTTCAACGTTGAAGGATACAGTGTTCCAAAAACATTGTGCACCTTATCTTTCTTTCCTTGAAACTTGCTCTGCAAACTTGTGGTCAACAAAATGTCAGAGAGTGACGACGAAAGGGAGAGAGCTGCAGCAGCAGCTTAGGCAGTTTTAGACGACACAAGTCTCCAACAAAATGAACCAGATGATATAATCATTGAGAGGTGGTAAAGTAATATTGGTTATAGAGGCACATGAATATCAGCAGACAGAGGTATTCTATTCATGGATTCTGTTTCCTGCAGCAAATCCGGTAACACACGAGTTCCACTACTACAAAGTAGAGGAATCTTCAGTGGAATACGTTCCTTTCGAGGACGTTGAAATTCCACTAACTTACCAAGAGCATCAGCTCTCGTTTAAAGGTGCCCTACAACATCAAAATCACATTACCATGCTCGGTCCACTAGGTAGATCAGGAGCAACATGGCCGGTATTAGCCAGCTATACACCACATACTGCCATTGAACAAATGACAGGTCCAGAACTATTAGCTCAGCTAAAACAATTAACTAAAATACATAGACAATTGGTTCAATATGTCATGCAGACTTTAACAGTCCAACCTGCTATAAGGATTCCACAGCACACCCCTCATCAGGGGAACACAAACAAAATTACACCACAGACTATACAATCAGTCATTGGTAAATTGCCCGCAAAAAGGGAACAAATTCCGTTCTGGTTAGCTCACAAAATTACTCAAATAGAGGCAGTATGTCCCGATAGTACACCTCATGAGAAACACAGGATTCTGACAATCTGTTTACCAATGGGGATTGCACCACACGTAGGGGACTGCGACACTTGGGGTACAGTCTTTGCTTTAATCTACACAAAAACACATGGTGTTCCGTCTATGGTGGTAATACCAGACTTCCTAAGACAGATTCAAAATGAATACAGACCAGAACATGCCTTAAATCTTGGTATGAAGTTACTAAAAGATTTCAAACAGGTCTCGGCTATACTATTAGCTAACATCAAAGGTGAAGCAGCATCCGTGGCAATCCGCCAAAAACTAAAAGAAACTGATATAACAGAGCAACCATATGAACTTGCAAAAATTATTGAAAAATCCTATGAAGAACTAGGAAGAGATAGTTTGGGGGGAAACCAGTAAAACCCGAACTAACAGAAAATCCTGAAAAAGTTTTTATTAAAAATAATCTCACTACTCCAAAAAAGAAGTGAGAAAACACTAAACAGACGCTTCCTAAAGAGAAACGCTCTCAGTCCAGAGGAAGGTCTCCTCAAAAGGAGCCCTCTGAAAAGAGGTATAACCTCAGAAATAGGGATAATTTGAGAAAACCTGATCGATATAAAGATATTGATACAAGTTCCTCTCATACCTTTCAGACTTCCTCGCAGAAATCCAAAAGAAGAGGACGATCAGAACAAAAGGAAGAACGCGTAAAGTCCAAAGGCGAACAGCACGTTCCGAAAAATAAGAAGACCCAATTCACCAAAAAGAAGGTAGCAAGTCTAAAGATCAGACATGCCGAGGATCTTGAGGACACAACTCAAGAATGGGGAGTGGGCCCAGACAATGCTAGACAGCGCAGCAGATGTCACCATAGCTCGCAAGATCCTGAAGGATCATCTGGAGACAGTGGACTTGAATGAATGCATTCAAGTTGAAACTGCAGGCACCAGGGTTAGTGTACCCCATAAGTTATATGAATTAACACTCCGGATGGAGGGGGACATAACTAGGAAAATAAAAGAACTCTTTTGGGAGAAGCTCTCTAAGGGTTATGACATTCTTCTGGCTGAACAAGACTGGCCATCTGAATTTGTCAGGGAGTGCCCACATGGCGAAGAGATAATTATGCCAGCCTTCTCTAATCACATTCCAATTCATAAAAAAATACACCTATGCCAGAAAATGGGCTGTAGCCCAGGCTCCAGCATTATACAAAAATCACGTAGGATGGGCTGAGGACTCTCCTCACCAGAAAATCCAGTTAAAAAATCAACCTACTGCACAGAGGCAGTATCCAGTTAAGCAAGAAGCTAAAAACAGGTCAGGGAGATCTTAGATCAACTTGAATACCAAGGGGTGATTGAAACATGCACCTCATCTATGAACAATCCTTTGTTTCCTGTCTCCAAACCAGACAATTCATACTGTCTAGTTTTGGACTATAGACATTTAAACACTTGTTGCAAAACTTTTGCAGTACAAAATGCACACAGTGCAGCACTGATGAATAACATAGTGCGGAAAAAATATAAAACCACATTAGATAATTCTAATGGTTTCTTCCTTCAAAACATTGCACCAGAAAGTAGGTACTTGACCGCTTTCTCAATAATGGGGACACAAAGACAATTTTGCCGTCTCCCCCAGAGATTCAAGAATAGTCCAGGGTTATTTTCAGCCAGAGTAACAGAGTTACTACAAACGTACGATGATGAGGCATTATCTTATGTCGACGACCTCTATCTCACAGACGATGATTTGGACGTGCACTTGAAAAGAGTGAACACCATAATACTTGGGTTCGCTTCTGAAGGGTACAAATTCAATTTTAAGAAATCACGAATTGCCCATCTCAACGTCCTGTTCTTAGGCTACGAATTATCAAGTGAAGGCAAAAGCCTGGCAGCCAACTTTCTGGAGAAATGTGCGCTGCTCCAACCTCCAAAAACGCTGAAAAACTTACAGTCAATTCTAGGTTTCCTGAATTTTGGAAGAACTTACGTTCTAAATTACGCAGAAAGGGTTAAACCTCTCTACAAACTAATAAAACCTGATTTCAAATCAACTACTTGGACTCAAAAACACAGAAATTTTGCGTTCAGTGCAAACAGACATGTTAGCAAAAACACAATTACAGACACGCAACAACGTACGCGACCTTGTGATTCGGATCATCCCAGGGAGATGCGGATTCACATACCTAACCTTTAAAGAAGGTGAAAAGGTACCAATAGCTTACAAATCACACATGTACACAAAGGCTGAAATGAAATTCACTTCAACAGAAAAGATTCTGACAGCGGTTCAATCTGCAGTAGCAAAAGAGAGAGCTCTTGCGCAGGGTAAACACATAATGATCGTTACACCTGTACCTGCCTTAGAGGCAGTACCAAAAGCGAGCATTCCAAATGCTAAGGCTTTACATCCGAAATGGATCCAATGGGTTAATTCTCTTGCTGCAACCGACGTTGAATACGTTTTTGACCCCTACTTAAAGACACAAACATTTCTACAATACGAACACGAATGTCCTCTGCCAACCGAGATTCTGCCTCTAGAACATTACGGATGTATAATTTATACTGACGGATCAGCACAGCCCGCAATTTGGGGTAAACGAGCCTATAGTGCTGCGTGCGCGATTGTTAAAGGTCGCTGGCGCGAAGGTAAATTTAGACCAATGGTCACTAAAACTCAATCACTCGGAGACTGTACAGCTCAGCGAGCTGAACTACAGGCTTTCAAGATGGCACTTGAAAATACTGATCGCGAATTCCCCACACTTGTGCGATTCAAATTACTGTGTTCAGTCTTACAATGAATATCTGGAGGAGTGCGGCTCAATGGTTAGAGCGGCAGACCCTGATGCAGAGTTCTGGCCCGGGACCAGGGTTCAATGCCCGCCTCAGCGGGTCTTGGGCTCAATTTCCTCGGACCTGACAATTCTCGCCTCGGTGCCTATTCTAATCATGGGCCCCACGCTGCAACTCTGGGCAATAGCTTGCTTAACCTCCACACCGGCCCCTAACAGCGCTAGGATGCCTGGCTTCACCCTGGGAGTGCCCAGGAGTGGACACTTCACAGGGAAAGCCAGGAAGGGTTCCACAGCGGTATGAGTAATAGCACCAGGAAACCGTTTGGTGGCAGTGCGCACTACAAATACATTTACATTTACATTTCCATCTGCAGAACTGGGTTCAAAACTGTTTCAAAGACGCAAAAGGTGGCACAATTAAGCATAAAATGCTTTGGGAACAAGTAGTTCTATTACAAAAAGAACTACAAAAGACTCACGTGATCCATACAATGAGTCATCAGCGTGATGGCGTTCACGTTGCAGGGAATTCATTGACTGATGAAGCCGCGAAGGCAGCTGTGCAACCGGCTTCCGTAGCTGCAATCACTCGTTCAAAAACAAAAATAGACCGCGGCATAATGCTAGCTGTCTCTGCCTCAGTAAAAGACAATGGTAAAACACTCCCAAAAGGCTTTCCAGTAAAGTACTCATATATAACTGATACAAATAATGTTCCTTTTGCTCGAATCCCTAGAGTGGGGGATAGGGCAATCCGAAACATGGAACATAAGTTAGGACTAATCTTAGCAGCACATGAAGGACTCGCCTGTACACACGCAGGTGTTTTCGCCACAGTGTCATTATTAAAACAGAGATATTGGTGGCCGTGCATGAGGAAACAAACTAGAAACTATGTTCTAGAATGAGAAATCTGCCAAAAAATGAAAGTTTCTACAGTGAAACAACCTGCGCAGACGCCCCTTCTAATTTCAGATAAACCATTAGCGTGTGTTTACCTGGACCACTGTGATCCCTTACAAAGGGGTGGCAACTATAAATATATCATGGTCGCAGTGGATTCCTGCACAAGATTCATTTGGATTTGGCCTCAGCGCTCGGCTGACGCCCGAACTGTTATAAAACATTTGCAAGTCTTTATCTGCACATTTGCAATCGGCAAGCTGCATTATGACCAGGGTCCTGCGTTTAGCTCTATAGCTCACAAAGAGGCCATGGCTAGTTTGGGCGTTGCATTGCGGTACTCAAGTCCATTCCATCCTGAGGGAAATGCGGTAGTGGAAAGAAAATACCTTGACATAAAGAAATCTATAACAGCTAGGGTATATGGTTCGGGTGATGGGTGGGGCAAACATCTAAGTGTCCAACATAGTCTTAATAATCTGCCAAGAAATTCTCTGGGTGGAATCACTCCTTATGAATTACTATTTGAGACTAGAATGATCATCCAGGATCTTGATCGTCAAACTTCAGTGGTGGAACAAAAACCCTTTGATATCAAAGACCTTTTGGCTGTTTTACAGGACTTAAATGAAACAAGAAGAAGTCTGAGCAACACAACACAAAAGCCAATGACCACTGAAGAGAAACCACCTGTCACAGCAAGGCCTGTCTGGATTCCAAAGATTGGGGATCTAGTCAGAGAAAAGATCGCGGATAATAAGGAATTTGGGCCTTCTTACAGAAAACCAGTACCTGTACTAGCAATCTACGGATCAAGAACAGTGTTACTGCCGCCCCTTGCTGGAAGAAAGGAGAACAGGTCTGTATCCATCGACCTGGTAAAACCACATCATGTGGCCGATAATAAGTAGTAGGCCCAGTCAACTCCCGAGATGTAGCAGACAACCAAATCTTGCTACAATACAAGAGGTTCAAATTGAAAGACTTATCACCTTTGATAAACCTGCAGTAGGAAAAGAAGGACTATGCAACAAAGCAATGGAACTTGTGCCTCTTGAGACCTAAACAGTTTGTCAAGAAAATTCCGTCTACAATGATATAGCCTCTGACTATACAAATATGACAAAGGAAGAAGCAGCTCCAACGGTTCCAAACAATCCTGATGCAATTCCAACAATTGACACAACTGCCTCTGGCTATTTCATCAACTTTGATACATTTTCTGAGGATCCCAGTGAACCTGAAACTATGCTAGCAAATAAAAATGTCAAAGGAAAAATCACAGAGGTAATTCATCAACTTGAAAAAAAATACCTGATTTCACCATGGGTTGAGTTTTGGATTGTGTTAGGTGTACTTTTTCTCCTACTTTGGCTCATTCTTGTTTTAAGTTTGGGAAAGATGATAGATGGAAAATACAGTACAATGGACACAGCAAATAAGAACATCAACTTGCTCCTGAAACCTCACAAATCATCTCATCGTGAGCGAAGAGACCTGTCATCAGAGAACATCACAGCCGTTCCTATACCTGGTGGTATAGCATGGGACACAACTGATTATAACATTTATGGCCCGGTGGAACTGTTGAAGATTCCACACCAGTTTAATTTTTCTTTGAGTGACTTTGTCTCACCCAGCACATTTTCTGATGATTGGGACTTTGAAACTGTTAATAACATGATGACAGATTTAGAAATGTCTGCAAAATTCACAAAACATGAATACTTAGAAGGTTCATCAGAATATGAACAAATGTATTGTTTTTATCATTATGGTCACCATTATTTGCACAAATCTGCAAACCCTAGAAATGTTTTTACTTATAATCAATGATAACATTGTCCAACACCACCAAAAGGCAGTTCAAAAACATTTTATGAAAAGTTTCCGTACTTCTCAGGTTTTAATGTCACAAATCCAAAAACGTTTTATTTCAAAAATGTGAATAAGACAGGAATGAAAAACATGTTGGCCAATACTAAACAAATTTATTCTGCGAACTTTTATGCTCAACTGTCTACTAAAGGGTTTAACTTTTGGAAAGACAACATTGAGACAAAAACTGTCTGGGGCACAAAAGACTGGCAGGTACAAGGTTTAGAAGCCTTATTCAGAGCCTGCATTATCCCGGAACAAATAATGTTTTAAATGATACGATTCAACAAATATCTTGTATTTGCTTAGCTAAGATAAAAGAGTTAAACAAACCGTCCATACCTAAGCCCAGAACTGACAGTAATAGCACTGCAGATTAGGAGGTAGACGTTAAAACAGATTTTACAACAGAACAGAACTAATCCTGATTTAAAAAAATAGTTAATCTGGCCCACAGACATGAATAACTGTCAAGATAGATTCCTGATCAGCACACAAGGGTTGACAGTAACTAGGCTAAATCCAAGATATTCCCAGAGACAACATCCAGCGATAGTTACTACATACAGTGTAGGAAAACTACGCCTTGAGTGGCTACAGAAATCCACACTTCCAGAAATTAAACAACGCTTAACTTTACTTAAAGAAGGCGTTGATTTACGAGACTTCCTACTTGGACCTCGTAAACCACATCAAAAACGTTTCATATACGCCGGTATATATTCTGCTTTCAATGAAGCATGGAAAGTCACGCAAATGGAAACTGCAGAAAGAATACGTTAAAGTGATCATATTAATTTAGAGAAAGCTCTCTCTGTAGTGGACATTGGGTTAACAACTCTGTCCTCCAGAATGTATTCTTTGGACAGCATTGTATCCTCTGCCATTGACATAATAGAGCAGGACTTGCTAATGTTACAACATGGCCAGTCTCAATTACGTTCTATAATGCTGCTAGGCTGGACATTACAAAATCTCAGTTAAGCTTACGTGCCATGGCGTCTAATCAACACCACGTCTTTGTTTACTGTCTTTAACCTTACAGATAAACAAATCTCTTTGGCACAAAGAGGAGCAGACTATACGGTGCTAAGCATAGAAAAACAGGAAACATTACCATTAACTGTTTCTGAGAAACCAGTCGTGGAATGGATAATACATGGCACCATCACGATACCAGTGACGATTTTCCAGTTTCAGTATTGCTTAAAACACATACCAGCGGGCCTGTACGAAAGGTTGGGTGAAGAATACATTAAGTCGACCTGGAATTTACCATACACACACAAATGTTGGAGTAGGGGAAAGGAGGTATTTCAAATTGTAAGAACTCGCAAAGTGGTACACTTTTATGTCAAGGTATTAACTTACACGGAGACTGCGAGGGTTCTTCAAATAACCTTTCATGCCACCTGCACAGTTCTCCTGCAGCAGTGACAGACCCAGTTTTTAGGCACCTATCCAATGGTAACTACATAATGTTGAGTGATCACAGTGTTGTATTTCTATCTAGGACCCTAATTCGATATTCCCGATTCATGTCCTTATGGGGTTATAACAAATAGTATCCTTATAAAGGCATAATAATCATATCCATATTTAGTAATGGCCATGCAGTACAAAACACGGCAAGGCTACTCCCATAGACTCCTAGAAAGCACAACGTGATCTTTAAACAAACCGGGAATTCCCCCTGCTTTTGTTTTGATTTGCACAAGAACTCCTAGAGTTCAGAAAGAACTATTAGTTCTTAGTGACGTCTTATGTCCAACCTTACGTCAAACCCGGCACCTTTCAGGGAAAAAAAATATACCAACGTTGCCTTAAGCAAACACACGGTGGTGTGGAGCAGAGCGGCTATCTACTTATCCGAAGCCCAGCTAATGCGAGAGCCGAAGGAAGCCGCCCCTCCCCTTTGGCGCGCTAGAGAAGCTGCCTTTTCTCACGCCGAGAAATCCAGCTACGGTGTTCCCAAGTCACCCTCGCGGGTTGCTGGGAGATCGAGTCCTGATCAGCGAGATACAAGACCTCCTTCATTCTATAACCAAGGTACAGAGCTGATTAAAACCTTAGAGAGAATTCTTGATTCCGATACTTGGCAAAAACCTAACTTAACTTAAGACTGCAACTTACTTACTCCTTCCCACGTATTAGGCTTAGGTCAGGTACACCTGGGTAGGCGTATCTTAGAAGCACCAGTTGAGTTTGTTAGTCAATGTTTTTATGTATGTATATATTTTATCCATTTTAAAGTATCATATGGCTAAGAAACCATATCAATGCTTTTACAGTATTATTTCATAATACTACTTTTACTGTACGCACTTTACTTTATGATAAGTATTGCAATTGTGGCAATTTATTTCTCCTGCATGAGAAAGAAGACTGCTCAATAAAATAACACCTTTTATTGAAAACGCCCGTCTCTCTATTTCTCTGCACTCTGTTGAAATTAAGCATGCACGATTGACTGAGTGAAATAGCTGTCTATTGTTTTCACACAACTCTAGAGATGCACTCTTTGTTCTGAGGGAGCAAAGTTGTCATGTTTATGCGGTTGTCAGAAACGAATCCCTTCTTGTCTAAATCAGGACGGTTAACCCTTTCCTGAACATTCGAGAAAGTTTCTAGTGACCTCTGAGCTAGCTGGCAAAACTAATTAACCTCTTCGCCGCTAATGACAAGGGTAACTCGTCATGGACTTTCCATTGATTTCAATGGAAAATCAATGAAAAGTAAAATATTGCCTTAGCAGCCAAGTGGTTAAGTCTAACATAGTCAGTAGAGACCTAGATGACCTCAGTCCTACGTGTACACTGCTGTTTATGTTATTCCAATGCGCAGAGCCCATTGGGAATATAGGAACTACACTACATGGCGCCCAACGTTTGGTAAGGCGATAATCTAACGCAAGACACTAGATTAACTCAGTCGTGCTTTTCACACAGACCCCTTTCTCCTGTAAAAACTCCAATAGACGTCTGGAGTGGATGAAAGGTTAATATCCGCCGAAACTTAGTAGGATGAGAATCCTATGTATTAGTTTTTGGTATAGTCAACGTTGAAAGATACAGTGTTTCAAAATATTGTGCACCTAATCTTTGTTTCCTTGAAACTTGATCTGCAACAAAAAACTTTCTTTCAGTAAAATGGGGGAAAGTGAAGAAGAAAGAGATAGAGAAGCATTAGCAACTCAACTCTTAGCGGAAGACACAAGTCTCCAGCAAGATGACCCAAATGCTATAATCATTCCGGTCAATATAAGAAAAACTATAACTCTTACACTTATAGAAAATGGACTATCACCAAGAGGTGGTACGGTCATATTCGTGATAGAGGCACATGAGTATCGGCAGACAGAGGTATACTATTCATGGATAAATTTTCCAGCAGCACACGCTGTGACAAAGGATTTCCACTATTACAAAATAGGGGAACCTCCGGATGTATACACTCCTTTCGAGGAAGTTGAAATCCCACTAACTTACCAAGAGCACCTGCTCTGGTTTAAAGGCGCCCTAAAACATTAAAATCACATCACCAGGCACGGTCCACTAGGTAGACCAGGAGCCACGTGGCCAGTTCTAGCCAGCTACACATCACACCCAGACATTGATAAAATGTCGGACCGGGAACTTTTAGCTCAGCTAAAACTATTAATTAAAATACATAGACAATTGGTCCAATATGTCATGCGGACTTCAACAGTCCAACCAGCAATTAACATTCCACAACTGACCCCTCATCAGGGTAATACAAACAAAATTACACCACAGAACATACAATCATGTCTTGGTAAAACACCCATAAAACGAGAACAAATTCCATTCTGGTTAGCTCAAAAAATAACTCAAATAGAAGCAGTAGTTCCTAATACTACACCTCATGAAAAACACAGAATTCTGACTATCTGCCTCCCAATGGGGGTCGCACCACATGTGGAGGACTATGACACTTGGGGCATGATCTTTGCTTCCATCTACACAAAAACACATGGTGTTCCGTCTATGGCGGTCATACCAGATGTACTAAGACAAATTCAGAACGAATACGGTCCAGAACCCGCTTTATCTCTGGGTATGAAATTACTAAAAGACTTTAAGCAGGTCTCGGCTATATTATTAGCCAACATAAAAGGAGAAGCAGCATGTGTAGCAATCCGCCAGAAATTGAAGGAGACAGATATAACAGACCAACCATTTGAACTTGCCAGAATCATAGAAAAATCCTATGAAGAACTAGGAAGAGATAGTTTGGGTGGGAAACCAATAAAACCCCAACTAACTGAAAATCCTGAAAAAACATTTATTAAAAATAATCTAAATACTCCAAAAAAGAGTTGGGATGGTAATAAACAATCCACTCCCAAGGAAAAACGATTCCAGTCCAGAGGAAGGTCTCCTCAGCGGAGAGAAAGATCTCTTGGCCGAGGAGGCAAGTCTTCCCAAAGGTAACCCTCTGAAAAAAGATATAATCTTAGAGATAGGGATAAATTGAGAAAACCTGATAGATATCAAGATATTGATACACGTCCCTCTCGCTCTTTTCAGACTTCCTCACAGAAATCGGAAAGAAGAGGTCGGTCAGAACACAAGGAAGAGCACGTCAAGTCCAAAGACAAAGAACCTCCTCATCAAAGTAAAAAATCACAATTTCCCAGAAAGAAGGTAGCAAGTATTAAAATTAAACATGCCGAGGATTCTGAGGACACAACTGAAAAACGGAGAGTGGGCCCAGACAATAATAAACAGCGCAGCAGAAGTGACCATAGCTCGCAAGATCCTGATTAATCTTCTGGAGACAGTGGACACGAATGAATACATTCAGGTGGAAACTGCAGAAACACGAGTTAGCGTGCCCCATAAACTATATGAACTAACATTACGTATAGAGGGAGATAAAACTAGTAAAAGGTCTCTTTTGGGAGAATCTTTCTAAACACTATGACATCCTGTTAGCTGAAAAAGACTGGCCACCAGAGTTTGTCAGGGAGTGCCCTCATGGCGAATAAATGATTATGCCTGCCTTCTCAAATCATATTCGAATTCTTAACAAATACACATTCGCAAGAAAATGGGCAGTAGCTCAAGCCCCTGCATTATATAAAAATCATGTAGGATGGGATGAGGACTCTCCTCACCACAAAATCCAGTTAAAAAATCAACCCACTGCACAAAGGCAGTACCCAGTTAAACAAGAAGCTAAAAAGCAAGTCTGGGAGATCTTAGATCAACTTGAATATCAAGGGGTGATTGAAACATGCACCTCACAAATGAACAATCCTTTGTTTCCTGTCTCCAAGCCAGACGATTCATATCGTCTAGTTTAGGACTACAGACATTTAAACTCCTGCTGCAAATATTTTGCAGTACAAAATTCACACAGTGAAGCACTAATGAACAACATCGTGCGCAAAAAATATAAAATGACATTAGATATCTCTAATGGATTCTTCTGTCAAAACATTGCACCTGAAAGCAGGTATTTGACCGCTTTCTCAATAATGGGTTCGCAAAAACAATTTTGCCGACTCCCACAGGGATTCAAGAATAGCCCAGGATTATTCTCAGCAAGGGTAAAAGAATTACTACAAATATATGATGATGAGGCATTATCATATGTCGATGACATCTATCTTACAGACGATGACCTGGAGACCCACTTGAAAAGAGTGAACACCATAATTCTTGTGTTCGCATCAGAGGGTTACAAATTCAACTTTAAAAAGTCAAGAATTGCCCATCTAACAGTCCTATTTTTAGGATATGAATTATCAAGTGAAGGCCAAAGCCTGGCAGACAACTTCTTAGAGAAGTGTGCAGTACTCCAAGCACCGAAAACGCTGAAAAATTTACAATCAATATTAGGCTTCCTGAATTTTGGTAGAACATACATTCTAAATTATGAAGAGAGGGTTAAACCTCTCCATGAATTCATAAAACCTGATTTCAAACCAATACATTGGACTCAAAAACACACAGAAATTTTGAGATTATTACAGACTGACATGTTAACTAAAACAAAACTGCAAACACGCAAAAACGTATGCAACCTTGTAATCCGAGTCATCCCAGGAAGATGCAGATTCAGGTACCTGACCTCTAATGAGGGAGAAACGGTACCTATAGCTTACAAATCACATTTGTACACTCAAGCTGAAATGAAATTCAGCTCTACAGAAAAAATTCTGACAGCGGTTCAAACTGCTGTAGCAAGAGAAAGAGCCCTAGCCCAAGGCAAGAGAATAACTGTTTATACAGAAGAATCAGCCCTTGAGGCATTAACAAGTCCACACAATCTGAATGCAGTGGCATTAGATCCAAAATGGATACAATGGGAAAATTCTCTTGCTAAAGAAGACGTGAAATACTATTTTGACCCGAAAATGAAAAAACTAGGGGCCAGATGTAGGTAAATTAAATTTACTGATTCATAAATACCGAATTTTACCGATTCGGTATTTATGAATCGGTAAAATAGAAGGGGGGAGATGTAGAAAGAATCGGTAATTGAATTACCAATTCTGTAAGAATCGGTATTTACCGAATCGGTAAATACCGATTCGGTAATGCCCATTGATTCCTATGGGCATTGAAGCCCATAGGAATAAATGGGCATTACCGAATCGGTATTTACCAATTCGGTAAATACCGAATTTTGCAAGGGTGCAGGGGGTGTCACTTTGACACCCTCTAGCACCCCGATTTAAGGCATATGTGACATGTGGCACACAGACATGCCCTAAGGGCATGTCTGTCTGTCACATGCCATGGGTGTGCATGCACACATGTGCATGCACACCTGGAATCGGTATTTTACCACCCAATTGGATTGGGTGGTAAAATACTGATTCGGTAAGGCCTGTGGGACTCAGAAGAGTCCCACCTACATTTCAAAATTACTGACTCAGTAAAAATACCGATTCAGTATTTTACCGATTCGGTAAATTTACTTATTCAGTAAATTTACCGAATCGGTAAAATAGCCCACCTACATCTAGAATAGCCATTTACCAGTTGGTAAATGTCTACCTACATCTGGCCCTAGATGATCTAGAATACGAACAAGAATATCCTCTGCCAATCGAAATTCTACCTCTCGAACAATATACCTGTGTAATCTATATGGACTGATTTGCACACCATTACGATGTAGAGAAAAAAATCCTACAATGCAGCGTGCGCGATTGTTAAAGGTCGCTGGCGCTCTGGTAAATCCAAACCGATGATTACCAAAACTGAATCCCTCAGAAACTGTTCAGCTCAGCGAGCTGAAATGAGATCTTTAAAGATGGCGCTTGAAAATGCCGATCGCGAATTCCCCACACTAATAGTGTGCGATTCGCATTACTGCGTCAAGTCATACAACAGTGACATGCAGACATGGAGCAAAAACGGTTACAAAGATGACACAGGTGCCACAATAAAGCATAAAACATTTTGGGAACAAGTAGTTCTTTTGCAGAAAGAACTACAAAAGACTCACGTGATACATACACTGAGTCATCAACGTGATGGCGTTCACGTTGCAGGGAATTCATTGGCTAACAGAGCCACTGCGGCAGCGGTTCAACCGGCTTCCGTAGCCACAAAAAAGCGTTCAAAAAACACATAGATGGAGAAACCATGCTGGCGGTAAAAGTGTTGTTAAAAGGCGATTATGCAGCATTACCTCTCAACTATCCACTCAGTAATACATACATAATTGATGCAAACTCCGTTCCTTTTGCTGAAATCCCTGGAGTGGGGGTGTAGGCTGGGCAGGGGGTTTGGGAACACTTGCAGTGGTAACAAACTCTGGCTCAACAGATACGAGACCCGTATATCTTTTTAGACTAGGTTTTATTTTTAACGTGCGTCTTGTGCGGAATGTCAGTCTTTCCCTTGCAAACTCTATTTTATCCGTGGTGGTGATCTTCGGGGCACGCAGGGCAGAGAAAGTCCCGCTGTTCAGAGTTGGTCGTCAGGGAAGTGATGTCGTCTTGGAAAGCCGGTTGTCGTCACTCCCGTAGGGTTCCAGACTGTGGCGTTGCTCTCCCGTTATATCCACATGTAAGAAAGGAAATGGACAGAGGGACGCCGTTAGTCTTTTTATCTGACAAGGTATTGCACCTAATGGGACCCGTGATAGTGAAGGACACCGGTGTATAGTATAAACACGCAAGTGACTCAGTGCTGTGACGGGGGGAAAAGGGAAATGAGTGAGGAGAGCGGGGAAGGTGTGATGCAGGTAGGTGACTAGGTATTTTAAGGGAACGGGAAACACAGAGGGAAGTACGTACAGGGGTTTTAACGCTATTCACACGGGGAACTCTTCCTCCCCACCCAAGCCGCCCAACGCCGCCGTACCTGGCTGAGCCACACTCCTCCCTCGGGAGCGTGGCACGGCGGAACACGGGGTCGTTGGCCTCCTGGCTCTCCTTCTTCGTTTCGTCTTCCGTCCTCTCCTTCGTCTTCTTCCTCCGCTCGATTCTCCTCGCGTTCTCCGTCTCTCGGTGCGCTGGTGACGTCACACGCCACGTATAGGGCCTTCCCCGTTTTCATCCATCCAGGATCGTCGACGTCAGAGGTAGGCTGGCCCTCCGGGAAGTCCTCATACGCCCACTTAAAGGGAACTGTGGACGACTCATCGGGTGGTTCCGCGTCCCAGGCCCCCCTCGTAGTTGCAGTCTGTGAAGCAGAAGGGGTACAATCAGGATTCCACCACTCCTCTTGGTAGCCCAACCCGACCCCGTTACACTGCTCCCCCCTAGGATTCTCCCGATCGGGGAGAATGGGTGTTCTCGATAGGAAGTCTGCATTGCCGTTGTGTACCCCTTTCCTATGTACTAGGGTGAACGAAAAGGGTTGTAAGAATAGAAACCACCTCAACACCCTGGAGTTTTGCGACATGGTCCGCTGCATCCACTGAAGCGGGGCATGGTCCGAGAACAGGGTAAAAGGTTTGCCCTCCAGGTAATACCTTAACTTGTCTACAGACCAACGGATTGCCAGGCACTCCTTTTCAATTGTGGGGTATTTACTTTCTCTAGGATGCAGTTTTCGACTGATAAAGAGAATGGGGTGTTCTAAGCCATCATCCCCCGTTTGCGATAGCACGGCCCCGATCCCCACGTCAGAGGCATCAGTGGCCAGGGAGAAGGGTTTGTTAAAGTCCGGTGGTATCAATACAGGACTGGATGTGATTGCTGTTTTCAATTGTTCAAAGGCTAAACAGGCCTCTGAGGGAGGATTCTTCCCTAGGTTGTTTTTAGCATTGTTCTTTAGGAGGTCAGTTAATGGAGCCGCGGTCTCTCCAAAATTCATGATGAACCGTCGGTAATATCCAATCAGACCGAGGAATGCACGCAGTTCTTTTTTTGTGGTTGGAAAGGGGGTGTTGGTGATTGCTTTTATTTTCTCCTCCTGAGGAGCGATGACCCCCTCGCCCAACATGAATCCCAAATACTTTACGCGAGGGAAAGCAGCCCTCGATTTTTTTGAATTTACATGCAGGCCCGCATTTTGTAGTGCCCGTAGAATGTTGGTTACATGGGTAAGATGTTCCTTCCAGGTTTTGCTAAAGATGACTATATCATCGAGGTACACGGAACTGTACTTGGTGTGGGGAGCTAAAACAGTGTTCATAAGTCTCTGAAAAGTTGCTGGGGCTCCGTGTAGCCCGAAAGGTAATACTGTAAACTCAAACAACCCATCATCCGTGGCAAATGCTGTTTTATGCCTGTCTGTTTCTCGTAGGGGCACTTGCCAGTACCCCTTAGTTAAGTCCAGAGTTGTGATATATCTGGCCTCTCCGATTCTCTCTATAAGTTCATCAACTCGTGGAATCGGAAAGGCATCAAAGGAAGAGATGGCATTTAGGGCGCGAAAATCCATACAAAACCGGGTAGACCCATCCGGTTTTGGCACCATCACTATGGGGGAAGCCCAGTTGCTGTGTGACGGCTGGATGACCCCTAATTGTAGCATGTCCAAGGCCTCTTTTTTTACGTCAGCTCTCCTGGCCGCCGGAATGCGGTAGGCCCTCTGTTTCACCACCTTGCCGGGCTCAGTTTCTATACAGTGCTCGGCTAAATGAGTGCGACCTGGCACATCCGAAAACATCGGAGCGAACTGTTGTAAAGCCTGTACTAGTTCTTCCTTTTCAAGGTCTGTTAGTTCAGGATTGAGGGGCAGTTTATCGAGGGTTGTTCCCTCTCTCCCCGACGGCAATGTCAGGTTTGCTGCCTTGGGTGGGGGTCCTATCCATTTTTTTAACAAATTTATATGGAAAGTTTGTTGCCTTCCCGGTGTGATTTGCAATCGATAGGTGGTTTTGCCTATAGTCTCTATGACCTGGTAGGGTCCCTTCCACTCACTTTTGAATTTTTGACTTGATGAAGGAAGAAGCACTAGTGCCCAGTCTCCCTTGTTCAACACCCGCCATTTCTTGCCTTTGTCGTACTGGTGTTTCTGATTCACCTGGGATCTTTCCAAGTTTGAGTATGCCAGGTCCCTGAGTTTACCCAACCGGGATTTCAACTGATTGGTATACTCTAATAGAGACCTTTGTTCCGCCTCCCCTTCTTTTTCCCAGGCCTCCTTCGTGATCTCTAATAAGGACCTAGGTTGGCGGCCATATAACAACTCAAACGGGGAGTACCCCAAGCTGCTCTGTACTTGGGCCCGCAGCACGTAGAGGGCCAACGGTAACAACTTGTCCCAGTCTTTGTTTTCGGCTACCAACATTTTCTTTAATGTGGATTTGAGAGTGCGGTTGTATCTCTCAACCAGCCCATCCGTTTGGGGATGATACGCAGAGGTGCGTATGTGTTTCAGTTCTAAAGTTTTACAAACCTCAGCCATCATTCTAGACACAAAGGGCGTCCCCTGATCCGTGAGGATCTCTCTTGGAAACCCAACCCTTGAAAATAATTCTATCAACTTGTCTGCCACATTCCGGGTTGTCGGAGCACTGAGAGCAAAAGCTTCAGGAAATCTGGTGTTATAATCGACGACAACCAGGGCATAAGTGTGTCCCCTAGAAGTGCGAGGTAGGGGGCCAATAAGGTCCATGCCCACCGTTTCAAAAGGGTTGCCAATGATGGGTAATGGTTGGAGAGGTACTGCCGGAGGTCTGCTCATGTTTTTCTTTTGGCATACCTCGCACTGTCTACAGTACTCTTCGGAGGTTTTATAAATGCCAGGCCAAAAGAACAGTCTTGTGATGTTTTGTAGGGTTTTCTCAGCACCGCTATGACCTGCAGTTAGGTGGGTATGTGCGTAGAACAGAATTTGGTCTCTAAAGTCCTTTGGGACTACCAGCTGTGGGGAATCACCTGCCTTCCCTTCCCTGTACAACAGATCATTAATGATCTTAAATCTAGGATACCCAGATGATGGTGTGGTTTCATTGATATGGGCTGCTTCCCATGCATTCAGGAGCGTAGGGTCATTACTCTGGGCAAACTTAAAACTCCGGTCTGTCTCCCAGGGTTCAGTGGATAACAAAGCTTCTCTTGGTGCTTCTAACTGTTTGCGGAAGAGATTCAAAAAATCAGGATTATCTAACCCCAAGATTAGGTCTTCAGGTAATGACTCTACCACTCCCACCTTCACTCTACAAGGTTCACCACCTATGGGCCTAAGAGTAAGATGAGCCACTGGGTACGGTTTCACGTCACCGTGAACACATCTAATGTGTACGGTCAGGTCAGGGCCCACCTGGGAGGGCAGTACGTGTATCTCTTTTATAACAGATTGTTTGCAACCGGAGTCTAAAAGGGCTTTTATGCATTTACTGTTCACTATTACCCTGGCGTAGAAGGAGGGTCCCATCTCCGCTGTGTACATCACGGCCTTTGGTATGTAGCCAACCTCCATCGGCTCCTCGGTCGATCTTTTCCGGGGACACATTCTAGCTATGTGGCCCCATTCTCCACAGTCAAAGCACTGAGGACCTCTTTGGCTTGGAGGTTCATATCTTATGGGGCGAGGTTTCCACTGTTCCTGTGCTGTTTTTGTTTTTTTCTCAGGTTTTGCCGCCCCTATTGGTCCTTTGTTGCCTTTGTCCATATCCCATGGTAAGGCTCGTGGCATCGCTCTGTTGTAGTTCGAAGCCATCTCTATGGCCTGTTCAGCGGTGAGGCCTGAATGTTGTCTGAGCCAACGCTGAGTGCCGTATGGTAAGGCTTCCATGAACTGTTCCAGGTATATGCTGGACATGATTTCCTCTTTGCTCCTACTTTCTGGCTTCAACCACTTGTCGGCGGCCATTTTTAACCGCAAGTACAAGGTTTTGGGGTGTTCCCCTGCTACCCCTTTTTCTTTTCTAAAACGCAGTCTATAGGCCTCTGTGTCCAACCCCAGGTGGTCCAGGATAACGGCCTTTATGGTCGCATAGGGAGTTATTCCCGCATGGTTGGCCACTTGGTATGCTGCTTGTGCTTCACCTGACAGTAGCGGAGCCAAAAAGAATGGCAATTTTTCCTCGGGCCATCCACATGCTCTAGCTGCTCGTTCAAAGTTTAGTAGGAACGCGTCGGGATCTTCCCCTGGCACGTATTTCTGCAACTGCATTCCGGACGGATGGGGTCCAAATCCCCGTCGTTCTGTGGGAGGTACCCCGGGGTTCTGTGCTACCTTGTGTAGTCCCTCGAGTTGGGCCGTAATGGAATTTTTAAACATGTCCCGGTCAGCGTTTGCGGCCGACATTTGTTGGCTGATAGCCCATTCCAACTTCTGTTGGCCTTCTATGAGTTGTTGCACCACTTGTTCCATATCTGCTGTTTGAGTGGAGGGAATAGATCCCACTTCTGACACCAATGTAGGCTGGGCAGGGGGTTTGGGAACACTTGCAGTGGTAACAAACTCTGGCTCAACAGATACGAGACCCGTATATCTTTTTAGACTAGGTTTTATTTTTAACGTGCGTCTTGTGCGGAATGTCAGTCTTTCCCTTGCAAACTCTATTTTATCCGTGGTGGTGATCTTCGGGGCACGCAGGGCAGAGAAAGTCCCGCTGTTCAGAGTTGGTCGTCAGGGAAGTGATGTCGTCTTGGAAAGCCGGTTGTCGTCACTCCCGTAGGGTTCCAGACTGTGGCGTTGCTCTCCCGTTATATTCACATGTAAGAAAGGAAATGGACAGAGGGACGCCGTTAGTCTTTTTATCTGACAAGGTATTGCACCTAATGGGACCCGTGATAGTGAAGGACACCGGTGTATAGTATAAACACGCAAGTGACTCAGTGCTGTGACGGGGGGAAAAGGGAAATGAGTGAGGAGAGCGGGGAAGGTGTGATGCAGGTAGGTGACTAGGTATTTTAAGGGAACGGGAAACACAGAGGGAAGTACGTACAGGGGTTTTAACGCTATTCACACGGGGAACTCTTCCTCCCCACCCAAGCCGCCCAACGCCGCCGTACCTGGCTGAGCCACACTCCTCCCTCGGGAGCGTGGCACGGCGGAACACGGGGTCGTTGGCCTCCTGGCTCTCCTTCTTCGTTTCGTCTTCCGTCCTCTCCTTCGTCTTCTTCCTCCGCTCGATTCTCCTCGCGTTCTCCGTCTCTCGGTGTGCTGGTGACGTCACACGCCACGTATAGGGCCTTCCCCGTTTTCATCCATCCAGGATCGTCGACGTCAGAGGTAGGCTGGCCCTCCGGGAAGTCCTCATACGCCCACTTAAAGGGAACTGTGGACGACTCATCGGGTGGTTCCGCGTCCCAGGCCCCCCTCGTAGTTGCAGTCTGTGAAGCAGAAGGGGTACAATCAGGATTCCACCACTCCTCTTGGTAGCCCAACCCGACCCCGTTACAGGGGGATAGAGTAATTCCAAACACGAACCGGAGAGTTTTCATGATTGAAGACGCACACATGGGACTGGGTCCGAGGCAGCAAGAGATCTTGAAATCTCTAATAGAATTACAATCAGAATACTGGTGGCCGGGGATGAGCTTGCAGATTTACAAATTTGCAATGGATAGTCCGTACTGCAACAGAGATCCCAGTTGTGAACCGGACCAGATTATTGCCAGGACACCTTTATTAGAAAGCATCAGGTGATCTATACGCAGAAATCCAGCCGGAGAAATGCATCCCCATAATTATTAAGACTGAATTCACTTACAATTAGTGGCCCCAGCGCTCGGTTGACGCCAGAACTGTTATAAAAGATTTGCGAGTCTTTATCGGCACATACGCAATTGGCATGCTACATTCTGACCAGGGTCCTGCGTTTAGCTCTCGAGCTTACAAAGAGGCCATGACCAGCATGGGCATTGCATTGCGGTACTCTTCTCCCTTCCATCTCGAGGGAAATGCGGTAGTGGAAAGAAAAAAACGTGACATAAAGCAATCTATAACAGCGAGGGTATTAGGTTTGGGTGATGGGTGGGTCAAACATCTAATAAGTGTCCAACGTAGTCCTAATAACATGCCAAGAAATTCTCTAGGAGGTATCAGTCCGTACAAACTTTTGTCTGGTACTAGAATGATTATCCAGGATCTGGATCGTCAAACTTCAGTGGTAGAAGAAAAAACGTTTCATATCAAAGATCGTTTGGCTGTTTTACAGGACTTGAATGAAACAAGAAAAAGTCTAAGTAACATAAAGTTTAAGCCAACAACCACTGAAGAACCACCTGTCCCAGCAAGACCTGTCTGGATTCCAAAGATTGGGGATCCGGTCAGAGAAAAGATCACGGTGAAGAAGGAATTTGGGCCTTCTTACAGAAAAGCAGTACCTGTCTTAGCTATCAGCGGAACAAGATCAGTAGTACTACCGCCACTTGCTGGTAAAAAGGAAAACAGAATTGTTTCCATCGACCTGGTGAAACCACAAACATGTGGCCAATAATAAATAGCAGGCCCAGTGGATTACCAAGAAATAGCAGAAGACCAAACTTTGCTACAATCCAAGAGGTTCAAACTGAGAGACTAATCACATTCGATAAACCTGCAGTAAATAAAAAAGGACTATGCAACAAAGCCATGGAACTGTTGCCTCTTGGAACCCAAATTGCAACAATTCCTGATGATACACCAATCTACAACGATGTAGCCTCAGACTGTACAAATGTAACAAAAGAAAATGCAAAAATCAATGGAAATCCCGAAGCAATCCCACCAATTGACAGAACTGCATCTGGCTATTTTATCAACTTTGATGACTTTTCCGATGATCCAAGTGAACATGGAGACAAGCCAGCAACAAAAACTTTCAAAGAAAAAATAACCGAGCTTTTTCAACAACTAAAAGAAACATATCTGATTTCACCATGGATTGAATTTTGGACTGAGTTAGGTGTACTTTTCCTCCTGCTTTGGCTCATCATGGTTTTATACTTGGGTAAATTCATTGATGGAAAATATAGTACAATGGACACAGCAAGTCAGAACATCAACTTGGTCCTAAAGTCTCACAGATCCTCTCACATCGAGAAAAGAGAACTATCATCAGTGAACATCACAGCCAATCCAATACCTGGGGGGTATAACATGGGACAGAACTGAATATGAAATTTATGGCGCGATTGAGCTCTTGAAGTATCCACACCAGTTTAAGGTTTCCTTAAGGGATTTTGTGATACCAAGTTCTTTTTCTGATGATTGGGACTTTGAAAATATTAATAATATGATGTCAGATTTAGTAATGTCAGCTAAATTTACAGAACATGATTATTTACAGGGTTCATCCAATTATGAAGAATTATACTGTTACAATCACTATGGTCATCACTATTTGCATAAATCTGTGCAACCTAGAAATATTTTTACTTATAATCAATGGGAACATTGTCCAACTCCACCAAAAGGAAGCTCGAAGACCTTTTTTGAGAAATGTGCATACTTCTCAGGGTTTAACAACAGTGATCCAGAAACCTTTTATTTTAAAATTTTAAATAAGACAGGAATGAAAACGATGTTGACAAATACTAAATTGATTTATTCTGAAAGGTTTTATGACAAAATGTCTACATTTGGTTTTGAATTTTGGAAAAGTAACATTGAAACAAAAACCATCTGGGGAACAAAAGACTGGCAGGTACAAGGTGTAGAATCATTATTTAGAGCCTGCATGATCCCAGAACAAATAATGTTCCTAAATGATACCATTTAACAAACTACTTGTCTTTGTTTAGCTTAGATAAAAGACTTAAATAAACCGTCTATTCCGAAACCCATACCTGATAGTAATAGTACTACGGATGTGGAAATAGACGTATCCCATATTTTTCACCAAAACAGAACAAATCCTGATTGGAAAAAATGGTTGATCTGGCCCACAGACACAAAAACCTGTCAAGATAGATTCCTGAACAAAAGACAGGGGTTCAAACTGACCTGGCCAGACCCAAGATATTCCCAGAGACAACATCCAGGGATAGTTACAACATACAGTGTAGGGAAATTATGCCTTGAGTGGCTACAGAAATCTACACTGGCTGAAATTAAGCAACACTTGACTTTACTTAAAGAAGGTGCTGACTTTGATTTATTCTGAAAGGTTTTATGACAAAATGTCTACATTTGGTTTTGAATTTTGGAAAAGTAACATTGAAACAAAAACCATCTGGGGAACAAAAGACTGGCAGGTACAAGGTGTAGAATCATTATTTAGAGCCTGCATGATCCCAGAACAAATAATGTTCCTAAATGATACCATTTAACAAACTACTTGTCTTGGTTTAGCTAAGATAAAAGACTTAAATAAACCGTCTATTCCGAAACCCATACCTGATAGTAATAGTACTACGGATGTGGAAATAGACGTATCCCATATTTTTCACCAAAACAGAACAAATCCTGATTGGAAAAAATGGTTGATCTGGCCCACAGACACAAAAACCTGTCAAGATAGATTCCTGAACAAAAGACAGGGGTTCAAACTGACCTGGCCAGACCCAAGATATTCCCAGAGACAACATCCAGGGATAGTTACAACATACAGTGTAGGGAAATTATGCCTTGAGTGGCTACAGAAATCTACACTGGCTGAAATTAAGCAACACTTGACTTTACTTAAAGAAGGTGCTGACTTGCGAGATTTCATGATGGGACCTCGCAAACAGCGTCAAAAATGTTTCATAGCGGCCGGTATATACGCTGCATACAACAAAGCTTGGAAAGTAATGCAAATTGAAACAGCAGAAAAAATACGAGAAATTGATCGTATAAATTTGGAAAAATCACTTTCTGTAGGGGACAATGTGTTAACGACTCTGTCTTCCAGAATATATTCACTGGACAGTATTGTATCATCTGCCTTTGATATAATAGAGCATGACTTGCTAATGTTACAACATGGTCAGTCCCAATTGCGTTCTATTGTACAGCTAGGCTGGACGTTGCAAAACCTACATTCAGGCTACGTGCCATGACGTCTAATAAACATAACGTCATTATTTTCTATCTTTAACCTTACTGATAAACAAATCAGTTTGGCACAAAAAGGAGCAGACTATATGATGCTGAGCATTGAAAGACTTGAGAGATTACCATTGACAATATCAGAGAGACCTGTCATTGAATGGATAATACACGGAACAATTACAATTCCGATAACAACTTTCCAGTTTAAATATTGCCAAGAATATATACCAGCAGGCCAGTATGAAAGGTTGGGTAAAGGATACATCAAATCAACCTGGGATTTACCTTACACACACAAATGTTATAGTGAAGGGAAAAATGAGGTATTCCTTTGTGGCAATAATTGTAAAAAATCACTAAGCGGTACACTTCTGTGCCAAGGTATTAACTTGCATGGAGCCTGCGAAGGGTCTTCAAATAACCTTTCATATCACCTGCAAGGCACTCCTGCAACACAGATAGAACCGTTCTTCAGACAACTTTCCAACGGTAGCTACGCTTTAATAAATGACCACAGCTGGAATGGTGCCAGGAGAATGCTATCTCGTAACTGTTACTTCCAGGGTCGTTTGCTGTATGCAAGTATTGTATCCAAACAGCAATCCAGACATGGAGGCGGCAATATGGCCTTATGTGAATATCTCTTCTATTCGAATTGATACTTTAAGCAGAATGAAGTCTATTCTGTTACAGACAACTGTGCCGCTGACCTCGTCCAAAGAAACGTATGATCTGCAAGTTGCAAGGACAACATCAGAGATACATACCCTTTTATCGACAAATTGCCCCGTGCATTTTGTAGAAATGTTAAGTAAAATTTTAAACATGTCTGATACCAGTGGCATCGCACATGTATTTAAGACAATTTTTTTGGGACTGTTAACACCATTTGAAACAGCATCTTCCCGAATTTTGTCCATTCTGTCTTTGGCGGCCTACCTTTAATTTTGGGACTCGTAGCAGGAATTTTCTTTTTGTTCCTTCTGCTCCGATATGGCAAGCCAAGCCACAAACAAGACTCAGGCAACGATGGAAGAGACGATCCTAGCAATACACTACCGAGACCGTATCACTAAGGTCCTCGGATTAGCCCGGCTAAGAGATCTGAGTACAACTTGGTTTCTTTCATTCAGACCAATCTGGCAGGATTGCATCTTACCTGTGCTTCGATGTCTGCTATGCGGAGAAGAATGCGTGTTGGACGTCTGTCTTACACTACCATCAGCAGAACCATTGGATATCGATACTTTGCTTTGTCCGGTAACGACTCATGCAACGTGTTGTCCCCAGCGGCTACCTATTCTGATGACGGCATTCGTTGAGACTTCACCATTATGAGTAGGTGGCGGTGAAGTACCAGAGGAAAGCAGCACCAAACAGGTACAACCTTCTGTGAGCATTGCTGATCCAATCATCGATGATAGCAATCGCGCACAGAACTGCACAGTTACAGTATTTTCAAACTTGGTCGAACTTTCACCTGATGTTGTAGACCAATTTTTTGCAAGCCTGTCTGATATGATGTTCTTCCCTGAACAATGAGAATAATTTTTAAAAACAACAAGCACACAGCGTTCCCTGAACTCTGAATTTGGCGTACAGTTCTGTTAAACAAAGCAACTGAAAACATTTGGAACAATTTTTTCCCCTGAAAGCGAAAATATTTTTCTTTCAAATCAAAAATATTTACCATTTTTTCAGGCACATGGTACTTTGCTTAAAGTAGAAATATTCTTAGAGAACAGAGCTTCTATTTTTAGAGACATTAGAGACAATATTTTACCTCAGCCTCTAGCACATGTACATAATCGTATAAATATGTGATGAAATGGTCTCGACCTTCTCTTCTGTATATAGAGCCATTTCATGTGTAATTTTCGCAGATTCATTCAGCTGTTATATATGCATTTAACTGAATGATAACATTGCTTGAAAAAAACGCACAGTACCAATACTCATTTTCGCGTATAAACCATACACCATTTCGAATGCAATTATGTATTTTGGGGTGGGTTGGAAAACACACATGCATCGTATGTTAAATATTGCTTATTTTTTAGTAATGATGGACATTAATACGTGGAGTGGGTGTTGTATTTCTATCTAGGACCCTAATTCGATATTCCTGATTCATGCCCTTATGTGGTTATAACATATAGTATCCTTATAAAGGCATAAGAATCATATCCATATTTAGTAATAGCCCATGCAGTACAAAACACGGCAAGGCTACTCCCAAAGACTCCTAGAAAGCACAACGCGATCTTTAAACAAACCAAGCCTCCAGCAGCCCGGGAATTCGCCCTGCTTTTGTTTTGATTTGCACAAGAACTCCTGGAGTTCAGAAAGAACTGTTAGTTCTTAGTGACGTCTTATGTCCAATCTTACGTCAAACCCGGCACCTTTCAGGTATACATATACCAACGTTGCCTTAAGCAAACACACGGTGGTGTGGAGCAGAGCGGCTGTCTTCTTATCTGAAGCTCAGCTGATGCGAGAGCCGAAGGAAGCCGCCCCTCCCCTTTGATGCGCTAGAGAAGCTGCCTTTTCTCACACCGAGAAATCCAGCTCCGGTGTTCCCAAGTCACCCTCGCGGGTTGCTGGGAGATCGAGTCCTGAGAAGCGAGATACAAGACCTCCTTCATTCTATAACCAAGGTACGGAGCTGATTAAAACCTTAGAGAGAATTCTTGATTCCGATACTTGGCAAAAACCTAACTTAACTTAAGACTGCAACTTACTTACTCCTTCCCACGTATTAGGCTTAGGTCAGGTACACCGGGGTAGGCGTATCTTAGAAGCACCAGTTGAGTTTGTTAGTCAATGTTTTTATGTATGTATATATTTTATCCATTTTAAAGTATCATATGGCTAAGAAACCATATCAATGCTTTTACAGTATTATTTCATAATACTACTTTTACTGTACGCACTTTACTTTATGATAAGTATTGCAATTGTGGCAATTCATTTCTCTTGCATGAGAAAGAAGACTGCTCAATAAAATAACACCTTTTATTGAAAACGCCCGTCTCTATTTCTCTGCACTCTGGTGAAATTAAGCATGCACGATTGACTGAGTGAAATAGCTGTCTATTGTTTTCACATGACTCTAGAGATACACTCTTTATTCTGAGGGAGCAAAGTTGTCATGTTTATGCGGTTGTCTGAAACTAATCCCTTCTTGTTTAAATCAGGATGGTTAACCCTTTCCTGAACATTTGAGAACGTTTTAGTGACCTCTGAGCTAGCTGGCAAAACTAATTAAGTCTAAAATAGTCAGTAGAAACCTAGATGACCTCAGTCCTACGTCTACACTGCTGTTTATGTTATTCCAATGCGCGGAGCCTATTGGGAATATAGGAACTACACTACAGCAGCTGTTGTGGAATGATGCCAGGTATAGACTATCTTGTTAGTGTGTCAGCCAGTGTCACTTGTTGTTTGCAAGTATTGTTTCCTAAATGCAAGACAGACGGGGAGTCGCTGTTATGGCCTTCACTGAATATCTCTTCTATACAAATAGATACTGTAAGCAGAATTAAAGCCATTCTTTTGCAAAAAACTGTGCCACTGACCTCGTCCAGAGAAACGAATGATCTGCAAGTCGCAAAGACTTCTGCGGAGATACATGCCATATTATCAACGAACTGCCCAATACATTTTGCAGAAATGTTAGGTCGTATCTTAAACATGTCTGATACCAGTGGTATTGTACATGTATTTAAAGCAGTTTTTTTCTGGACTGTTAGCACTCTTTCAAGCAGTCCTAGGCATTTTTCCAAATTTCGTACACTCTGTGTTCGGCGGCCTGCCTCGTCTTTTGGGACTCGTAGCAGGAATTCTATTTTTGTTTCTTCTGCTCTGATATGGCAAGTCCAGTCGCCAACGATACCCAGACTACCATGGAGAATGCTCTCCTAGCCATGCGGTACCGTGACAGAATTACACAGATTCTTGGCTTGGCTCGTTTAAGAGATCTGAATACCATGTGGTTTCTCTCGTTTAGACCAATCTATGCAAGATTGCATCTTACCTGTTCTATGATGCCTGCTTTGCGGAGAAGAATGCGTGCTGGATATTTGTCTTACACTTCCATCAGCACTGCCAACAGATGTTGACGCTTTGCTAGATCCGGTAACGGCTCATGCATCGTGTTGCCCCCAACGGCTGCCAATCCTGATGACGGCATTCGTGGAGATCTCACCAGCAACTAAAGCTAATGGTGAGGTACGTGGAACAACAGGCACACAGGTACCATCTGCTGCAAACATTGCTAATGCGAATGACGCTTCTTATCTGTGCACAATTGATCTACTTAATGAAGTAGTTCCACTTTCACCTCCTGTGATAGACGATAGCCTAGACGATTTGATGTTTTCTACTGACACCGAGAATAACTTTTGAAATCTGCACGCAGCATTCCATGAGCTCTGTATTCGGCCTTCGTTTTTCAAAAACAAAGGTTCTAACTTTGGAACTCTAATTTTTCTCCTATTTTGATTTGACTTTTTCCAAAATTGCATATTTTTTTTTTTTGGCACAACGTAATCTGTTTCGAAGTAGAACTATTCTTAGAGAACAGGAAATTCTTTTTAAACACTTCCTAGAGACAATATTTTTCCTTGTCCTCAAAAACAATAACAGTCTATATATTCTGCTATGGAATGGTCTCAACCTTTTTCTTCTATAAACCTAGAGCCATTTCATAAATATGTAAACTCATGATTCATTCAGTTATCATTACCAATATCATACTATATGCTTAGGATTAAATCATTCCTTTTATGTGCGTACTGTACAAATGCTCATTTTTTTCGTGTGCAACCATGTTGAAATGCATTTTTGTGTATTTTGGGTGGGATTGTAAACACGTGCTTCAGACATGTTTTAGTGCATATAATTTAATAATATTAAACATAATATAGTGGAGTGGGTGATGTATAAGAATTTAGGACACTAGTGTAATTTTCCCGATTCATGCCCATATATAGGTATAAATCACCCTATCCTTATATAGGCATAGAAATCATTAACCATATTTAGACTTAGCCTATGCAGTCCAAATACGGCATGGCTACTTCCACTAGTTCTGAAAATCCACAATGATTTCTTGGAAAGACCCGCCTTCAGCAGTCAGGGACTTCCCCTTGCTTGAATATTGATTTAACCAACAACTCATGGAGTTTTCAAAGAACTGAGTCTTTGATGACGTTATTATGTCCAACCTTACGTCAAACTCGGCACCTTCAAGGTATAAATATGCCCACTCTTGCCCAGGCAAACACACAGTGGTTTGGAGCAGTTCGACTATCTACCTACACGACACAGCTCGCCGCAGCAATTGCCGAAGGAAGCCGACCCTCCAGCAGACGCACTCAGAGAGATGCTGTCTTTTCTCTTGCCGAGAAATACAGCTCCAGTGTTTCCAAGCTACCCTTGCGGGTTGTTGGGAAATCGAGTCCTGAGAGAGAGATACCAGACCTCCTTCATTCTAAAACCAAGGTACGGAGCTGATTAGACCCTTAGAGAATTCTTGGATAGGTTCTTGGCAAAAGAATACTGAAACTAAGCTACACCTCACTTACTTTTTACCTTGTACTAGACCTAGGTTAGGTACACCGGGTTAGGCGTATTTTAGAAGCACCAGTTGAGTACGTTTTAGTCTTTATTTATTAATGTATGTATTCTATGTATTTTATGGCTTAGAAACCATATCATGCTTTTAAAGTATTATTTTATAATACTCTTCGTACTGTACACATTGTACTGTGCAACCAGTATTACGATTGTAGCATTTAATTTCCACTGCATGAGAAAAAAGACTGTTCAATAAATACTTTTTATTGAAAACACCCGTCTCTCTATTTCTTTGCACCTCTGGTAAAACGAAGCATGCATCTGTATGTTTCGCGTGAAATCTGATGCCATTTGTTGTCTGGAGGTGCATTTTGCAGCATCTCTATGTGATTGTCACCATATTTGTGCCTGTGATCTAACTATCTATTGTTTCCGTGACTCTAGAGATACATTTCTTATTCTTGGGAAACAAAGTTGTAAGGAACTAATCCCTTCTTGTTCATTCGAGAAAGTTTCTAGTCACCTCTGAGCTAGCTGGCACTCACAATTAAGTCTAATATATTCGATAGCGACCTAGTAGACCTCAGTCCTACTTCAAATCTATAGTATATGTTATTCTAATGCGCAGAGCCTATTGTGAATATAAGAACTACACTACACTTGTATGTGACATCTTTTAAAGCATTAACAAATGCTACAGTCACAAGATGGGTTAAATCTGCTTTAAAAAAGGCAGGTGTGGATGTGTCAAAGTTTATAGCTCATTCAGTGAAGGAACTATCGCAAGTAAGGTTTGAATGATGGGTGGTTGTTTGGAAGGTATTTTGAAAGCAGCTGATTGGTCTTCTGCGGAGATGTTTAGGACATTTTATTTTAAGTCTATTGATCATGTTTCAAAGTGCGTTTTGAAAGATTTTGAACATGCATAGCGCTAGCCTCAAGTATTGACATAAAATAACTATTCTTATTGGTCTACTTAACAAAGAATCGAGATTGTATCAAAGACTTGGAGGCTAGCGTTATCCACCCGCCCATCCTTTGTGGAAGGGTTGGGGGTTGTGGACTGATATTTTGTGTAATGTTGTTATTACAGATCTTGGATTGAAAATTTAACTTTTTATGCTGATGCTGGGAGTTTATGAATTGGTTTCATGCTTTGATTTATTTTTCACAGAGAATTATAAGAGGACAGATACAAAGAAGAAGTTTGTAGGGAAGTCAAGAAGAAGAACATACAAAAGAGGAGGAAGTTGGAGGTCAAGCAGTTCTTCTTTCATTGTGATATTTGCAAAGTTCTAATTGAAAACATTTAATGGTTTGCTGCTCAGAAGGAGCAAATAAAAGTTATACGCCAGCCTAGTCTTTAATACAATCTTGATTCTTTGTTCAAAAAGCCTATAAGAATCATTATTCTCCATCCACTGGTTGATGGGGGGACCTGCTTACCATTTTTTGGGGGATGGCTTCAGTTTTCGCAATAACAGTGAAGGAGATTGTTTGACCATCATGATCACTTCCTTTTGCATGTTTCTGCCTGATTCAAAATGGCTACCACATTTGTATGACCTCTGGTTCCTTAATGGCATATTTCCCAAATCAACATGACATCATGGACGTTCAGGCTGTTGATCCTTCACTTGTAGATTAAAATAAGTGCTCACAGTCCTTTAACAGGTTGTCAGATATGACTCAGAATCTGCGTGGTTGTTATAGTCTTCTCTTGTTCGCCCTTCCTCATAGTTCAGGACAGCCCTCAGGGAAATAAAATATAGCCCTTTAGTGATCAGATACTACAGATTCAGGGTATCCTGTCACCTATACCCGTGTCTCCTCCTCTCTCTGGCTGCTGTCCTTCCAGAATTTCTGAGGTCCTGATATAGTTTTCTTGATGACGCTGTTCCGTTCTTCTTCTGTTGACTGCATCTTCTCCTCTCATTCTGTGATCTCGGTCTTTTATTCTTGGTTCTCCGCCTCTTGTGCTGCTTCCGCCTCTGCCTTTCTGCACACTCCTCCCAGTTCAGTGTCCTCCATATAAGCGGGCCCAGCCTCATCAGGGAACGTGTCCCGCTCCACCACTATAACGCTGTTCAGCATTTCCCTCGGGCTGGCGTTGTCTGCTCTGAAGGGTGTTCCTGTCACCTCCCTGGCATCTTGACCACAGGTACATAAACCAGTTCTGCCTCCTAGTCTATGCTTCCCAATGTCTGTAGTTGGTGGGTTCTTCTCCTGCTAACTATTTCTTTCATCATGCCCTCTTCCTTCGGGAACACCTTGTGTTTTTAGGCTCCTCTGTGGGTTCTTGCCTGTGAGAAGTTGGCCTGGCATATGATGTCCACTATTCTAGGGAGCACCTTGCACCAGTCCAAATTACCCTTATTGATGGTAGGTTTAAGAAAACCTTTAAAGAAAGCTATCCTAGTGGTAGCTGTGTAGAGCAGCCTTCAGGCTAAGTCTCGAAGGAATGTAAAGCAGCTTGTTTCACCAGTCTGTAATCTCATAAATGATCAAATGAAAGGAGAACCACACCAGGTATATATAAAATATATGTACTTATTCTAAACACACCCCTCTAGTCTCTTTATGAGGGTAGAGGCAAAAGTACAATACAAAGACTTAAATTGCACACTGTAAATTAGCACAGTATAAGTTTGCCCTAGGGGCCTCACAAACCATATACTAAGAATGTGGTATAAGAACCACGTGAGAGATAGAAGTTAGGCCTAGGGCCTGTAGAACCGCTGGGGCAACCAGGAACCACCCAAGGTAGGGAAGCAGGAGACCCATGGGGGATGCATGCGAATGACCATTGACTTCTATGGTGAAAGTTAAAGTAACAAATTTAAAGAATAAGGACACTTAAGAGTGGACTACGGTAAAACCCTTTCAGTACTGGACACTTCGAGAGTCAAGACCCAGGGGAGCACCAAAGTACTTGTGTTACCTCACCCAGGGAAGCCGGGTGCATAGGTGTCTTTTCGTGTCGGGTTTCGTCGTTGTTTGCAATGGAGAGCTGCAAAGAAGTGCTGCAGGCGACCAGAAGAAAAGTGTCCGGATGGATCCAAGAGTGGATCGGAGATCTGAAGAACCTAAAAGCAGAGGGTACAGAGTCTGGGTCACTAGCCAGTGACCAGGAAGGCGACAAGAAGATGCCAGGCGATGTTGGGTGCTTTAAGGTGATGTAGGTGAAGCTTGACTCGAGGACCAGGAGGTGTTGACAACAACCAGGAGCTGGATTCGAGCTGTCCCACGTCAGATGGCGAGTGCTGCTGCGTCGGTATCCAGATTGGAGCCAACAAGCCTTGGCAACAGCAACCCACACAAGATGACAAGATTGGCTTCGGTGCAGACCAGCAAGGTCTGAGGGACACACCCTTTAGAGGGGAGTCAGGGCACGTCTAGAGCAATCAGGAAAGCCCAAGAAACAAAGGATTTACCTTCATAAGGACCCACCAGTCAACGGACTAGACATCGCAAAGGAGCCTCGAGCAGAAATGCTAAAAGCTGGCCCATGGAACACTCGTGGAGTGTAGGCCCACAATCTTCAATGTAAAAGGTGCTCAGGGCTTGGACTACAAGTAGCCCAATGCACAACTTCATGAAAGCTCGGGAAGTCGATGCACTAGCAAATTTGCAGGATGTCCAGGAGTTCTGGTCCCACATCTCTCGTGATAGCTACAGGTCTCAGCTTTGCTGGGGACTTGTGTCAGCCTCGGATATGTCTGGAAGTCCATGTCCTGTGTTGCAGATTCTTCGGGATCCGGCGGGACCCTCAAAAATGCAGACCGGCAAGATGCTTCTTTGGTGCCTGATTGAACAGGGGAGTCACTCCTTGACCTCAAGGGAGATTCCTTCTGTCTTCCAGTCGATATGGAATGTCGAAGGTCCAAGAATTATGTTTCAGAGTCTCGGCCAGGGTAATCTCAAGTCCTAGGGACTGGGTTCCTATACTTATACTAAGTTTAGGGGATGGACTAACTCTAGGGTCCCACCTATGGGAGGACCTGGGGAGGGGGTGGTTACACCTCTTACCCTTTGTCCAGTTTTGCACCAGAACTGGGGCTGAGTGCCCCAGCAACCGGTTTGAACTGGGAAATGCACGGGACACCTTGTGTGCCCCAGGCACTGTCTGAAAAGCATTCACTGAATGCAACCCACCCTACCCCAACACACTAAAGCCTGTCTGGGGAGGTGCTAGCACCTGCCTGGACAGGAAACCTATTGTCCAAGCCTCCCCTTGTCTGTGGCAGCAGCATCCATTTTGTGATGCTGGGGCTCTTTAAAACTATTACTGGGGAAGAAAGTGTGTACATGTCTTGACCCTCTAGAAGGATGGAATTCTACCCCTGCCGCCAGGACTGGCGGGGGGCAGGATTACTAAGTGTTTGACACCAAACACAACATGTTTTGATGCAGCCATTCCAAAGTTAGCATTTACCGCGAGGTTGTAATGCACTTAAGAGTATATGATCTGGCTGTGTCATAGAACAGCTATAAGGAAGGGATTCCGAAAGCTGCAGAGGGGCGCAGCTCATGCTTGAGCACCCTCTCACACAAAACTAAGCACTCTGCCTTCAGGATTGTCAAGGCCTGCCATAGGAGTGACTTATAGGTTTATATGTGTCTACATATAGGTAGATATAGGTATACTATATCTAAGTAAGGGGTACAAGTACCACCTTACCCAGGCTGCAGTAGCAGACCTATGGTGTCATTTTGGAAGGCTTCACAGGGGTGGCATAATACATGCTTTAGCCCCTGGTGGCCTCTGGGGTATCTATACCCTTGGTACCTAAGGCACCATGTACTAGGGACTCACAAGGGTAACCCAGTAACCAATCTGGAGTGTACCTAATGTACATGCAATCAATTTAGAGAGGGAAACATATAGGCTGGGACCCTGGATAGCAGGCTCCCAGCCAAACTAAGTAAAACAACATCAAAACACCAGGCAAAAAGTGGGGGTAACCATGCAGTCAGATTCCAACTTCCTACATTGCCACTTTACTGTCTCCATGCATTCTTGCAGCCTTACTAGTAAGAGTAATCTGATCAAAGTTGCCCTGAAGACTAATGGTGAAACATATGTGCTTACTGACCCACATTGGTGACCCAACGTCGTTTTCTCCACCTACTCTAAACCTGTTTTCCATTATACTACATCTCTAACTTCTACAGTGCAAACAAGACTGACGTCATTAGGAAATTAGGAGGTATGCAGATATTCTGTATAATCCTCTTCTCTGACCATGATTTATCCATAATCGGATGTAAAGCCAACATGGCTTTAAGGCTGGCAACCCTTGTGCTCTAAATCGATCTAATGAGGGGTCTAACTTAAGGTTGAATTCTCCAACCCCCACAACATCTTGAAGGCATTTTATTGCCTTCAGTGTGCAGAATGCTGTCAAAGAAATCTGGTGAAATGGCGTTCAGAGCACAGATATTAAGTAGAATGACCTGGATATTGTATATTAAGCCAATTACCATTATAAACTTGCCATTAGGGCCCCAATATATGTGGTGTAACTTACAATCAAGCGACCTATGAATGAGTATTGCTATACACCAAGTGCAGTAGTAGTAGCAGGAGTAACATTTTATTTATTTAGACAACAGACAATCAAATATGGGAAAAACATTTAAAACACATTATAAAAATATACATGTACGTTATAAATTCATTAAAATATACATTATGCCATAAAATCATGACATCATAAGGCACATTTCTTTTGTATAGCTATCACACATCGAGCTCGAGCTATTGCAGCATCCGTAAATCTCATTTCAGCTAATCATATTTTTTCAACTTGATGGTGAGCCAAAGTACCACATGTGAAAAAGTGGGTTTTAAGAAGCATGGGGACAGGAGATAAAAAAGAAAATAATCATGTAAAATATGAGTACCTGTACATTTCGACTGAAGTGCATGCCAACATAATCCACCTGAAAGTTTCAATTTAGTTGCAGACTTGGGAATCAGTTAAAGGGTATTTAGTCCAAATTTAAACTTGATTATTTAAGAAAAAATTCTCTGGTCCTGGAGAAATTACATATCTTTAAGCAAAGTTAAATTATTTATTTATTTTGGTCCATGCTGAACATAAAAATATTTTTAAATAATTAGGTTCCCTTTGTGTTCATTGTTATGCTCTCTGAACTTGTTTCAATATACAATTTATGAATCTTTATTGAAGTATATACACCTATCTTTGTCATTTCTACTGCAGACAAACTAAATTGTGATAGAGGCATTTTAATATAATGATTAAAAGACTCATTGATTAGAACAATTTTGTTTTCTGATTTTCCTAGCACCGTTAAGATTACTGTGATTAAGTACATTCGACCATAATGCTGAGATTTTTGGCTTCTAAAAAACACCCGGCTTGGGCTAAATATCCAATCCAATAGCCTGAATCATGGCACACCTGGGCAAACATAAAAGTTTTTTCCTAAGAGCTGCATTCTAGATGCTCCCAGGAAACCTGGGATCCAAAATGAAAATCTTAGACCCATGTAAGCCTGAGGTGGAATTTTGCCTTTAAATGCCTTCAGAAAAGGGTCGAATGAGAGGCCACCAAAATTGCAATTACAATTTTTTAAGCCAATGACTCTCATTTAATTTTTAAATGCGACCCCCGTCGAAGGGATGAATAAAAAGTTAAACAAAGTTATTTATACGTATCCACTTCTTGGATCATGTAACACATACAAACGTAGTGTATATGCTGTTTGGTGCAAAATATATATATTGTTCCCGCCTTGAAGGGAAGGTCACTTTACGTCTTGGGTCGAGGTGCAAGAGCTCTGGGGACACTTGTGGATAATCTTTGTGCACTTCATGAGCAATTTAGATCTGGCCACTAATGTTGGGAAGTCCCAAATTATGTTGTGTGGCCCATGAAAGAAAAACGTCCCTACTCTGTTGATCAGTAGCCAATCCCTGAGCAGTGTGAATATTTTTAGTCACCTTGGTGTTGTCTTCGATTCGCTGGTTCCTGGCAGCTGCAGGTTAACTCCTTGTGTAACGTTGGCAGGTCAGCTGGTGGTATTTTAAATCTCCCTTAGACTGTAGGCAGGGAGACCATTTCTCACTACCTAAAAATATACAACTTACAGAATGTTCCAGCGGCTTTGCATGGGGCAGGGGTTTGGGGATATCATCATACGTTCTCCGTACAGACAGGAAAATTTAGATTTTTGACAGCCTGCTGTCAGAAAATCTGGATTTTATTAAGGACACAGAGGCTAATATTATACAAATCTCCTTTATTGCCACAGCTCAGCAGCAAAAGTTGAAAAATACTAAACTTTAATGAACATTCCTACATGCTATAACGTCCCCATACGAGCAGCCATCTTCCTTCTTTGTTAAACAGCGAACAATATAAAACAACAAGAAGAGATCAAACTCCAATTGAAGGACCATCTTCCAACTTGAGATCCGGAGAGAAAAGAATTCTTATACTAAAAGAAAAATAATAGATTCCCGTAGTATCTCAAATAACATCATAAACATCAGGGTGGGTTACATTAAAAAAGTGGAGGGATGATATTAGCCTCTGTGTCCTTAATAAAATCCAGATTTTCTGCCCAGCAGGCTGTGAAAAATCTAAATTTTATGGCATGACACGGAGGCCAACATTATGCAAGTTTAAAGTGCATTAAGAACATTATCAATTACATTAGAGTTTGGTCTGAAATAACAATTCTTGAACATACTATTGTTCGACCAGTCTGTTGTCCTAAGGATTTCCTGCAGCCCCCCCCACCAAGAATAAAGGCTTTAGAAGCAGACGCACCTCTGAGGGAGTGAGCTCCAAAAATAGAGACATCTACACTGCTTTCAGACATCACTTCCCTCACCCATCTTGATAAATTTGGTGAAGAAACTCCCTTATGAGGAGATCTGTGAGAAATTAGTAATTGACTCTCATTCAGTCTGAGACTTGCAGTTCTTTTTTCGTACTCTTTCATGCATTTGACCACAGAGAGTCTTTCATTCTGAGGAAAGAAGGGGTAAAAGATAGAAGAATACATAGTTTTGGTTCCCTTCTTGAGGTAAAAGCAAACACCCTCTGGTTGGAAAGCCCTGCTAGAAATATCTAGTGCTTTGTCATCTGAAGTTCTTCTGAACGGTACTAGACATAATAAAACAGTAAGTTTATATGAAATGCGTTTTAAGGAAATAGAGGAATTCTCGTCCAAGGAGGATAGGATTTGTAACACATCTCTAACATCCCATAGAGAAGTATCTTTAGAAGTTGGAGGATTTGATACTCTCATACTTCTCATTATCTTTTTAGTTAGTAAAGTCTGTCCCACAGAAATACCATTTACTAAACAGTGACCTGCAGATATAGCAGATCTATAAATATTTATGGTTCTGTAAGACAGACCTGATGTAAACAGTTCTGAAAGATAGTTCACGACATGCACTAGATCAGTTGAAACGGAATCAAAACCTTGTTAAAAACACCAGCAAACACATTTGTTCCATGCCAATTGATATGCCTTCCTTGTTCCAGATGCCCATGACTCGGACATGAGTCTGAAAGCATCTGTCGAAGGCCCTGGGATTCACCACTGCCTCCCTCTGGACCTAGGAGTAACTCTGAACGAAGGAATTAATATAGGGAAGTCTATGCTCATTTCCAGGATGATTGGAAACCAAAGGGGAGTTATCACTACTATGCTGTCTTTGTAACGTCGAGCATGAAGGAGTAGGCGAGGCAGCATTGCAAATGGTGGGAAAGCATAGGGAGCTAAACCTCTCCAATCTTGGAGGAAGCATCTACCCTCAGAGCCTGAGGATCTGGTCTCCAACTGAAGAACTTTTAATTGAGTGTTTTACCGGTCTGCAAACAAGTCTGTCCTGAAGGGGCCCCATCTGGATTGGATATTCAAGAATTTTTCTCTGTCTAGTCTCCAGTTGCTGGAATCCTTGAAATTCCTTGAGAATCAGCCCGCTGCACCATTGCTCAAACCAGGAATGGGTTCTGCTATAACTGACATCCCTTTGTTCAAGCAATATCCCCATAAACCCTTCACAATATCCGATAGACCTTTGGAATGGGGTTCACACAGCTTGTTGACATACCGGACTGCTGACACATTGTCCGTACGTAATATTACACAGCATTTCACTGACTTCTGGGTGAAGCAGCGAATTGCAAATGAACCTGATAGTAATTCTAAGCAGTTGATATGCAATTTCTTCTCTTGATCTGTCCATCGTCCCCCTGTAGAGGAGTTCCCACATCTCGCTCCCCATCCTTCCAAACTCGCATCCGATTCTATTATTAAGTCTGGTTCTTCCCCGAAAATGGCTCTGCCATTCCATGCCTCTGCATTCTTCAACCCCCAAAAGAGTTCCCTCCTTGATTCTTGGTCTAGAGAGACCATCTGGAATATGATTGTGTCGATCTCAGAACCCCTGCTGTTAACCTCTGCAGTGCTCGATAGTGTAGTGGGCCTGGGAAAATAGCTTTAATTGTGGACGATAGAAGAACCAGGATCCTTGCTAGAATTCTTAGGGGAAAAGTCTTTTTTGAGAGTATCTTTGTTAGTTCTTTCCTTACTTTCCTTACTTTGCTTCCTCGTAGTTTCAGTTCTGCTTTTACTGTATCTACCACTAAGCCCAGGAATTGTGTCTGTTGGTTTGGTATTGTACAAGATTTTTTTTTCTAAGAGTTGTATTGCAAGGTTGTATGAAGGGAAATAGTCTGTTTTGATTGATCCATTATAAGAATGTCGTTGAGATATATATTTAGTCTCACTCCCCTTTCCCTGAGCCAAGTAGTCACAGAGCTTACTACCTTGGTGAAACACCAAGGGGCGGACGAAAGTCCAAAAGGAAGACTGTGAAATTGCTGAAGCCTTCCTACCCATGTGAATTGGAGGAATGTTTGATGAGATCCCCAGACTGGGATTGTCAAATAGGCGTCTTTCAAGTCTAGTCTTGTCAGCCAGTCCCCTTTCCTTAAGATGTCTCTTAAAAGGTGTATTCCCTCTATCTAGAAGTGGTGGTAGATTACCCATGATTTAAATCCTTTAGATTTATGACTGGTCTTTATTTTTCTTCTCTACCAGGAAGATATTGCTGAAGAAGTTAAATTGTGTGCCCTCTATAATTGCCCCTAATGTTAAAAGGTCCTTTACTTCTTGAGAGACCAGTTTATTGTCTTTAAATGAGAATGAAATCTCCCGTGGGCAACATGTCTGTGAAGGGAGTCAAGGAAATCTATCTTGTAACCCTTGACTGTATTCAAGACCCATGGATCGGGAGTTACTAAGTTCCAATTGCCAGAGAATTGGCGCAATATCCCTCCCACCTTTGGAGGATATCTGAATGGTCTTTCAAGGTTCCTACCTGAGGAAAAAGAACGCTGTCTCCGTTTGCCTCTGAAGGGTTGTCCATGGTTCCTCTGCCTGTGAGGGTAGAAATGCTGGGTGCCGTAGGTATTCTGGAATTTTCTGCCACTGTCCAGGAAGGGTCTTGAGGGAGTTAGTCCAATGGTAAACGACCCTACATTCTCCCAGCCCAGCCAAAAACCCTATTGTGAAAGACCTTTTTAATTTCCTTTTGTGATTTTTGAATGGAGTTGAAGACTCCAACATATTTAGCCATCTCCTTAATTAAATCTTCTCCAAAGAGTAGACCCTGAGAAATAGGCCCTCGATCTTTATTAGCTAGTTCAATAAGTTTAGGCATAATCTTAAGTAAGACCACTTTGCATCTCTCTGTGGAGATTGCAGTATTGGCATTTCCAATCAGGCATATTACCCTCTGAACCCATTCTGTTAGTTCTTTAGGGTCGATTGGGGTATCCCCTAGGTATGCTGATTCGGCCATCTGAAATATCTTTGTGAGTGGACCTATCGTATCGAGAAGGCTGTCCGGACAGGACTTTAGTCCTTGCCATACTTTTCCTAGGGTCTTTAGCATTTTTTTATATAAATGCTACCACCTTTGGGTCAAGAGTCCTAGACACTTTGTCAGGCAATGACAGACGTGGGAATTCAGAGTGTAGCTTGGACCTAACCTCTTTGGGAATTTCTTTCCTCAACCAAAAAGAGAGGTAGTCCGCCACATGTTGTGATGGAGTCCACTCCGGAGATAAGGGGTGTTTAATTAATAGTGAGTCGAACATCTCAACTCCAAACGGATCCACAATACCTATTTTGGATCCCGAGGCCTTGGATGCCTTCTCGGAGCATCCCATTCCTCTTACTTTGACCTCTTCGACATAAGTGTTGAACTCAGAAGAGCAAGAAAGCTAAATTTCTGGTTTGAAATTATCACTGTCGATGGAGATATGGAGCTCAGGGCCTTTCTCTTGCCTAACTGGAGTGCCCGAGGCACCAATCTTGTCACCGCCTAGAGAGCTTGATTAGGGGTTGGAGGTTTTACTTTTCTTTGCCCATTAGGTATATTTCCTCCAGAAGCCCTCTTTCTTGGGGCCTTAGTCGCCCCTTCTTGGCCACTATTAGATGGCCTTGTTTTAATGGAGATGTTTTTGATTTTTTTATTAAGAGTTTCATCAAGGGAACCTAAAACTTTTTCTAGTGCATATTAACTAGTTCCTCTAATTTATCCCTGATATTTAATTCAGGTGAGAGTGCTGACATGATCTTGATAGGGATAAAGATACCTAAATAACTATTTAATTAATTAGGATATCCTAAATTAACTTAAATGCTTGTATCCTAAATAGCTTTTTTATGTTTTATTTTTTTTTAATCTATCCTACCTAGCAAAAGGATTGAATGAAGAATCAGGAGATCGTTAGGAAGTAGAACAGCTGACTGCCAAACAGCTGACTGGGCTCGGAAGATAGAGCCGTTAACTGTCATCGTCTTTAATCCCTATTACCTAAAATGGAGGCTGGATTGGGGACTGCTGTATTGTCCCAAACATCTAAAATGGCGGCCATGCACGTATTTATCGGGTGTGGCTGCTTCTTAAGACCTTTCCTCTAATGCGTGTTTATGCGATTAATTTGGCCCTCCTCCCCAAACGTACTGAAGGCTCAGATCTATTGCCGATCCCTTATTTGTAACTCCGAGCACCTCCCTTCCTTCTTAGCAGGGAGAGCTTGACTAGGAGTGTGAGGAGTTCCGAGAAGTCACAACTGAGAAGGCACTAAGGGGAAGCATGCGGGCGCGTGAGAAGCCTCGTGATGGTGGCCCACTAAAGGCCAATAACATGAAGCATTTAAAAGGGGAAGAAATAGTAATGACTGGGTGCTAGGAAAAAAGGGATCATTCCGGTTCAAAATTAAAACGGAGGTTGTATTTAGTAGGTGGAATTAAGACAGAAAGATTAATATGTTAAACATATAAAAAAGAGTGGAGAAAAGTAGAAAGCACAAAGTACTCTAGACAGTAGTCTTAAAACTACATTTACTGTATAAGTAAACAGCATGGTATAGAAATCAGTAATGTAATTATTATAAAAGAGTTTAGGTTCATAAAGGATAGTACGTATCTTTGTGAGCAGCAGCAACAAAGAAGGAAGATGGCTGCTTGTGGGGGGACTTTATAGCATGTTGGAATGTTCACTGAAGTTTTGTATTTTTTAATTTTTGCTGCTGAGCTGTGGCAATAAAGGAGATTTGCATAATGTTGGACGCCCTTCCATGCCATAAAATTGTATCTACAGAGACGTTTTAAGGCATGTGCAAAGTGGGCTGTGGCCCGGGGCCCCAGCCTTTCAGGGTGCCCCCTATTAAAGCCAGCTCTGGTGTTGCCCTAATGACCTTGAATACTTTTTACACTGATTGTTTTAAATACTGTTTTATTTCATTAAATATCTTTATGTGGGTGATGTGTGAGAGTCTATTACAGTCATTTTTCAGAGAATTTTTCTATTTATGTTTCATGCAACATCCATAAAAAAAGTTCTTTTAAATCAAAACAGGATCTCTGATATAAGAGATGGGAGGGTGTCACAAAGATTATTTGCAGTATTATTAGTGAGCTGCTGTGTTACAATATTGAAAACACAGGTCACTATCTGTAAAGACATTTAGGGCTTGATTCACAAAGGTAAACTTGCGCTTTTGTGTAAGTTTATGATTTATTGCAATACAAGCAATTTCACAAGTAGTAGTAGTAGTACAACTGGTTATCTTTTATGTGCGGCGCTTCCGCATTCGTGAAGATATTACTCAGAAAAGTCCTTTGTGAATTGAAAAAAATCAAACTTACACAAAAACGTAAGTTTACCCTTGTGAATCTGGCTGTTAGCATTTGGACGAGTGGGCCAGGGCACTGTCACTGACCAGGCCAAAGACGGCATGAAAGAGCTCAAATTGGATTAAAAAAAATTAAAACTGTTCCAAAGAGGGCCCCCCAAAAATACATTTGGCCCAGGGCATCCAAAATCCTTAAAATGTCCCTGCGAGTCTATAGGTAACTCCTTGACCTTTCTCCCACTAGCTCCAATTATATCTTGAACAAAGTAAAGTTGGCCTCAATTTTGCTCTGTTTTAGTGTTTGGGCTGATGCCGAGGCTTGCCGAAATAGGAATATTATATTAGACTGCCTTAATTTAGATAAGGGTCTTTCTATTCCGTGGCTGAAGTACGTTTTTAAGTCTTATTTTAGATGAATTAAGCCTGCTTGATATGTACTCTGCACGTGCCACTTTACTCAAGTCTAACTAGTTGGTGGTCAAGTCTTGCTTTCAAGAATGTTGTGTCTCCCAAAGGTTGAGTTGGGAATGCAGAAAAGGCTCAATCCGTGATTATATTACTTTCTTTGCATCTGTGGAGCCCTAGAACTTTCACATTGAGGGATATCACTTCTCCTCCATTTCAAAGCTAGCACTGTGAGGCGACTCGTGTTTTATGGAGGCTCCAATTTACTTGGGCACTAGCGAATAGGCTTGTCCAGGTGACGGGCTGTTTGTTCAATCTTTTATGTTTTTTTGTAAAGTCCATAGATTTTTTATTTTTTATTTTTCCTTAAGCCGATTTTAAAGCCCCAAGAGTTGCGGAAGTGTAGAGATTACTTATTTTATTTACAGCTTTTGGGCAGCCCTGACATCTGGTACAGAGTCTGTTCTTTTCTCAAAGTGTCAGTGAGGTGTAGGAAATCGATGAAGGGATGAGTTATGGGACCAACAGCTTATTCCAAGTATGAGTCATGTGCAGTCTGGGCCTTATATATTCTTTATATTATTAGTGAATTGCTTTATCATAAATAGTTCTTTTATTTCACCTTATTTTATAGCACCCTCTATTTAGAGTTCATGTCATGTAATCGAGTTCTCTGGGATTAAAGCCTGTGAATCCTCTGCTATGTTGCACTTTATCTGCTTGATTGCAACTATCCCAAAGTGTTATTTTTAGCATGGCCACATAGATTGTATTTTTAGTGGTTATAGTATGTATTTTATTCTTTTTTTAACGTTATTGCTGCCATGGTTGCTGCTTTTACATTGCTGTTGTAGAAATTGTACTGTATTTCTTTTATGGGATTTTTGAAAAATAGAATAAAGATTAATTGAATTGAATTGCTTTATGTTTATTACTTGAGGGAGACTCTCAACCATGCTCTATCCAGCGTGATTGAAGGTTACATGGGATGGTCACTCAACGATCCTCCAGACACCGAAAGCTGCGCAAGACTTCCTCAAGTAAATTGTCACTAAGCGCAAGGAACAGAAATGCAATGACCAACACCAAGAATCGGATTAGGTTGTCATCATAAAGGAGCTTTTTGCTGGATGATGTCAATCGCACTGAGGTAATCTCTACTGCACACTAATGTCATGGCCCCCTGACGGCCTGAACAATACAACTTTGCAACACACGGTTGTCGTCCCGTGTGGTGAGTATAGTACAGTACTAATAAATGTGTGGTAGGCCGCACTGCCTGGTAGGGAGCAGCCGCTGTGGTAGAATATCCAATTGTACGATATCGCTACTAAAAGGTTTGTAGATGCTCTGTTGTCTGACTACCATTAACAACTGTATGATGCCGCAACTGGCCTAGTAGCTCTCTGGGATATCTGATCGTAAGTGATGCCTGCAGGTGAGGTATCCCCGACATTGGGTCACGGTGCACAATTGGAGGGCTGGCCGCCACTGTACAGGTTACCAATTACTTTTCATTTCTCCTGGTAATGTCACTGACCCTCCGGAGGAGCCAGTGTCCCATACATGACTCTACTTGAAGAGAGCGCATTACGTGATGGGGGATGTGCATGGAGTTATGATGTATGTACAGTGCTTAATTTCTAATATTTGTTATGACTTGCATTTGATGTACCTGAACTAAACCAGGAAGGAAATAGTGTCTTACTGAGGTCACGGAGAACTAAGCTCTGGGCATTTTGTAGTGACCAGGTCGGGGGGTCTTTTGCATTGTCACCTGCCCATTGAAGGGCTGTTCACTGTGTTGCCACATGCGTTTGTATCGATCATCTCCACCCTATGCTGGGGGTACTTGTGCTGAAGCTACGATGCACAAGGACCCCCATTGAGGACCGGTGCTTGCATCTCTCTGCGATTCTGCAGGACGGGACACCGCTTCCTTGATAATTGATATTCGGCGGTTACATTCTTGTGAGCTACACCGCTCCTGCCTGCTCCCCCGTGGATTTTGCTATTTTATTGTTCTTTAGGCATATATTATTGTCCTGAGAATGAACCTAAGATTACATATGGTTCGAAACGTCGTCGACCTAGCGCACTAAATGCATAGTTGAATAATGAATTTGTGCATGCATATGTGTTTGTTGTGGATCTTCAGCTTATGATTTATGATATTCAGATGACCCTACTTTGCCTACAATTCCCTTGTTTTTCAGTCCCCCTAGTGTGTTAGTCTGGACATCGGCTGGTGTCCCACTTGTAACACTCTGTGTATTACTTGTCTATTTTGACCACGAGAAATTAAACTGTCCGGCTGGACATATGGAATATAGCACTATCTAGTCTATATTTATTTTTTCATCTTTCCTTGTCTAGGGACCATTGTCTCTGTTAACAAATGGTATACTGTCAGGACACATGAAAAACTTATGAAGAAGAACTCTCCGCCGGATCACGGCCAAGAGACTACTGGAAATATTTTATTGCATATTTACTTACAAATCCGATTACTTAAAAGTGTTCACCATCTGTGTCCATCAATTTTTCTGCAATGTGTGGTGCTCTATATTCGCTCTGTTGTTGTATACTTCTTGTTCCTGGATGACAGATCTTGTAGTGCAATGGTCCATAATTTTGATTACTGTTGACATGTTATGTCTTTAAAAATGGCAATAAAAAGAACTTTAAGAAAAAGAAGGAAAAAAAAGCAAGTCATCTCAGAATACACCACACTATCGTGTGCGAGAATCACCTACTTCACTTAAAGCAAAGTAGAAAAACTCAACCCATTGAAGTTGGTCAGGAAGAATCAGGGGACCATATTATTGCGGTGGAAGGTGAAGGAGAGGGAGGCATTTCATAGCCCTGTCCCCAGTAGTGTAGTAGCACCGCCCGCATCCTCCTCAGTAACATCTGAGTGGCACCGCAGTAAAAGCCATACTCAGAGTCAGGCTGAGACACCAAGGCGACTGAGTACCGCAATGAGACAAACTGCGTCATTGAGCCTAAGTGGGTTAATGAAAACAACAGCACCACAAAGGAAAGTAATCCAGCCTACCATTGAGAGCATGCTTAGGTTGGAGGAGCAGTTCCAATGCAACCACCCAACCGCACGGTTGTACAATGCAAAGCTGGCTAAAATGTTAGCACTAGACCTTCTCCCTTTTTCATTTGTGGAAGGTGTGGGTTCCTGGAATTTGTGTCAGCCATCTGCCCTAAATGGAAGGTTCCCAGCAGTTCCTATATCGCAAAAATTGCTGTTCGGGCACTACATCATGATGTGCTGAAATTGGTTGGACAAGCTTGGCAGCAGAGTGCTGTTCACAATATCCACCTGACAACAGACATGTGGACCATTAAAGATAAGCTATCTGAACGAGGTGCCGTTGACACAGCTGAGATGTTTAAAGCTACTCAGAAACATGCAACTGTAGCCATGTTCGCCATGGAGAAATCTCATACTGCTGTAAACATTTTGCAAGCGTTTCACAGCAAGGTTTTTGAATGGCTGTACCCAAGAGGGCTTAGTATTGGTTTTGTTGCCACAGATAATGGCAGTAATGTACTTAAGGCCATGGACCTTGGTTCCTATTTCAGTGTTCCGTGTTTGGCGCACTGCATAGACTTTATAGTTCAAGACTTTCTGAAAAAAGAACCCAAAGTCAGCAACTTACTGACCATCTGCCGAAGAATATGTACTCATTTAAACTTTTCTTTTAAAGCTCGGAAGCAGCTGAGGATCGTTCAACGTGAATATAAGATGCCAGTCAAAGCACTCATCCAGGAGGTGGCAACACGTTGGAACTCAAGGTATTACATGCTTGATCGTCTGTTTGAGCAGTACAGGCCACTCAATGAATATGTCATGCAAAGACTGGATGCTACTGCGAAAGCCATGACCCTTCAGATGGACCAATGGTGCCTAGTTAAATGCCTGACTCAGATGCTTTGTCCATTTGAGGTCTTCACACGTGAAGTCAGTAAGGAAGACTGTACAATGGGCCAGGCTATCCCATTTTTGCAAATGCTAGAGCATCAGCTGAAGAAGGTGTCTGAATCATACAAAGGTGTAGAGGACGAAAAGGAAGCCTATGACTTGGTAGAGAGCTTAGCCCGTTGCTTAGCTGAAAATACAAGGATGCAAAATAAGATTTTGTCAAAAGAGCATTACATTTCTGCCACAATTCTGGATCCACAGGCAAAATTGGGACTGAAAACATTCATTCCTTTTTCAGAGATGGATGTTGCCCGCTACAAAACTTGGATAGCTGAGGCAGCGAGTAAGTTGGAAAATGAACGGCTGCTAATTAAAAGCCCGCAAGATAAACCCACAAGAAGTACTGCAGCAGGGCATGTGACATCAAGTGCAACTTCGGAGGCTGAGGGCAGTGCACTTGGCTCACAACAATCACCATCACTATCGACAACAGCAACAATAACTGGATCATTAGACCCAGTAGAATCATTACACGATTGGTATTTACAGTTAGGCATTAATAAGCACAGTGCTGATGCACAGAGAAAAGAGCCCGAAAGGTTAGCAGCAGCACCCCTGAACATTGAACGGATGGTCCAGGCCTATCTGGACGACCCAACAGAGGTGTACATTGATCAAAACCCATTGCAGTATTGGTATAAGAAAAGGGCAGAATGGCCACTGCTCAGCAGGCTGGCGATAAGCTATCTGGCTTGCCCTGTCGCAAGTGTCTCTTCTGAACGTGTTTTCAGTGCTGCTGGTTCCATTGTAACTGTGAGAAGGACCAGTCTCTCGCCCAAAAACGTGGAGAGGTTAACAATGATCAAAATGAATCAGCACTTCATACCACCAAATTACACAATAAATGAAGCAAGCGAGGAAGATGAGGACAGCGGCTCAGGTGACAGAACTAGTGTGTTACATCATGATTTCCTACTACTGGCTGAACCCCCAGAGTTTGAGTACGAGCTATACGTCCCTGAGAATTAGGCTTGCACTTACTGTCTTCCTCCCTTTTTGTCCTTTATTTGTGTGTCTGTCGTTCCAGTTACAAACTTTGAATCACAACAAATCTATTACCACCGCCTTATACTCTTCTTATTTCAATATACAAGTTTCAGGTGTCTGCATTTGACAGTACAGTCCTCCGAATCTAGCTCCTCCGCTCCATCATACTGAATCTCCAGCCTAAATCCATTGCCCTCAAGATGATTGGATGATGGAAAATAGAAGAAAAAATAAAAACTTTCCTAGTCCCACCAAAAGAAGTGGAACATGATGACTACTATAGCTATCCTCCTTTCAGAGCCAAGAGAGACTGCCCATGCATTAACTGAAAATGAGATGGAACAGGTAATGATTGATGTCAAGCATTGGACGCAGAGTCGGAGACTGAGTGATTTTGTTGTTGTTTGTTGTGCATGAAGTTATGTCATTGTGCACTAAACATCTTTCTATAGTACACACTAAACGTAACTCAAGGCAATGTTCCCCTTCTTGAAAATAAGAAATTTGTACTTCTACTGCAGCTTGATACATTTCTTTTGATTGAATACAGGAAGGGGACTCAATCTGCACACTGAGTATGACAACAGCACCATCCATGATGATGATGGCGAAAAAGACGGCCCGTTAACTTAAGATGAGAAGTAACAGGTACTGAAAATGAATGGCATGCATTGGACACCTGACTCTGAGCGATTGGTGTTTGTGTTTTTGTTGTTTGTTTGTTGTGCATGAAGTGATGTCAAAGTGTACTAGTAGTCTTACTGTACACACTAAAGAGTGACTCAAGTCAATATTATTTCTACTCTTGTTGTGTAATATCAAAATGTTACTTCTACTGCAGGCCGATCTTCACAGTCAGTCAGTACAAGTATCGGAGAAGATTGATGGAATAATAACAAGTCAGGAGGACGTTTCATGAGTGGCATAAAAAAAGCCTAAAGGTAAACACTTCAACAACAACCACAGCAGACCCAAATGTCTGTGTAGAAGTGGAGTTGAGTGTAGCGGTGGGATGACTGCAGTGCATTGATTTACTAACTTAAATTGTAAAATGCTATGTTTGGAATGGATATGTGCTTTGTTTAACTCTTTTTAAAAAAGTACGCTAAACGGAGGATGTGCTAAGCAACGTGCCGTCACTGTGGGCCTGCTCTGTCCTGTTGTTGTTGAAGGTCCAACCTCCCATCACCAACATCCTATTTTCTTGTGCAAAGGTCTGTATGTGCAAAATCCCTACAACAGTAGTAGAATGTCCTATCATATCAAAATAGTAAATCTGGTTGGGCATTTGTTGGTGAGAATTTTCAAAGCCTCAAGATTAACAAAGACTCAATATCAATAAGACTAAGACGACCCAAAGGACTGGTATATCTGAGTTTTATTTAGAACCTTTTAAATAAAAAGTGGCCAACTGGGCAAGCTTAGCTACTACAGTACAATCAGACTAATAGTAGTAGTAGTACAGAGTCATCATAGCAGAGGCAGGGATAACAAGATTTTCGAAACAGTACAGATCGAAGGATAATTGTTGGTAAAAAATAGCATTAGGAAACGGAAACAATAGTTCGGAAAAAATATGGTGCAGTAAAAGTTATGGAATAAGAATTATTATTAAAAACAAGAAGACTTACTAGGGCCAGCAGAAAAGCCTGCGTTGGTGTTCTCTTGCTGTTCTTGTTGTCCCGCCGACTGTGCCCCTGTCTGCCTGCCCCTGGGTGCTGAGCAGGAAAGATATAAGAAAGAGCCAAAAATTGATGGATGGTGTCAAACAAATGAAATATTTTTAAAGAACGGTCAAAAAACACTTATGTAAACGACAATTGCAATAAATAAATGGACCGCTCTGATCTAATCTGGTCAACAAGTAGTATCAGGGGATTCGCGGATTGACTACTTACTATTTATCAACACTAATCCAGTCTTCCATTCTGATTCCAGAATACTAACTAAGCCTAAGTACGACGTACCACCTGACCTAGCCACCTATTACAGGCGTGCCAATTGTACATTTAGTATGCATTTCCACTTCTTTTAGTCCTCAACAGTACATATGGTCAAATATATGGAGGACACATGTCTACATTTTTGTATACACCAAATTGTTGGTTGATTGATTGATGCTGATGTTCTGCTAGTGATAAGCCAATTACCACTCCTTGAACAAACTAGAAAAGGTTCTAATAAAGACTAGGGTACCAGCAGCATGTGACAGAGGGGGCATCACGCATGCCAGTAAAAAATTACAAACTCATACAAAGTAACTAAACCTAAGTATCAATCCGCCCCTATCTCTTTGTGACAGGACAAAGTAAGGACTAGAGTCACTATCGCATTACGTAACTTAATTTCTCTAAAATAAACTCGTACATAATCACGCTAAGCGAGCGCAAACGCAAAGTTGCAAACAAGTAAGATTAGCCCAGAAGAGCACCCGTGTCATAACAATCACAGAATACTTTTAAACGTAATTACCTGTAATGTAAGCAGCAGCATTCTAGTTGGTTGGAAAACAAAAGATATTCGCTATATAATTATATAACACAGAGCAGAAGAACAGACACAAAGTAGTAATAATTAAATAGTTACTCACCAAGATCCGGGACCTCCACTCCTAGCAGGTCCAGCAGGTCCTGCTCCCGGTCTAGGATGTCGGACTGGGCCTGGGTGTGTCAACTGGGCCTGGGTGCGCCCGACCACAGAGCAGAGGAACACTGCCCGGCGCACCTTCCCCCACCGCTGCTGATGCTCCCAGAGCCCGTACCAGGACCCAGACCTGTCACCTGCTGCCAGGGTTGAGGGAAGGTGGCGCTGCACAAAGAAAATGAGTGCAGCCAACTCCACCTCCCCAAATAAGGTCTGTGCCTGCAGCCCTTGTGGATGCCGCCTTCCGCAAGGAAGGCGGTCGCAGCTCTGGCTGCGGCAAGCCCTACCCTTCAACATGGTTCTGGGGAGAGTGAGATGGGGCGGGAAAGAAAAGGTAACAAAATTAAAAGTAAAGGAAATGAAAATAGCAGGCAATAGAAACAGAGTGAAAAAGTAGCTAAAAAACACACAAAAAGTAGACAAAAACCAAAAATATAGAAGCAGGAAAATAGTAAGAGAGATAATAAATAAAAAAGATTTTTAAAAGTGTCTAGAAACAAAGGATTGGAAAGATAGAGGGAGGATTGAAAATCAAGCCCCTGAACCATATCAATAGAGTGAAAAACAAGATGGCCGCGCCCATTGCAACCACATGCGCAAGTTCGTGCGATATTTTCTCCTCGAGGATGCAAAAACCGTCGCGAACACGTAAAAGCGCTCCGAACAGGAGATACGTAACGCAAGCATGCATTGTGCGACCCGGAACAGGCCGTAAGCATCGCGAGCGGGCGGAACAAGTGAAAACAAGATAGCCGCGCCCATGAGCGACCGCATGGGTAAGTTGGCGAGATGCGATCACGCAGAAAGTACCGCGAATGGGCGGAAAAAAACTTCTGCGTCTTCGCGATTTTTCTGCTTGTTGGCTGGGATTTTTTACATTTTTGCGATAGTTTGCAAAAGTGAATTTCGCAAATTCCGCCCACTCCTAATATGTATAACTCAATACTTTTTTAAGTGAAAAAATGTATGTATATATATATATATATATATTTGTGTTTCTGTGCCATATCTGTCTAGTTACTTTTTTTTATTATTTTTTTTTAATTCTTTATTCAAGACCAATCAAAGCGTTATACCATTTACAGAATAACGTAAGCAGCCATCAGTCTGTTTTTAACATTTTGTCCCAAAACTTGCAAGACTAACAGCTATCCAGGGTAGCAATAATATACCCATACATCTCCACCCGTGTGGGGAATCAACATTATCACTATAGTCACACCATAGAACACAACAATATCAAACATTTCCCCCCTCCCATCCACCCACAACATCCCACCCCAGTTCCCTCCTGTCTCCTGGTCACATCAGAAATGCCCCGCGTGCTGTCTCCCACCTGGTATTACAGTAACAAATACTGTTGTGTAGTCAAATCAGGGTGTGTGTGCAGTGTTCTGGGCTCCTGTGCTATTCCTGTGCTATTCAGCCAGGTCATCCCTCCCTCCGTCCCGTTCCTACCCTTGATTATTCTGTGATGGCACTAGGTCCACCCCCTCCAGGGTCATTATCATAACCTCACACTCCTGAGCTATAGGGTACTTCCCCTGACCTTTCCCCTCCTACTTTCTCAGTGTCGCTCCTTCCGCTCTACCCCACTTTACCAGTTCCCTCTGCCACACAGCCGTCCCAGGTGGTCTTGGGGACTACCACCTCATTGTCAGAGCCCTGACTGCCAACGGAAGGCCTAGGTCCAAGAAACGAAGTTTAGCTTTCAGCGCCTTGGACCTTGTACGGGACCCCACCAGGCAGTATAATATCTCTTCAGGCACAGACTGGGTGGTTGTAACTCTCAGCACCTGGCAGACTTCCGCCCAATACCCTCGCAGCCGTGGACAGGACCAGAGCATATGCAGGAACCCAGCCTCCTCCACTCCACAGCGGGGACAACAATGGGGGGAGTCTGGAAACATTCTGTGTAGTCTCTGAGGGGTCAGGTACGCCCTATGTAGTACCATTGTTTGCATAAACCTAAATTTCACATTCCGCGATACCCTGCTAGGATGCTCCCTAATAGCCTGCCACGCCTTATCCGTGAGTATTGTGTCCGCGTCCTGAGCCCAAGTACCCCGAAGCTCATCCAATGGGATTGCTGCGTGGGCCCTCACCGCCGTGTACAACTGTCTAGTTACTTTATCAATGCTATCAAACTGCGGTCCTGGGCTACCAGTGGGCATATGATTGAACCATTCATACCTCATAACTGTGCAGTGACTTTTCCTGTTTCAACAATAGGGCTCCTCATTTCTGCCTGCCGCCCGAGCATCCCGCCCATAAATTCCCATTAGGGTTCAGGTTCTTCAGCACTTCTCCAAGGGTCAAGTTTGTATATTATTAATGGAAGAGAACAGACAGGGGTCAAATGTCTGAGAAAATTTGTGCGCTTCAATTGTGTACTGATGTTTGATGAGACAAATCAAAGCAAAATCATAGTTTCAGACTCAGTGGTTTTTGAATGGAACGGTTGGTGCAAATGTACATTTTCTCTGACCAGCGATTCAAATATTGCTAATAAAATGCAGTGGTAGCTGGAATTTAAAGGCAGTGGGAGGGGGGGGGCGGGGGGACGGTCATGGAGGCTTGGGTAGCTGGGGTAGGGGGAGGAATGAATTAATAAAAAATTAAAAAATCACACTTACCTGTCTCCTCTCAGTCCTCTTCCACGCTTCCAGGGTATGAAGGAGGGCGCATCGGCTCCCAGCCTCCCGATAGCAAATCACAATGCTGCAATGCATCGTTGTGATTGGTCTGAGCGCCGTGGATTGGTGCTGAGCCAGAGAATAGAAGGCTAGGCATGTTCTCCATGCAGGCTGTAACACAGCCTGCATGGAGAACATGCAAAGTGTGCATGAATGTTTGACCAGCCCCAGAGGGCCGGCCAAACATTAATGCACACTTTAGGGACTGCAAACCATTCCTCCCCTCCCTTGAGTTATTATCATTTTATTTTTCCTTTAGTGACATTGCTTAAAAGCAGTGGGGCGACGCTCCTCTGCCTTAGCGGAGTAGCCGCCACTGATAAAATGCCCTCATTAGATGCTCAAATCGGTTTCCTTAATCTGAACCTAAACTTAGGGTTGGGGCTTGGCAGAAGTGAAAGCACAATCCCTTTGCCCAAAGCCAGTTGGATTGTTCCACAACGACGCAGTAATGGCCAGAGCTGCTGATTTAGGAGCTGCAGACCCAGGTTCGAGTCTCGGGGTTGGCTTAACATCCTGTAATTCTGGGCAAATCACTTAATCTCCCCGTGCCTACGAAAAAAATAAATTCATGTTTAATGTAACTGGTGCTCACATGAAGTATTCCAATACCTTCGGGTCAGGTTTGGGCAAGCTAAACAAAAAAAAACAAAAAAAAGAAAAGTCTACGGCGTAGGTATATAGCGAGCGCATCTGACTTTTCTTTCTTTCCCCCTCTCTGTAAAACGAATCCACCCACTCGCTTCATTTTAAAGCTGCAATTCAATGAGTGACCTTCATCATTGTGTTTGCTTTATTTCCTTCCACAATTTGCAGATTCACTCCGGATTATTTGTTCCATCAAGTGGGAGCAATAGTTCAAGAGAAAGCAAAAATAGTTCATTTGGGAGGCAAGAACTATTGTTGTTTTTTTAATGTTTCTTCTTTCTGCATTTTCAGCGTTGAATTCTTTGTCATCAAAAGCTGGGATGATTAGAGGCCGCGTCCCTGACGTGGGTTCCCCTTCATGTAACACAATTAGAGCTTGAGATGTCACAAAAGAAATGTCAGCCAATGCAAAAACCAAACATAGTCGACGCGAGTATTCTGGCTGACTGCGTGCTGCTTGTTTCTGATGAAGCATTGCTGTTGTTCCAAATGACAGCCTTTGCCAAAGCGATGATGCTAAGAGCACTGGTGAAGGCAACAATGTTACAAATAACGTTTAGGAGTTATATAGCCAGTAACCAGTCTGCTCAGAATTCGTTTTCAATTTTGTTTATCTTTAATTTGGTGCCAAGATATATTCTGTAGCTGATAAAATAATGGATGTTAATGTAGAAACCCGTTTTGTGGGTTAGACTGCAATAAGCGGCTAAAATTGCAATGCTGCATCGGAGCTTCCACCTATGTTCGCCTTATGTGCAATGAAACAGGTCAGTTTATTGTACCTAGCAACATTGCAGATCTCTGGGTATATTATTGGCTCTATTTTGTTAGTATGTGTCTGCCTGTGCTGTTCCTATCTTTCCCCTTCACCAGTGCTTGAAGAAGGTAGTGGAGGGGGTATCTAAAAGAGGCGTGGCCAAAAAAGCCAATTAGGAGTCCTTCCAAAGGTGTTCCCTATGTTATTAAGGTTGTATCTCATAACTCGAGAACTTGAATACTCAGCTTCACACAAAGCGCTACATGATCAATTAATGGGTGACTATGATTTTTCGGTTATCACATCCAGGCTTATCACAAACAATGAACATATGTCTAAAACAAGCCAGACCTATTGGCTTTGCCAGTGCTTGTTAGCCATATCAGATAAATGTATAACAGAGATACCCTAGTAAGCAAATCTTTCAATTCTGAAAATCTGAAACTGAAATGAAACATTACTAAGGTCTACAGATTGGGTAGTGATCTTTTGAATGTATTGGTCACTCCTGTTTACACCATCACCACTTTCCTTTGCAATCTCTTACTTCAAAAGTAAGGGATGAGGAACCATGTTAGAAATCGGGGTCTCTAGTGGGCAATGGTTTGCACCTATCTCCAAGTAGGGAGCCTTCTTCCTAGTCCTAGACACTCCTAAAATAACCCCTGCTCATCCCCTTGGTAGCTTGGTACGAGCAGTCAAGCTTATCTCGGAGGCAGTGGGTAAAATATTTCTTCATAACCAACAGCAATACAGTGAAAGCACCACAAAAGGACACCACACCTGCTTAGAAAAGTATCCAATACTTTATATATTTAAAACTAGACCAAAAAAATAAGAATCCAACATACAGAACTTAAAAATAGGCACTTTGCAAGAATACCCTTAAAAATGCAGTTCCTTGGAGTCAGTAGCTCTGTCTGGTGCTACAGCGATACTGAAAACAACAGAATCCAACAGTTCTATCTGAACGCGCCTGTTGAGGTGTCAGCATACTTGTAGACAGTACCTTTTTGTTACGGCCTACCACGTTGGTGTGAGTCGGTCGTGGCAACCGTTGCGGTGCGTCATGCGGTGCCCTCAAGGCGAGGTGAAAACAGCGGCTCGGGGATGGTCATCCAGCGGCGTTGGTGAGACCAGGGCAGCGATGCGGAGTGAGGCAGTGCTCGTTGCCGTGGTGGTCATGGTGCAAGCGACAGAGTCGGTTAGCGGGAGCTGGTGTCAGTAAGCCCAGACTGCGGTGTGGGACAAGGCGGTGCGCTGTTCGACTTTGATCGGTACCCCAGTCACGATGGGGTCATCGGTGTTGATGTCAGCATGCACCAACAGCTTCAGTGGGACCAGGGCAGCGTTGTGAAGGAAGGCCATGTTGAGTGCGGTTTCCACTGGTCACGGTGCAAACAGCTGCTCGGTGGCGGCAGTGTCCTTGTCGGTGAGACCAGGGTTGGGGTGCGAGATGCAGTGGTGCCCTCTGCGGTGCCTTCATGACACGGAGCCAGCGAGAGGTTGGTGTTGAAGGCGGTTGCTTTTCCTCCTTTTTAGCAACTGAAACCACAGTTCCAGAAGCGGTTCCCAGAGGTCGGTGATGTCTTTGCGGTCCCTGAGACTTCAGAACAGGAGGCAAGCTCTACTTCAAGCCCTTAGAGATACTCAGGATAAAAGTAAAAAAAGTCCAGTCCTTTCACTGCTCAAGGCACAAGCAGCAACTGCAGACCAACCCAACAAGGCAACAACACAGCAAAGGGGCAGTACTTGTCCTGGCAGTTCTTCCAGCTCTTCTCTTTGGCAGGTTCCTTGATTCCAGCGAGTTCTAAAGTTCTGGGGTCTGAGCCCCAATAGTTATACTGCATCTCTCTTTGTTCTCTGGAGCAGAAAATGCCTGTGCTTAGTCCAATACAGTTTGGTCCTCTCTGGCCTAGCTTCCCAGCAGGAGGTGGAGACAGCGTTATCCAAGGCAGACCAGGCCCATTCAGGTACAAGGAAATCTCCGCCACCTACTCTAACTGCAGCACAGGTCTATTCAGCCCATCCTGCTCATCCAGGAAAGGCAGGACACACCTTAACCCCCTAGTGACAGTCTGAAGAGAATGCACATCCCTAGCCCCTGTCACTCCAAAGCCAGACAGTCAATCCACAAACCCAGCAGAGGCACACAGGATGGCTAAGAAAGAAAATACCTACTTTCGAAAAGTAGTATTTCCAAACACATAACATAAAAATCATCTTTACTAAAAGATGCATTTTTATATTCTGAGTCCAGGCATACTAAACTCCATTTCCCTATCTCGTCCCAATGGAAAGTTCTGCTTATAAGATGTTTTAAGTAAACTCCCATTCTATCCTATGGGACAGATAGTCTTTCCATAGTGAAAAACGAAATGCACTGTAATTTACTGCCAAGAAATATCACAAACCAGTACATGTCCTACCTTTAACATACACAGCACCCTGCCCATAGGGGATATCTTGAGCGTACCTTAGGGGTGACTTCTATGTAAGAAAAGGGAATATTAGAGCCTGTGAAGTAGGTGCACTTGTCATGTCGACATGGCAGTTACAAATTGCGCACAGACACTGCAGTGGCAGGTCTGGGAAACCTTTTCAGAGCTGCTTGTGTGGGTGGCACAACCAGTGCTGCAAGCCCTCCAGCAGCATTTGATTTACAGGCCCTGGTACTGTAAGTGCACTTTACTAGGGACTTACTAGTAAATCAAATATTCCAATCATGGAAACACCAATCCACAATTCAATTTACAATGAGAGCACTTGCACTTTAACACTAAGCAGCTGTGAGAAAGTGTGCAGCAACACTAAACCAGCAACAACCCAGTAGTGGCCGGGTGCAGTTAAGTGTGGTGAGTTGGGGCAGGGGGAAAAGGGGTCTGAGAATACTCTGTGAGACATGTACCTAAAATACATTTATCCGGTCCTTTTTGTATAATCTCTGAATATGCAATTCTGTGTTTAACTCCGATCCAGCATTTGCAAAAGACAAGAGCAGATGTATAAATTCTGCCATGGGTTTCTGTATTCCGTGATAAGTGCTGTGGTCTAATGTTGTTTCTCCAGTTACAGTTTGAAAAGTACCTCATTAGATATTTGTAATAAGATCACACAGATTTTCGCATTCCTAGGGCAGGCATGCAGTCCTCTCTGGCGTGGATTCCCGCTTTAGCATAATTTAATCTTTAGTCAATTGAACCAAGCTTTTCAGTAAGTAATTGGAGTTTGGCGTTCATGCTTGCCACAGGTGGTTTGGGGCCACTGATTTCTCAGAAGATATTAGAACAGGATCTAGATGACACACTGCCAATGGTTCACTTGTTAAATAAACTGTTCAGTATAGTGAGTGATGAGGTCTACTGTGTAAAATGTTAGACTGCCATATATTGTCCTTTCCCTTGCCATAGCACACATTTACTTTACACTTTTTATGGGGACGAATATTTACTCAGAAGGTGTATGTGCTTTTGGCTCTCTAAGCTCAGCTATCACCACACCGTACATAGACACTTCAACTGGACAAGGTTTGCATGCTAAGCTTGCAGTCTTTTTTCCAGACATTCTACACATACTGTGTTATTAATATTTTTCAATAGGTAGAGAGATAAAGATCGAGACAATATTTTAGTTAGATGGAGTGTTTGAGTGCTGGCAAGGTTCATGCACAATGGGACATGATCCAATTCTTTGTGTGGCCCGAACCTGTCAAGTGGTTTCACCCAAAGACCACTGCATGTAATGCAATGTTTTCAAGGTATGCGCCTTAACTATATATATGGATTCCTGAAAAAAATGAATCCCATATTCTAATACTGTTTTTGAATATTGTATTTTTCTATTTATTTATTGGCATTATGTAAGAGAGCAATCGAAAAGCTGACACGTGTTTCTCCTGTGTGGCTGGCAGGCAAAGGGATTTCTCAAGGCAAGTTGTCTATAAGGCATAGAAATAGTCTTGAAATGTGAGGTGAAAATAAAGACAGTAATGTCCGTGACAAAACGCAGCATCCGATGATATGGATGCGGGCGAGATTGTCTCTGCGGTCAAAAGGAGTTGGCCTTTTGACCACAGAAACCATCTCACGCCCATCCATACTCTCATACTTAAGGCGCAAACCAGTGATACCTTGAAAACAAAGATCGAGAGAAAGGTAGAGCAAGAGAAAGAGAGAGAGAAGAGGCTGTTTAACCCCTCCCCTGCTGATGACGGAACTGCTCCGTCATCAGCTACAGTTGAGCTGTGCTGATGACGGAGCGGTTCCGTCATGGCCCAGCCTCCGCGCTTGCGCGGCGCTGATTTCGCGCCTGCGCGGGCGTTCTAATGAGCGGGGCGGGTCATGACGGAACCGCTCCGTCACCAGCATAGCTCAACCGCGGCTGGTGATGGAGCGGCTCCGTCACCAGCATGCGGCCGCCGCGCGGCCGCCCCGCCCGCCCCTTTAGCGCTGCGGCAGAATAGCCGCCGCAGCGAAGGGGTTAAGGGCTCCTCAGCTTTTCAAGATGAATGAGGTATGAAAGGTCCTATATAATGGAATATGCTTGTCAACATCAAGTACAAAAAGCTCAGTTCAACAACCTCTGATTTGCAGATGATCTTCATGGGGAGCATGCAATATTTCTTCTCTATTTTTGTATAAATAGGTCTTTATAGTAAAAAGTTTTAGATAAAATGAAACTAAATGTTAGGTCTAAATATATTGTGAATACAGATGAGACATAAATGACTGTTTCACTCTGGCAATGTTTGACTACAATGTATCCAGAACTGTAACTTTGTTTCCTACATAAGAGGCAAGATACCAAGAAAATCAAATGTGACTGTAAGTCTCAAATAAGTAATTTTACAAATTTGGTGACTGATCTGTGATCAAAGTAATAGAAGCAGGAGAGGCAAGAGTGGCATTTAGTATTGTGCCCACATTGCCAGCAAAGCAAAAATAGACTTTCTTAGCTTGAGAAATAATCTATGAGCAGTGGCTTCTGTATTAGAATCAGCAGGAGTAACTATAATATGCACAAAAGAAACAACATTTACTTTTGTCACTTAATCAACCATGCAGTTATCATTGATGCCAAAGGAACACAGAAGAACGAATGCTTATTTTGGCCCTGCTAAGATTTGACCACTGGACTTGTGGCCAGTCCTCTGAAACAAGTAACAGGATGTACATTTATCAACACTGAATAAGGGGTGTGCAAACTGCTTAATTTGCTTTTGCTTAATTATACAAACTTTTCAGCAAAACAACTTGAAAGTATGCTTAATTAGTTCAAATGCAAATTGGTCAATCCAGGCTATGGGTTAGTGCAAAATGCATTTTCGCATAATTGTTTGGCACAAGGACGCATTTAAAAAAAAAACACTGCAGAAAACAGCCACTTGTGTTCTATTGTTCCCATGCATTTGTGGACATTTGTATTGCAAATGCTAACATTCGTGGTAATTATGTGAAATGGTAGAATTTTGGGCTTCCGCTTGACAAGCTAAAATTAAACTCCTCAAATTACACAAATAACCCTGGCATGATTTAAATTTCTCTCAAGCCTATACATAATGTGCTGTCAAAGGACTGTTTCTGGAGGGAGGTGTATCGCAAGGCTGTTTTTACCAAATCTTAGCCTAACCCCTTAGCTACTCATGCACTCAACACCACATACTCTCCTTGTAGAAAAGTAGGACTTGAGTAGGTTTTCCTGGATGACAGCAAAGTCCAGATCCAAGTCCTGCTGCTATCAATTCTCATTAAAAAAACATGATTTGTATATGCAGCATTTTGGACTTATCATGTAGCGGGTGATAGGCCCAGCCACACAAGCGGGATTCCATTTTTATCTGGAGTGTCAAAATGCTGGACGGAACCCCACATATTCTGAAATTTTCTCTCTTTTTCTGTGAGGAAAATGTCTGAAGTTTCCCAAAATGGTGTGCCCGCTGGGGATTCTGGGTAATACCCACCTACCCCAGGAAAACTACCAGAAGTTATACATTACATGGCTACACTAATGCTGAGATCCACGCAAGCCACACCACCCTGTATTAACTTGGGTAGCTAGGTTTCCTAAAGTCCCAGGGTTTTTAGGGTTCTCTGGTTGCTGGCTGACCGAGAGCCCAAACAGAGTAGCCCCTCATCATGGAAAGTGAGACGAAATTGGGATTTACCTCCACTTAGCAAGCACCTATGCCAAAACTATGGCCAAAAGAATACAAATTTCCTCTTGTTTACCTTGGTGATGTGGATGCTCTAGGTCCAAAGGTGTGTGAAAGACAGTTTGGGCTTTAGAGGTGCAGGTAAGGGTAAATGCATGTCGCCCCACCCCATCCTTAAAAAAAAAAGAATCCAAGGTTGTAGTGCGCTCTCTGCCTCCGCTGTGTTGGCAGATTGGGGGGAAATCCCCAATATCCCTCCTGGGAGGAGAAACACTATTGGGGCCATTTTGGAGTGAAAGCTTAGCTTGATGCCAGGGGTGGTTTATCTATTTTCCCTGCTGTATGGTAGAGCTGTCTTTCTCCCTGGTGTGGTCCCATCTGCTCCAGAGTGGGGCAGAAAAACTGTTGGGGCCCCAGTGCCTCCATTGGCTGTCCCCACTCCTTCTTTTTTGTTTTTCTGTTTTATTCCTGGTGTCTAGTGAGCTTTCAGCCCACAGCCCAAAGCGGGTGGCAGAATGACTGTTCAAGGCATTTTTGGTGTGGAGGCACAGCACCATGGCAGGGCGGGCTCTGCCCATTCCTTCCTTAAGTTTCTTTTTTTTCCAGGCTCTAATGGGTTTTCTTGCCACCCGGAGACTCAATCTGCCTCTGGGGGTCAGAAAGGTTGTTGAGACCATTTTGGGCCACTGTTGAAGCTTAAGGCCAGGGTTGGCCACCACCACCCCTTCTTTCTAGTTTATTTCTTCCCCGGGAGGGGGGGTGTTAGACTATTAGGGTAATTTTATGGTGGGGCATGGCCCGATGCTACGGTTGCCTGCTCCATCCCTTTGATTTTGATTTTCTTTCCCTGGTATCTAGTGGGCTTGGAAGATAAATCTGACCATACAACTCCCTGAAGAAAGGGGTGAAGAAAGACTTTTCCATTTCTTTGGTCAGGGGACACTTCCACCCTCAGTGAGAGTAGATCCCTACTTGGAAATTAAGGTCATGTAGAAATCTCTAAGTAGGGATCACTGCATGAGTGCACACAGAAAGGATTTTGCTCTTGAATGGGGAGGACGAGACCTTAATATCTTCTGTTTTGAAGAGGTAATGCAGAGGTGATGTGAACTTCTCACCTCCGTATTCAAGAGTGTCTGAAAGAAAGTGTAAAAGGAACTATAAATATATCACTATGCACTAACACTAACTATGTATTGCTAAAATTATGCATACATTTCACTAGATCTTTGACTTCTTAGTAAGGGAAGAAATAGCTGAGAGAATCTTTGGAAGTGAAGGTGTCATGGCTTTGATGGGCTTAATTTAACTCATCAAAATCCCACTTTGGTTTAGGAGTCATGCTCAATAGTTTGGACAGATCATGCAATATTTCCTTAAACATATGGGTCCCTTTTCCCCTTTTTAAATCTCATTTTGCTGCTCATCTTAAACACATTGGAAAATATTTTTTAAAAAGTGTTTGGGGTATTTCCGGTCTTGATTTATATAATGGTACTAATAATCTGTTTAAAAAAACAAGCATTGGCATAGCCAATAGGTCTCGCTTTTGGGGCTTTGTGTTTATTTTTGAATTTGTTGCTATGTTGTAGAGTATTGGGGCTTGTTTTATGTTGAAAAGAGTTGTATGTGGTACTTAGTTGTATTATGAGGAGTGTATTGATGTTGCATTGAGTATAGTGTAATTATGTGGTGGGTAATTATGTGATACTGAGTGTTGTTATGTGTAGTGTATTTATATTGCATTGAGTGTAGTTATAAATCTGTAGTGTGTTATTAAGTGGTGGATTGTATTATTGTTGTATTGAGTTGACTGTTATTACGTGGCATGTAATTATGTGTTATTAAGTGGTATTATGTGGGGTGTATGTTGTATTTGGTAGAGTGTAATTATGTGATGTAATTATGTGGTTTTGAGTGGTGTGGTGTTGAGTGTATTTATATTGTTTTGAGTAGAGTGTAAATATGTGACATGTAACAATGTGGTATTGAGTGGTATTTTGTGGGGTGTATGTTGCATTTCGTCGAGTTTCATTATGATGTGTAATTATGTGGTTTTGAGTGTTGTTGTGTGGTGTGTATTGATATTGTATTTAGTAGAGTGTAATTATATGGCGTGTTAATACGTGGTACTGAGTGATTTTATGTGGATTGTGCTAGAAATGGGATCCCTTGGCTGGCCAGGGCTTGCGCCAAAGTCAGTCAGAGACCACCACTCCTAAGTCAGGGCAAGGGAGTTACACGCCAAGATAACCCCTGCTCACCCTCTAGGTAACGTGGCGCGAGCAGCAAGGCTAAACTTGGAGGCGATATGAGTTAAGTATTTGCGCACGCACCCCAGCAACAACACCCAAGGCCCACCACAAAGGAAACTCCACACAAGGTTATATATAAAAATAGCCCTTGTATTACACCAAAACACATTAGATAAAAACACACACTTTACAATGTGCCAACAGGCACGGGCAGAATTTACAGGGGATATGTACAAGACAGGGCCACCTGGACCGCTGTCAGGAATCAGCACTTTTAGAACTTAGAATACAATACTTGTAGGCCTAGAACTTAGAACATAGAGCCTAACTGACAGTACCTCCCAGGACGGTTGAGCGGGATAATGCGAGTGACCTCCTTAGTAGGCTTGAGCGGGCGGCCCAGCGAAGCGGCGCAACTCAGGGGAGAGCGGCGCGGCTCGAGGCTTGAGCGGGCGGCCGGCAGGGTACAAGCTTTTCTCTGGGGCGACCAATGTGTGCGGCTCAGAAGAGGAGGGGGAGGCAGGATGCGGGAGACCCAGCGAAGCGGCACGGCTCAGGGTAGAGCGGTGCTGCTCGAGGCTTGGACGGGCTGACGTGCACGAGCTGCCGAGGGGAATGAGCGAGGCACATTTCAGCGAGGCCCCAGGGGCCCAAGAGAGATCAGACAAGTCCCTGCAATTTGTCAGGGAAGGCACAATAGAGTGCACTGGTCCTGGGACTCTGGTCAGGGGGCGAGCTCAGTATCAAGCCCCTGGAATATCACTTAGAACATAACAGAAAATCACTATAGCACAAAACAAGTACACAATCAGTAACTACTGGTAATCAGGTAAGTACCACCTACGCAATCCTAACCACCTTAGGAACAGGTCACGCAGGGAACCAGGACCTCACTAGCACCACCTGTACTAGGAGAAAACAACCAACTAAATATCACCATACATTTAGGGGTATAGACCTGGGAACAAAACACATGACGCCTAAACACATTCAGAGGTGCAGATAACACATGATGCACAAAATACATTCAGCGGTGTAAGAGCAAGGCACATGATGCATAAAAACATTCAGCGGTGTAGAACAAGGCACATGATGCATAAACACACATTCAGAGGTGCAGGGGAGGAAAACACATGATGCATCAACAATACATTCAGAGGTATAAGAACCAGCAACTACGCAACACAGTCACGTAAGCCACAACTTGTGGCAGTCCCAATGTCAGGGTCCTAAATGGAGCAACTGCCCACAAAGTGCTGGGCAGCTGGATACACTGTTGGGCCACTGCTGGAGCCTCGCAGGCTCTGGCCAGAACAATGTGGGCAAGGAGGGAGCCTCTCAGGGCTCTAAAACATCAAGGGGCGCAGGGAGCCTCTCTCCGGCTTTAAACAAAGGAATGGCCCCAGAGCCTCTCGGGCCCAAAACACAACTGCAGCGGTTCGGTGGAGTCCCCCTTCTGAGGACTCAGGAAGACAAATGGCAGCAAGAGCCTCTCTGGGCTCTAAAATAAGTGGGGCTGAGAGCCTCTCTGGCTCAGGTTGGAGTCCCCCTCCTGGGGACTTGAATTACACAGAAATGCCCCCTTTCGCTGGAGTCCCTCTCGGGGGACTCGGGAGATACTGGCCGCCTAGAGCCTCTCAGGCTCTCAACAATTACAGGCGCATGGTCGCGCTACGGGGGAGGGGCGGACACCGACAATGTGTCCCGACGCCCCTCTCCCTTCACTGCCACTCACCGGGTGTCTTCGCAGCAGCGCGGGGCTCCTCTCCCCTCGGGGACGGCGGGGCTCTTTCCTTCGTGACTCTCCCTCGCGGCCTGGTTGCGGGGGCGGGACTTCTGGCTGCCTCTCCCGGGCCGCGCAGGGATTGGCCGGCCCGGCCCAATACTTCTGGGTCGTCGCTGGCAGCGCGGCGGCCCGTTTTAGGCAGGCAGGCGGGGTCCCATTATCCGAGGAGTGGGCTCCCTCGTGATAAATTAATATCTCAGGACGTGGCAATGCCGGGTGTGCTCCGGCTCCAATTTCAAACCCCGAGTGAGGTGGGCACTCGCTCGGCAGAAAAACAGCGGCAATGTCCCGGGCAGGGTGGGCACCTGCCAGGGGACTCTAGAATCGACAAAAGCGGCGTGGGCAGCCGCGGAAGGACAATGACAGCGCTCCCAGCGCTTAGCCAATAAATAAAGCGCTTCTGAGCGCTAGGGCCGCAAATAAAGCGCTTTCAACGCTTCAGGGGTAAAAGAAAGCGCTCTCCAGCGCTAAGGGCCACAAGGAAGCGCTTCCAAGCGCTAGAGGCAAAGTCCAGGCCCCAAAGTCCCTAAAAGTCAAGCCAAAGTCCTGGTGGGGTCCATCAGTAAGCCAGGGGCTGGGCAGGGCCCAGGGGGGGCAAGCCTTCCCCTGGGCCCAAGCAGCAGCATGCCCCTGGTAGATCCAAGTCAAAAACAAGAACATTTTCATGGGGTCACAGCCCCTCTTTTATACACCTTTTCCTTTGTCTGTAGGTGCAGGGTGGGGGCAGAACCAGTCGCGGCTGGTCTGTGAGCACTGTTGATGGCTCAACCACCCCTTTCATTCATCAGGCAGGCTAGGGTCATCAGTCGCACCACAGGGGGCGGAGCCAGCATTGTGTGGGGGAAACCCAGCCTCATTCAGGACACAGGCGCAGCCCCTCCCTCACATCAGAACTAATCTCTCCATTCACCACCGGGGCAGAACCACACAGACTTCCTGGAGCCTGGCATCCCAGCCAGCTCCAGCCAATCACACGCTAGGCATATTTTACACTAATATGCCAACTCCTAGAAGTGGCGCTTCCGCACAAGACACATACACGCCACACATACGATTGCACAGCATTCACTCTCACGAGTTCGCACATACCAAACTTGAGCATGCACGCCTCATGCATCAGGAACTACCAGGGACACAGACATTCCCCATGCATTCCTATGGGAGAGCGGGCCAATCTCACACACGCACTCAGGGAGCGCCCGCACTTTACACTGCGCCACAGTGTCAAAGTGCGCAAAGACCAGAAATCACTAGGCAAAAAGTTCAGGGGTGAACCTGGCAAAAGGGCCAAGTCCAACAGATTGTATTAATGCTGTATTGAGTAGATTCTAATTATGTGATGTTTAATTATGTGGCACTGAATGGTTTTATGGGGGGTGTGTGTTGTATTTAGTATAATGTAATTTTCTGGCATGTAATTATGTGGCATGTAATTATGTTTTATTGAGTGGTATGTGGGGTGTATGTTGCATTCAGTAGAGTGTAATTATGTGGTCGAATTATGTGGTTTTGTGTGTTGTTGTGTGGAGTGTATTTATATTGTATTGAGTAGAGTGTAAATATGTGGCATGTTAACATGTGGCATTGAGTTATATTATGTAGATTGTACTGATGCTGTATTAAGAAATGTGTAATTATGTGATATCTAATTATGTGGCATTGAGTGGTATTATGTGTGGTGTGTGTTGTATTTAGTATAATTTAATTATGTGTTATGCAATTATGTGGCATCGAGTGGTATAATATGGAGCGCATTTATGTTGCATTTATTGGTGTGTATTCATGTGTTATGTAAAAGCAGTCCGACAAATACAAGTTTAAATTAAACCCCAAAATGGCTATTAAGGCTCTGCCATAAGTGCTAAGGTTTTTGTTTAGTAAGGTGGAAGAGACTCGGCCTTGCTTACAAACACCTTGTGTAACTGCCTAGAAACAGCCTAAGGCGAGGTGGGTGGGGCGGTAGGGGGGTTTGTAGTGCAACTAAGGAGAAACTGCCCTGGAGTCATTGCACAGCCTTATCTGTTTCAACAAGTCTGCAGACTAGGGCCATGTGTTCACGAGTAATAAAAAGGTGGTCGTAAAAACATCCGAAGTTAGGATAGCGAAAACAAGCACCAAATGTAAATTTAGTACAAAGAGGATACGAGTTTAACCAAAGGCAGTAGCTTTTGTAAAGGCGAAATATTTATCTTTCACATTACACACTGACAGACACATGCAAACACATGCTAAAACATGCACAGACACACAAACAAGTGAGGCACACATGCACTAATGTATACATATAAGTATAGATATACACACGCAAACATACACTGTCACATAAACAAACAGGTGTGCGCACAAACACAGGGTAGTGTATGCAAACATACTGAGAAGTAGACACACTCACACATCAATCCACAAACACACAAAAACACACACTTAGAGATATACACTGCTCCAGTCGTTCAAAAACAGATTAACGCACGCACACTACAACACAAGTACACACGCACGCATAACCACCCACAAACATATTCACATGCACTGACAAACAAAAAATGCAAGCCAGAACTATTGATTTTGTTAATCCTTGTTTTCCTGATTTTTCCACACAGACAGCATCTAGGAGGTCGTTTATTCTATCACAGCTTCAGAATGAGTCATACACTCCGGTCTGTGCTGGCTAACCAATAAAAGCGCTAATATAGCACTACTCTTAGCACAGGCATTTTCTTGGCGAATCACTTAATCTCCAAGTGCCGACCAAAATGTAATGTGACTTTACACAGTTCAGCTTCATTTTATGGTCTCTTTAAAGGAGCTGAAGGATTTGTTTAGAGCAAGCACAGTTAAGTGTCTCTCGGTTTTAACGTCACTGGTGGACGGGTTGTTGCCAATGTGAGGTGTGAATGTGCAAGCCCAATGAACATGTAGTCCACTGCTGTTTTTGGGGCCTACAGCTGTAATGACAGTGGGGCTCTAGGCTGTTTTATTACAGCGGTGTTCTGGGCTGCTAATAGAGTCTAAGTATACTTTGCGGGGTCTAAAGCCAAAAGGCAGGGCAGATAATCCACTAATGAAGGCCAGTATGTTACTGTGCATCAATAAAACTTGGATATTATTACAATGCTGTCGGGGGTAGTAAGTGCTATACATAAATACTATTACCATAGGGAGGACAAGAGGTAAGTGGGTGAGGAGAGTTTACCTGCAAATTCAATGTCTGGTAAATTAGAAACAAACTGGCAACATTGTGCTAACTTGAACAAGTTTGCAAACTGTGTTGCTGCTGCAGCATTGCAAATGCATTCCAAACATCAGTGCACGCCTCACGCTCATAGTAAAAAGATGCAGGGGGAGGGGAGAGAGTAGGGGGTTGCGCCTGTTTTGCTTGCGGGAGCGAGCAGGAACCATCTGTTAAGTACAAACAGTTGGTTTTAAAGCTCGCTCCCGCAAGGGAATCGCCAAACGTGCATGCGTTGCCATTGAAAGCAATGCAACACATTTACGTTTTTGGGCCAAAAACAAAATCGATTACTAAAGGTCTCCTACGCAGCGCATGCGCGCTGCATAGGCGAGACCTAAAAAAGGCACAAATCTTGGTTGTGCCATGTGGAGGACTTTTCAGTTAAGGTGTTAAGATCACTGATGCACATACTTTTAAGATGATTACCTGATTTTGGAGTAAGTGGTCCACCACCATTTCTGGCAGCATCACTTCAATGCAAGACTTCAATGTAGACTATGGCAGTTCTGTGCAAAAAAACACCTCAATATGTAGTATAGAATATGTTCCCGAATTTTGTGGGTACATTATCGGGTACCCTATCGGTTACCCTATTCATGACAACCGTTTCACTATATCACAATGGCATTCTTTACCTGCCATATTTGACGTTTTTTTCGGAAATGAACACCTTTCCATTTGTTTGAACCTGCATTAAGTAGGCGTTATTTTTTTTACAAAAAGCCTGGCTATCTTAATAGATTTGGTTTTTCATTAAAACGTATGGCCTTTTTACTATTGAGCCTCTAGATGCGAAGCAGCTCAAAGCATTTTTTGCACTGTGGGAAGGGCACCTTTCCACTGCAAAAACCACCTTTTACCCTGAATAGTAAATAGCAGGCGTCACTTTGCATAGCTCTGTGTCATGCTAGGGCAAAGGCTTAGTAATTTTATCAGAATTCAGCTATCAAGTCATGCTGACTGCTCAGTGATCATACATGCAATAGAGCTGAATGTGCCAATACATTGTAGAAATACAAAAGGAAATAATTTGAATGACAGGGTGCATTCATTTCATGAATCAGAAAAAGCCCCGAGCTGTCAATGAATTTTGGGTGATTTTGCTTAATATACATGATCAAGTTGCATTTCCTGTCTATTCAGATTGTCGGAAGTGTACTCACTTGTATTACTTGTTGGACATCATCAAAGCCGTGAGACGTTTTAGATCAAATGGGCAAAGTACAACTAAAAGACACAAACAAAGATGTATGTAAGGTTAAAACCGTGTACCTAATAGACTTCGTGCGAACATTTAAATGTTGTTGGGAAAAATTACTTACATACTACCAACTGAAAACCCCCCAGACAAAAGTGATGTTATATGTCGGTAAATCACGGGCCAAAATAATAATGAAAAAGGTACGAATCACTCCCACAAAGTCTTTCCACTGATTAATGTTGCTTGCTCTATGGAATACGAGAGTACTTCGAGGCAAAACTGTGATTAAAAACGGGGAAATTCGTCAATAAGACATCACCAGTGAATGGCGCATGAATATTAGTGATGGTGTTGTGCTTACAAATATATAATGAGACGGGCTAATTGACAGAAGGAAACAGCAGGGGATTCCTATGGAATTGCAGGTTTATGCTGGTAGAACAGGAATGGCCAGAAGGACCCAGTGTGTACATAAAACTAAAATTGCTGAACAACGGGAACTGATTGTTATTGGTGGTGACTAACCTTAGTTTTATTTTTTGTTTTAAGGCCCCACCTGGTAACCGTAGGGGCTACGGAGGCTTTTTAGATAGTTGTATGAGGTATGGGTTTTAATACGCATTAAATATGATTTTTATTCGGATAACCAATATGTACTACAAATGCATAAACGATGTGTTGTACAATTGTAAAATGTTGTTGCTTGTTATGAGGGCTCTGTATTATTTCTAAAATGCTGATATATTTGAGTTCATTAAATTATTTCCTCCCAGAGCATATCAAACGATACGTAGCAATTCTTCATCTCTAATGTACAAGACATGTGTTTGATGACAGACTCAACTTTTTCTGTCCCACCACTACCCAACCCACAGTGCCTTTATAATTCATGTCTCATGAATGTATTAAAAGTAATGCAGGGCCAAGCCGCTCCCTCCTCCAACAACGCCAGCCAGCCCACCATCTCCTGGACCCCAGTCACAACCGAAGACACCGCATCAACCGTTAAAGGCATCCACTCAGGAACCCCCATGGACCCCCTGCCCCGCGCATATCTTCCACAGAGCTGCCGCCACCATTGCTCCGGAAGTACGACGCACCAGCACCACCTACGAAACCGGCATCTTTCTCGATGACTGGAAACGAGCAGAAGTCAGACCCCTACTCAAGAAGCCCTCAGCAGATCCCACGGCCCTCAAGACCTACTGACCCATCTCCCTCCTCCCCTTCGCGGCAAAAGTCACAGAAAAGACCATCAAAGTCCTACTAACAGAATTCATCAAAAAAATCTCCATCCTCTACCACTCCCAATCCGGATTCCGCAGCAACCAAAGCACTGAGACCACTCTACTCGCCGCCACAGATGACATATGCACCCTCCTCAACCAAGAACACTCCGCAGCCCTGATCCTACTCGACCTCTCTGCAGCCTTTGACACCGTCTCCCACCGCACACACAGCGCCAGACTCCACGAAGCCGGCATGCAGGGAACGGCCCCGACTGGCTCCGCTTCTTCCCCGCCAGCAGAACCCATAGATTCAGACTTCCACCCTTCCTCTCCGAACCCCCAGAAATCAACAGCGGAGTACCCCAAGGATTGTCGCTCAGCCCCACGCTCTTCAACATTTGCATGGCCCCCCTCGCCGCCATCGTCAGACAACACAGACTCAGCATAGTATCCTACGCCGACGACACCCAGCTCATCCTCTCCCTCACAAAGGACCCCATCACCACCAGACTCAACTTCCAGGAAGGAATGACGAACGTTGCATCCTGGTTGAGCAGCAGCTGCCTGAAACTCAACTCCGAGAAGACAGAGGTCCTCGTCCTCGGACCCTCCCCCTGTGCATAGGATAACATCTGGTGGCCCACCGCTCTTTGCAGACCCCCCACCCCCATGGACCATGCCCAAAACCTCAGCATTGTACTCAACTCCTCCCTCTCCATGACCCAACAGGTCAACGCCGTCGCCTCCACCTACTTCAACAACCTCTGCCTCCTCCGAAAGACCTTCAAATGGATCCTCCCTAAGCAAGTAAGACCGTCACCAACACACTCATAACCAGCAGACTAGACTACGGAAATGCCCACCATGCCGGGATCAACAAGTCTCTGCTCCGCAAACTCCAGACCATACAGAACACTGCAGCCACACTCGTCCTCTGCATCTCTTGACACGAACACATCAGACAGCACCTGCGTAACCTCCACTGGCTCCCGAACGAGAAAAGAGTAACTTTCAAGATACTCACCTATGCCTACAAATGCCTCCACAACACCGGATCCCAATATCCCAACAACAGAATCTTCTTCCACGTACCCAAGAGGAACCTCCGATCCGCCAAACTTGCCGAACCCCCACGCATCCACAGAGCAAGAACGGGTAGAAGAACCTTCTCCTACATCACGACCAAGACCTGGAACAAGCTGCCAATCAACATCAGACACCCCCCACCCTGCACATCTTCAGGAAGACCATCAAGACCTGGCTCTTCGATTGACCAGAGCTGCCCCCCCCCCGCCTTGAGATCCTCATGGGTGATAAGCGCGATTATAATCTCCCTGATTAATTGATTGATTAGGGCAAGAACTTTGCAGCGTGACAGGTTTTCCCCTTTAAAGTATCTTTAGTCTGAGGGCCTTGTGGTGGAACCCACTATTCTGGACAACAGGATGGCTCTTTGCCTGCGTTTGTATGCCCCCCATTTGGTCCACATAGCCAAGTATCTTATATCTAACTCATTTGCCAAACCAGTTTGGTTAACGGTGCAGAACTTCAATAAATACATTGACTAATCAGCATGTAGCTTCCAGTAAGTTATTGACCAGTGCATTGCATGTGTGTGAAGCTGCTGGGGCTGTGTAGGAAAAACGTTGTGGTTCGTTCCAGTCAGGTGCCTCGCCAGTAGTGGTTCTGGGAGTAAATGTAGAGGAGGAGATGATGGTACCAACTGGTGGGCAAGTTTTATTGAGGTTGCTGGGTGGGGAGGAGTCAGATCTAATTGGGTGTGAATGTGTGTGTGTGTCTTTGTATGCATGCTTGTATATGTGTGTTTTAATGTTTGAGCAGTCTATTGTTTGTTCGGGTGCACCTGTCTGTGCCTGTGTGCCACATTATATATGTGCATGTACAGTGGTCACCCTCTTCCATTTGATGGACACCATCCTTAATTTGGCATATAATGTCATCCCTTCAATAGCATTATACTATCTCTGATATGTGGTGGGCACCCATGACCTTTAGTGGTCATCCTGTCATAAGGTAGTCATCACTAGCATTCTGTAGATATGAGTAGGATATATCAAAACCTCCACTCTGACATATTATGCACTACCCTGTACAGAGACCTCCAAGAGATATTGTGGGCTCCATAGGAATTATTTAGGCCCTGGCATAAGCTGCCCCCTGGAATATTATGTGCTTATTAGGCATTATTGTTGCCTTGGCATAAGTGGTCTTTTCCTTGGTATATCATGACCATTCAAAGCATTATAGGGGGCTTGACATGAGGTACATCCTTGACATATTGTGGGCATTCTAGGCATTATGTTGACTTTGGTAAAAAGGTGACTCGTTGGGATTTTAGTAGTATTCTAGGAGTCATGGTGGGTTTCGAATAAGATACTACCCTTGGCTTATTCTAGTCATTAATGTGACCTGTTGCACAGTGTTTACTTTGTGTGGATGTGAAATAGACTTACTGTAGTCAACTGTCCACTTTAAAATGGAGTAGTGGGTTTCAGTGGATTCAGGTTGTACTTAAAAGCAAGCGCTCTTCAGTGAGTTTTGTGTTAATTTCTCAAATATCAAGCTAACTGGAAAAATGGTCCCATTTCCATTCCCTAACATATCACATCTAAAATAACTGATTAGCCCAACCAGAATTCTTGTATGCTACCCAATATTTGCAGAGACCTCCTGTATAACTCGTATACATTTTAGAGGGTTATCCAGCACCTTTTTAACTCACAAACCGTTGTCCGCAATGCATTTTTATCATGTAATAGACCACCTTCACTCTTACATACATACTTTTCTGTGTGTGCCTATGGTATAGCTGAATCAGCGAAACAAATCTATAACCCAGCAGTCATCCCTTTTTCGGATATCCCTATCAGATGCCACCTCATCTTGTGAAATGAAATTAAATGAAGGTAAATTTGTAGAGCGCGGATTGCTGCCCAGGGGCGTCCAAGCGCTGGGAATAACAGAGGTGACCTCGTAGAGTGGCTAGCGGAGAATTAATGAGGGAGGTTGAATAGGAATGTCTTTATCTGCTTTCGGAATGAAGAAAGGTTGGGGTTGTTCAATCCTTATAGCCTTTTCATCAGATACTTCGAAGAAATGTTCTGTCTCAGACACATCCCAAATCATATAATTAATGTTTATTGAAATGAGCGAGCCCTAATTTTGCTAGGGTCACCAGACTCACTTTAGATAATCTAAAACGTATTTTAACATGTCCTGGGCCTCTACTGTTTAATCCGATTACCTGTTTATATGCTCATCAGCACTACAAAGTGGGAACCAATCACAAACCAGCACCGCACAAAATGACCAAATAAATGAATGAACAGGCTATACATTATAAAAAATTCCTCCTTCGCTAAATCTAAAAGCGTCCTCCTCTGGCCCATAGTCCTGAAGACACAATATCCTGGATCAGTCCCAGCTTCTCTCTGGCTGCTATCAGTATACTTCTTCTCCCCCACCCCCATCTTCATCCAATAGACCATGAAAGCTTGTTCTGGTGTATTCAATCAACAGTGTCCCCCTCTCCCCACGTGTCTGCATGTTTACCACATGAAAGCCAGATCTATTGACTTTAAAAAGGTTTGTTGGAAACCCGGTTCTCATTGTTACAGAGAGTAACTCATAGAGCCTGCATGCCGAATGCTCTTCGTGTGGTCCTTGTTAGGAAAGATTAGCTGTGGAGATGGGTGCTAATGAGAAGCACTTCAGAGCGTTATCTGAAATTCCTCTCCCGTACTGCAATATGTTGGGTGAGATTTCACTGACGGATTCTCCTCCAGATTTAATATTTCCTCCAGGATTTCCACATTTTTCGGTATCACAAAGCATTGGAGCCTGCTTATTTTGGGACTTCTTTGGGTCTGTTATCGAAATTTCCCTTCTGTGCACGGTTATTCTACCGATAATACGGATTCTTTCGGTAATTAAACCATGCAATCATCATAAAATTATATGTAAAAAATAAACCCATTTTTCAACTCACCTAATTGCAATTCGAATTATCTATTTAAAATGAATACAATGTCACACTAAAGTAGATTTCACAGAGTGCCATGTGTTTGTGTTTCTGTGATGCCAACATCCTGAGTTGTTGGTCAAGTGTAATTGACAATCAGACAGAACCAAAACACTGTTTTTCACATCATGCGGTATTTGTCGTCAGGATAAAATTTGAAAGGCAGTGGGTGGATGATTGCAAACACTGCAGCCTCAGATGCTCAGTCGCTAGGATGAATGGAAATATTTTCTCTCCTGTTTTTTGTGTGGTGCTTTTAGGAAAGCAGTAATGGATTCCGAGTCATGCAGTCACAACTATCACACCTATTACCTTCAAGACATTCACAGTTGACTGGGCATTCAGGGGGGTAAAGACTATGTAGCTGACTGAAGAAACTTGGCTTCCTTGTCTGTTTGGCCTTTTAACCCTATCCATGCTGATGACGGAACCGCTCCTTCATCAGCCGCGGTGGCTCTGTGCTGATGACGGAGCGGTTCCGTCATGGCCCGGCCGCCGCACCTGCGCGATGCTGATTTCGCGCCTGCGCGGCGCATTCTATTGAGTGGGCGGGGCCATGACGGAACCGCTTCGTCATGAGCACAGCTCAACCGCGGCTGGTGACGGAGCCGTTCCGTCACCAGCATGCGCCCGCCGTGCGGCCTCCCAGCCCCCTCAGCACTGCAGCGGAATAGCCGCCGCAGTGAAGGGGTTAAAGAGATGGTATTGTTATACCTGGGCCTGAGAATCTGTTAATCTTTTTAAGTGCTGTTTTATCGTCTACATTCCTTACGTCAAAGAAAGATGGGGGCGTTGTGCTTCTTTAGACCCACACAACGTCAGTATGCATAGCATAAGAAATAATGTGGTTATTTATGCAAACTGCCGACCAGTACCTTTAGGCAAGTGTGACCAACCTATATCAATATCCCATCTGGAATGAAGCTAAATCTTAGTGCAGATCCTGGAAACACATAGGGCTATATTAGAGTTACTTTGTACAGGTGCAAACAACAGGGGAAAACAATGTTGTGCTATTTACTTGTTTGTGTAGCACAGAATTCAGAAAGCAAACCTATCCCCAGGCCACATATCAGAAAAGAGTTTGCACAGGACAAAAATGGAGAAATCGATCGTAAAATCATTGCTAAATATATGTAACGCACTTTTTGATTTATAAATTAGTTTCTGTGTGTGACAGGGATTTCAAGAAAAAAAATCATGGACTCAGAATGCCCTTTATAAAACAAAAGAAACGCAAATTGATTTCGCACTATTTTCCGAGCCACAAAAATAGGCAAAGGGAATTGCTGTGTTTTTTGGCCCAGTGCAGAGTTTTTGTATCATGGTAACAGTAGGCAAGTATCAGAGGGAAGTAGATACACTAAACTTATCACCAGAATCTCCTTGGACAAGTTCCACTGCAGGTAGGTTTGCGTCATACATGAGGACTTCTGTGCTGCAATTTATTTGGTAGGTCTCCTAAGACTGTTGTGAACCCAGCACTTCCTGCCTCCATATTCTAAAACAGCTTTTGAAAGGATATTGCTTTTTGAATTGATCGAATGGCTTAGTACTCTGGCTAACTGATCAAAACAAGTCACAACATCGGTTGGAGTAATCATGATAGAGTACAAGTGATCTGAAAGGTTTTTGTCCATCCTTTTCCAATCCCGTGTAGTGTATAAGCCCCCTTGTTAATGAATGTAGTGGTACTAAGGATGATCTTGAAAAAGCTGGCTTTGTAGTCAGACAGGGACTTCAAAAGAGGAGAAGGAAGGACTAAAGTCTTTTGAGTATTATGCCGAAAAACGAATCTAGAGTGTATTTGGCATTATGAATGTCTCCTAATACTAGCTGCGAAAACTGAGTATCTTCTTTTTTATCTAACAGTTTTTTTATTGTTGCAAATCATCCTAGGCCCTGGGGCCCCCCATTTTTGCTGACTGGAACTGGTCAACATTGCAATAGTTTATGAACTCCTAACTATCGCTAGGGACTACCACAAAATGTCATTCAAGGACTTAGGAGAATGGTATTTATAAATCCAACAATTTTTGCTATTATTGACTTTATCCTGAAGTATACAAAAATGCGTTATAAGACTTTTATGTCTGCAAGCCAAAATTCAGCCTTCCTGGGGTCTCCCCGGATTAGGACAGGCAGAGACAGCCAGCTTCATCTACCCCATCCCCTCTGAACCCAGCCAGATGTCAGGCTTAAGGAAGGAATTTGCAGATGTCTTGGGGAGGAGAGCTATGGCAATGAGTCATAGTGGAGGTTGGTTTAACTAGCTCTTGCTCCTCTGTAGACATCAGCCATATTGAATTTTGGAGAAACAGTGCTTTGTGGGAGACCATTATGCAACACTTTGGAGGAAGTGGGCATGCTCTGTAGTGTTCCCTGCACCTCATTGGGCAGGAGTGCCCTCCCACTTGACCCCAGAGAACACTGAATATGTATCTGAGAGTAGCAGAGCCTCTCAGATCTGCTGTGTGAAACTAAGAGAAGAAGAAGGGTCCATGCTGGAAGTTTGACTTGCCCCAACCAGGCCCTGCACTCTGACTGACTGCCCTTGCTGCACATTATGGAACTACAGTCCTGTGGACCTAACTTGCCTCAAGTGAAATAAAGAGTGGACTCCATGCAAGCTAGAGGTTAACAGAGCTCCCTTGGATCATCGCCACCAAGAATCCCCAACCTGGTGTGTGTCCAGTGGATTTATAAGGGTTTTGTCCAAGTGGATTGTGGGAACTGAAGTGTTAAAGTTCCAAGGACCATCTTGGAGATTCCAGTCCCTTGGATTCTGTTTTGGACACTTTGGGACCCCCAGAAGAACTACAGAAAAAGATCCAGAAGTTTGGAGACCTTTGGAGCAACTTTGAAAAAACCTCCAGTGGAGGAGCGACTCATCCTCGAGAGCCAAGCCGGTGAACTCCAACCGCAAGTCGGCCTGCCATACTGGTTTATCCCACTGAAAATCTCCCGCGGTCCGACTTCCAGAGTTTAACCGTGAGCTGCCTGGAAAGCAAGCCGGCGAACCCCCACCAAACCTGGACTGGTGTAGAGCATCTTTGGACCTCCGCAGAAAAAGCTCTAGCAGGGCTCCATCGCGGTCGGCCTGAAACTTTGACTTTGTCCCAGTTTAGAGCAACCAGATGTCTCAATAGGTTTCTATTTATTATATAGTGCTAAAACTTAAAAAATCATTTCTGTTTCCCTACAATGGATTTTGTTTTTCGTTATGGGTTCAATTTAAAGATAAAAATATTTCCTAATTTCATAAATTGGTGTTGGATCTATATTATGTGTTGTGTCATAAATATTTACTGAATTGGTGTTTTAAATGCTTTACATACCTGTCTCTGAAGATAAGCATACCTGCTCGCAGCCATGCTACCAAGGGTTGAGCATGGAAATAATTTTCTGAGACCTATTCTGAGCCCTGGACTTTACCACTACAAATAACCCACTTTCCAACATTGATCCTCTAACTAAATTAATTAAGCATGCTAAGGTTCTTGAGATGAGTAAATGTTGTGGCCTTTACAATAATTTTTTATTTTTTTACAAATTATTACTAGGATGAGGTCTGTAGATAAACAGTGAATTTTCAGTCTTGTTGGGCAGACATAAAAACTAGTGGAAATTCTGCATGCTACAGAATGCTAATTAATTCGTTTTCAAACCACTCCTGTTGCAAGCTCCACATTTGTCCCTTTTGCTTGCTTTTTCAAAATACCCTTGTATCAGTTGCAACTAGATTATTGAGTAGGGGTTCAATTCAAACAAAAGCTCTGCCAGGAATAGATTAGCTAGTTATACGTTGGTCACAAATTAAATTGTGGATTTCACACATGTTCTGCTGTTTACTTCGCACCTTCAAGTGACCTACAAAAATTTGTGTTCAAATATGAGTTTGTGCCCTAATAGAGATTCTCATTTGAGTGAAATGAGTGCATCTTTGCAAGACTCCGTCCTGTTTCAGGCCCTAACTGACACCTCACAGGGCTCAAAATTAGCACATCAGTACACATTAGAGATCAGAAAGGAAAAGCCATAGTTACGATTCAGAGTAAACACCAGGGGGCAGATGTATCAAGTGTTTTGCATGTCACAAATTCGCAGCGTTTGCGACAACAAAAAGTGCAACTGGCATGTATCAAAGAAATCGCATCGCATATTAAGAAATCGCAATTTTAGCTATTTCTTAGTGTGCGAGAAGTATTTTTCGCAGAATATATAGCGATTACAAATTTTGCATGTTTCTAAATTTGCGAAAATCGCAAATAACAAATCGCAAGTTAAGAAATCGCATCAGTATGTTAGAAAAAATCGCAAATAGCGATTTCTCGAAATTCGCAAAATTAGAAATCGCAATTAACACCAAATAGAAGCAGGTGGTAACACAAATTTTTTTTTTAAAAGGCTCCCAGAATGCATTTTCCTACATTTCAAAATGGCGGGACTGTACCTGATTGCCAGGAGGCTGCGCATTCAAGCTCTTGCCCATAGAAGACAAAGACAGGAGAGAATCTTCAGAATACGGATTACGCTGTTTCAGCAGACTCAGGAGGAGATCTATGACAAACACAGACTACATCCTCACACCATTTTGGACCTGATTAATGAATTGGAACCTTTTTTGGCACATCCAACAGGCAGAACACAATCAATTCCAACACATGTGCAGGTATTGTGCTCACTGCACCTTTTGACTTCTGGCTCTTTTCAAAGTGTAATTGCAGAGGTTGGTGGAGTGTCACAGAGTGCTCTATCACGCTTTTTTCATGTGTTCCTGGATGCAATGCTAAGGAGACTCCAACATCATATATATTTCTCCAATATACAACAAGCCATACAGGAAACAAAGTTGTATTTCTATCAAATAGCACGATTTCCTTATGTGATTGGATGCATTGACGGAACCTATATTGGTATCACTCCACCTGCAGCCATAGAATATGTATTCCGGAATAGAAAAAGCTACCACTCGCTCAACATCCAGATCATATGCAATGCCAAAAACATAATCAATGACATTGTAGCCAAGTTTCCAGGGAGTACACATGACTCCTTCATCTTCAGACATAGCGCAATTCATAGACTTCTTAGTGCTGGTCAGTTTGGAGATGGATACCTGCTAGGTGCGTTACACTCATGCAAATATCCATCCATCCTTCCATCAAAATCAAATGGAACATACAGTTACTATTTTCTCTCTTACTTGCAGGTGATAGTGCCTATGCAGTGCGTGATTTCATCCTTACACCATACTTAAATCCTGCAAATGAAAGTGAAAGACGGTACAACAGGGCACACCGGTCCACACGTGGGGTAATTGAACGTACTTTTGGAATATTAAAGAGCCGTTTCAGATGCATACACAAAAGTGGAGGTGCATTGCAATACAATCCAGAAACATGTCGCAAAATTGTTACAGCATGTGCAATGCTGCATAACATGGCAATTCGCAAAGGCACAGACATTGAAGTGAGTGACTCTGACTCATCTGATGATGATGTCATCCCTCCACCAAGAATGGCAGTGGCAGGAGTAGGAGCCATGGCTGGCCGCCAAAGAAGGACAGAGATTACACGGAATTATTTTTAGGTGAGAAAAAAAATCAAAATACTAACTCAAGTTTGTAATTGTTGTTTTAATTCACAACATACAAACCATTCTGATTTAGGTGTTAAACATTTCTTTCCAAAGTTGTAAATTAAAATATCCATACGTGGAAAAAAAAAGAATACTTTCACAATGCATTTCTGCTGCATAGGTTACTAATCAAAAACGTATTTTTTGCGCTGGCGGCTGGAAGCATGTTGATCCTGTGAAGGCATGTCTTCTTGCTCAGGTCCGGAAGTAGAACGCCTTCCACTTATGTGTTGGCCCAATTGGTTAGTTCGGGTAGGGTTTCTACTACTCCTACTGGAGTTGTCCTCACTTTCTCCAGAGCATAGGAGAGCGCTTGCACCTGAGTTGGTGGTTTGCATACTTTCCAAAACCGAGGTCATTTTTTCCACACTCGTCGCCATTTCACGTGTGCAGTCACTTAATTCGCGCTGCATGTTGATGCTGCGCCTCGTGAAATTGCTTGTGACTGCACAAAGCCTGTTGATTGCCTTGGTGTAGGTATGCATCCTGACTTGTGCAGCCTGTGCAGCCCTGTTACGTGCATTTTCAGTTTGTACAAGGGTCAGGCAGAGTCTGTCGATTGATGCAGCCATGCTTTCCTGATTTTTATTAGATTTCAGTAGCTGCCTATTTATTGATCTGAGTGCCTTGTGTTGCAGGCGCTGTACGTGAAGCATGTCCTGCTCAAGGCGAACAAACACAGTGCGTCCTTCACTTGGTCCTCTGTTGCTCCCACATGCCTCCAGACGGAATGAGCGTGCCCCCCTTGGAGTTTGTGGTTGCTCGTGTGAGTCCTGAGGGGACTCTGTGACAGTCTCATTGGGAGCTGAATCTACATCTGAATTTTCTTCCACTCCCATCGGTTCCAGAGGTGCAACACGTCTGCGCTTCCTGTGTGTGTTTCTATTTTGTACAGGGGCATCAGTGACTACTTCTTCTGTGTCAGAAGTCACATGAGGAGGAGAACTTTCCACATCATTTTCTGGCCTGGAATCTCTTGTATGTTCTGTGGATATAGAGTGTGAAATATAAATGTGTGTTTCTTCAAAATAAAAAAAAATCATTGCAGACAACAACTTGGACTACACTGCTTCAGCATGACAAATTACTACTTGGTCAAATAACATGTGTTACTATGATGATGAGTGTGAAAATCTTATTTGGACTACAACTCCCATGATGCATTGCTCACTTCTGGTTTTACATTGTAAGTGAACTACTATTTATCTGACAATGAGTTTCTGTACAGGACACACACACATTCATTACACACATACATTGATGCAATTTGCATTCATCTTACCTTGTGTACTTGCTGTAGGGTCAGAGCTATCAATGGTAGCCACTCCACTCACACTCTCTGGTAGCAGGGTGGATTCTATCAGTTCCTCATGGGGTGTTGGTTGGTCCACATTAGAAGTTCCACCACCTGTTTTGTTTGCCTCTTTAATTCTATCAGCAAGTCTCTCTTTTGATCTGAGTCTCATATCGTACCACCTTTTTTTGATTTCATCAATGGAGCGAGTGGTGACTCCTACAGAATTCACTTTTTCCTGGATCTCCAGCCAGATTTTCCTTTTCCTAGAGTCAGGAACTTTTAGTGCTTTTTTTCCAAAAAGATCCTCATGGTTACACACCATTTCCTCAATGAGGATTTCTTGCTCCTTTTCAGAAAACTTTTGCTTCTTTTTTCTCTTTTCTAATGCCATTTCCTCCTGTGCCTTCTGTGACTCCATTGCTCTCCAAACAGGTCTGCTCTGCCTCAGAACACTCTTCCAACTGCTACTGGGTGTGGCTCTGGGAAGCAGGTGCAAGCAATCACTGAAACTTCCTGGTTGTGATGTCATCAGGCTGTTCCTGCATTGCATGATCCGGTTTTTGCGATTTCCTAATTTGCGAAATTCGCTAATTAAGAAATCGCAGGATTATCGCAAAAAATTCTGCGAATTTTTAGGAATCGCACATTTATCGCAGATTTCATCATACATCCCATTTTGCGATTCCGAAATTGCGATTCGCAAAAAATCGCAATTATGGACTAGCAAAATAAAATCTTGATACATCTGGATGTTTTAGTATGCTTTAGGCTAGGTAACTATAAATGGCCTGGATTTATAAATGTGCATTTGATTAGCCAGTAGAATAGGCTTCACCTATGTTGGACTTGTCCTTCTCTACATGGTCACCTCCAAACTGTTTGCCTTGGCCCCTTCTATTTGTGCAGAATTTGTTTTTCTTGGCCTTAGGACTCTCTGCACTTTACTACTGCTTACCAGTGCAAAAGTGATTCTGCTCATTCTCTAAAACCTGATAAAATTGTCTTATACCTGATTGGCATATTTAATTTACTTGGAAGTCCTTTGTAACGTGGTGTACCACATACTGAAGGTCTGTATAATAAATGATACTTGTAGGCCTGCAGCACTGTTTGTGCCACCCACTTAAGTAACCCTGTAACATATGTCCCAGGCTTGCCATTGCAGCCTGAATGCAGTTTTAACCTGCCTATTCGACTTGACAATATGACACCCATGCCAAGCCTTAAACTCTCCTTGTATTGCATATAAGTCACTCCTAAGGAAGGCACTAGGTATGGCTTAGGCAAGGGTACATTGTAATTAAAAGGTTTGACATGTACTTTTAAGTTTTACATGCCCTGGTAGTGAAAAACCTATCTGTCCCATATGATAAAATTACTTTTATTAAGTGCTACCTTTTCATCAGGGAACAGCTAAGAATTTCATGTTTTGGTTTCTGAGAAATTGTATTAAAAAATCTTCTTTAATGGCAAAGTAAGATTTTATGTTACAATTTTGAAAATGCCACTTTTAGAAAGTTGGCATTTTCCTGCCCTAACTATTTGGTGCTTGCAGCCTGTTACTGGGTCACATGACTAGGTATAGTTGTCAGTTGGACTTTGTTTATTTCTCCCAGACAGTCCCACAAAAGAGGGATTACGTGTGCCTGGATGGGCCATCAACTGTCAGGATGGGGGCTGAGCTTGGCACCGCCCCACTTGCGACTAAATAAGCTGTGCTGCACCTTCACACAAAATACTTGTCACCCTGCATTGTTCAAACAGATAGCCAGGGGAGGGAAAGCAGGAAACTTCAATCACTTCAAAGGGTATTTTCTAGAAACGCCTTCTGCTTCAAAGAAGGCACCAGGTATAAAAATAAGACTCTCCAACCCACTCTTCAGTTTACTTTCTGAACCTGCGGAAGGACTCTCAGAGGTCTGCCTGTTGCTGTGTACTCAAAGAGACAGCTTTGATGGACCAGGAATGCCTGCTTTTCTGTATGAAACCTGCCTTGAACTCTCCGAGGCCTGCCCTGCTGTTTGAGCCCTGTTCCACTTCTTGAAACCCAGGACTACTAGAGCAACCACAAGGGTTAGTTGGCTGGTTTCCTGATCAGAGCCTCAGGGACAGTAAAGGCTCCAACCACCTTGAACTAGCACCTGGACCTAGCCCGACTGAGTCCTAACCATCCATGTGGTGCCCCTCCAGTTCTGCACCCTTGGTAATGGTGTTAAAGGTGCCCAAGTGGCCAAAATCCGAAACTTGGGACTGTTAGATCTGGGGGTCTCTAGTTGGCAATGGTTATCACCTTTGTCCAAATAGGGACCCTTGCTTCTAAATCAGGATAAGGGGAATGCACTCCTTAATAACCCCTGCTCACCCCCTTGGTAGCTTGGCACAAGCAGGCAGGCTTATCTCAGAGGCAGTGTGTTAAGTATTTGTGAATATACACAGTAATAAAGTGAAAACATTAAAGATGGACACAACACAGGTTTTATAAAAATAAGTATTCTTTATATAGACTTAAACACAAGACCACAAACGACAAAAATCCACAATACTACACTTAAGATTGCTTAAAAGACGATTCAAGTTCCTTAGTTCAAGTTGATGATAAATGCGGCAAAGTTCTCAACAAAGTACCTGGATGCGTAAAGCAAAGTAAACAAAAGGCTCGCAAAAGGGGAGATGTGTCCGTTCCGTGATCCGGAGAAGATGATGCGTCGTGCCTCAATGCTTGCGCAGTGTAGGGGATGTGTCGTGCTTCTTACCGGTGCAGAGGTGATGCGTAGATTCTCAGCCTGCGGGCCCGTTGCGGTTCACAAGATGGCACCTTGATGCGATGCAACGATCCAGTTGCGATGTGAGAAGATGGCGCCCTTGATGCGGCGATGCGATGACAATGCGATGACGCCCTGTCAGCCTTGCGGCGACTCTGTACTTTGGAGCCGCGACAGGCCCTGCGACATGATTCTCCTGTGATGCGACGGCGGCACTCTCGATGGCGTCATGCTTCTCTGGTGATGTGACAGCAGACAGTTCCGATGGACACACGCTTCCAGGGAGATGCGATGAAGGCTCACTTCTCCGGCGTTGTGATGATCTCAGCTGGGGCAGCGACACGCTTCTTCTCGATGCGTCGCGTTTCCAGCTCCCAGCGGCATGCAAGTGACTGGAGTCAGAATTCCCAGCAAGGAAATTCAGGAAAGAGCTGGAGGTGAAGTCTTTTGGGCCTGAGACTTCAACAGGAGGCAAGCACAGTTCAAGCCCTTGGAGAATATTCTGTAGATAAATGAAAGTCCTTAAAAGTTCCTTCTCCTTTCCCTTGGCAATGAAGCAACCACTGCAGGCCAACCCAGCAAACAGCACACTGGCAGAGGGGCAGTCCAAACTCCTGCAGCTTCCTTGGTTCTTCTCCTTGGCAGAAAGGTTTCTTGTTCCAGAAGTGATCTAAAGTCTGTGGCACTGGGTCCCAATATTTATACCCCAAAATCCTTTGTTCTCTGAAGGCATAGAGGCCTCTGCCTAGTTCAAACCAGTTCCTGAGCACTTTGTTTACAAGACTCTTCTCTTCCTTTCACTGTGCAGGTCAAAAACATCAGACGCCCCACAGGAGGTGGAGACAGGACAGGGAAGGGAAGATACAGCTCTGGAGCACTCTGTTGACATGATTCCCCTTCTCCTTTCACAGTGCAGGGCAGAGTCATCAGACAAGCCACAGAAGGTGGAGCCAGCATTGGGGAGGGAAGGCCTAGCCCTATTCAGGTCCCAGGTGCACACCTCCCTCCCATCTAGGTGCTGATCTCTCTATTCACCACTGGGCTACCCCAGCCTGTCTCTTGGAATTTCCCCAGCCCTGTCACACACAAACTCAGATAACGAATACACAAGTCAGCAGAGGCGGCTCAAATGGTTAGGCAAGCAAATACCTACTTTCTAAAAGTGGTATTTGCAAACACAGGATATTAAAATAAACTTTATTAAAATATGTATTTTATTATTCTGAGTTTAGGCATACTAAATTCGAATTTCTATCATTTTCCCTGAGTCAGTTAGGATTGTAGGAATGTAACAATCTTAACTGCCCATTCTGGCCTATGAGAAGATGTAGCCTTCAATAGTGAAAAACGAAAATGGCTGTAATTCACTATTAGGACATGCTACACACATTAGAGCATGTCCTACCTTATACTTACAATGCACCCTGTCCTTGGGCCTACCATAGGGGTGTCTAATATGAAGCAAAGGGAAGGTTTAGGGACTGGCAAGGGGGTGCCCTTGGCCAAGTCAACATGGTAGTCACAGACTACCCATAGGCCTTGCAGTGGCAGGCCTGAGACACAGTTTACAAACTGCTTCTGTGGGTGGCACAACCAGTGCTGCAATCCCACCAGCAGCATCTGATCTACAAGCCCTGGGCACTCATGGTGCACGGTACTAGGGGCTGACAGTAAATCAAATAAGCCAATCATGGAATCCAATCAGTATATCAATTTAACATAGGGAGCACTTGCACTGTGGCACTGATTAGCAGTGGCACAGTGCCCAAAGCATAAATCCAGCAAAAACATATCAAAACAGAGGAGGCAATCCGTCAAAAAATGGAAGGGAGACTCACACCAATGATGTCAGGTCTAACAGGGACATAGAACATTTATGGCATAAAACTACCCTGAGAACCGAGGGGAGACCAGGACTAGCCTAGTCATCTGTCGGCACAAGGTGCATCACCGGTCGATCTGGCCTCATGGCATCTGCATTGTCCACAGCAGCAAATCCTGTTCAGTGGTCTTTCACTAAAGGGGTATTCTGACTCGTGGAACTCTCGTCGGCTGCATCCTCCGGCCTTGTCCCCCTGGAGATTTTCAACTTCCAAAAAAAGAGACCAGGTCTGAATATGGAAAACCTTCTCCAGAGTCTCCCCGACGGTGATGCCTCCTCCTCAGACAGTGTCTGCAGCCTTGCCCTGCTGAAATTCTACCTTTTCTAAGACTTTTTTTCTGAAATTTCTTCTAAGTCCAAAGGTAAGTGCTGAATGTGCCTAGTCCACTTTTTGTATCCGACTCGTGTTCCATCGCGGTCTGCCATATTTTTTAATTTGATTCGGTCTCACATGACTAGATGTCAGAGGTTGGTGCTTTTATCTTTTAGGCCCTAGTTTTTACCTCAAAGTTTAAAAATTCATAACTCCAGTTCTACTGATTGGATTTTTGTCGTTTAGGTATCAATCTATTTAAATTTACTCTGTTTTTCTGAATTAGTGTGGGATTTTTCTTGTGTTGTGTTTTCACTTTATTACTGTATGTGTGATGCATAAATACTTTACACATTGCCTCTAAGTTAAGCCTGACTGCTTTTGTGCCAAGCTGCCAGAGGGTTAAGCACAAGTTCATTTAGTGACTTTGGTGGTTCATCCTGTCAGGAATTGTGGCTGTTGCTTGAATAGGGTTCAAACCCAATTCAACCAACAACCCAATTACTCACATTGGTGTTCAGTGTCGGGGTCCATTACTTCTGTTTGTGTAGATCCATACAGTGGTTTGTGTTGCACAAAATCCCATATAAATATTTTCTCCTTTTTCTAAATTTAAGGGCACTACCTCCTTTTTTGTACCATGGAAATGGAGTTGCTCACCTTCCCCTCACCAGGGTTGAGCTGCAGAGGCTCTGCAAAGACAAGGGGCTGAAGGCCAGCAGGAAGGCTACCAAGTAGGATCTCTAGGTAGCCCTCCGAGCCCATGAGGAAGACTAGACATAACCATGAGGAGGAGAGGGCAAATTTGTAAGTTGAGGAGGTGGAGGACTCAAACCTGGGTCCTGAGCTGCAGGAGGTGCTCAACTCACCCCTGGATAATGCCCAGGATGGAGGCAGGAGGCAATGTGTCTGCCTTAAGAAGAGTTGTAGGACAGGAAGGTGGAAAGGGAGCTCAAACTACAGCTGGCCCAGCTAAAATTGGAAACAGAGGAGAGAATGGCCAGGGAGGGAATGGCCAATGAGCTCAGTCTCAGGGAGCTGGACATCAGAGCTAAGCAGGTGGAGTCCAGCGGAACTGGTGGCAGTATTACCCCAGTGCCCACTGGAGAAAAGAGAGTCCACATCCCAAAGGATCTGGTGCCTAACATTGCTGTGGAAGATGACATAGACAACAGGTTTGAAGTCTATAAGGTTGCACTAGAGATGCACAGGGTCTCTGTGGAAGATTGGGGGGCAACCTCTGGATGCACATAATCAATGAAGAGACGGATGTCCTGTTACCCTAGGGAAAGGGGATATGGTGTCGTATCCCCTCATGAAGGAGGCCCTGAACAGAAATATAGGCAGATATTTAGGGACAGCCAGAAGCTGGCGCAGCAGACCTGGGTGGATTGTGTGGATCATTTTTTCAGGGCACTGCTTGGTTGGCTGAAAGAAATGAAGTGAGCGATTACAAGAGAATGTACAACCTCATTTTGTTTTACAGAGCTGCACCAACACCTTGTGGATAGTAAACATTGTAGCCCCAGGGAGATCGCTAAGGAAGCGGATCTCTGGTGGCTCAGCATCACTATCCATAGGAAGGCACCTGGGAATGACAACAAGAAGAGTAATTAAGGTTCCCGCCAGCAGAATGAGGGAGAAGTCAAAGGAGACACAGACAGGTCCCAGAATAAGGTGGGAGAATGGATTCCCATGGTCCTTCTGGGAAACCAGGAGAGGGTTCTGGTGGGCGGTGGCCCAAGCCCCCTCCCCTCCAGATTTAAGTGTACCCAGTTGGGACAAAACCAGGGGAGGCTATGTCTGTCCTAAGAAAGCATCCAATAGTGGGACTTCTGCAGGAGTGACCAATATGGCCTTAGGTGTATGTTGTCTCCAGAAGCATAAGGTAGATAATGGCCTAATCTAAAGAGATGGACTCAGAGGGTAGATGTGTGATCCCATCTATCAGGTCAAGATAAATTGGGTCCCTCTCACTCCTCTGAGGCACAACATGGCCAACTACACCATGGTAGTGTAAAGGCCTGTTTTCCCAGAGCAATACATCAGCCACGTGTTTAGGGTAACTCAGTCTCAGGATTTTTCTGCCCAATGGCCCTTGCATTCCGAGGGTAGGCTGGGAAGGTGATCCAGAGCAGTGTAGTAGTTAGTCCCCAAATGCCCATCGGCTGCATTCTCTGGAATGAGTTGCCCCCAGTGTCAGAAGACATGGGAGGGCTATTCTCCAAGTGTGCCAGAGAAGCTCTGATTTCTGGGTGTATGACTCCCAAACAGAGAGTACAGAGACCCAGATGGTGGGACAGGGGAAAGAGGGACTCACCCCTGACCTCTGCTCAGCCTTAGGGTATAGACCCTGTCCTGTGCTGATTGACCAGTGTCATGCTACCACCCCTGGATTGGTGAGAAGGAGAGTTGAGGAAGGAGACCAGGCACGTGGTGCTGTTTACTTTAGTCTGAGAAACCTCAGGTGTCAGAGAACCCTGGATGGCTATGGCCTGGCTCTTGACACTGACAGCTGTCAGTGGCCTTTGTTGGTTGCTGTCCTTATAGGCAGACTTTTTCTTGGGGTCAGAAGTCTTATCCAAGCGGTGGAATGTACCACATCACGTTGTTGGCCATGGGAACACTGTCTGCCTACTGAGATGCATCTGTGAGTAGGTTATGGTTAAGTACTGCACAAATGGAGTCCACAGGTGAGGATACTGGTTCCCCATGGGTCGGTTAAGTGGCTCAGGATAGTGGAAACAGAGGAATCCAACTGAATTCAGTGGGGCTTAGAACTGGCAAGGGCCTCTGCAGTAGAGGGCCACTGCTCATGTTCTAACGCCTAAACAGGGACACCCATCAAATTATTCTCTGGTCTCCCCTAGAATTTGGCTACGGGTGGGAGGGGTCTGGCTGGACTTGGCCCTCTCTGCAGGGTTGCCTCCAAACCATTTGCCTTGACCACTCCTATTTTTGCTCACTTTGTTTTTGTTGGCCATAGGACTCTGTGCACTTTACAGCAACTAACCGAAGCAAAATTGCTTGTGCTCAGTCCCTAAAACATAGCAAAATTGACTTACACCTGGTTGGGAAATTTAATTAATTTACTGGTAAGTCTCATGTAATGTGGTAAACCATATACCCAGGGCCTGTAAATTAAATGCTACTTGTGCACCTGCAGCACCTATTGTGCCATCCACTTAAGTAACCCAGGTCTGCCATTGTAACTTGAATGCAGTTTAATACTGCCAGAACGACTTGGCAATATAACCCGCTCGCCAAGCCTTAAACTTCTCTTTTTTTCATATACGTCACCCCTAAGGTATGCCCCAGGTTGCCCATAGGGTAGGGTGCAATGTAATTAGAAGGTCAGACATGTTCTTTTAAGTTTTACATGTCCTGGTAGTGAATACTCCTCAAATAATGTTTCACTAAGCTATGGCCTACCTCTTCCATAGGGTAACATTGGGTTGCTTTATTACACTTAATAAATGCTAACCTTTAATTGAGAATAGGTGAACATTTCATGTTTGATGTCTGAGCAATTGTAATAAAAAATCCTTTTTAATAGTAAAGTCGGATTTTAAGTTACAATTTTGAAAATTACACTTTTAGAAAGTTGGCATATCCTTCCCTATAAATGTGGTGCCTGCAGTCTGTTACTGGGTCACATGACTGGGTGTGGTTGGCAGTTGGACGTTGTTTCTTCCTCACAGATAGCCACACACTAGAGGGATTAAGTGTGGCTGGAAGGGCCATTAACTGTTAGATTGGTGGCAGAGTTAGCAGAACATAGCCTATTTGGTTGTAACTGAGGCTATTGCCCCCACATTGTTCACGAAGACAGCCAGAAGCCAGGGCAAGTGAAGTAGGAATCTTCAAGCACTTCAAAGGGAAATCTATAAAAACTTTTACAACTTTAAAAAAGGCACCAGGTATAAAACATAGAATCCACAGACCCACTTTTCAGTTCACTTTTTGGACTTGTGGAGATTGGAAAGCTTTGCGTTTTTACGCACTTGAAATGATCTCTGCCAGGGAGAGAGGTGGAGATCGGAAAAAGAAATTGAGACAGAGAGAATCCCGACAAATCTTGAACTTTAGAACTTTTACTCCTTGGGGTCCCAATCAAAGGGAGGATCTGTATGTACATCTTTGAGGGGATGTTGACCATTTTTGTATTGTTTATATTACCCTGTTCGCTATGAGAAATAATTGATATGGAGATGATTCAGTGTATATGTGGTAGCGTTAACATTCGAATTTCTGCAGTTTCAAATCTTTACTGTTTCATGATAGGCCACAAATTAAAAGTTTGAGGTCGGGTCAATTTATAAAACTTCAATTAAAGGCACTTAAAAATTCCCTTTTAGATAAAATAAAAAAAGATTTTTTTAGGTTGTAGACCATAAAAAGATCAAAACAAATATAGGTTTAATGCCCACTGGAGGGCTCAATATGAAAAATATGTGCGAAATAGCATGTTAATAGGTAACTACTTAAAAAAGTAGGTGGTCTTCAACCAAACTTAACCAACTGTAAGGTTGGATAGGATAGCCTAAGTACAGTCATGTTCTATGGGGTTTCTGCACATTTTGCTGAGGCTCGATAAATAGCATGCCGGACATCAGACATTGGATCCAATATAAATTTCTTACACAGAAATAAGGAGTTTTAATATAATCAGGCATTATGGTATACAATGAGGGAAGCTGGCCGTAATGAACAAACAAACAACATTTGAAACTGCATTTTGGTAGAAATAGACATAAATCAAAATGGTTTAATTTAATTTAATAAACCCAACAATAGTAAAAGAGTTTATTTTTCGCATTAATATACACATTTCATTACTTTCCTACAAGTACCAGAATCCTCGGGAATGACAACATGAGGATGACATCACAAGTCACATGATGTAATTTGAACTGTTTTTAATGGATGTATTCAAATCGTTAGTTTGTAACCGTGAGCAAGTTATCAGGAGATAACGAAACACGTCAGTTCTTGGTGACCTGGGAGTTGCTTTGTTTATGGAATAAAGAAGAATTAGGGACACGCTTATTTCCTGCAAGTGTGTTTTTCATCCCTTCTCCTTGTGAGGAAGTTTGTTTGTATATATATATATATATATATATATATATATCCCAGAGGCTGCTTAGAAGGATCAGGTGCAACAAGGGGTTTCCAGCAAGCACCGAAAAAGCAGACACGAGCCCAAAGTAAGTGCAAGCAAGTAGCGTTTTATTTCTCAATAGTCCGCCATAACGCGTTTCACCACCGGAGTGGCTTGATCACATGACAACGTTCAAACTTTTACTGGACCATTAAAACAGCTAGCACTCTAAGCACGTGATTGTGAGAGTGAAGGACATAAAGGAAAGGTGAAAATGCAACGTATTTTTGCCTTTAGAAGAAAGACTGTGCTTTGTGAAAAGTAAAACTAATAAAGTAATACTTAATTCCAACTGGTTGAAGGGAAAAATAATAAATACCAGTAGTGTCCTAAGCATAGCAATTTACAATTAACCAACCAAAGAATTTTTTTTTTTTTTTTAAAGAATTTTCGTAGCATAAATGCATAAATGTCAGTATAAATACTTGTAACATGAATACATTTTCCAAAGCACCCCTGAATGAAATAGATTTATCCAGGAATGGGGGGAAATATCATCTTTCTATACAAAAATACATTTGGTAAAAAAAATATACACATATATTTATACATTTCATATATTTACACACTAACAATTAGGAATTACAAGTCATTATATAATAGTGGCATAAATGCCATTTTATAAAATACCCTTCTGTGTGTCACTAGACACAAAATTTATAAACACAGTTGGATTTTCGTGAAGAATGTGAATAAAGTGCTGTTGAGTGCCAAAATACAATAAAGTGAATACCAAATTAAAATTAAAAAGTAATCCTGAATATGCAGGATTTGGTGAGAAGCATAAGACAGCTATATCAGGCTAGTTGTCAATTTCTACACATAGGTAAGGTGAAATATTGACATGTCATCTGGCACAATAATCCGATTGGAGGCAACAGATTGATAACACATAGGTTGAAATGAGAACAGAAAGGAAAAGGACGCAGAGGGCAGGTTATCAAAATGTGCCAGGAGAAACAGAAAAGATTCATTCATTCAAAGGGGGTTTATTAAGATGGAAAAAGTAGGTCATAAACAGGTACGTAAATCTTCAGTATTGTTCAAACCTCCAGAGCTTTTACTGTTGAAGTTCAGAATATACCTGGTCTCCAACATACGCATTTTGCGTTCTCGGTCACCTCCCTGTTTAGTTTTGGGAATGGTGTCGATGACATAGTATTTGATGTCCTTCAAGTTGTTATTGTGGACCTCTCGAAAATGTCTCGCCACTGGGTAGGTGGGGTCAGAGTTGGTAATGGCCCTGATGTGTTGTAATACCCTTACACTAGCTGGTAATTTGGTACTTCCCACGTACCGTAAGGGACAAGTACATTCCAAGATATAGATGGCGTACTCGGTTTTACAATGGAGGGATTTGGAAATTTTAATTTCCTTGTTGCTGAAGGCTGTACGGTAACTCGTTTTGTTGATACCGTAGGTACAGGCTTTACATGTATGACATTTGGTAAACCCCCGTGAAGTTTTCAGCCAGTCCTTTAGTCCAATAGTTTAGTTAAGAATATATGTGTGTGTGATATATATATATATATATATATATATATATATATATATATATATATTACCTACTGGCAGTCGCCAGTAGGTAGTTATAGTTAGGATTTTTTTCAATGTTAAATCTCAAAGTTCTATTTGGAATAACTTTGGCGCCGGTTAACGAATCTGCCTCAAAATTTCCTCAAAATGGCCTCGCGGCGTTCCGGTCCTTTCCTGAAAGTTTGGGGGAGATTCGTCAAGCGGGGGCCGAGATAAAAGGGGGGTCCCAAAACACGTTTTCCCCATGTTAATTTCCATAGGGCGGTCGATTTCACTTTTAGCCCGAACGGCTGAATGGATTTCCACCAAACTTGGCAAAATTGTAGGGACTGGTAGCCCGATGTGCCTTTGTTATGTCTCAAGATATGTGCTCCAGTGGATTTTGAGTAATTAAGGTTCAAAAAAATATATATATCTATAGCCGCGCACTGGTACGTGCACCGGTACGCGCACCGGGCACGCCACGCGAGGTGCGCACGGAAAGCTGATTGGCTCTCGGGTGTCTGTAAACATTCGAAACAGTCTGGAGCGGCCGCCATCTTGTGTCTCGGTAGGATCGAGACACGAGAGGTGGGCAAAACAAAGAGGGAAATGACCATAAGGGGGCAGGGTAGACCCCCCCTTGACCCCCTAGGTTTGATGTGGGGGCTATAAAAGGGCCCCGCGTGGCATTTAAAACATTTTTTTTTCGTTTTGCGCGGGGGAAGCGCCCGGTACGCGCACCGGGGAGCGGCCCTGGTAGCGTACTATAAGGGAAAAAGATGACAGAGTTTATAAAAAAAGAAGCCTTTATTTAGAAATTGGAGGTAGTTCTAAAAAGAACTTTTTTTTTCTTCTTTTTGTTGTTTTATATTTTTTTTGTGTTTTTTAAACATTTTGTACTTTTTTTGGCTTTTCAAAACAGTTTTATATTTTTTTTGTATTTTTTTAGGGGGAGAAACAAAAAAAGGGAATTGAAACTGGCTCAACTGGAGCAAAAAAACAAAAAACCCCAAAAATTACTTCTTTTTGGGGCACTTGTGATTATCACCTGCAAGGACGATGAGCTTTACGCTTTTTTCACCATAGGCGATAAGCTTGCCACATGCAGAACAAGTGATTTTAAAATCAGCAAATCTTGGCTGAATACAAGGCATCATCTCTGATGTTTCTGGTCCCGATGAAGTGGGTTGGTTTCTTTGGGAGGTGGTCCTTGACGACTGGGGGAGGTTACTGGCCAGTTCCCTGAACTCTGCACGAGAGTAGTTGTTTGGGTGCTTTCGGGTCATATGACGAATCATGGTATAGTTACCAAATGAATATTTTTTGTTTGGGTTGCCCCGTGAAAGTTCTTCATTGCAGATTAGGCAAGTTACCTTGTCCGCATTCACTTTTTTCTTGCCCTCTGGGATTGAAAAAAACTCCCATACAATGTGTGGCTTGGGTTTGTATGGGGTATTTTCTTCAGGCAGCCATCTTCTCCTCCCCTCCTCCTCTTCCTCTTCCTCCTCCTCCTCTTCTTGACCACCAATATAATCTGGAGCTGGTCCTGTTGGTGGTGGTGGTGGTGGTGGTGGTGGGGCAGATGCACCAGCTGCTGCTGCTACTGAAGCCATTATTGAGATCAAAAAGGTACAGAGATGTACAAACAGGTCTTCCTCAGTCAAAGGACAAAGTCAGAATAAGGAAAAAAGGTGGGGTCTTTCATCATTTTGAAAAAAAACTGTCCTGAACCAATGAGAAGTGTTATTTTCAGGTCACAAGACCAGGGGCTTCATCATTATGAAACTAAAACTGTTATGAACCAATGAAAAGTGTTATTTTCAGGTCACATGACCCGACGCGCTTACGCTACGCGCCCCCGGGCGCGCCCGGGGGCGCTCCGGGTCGCGTAGCGTAAGCGCGTCGGATGTTTACGTTGCGCGATCGTATTCGCTCGAGTACTTCCGGGTGCGCTTACGCCGTGCGTATCACGCGGACGCGGCTACGCGATACGTCATGATCATGTTTTCGTTCGCGATATTGGCACTTACGGGACGCTCCCCGGAGCGCGCCCGGGGGCGCTTTAAAAAACTACGCTTTTCGGGGCGCTCCCCGGGAAGCGCACCGGGAGCGCTCCAAAGCAAAAAAAAAAAAAAAATTGGGAAAAATTGTAGGGACTGGTAGCCCTATTCTTAAGTGGTTTTTACGAAAATTAACTTTGATAAAATATATATTGTGCTACATTGGGCTATATATATGCCAAAATGTAGCCCAAATGTAGCCCAATGTAGCCCAATGTAGCCCAAAGATGGCCACCAGAGACCAAAAAATCCAAATGTAGCCCAAATATCAGCTAGATGTAGCCCAACTGTAGCCCAATGACAGAATGTACCAGAGTGTTCTAAAGAACAACTAGAGTGCTAACAGTCTTATTTATAAAGTGAGACTTATAGTTAGGAATTAGAATTTAAAAAACGTTTGAAATTCACTGAAAAAAACATAGGTTTCACACCAGTTATAGTTAGGAATTAGCATTTAAAAAACCAATGAAATTCACTGAAAAAACCATAGGTTTCACACCAGTTATAGTTAGGAATTAGCATTTAAAAAACCTATTAAATTCACTAAAAAAACCATAGGTTTCACATCAGTTATAGTTAGCTGGAAATTTTACTGACATAAAACCAATGAAATTCCACGTTATAGTTAGTTGGACTCACTATAACTTGCGCGCCTGCAATGCACTGCTGATGACGTCACATATTACATCACTCATGACATGGTCAGTGGCATCACTCATGACATCACTGATGACACCATCCTTGTGGCAGACTGATAGACCTCCTTTCAGTGTAATGTAACCATTGAAACACATATTCAAACAATAGAAACTAACATTTTCAAAAAAAATGGAGATACCCATACCAGTTACAAAAACCAATTCAGTAATTCCACCATCTATATACACATCCACTCATACACCAACAGTTTTATATAGTCACTCATACATATTCTCACTCATCATATATAGTGAAACACATATACATCCTGTTACACACCGACAGTCTTACAAAAGTTACTCACACACATACTCACACATGCAAATAAACTATTGAACATCCATTTATTTGCATATACAGCTATACATACATTAGCACATTACTTCTAAGGAAACTTACACATACTTACTCTCTTAAACAATCACTTATAGAAACACATACTTATTTAAAAAGGAACTCTTTCAATCTCTCACTCTCACATATACTGACTTATATACATCAATGCCCATATATACAAGATTAAAACATATGTAGTTACTCATAAAGACACTAGTGAGACAGGCATTCACTCACTAACACACACATATACACACTCATCCACCCATACAGTCCTGCACATATGCTGTCTTCAAAAAACATACAAACAGTGAGTCAGTCACCAAGCCATGCAGCCACTTATACACAAAGTGAAACACTGATACATATATTTAAAAATATAAAAATTACTCGTTAATATATGTATTCATTAAGATACACTTAATAAGGCAGTTAACCAATCAATTCTTTTTAAAAAAAACATCCATTTACACACTTATTTAACCATTTACTCTTCCATCGTCCTTTACAAATACAAATATAAAACATATTTATTTTTCATAAAGACACACATTCACTGGATGGTGTCATCAGTGATGTCATGAGTGATGTCACTGACCATGTCATGAGTGATGTAATATGTGACGTCATCAGCAGTGCATTGCAGGCGCGCAAGTTATAGTGAGTCCAACTAACTATAACGTGGAATTTCATTGGTTTTATGTCAGTAAAATTTCCAGCTAACTATAACTGATGTGAAACCTATGGTTTTTTTAGTGAATATATATATATATATATATATATATATATATATATATATATATATATATCACACACACACACACATATATTCTTAACTAAACTATTTTTACCATGTGTGGTAAGGCATATGTGTGGTAAAAAGTTGCATGGTGAAGGCATTCGCGGGTAATGCCTGCTTTGTAAAGGCTGTTTCCCAGTGGCTTCTGCTCAATCAAACGATCAAATGTAAGGCCATGCTGATCACCTTTAGAACACTGCACGAGACAGTGCCTCTATACTTGCAGTGAAGGTTCAAGACATACATTCCTGTAAGGGTTCTTTGCTCCTCTAATCAAGGTATGGTATGCATCCTGAGGATTTGTAAGGAAAGATCAGGAGGCTGATCTTTCCTTTTTCCAGTAGCAACATTGTGGAACTTTTTGCTGAAAGCTCAGAGATGACTTGATTCTGAGAAGGCTTTCAAATCAGGATTGAAAACTCATCTTTTCAGGGGATTCTAATCAAAGTTTCTATGAATGTCTGCCTACTGGTTTGAGGGCCAGGATGCTTCCTATGGAAGCAGCTGTGGGCTTTAAGAAATGGCTATTAATTAATTCATACATTCATTCATGCATTAATTTTACTGGATCATTGTAAATGAATGGTTTGCCTTGCCCTATATTTCTATCTGTGTATTTTTTTCTCTAGTGATTCAGTCACCCTATGGTTACCTTGCAGCTCTAGGAACCATGATGATAAACAAATGGTAGAAGCGAGCTAAAGTCCATCTGAGTGGGAAGCGCCTCTCCATCCCATATTCCCTACTAGCTTTATACTCAAATAAGTAATTAGTCAAATGCCACCTTGACCAGCTGTGAGTCAGGTGTTTCCAGGAGTATATAATATAGGTACCTTAATAGATTTTTATGCATTCCCCACCCTCTATTCCTAGCTGTTCGGAATGAGTCACAATGTAGAAAATGCTTGTCACATCTCACTTTGTGGTTCGGAAATTCTCTTTTATTCATTGATAAGGCAATCACTAAACCTGTATTTTGTGCACTGCTGGATTAAAATGATAGAAAAAGGTATTTGTGCATGAGGTCCTCTTTCCTTGACTGACCTGCTTTAAATTTGAAATGAAGAACCAGAGCTAGATGCATCAAGTATCTGTCCAATTTTGTGCAGATTTTTCAAATGATGCCAAAGTTATTCACAAATGGAAGCTCCTACGTAGTTATTGTTAGATCTATTACCCAAATGAAAAAAAACCACATTTTTCATTTTACTATTAGTTTTCGTGCCTTTTGACGAATCTGCATGCAACCTTTGATCCCATTTTACAATGGTGCATATAAAATACTGTATTCAAATTTGGGACATTGTAGTACAAGAATGGCAGATGGAAAATGATCCAATTTCACATGCACCGCAGAGGCCACATTTACCTCTTTGTGCAGTGGGTTCCTTACTAATGCTAATTCACAGCTAACTTGGAGCAACACTTTTTCCAATAATGGCTATCTTATGGACCTCTCCTGTATTTTCCTCTGAGGGTCCTGCAATATGATGAAGAGTAGAAGAGGTCCCACTCTCTCAGTGACGTGGTTTCGACTAAGTCAACATTAATATTTTGGAAACTTGCACAGTATTATTCATGTATATGTGTCTAAAAAGCAGAGAAGTCTAATCTGGGGACCATTTACTACATATAGCTAGTGACTCAAATTTACCTACCTCACTTAATACATTCTTTCGACCCCTGTAAACCTTTCCATGCAAAACTACATTATAAATGATATGGTACACGGTATACTGTATAAACAACTTTCCACACTATTTTCTTCCGAAGTAAAACATTTTTTTGTTTATTTAAATTTTAAGTTTACCTCATTTAGTACCTATCAATGCTCCTCTCCTAGTCTGCTATATTATACAGGAAGGGAGGTTCGCTCGCGGAAACATTCCTGAGGTTTCAAGAATCCAGGACGTCTCCCAAAGTGAAAGAAGCACCAATAGCACTAAAAATTGAATTTTCTCATACATATACAAAGGATTCTATCATGATTACCTGTAAAATCTGCATGTCCTAGCCTCTCTCCCATCTCTATTTATACACATGATGCTTATCTCTTCTGCCTCCCACTCCAAGGAGCCTTTATTGATGACAACATAGGTATTTCAGCAATGGCAAACTACAGGGTGATCTGCTCAACAAAACTTGCAAGGGATCCCTAGTTGGCTGAGGTATGCACCCAGCCAGGCAGGAACCACCACTCTAGTCAGGGTAAGCTAACTACAAACGAAAAGATAACACTGTGCTCACCCTCTATTACCTTGGCACAGAGCAGTCAGGCTTATTTGAAGAGGCAATGTACAAGGTATTTGTGCAACACATACACAAACAATACACAACAAAAAAGATCCTACACAGTCTCAAAGAAATAGAGAATATGTATCTGAGCAAAAGAAAATCAAAACAACAAACATCCGTTCAGTAAAAGATGAGATATCATTTTTTTAAAATAAATGCAAAACAGGACACAGACAGGTCTGAATAACAAAGTACCTTGGATGGAGCAAAGTATTGATGTCGAAGTCTCTAGGAGTCGAAGTGCCACATCGCTCGGTAGATGGAGGTGAGCGTCAGCGCCAATCTGTGCCATTGATGGAAGCTTCAGTGTCGAACCCCTTTGCGATGCAGGTGATGCGTCCATGTCAAGCCATGCTATCTGTCGGTGTTGAGCCGTGCCGGCTGTAGAATTGCTGTTGTCGAGCGGCCGCTGCTTCAGCGATGAAGGCAATGCCTGGGTTCCAACTGGCACAAAGTCATCACTCTGTCAATGTGAAAAAAGCTGCAAGAAACCACTTGTGAGGGCCAGAACTTGGAGAGGGCACCTACGTCAAGGGTAGGATTCACAGAAGACAGAGTTCAGCAGAATTGCAGGAAGTGTTTGTGTTCCTGAGACTCCAGAAAATAGGAGGTAAGTCAGCAAGCTCTTGGAGATCACTTTGAGGGATGGCAGAGTGCAGATCTCCTTTAGCAGAATCAGGGAGAAGCAAGCAGCAGCACAACAAGTAGAAAAGCAGGCCTTCCAGAAAAGCAGTCCAGTTGAGTCATTTAAGCAGTACAGCAGTCCTTCTGACAGAGGTTCAGTGCAAGATCCAGAAGTGTCTGCTTTTTGGGGGTCAGAGACCCAATACTTATACCCAAAGTGCCTTTGATGTAGGTGATGACCTCAAAGCGGCTCTCTAAAGTTCACAAGGATCACCTTCAACCCAGTCCTTCTGCCAGGCTGTCTGTGGGGAGTAAATCAGTGCTTTGTGTGAGGACTGGACACTACTTATTGAAGTGTCAGCTTCTCCTATTCCTCCCTGCTAAAGAAGGCCCATCAGAATGCAGATGAATGCTCAGAATGCAGATGAGCCTCACCTTCCTGTGTTTGTGGCTATCTAAAGAATGCACAAAGTGTAGCTGTCACCCTACTCAGATGTGTATTGGATACAGAATGTCAAGCACATAGAGGACTAAGTGCAGAGAAATGTCCACTTTCTAAAAGGGGCATTACGTCAAAGCGGAGACCCCTTTTTTGGATGAATTCTGAGAATTTTTGGACAGCTTTTTGTAGGCCAACCTTTGTCTGAGAGAGAATTGCCGCATCATCGGCGTAGAGGAGTATGGGGACTGGCTTCCCTTTTACTGTGGGGTAATCGTAGTAGTGTTCAGTAAGGATGGGCCCAATATTATTTATATATAGAGTAAAAAGCAGGGGGGCAAGTATGCACTCCTGCCTTACTCCTCTACGGATACGAAACAGGTCGGTGCATTCCACCATCCTACCATATCTCACATGGGCACTTGCCCCTTGGTACAGCTCTTTGATGAAGGTAAGGATTTGATTGTCCAGGCCAATGTCCCTTAAAGTTTTCCAGAGCACTTCGTGGTCAACACAATCAAAAGCAGAGATAAGGTCTACAAATGTTATAAAAAGATTTCTTTTTTTAGCATGAATGTATTTGGATGTTATGAATGCTAAATTAAGACCCTGCTCGACCGTCCCTCTTCCGGACCTGAACCCATATTGTAGGTTGGAAAGTATCCCTTGTTCGTCCAACCAGTCCTGGATTTGGGCAAGAATAATCCTGCCTGCGATCTTCATAAGGCCATCAAGCAAAGAGATTGGCCTGTAGCAGGCAGGATATTCCTATCCCCCTTTTTGTAAATTGGAACAACAACTGCCTCTGACCAGGTGGCAATGAAGCCGATTTTATTTGAGGGGTTCAATACTCCGGGGGGTAAGGGTGCCCAGAGGTCAGGTAAGATTTTAAAGATGTCGATTGGGACACAGTCCGGCCCTGGACCTTACCCGCAGGGCTTTCTGCAAGAGCCTTAATCACTTCTTCCAGTTGAAACTGGATACCCAGTGGGAAAGAAGAACATACTTCTTCAGTCATCAATGGAGCGGGCTCGGTTAGAGAACTTCCAAGATGGGCAATTTCAGTATAAAGACCTTGGAAGTGATTAACCCAGTCCTGTGCAGTAATGGCGGTATCTATCTGGGGGCCCCGATGAGCCGGCAGAAATGGGGCATTGACGGCCTTCCAGAAGGCAGTATTGTCTTTTAACTCAGAGGCTACATGCAGGGCTGACCGCGCCTGTCCTTTAAGCTCTTTTTCCTATTTACCCCTTCGATGCTCATGACGAGCTCAGCTCGTCATGAGGCACAGTGGAGCTGTGCTGATGACGAGCTGAGCTCGTCATGAACAATGGGAGTCATGAAATATCAGCACAGGAAAAAAATCTCCCTAGCAGCCAAGGTGTTAATAAGGCAATGCGATAGGTATGCCTTACTAACTGGACATTTGGTCTTAATTGAGGGGAGGAATGCAAAGCTTTTTTCAGGGCAGCTAGAGCCTTGGTACATTTGCCATCAAACCAACCCTGGGACCCCTTGGTAACATTACGTGAATTTCTAGTCAGCAGATCTTTTATTGATGAACAGATTTTAATAAATGATCCAAGAATCCGAGATTCCTCCCTGCTAAAGAAGGCCCATCAGAATGCAGATGAATGCTCAGAATGCAGATGAGCCTCACCTTCCTGTGTTTGTGGCTATCTAAAGAATGCACAAAGTGTAGCTGTCACCCTACTCAGATGTGTATTGGATACAGGCTGTCAAGCACATAGAGCACTAAGTGCAGAAAAAAGTCCACTTTCTAAAAGGGGCATTTCTAAACAGTAATGTGAATTCCAACTTCACCAGTAAAAAGAATTTATTATTACCATTCCAAAGATATGTACCAAGAAAAACTACTCCTCTCTGACAGGAATTACAGCTTAAAAGTGAAGCAATTCTCAATGCTTGACTATGAGAGGAGTAGACCTCACAGTAGTGAACAATGAAATAGGCTGTTTTTCACTACCAGGACCTGCCAAACATAAAAGTTCATGCCCTACCCTTTACTTACATGAGACCTTACCCTTAGGGTGACATAGGGCCTACCTTAGGTGTTACCTATATGTAATGAATGGGCGAGTTCAAGGCCTGACAAGTAATTTTAAATGCCAAGTCAAAGTGGCAGTAACCTGCACACACAGGCACTGCAGTGGCAGGCCTGAGACAGGTTTGAAAGTCTACTTCTGTGTGTGGCATAGACGGTGCTGCAACCCACTAGTAATATTTGAGGTATGGGCCCTGGGCATATGGTATACCACTTTACAAGGTGCTTACCAGTGCATTAAACATGCTAACCAGGTGTAAACCAATGCTATCATTTTTAGGTGGGAAGCATATGCACTTTAGCACTGGTTAGCAGTGGTAAAGTGATCCGAGTCTTAAGTGAAGCAAAGAGAATAAGTAAAAACAAGAGGCACAAAAGTCTGGGGAATGACCCCCCCTATGGATGACAGGTCTAACATTCACCCTAAGATATGCAACTACTATTGTCAAACAGCCAAATGCTGTATTCAAGCCTGGACAGACTAACACACAATTAGCATAACAACATTAATCCTACCGTAACAGATACTACCTATCAAGCACTAGAATTTTAACCGTCATAGGGGTTACACCTACTATTCCAAATATCATGCAATTCGTTTCGGTACATTTTCTATAATTTTAAAAATAAATTGTATGTCTGTTTTCCTTTGGATACCTAATGATGTTCACGAAGCTGCTTGACTGTTAAAAATGAACTGTTTCGTTTTCACCTATCTTTTTTCGCTATAGTACCTTTGCGAAAAGCCTGGGGACTTTTCACTACACAAAGTCTAAAAATATGTTAGGTGCTAAAATATGATAGCGGTTGCAAGATCACATCCCAAAGGAGTGAAGAATGACCTCATTTTCTATAAAAAGGCTGTGCTTTATTTCCAAGATCCAAGCACTTTCAACGTCTTCGTATACTAAAAAATTCTAGGGGTCTGATTAAAGAAAATAATTATGTTTTACATACATAGACATAATATTTTGCATGAATGTAGATATGAGTTGTGTTAATTCACAGACATCATCAGTAGTATGCCTGGTCAGATACGCCAGTCACAGCTTGCCAGGCCTGCTATTGTGAATTTCATGTAACATTTGCTATTTCACAGTGCTGAGTTGGACGCACTATAAAACAAGTTGTGGAAAGGCATCTTGCTAGGAAAATGTCAGTGGGGAACATCATTTTTTGAATTAAAAACCCCAACATTTTCTTACTTAAAATTTGGGGATATTGTGTTCCGCTTCCCACCCTAAAATGAAAGTTAGTCCTGTCCTTTGCAGGAGTAAATCTCTGACCATTTCCTGAATGAGAAAGGGTTGGAAAGGGGTTTGTGATCCCAAACTCTCAAGGTGAACCACATCTTGATTCCTCCTCTGTCCACCCTTCCTGCGTGTTTCCCGACTGCACAATTGTATGTAGAAGTGATTGCACAGTAGTATAACAAACTGCTCCTGCCAGGCATCTTTTTGTGAACATCTGACAGGTATCAATGGAGACATTTCGAAAGGAAATAAAGTACCTTAAGCTTGGGAGCCTACCAGTTCATTTTAAGGTTGGAAAACGTAATTGATTATTGTCACAACATTGGCACTACATTTTAGAAAATGTACTAGTTTGCCTATGTCAGAAGTATAGCATAAGCAATTCAAATTTAGGGACTAAACTTACATTGAAGAGTTACATAGTTAGACCCAGAATCAAACACTTCTCAAATTGGACAATTATTGTAATAGCCACTAATGGAACCATACAACTTTCAAGGGTTAACCACAACGCACCATATTCAGCATGCATTAGATTGGAGGTGGCGGCCATGACTGTTCCTAGCCGATTTCATCCTTTTTTTTTATTGTACAGCCAATCGTAATATTCTCAAACATGCACCCACTCAGTGTGTTCATGGTCGGATGCGCATTGGGGTAGCATCAGTATCTTAAATGACAAATGTATATTTATTTGCATTTTATGTGGTATTATTTATAGAGTAGCCAAAAAACTTCAAGGGCAGCTAAGTAACCCAAACTCCCTATCTCCATGCTGATAATGCAAATCATAGGACTTACTATGGACCTGATCGGATGGTAAGGGCACATTCTAAGAATTCTGCCTAAAATGCAAAAGCCAACAGAGAATTTCCTCTAAAATACTATTCATAAGAAGAATATTTAATTTGGTGATTCTTCACTAGATGTTGCACATCGTCCAGAAAGTGGGGGATTTAGCATTTCAAGCCAACCCTATATCAGGCTCTTAATCTTTCCAAATCATGTGTCGATAACTGATGAACCACAAAGCAGCAGAGTTCCTTGGAGAGCAAGGCAAGCAAGCTACAGGCACAAGGGAATAGATGGTACCCATGTCCCTTGCTTGTAAAAATGATGCAATACTGCCTGCACTCAACAATCAGAAGAATACACATCTATGTAAATGCACCTTGCAAAAAACCTATGCCATTTGTATTCTGTCCTTTCAAGATACCCTGAAGACAAGAGAACCTTGAAGGCCAGTGCGGGATTTATTCTACGTTCATACTCAGCCTGTTAAAAGCATCGCTTTCAGTTAGGAATGTAAAGTAGGTGACATATTTACTAGGAAACAGGCTTTGACGTAATTGCGACAGCAATTGTGGCCTCAAACCTTTGATACGTTTAACTGACACTCGAATCCAGGAGGGGGTGCACCTCTCACTGCAAATTCTGAAATAGCTACTTTGCAAGTTTGAAACACTTTACCGATTCATAAACTAACATTTATGGTTTGTGATTTAGTTTGGATATACGGATTTCAGACTTTGCAACTGCAAAAGGCTTTTGTAGATTAGGCCCTTTATGTGCAACCAGATTTGTTAAGACATCAGATTGTAAGAACATTACATTTTAAGGTTCTAACTAGTCATGCCTGCTGTAAGAAAGGGAACAAAGGACCAGATGTATCATTTACCAGGTGAGGAATGATCGCTGTAATCTGTACGCCATGATGACAGTTGCTTTGAATGCACAGTGATGACCACTGGGCCGGCAGTCATCTTTACATTTGGCAGATTGAGTACCTTCGGGATGATGGAGGTAATGTCCTCACCATCCTTACAGACACTGCTCCTTCCGTCGACCCATACAATAGGTCCTTAGTGATTACTTTCACAGTAGGTTTAAAAGGGGCTTAGGTGTGTCTGCAAACTCAGCCCACTTTATGGCTTCCCGGAGGATGCTGAGTGATTCCAAAGTCCTGGTTGATACTGAAACCAACTGGTGCAGTTGGAATTCCTGTAAGAGATAAAGGGCCAGAAGTAGGTGGCCCAATACCGGTCGGTAACGGCCGAAAATACCGATTCTCGGCCGTTACCGACCGGTATCGAGCCATCGGGATGTAGGAGTCCAAAATCCGTCCGATTCGGTAAATTTACTGAATCGGTGAAGTTACCGAATCGGTAAAATACCGATTCGAAAAAAACACAGAATCAGTAAATTTACCGAATCGGTAACATACCGAATCGGTAAATATACCGAATCGGTATATTTACCGAATCGGAAGAGTTACCGAATCGGTAAAATACCGATTCGGAAAATAAGAAGTCGCAAAAACGTTGTTTGAGATGTAGGGAAGCACAGAAATACCGAATTAGCCTCAAAATCGGTATTTAAGAGTCGGTATTTACCATGGATTGGAATCAGGTGGTAACCAACTGCAACCCATAAAAAAGGACCCAAAATGCAATTCAACTTGCAGTATGGCGGCATTTTATGTCATTGCAAGACGGCTACGGCTACAGCAGGAAGGAGAGAGGGAATGGCAGAGAGAGGAGCAGGTCTACAGACAGAGGATCACCCTGTTCATGCTCACAGAGGCAGAGATCCTCCAGAGGTACAGGCTGGACTCAGACACCATTTTGGACCTCATCCGGGGCCTCCAACCACTGTTGGAGCACACCACCCCAAGGGCACACGCTATCCCACCGCACGTGCAGGTGCTATGCAGCCTACACCTGCTTGCATCTGGCAGCTATCAGAGTGTGGTTGCTGCGGTAGGCGGGGTGACCCAGAGCAGCCTGTCAAGGTTTTTCCACAAATTCCTTGACGCCATGTTACAGAGGATGGACCAATACATTTCTTTTCCTGCCACCCATGCGGAACTGGTACAAACAAAAGCAGACTTCTACCAGATGGCACGATTCCCCCATATCATTGGCTGCATTGATGGGACGCACATTCCCATTTGTCCCCCTGCTGCCACCGAATACATATTCCGCAATAGGAAGTCAACGCACACCATCAATGTGCAGGTGATTTGCAATGCAAAGTGCGCCATCACTGACCTGGTGGCAAAATTCCCTGGGAGTACCCACGACTCCTACATATTTCAAAACAGCGGCATCTATGCACGGCTGACGGCAGGTGAATTTGGTGAAGGATACCTCCTAGGTGAGACACATTGTCAGACCCCCATAATAACAATAGCAGTGTGAAGTACATGTATGCATGTGAGTAATGTTACCCCTTATCCAGACAGTGCATATGCCCTCCGCTCATTCATACTGACCCACTACCTCAACCCCTCAACACCCAGGCAGAGGAGGTATAACCGGGCCCACAAAAGCACAAGGAATGTGGTTGAACGCACCTTTGGCATATGGAATCGCAGATTCAGATGCTTGCACAAGAGTGAAGGTGCAAGGCAGTATACCCCCATCACCTGCTGTAAGATCATTGCTGCTTGTGCCATGTTGCACAACCTTGCGGTGAAGAAGGGCACTGAGGTGGAGTTGTCAGACTACGAGGATCATGACGACGACATTGCTGTGCCAGAAACACAACCTGCTGGAGTGTCAACACCAAGTGATGGCAGATACAGACGTGAGGAGATTACAGACAACTATTTCTGAGTGAGTAAAGATACACCAACAGGTAATGTATGTGAAAAACTAAATTTAATATTGCCACAACGTTCAGGCACTGATGTGCAACAAAGAAAAACATTAATTTAAAGGTGGGGACTGGTAATGCCCCGGGTTGCCTCACCCACACTGTCAATGTCATTTTCGGCTGCACTTCCCAGTGCCACTGGGATGCTGCTCACTCCCTTCAGCATGGCCTGCAGGCTCCGCAGAGCGCCTGGTGCTCCTGCGTGGCTCTACAGCAGCGCTAGCCAGGCTGCTGCGGCTACTGCTGTCCTCTGCCTCAGCCACGTCCAGGGCAGGATTGACAGCAGTATTAGATATGATCATGGCCTCCAGGGCACTGGTGATCCTGGCCATGCCCCTGGTCACCTTCGCGGTGTTTTGCGTTAGGCTCTACTGCATGTTCACACCTCTGCGACATAGCTGGGAAGTTGCCATGGCCAGCCGGTTCATTGCCCTGTTGTGCACACGCGCATCCCTGCGCCTTGTGTGCTCAATGTTTTCCATTTTGGCACACAGTTGATTGATGGCGGTGGTCATGTTTAGCATTCCAGATGCAATGTCACTGTTGGTTTTTGCAACCTCCCTGTTGCGTTCCACTAACTCACATATGCACTTGCCCATTTCTCCCATTTGCAGATTGAGGGCCCGGAATTGGCGGTGGCAGGCCTGAATAGATTTGCCCTGCATGCGCTGGATGCGCACCATGCTCCCCTCAAGGCCACGGAACACAGTGCCCTCTTCTGGTGGACCTGCAGTGCTGGGAGTGCGTTGTCGGCGTCGAGTGGTGCTGGGCTGCTGGGTGGACTGCTGTGCAGCAGGAGTGACTGGTGTGGGTGCTGGTGCCTCACCCTCCGCTCCCGCCATGACTCTCATTGGGGCCACAATTCTCCTCCTGGCTGGTGAGGTAGCAGGTGCTGGCAGGGACCGTGACGGGGAGTTCTCAGGTGAGAACACCAATGGGGGGATTGAGATAGTTGTGGGGAGTGGGGAAACACGAGGGTATGAACAGGGTCGTCCTCATGGAAGATGCCAGTGCTGTCTTCCTCCTCCTGTGAGGCATCTATGGTGCTTGGCCCTGCCACCACACTCTCCTCCCTCGCTGGTGCTGTCCCTTGTGAAGCAGATGCTCCACTGCCTGATGTTGCCCCTAGGTATAAAGAAGCGTATGTAAAGTGAGTGCAAATGTCTTACAGTCACTTCAATAAAAGCATTGCACATTTCACTTTCATTACTCTCATTTGCTTTCAGTGCCTTGCTGATTTCTCTGCACGGACAAATGGTCCTACATTAGCTGACTACATTTACCATAATGCATTGCTCATGTATGGTGCTAGCAGTACTGGACTGGGGTTGGCCTGTACACAAAGGCTAAAGGGGAGCTGTTTGCTTGGGTGTGTCATGCTGTGCAAGCCTCTTACCTTTTGTAGTAGCTTAAGCTGAGCTGTCCACATCTCCTACTCCCACAACACTGTCCGGCTCGATGGTTGAGGCCACCATTTCTTCCAGGTCAGTCAGGGGGGACGCTGGGTTCCTGCCTCCACCGGTGACACCAGCCTGCTTGTGGATCTCTGCCATTTTTTTTTGGTGAGGCTCCTGATGTCGTAGAACCTTTTCTTAAGGTACTCTATGCTCCTGGGGGTCACACCCACAGCATTCACCTTCTCTCCTATGGCAGTCCACAGCTTTCTTTTGGCTGACTCTGGAACAGTGAGGGACTGCCTCCCAAAGAGCTGTCTGTGGACCCTCACCACTTCCTCCACCAGTACTTGCAGCTCCATGCTGCTAAACTTAATTTTTCGTTTCCTTTCTGCCTTCTGGCTCTCTGTGCTGCTTGCCATTATCCCAGTCGTTCAATTCACACAAAACTCTCCCTGCTGCTCTGTCTCTCTGCTCTGCTCTGACTGCCTCTCCAGAACCTTCTAATGAGTTGCAGCTGCCTGGGTTGCCACTCCCTGGTAGGGTAGGGGAGGGTGGTACCACCTGATTGGCTGTTTTCATTAGTTTCACTTTTACTTGCTTGCCGATTCCGTAGTTACCGATTCGGTATTTACCGAATCGGTATTTACCGATTCGGTATTTACCGATTCGGTATTTCCAATGCATTCCTATGGGCCTTTTGGCCCATAGGGTTGTATAGCCATTACCGAATCGGTAATTACGGATTCGGTAAATACCGATTCGGTAAATACCGAAAGTCCGATACCGAATTTTTCCGAATCAGTACTTTTTACCAATTTTTTTCCTACATCTCATTTACCGATTTTTGATCACCGAATCGGTAAAATTTGGTATTTAAAAATCGGTAAATGACTTTTACCTACATCTGGCCCGTAGGGGGATAAAAAACATGCATTTTCGGTAATTTTACCAAATCGGTAATTTTACCGATTCAGTAAAATTTACCGAATTTGTACCTACATTAGAAATACCTACTCTTAATTACCGAATCGGTAAAATTCGGTAATTAAGAGTCGGTATTTCTGATTTTGCTACATCTGGCCCAAAGTGCCTGATTGGTGACATTATGGTCTAGCTGCTAATGGAGGAACAACTTCATCATTTAAAGGCGTCAGCCATAGAGGCCAGGCTTAATGTCCCACGGCAGATTCAGGAGGAATGGTGGGAGCCACCTTGAGAGATAAACACAGCTGCAGTAATTCCATTGTGCCTGAGTTACATAGTCAAAACTGGCATCAATAAATGTGGATAATGGAAATGTTAGCAGCATTAAAACTGCCACTGGTGCGCTGAGTATTCTCAACGCTCATTAGGTACACTCAGGGACACCTTGAGTACTTCTGCGCAAGACCGCTATGGGTTACAGGGCGAACTTGCGTGGAGATTGTGCTGCTGAAAATGCTGCACTAGTGTGTTGGTCCAACCTCAGCTTCAGTGGCCTTACTAGGAGCTGAAGGTGTTACCGATAGTAGTATCAACATAGCCCTGACATAGCAAAGTCTGCTTGCCCAGACTCATATAATATAGTGATAGAATTTCTTTCCAGTGCTAAAACAGGTCTAAAGCCCTTAAAGTCACAAAGAGAGAATTTATGAAAGAATACTATAACATACTGAAGCGTTGTAATAAGAAAGGTGGGAACAATGGGCGTCAACTCTTTTTAGTTAAAGAAACCGAGAGCCAGGTAGATACAAAAAAGTGAAGCACTAGTAGAACAACGAGGGAGTTCAAATTTGGGAGAGCTAGCAGGACCAAAGCCAATAATTTGATTATATTACAGGTGAATATGAAAAGGTCTCGAGCAGGGGTTGTGCCTAGATTAAAGATTGACCTTTACAGTGAATGACTGGGCTGTGGTTCTGACAATTACAAAAATAAAATCTTTTGGGCGCAGTGTGTTCATTGTTAACAGGGATGAACAGACTTCTGACAACACTCACTCTGGTCCCCAAAACACAGCTTTTGAAGTAGTTACTGAATGCTCTAGTAGTCAATTGACAAATCTTACTATAAAAGTTGGAAAACTAAAAATAGCATGTTTTTCCCTTATGATTTGAATACATTACCAACCTTTTGGTTAACCACAAACTTTTTAAGGCATATTCTTAGAAATATGTATGAATAGACGTTTTCCTTGCGTTCCTATGCTGATTCATGGTGGAGAAATCCTTCCCCTTCAGCTTATGCAGGTATAGATTTGGGGCAAGGGAATGTTGTTTTGCATATTTGATACCATTCGCTGCTCTGGACGTAAATGAGGAAAGGTTGTGAATGCTCAGACATACACACATGTGTGTGTGATCATGACTTTTCTACTGGCTGGTCTGCACCCCTCTTGTGGAAAGGATCATGGTCCCAACTGCACCCCTCATATGCTTATATATTAACATAGAATTAATCAACTTATATTTTGTGTATTTATTTGCACTTGCGTATAGCATGAACAATGTGTATCTGAACACTTTACATAAAAACAGTTTCAATCTGCGACCATACATAAGGAAAATTGTGCCATAAGTTTCATATAAGAACAGTTTCTTGGTTGCATTAAAGGAGCGCACAAAAGAACAGATGTGTACTGCTAAGAGCAATTTACATAACACCAAAACTGACACAATGTTTCACAAATAAACAATTTCATAGCTGCAATTAGAGTACATTGAATGACATCATAGCAATAGATATAACGTTGCATACAAGGAATAGCCACAAACACATTTCTCACAGGGCAGAATAACCAGAAGGTCCTTGCAAGCAACAAGCAGTTGCACTAGGTGTTTATATTTATGTATATTTGTGTATGCATATTTATATTTTAATTTTGGTTAGTCAGCGAGGACATCTTTCCTCACCAAAGGTAGGTAGAACTAGGATGTGTGGAGTAGGGCAGTTTATCCATGTGGTCTAGTTTACTTGAAAATAGGAGAACACATTGGTCACAGTAAAGGAGTCTGAAAATAAGTTACTGTATTCAGGTAGGTGTATGAACTTCTTATTTATTGGCAACAGGACGGAGAGGTAACGAAGTACAAAACGAAGTACAACCTCTCTCTGCATCTCTCAACTGTCCTCCCCACCCTTCCAGAACTCCCCTACGTGCGATGTCTAATCTAACATCATAAATGGAACCCAACAGAGTCTAGCATAATTCAAGGTTGAAACACCATGTACTTATGAAAGTTGTTGCAGTCAGCACTGTCATTTCATAACATGTGGACACACCCTTAGCTTTTGTTCTAATTCATATGTATCTAACATACGTTCATGAGGGCCAAGTAATTGCTAGATTTTCATGGTAAGCACTGACTATGTAAATTAATCCACATGAGAATCACCATAATAGAATCTCTGTATGTAAACTGATTGTATATGGGTGTCCTTAAACTATAGCAGGGATATCCTAAATAAAGCATACAGGAGGTTTGCTTGCATGCATACTGTTAGATACATTTTTAGGTAGGTTGTGATCTGAATTGGTGTGTAAGAATCATAAGATTACTTTCCACTGAGCTTAATATTGCAACATCTGAGGAGTACAGTTTATTGCTCGGTTCAGAAACTGCAATTTGTAGTATGTAAAGTAGTACTGCAGTAGCACCACTTTTGTACTACAACATGCAATTCACAAACCTTTGGGCCAGAGATCTCCGCCTCTAAAGTTACTGCAGCCCTACAAGTATCCGAACAGGCTTAACAGAACAGGCTTAAATACACTGCAGCATAACCTTGAAGTAAGTCAATCACCTACCACATGTTCTGCAACATGCTCCAATTGAAAACAAGTCAAAAAATTAAAATACCATCTGATAGGAAGTATTATTTATTGATTATAAACACACACACACGCATATATATATATATATATATATATATATATATATATATATATATATATATATATATATATATATATATATATATATATATATTCACAGAAAAAACCATAGGTTATAGTCCATATATAGTTAGGAATTTGCATTTACAAAACCTTGAAAATTCAATGAAAAAACCATTGGTTATAGAACATATATAGTTAGGAATTTGCATTTACAAAACCTTATTTTACTCGCATAAAACCATTGAAATTCCATATATAGTTAGATGCGCTAACTATATATCGCGCACCCGCAATCCACTGCTGATGATGTCACATATTACATCATTCATGACATGGTCAGTGACATCACTGATGACATCACTGATGACATCTCAAATGACATCACTGATGACATCATCCAGTGACTGTATGTTTCTGTAAAGTTAAAATATGTCTTACATATTGAAGAATGAGTGGATGTATAAGTGTCTGGATGAAGGAGTTAGTAGTTGCATGACCGACTGTATGAGTGAGTGATTAAATGTGTCTCACTGAGTGCATGGGTTAGTGACTAAACTGTCTTAATTTGTGCATCATTATATCTGTTGTTCTGTAAACTGCTGCATGCATCAGTAGCTATATGAGTAACGATATGGGTTATTGATTGGTTGCCCAAGTATTTGTATGGGAGAGTGAGTGTGTGTGTGTGGGTGTCTGGGAGGTGTGTGACTCTGTGCATAGATGTGTGACCAGTTGATTCACTAGATGTATAGGTTCAAAACTGCATGTGGAAACAGCTGTATGGGTGGATGACTGTGTGCATGAGTGTATTGGTGAGTGAATGGATATCTCAGTGCTACATGTCAAAGTAAGTACATATGTAAAACACAGTACATGTGAGAGTTCACATATATAAATTACTGTGTATAAGAGCCAGTGAATGTGTGAGTGGCTGCATGGATCATTGAAAACTTGTATCAGTGATTGTATAAGAGAGTAAATATGTGTTAGAATATGTTTGAATAAGTAAGGTGTGTATAACTGTATAGTTGAGCAAATGGAGGTGTGATTGATTCTTTGCATGACTGACTAGGTGTGTGAGTAACTCCATGGATGAGTGACAGTATGTGAGTGTCTGTTAACACTGAGTGTATCTAAGGTTATATTAGAGTCTGAAGAGGTTCATCGTATTATCACATGAATGATGTCATCAGTGATGTGATCAGTAATGTCAAATGAGATGTCATCAGTGATGTTTTCAGTGATATCATTTGAGATGTCATCAGTGATGTCAAATGAGATGTCATCAGTGATGTCATCAGTGATGTCATTTGAGATGTCATCAGTGATGTCATCAGTGATGTCACTGACCATGTCATGAATGATGTAATATGTGACATCATCAGCAGTGGATTGCGGGTGCGCGATATATAGTTAGCGCATCTAACTATATATGGAATTTCAATGGTTTTATGCGAGTAAAATAAGGTTTTGTAAATGCAAATTCCTAACTATATATGTTCTATAACCAATGGTTTTTTCATTGAATTTTCAAGGTTTTGTAAATGCAAATTCCTAACTATATATGGACTATAACCTATGGTTTTTTCTGTGAATTTCATTGGTTTTTTAAAAGCTAACATCTGTAGCTGTAAAATGTATTCTACTTTAAAACCCAAAATATATTTTAGATGTTTATTGATAATATTAATTGAAATATTTTTTTTCTTTGCTTTCGGTAAGCGAACCGGGAAGCTTTCCGTTAGCTCATCTTGATGCCGCGATCTAGTACGCGAACCGGTAAACGTTACGTTAGCGGAACTGTGACGCGTCGCGGAAGCGCGACGTATCATTGTCGCGAATGCGTCTTATGACGCGCCGCTTTAGCGCTCCCGAAAGTGCTCGGGACCGCGAACCGGAAACGATGCGGGACGCGGCGCGCACCGCGTAACGTGAGCGGAACAAGTCATGTGACTTGTTTATCAAAGTTTTCATTGGTTCATTTCACTTTTGGTTTCCAAATGATGTATGACTAGGTCATGTGACCTAAAAATAACACTTTTCATTGGTTCCGAACTTTTGCTTTTCCAAAATCACGTAAACCCCTTCTTCTTTCCTCACTCTGACTTTCATCTTGGTGAGAGAAAGACCATTTTCCATTTTGATTGCAATGGCTTCTATCTTTGCTTCAGCTGGTGGACCCCCACCACCACCTCAACCTCCTCATGACAAGAGAGGACCACCATCTCAATTCATCTCAAACAGAGAGGAGGAAGAAGACGACTTAGAAGAAGAGGACACTGATGAACCTGAATTTATTCAGGAGTTGCCCCGTGTTTCCGGAAGGAAAACAAGTTTCATTTGGCAATTTTTCTCAATTCCTCGAGGGGAGAAGAAGGTTAATGCCAAATATGCCACCTGCCTAATTTGCAAAAAAGATTATCTCGAGGCACAGAGAAAAAGTATAGTATGGGCAACTATACTATGCATCGCCATATGGTCAGGTGGCATCCATTAAATTACAGCCGGGCAGAGTTAAGGGATCTGCAAGATAATCCCCCGACAACTCCTGTGGCCAAATCAACTTCTAATATAAATTTGACTGTAAGAGAGGCACAGGAAACTGTGCCAAACATACAGCCAAACTTCAAGCACATGAAGTTAACGTGCATACATTGTGGTGCTATGCTCTCATGTGGCAACATGAGCGTAAACTTAATAAACTTGGTGTATGAAAACCATAACTGCCCTAACCCACCCAAGCAGTAATTTTTTCTTTGCTCCTGTTGAGCCCTTTTCGATGCCTGTTTTTTTGTTGTTTCCCCTCCATGAAAAACACAAAAAAAACATAAAACTGTTCTAAAAATACAAAAAAAACAAAAAATGTTCAGAAAATAAAAAAAAAAAATAAAACAACAAAAACATTAAAAAAAAGTTCTTTTCAGAACTACCTCCCCTTTCAAATAAAATTGCTAGAATGTTTAACACTCTAGCAAGCTCTATTTCTTTTGGTTCGCTTCAAGTTCGCTGCCCGGTTCGCGAACTTGAAGCGAACCAAAAAAATATTTTTTTTAAAAAAAGAAGAGTTAGTATAAGGGAAGTAAACAGAGAGTAATGTAAAAAGAAAGACAGCTATAGAGAGTAAATCAGAGATAGTGTTTAATAGATCTATTTATTAATTCAGGATGACGATAAGGTGTGATGTCTCGTGAGGTTTGTTTAAGGTGAGACCTACTCAGGGTTACAGATCAATTTTACACTTGTTGAAGAATACAGAGCAGATAAAGCATGTGAAGGCCTACCAATGAAGTAAATCATGTCCTCTTATTACATCATTCATGACATGGTCAGTGACATCATCAGCAGTGCATTGCGGGTAAAAAGAGTAGAAAACATTTACCTTATAATTCTTGTTACCTTTTATAAATATTTTTTCATACTTTCAATCTGTAAAAGAGAAAACAAACATTTCCAAAAATATTACTACATGTATTTAAAAATTACAAAAGAAAAGGGAAAAGGTTCAAGAAGAAACACTTTTTCAACAATTTTGACATTTACAGAAGCCTCTGCTTCTCTACGTCCCCTACACAATCCTAAAGATATATATTTTAAATAAACAGTATCTTCATGCTGATGAACTGAGACCTATTTTGGAACATGGTACTTCTTTTGCACTGCTGATGTCTCACAATAGTGATGCAATAGCAGCGCAAAAAAGATGTAAAGCCATCATAAAATTGTCTCTAATATTTTAAATGATAGTTTCAGGATGCAAATAAGATGTGTGCTTTGAAGAGCTTTCTTTGAGGTGAGACCTATTCCTTTTTTTAAAAAAAACAGTACCCGGAAATACAGCACTATAAGCATTAAAATTGACACTTACAGAAGACTCAGTTTTTCCATATCTACCTCACATTTCTAAATGTATATCATAAGTACAAACAGAAGAACATTAATTATACATGTTATATGGTTTATTTTTGCTGTTCTCAGAATGTATCAAATTTCACTTAAATCAGTGACTTGAACGTATTCATCATGTAACAGCGGGGAAAAAAAAACACAATCAAAATGACTGTGTTTAAAAAACCCATACAACCTAAGAAATCTGATTTCAAAACTCCTTAAAATTAACTTACTTTCAATGACGTCGAAGGATCTCCTATGAACAGCATTCACTCTGTTGTGCTATAAATATTTTCAGCCCGCCACTTTCTGAAAGAAAACCTCCATCGATACGAAAAATATGTTACATAGAAGAAAAGACTTCTCTCATTCTATCACATGTTTCCACTAGGCCAAATCATGTTGCCGCGATTCGCTACTCTTGTAATTCTTCCAATCAAATCCCGACATTTTCTATTTTCGCAACTTTCAAAAAGAATACATTTAAGATTATTTTCACAATCCTGGACTACTAATATCTTACCCTTCTTTGTCACTCATGTTCTCCTTTTCCTATGACACTGATACTGCTTACTATGAAGCAGACTTACTTGCATCAGGTTTATATAGTTGGATTTTTAAATTGACATTATAATTAAAAGTTTTGGACCAATAATCTAGACAGCATTGCAGACTTACATTCCCTCTACTTCATGAACCTTTTGCAATTCTTCACAGGAAATCCCGAGATTCTTTCATTAAAATTTTGGTTTTAAAAACACCAGGTAAGAATTTTTAAGGTCAAACGGCAATTTTTTTTTGAAAGTTACAACGGAATCATTGCAGAATGACCAGCCGTTTCGAGACTTTAAATAAGCTGTATAATGTCCTGATGTTGTTGAAGGACCATCGTGATAGATAATTGCTACAGTTACAAAAGTCCTTCCTGATATTGAAAGCTGAGAAGCCACAACATTTTTTATTAAAGTTGACAATTTTGATCCATCAGGCCTACATCGTTGAATCATTAAAATGACATACTGTCCATATCTACGTATAAATAATGTTGACATCATTTCAGATTTACATTGGCTACACTCCATGTTGTGATCCGCTGCATTTACTAGCTTATTAAAGGAGACTGATTTACTGTCTGGCAAAGTTAAATATATAAATCTTTCTGAGTCTACACTAGTAGTACTTGATACCCTACAATTCTCGCAGTCATGCTGCCATTGATAAGAAAGCCCAAACAGGTGATCTACATCTACACCCTCATCTTGCAATACATCAAGCATATACATTAAAAACTCCTGACAATCTTGCTGATTATTTTCAGAGAAGTCTGTTTGCCCTGAACATTCATCTAACAGATAACGAACTTCAGACACACTTTCTACTTTTGTTCGATCACTGCTACATTTCTCGAAAACAGAATTCAATAAACAGCATAAAATTTGTTCTGAATTCAACAGAATCTGTTCTTTTAAACTCTCTAGTGAAAAGAGAACATTAACCACTACATTTGCATAGCAGTTGACACCAGAACTGTTTTCAAATTGAAAACCGACAACATCTTCAACAGAATCCACTTTCTTTCTGCTAACAATTTTCGGTTCATTGACTTTTAGTCTTTTTGCAACAACCTCCCTACTATTACTGATATTTCTACGTTTGCGGCCTACCACACGTTTCTCAAACAAAGGATATTGAGGCAAATGTGGCGCATACTCTCTTCTTAACCTATTGTATTCCTTAACACAATCTAGATCCGCACAAATGTTTGTGACATCACAGTCAATCAAGTACAATCCTGATAAAGTTCTTACTCGTGACAATGCCACATATGCCATACCCTCCTTGAACACAGAACTGCCAATATTCACCAATGCACTGTCTACACTTAAACCTTGCGATTTATGAATTGTTACCGCATATGCCAAGCAAACAGGAAACTGTTTACGGCGAACATATAAGTCTTTAACAAGCAAAAACCTAGCAGAACAACGACCAATTAGCTGTACTTCCTCAATGCCATCAAATTTAATTTTTAAAAATTCTATTCCATCTCTATTTCTGTACTTCTCAAAATCAACAACATTACCCATTGATCCATTTACCAGACCTCTTTCAACATGTAAATTTCTTCTCAAAATGATTCGGCAATTTAAACACACATTCAAAGTCTTTTCAAAACCCGCTGTTTTAGATATAGTCTTCTCTAATGAATCCAATTTTGATTTCAAATTCTCTGACAAAATAATTGTTGATCCCATGTGCTCTATTTTGTCAATAGCTTCAAGTTTCACAATCTCTTGCTTTTCTAAATTCAACATTTTGTTGTTGAAGATGGCACATTCTGCAAGAGTTGGCATCAAACATATTCCGGATTTCTTCTCAGTAATTTTCTGAAAAATATTCTCAGCCACAATCTCTTGTTCGGGATATAAATTTGAAAGTAATCGTGCATTCAAAGCTTCTTTTCCATGCTCGGTCACTTTTCCAATTCTAATATCTTGTAGAATATTCTTGTAATCTTCATCTTTTGCCTGACGCATATTTTCATGCATTTCAGCATAATTGAAGTTTAACCATATATTGACGTTGCCAATGCTCCCTAGGCACTTCCTGGTATCTTCATGCGTGAGTATTTTGAACACAGGTTCTCCTTTTACTGGTGTCAGCTGCAGAAGATCTCCGAAAACAATGATGTGTTTGCCACCAAATAACACATCATATTCAGTTTTAAGTACTTCTTGCATTCTCAAATGCACAAAGGCAAGCATGACATTGGAAACCATGCTTACTTCGTCAATGATAAGTAGTTTCATTTTCCTCAAGACTCTTGAAACTTCACAGCAAGCATCCCCAGATAACTTGTGATATTGTAATTTGTTGTCATGCTCCACCGGCAGCATCAGTAGACGATGCAAAGTAATACCTTTAATGTTATGTGCTGCAAGTCCAGTAGGAGCGGTGACAACACAAGACAGCGATGACTCAGTCCTTTCCTGCAGATAGCATGAAATTGCTTTAATGAGGAAACTTTTTCCAGTTCCCGCTTCTCCACTCACATACAGTAGGACAGGCTTCAACGATGTACATGAGCACTCTTTCTTCTCATGACTTAATCCATGCTCAATTTGCTTCGTAACTTCATCATATATTTTCCTCTGCTCAACGTTGAGTTGTTTTTCCAAGTCTTCTAAGTTAACTGAATCCTCCTGAGCATGTGCCATGGCTCTTTCCACTTCATTCATAGCAGTGGCAGCTTCATTTTCGATAATAGGTCCTCCAAGTGGATCTTGACTCAATGAAACAGAACTCTGACTGTCCTGAGAACTGTCTCTGGCAATCTCGGCTGCAATCGTTGCTTCCTGCTCAATTTCCAAAGTTAGCATTTCTTGATATTTGGGAAAATCAGGACATTCTATGGTCTCCTTAGCAGCAGTGAAAGAGTCTTCGTAACAGAGGAAATCTCCAAGCAGTTCCTCTTCTGCACGCCAAGGCTTGAAAAGTTTCAAAAGTGCTAAATAGAAAAACTCCTTTTTTTCTGGAGATTCGCCACTCAATTTTCGATGGTTTACTAATTGGCATTTTCTTTGCTTGACCAGGCATCCCTCACTTCCAATTACAGCATACACTCCTTTCTCAATATCTTCTTTGATGTTCCTCTTGAATATATAATTTTGTAGAACCTCATATAGACAAACATTCTCAAGGTGACTGCTTCGATTTGGATAATATGTATCCAACATGTTGGTCTTCAAAATGTCGGTACTGTTTGGTTCCTTTTCTGCCAAATATTCAATTTCCCGGACAGGTTTTAGAACCCGATTTCGCGTTGCAGCAAGACCAAGACTCGCCCAAACAATACTCCTGGATTTGGCATAGAGACTTGCTGAAGACAATCGATCTGAACATTCGTAAGCTCCGATTTCTCGATGCGACAACATCTTCAGACTGAAACTGTACAACTTCTTGCTGAGGCTCTTTTCATGGGAAATGTCCTCCCACATATCCTTCAGTTCTGTCTTTTCTTTTTTGGTGATGTAAGATGTCACATACCGAGCCACAGCCATACAGTTGTCACCCACAAACTGTATATCCATGTTAGCATTCCACATGGACAAAATCACTGGGTTGTAGTCGTTGATGTACTTGGACTCTTCGTTCCTTTTCAAATTGTATGTATTTTTGGGTGATTTCCTCGTCACATTATGTCGCAGTGAAGACATCAAACTGTTCACTTTTCCTTTACAAATCACCGGTCGTGGAAAGTTGAAACGACATTTGGTGTAGAACTTGTCCTTGTTTCTGAATTTACGACGACAGTACTTTCCACAATGATGGCTTTGGAAACGTAGAACTTGTTCTCTTAGGCTTTTCTTCTCCGTTGCGTTTGGAACAGCACACGTAGAATACTGTTCTATGAAATTCATCACTAAGTCATCCGGATCTGTTCCAAATTTAGGTGCATCCTTGATCCACAACAACATATGTATATGAGGAGCACCTCTTGCTTGGTACTCCTTTCTCCAGAAGAAATCCAACACCTCTCCAAGAGGTGGATTCTTCTTATTTGTGATGAAAGACATCATAGCTTCAAATCTATGATTGAAGTACCTGCATACATTCACAGGATCCAAAGAACACAGTTCTCCAGGTGTCTTGAATTCAATGTTTTCAATATTTCCATTTGCCTCTCGTAGAAATTCAAGTAAGTCTTCCCAGCCATACTCGGCACAGCTCAGAGTGAGGAACCATGTCGGAGTTCCTAAGTTCCTCAGCATACATTTTAAATCACCATGACGACGGTACCAGTACTCATTAGTACCACGCTGACACGCCATGAGATTAATTAAGTGAGAATCCAAAATACTGTCTTGGACATTGACTTTATGCATAAAGTCCCTTGCCGAGATATTTCGCATCTGTATACCACTTTTTAAGATGTGGTTCACTGCATATGACAGTCCAGACAGATCGCTTTCAAACAGGAGATGAAACAAATAGGGAATGCATTGACGAAACCTAGGATCGTCTGCATACAATCGTAAAGTCCGGTATTCAGACGCAGGAATTTGATGAGGTCGCTCATCATATCTTCCTCCTCGACCTGTGGGAAATAGCTGTGGGAAACACCGAGCTTCCAAACTTTCCTCCCAAACACTAATGGGACTCCCTTTAGCTTGTTTCATTTGAAACAACTCAATAGCATTCCCCATGACTTCCTTGGAATGCAAAGGATGAACACTATAATGTTCATATATTTCTTCACTTTTAGAGGCTTCTACTTTCTCAATTTGGCCAGCACACAAATCGCTATCCTCTTCATCACTTACTTCCTCTTCTGCAACATACACATTCTTATAGTACTTATTATTTGTCTTCAAATACACTGTTGCCTTTTTGACTTTCCTAACATCCACTAAATCTTGCCATATTTTCTTATTCTTTGTCGGAACCCCATTAACTAAGATAACCAGAGGTTCCTCTTCCACTTTTTCTATTCCAATTGTGTTAATGTTTTTGTTCAAATCTAGAGGCAAATAAACAACTCTTCCCTTTAATCCTCTCTGTAAATCTGCTGGAGGCAACTTCCCTGTCTTTGGCTCCATTCTTACAATAGCCTGAAAGGGATGGATACTTTGAATCAAAATACATTCATAAGTATTTAAATCCTTCAATTCAGAAGGAATCTCAACCAATTCCAGATTATTATGAACTGCCCTAGCAGGCATCTGGTTTTGGTTTAATTTATTACAACAATAAGTACACACACGTTGATCCGATCCTAAATCAAAATAATTTTCTACCATCAAGTATGTGGCAAAATCCTTCCATTCACTATTATTTTCCCTTTCACTTTTTACATATATATCCACTACTTTAGTCTGATTCTTATAATAAGTGCGTCGACAACATACACAAGTGAAATTAGGTCTCTCACTTGATTTCATCTGAAAAGTGGCAATTTCCTTCTGAAAATTATCTGTACTGGAAACCTGTACATTATCTTCAACATTACCCTCTACTTCAGGGTCAATTTGAACATTCTCATCTTTACTACTAAAGTAACAAAACTCAATTTCTTCACAAATATTCTTCACATCTATTTCAGAACCATGCAAAAGAGCAGCACATAATTGTTTAAGCATAATTGCTGGACTCTTAGCATAATACAACATTCTCACTAATTTTCTCACTTTATTATGATGCCCTGCTAGCATCCTGAAATGATGAAAAACACTCTGGCATACTCTCCTGGAAAGACAAGCCAGTGAATGACCACGCAAACCTGTCATTTGTCTCACTCTGCAAGGATCTAAATTTTGCAACAACTTCATTTTCTGCTTCAAACTTTTCTTATTAAATGTCCGTATAAAATCACAAAGCAAATTGATGGAAACCTGTCGCACACTGCAAATAGAACTACACTTCCAAATGTACACAGGACCCTTAGGACGTCTTCCTAAAACCTCATCACTTAGCACCTCTTCTGTCTCTGTTGTCACAAGTTTTTCCTTTTCAACTGGACAACCATCCTTCACTTCATAAGCTCGACCACTGGTGTCAACTGCAAACATCAAATCATTATCCTGAAAATAACTCTCCTCATTAAAAAATGCCTCAGAACTTGAACTATGCATCCATTCTCCGGAAAAACTTCACAAAAGTTACTACGATTTACTACTCTCTTCCATCTACTGTTTGTTTTGAAATCAGAAATTACCTTGCTTAGTTTTCTAATTCTATTGATTACCAAAATAAACAACTTTTGCTTAATTTCAAAAGCATGATCAATAATTTTCTCTACATTTTTCTTCTTCTTATAAAATGCCGCTTTCTGTTGGCCTTTTTTAATATTTCTTAATAAATTAACTATTATCCTGTTACGGAACATTCGTTTTCGAATGTCCCTAAACTGTTGTTTCCTTCTACTATCATGCACAGAGTTATCTCTTCCTCTACCAATAACATTTTTGATGGGTCTTTCCTTTCCATTTAAATTACTCTTCTTTTTCTGAACTGAAACATTTTGGCGAAAAATACTTTTTTTACTAAAAATATTTTTTAAGAATGATTTTGTGCTCTTACCCGGAGCTTTCTTGGTGTTTTGATAAGTATTTGGGGAAGAGGACTGCTGCAATAAAACATCATCCTGCTGTCTTTGACGTTTTCTAGCCTTTCTAATTCTATTTTTCGTAGGCATTTTTCAAATTTAAAAAAGATCTGCAGTTGAATCTGTGGAAAAATATAGTAAAAAATGTTATTAACCACTATTACCAAACAGTAAATGAATAACAGTCATCAAAAACTTAACGCCCTACTTATTATTTAACATAGAAAATCTTTTGCACCAGCACTGCATCACAAGGACATTTTCAGTCATTTCCTCTTGAATGCAGGTATACAATTGATTTATGTGCTGTGTTTATAAACGATTTTTTGAAATCAATTACATTTCTGGATATGTACTGCTAGAGCTTTATAGGTTGCTTTGGGTCATATTTATAAGGCATATGAGTGTCTATAATGTTATTTTTCCTTTTTAAATGGAAAGCGTTCTTCATGGTGCAAGTTTCTTATAAATACGCTCCCACCTGCGAAACGGAACTTTGCGATGCGAAGCTGATTGCCTCCCCGGTGTCTGTCAACATTCTAAACAGACCGGAGCGGCCGCCATCTTATCTCTCGGTAGGATCGAGAGAGAAGAAGAGGTGAAAAACGAAGGGGGAATTTAATGAAAGGGGGCAAGGTATACCCCTCTTGACCCCCTAGGAATGTTGTTGGGGTTTTTAAAGGGTCCCGTGGGGAAAATAAAAAATATATATTTTTCACGGTAGAAGCGCTTTCCGAACACCGAACTGGGCCGCAAACTGCTGGCGAAACGGGAATAGGTATAAGGGGGTGCGGGAGACCATTTTGTGCTTCGTTTTAATTAAATTACTAAGTATAAGGGGGTGCGGGAGACGTATCCTAATCCCTTATATTTTCTGAGGGTGGCTGAGAAGGCTCATATATGTTGATACATGTGTTCCAGCGGCTCTGCGTGAGCTTTTTTTTTTCTTTGCTGCGGCACGTCTGTTAACGTTCGATTCGAAGGAAATCAGGAAGTGTTGACAACCAATTTGTCAGTGCGATAAAATATTTCGTTATAAATGAATCCTTATTGATAAACATTGTCTGCGCCATCTTGTCTTTTTTACAATGCCACAATTTTGTCGTGCACGGTAGCCATTTTAGATGCCAGGCCGGTCCCAGGCTATCACCTAGCCCCAGCTGTAGAGAATCCACACATACCAACCCTCCCGATTCAGGCGTCAGACTACTGATTTCAGTGCTACTCTCCCGCCTCCCGATTCCTGCAACCAAAAACGCGGGGGTATATTACCAACCACCAGCGATAACTTCTTTAGAGACAAAAATTATCGCCGCACATCGGCGATTTTTATCGCAGATAAACCTTGCTATTAGCAAGGTTTATCGCAAATGCGATAAAAAACGGCCGCAATGCATGAATATCGCTGAAAAGTCAGCGATATTCATGCATTATCCAGCAAATGCTCTTAGCCATGTTATCCACCTCTCATTGGATAACATGGCTAAGAACTGCTCGCAAATGCGATAAGAAGCGGCCGCAATGCATAAATATCGCTGAAAAGTGAACGATATTCATGCATTATCCAGCAAATGCTCTTAGCCATGTTATCCACCTCCCATTGGATAACATGGCGAAGAACTGCTCGCAATTGCGAAAAAAAACGGCCGCAATGCATGAATATCGCTGAAAAGTCAGCGATATTCATGCATTATCCAGCAAATGCTCTTAGCCATGTTATCCACTTCCCATTAAATAACATGGCTAAGAACTGCTCAGGGCCCCATGAGGAACGCTTTCCATTTAAAAAGGAAAAAATAACATCATAGAAAAGAATCGTTTTTAAACACAGCATATAAATCAATTGTATACCTGCATTTAAGAGGAAATGACTGAAAATGTCCTTGAGACACATGAAAGCGTTTTCTGGAATGCCCTAGCACCATTTTTTCGACATTATTAACATGGCTATGTAACTCCCATAATCAAAATCTAAATTTGCCAAGCGCAGGTGGGAGCGTATTTACAAGACACTTGCCCCATGAGGAATGCTTTCCATTTAAAAAGGAAAAATAACATCAAAGACACTCAAATGCCTTATAAATATGACCCAAAACAACCTATGAAGCTCTAGCAGTACATATGCAGAAATGTAATTGATTTCAAAAATTATTTTTATAAACAACATATCTGTTTCAGCTTACATAAGAGACCATGGACTGGGCTTCATATACAACAATAACTTGTATAACTGCATTCCAGAATGCTACACCGAATATGCAATTACAATTTCTCAAAGTAACAAAATCTATTTCTATATCACTACAGACAAAGCCACAGTTTAAAAACACAGCTTTCTTCATCATTTTCTCCTTAATTCATACTATTCTCTATCTAAAATAAATAAATCTTTTCTCACCTTAGCAAATACTTTTTGAGTTTTGAAAACAGTCTCAGAAATACACCAAATTGTCTTCAGCAGAAGAAAAAGGATGCACTCCAGAGTCTGCAGCTATTGAAAGCACAGAAATACAGATATTCATTTCACATATCTCTCATATTAGCCAATCATAACTCTTCCCTCACTTTTTTCAAATCAAAACCCTTCCCCCCTCTGCCCTCTCTGCCTTTTTTCCATAGCAACGACCTCCTGGAAGACCTCTCATGTTTGCAAATTCACACAACAATGTTTCAATTGAACTCTGAACTCTCAGTGCACCTGCGTATCCAGTGCAATCTTTCATTAAAAGTTTCTTCCTTGACCATTCAAATTACATCTTTCAAAGAACACATCCATGCACCCTAACTTTCTGTTTTCAGAAATGGAAATACACCAATCACTGCTAATGAATCATTAGCATTGGAAATCCACAGTTTTTTTTCTTTACAAACTCCTACTGTTTCAACTGCCCTTTCATTACCACACTTCATCTGACTGCAGCACAACCTTCTCCCACCATGTTTAACGTCTGGATTGTTGGACATAGTTACATCCACTGGGCTCAAAGGTATGCTGAGAGCAGAAATTTACACAACCTCAATTTACAAGATGTGGAAATTAAGTGGTTGGGCCAAAGAGGATTAAAATGTCACCAATTGATACCATTGGTGAAAACCTTTATGCATTTGCCAAAACCTCACCTGTTAATTGTGCACTGTGGAGGTAATGATTTGGGCACTTTGACAGGGGTAGGTCTGGAAATGCTTTTAAAGGACACCTTTGAGCAATTAATGGCACTTTTTCCTCAAACTGCCTTGGTATATTCCAATATATGCCAAAGACAGAAATGGAGGTGGTCCAACCAATTTTGTCCACAAATTGAAAAGTCGAGGAAGCATGTAAACAAATCTGTTTCAGCTTTCATGAGAGACCATGGAATGGGCTCCCTGTACAACAATAACTTGCGTTACTACATGCAAGATATCTACAGAGGAGATGGAGTTCACTTCTCAGATGAGGGCAACAGAATTTTCATTCTGAATTTAAGAATGTGCATTGGTACCTACTTATAAGTACCTAAATGTACCATAAACCCAAAAGCTCTTCTCAGAGCTACCCTTCATCTAATCACTCACAATTATTATTTTTTTCTAACTTTTTTCACTAATTTTCCACAAAATACGCTCCCCGGTTCGCTAACCGAAAGCTAACCTCGCAGAATTTTTTTAAAAAATGTTTTTTTTCCGCACATTTAAGCCTCCTCAGCCACCCTCAGAAAACCTAGGGGGTCAAGATAAGTCTACCGTGCCCCCTTCTACACATTCTGAACATTATTTGCCCTCCATCTTGTATCTTAATGCGACCGAAACACAAAATGGTGGACTCCCGTGACGCTTAAGGTTCGCTAACCGGGCCGCTTTCCAGAAAGCGGTCCTAAAAAAAGGTGGGAAAGTAATTAGCAGAAAAACGACTAGAGACACTCTTACCAAATATAGATTAGCTCATACTACATAACAATCCCTTTCATTCTCACAAATTTGATTGAAATTTCATTTAGCCATTTAGCCTGTAGACCTATCTAAATACCCTGAGGTAAATTACTTCACAAAACACATCTAAAATATTGGAATTGACAACCAATGAAAACTTTACTTTCATTTACAATTTTTATTACCTGACATTTGATTGGTTATATACCTGAATATATATAAAGGAAGAGAAGGAAACACAGCCATTTTCACTGCTACTTCCTGAACTACATTTCAAGAGCCTTTTCACCTCCCTGTAAAGTTATTTGATAATTTGTAAGTGGCACTTTAAATTAATTTGTAAAAACGTTTATTGATAATTATTTACTGTCCCCCTGCTATAGTTATAGATACAGATAACCTCCTCTGTTACATTTATTGATTGACTTACACTTCTCTGCTATAATTATGAATTTACTTACTTTAACTTCACTGTTAAAAAAACAGAACTACATGTCTGAACTTAAACCCAACAGTGCCCTAACTCTTCTAATATAATTATTTTTTTTATGCAATTTACAGCAAAAAAATGGAAGGGGAGCAAGAAAAAACTAATGTTTCCTTCGAGATTACATCCGAAGACATTGTAACTGAAGAAAATGTGGATGAAGATTTTATGGATCAATCTTTTGACGAACAATTTATTCAAACCTTACAAGAGACAGAAACATCCATGTTTGACGAGATACCAGATGATATAATGCTGGAAGTTTTAATGAACTATGAAAATAATAAATAATTTTTTTATAAATCAAAATAAATAAATAAATTAAAAAAACGAACAAAAACAACAAATAATTAACATACAGTATTAGAAAAGTCTATCATTCTTTTATCCTTAAAGTACGCTGCCCAGAACGCTTTCCGGTTCGCGAACTTGGCGCTTACCACGCAAAAAAATATATATATTTTTGTTTTTTTTTGGACCCTCCTAGGCCCTTTTAAAACCACCACATAAAACCTAGGGGGTCAACGAGGATCTACTATGCCCCCTTATGGTAATTTCCCCCTTTGTTTTGGCCTCCTCTTGTCTCTCGATCCTACCGAGAGACAAGATGGTGGCCGCTCCGGACTGTTTAGAATGTTGACAGACACCGGAGGGCCAATCAGCTTCGCATCGCAAAGTTCCGATACGCGAAAAGTTCGCTAACCGGATCGCTGCCCGGAGCGCTGTTACAGATATATATCTTGATTTAAACGTTAATTTCTCAAAATCCACTGAAGCACATATATTGAGACCTAGCAAAGGCACATCGGGCTAACAGTCCCTACAATTTTGCCAAGTTTCGTGAAAATCCATTCAGCCGTTCGGGCTAAAAGTGAGTCCAACCGCCCTATGGAAATTAACATGGGAAAAACGCGTTTTGGGACCCCCCTTTTTTCTCGGCCCCCCCTTGACGACCCCCCCCAAATTTCCAGGAGCTGCTCAGAAACAAAATGTGCCATTTTCCTGAAAATTTCAGCCAATTCTGTCCACAAACGCCAAAGTTATTAGGCATAGAATTTTCAAAAATGCCATAGGGAAAAAATCCTAACTATATATACCTACTGGCGACCGCCAGTAGGTAATATATATATATATATATATATATATATATATATATATATATATATATATATATATATATATATATATATATATATATATATATATATATATATACACATATATATTTACACATAAGTGTTATATTGGTATATATGTATGTGCATATATATATATATATATATATATATTTTTTTTTTTGTTGAAATATTCAATGTTAGTAATAAATATGGACAATTATTGATTATTTTTTATCAATATTTTTAAAATGTGCACTTAATGAAAAATAAATGAAACTTTCTGGTTCATTTTTAAACTTCCGGTTTATTTTTAAAAATATACAAAGGTTTTTAGTTAATTTAATAAATACATTTTAACAAATGTTACTGCAAATGCAATAAAATAAAAATGTTAGCGAGGGTGGGATTTCTTTTTAATTAATGTTTAAAATTAATATTTATAAATTAACGTAATATATTTAAATTAGTTTGTTATTCAATGCACATGTAATTTGAGGAGTCAATCTCCTGCAACATTTAATGTTATTAGTTCCATGATAATATTATTTCTTTACATTGATTTACATATATATTATGCATCCAGATGCTTTTAGTTAAAACAAAATAACAATACATTTTTATTAAATTCCTGTAGAGAGATGTCCACGCCGGTAAAGAAGATCTCCACCAAAGGGTAGTAGTACAATGTTACACTTGTAAATTCTTTTGTTGGAGGCTACACATTTAGATGTAAATCTCTGTTCCAAAATGGGGAAAATGGTTGAAAGAAAGTGGAGTGTTAAACAGAGGTGTACTAGCATATCTACACACATGAATCTGCACTTTTGTGAATAGGTCCCTCGATGTTAGAGCATGAGGAAAGGCCTATTGTGATTACATACTAGAATGACGTACTTTGTCAGAAAGTGATCAAATAGGAGCTCATGACTCGTACAGAAGCTCAACCACGAACACTACCCAGGTGTTATGTTTATGGAGAAAATGCCTGCCTGGAGAGACACAATTATATTTATTGTAGACATATGAACGTTTTATGTTAAATACATGTTTCAAAAACCTACCACAATATCCAAGACAGATGACATGCACATAATTGTATGATCAGCCAGTGCTCAAGATCCAGTAGCTTTTTCTCAGCAATGGCTTGAAAGCTTAAATGTCAATACCCCATTGTCACAGAGAGAACACATGATCAACTGAAAAGCTTTAAAAAATATATTTTTTATTATTTGCTGGGGTGCAGGGTGGGGGTGTACAACTCCTGTTAATTCCCTGCAAATGAAGTGTGCTTGCAGGTAAAACGTGGATCATGTGATAAATATTTGGGTGCAAGATATTTAGAGAACTATTTTCTTCATAGGTCATGGGTAGCAGTGGACTGGCCAGACCTCAGTTGAATATCAGCAAGGATACCTTGAGCCTGAAATAGAGAAATTTAAAATGTTATATGAATATGCTCTGTGTGTTTGCGGACCGCTCTCAGAACTACGTCTTTCCTGCTGATTGTATGACTAGTTGTTTGAATGACCTAAGTTGGCCGGTTGGTTCACAGATGTATTCATTGATGCAGTTGCCAATGACCTGATTTACACTCAAGGCACAATATCTTGAATTATGATATTTCTTACAGCTGCAGTAAAAGGAATCAGGGAGCAACCAGAGGGAGAAGATTGAAGGGGGCAAGCTTGTCACAGATGGTGGAAGTTGCTCCTGCAAACTAGAATGAGTTGGGGGGGGGGTGCGTGAAATGAGGAGGCAAGCAATACCATGCGGTCATCTAGGTTATTTCTTGGTTGGGCATCATAGTAAATTTAATTAAGGGTCTGTAAAATCCTCAATTTACATTTATGAGTGTAAATATGATAGCTTTCAGTAGCAATGGCATTTATCGCAGTACCAACATTTGCCAACTAGGGTCTTGGTCTGCACAGGGCATTATTTGAAAGTCAAAACACTTGTTGGAAGATCTGCAGACCGCAGACAAAGGAGCACTACATAATTCGAGTTCTTTGAAGGAACATTTTTTTCTGGTTGCCAAATTAGAATATGTTCGCCTCAAACTCTTCTGTTTGTACTATAGTCTTTGTGCCAGTGTTAGCTCCCCTCTGTAATGCCTGTCTTGGGTTCTTTTCTGCAGTTGTTTTCGTGACTTTTAGCAGTAAAACATTTTGGCGATAGTTCCAGACACAGAACACAACAGCATTGTGTAGTGTTCTTATTCTCCCTATGTCGTTCTCCCTTGTTACCATGGATATGTAATGCCCATTATTTTCTCTATTAGAATGCCCTTGGCTTAGAATGTTGTTACTTGAACTAGAAATCAGTTGAATTGGTTTGCTGAAGGATGAGGTCTCATGACAAGAAGCTACATTAAAGACCTTCAAGCAAGACCACAGTTTCCTGTGTTTACTTCTCTGCACTCATCACTTCACATTGCAGAATGTAGACCTTTCGAAGCAAGTACAATTGTTTATATAGTATTGGCAACAAGTTAGTGGATGTCTGTTTCAGGCAGGAAAGACAGTCTTTAGGGTCAGTTTCCAAGTCAAGTCATTGTGGGCATGATCAGAACTTCAAGATGGTAGACTTTAAAAGTGGTACACCTTGAGATTTGTTTAAGAAAATAGTGTACTGGATTTCCTGATTTTCCATTGGCAAACGCTCAATTTTGATATGATCCAATGATATTTGTTGTTAGTGGAAGGATGCGTGGCATGGAGGTTCTAGGCAGGGAAAATGATTGACCGTCACGGTCAGAAAGTGGGTTATTAGTTGCAAAGGAAGTGGGGATATTCAAAAGTAATAAGGCCACAACATTCATCTTCTAGGACTCAAGTAACCTGTTGTAGCTTTTGACTCTAATCGGGTAGCGAGGCAGTGCAGTCCAAACCCTACACATGGAAGGAGGTGTGGGCTAGTATCCAGGACCACAGGCACACAACAAATACACTCAATAAATCATGTACATCAGTACTTTTACGTATAAAAGGAAAATAACTTTATTATGTCCACAAAACCCAATATTATGCAACAATTTGCAAATGTATATATCATGAAGGGGTAAATGCCTATGGTGACACCCTCTTAACAGTTCACACTGCTAGCAAACTCTGATCCAAAAACCGCAATATCCCCATTGTTAAACTAGCCCCCATATATGGGGATGTAGTTATCAAAAGTCGGGCCTACTAGCTCTGTCAGTGTGTCACCACAATAGTAAAAGTAGAAGTATCACGATAAACCAATGCAACTCCATTAGAAGTGAAACAACGTTTACAACGCATGCTATACATAGCATGCCATTACAACGCGGTCATTACAACAACCGCGTTGTTATATTGCAAACCATTACAACGCAAGTTGTTACAATGACTTGCTGTAGGGGGCAGAAGGTGTTGGATTTAAAATCCACCACTTTCCCTACTGTTGCCCAGACTGGAGTTGGAATAGTAAATTATACTATTCCAAAATCCAGCACGCTCCCTACAGCCAGTCGTTGTACCGACTTGCGTTGTAATGGCATGCGATGTATTACATGCATTGTAACGTGGCCTATTCCCGTTGAAAATACTAAGGATGTTACCAACTTTACAGTGACATTCATTAATACCTTGAATGATTCACTGCATAGTGAAAGTTGCGTTTTGCTCCTAGTGGCATGCTCCAGCCACAAGGAGTAGTTTTTTCTGCCCTCCTTATCTCTAAATGTTGCTTTCTTGTGAAGCCTGATTTTTGCTGCTCTCCTTCTTCACACAGGGCCCATATCCTATTTGGGTGCCTGACACCTCTTTAGGGCTGTGGGCTTCCTAAGCTTCACCTCCTCTCTGCACCTTTCAGGTGCTGCACTACTTTGGCATTTGCAGTGCACCCAGGTCAATGAAAGGCAGGGGCCTCTTCCTTCTGGAGTTCACAACCCTACAGGACCGGTCCACAGATGATCCAGTGGAGCTCTCCAAGATGCCTCTCAGCAGGTTCATCCCTCTGTTGTCCCCAGAAGGTGTAGGGAGCCAACACTACTGGCCATAGAGAAGAAAGTTCTAGTCCCTACTGATAAATGAAATCAGAAGTCATTGAGTCCATCTTTAAAGTAGGGTCAAGTGTCTTCCCTCCTCCAGTTGGGCATTCCTCCAGCGTCACTTACCCAGGCCCAGGCTGTTCTAAAATGTTTGTTCCCTGTGCAGTTTTTTTAAATGGGGGTGAAAAGCTCCAAAAGGTAGGCAGTTCTCCCTAATCACAAGGAGACAATCATCACTCCACCCCTGACCCATGCCTCCAGCGAAGCATTTTGAAAAGTTCCAAGATGCCACCATCGAATAGTCTCCCAAAAAATCTTCTTTGAGAATTTAATGCTTGCCCTTAACTCACACAGCTGCATTGTCTCTGCCCTCCAGAACTACAAAGGACAATCTCTCTTGTGACTGTCTCCAGAGGTCTGGCTACCCTCCGAAGGTCAGGTGCAGTATGAAAGGTAATTAGCACATGCAGATTCCGTCCCAACCCTCTCCTCTTCCAGCAGCAGGCATAATTTCCAGCTAAAGGACTCAATTAGATGATCCTCCAGGTGGCCTGCAGGTAATTTACTTGAACTAATGAATGAAGTGGTTGGTTGTTAAGCACACTGCTGCCCCAGGTGCATCCTGGCACTGGTCTGAGATGCATTTAAAATTCAGAGTGTTAGTGTTAGATTTGGGGGTCTCTAGTTGGCACAGGTAGGTACTTGTGACAAATAGGGATCCTTGCCTCTAGTCAGGGTAAGGGGGTACAGGTAATGGGGTACACTCCAAAAATAACCCCCGCTCCCCGCTTGGTAGCTTGGCGCGAGCAGACAGGCTTATCTCAGAGGCAGTGTGGAAAGCTTTTGTGAACACATACAGTAATCAAGAGGCAACACTACAGATGGACACCACACAAGTTTTATATTAAAAATAAGTATCTTTTATATAGATTTAACACAAGACCATAAACGACAAAAATCCACAATACTGTACTTAAAATGGTAGAATTAGCTTAGTTCTCTTCAGATGGTAAATGCGACACTCTGAGTTCAATGTACCTTAAGATGCGTAGCGCAAGACAACAAAAGTGTTGCAAGGACGGTGATGCGTTGAAGATCTGGTGCAAAGAAAGAAAGATGGGGCTTTCTTCTTGAAGCGACACGCTTCCCGGTGATACGGCGGTGTCTGCTACCACGTGGATCCTCTTCTCCGGTGATGCAAAATGCTTTACACGATGCAAGCCCTGCAACGCGCTTCCCAGTGATGCGGCGTCATCTGCTGCGACGTTGGTCCTCTCGCCTGGTGATGCAAGTTGCTTCCACAACAATGCGAGCCGCGACAGGCCCTGCGACACTCTTCCCGGGGATGCAGCGGCGTCTGCTGTGACTTTGATCCTCTTCTCCGGCGATGAGCTGCGACAGACCCTGCAACACGCTTTCAGGAGATGCGTCGGCTTCTGATGCGACGTCGATCCTCGTCTACGGCGATGAGCCGCAACAGGCCCTGCGACTTGCTTCCCCGTGAAGCGACGGCGTCTACTGCGACGTCAATCCTCTCCTCCGGGGGTATGAGGTGCTTCAGTGGCCCTGCGATGTCTCAACAAGTCTTCTGAGACACACTGCCCGGTGATGCGGCGGCATCTGCTGCGATGTCGATCCTCTTCTCCGGAGATGTGAGGCGCTTCATGGTGTGAAGCGGCAGTACGGCGACACGCTTCCTGTTCTTGAGTCGCGCTTCCAGCTTCTTGCGACACCCAGTTCCTCAGAAAGTCCAGCACAACTGCATGCACTTCCAAAGAACTCTTTAGGGAGCTGGTGGGTGAAGTCTGTTGTCCCTGAGACTTCAGCAGGAGGCAAGTTGAAATAAAGTACACAAAGTTCCTCTCTCCTTTCTTTGGCAGTCAGGAAACCACTGCAGGACAGTCCCCCAAGCAGCACTTCATCTTCAGCAGTCTCTCCTCAGTCTATCTGTTTCCACTCCTCAGCAAAGGTTTCTTTTTGTTGTGCAAAGTGATCTAATTCTCTGGGTTTGGGTCCCCTCTTCTATACACAGTTTATCTTTGTTCTCTGAAGGCAGAGAGGCCTTTGCCTAGTCCAAACCAGTTCTGATCAGTCCTGGAGCACTCTGTTGACATGACTCCTTCTTTCCTTTCACAGTGCAGGGCAGAGAACCCAGACGCACCTCAGGAGGGGGAACCAGCATTCTGGAGGGCAGGCACAGTCCTATTCAGGTCCTAGGTGCAACTCCTCCCTCTCATCTAGATGCAGATCTCTCTATTCACCACTGGGCTGACTCACCCTGTCTCCAGGAATCCCCCAGCCCCTGTCACTCAAACTCCAGACAAGGAATACACAACCTAGCAGAGACAGGCTTGGATAGTTAGACAAGAAAATACTTACTTTCTAAAAGTGGTATTTTCAAACACAGAATGTTAAAACCAACTAAAAGATGTATTTTATCATTCTGACTTCAGGCATACTAAACTCGAATTTCTACCTAGTTCCCTGAGTCAGTTAGGATTATAAAATGTAATAATATAACTGCCCATTCTGGCCTATGGGGAATAGGTAGCCTTGCAATAGTAAAAAGCGAAAATGGCTGTAATTCACTATTGGGACATGCCACACACATCAGGGCTTGTCCTACCTTATACTTACAATGTACCCTTCCCTTGGGCCTACCATAGGGGTCTCGAATATGAAGAAAAGGGAAGGTTTAGGGACTGGCAAGTGGATGCACTTGCCCGGTCAACATGGCAGTACCAGACTGCACACAGGCTCTGCAATGGCAGACCTGGACACACTTTTACAGGCTGCTTCTGTGGGTGGCAAAACCAGTGCTGCAAGCTAGCTAACGTTTAAACAACAAAAGGGGTCTTGACTCCTAAACTCAGCAAGGCTGAGCCAAAATGAACTAAAGAAACAACACGCTTGCCAGTGCTGAGAAGCTAATTTTTAAAGAACAACAGTTAGAGAAAGCATACATGAAGAATAGCATGAACACTTGTTTTATAAATTGCAACTTTTGCTTTTAATTTTTCTGAAGACTATTAGTTTTTAGTCGTTTTTCTTTTTGTGCATGGGAATACAAAAGCAGAGGGAATTTATGTACATTTATATACAAACATGAAACATGAAAAACAAATTAGTATGTACAGTGATTCAAACAAACTCACATACAACGCATTCTTGGCCATCCATTCATACCACATACATACTGGTCCCGGTGTCAAGAAAGATCCTATATATACAAAAAAAGTCTTATTTGTTGTTTTTCACACTTTTCACAGTTATTCCTCGAAGTTGAAAAAAGAAAGCAACATAGTCTTTCGGTCAGTTGACAAAACGAGTTCAATGTAAATTCAAAAAGATGACCCGGGACCGGGTCGGTCGACGCGTTTCGAACCCTTTAAATGTCAGGGTTCTCCTCAGGACCAAAGAGTAACTACAAAGAAAAGGAAACAGTCATCACTACCAATGATCAGAGAGATAGACACCTTAATCGCTAACCAGTTTCCCTCAGCCTACCTCTACTATTGGGTCATGGCTCCAACCGTGATTAGAAGACAGATGTATTCCAAATGGAGGTGGAGCGGAAGGTGCTGGAAAACATTAAAGACAAACATAAAGTGTGCTCAGTGTCAGTGTTAGCGTCACACGCTTCCATCCTTACACTACTCTCTCAGTGTTAGTGAACACGCTCACCTTGGCTGCGGTGCGTGATCGCTTTGAATTGGATCCCCGATGGATCGGACTCTGTCATGTTGTTCAAATGCGGCGCCAAATGCTGGGAAGAAAAGGGAAACGTGTGTCACCCTTGGGATGTTAGACGTATCCCTAATGGTGAGGATCGCTAGCCCCCAGACGAGCCATTCTTACCGTGGCCGTGCTCCACGCTGGTACTAGTCTGCTGTGGTTCGTATTTTTCGCTCCTTCCCCTTCCGTCTACAGAGGGTGAATGGACACTCACTGTGATGTTGGTTGTGGGTGTGGCTTCGCTCCGGAGGATTATGGGAAATGTAGTCCTCTTAGCGGTGTCTCAGAAACTAGAGGAGTGTGGGAGATGTAGTCCTCTTACCGGATTTATGCATTGGATTTATAAATTTCGGAGATCTCATTCAATCCATTGACTGCTGTGTCGTATTTCATGATAAGCAGAGCTTCTCTTTGATTCAGTCGTGTTTCCAAATTGCCCCCTCTCGGATCATTTTCAATTTTCGATAGGACCGTCCACTTTAGTTTGTTTTTGTCGTGGTTCTTGGCCAACCAATAGTGTACTAAGGGCGCGTTCTCGACTTCTCTGCGTAATCTGGATTTGTGCTGAGTGATACGTTGCCTGACTTCTTGTGTTGTTTTTCCAATGTATTACTTAGGACAAGGGCATAGTATCGCATACACGACATTCCTAGTCTTGCAATTGGTGAAAACTTCATGCTTCCAATTGATGTTGTTAAATGAGAATAATGTCTCCTCTATAGTTTTGTGACAGCAGATGCAAGTTCCACATTTGTGGTGTCCTGTTATCTGTGGAAAACCAAATAGACTTCTTAGAGTCGGGCCTTTTTCAATGGGTAGGGCTGCCCTCAGAATGTGGTTTGCAACGCTCTTTTCTTTCTTATATGCAAACAAAGGCGGATCTCTGAAATCCAAAAAAACTATTAAAGATTTCTCTTAAAAGAGCATGGTGGACGCCACGTGAAACATTGATGCAGAAGAAAACAAGAGTGGAGCAAAAACGAGCGGTCTGTGTGTCCACCTTCTGTCCGGCAGCTAACCAACTCAAAAAATTGATAACATCGAATTGGCATCTAGTGAAAGATCTACATGAGGATTTCAGAGATCCGCCTTTGTTTGCATATAAGAAAGAAAAGAGCGTTGCAAACCACATTGTGAGGGCAGCCCTACCCATTGAAAAAGGCCCGACTCTAAGAAGTCTATTTGGTTTTCCACAGATAACAGGACACCACAAATGTGGAACTTGCATCTGCTGTCACGAAACTATAGAGGAGACATTATTCTCATTTAACAACATCAATTGGAAGCATGAAGTTTTCACCAATTGCAAGACTAGGAATGTCGTGTATGCGATACTATGCCCTTGTCCTAAGTTATACATTGGAAAAACAACACAAGAAGTCAGGCAACGTATCACTCAGCACAAATCCAGATTACGCAGAGAAGTCGAGAACGCGCCCTTAGTACACCATTGGTTGGCCAAGAACCACGACAAAAACAATCTAAAGTGGACGGTCCTATCGAAAATTGAAAATGATCTGAGAGGGGGCAATTTGGAAACACGACTGAATCAAAGAGAAGCTCTGCTTATCATGAAATACGACACAGCAGTCAATGGATTGAATGAGATCTCCGAAATTTATAAATCCAATGCATAAATCCGGTAAGAGGACTACATCTCCCACAATCCTCTAGTTTCTGAGACACCGCTAAGAGGACTACATTTCCCATAATCCTCCGGAGCGAAGCCACACCCACAACCAACATCACGGTGAGTGTCCATTCACCCTCTGTAGACGGAAGGGGAAGGAGCGAAAAATACGAACCACAGCAGACTAGTACCAGCGTGGAGCACGGCCACGGTAAGAATGGCTCGTCTGGGGGCTAGCGATCCTCACCATTAGGGATACGTCTAACATCCCAAGGGTGACACACGTTTCCCTTTTCTTCCCAGCATTTGGCGCCGCATTTGAACAACACGACAGAGTCTGATCCATCGGGGATCCAATTCAAAGCGATCACGCACCGCAGCCAAGGTGAGCGTGTTCACTAACACTGAGAGAGTAGTGTAAGGATGGAAGCGTGTGACGCTAACACTGACACTGAGCACACTTTATGTTTGTCTTTAATGTTTTCCAGCACCTTCCGCTCCACCTCCATTTGGAATACATCTGTCTTCTAATCACGGTTGGAGCCATGACCCAATAGTAGAGGTAGGCTGAGGGAAACTGGTTAGCGATTAAGGTGTCTATCTCTCTGATCATTGGTAGTGATGACTGTTTCCTTTTCTTTGTAGTTACTCTTTGGTCCTGAGGAGAACCCTGACATTTAAAGGGTTCGAAACGCGTCGACCGACCCGGTCCCGGGTCATCTTTTTGAATTTACATTGAACTCGTTTTGTCAACTGACCGAAAGACTATGTTGCTTTCTTTTTTCAACTTCGAGGAATAACTGTGAAAAGTGTGAAAAACAACAAATAAGACTTTTTTTGTATATATAGGATCTTTCTTGACACCGGGACCAGTATGTATGTGGTATGAATGGATGGCCAAGAATGTGTTGTATGTGAGTTTGTTTGAATCACTGTACATACTAATTTGTTTTTCATGTTTCATGTTTGTATATAAATGTACATAAATTCCCTCTGCTTTTGTATTCCCATGCACAAAAAGAAAAACGACTAAAAACTAATAGTCTTCAGAAAAATTAAAAGCAAAAGTTGCAATTTATAAAGCAAGTGTTCATGCTATTCTTCATGTATGCTTTCTCTAACTGTTGTTCTTTAAAAATTAGCTTCTCAGCACTGGCAAGCGTGTTGTTTCTTTAGCAAGCTAGCTAACAGCATTTGGTTTATAAGCCCTGGGCACACTCAGTGCACTGTACTAGGGTCTGACCAGTAAACCAAATCAGCCAATCATGGAATCACTAATCCATACATCAATTTATAACAGGGAGCACTTGCACTGTGGCACTGGACAGCAGTGGCACAGTGCCCAAAGCATCTACCACCAGCAAAAACACATGAGGCAACAGCAAAAATGGAAGGGAGACCCACGCCAAGGTGCCAGGTCTAACACAGAGCACAAGAAATGTTCATCTAAAGATAGAACCAATTGGGTATCATCTGCATATGAAGTAACAGCGGTCTCAAAAGATTCAATAAGGGAGACCAAAATCTTCATGTAAAATATTAAAGTGTTGGGCTAAGAGATGTTTCCTGGGGGACCCCTTTTTTAAGCAATTTATCCTCTCAGCTGAAACGAGCAGCATGAATCCATGTTTCCTATCTGCAATCAATAATTGAAACCATCACAAAGCACGACCACAGATTCCAAACTCGGAAATGCGCTGTAATAGTAAAGCATTTGACACTGTGTTGAAAGCCGCTGACAAATCAAGAAGTATCAGGATGGAATTCTGGCCATTGTCAACTTTGCTCACCAGGGCAATGCAAAGGCCCAAATCTAATTAGGAGCCAAGTGAGTGAAAATTCTAAATCTTTAAGGGTTCTAAGGAGTGCAAATATGTGGAAATTATGTCAGATCTGCATTCAGTATCCTATTTTACCATAATGAAATGAAATTGAGATTTCTAAAGCACACTACAACCTGTAGGTGTCTAGGTGCTGAGCTCCCAATTGGTAAGAGAGGTGGTAAGTAAAAAGCTAGATGACATGTGTGGAATAAGAAAGTTGATTGTATTAATTATTAAGCAGTCAAGTTTTAAGTGCTTTAAGAAAGATAGTCAGATTTTCTGTGGTTTTTAGTTTAAGAGGCATCGAGTTCCAAAGTTTGGCGGTGGCCACTGTGGAGAAGTGTGGCTCACTGGTTAGAGCGGCAGACTCTGAAGCAGAGATCTGGCCTGGGACCAGGGTTCAAGTCCCGACGCGGCAGGGTCTTGGGCTCAATGTCCGCGGACTCGATAATTCTCGCCTCAGCGCCTACTCTAATCATGGGTCCCACGCTGCAACTCTGGGCAATAGCTTCCTTAATCTCCACAACGGCCCCAACAACACTGGGATGCCAGGCTTCACCTTGGGGATGCCCAGGAGGGGCATCTCACAGGGAGAGCCAGGAAGAGTTCCACAGCGTTATACAGCGCCGGGACGCCCCGTTGCTGGGGCAGCTGTGCGCTTTACAAGTATACTACATTTACAATTACATTTACTGCAAAACTCTTGCCACCCCAGGTGTTCTCTTGATTTTAGGTACAACCAGATTGGCCTGGAAGGATGGTCTTATATTCCCAGGAGGGGTATATCAATGAAAGAGCTGTCTAATGGATTCTGGGCCATCAAAATGAAGGGCCTTAAAAGCTATACACACAGACTTGAACATTACCCGCTTCCTCGCCGGCAGATAGTGAAGTCAGGGGAGTGATTGCGAGACCGACTGATGTTTTGGTATCCCTAAAAGCAATCTGGCCGCTAAATTTTGGACCATATGAAGCTCATGCAGAGCTTTCTTGTGGGTGGTCAGGAAAAGCCCATTACAGTAGTCTAGTTTAGAAAGAACTAGTGCAGTAATCACTGCTATGCGAAGGTCCAAAGGAATGAAGGGAAAAACACGAAGCGATGATGGCATTAGCGTGTCCCACAAAGGAAAGCTTTCCATCGAATTGGACTCCCAGATTTTTTACTTTGGAAACGGGAATTGGGAGAACTCTCATTTCCTGAGGCCACCATTTGGGAGATGAGAATGAAGGGTGATTGCCAAAAAGTAGCACAGCCCAGACCCTCTTATCCTAGATGCACAGCAGAAGACCTTATCTTAAAACAAAGCATTCTTAATTGATATCAACAGGGCTTACAGTGAGTGAGATTCAGATAGTGAGACTCAGGGCAGAAGTGCATAAACCAATTGGTCAAAAAAGTGAAAGAAATGAAGGGAGATTACTTGGGGCAATACCCATTTCTCAAGGTCACCCTGCCCTGAACAGGACTGGCTGACTGTGATTGTGACATGACAGCACTGTGGTAGCCAGGCTGTCAGGTCAAAGGATTGTGGCCCTATAGCCAGCTGAGGTGCCACAGCTGGTCATCACATTTGGAAACTACACAGTTTCTTCATCTGTAAACTGACCTGGGAACTGTGAGTTTGGCAAAACATTCTGTCCACAATTTTATGGAGCAGTCACTGTTCTGCCAAACTCTATATGACCCCCTTAGTAAGCTCTTGACAATATTTTAAGAAGGCACCCGCAGGTCTCCCACTGAGCTTTACAGAAGGCACTGAATCCATTAGAGTATCTGCTTAGACAGCAGGCTTGACTTGTGAATATGTAACAATTCATTTTGCTGGTCAAAAAATGGCATGGACCTATACAGGAACTCCATTCAGGAGAAGCAAGTTTTTCAAGATCAAAAATGTTAATGCTCTCACCTTCCGGAATCTCCGTATATTATCAACAGCTACAAATAACTCTGCACACAAAAATATTTAGGTGAGCCCTACCCAGCCTTTAAAAAAAGTAAATTAATGTATCTGCGATTTTGGAAAATTCCAACATTGTACTTTTAATTGCAATGGGAGTCAAAACCAACTAATAATGAATGCAGACGGGGGCGCTAGAGGGCGCACAGCGGAATGGCTGCCTGCTAGGACAGCTCCGCCGGCCAGGTCCGTTCAACGGATTTAAAATGCACATTAAGGATGCCCAATGGTTTTTTTTTGGGATCAGTGCTGATGTCGGAGTGCTTGGTCGCTGGAATGCACACCAAGTGATGTCCGCATGACGCCGGAATAGCGAGTTATCCGAGATAAAAGTGACAACGCCGGGTGTACTGAGAGAAGCGCAAGATGGCGGCGCCCTGTAGAGGATTTCACTCGCAATGAGCGCGATAACGATCTGTGGGCAGGCACAGCTGACAGGTACTAAATGCGGCGCAAATTGACTATGATCTGAGGCGCTACCCTCATGAAGATATAGTGGGGCATTATTAACGCGGTGCGGAGCGTTCCCTAATTACAACAGAAATCACTGGAGATTGAGGCAAAATGGCGTCCAATGCTGCAGACGGCAGGCGGTTGCAGTGTATGGAGAGCTCCGAGGCGGCAGCATATGGGCATACCGTGGATATGTAGGGACTTGCAACATATTGCCCTTGCAGCTTGCATGGTGTGCCAGGCCTGCTGTGGAAGACAAAGTGCGGGATGTGTGTCACACTCCTCCTCCCTGTGCATCACCGTGCCTCTGACTCTGAGGACTACCGCTGCGCCGCGCGCTGACTCCTTGCATCACAGGGATAACGCCGCCAGTGCTATGCAGAGTGCCACCGCATGTTGAGTAAAGGGCCGGCCTAGGGGGAAATAGCTGCGTGGATGCTGACTGTTGAGGTGTCTATCGCATGACAGGCATCCTGCGCTGCAAAGCCTCTACCAGGACTCAGTGAATAACGAACTAGGAGGACCATTACAACTCCTCCCTACGGCAAAACGTGCATGGTGTATGGCTCTGGGGGTTACAGGGTTCCGCACCCCCCTTAGCTGAATTGTTACCCAGCTGGGCCCGCAAATTGGCTACCTGAATTCAATACTGACGAACCCGGACTGGTACACATTTGCACTGAGACGAAACGGCTACGCGGGGTTGGAGCGGCACAAATTCTGCATGGGAGACCTTTACAGTAGCGGCAAAGCAACAGTATTAACCTACCGTCAGTAAGATATATTGCACCGTGGAGATGGGCAAGCCTTAGAAACAACAATCCAAGCTGCAATTTGAGGCCAAAAGGCAGAACAAGGGAGCTACTGCACAATCGGACACTGAGCCTGACACTGACACGGTTAGGAATGGAGGTATGGAACAGGTATTGCAGGCTATTCAGCAGAGTCTTCAAGATATAAATGGAAAACTGGACACTATTACACAACGGGTCGACAACATGGCGGCTAAGCTGGATAAACATGGAGAGAGATTGGTTGAAGCTGAAAGTAGGCTCTCTGCGATAGAAGATGAATCCTGTGCCACCACAAAAACCTGCTCTGCGATGGAGAAGATCCTGGAGGTAATCTCCAATAAGACAGAGGATTTGGAAGCGAGATCCGTACGCAATAATGTTTGGATAACGGGTGTGCCAGAATCCATGAATACTGGTAAAATGGAAACTTATATGGAAGACCTGATCTGCAATGTTTTCAGCGCAGAATCCTTCTCATCAGTCCTGCTGATGGAAGGAGCACACAGATCCCTTGCACCGAGAACAAAACCAGGCGCTCCTCTGCGCCCCATTGTTGCCCGCATTCTCAACTATAGGGATAGAGACACCATTTTGAGGATGGCTCGGGAAAAAGGTGACATCAGCTATCAGGGGAACAAGTTGGAGTTTTATCCAGATTACACAGTAACTGGTCCAGCTGACACGTAAGGAGTACAACCCAGCGAAGAAAAAGCTGAGGGAGCTGGGCATTGAATACGCCATGCTTTACCCTGCACGTCTCAAAGTGACGAAGGATGGTCGCTCTAATATACTTCCCACACCGCAAGCTGTACAAAACTTCCTAAAGACGCTTAACTGCAAACGCAAGGAGAGGAGCAGAGAAGAACACCAACACGACTCAGACTGAGCTGGCACTGGTATGGTATGCTGTTCTACATCTTAGTGCCATACTTCTGGTAAGACACAAATGTGTGCATTTGATAGATTTTTTTTTTTGGTATTGCCGCTAGTTTTTATGCTTAGTCCACATGGTCGACTTACGAGACTCATACATGTGAGTAAACCCTCAAGCTTTGGAACTGTTCAGGGTTTATTCTGCCACTGTTGACTGACTCTGTTGAACTGCTGAGAATTGTGGACTTGCTTTCTAAGGTTAAGACAGGCTCTCCCTCTGACTGTTGCCCCCCCCCAGTATTCTGAAAGACATTTTCACTTCCCTTCCCAGGCTGCACTTCATCTTCTGAACCAGTCATTATCCCAGGGTATTGTCCCCGCAACCTTCAAGGAGGCCCTTGTCATTCCCCTCTTGAAGAAGTCGGGGGCTGACCCTCAATTGTTAACAAATTATCGCCCTATTTCTCTCCTACCCTACCTCGCCAAGGTTCTGGAAACTCATGTCACTAGATGTCTTACTGAGTTCCTAGAAGATTCTGAACTCCTTGACTCCAACCAAGCAGGGTTTCGCCCGGCTCATTCTACTAAGGCTGTGATTCTCAGTTTTAGACTCTCTTCGTGACAGGGTTGACACTGGTCCTCCACAGGCCCTTGTCCTGCTTGACGTCTCCGCGGCCTTTGACGCGGTCGACCACACTCTTTTGGTCGATCGTGTCAGAGACGCAGGAATCACGGGACCTGCCTTTGGCTGGATTATCTCCTTTTTGGAGAATCGATCTCAGGCAGTCAGTACAGCACCTTTCATTGCTCCCAGAGTGAGCATCGCCTGCGGAGTCCCTCAGGGCTCTTCGCTCTCTCCCCTGTTATTTAATCTGTACCTCCTCCCTCTTATCCGAGCTTTGAAGGAACGTAAAGTCTGCACTTTCAATTATGCAGACGACTTTCAACTCATCTTTCTCATCAGTAACTCCCAGGAGTCTGTTCACGTTTTTCAGTCCACCATGCTGTTCATCAGTCAGTGGATGAACAGCAATCATCTTAAGCTCAATCTGGACAAGACAGAGCTAGTTCTCACTGGATGTATTATCAAGAACCCCTGGGGCCCTCATTTTTGGCCCAGGAAACTTGGCCAAGCTCCCTCGTCATCGACCACGGCCAAGAGCCTGGGGGTCATCATCAGCCAGGACCTCTCGAAGAAGGCTCAGATACGGTCAGTGATCTCTACCTGCTTCTGCCAACTTAGGAAAATAAAAAAGATCTGCAAGTTCCTCACCTATGAAGCTCGAATCCAGGTGATTTTTGCTATGGTTATGTCTCACATTGACTATGCCAATTCACTTTACTATGGCATTCCCCTCTATCTCTCCAAAGATTTACAACTGGTTCAGAACCAGGCGGCTCGCTTGATTACTCATCAACCCAGACATCTCCACATCACCCCCCTCCCGAAACAACTCCATTGGCTCCCAACAATACAGCGTTGAGCCTTTAAGGTTGGCTGCCTCATTTACAAATCCCTCAATGGGAAAAGTCCAACATTTGTGAATAATCTGATCCATAGGCATGTTCCCTCGCGTAACCTTCATTCAGCACACAAGCTACTGCTGTCTCTGCCTTCCTACAGACTAAAGCGCACTGGTGGTGCCATGTTTGCTGTCCTGGAACCAATGTTCTGGAACTCTCTCCCCTCCGAAATACGCTTTTGTCCCACTCTTCTTAACTTCAGAAGTTGTCTTAAAACTTGGCTATTTTGTCAGACTTTCTAATCGCCCATTCAAACTTGGGTTCTGAAAACATTGTAGCGCCAAGAAACCTCCTTGGTGTATGTGCGCTTTATACATTTATTCTAACATAACATAACATAACATTGGTGGGGATAAATATAGGCCCAGCAGAGGACTGCAAGTCCTATCGGGACATTTATACGGGCCGATGACATACATATACTAGACCCCGCTCCATATCTACAAGCTGGTAAAAGACTATAGCGGACAACACAGTGCGGACATTGAGCTCATGGATGATAATGTCTGCTTCCAGCGGTATTGTAGCGGGTATATGGCTTGGGGCGTGTGCTGACATGCTCCAAGTAGATGATATGTTGTATATACTCCTTGTACTTAAAACTTTGTACTGTGATTACATGTTTGCCTTTCTCTAGCAATCAATAATGCCCCCCATATTGGAAGCTAAAAAAGACATATGTTTGATGAAGGCCTGTCCAGGATGAGGCGACTTGTGTGGGCTCCACTGTCCAGAGGGCTAGTCCCCGAGCATAGTAGGACTATCCCACATCCGTGTAGCTAACGAGTACCTGGCCACATCCACTATGCTGGATGCAGATATGTGCACCGGGTGGACCCCCAAGTGGGTGCTCCCCAATCACTGTTTGTATTTGAGTTGATTTGTATATGGGTCTGTCTTTGGCATAGTTGGGATGCTGAAGTGGGTGGAGGGAGGGGGGATGTTGGGAGTTCTTCTTTCTACCACTGCACTTGAGAGACATCGCAGATTCCGGCCGTATGGTATAGTCTATAACATCACTGTTGTCTGTAGGGGGCATTTCTAAATTATACAAGTTGCAAACATTTGCGGATAAACTACAGTCAAAGAGTATACATTTATTAACCTGGAATGTTAGAGGGTTGAATAACCCAAAGAAAATTCTTCAAATCGTTGCATATTTTGATAGGCAAAGAATAGATATCGCTCTTCTCTAGGAGATGCACATTGCATCAAACACACCAAAATTGGCCTTAGATGGGCAGAATCAGTACACAGCTCCAATTACTCCTCGTACTCAAGAGGGGTTTTCATTTTAGTAAGAAAAGGCCTGAATTTCGCTGTCACAGAAGTACTTAAGGATGATGAGGGACGATACGTTATAATAGTGGGAGTCATACGTGGCCAAAACTTGCACTAATAAATACTTATGGCCCGAATGTAGATGATCCGAACTTTTTCCATCAGGTGTGGCGCACACTGTTTGAATTTCGAGACATTCCATTGCTGTCGGGCGGGGACTTTAATATTGCAATGCAAGATGACTTGAATAGATCTGGAAACACGACTGAACCTCACTAGCATGCTTTAGCTACATTAAAAGATATTATGTCCAATATGCATCTCACTGACATATGGAGTACGCGGTACCCCATTTGTACAGAGCCCACTCACACAACAGCTGCTCACAATAGTTGGTCACGTATAGACTATTGGTTGGGTATGGACGACATGTCACTCTGGCAACAACGATCAAACATCTACCCAGGACACTATACGATCATAACCTGGTACTGTTGTCACTAACCATTCCGCATTATGCCCCTCCACCCTTTAGTTGGAGGTTTAATGCTAAGGCGCTACTAGATTCAGTATACACTGACACTATTCACAATGCTATGTATAACCGAATAATTTGAGTTGAAAGCACCAACGACTGAGGATCCAGGGCTCCTATGGGAGGCTTTTAAAGTAACAATTAGGGGCGTTTGTATTAGTACCACCGCAGGTATCCTTAAGGACATTAGGCAACAACTTTTTATGCGGAAAAATACATTGCGCAGTCTAGAGCAGCAATATGAACAAACACAAGACACTAAACTTTTAGGGGACATAAAAACGATACTAGAGGAATACCAAACATACGCTAATGATGAATTGAATTATGTCACAAGACGTCAAACTGCACATGCTTATGGAGAAGGTGGTAGGCCGAGCAGAACTTTAACAACTAAGATCTGCGCTGGTCGCCCCCCGCAAATGGTCCAGGTGATTAGAGACTCCAATGAGGTACCTAGATATGAGACACAAACTATACTGCATGAATTCATGGATACATATGGAAAGCTATACACATCAAGTCCCACTGCTAATGTGGAGGAATATATAGAATATCTATCTGACGTGTCGATAGCATGGCTGTTAGACGCACATAGAGAATACCTCTTATTGCCTGTCACCGAGGAAGAAGTTATCACCATTAATAAATCTCTACCGAATGGTAAAGCACCGGGCCCGGATGGCTTTACGTGTGAATTTTATAAATCATTTGCAGACTTATTAGCTCCGCACTTGGTACAAATGTACGGGGATGCTAACGACAAGGGTATACTTCCGCCTAACTTGAGGGAGGCCATGATAATTGCATTGCTAAAACCGGACAAGGATCCAGAATATTGTGACTCGTACAGACCCTTGTCCCTCATAAACGTGGATACAAAAATTATTGCCAAGCTAATTGCCACACGTCTTCAACCGTTGATGCCACTGCTGGTCCTACCGTACCAATCGGGTTTTATCCCGACGAGATCGACGGCACATAACACACGAACACTATTCGCACTATCACATTACCTGGTCCCCAACACCAAAGCTGCAGCAGTACTACTTGATGCAGCCAAAGCCTTTGATACCGTCAAATGGCCCTACCTACACACGGTTTTGCGTAGAATGGGCTTCCCACCCATATTTTTGCAGTGGGTGTCAATGTTATATACAGCCCCATTGGCGCGAATTAAAATGATCAAATATATATCAGACCCAATAGAATCACCAGAGGAACAAGGCAAGGTTGTCCTCTGTCTCCTTTATTATTTACACTAGTGTTATAGCCATTGGCGTGCAAAATAAGGCAGGGCCATCATTATTCTGCACTTCAATTCCCACAGCGTCGATTACACATCTCACTATACACGGATGACATGATGCTCTATGTCCGTGACCCAGCACAAAACTTAAATCCATTATTGCGAGAATATAAAAAATTCGGACAACACTCAGGACTTAAAATAAACTGGTCCAAATCACAAATTATCCCACTGACTGATACCACATGCCCATAACCTATGGATTATCCAATAGAATAGCAAACTGAGCCGGTATGATACTTGGGAATCTGGTTCCATGGAGACCCGGAACTTGTTATTCGCACAAACTATGGTAGAGTGATAAGCGTTATGGAAGACAAAATAAAAAGATGGAACTGTCTGCCTCTGTCACTAGCTGATCGTACGGCTATAGTGAAAATGGTTCTCTTTCCTAAATTTCTTTATTTGTTTAATAATAGCCCGATAAAACCGCTGAAAGGAAGTGTTTCGCAGAATAACAACGATTGTGCTAAACTTGATACGGGCGGGCAAACAAGCGTGGATAGAAATGCGAGCATTAACCTTCCCATACTCACAAGGAGGATTTAAAGTGCCAGATTTTTTCCTTTATTACATTGTGCGCAAGCTCAATATGCACATTACTGGTATCACGAAGTTCCATTCCTAACACACGTCGCAATTGAAGAAGGTGACGCACTTCCCATACCGCTGACAGCTATTTTAACACACCGGAGGCCCCCATTGCATGCTTGCGACATAAACACAATAGATGCAACAAATGAAGCTTGGTACTTAATGGGGAAGAAAGAGGGCAAGTTACCACTATACGCAGCTGCACTTCCACTACATCACCATCCTGAACTTTCGGTGACTCAAGAAAAGGTAGGAATGGGCATACTTAAGCAAGTGGGTATAGACACAATGGGTGATCTGTTTCCGGATGGTCAATTTAGGACCCTCGATGAGTTATCATTTATAAGTAACCAGACTCTGCTTTTCAAATTCACATATTACAGATTGCAAAGAGCGCTACAGGAATTGTATCCATCATACCCCGCAGACCCACAGCAATTGTCCACCTTACAACTATTGCTTACAACCCCCTCAGCACGGCATATAGTTTCTAAACTATATGTTAATTTGCAAGAAGATATAACGGGTAACACAGAGAGAGCATTAGATAAATGGAAAGCCAATCTAGACATTCCGTTGACAGCAGAGGAATGGACCACAACATGCACACTTACAGGCCTACTAACACCTAATGGCAACCTACACATACTACACTATAAATGTATACATCAAACCAATTATACACCTGAGCGACTTCACAAATACTGTATAAGCACGGATTCGAAATGTAAAAGGTTCCACTCAGCTGTAGCAGACTTTATACATCTTGCATGGTGGTGCCCGAGGATAGCTGATTACTAGGTGAAAGTGACTATACTGTTGTTGCGTGTTTATCTAGGTTCCTGATCGATACTATGACCTTATGCCCCTATTCGGCTATAAATCCATTTATTCCCTATATTGGCATAACCGTTCAAGTGCGATTTTCTGAAAAGTCATCTCTGGCCTCACACGAACAGAGCCACATTCCAGCATAGTTCTCTCTGCCACTTCCTTTGCGACCAATTAGTGCAATGACAGAGCAGTAGTCACTATCTGATATTCCTAGATAACACTCCGAGTTCGTCAACAAGATAAAAACTCAGCAAACCTGGAAATCCCCGCTTGCTATGTTTTGATTAGTAATGGAACTCTAATGAGCAACTGATAACTATCACTTCCTAGTGACATCTTTAATTGACGTCTTATGTCCAGCAAACTTGCGTCAAACCCGGCACCTGTCAGGTATAAATATTACCAACGTTGCCTTAAGCAAGGCGAGCTACTGTTGCTGATGCCAGCTGCCTGCAAGACTCCGTGTTGGTAAATCTAGCACTCTGTCGCTGCAGCCTGCTGTCCCTGTGGTGGTGAAGCTACTGATACCATTATCGCTGCTAAAGCGCGAACTATGGTGCAGTACGCTTAAGGAGCTGAACAGCCGTCCTCTGCGAAGACATCAAGCAGATTCCAGCTGCCCGCGGACGCTGTCCCCCCTCCTTCCTCGACGCGCTGAAGAGACCCGCTGCCTTTCTCCTGCAGAGAAATCCAGCTCCGGCGTTTCCGGTCTACCCTCGCGGGTGACTGGGATATCGAGAGAGACCCCTGAAAGAGATACCAATCCTCCATCATTCTATTCAGAGGTATGGTGTTGACTAAACCCTTAGACGAGAATTCTTGAAACAAACCTTGGCAAAACCAACTTAACTTAAAGCTACTTACTTACTCCCCTTCCACGTGTTAGGCTTAGGTCAGGCACACTGGGGTAGGCGTAGTTAGAAGCACCAGTTGAGTATGTTAGCCTAATGTATATATGACTGTATATATGTTTTATTACTTTTAAACCATTGTATGGCTAAGAAACCATATCAATGCTTTTACAGTTCTATTTCGCAATACTTATCTTACTGTACGTACTTTTTATAATAACAATTATTGCAATTGTGGCAATACATTTCTCTTGTACGAGAAGAAAGACTGTTCAATAAATGTTAACCCTTTATTGACAAACGCCCGTCTCTCTGTTCTCTACATCTCGTGAAAGTAAACTGCACTAGACTGACTGAGTGAAATACATGTCTATTGTTTCACACGACCCTAGAGATTGACTCTTGATCTGAGGAGCAAAGTTGTCATGTTGCACGGTTGTTGGAAAGCTGAATCCCTTCTTGTCTGCGCCAAGGAAGCTGATCACTTCCTATGCAGAGAAGAAAGTTTCCAGTGACCTCTGAGCTAGTTGGTAACACAACCCAATTAAGTTTAGCATAGTCAGTGGAGGCCTGGAATATCCGCAGTTCCACGTCGATACTACTGTTTATGTTATTCCAATGCGCAGGGCCTAGTGGGAAACTAGGAACTACACTACATGGCGCCCAACGTTTGGTAAGGCGATAAACTAACGCAAGACTTTTAGAGTAACTCAGTCGTGCATATTTCACACCCCTTTCTCCCATAAATACTCCAATAGACGTCTGGAGTGGGTGAAAGGTTAAAATCCGCCCGACCTTAGTAGGAAGAGATTCCTATGTAAAGCTCTGGTTTATTCAACGTTGAAGGATACAGTGTTCCAAAATATTGTGCACCTAATCTTTGTCTCCTTGGAGACCTACTCTGCAAACCTGCAAACGGAACCTCTGGGGCCGCAGCAGATGCGACTCAGCAAGGTCCCGAACACACAGACCCGGATGCTATCGACATCCAGGTCCACTTAAGAAGATCTATAACTTTAAAACTTATAGAAAACGGACTGACACCACAAGGTGGTACAGTAATTTTCGTGATAGAGGCTCACGAGTATCGGCAGACAGAGGTATTCTATTCATGGATAAACTTTCCAGCGGTAAACGCTAGAACAAAAGAGTTTCACTATTACAAAATAGAGAAACCTCCTGAAGAGTACGCTCCTTTCGAGGAGATTGAAATTCCACTTAAATTTCAAGAGCACCTGCTCTGGTTTAATGGCGCCCTAAAACATACTGATCACATTACTAGGCTCGGTCCACTAGGTAGACCAGGAGCAACGTGGCCGGTTCTAGCCAGCTACACACCACATCCTGACATTGTAAAAATGTCTAGAGAAGAGCTGTTAGTACAGCTAAACACATTAATAAAAATACATAGGCAATTAGTCCAATATGTAATGCGGACTGCAACAGTCCAACCAGCTGTTAATACACCACAGCTGACCCCTCATCAGGGGAACACAAATAAAATTACACCACAGAACATACAGTCATGTCTTGGTAAAACACCCGTAAAACGGGAACAAAGTCCTTTCTGGTTAGCACAGAAAATCACTCAAATAGAGGCAGTATTTCCTGATACTACCCCTATAGAGAAACACAGAATCTTGACCATCTGCCTTCCTATGGGAATCGCACCACACGTGGAGGACTGCGACACTTGGGGTACAGTCTTTGCTTCCATTTACACAAAAACACACGGTGTTCCGTCTATGGCGGTAATACCAGAAGTGCTAAAACAGATTCAAAATGAATTCGGTCCATAGCCCGCTTTAAATCTAGGTATGAAATTACTGAAAGACTTCAAGCAGGTCACGGCTATATTATTAGCCAACATTAAAGGAGAAGCAGCATCTGTGGCGATCCGCCAGAAGTTGAAGGAAACAGATATAAAAGATCCTGTTGAGCTTGCCAAAATCATAGAAAAATGCTATGAAGAATTAGGTAGAGATAGCTTGGGTGGAAAACCAGTTAAGCCCCAACTGCTCGAAAATCCTGAAAAATTATTTATTAAAAATAATTTAAATACTCCTAAAAAGAGCTGGGATGGAAATAAACAATCCACTCCCAAGGAAAAAGTTTTCCAGTCCAGAGGAAGGTCTCCTCGACGGAGGGAAAGAACTCCGACTCGAGAACGCCAGTCTCCCCAGAGGGAGCCCTCTGAGAAAAGATATAACCTTAGAAATAGGGATAATCTGAAAAAACCTGATAGATATCAAAGTATTGATACACGTCCCTCTCGATCTCTTCCACAGAATTCGGAAAGAAGAGGACGGTCAGACCCAGGAGAGCACACCAAGTCCAAAGACAAGGAACCTGCTCAGAGTAAAAAATCTCAATTTCAGAAAAAGAAGGTAGCCAGTATTAGAGTAATCAACCATGCCGAGAATACTGAGGACACAGTTGAAAAACGGGGAGTGGGCATTGACAATGTTGGACAGTGCAGCAGAGATCAGTATAGCGCGCAAGATCTTGATGAGTCATCTGGAGACAGTGGACACGAATGAATACATTCAGGTTGAAACTGCCGACGCCAGACTTAGCGACCCCCATAAAATATACGAAATAACATTGCGTATAGAGGGTGATAAGACTAGGAAAATTAAGGGTCTATTTTGGGATAAGCTCTCAAAAGGCTATGATATTCTGTTAGCTGAAAAAGATTGGCCCCCGGAGTTTGTCAGGGAGTGCCCTCGTGGCGAAGAAGTAATTATGCCTGCCTTCTCGAATCACATTCTGATTCACAAAAAATACACATATGCAAGGAAATGGGCAGTGGCCCAGGCACCTGCATTGTATAAAAATCATGTAGGATGGGATGAGGATTCACCTCCTCACAAAATCCAATTAAAAAGTGAACCAACTGCCCAACGGCAGTATCCCATAAAGCAAGAAGCTAAAAAACAAGTCAGGGAGATCTTAGATCAACTTGAGTACCAGGGGGTGATTGAAACATGCACCTCTCAAATGAACAATCCTTTGTTTCCTGTCTCCAAGCCAGACAATTCATATCGTCTAGTTTTGGACTACAGACATCTTAATACATGTTGCAAAACTTTTGCAGTACAAAACTCGCATAGTGCAGCCCTAATGAATAACATAGTTAGGAAAAAATATAAAACGACATTAGACATTTCTAATGGTTTCTTTTGTCAAAACATTGCACCAGAAAGCAGATATTTGACCGCTTTCTCTGCATTTGGGTCGCAGAAAAAATTCTGTCGACTCCCACAGGGGTTCAAGAACAGCCCAGGACTATTCTCAGCTAGGGTAACAGAGTTACTACAAATCTATGATGATGAAGCATTATCTTACGTAGATGATATTTATCTCACAGACGACGACTTGGATACTCACTTGAAAAGAGTGAACACCATTATACTTGGGTTCGCAGCAGAGGGTTACAAATTCAACTTTAAAAAGTCTCGAATTGCCCATCTGACAGTACTGTTCTTAGGGTACGAATTATCAAGTGAAGGGAAAAGCCTAGCGGACAACTTCTTAGAGAAGTGCGCTGAACTCCAAGCTCCCAAAACGCTGAAGAATTTACAATCCATACTAGGTTTTCTGAATTTCGGAAGAACTTACATACTAAATTACGCAGAGAGGGTTAAACCTCTCTACGAACTAATTAAACCTGATTTTAAACAAATCAATTGGACTCAAAAACACACAGAAATTTTGAGATCACTGCAAACAGACATATTAGCAAAAACTAAATTAGATACACGTGACAACACACGTGATCTTGTAATCCGAGTCATCCTAGGAAGATGCGGATTCACGTACCTGACCTCTAATGAGGGAGAATCTCACTTGTACACACAAGCAGAAAAAGCATTCAGTCACACAGAAAGAACTGTGAACGCAGTGCAAATCGCATTAGCAAATGAACGAGAACTAGCACACGGCAAACAGATTAATATCCTTACAGCGGAATCCGCCTTCGAGGCGCTATTCAGCCCAGTAAACCTGCCTACAGTGTCACTGGATCCGAAATGGATACAGTGCATAGATTCTCTAGGAGCGGAAGACGTGAAATACTATTTCGCCCCGCAATTTGAAGAACTGAATGATTTAGAGTATGAAGAAGAATATCCTCTGCCAATCGAAATTCTGCCTCTCCCACAATATGCCTGTATAATCTATACAGATAGCTTTGTACAGCATTTCAACGTAGAGAGCAAATCCTACAATGCAGCGTGTGTGATCATTAAAGGTCGTTGGCTGTGCGGTAAATTCACACCGAAAGTAACAAAAACTGAATCTGTAAGAAACTGTTCGGTTCAGAGAACTGAAATCAGATCTTTAAAGATGGCGCTCGAAAATGCAGAACGTGAATTCCCGACACTTATAGTGTGCGATTCTCATTTATGCGTCAACTCTTACAACAATAAACTGCAGAGTTGGATCGAAAACGACTACAAAGATGACACAGGTGCCACAATAAAGCATAAATTGCTCTGGAACGAGGTAGCTCTTTTATACAAAGAACTACAAAAGACTCACGTGATTCACGCACAGAGTCTTCAACGTGATGGCGTTCACGTTGCAGGGAATTCATTGGCTAATACAGCCAAAGCGGAAGCAACTAAACCGGCTTCCGTAGCCACAAAAAAGCGTACAGATAAATACATAGACGGGGAAACCATGCTGGCAGTAAAAACGACCGTAAAAGGCGACTGTGCAGCACTACCCGTAAACTATCCACTCAATTATGCATACATAATCGATGCAAACTCTGTTCCTTTGGCTCGAATCCCTGGAGTGGGGGACAGAGTAATTCCAAACAGGAGCAGGAGGGGCTTCCTCTTACTGGAAGCACACATGGGGTTGGGTCTGAGACACCAAACAATCAAAGCCTCTCTGAAAGAATTACAATCAGAGTACTGGTGGCCAGGAATGAGTATAGATATTCAATGTTTTGCTCAAAATTGTGAAGACTGCAACAGAGATCGCAGTAATGAACAGGCCAGTGTAGTTTCAGGATCCCTTCTAGACAGCATAAGGCGGTCTATCTGCGCAATCAAAGAAGAGAAGCGCGTCCCAGTGTACACCATTAAGACGAAAAGCACTTAAAAAATGAGGCCTCCAGCGCTCGGCTGACGCTAGAACGGTTATAAAAGATTTGCGAGTCTTTATCGGCACATACGCAATTACCACGTTCCATTCTGACCAGGGTCCTGCTTTCAGCTCTCGAGCCTATAAGGAGGCCATGGCTAGCATGGGAATTGGGTTGCGGTATTCTTGTCCGTCGCACCCCAAAGGGAATAGTGTGGTAGAAAGAAAAAACCGTGACATAAAGCAATCTATAACAGCGAAGGTATTAGGTTCAGGCGCTGGGTGGGTCAAACATTTAATAAGTGTCCAGACTAGTCTTAACAACATGCCAAGAAATTCTCTTAAAGGTTTCAGCCCATACGAACTATTGTTCGGATTTAGAATGCGAGTTCAGGACCTCGATAGTCAGATGTCAGTGGTACAAGAAGAGACAACGCACTTTGATGTAAAAGATCGTTTGGCTGTTTTACAGGAATTGAATGAAACAAGAAAATCATTAAGCAACATAAAGTTAAAGCAACAGCCAAGTACCACTGACGAGGCACCACCCGCAACAGCCCCAGCAAGGCCTGTCTGGATTCCAAAGATTGGGGATCTAGTCAGAGAAAAGATCGCGGTGAAGAAGGAATTTGGGCCTTCTTACAGAAAAGCAGTACCTGTCTTAGCAGTCACCGGAACAAGATCAGTTGTGCTACCGCCCCTTGCTGGTAAAAAGGAGAACAGAGTCGTGTCTATCGATCTGGTAAAACCACAAGCATGTGGCCTATAATCAACAGTAGGCCCAGTGGACTCCCAAGGAACAACAGAATACCCAAATTTGCAACAATCCAAGAGGTTCAAACTGAAAGACTAATCACATTCGATCAGCCTGCAGTGCACAATGAAGGACTATGCAATAATGCCATGGAACTCGTGCCTCATGAAACACAGATTGAAACAGTTCGTCAAGAAACAACACCAGTCTACAATGATGTGGCATCAGAAAGTGCTACCGAGAGACAGATTGAAAGAACAATCCCATCAATTGACAGAACTGCCTCTGGTTATTTCATCAACTTCGACAACTTCTCTGAAGATCAAAACGATCCCGAAGTGATGCCAGAAACTAAAAAGACTTTTAAAGAAAAAGCAACGGAACTCTTTCATCAACTGAAGGAAATCTACCTAATTTCCCCTTGGCTAGAGTTCTGGTTCGGTCTAGGTGTATCTTTCCTCCTGCTTTGGCTCATCATGGTACTGTGTTTGGGAAAATTCATTGAAGGAAAATATATTACAATGGACACAGCAAGTCAGAACATCAACCTAGTCCTGAAACCACACAGATCATCCCACGTGAAGAAAAGAGAACTGTCAACAGTAAATGTCACAGCAATTCCAATACCTGGTGGGGTAGTATGGGAGAAAACAGACTATGAGATATATGGTCCGGTCGAAATCCTGAAGTATCCTCATCAACTAAAGGTTTCCTTAAGTGACTTTGTGACACCTAGTACATTCTCTGATGATTGGGACTTTAACAGTATTAATGACATGATGTCTGATTTAGTAATGTCAGCTAGATTCACAGATCATGATTATTTACAAGGTTCATCTAGTTATGAGCAGTTATTCTGTTACACCCACTATGGGGATCATTACTTGCATAAATCTGCACAGCCTAGAAATGTTTTTATGTATAATCAATGGGAACATTGTTCTACACCACCTAAAAGCAGTTCTAAAGCATTTTTTGAGAAATTCAAATACTTCTCAGGGTTTAACACCAGTAATGCAGAAACGTTTTATTATAAACTGTTAGATAAAACAGGAATGAAAACAATGCTGACAAATTCTAAATTGATATATTCAGAAGCATTTTATGACAAAATGATGACATTTGGTTTTGATTATTGGAAAAATAATATTGAAACGAAAACAATTTGGGGTACAAAAGATTGGCAGGTGCAAGGCATTGAAGCACTATTTAGAACCTGCATGATACCAGAACAAATGTTATTTTTAAATGACACAATACACCAAACATCCTGTCTTGGCCTAGCCAAGATCAAAGACCTTAAAACACAGTCTTTTCCGAAGCCAATACCAGAAAATGCAACAGCTGATATTGAGTTAGACGTGTCACAAATTTTACATTTCAACAGAACAAATGCTGATTGGAAAAAGTAGTTAATCTGGCCTACAGACACAAATAGCTGTCAAGATAGATTCCTGAATAAAACACAGGGGTTAAAAATGACCAGATTAGACCCTATATATTCCCAGAGACAACATCCAGGGATTATAACAACATACAGTGTAGGGAAACTCTGCCTTGAATGGCTAACTTCGTCCACACTGGCTGAAATTAAGCAACACTTGTCTTTACTAAAAGATGGTGCTGATTTGCGCGATTTCATTCTTGGACCACGCAAACAGCGTCAAAAGCGTTTCATAGCGACCAGTATCTATGCTGCTTACAACGAGGCTTGGAAAGTAAAGCAAATTGAAACTGCTGAAAAAATACGAGAAATTGATCGTATTAATTTGGAGAAATCACTTTCTGTGGTAGACAATGGGTTAATGACTCTGTCTTCCAGAATATATTCGTTGGACAATATTGTATCCTCTGCCTTTGATGTGATAGACAGAGATTTGCTAATGTTACAACATGGCCAGTCTCAATTACGCTCTATTATAGAATTAGGCTGGACGCTGCAAAATCTTCATTCAGGCTATGTGCCTTGGCGTTTAATCAACACAACGTCATTATTTTCCAGTTTTAACCTTACTGATAAACAGATCAGTTTGGCACAGAAAAGAGCAGACTATACAATCCTGAGCATCGAAAAACTCGAGAGATTACCATTGACAATGTCAGAGAGTCCTGTCATTGAATGGATAATACACGGAATTATCACAATTCCGATAACAACTTTCCGATTTAAAAAGTGCCTTGAGTACACACCTGCTGGCCAGTATGAACAATTGGGTAAAGGATATGTAAAATCCGAATGGAAATTACCATACACTCATTCTTGCTATAGTGACAGTGACAAAAATGTATTTCTTAGTGGTGAAAATTGTAAACATTCACTAAGCGGTATACTTTTGTGTCAGGGTATTAATTTACACGGAGCATGTGATGGAAATTCTAACAACCTTTCATGCCACCAGCTAGTCACACCTGCAACTCAGATAGAGCCCTTCTTTATGCAACTTTCGAACGGGAGTTACATTCTTAGAACGGATCACAGATGTTGTGGCCTCGTGCCAGGGAAAAGTTATCTAGTAGAAGTAACATCCATGGTCAAATGCTGTATGCAAGCATTGTTTCCGAGTGGGCCTGCAGACATAGTGACTCCCATCTGGCCTTGTCTGAATCTCTATTCTATACGAATTGATACATTAAGCAAAATGAAATCTGTACTTTTACAGACAACAGTGCCTATAACGTCATCTAAAGAGACGTATGATCTTCTAGTTGCAAGGACAGCTACTGAAGTTCATGACCTTTTATCAACAAATTGCCCCGTGCATTTCGTAGAAATGTTCAGCCAACTCCTTAACATGTCTAGTGCAACAAGCATCCCAGGCATATTTAAGACAGTCTTTACGGGACTGCTAACACCCTTCCAGGCAATTTTGGGAATCTTTCCTAATTTTGTGCACTCCATTTTTGGCGGCATACCATTATTTTTGGGACTCGTCGCAGGGATTCTATTTTTGACCCTCCTGCTTCGTTATGGCAAACCTCGGCTCAGACATAGCTCCCATGGGAATGGAAGAGACAATCCTAGCAATGCGCTACCGGGACAGGATAACTAACGTCCTTGGATTGGCCAGGCTGAGAGATCTAAACATGACCTGGTTCCTTTCATTCAGACCAATATGGCAAAATTGCATTTTACCTGTGCTACGGTGTATGCTTTGCGGCGATGAATGCGTGTTGGACATCTGTCTTTCACTTCCATCAGCAGTACCAATGGACGTCGATACTTTGCTCAGTCCAATAACGGCTCACGCATTGTGTTGTCCCCAGCGGCTACCAATCCTGATGACGGCATTCGTGGAGACTCCTGTACTACAGCCAAGTGGTAACAGTGGAGCGAGTGACAAAAGCAACATCATCCAGGTACAACGTTCTGTGAGCATTGCTGGTCCTGCCTTCGATGACAGCAATCATTCTCACACCTGCCAAGTTACAGCGCTATCTAATTTGGTTGAACTATCACCTGAATTTGTAGACCAATTCTTTGAGAGCCTGTCTGATACGATGTTCTCACCCGTACAGAAACAATAACTTTTAGAAGCTTTCCGACACACAGCGTTCCCATGAACTCTGAATTCGGCCTTCAGTTTTGATCAACAAAAACTGCCAAGAGCTTTGGAAATCTATTTTCTTTGAATTGGACAATTTTTTTTAATATTGACCCTTTTTTGGCACGAACAATTCTTTGCTTAACGTAAAAACTATTCTTAGAGAACAGAAGCTTCACACTTCTATTTCTAAACACATCTAGAGACATAACAACATTACACCAGCCTCTAGCACACATGTTATTACAATGCATTTTTATGTGATGATTTATCTCGCCTTTCTTCTGTCAGAGATACTTCATGTGTAATTCCTTTTGCATAATCGTTCATTGATTCCATATGCAATAATTTTTTGAATGATTACTATGCTTTAAAAAACGTACAGTACCTAAATTCATGTATTACCAGTACGCCTATTTCGAATGCATTTATGTATTTTGGGGTGGGCAATGTTACACATGCATCTAATTGCTTTAGTTTTAGTAATTTTGATGGACATTAACCCGTGGAGTGGGTGTTGCGTGTTTATCTAGGTTCCTGATCGATACTATGACCTTATGCCCCTATTCGGCTATAAATCCATTTATTCCCTATATTGGCATAACCGTTCAAGTGCGATTTTCTGAAAAGTCATCTCTGGCCTCACACGAACAGAGCCACATTCCAGCATAGTTCTCTCTGCCACTTCCTTTGCGACCAATTAGTGCAATGACAGAGCAGTAGTCACTATCTGATATTCCTAGATAACACTCCGAGTTCTTCAACAAGATAAAAACTCAGCAAACCTGGAAATCCCCGCTTGCTATGTTTTGATTAGTAATGGAACTCTAATGAGCAACTGATAACTATCACTTCCTAGTGACATCTTTAATTGACGTCTTATGTCCAGCAAACTTGCGTCAAACCCGGCACCTGTCAGGTATAAATATTACCAACGTTGCCTTAAGCAAGGCGAGCTACTGTTGCTGATGCCAGCTGCCTGCAAGACTCCGTGTTGGTAAATCTAGCACTCTGTCGCTGCAGCCTGCTGTCCCTGTGGTGGTGAAGCTACTGATACCATTATCGCTGCTAAAGCGCGAACTATGGTGCAGTACGCTTAAGGAGCTGAACAGCCGTCCTCTGCGAAGACATCAAGCAGATTCCAGCTGCCCGCGGACGCTGTCCCCCCTCCTTCCTCGACGCGCTGAAGAGACCCGCTGCCTTTCTCCTGCAGAGAAATCCAGCTCCGGCGTTTCCGGTCTACCCTCGCGGGTGACTGGGATATCGAGAGAGACCCCTGAAGGAGATACCAATCCTCCATCATTCTATTCAGAGGTATGGTGTTGACTAAACCCTTAAACGAGAATTCTTGAAACAAACCTTGGCAAAACCAACTTAACTTAAAGCTACTTACTTACTCCCCTTCCACGTGTTAGGCTTAGGTCAGGCACACTGGGGTAGGCGTAGTTAGAAGCACCAGTTGAGTATGTTAGCCTAATGTATATATGACTGTATATATGTTTTATTACTTTTAAACCATTGTATGGCTAAGAAACCATATCAATGCTTTTACAGTTCTATTTCGCAATACTTATCTTACTGTACGTACTTTTTATAATAACAATTATTGCAATTGTGGCAATACATTTCTCTTGTACGAGAAGAAAGACTGTTCAATAAATGTTAACCCTTTATTGACAAACGCCCGTCTCTCTGTTCTCTACATCTCGTGAAAGTAAACTGCACTAGACTGACTGAGTGAAATACATGTCTATTGTTTCACACGACCCTAGAGATTGACTCTTGATCTGAGGAGCAAAGTTGTCATGTTGCACGGTTGTTGGAAAGCTGAATCCCTTCTTGTCTGCGCCAAGGAAGCTGATCACTTCCTATGCAGAGAAGAAAGTTTCCAGTGACCTCTGAGCTAGTTGGTAACACAACCCAATTAAGTTTAGCATAGTCAGTGGAGGCCTGGAATATCCGCAGTTCCACGTCGATACTCCTGTTTATGTTATTCCAATGCGCAGGGCCTAGTGGGAAACTAGGAACTACACTACACTGTTGAGCAATATGGTGGGTGTCCCCATTGAATGTACAATACGCACATGCTTATTGGGACTGGTCCCTAATATACGAGCTACCAAACGAAAGTTCTGTGTAGTTGCATTGTTAATGGCGAAGCCCAGAATCTCTCTTGGCTGGAATAGTTCAAGGGCTCCAAAAATTAAGCAATGGGTTGAGGATTTGACATACTGTAAAGATACCCTGGTGACGTAAGAGGAAGAACTGCCTGCGAGCTCTAGGCCCAGGGATTATTGGTTTTACTTAATCGATTATTTGAAATCACACAAGATTGACTAAATGCATGTATTGTATGCTTCATGAAATGTATATTTTTACAAACTGTTGTAATGTACTTAGGCTGGAAAAGGGATGTTTTTGTGCAACGGTCAATGTTCTTATTCACTGTTGACTTTATAAGTCTTGGAAAAATGCCAATAAAAAAAAAATTAAAAAAAATAATGAATGCAGACTTTAGAAATACAAGAGTGAGTCATGGTACATATGGGCTGTATGCTATGAACAAAAGAGAGAGCAAGGAAGATAAGAGAGTATCTCCTCTTCCTCCTCAATAGGATTGGATACAACAACATGGACGGACCCATAGGTTTATCCTTACAAACTTCCGATTTAGTATGAAATACTAGAGCGCAGAAGACCATTAAGGTTGTTAAAAGAACCCTCACCCACCAACCTGGTTGGTGGCCTGCTTCATCATATAGTTCCCAGCTGGACTGCAGAATGCAACCCAGCTGTGCTACAACTCCTGATTGCAGCGGAGAGCGATTTCGTGCAGGTTGTAAATGTGAAAAGTGTATTCAGGGCAACAGTGTAATTAGAAATGCCTCTGCGACCTGGAGTGCTGACCTGGGTCTTGACATCTCGGACGCGGACTGGCTCTACTGCTGTAACCAAACCACCAAACTTTCCCCGAATTATCGGCTCCGTTTAATTAATTTCAAGTTTCTGCACAGATTTTACCGCACTCCTGCACATCTTCATCGCCTAGGCCTTGCCCCGGATGACTCCTGTGTTCGGTGCTCCGCTCCGGCAGCTGATTTCGCTCACTTGGCGTGGCTCTGCCCCCGGGTGCAGGCATTCTGGCTCTGTGTTTGTGCTGCGATTTCCGACATGGTCGGAGCTGTCATTTCCCCGGATCCCCTTCTCTGTCTCCTTGGCTTCGTCAAGCACTGTTCTGACGCGAAGTGCCGGCTGATCTCGATGCTTATGATGCTCACCAAGCGTCGTGTGGCCATGTGCTGGGGCCGCCGGCCCGCTCCAGTGGTTTCTGCCTGGTTTGAGGATGCATCCCGTTGCCAACTACTGCTCTCTGAATTCTGGGACCTGATGCCGACCAGGTCGCGCTGTGTTGACATCTGGGGACCATTGGTCGCCTATCTGCAGTCCCGCGCCCCCCCCTGGGGGATCAGGGTCCCCGGCCCTTGGGGCCTTGGACCGCGGTTCTTCTCCGGAGAGCTGTCCCCACCCCGACCCATTACCCACCTATCTGACCTCGGGCACCGCTGCGCACCTCCCCCGCGCCTCTGCCGCTGCTTCTCCCACGCTCCCTGCCGGTCCTGGTACCCGCAGCGGCCGCTGGCGCTGTTGGCTTATGGTCCCCCGGCTCTGCGCCCCCGCACTGTCCCCTGTCCTCCCCTTCTCCCCCCCCCTCGCTTTCTCCTGCCCTCCAGTCTGGTCCTCTCCACGGATCCGTAACCAGAGGTGTATTATCAACTTGCTGTCATGACTCTGATGCAGGCTTCGCCACTCGCCGTCTGATGCTCCGCACCGCGGACAATTTCTTGTGTCTTGATGCTACATTGATCTGAAATCTGTAGTACTGTATTGCACTATGTGTTGATGATCTCTGCTTTGCTTGTACTGCTGTATTGCACTGTTTGTTAATAAAAATAAAAAAGAAATGCCTCTAATATGCTCAAACTAGTAATGATTTATTTATAGGGCCTTAGGACACATTAAAACCAAGGTGAGATATTATGAAGATAAAAAGGATCTCCTATATCTCTGTCTAAAAATAGATCGACCTGTTTCAACCTTTGTGTTTATTCAATGAGGCTTTCTTCAGGATTGTGATAGTGTGAACAGTGCTGTGGCTAAAAAATGTTTTGATGCCACATAAGTGATTAGGTAATATTCAACACACAGGTTCAACCTGAATCGACCATGTGTATCAAAGGTCACCTTCTCATTTAATGATTAGTAATACTACAGTAGTACATGTAGAGATGTGACTCTTAGGTGGTCTGTTTAACAAGTTCCAAGAAATATTGTCATTCAAACCTTTGTTAGGTATATCAAGGCGAAATAAATAAACGTTGGGCCATATGTATCATGCTCCAGTTTTGCGATTCTGAATTAGCGATTCATTGCGAATCGCAAAATCAGAATCGCAAAATGGGATGTATGTAATAAATCGCAAAGAAATTGCGATTCCCAAAAAATTGCTATTTTCATTGCGATATCTGAAATAGCGATTCCTTAACGGAATAAATCGCAAATTAGCGAATTTCACAAATAAATCTGAGAATCGGAAACTCATGTGCAGCTTGATGACATCACAACCAGGAAGTGTGACTACCCATGCTGCACCTGAGTTTCTGAAGCACAGACAGAGAGAAGGAGTGGTGGAGAGGGAACTCTGCAGTGCAGGAAAGAATGCAGGACACAGGAGACATACCCAGCCAGGACACCCCCCAGCAGCAGCAGGGTGACAACCAGAGGAAGAGGGAGCAAACATTTTCAGAAGCTGAGCTGGAAGTGCTCATTCAAGAAATGGTCACAATCCATGAGCTGGGGGGCGTGGCTAGCAAGCCACCATGGCAGACGGAGTCTGTTAGAGCTCCGGTGCCGCCGGGAGAAGAAACATCCTGATAGCCGCGACGAGGGGTCGCTCAGACACACTGGTGACTGCATCCTGCTTCGGAAGTTCCCCGCTCACCTCGCTGCAAGTTTGGGAGCCCTGAAATACGTTGTGAGGGATCCTGCGGCCTGGCGCCGCGCTACAAGCCGGGACCTCGAGTGCGGAGTGAGCCCGGGGCGCCGGACGGGACGGACTGCGGTGGGGTAGGGCGGACTGCGCTGGGGGTCGACTCCTGCTGCGGACACCCCGCCCGCCTCGATGTAGGTGGCAGAAGCTGAGGTACGGAGAATCTGGGGACCTGAGGAGGAAAGAAGGAGCCCGAGGCCTGGCCCCTAGATACAGACCGGGGCCTCGAGTACGGGCTGACCCGAAACGCTGAGGGCGGTCTGGCGCTGTGGGGAGAGCTCGCCTACGGCATTCTGGACGCCCCGCCGCTTAAAAGCGGGATGAGCAGCACCACGACCCAGAAGGCCCAACGCTCCTGACCCCGGTCCCTGAACACCTGGGTGAGGCCGCCGGAGGTGCGGGGCTGAAGCCCAGAGGTGAGCGCTACTGGGAGAGACACGGAGGTGCCGTAGAGTCCACTGCTAGGCGCCGCCGGCCCTATCGCCCCTCCTCCTTCTGTTCCGTCCCCCCCCCTCCTCCCCATTGACATTGCCGAGACTGGGGAGCCGGGAAGACAACGTGGACCCAGATTGAGGCTGAGAGCGAGGTGAGGACAGTTACAATGCCCTGCACTGTCGGAGGGAGACCGTTGCGAGTGCGCTGATATCCTAGGAGCGATCAAGTCAAAGACATAGGGAATACTGAGGCTCGGCAGGGCGGAAACCCGGGAAGCAAGCTCACGGCAGGTGGTGGGAGAGCACTCTGCGACGTGCTCCGACAACACACGGACCATCAGATGCTGATCATGGTGCGAAAGGGCCTGAAGGCTACGGACGGCAGGGATGGGGCGTCTACGGGAGCCAGTCTGGACGCAGACCCAAAGGGCTCCACTCCACTGACACTAACCTCCACCCTCTCAGATACCCAGAGGGACGACAAACTGGATCTAATACTCAAAGAAATCAGGGACTCCAGAGTTGCGATGGAGACACAAATGGGCACCCTCACCACTAATCTCTCCTTGCTCAAGGATGATCACGGGAAGCTGGCGGATAAAGTCAAAGACCAGGGACTGACATTGGCGGACCTTGCCCCGGCGGTGGCGGAGAACACGGACTCTATTCAGCAAATCCAGCACCAGGTGAAATCCCTGATGGAACGCGTGGAGGATGCCGAAGGGCGCAATCGACGCAACAACATCCGCGTCATTGGCCTTCCGGAACGCAGCGAGGGACCCCACGCGACGGAGTTTATGGAGAAGTGGTTCCGTGAGAATGTCACCGACGAGGGGCTATCGCCGTTCTTCTGTGTAGAAAGAGCTCACAGAATCGCTACTGGCCGACCGAGACCGGGACAGACAGCGCGACCACTGATTGTTAAGATTCTGAACTACCGCGACAGGGACATGCTTCTCAATCAGGCCCGAATAAAATCCGTCATAGAGTATGAGAACAAAGTATCTCACTGTATCCGGACTGTCCAAACCAGGTGCAGAAACAGCGATCCTCTTACTACGAGGTAAAGAAGAGGCTCCAGAAGGCCAAGCTCCGCTACGCCCTGCTCTTTCCTGCGCGCCTAAAGGTGATACATGACAACAAAACTCACTTTTTTGAAAGCCCCACGGATGTGGAAGAGTGGATGGATGTGATGGATATTGAAGAACATCTGGACTCGGCGCAAGGATCACCGGACAATGGATCTAAAGAAGGCTCGGCCCACGGAAGGGCCGGCTCCGACACTAATAGTGAGGACCCGGGACGGCGCATACCTACTGCCCGCCAACAGAAGCAAGGACAAGAAGAGGCTGTAGCAGCGGTGGGCTCTTTCAGAGAGGGACGAGAGACAGTCAACACGGACACTGAGGATAGCACTGTACATTAGACTCAGACAATAGTATGGTGCTGTTCCCGACTGTGACGCCCAGGTCGGCAGAGGATCTACTAGACAATGCCCAAGAATAACTCCTCCAATGGACCGGACCTGGAGCCCCAGGTCACACTGGTATCCTTTTATGTGTAAACTGTTGGTACTGCAAAGTCGTGAGACATGGGGGGAACTTACAAGCGAGACACATATATGTGCTTTCTTATTATCGATGTATAACTCAAGATGCCATGTTGGGGAGGACAGGGGCTTCTCTTATGTATTGTTCCTGGGATGGGAACTGTATACTTCCTGAACTCCCCCCTCCCGTGAAAAGCGGCTGCCAGCAATGGTTGGCTCTAATGGTAACTCTCCCGGCGGCGCCGGTGAGCCGACGACGGAAATAAGTATGGCTCTTTGGACACGGCCCATGCTAAGCCAACTCCCCACAAGCGTACGCACCGTAATTTGTTTTGCTATGTTTCAATGTTTACTGTTTGGCACAGCAAAGTTCAGAGGCTGCGCCTCCAGAGTTGGGGTTTGGGATAGGGAGGGAACCGTCTCCTGGTTGACACTGAGGACATACACACTGCAACACAGAAAGACACTCGTTATGACACCTACATTTGGTTATGGCTGACAAGAGAGGGAAATACAGACTGGTTACCTGGAATGTGCGAGGGCTAGGCGCAGTCCAGAAAAGACATTGAGTGCACGCCTTCTTGATTCGCCAACAAGCGCACATAGTATTCCTGCAGGAATCACACCTAACACAATCAGATACACTCCTACTAAGGAAGAAATGGAGGGGGACTATATTTTCTACAACATACTCTGCCTTCTCTAGGGGGGCCACAATATGGGTACGACACGGCACCCCGTTCGTGGAACTAGAACGACGAACAGATGAACAAGGACGCTATATACTAGTGAAGGGTACTCTAGATGGGGCAATGGTAGTCTTGGGTAGCATTTATGCCCCGAACTTTGATCAAGACAGATTTCTCACTGCTGTGGGCAGGGCACTGGCAGATTGGGTGGACATTCCCAGGTTACTGGGAGGGGATTGGAACATGATATTAGATGTGGACCTGGACAGATCGCACCCCCCTCTCCATGCGACAGGGATACACAGGTTGGCTGAGTCATTTGGGTCGTGGCTTCAGGGATGGGGAATGACCGATGTCTGGCGTCCATTATATCCAACACACAAGGAATATTCATATTACTCTCCAGTGCACAACCTACATACCCGATTGGATAGATTTGTTTGCTCTAACTCACTAACAACCAAATGTATCTCCTCAGACTATCTCGCTAAAACATTCTCGGACCATAGGCCGCTGACACTTGACATACATTGGGGAAAGATACCCTCACCAGTGCCTACCTGGAGACTCCACCCCCTCCTACTTGAGGATGGCCCGTTCCGCACACATCTCTCTGACACATTGACTGATTACTTTAATGAGAACTGGGACTCTACGTCCTCAAACTTGATAGTGTGGGATGCAATGAAGACTGTGGTGCGAGGGGCTGCTATCGGCCGATTAGTAGGAGCCAGACAGGAACTCCATGGTAAACTTTGTGATGTGGAGAATAGATTGAAAGTACTTGAGACCGCGGTAGGACTGGACCCTGAACGTAAAGATGATCTACAACTATGTAACATTGAACACGCGGAACTTCTGGAAACCTTAAGGGTGATAGACTATGGGAGCTATCTGAGACGCCAACAGGCGGAAGCGGATAGATCCGGCGCCTTGCTAGCTCGTCTGATCAGAGACGCCCCTGAGAGCCCTATGATAACGAACATCCGAGACGCAACAGGCGAATTGGTGCATACACAACTAGAAATTAACAATGTGTTTAAAACCCACTTAGAAAAACTCTATGCTCCCCCCTCTGCAGGTGACAGGGAGGACATGATGGACTTCCTGGGAGAACTAACAATCCCGGCCCTGACCCAAGAAGTCAAGGCGACACTAGCCGGACCCATAACACAGCAAGAAATCAAAGTGGCTATCCACACACTTAACCGGGGTAAGACCCCGGGTATGGATGGACTGCCTGGGGAGTTTTATCAAACATACTCGGACATTTTGGCGCCCGTGCTGGAGAAAATATATAAACTTGCTTATGAGGCTGGTCACCTACCCACTACGACTATGCAGGCTTTGGTGATATCTATTCCGAAACCCGGCAGAGACACTCTGGAAGTGAGCAATTATAGGCCCCTCTCTATGCTCTCCACGGAGTATAAAATCCTCAGTAAGGCTATCGCCCTACGAATACAAAACCATCTCCCTGGCCTGATTCACACTGACCAGTGTGGCTTCCTCCCGGAGAGGAGCACCTCCCAAAATTCGAGACGACTCCATGCCCTAATGACGACCACCACCCAGGATCTGCCACAAGCGGGCTGCATAGCCCTGTACCTCCGTCAGGCATTTTATTCCCTGACATGGGATTTTATGTTCAAAGTCCTAAGCCGCTTTGGCTTCCCAGATGCACTCATAAAGTGGATTCGCCTGCTATACGCGAACCTGACAGCCCGGGCACGCACTGGACGATATACCTCGGGCAGTTATGGCATATACAGGGGCACCCGACAGGGCTGCCCGCTGTCACCGCTGCTGTTCGTGCTTACACTAGAACCCTTGGCAAATGCGCTCCGAACTAGAGCTGCGGAGATGGGCATACCAGTTGCAGACACTAATAACTTGGTCTCTATATATGCCGACGACATCTTGATGTTCCTCCGGAACCTAGGAGGGGACCACTCGCACCTGGCGACTATCTTCGAACGATTTGAGGTTATATCGGGCTTGGCCATAAACCCGGGGAAATCTGTGGGCTTCTATTTCCGGGACGGGCAGCAGCCTTCTCATATACAATTTGGTGCCTATGAGATCCAGGTGGCACCGACCACGTTTAAGTACCTTGGGATAAACGTATACCGGAACTCGGAAGACCAGATTGAGGGTAACGTTCGAAGAACAATCAATGGCCTCCGCAGTAGTGTAAATTTCTGGACATCCCTACCCCTATCTCTAATGGGACGGGTGGCGGTCTCGAAGATGGTCCTGCTCCCCGGATACTGTACTATTTTGTAAACCTGCCGGTGCTGCTTCCACAGCAAATTTTTACCTCGCTGAATACAATATTGATCAACCTCGTCTGGGGGTCGGGGAGAAGGAGAGTAAGCCTTAAGAAATTACAACTGAGCACTAGACAGGGAGGCATGGGTGTGCCGGACCTACGGAGCTATTACAATGCAAGCCAACTCCAGTGGCTGACACGGTGGGCGGCAGGTAGAGATCTGCATGAGATCGCTTTCACAGCAGACAAATTGGCGCGTGGGGACCTTCACTCCCTCCTCCTACCCACTGCCAGAATCCCCAGGGAGTGCCACCCCCTCCTGCACGTGGCTCTGCACTGCTGGAGAAAAGCACTTAGGTACACGGCAGGGACCACCCTTTATGCGGACAACATTCCTCTCCTGGGACTCTCAACACCACAAGGGAACCTGACACAACACAGACTGCGTCCCTGGACAGAAGCCGGAGTAGACAGAGTGGGGGACCTGTTCGGAGACAATACTTTACTGGACCATGCCTCATTTGCACAATCCACAGGAGCCCCACAGTGACTGTACCTTTTACATGCCTCGATATCACACTACATACGACGCGTGTGGGCCCCGCAACGCACCAAACCTCTATGTGGGTATTAGGGAACATGTAGCGTCGCCCCTTACCACACTCAAAGAGATCTGGACTATGGACAAGGGGAGTCCATAACGGATGGAGAGTGGAAGGTCATCCTAGGCCATCACAGGAGAGTGTCTAGAAATGTCAAGTTCCAGTTCATACAGGCCATGATATTCCATAGAGCATATCTTACACCCCAGAGGCTCCATGGGATGTTCCCTGCCACTCCCCACTGCTGCCCGAGATGTCAAGAAGATGAGGCACTCTTTGCTGAACACAGACATGAAGATTTACTCTGGTATCTTAGCAACTAGATTATCGAAGGTTATTAAGTCTATAATCCATCCTGATCAGAGAGGCTTTATCCCAGGGAGACAGTTAAATGAACTAACATTTCAAGCAATAGGAGCTATAGACTACGCTATCGTAAAAAATCTCCCACTGGCCCTGGTCGCCATAGATGCAGCTAAGGCCTTTGATCAGGTTAATTGGAAGTATCTATGGGCCTCTATGGCGGCATTTGGGTTCCCTCAAATCTTCATAAAGGCGGTTAGATCCTTATATTACAACCCAAAGGCAAAGGTTTTAATTAATGGAATTCTATCTGAATGGTTCGATATATCCCGAGGTACTAGACAGGGCTGTCCCTTATCCCCTCTTTTGTTCGATGTCTATATGGAGCCTTTTGTTTGTGAGATTAGAGAGGACAATATTATCCAACCTTTTTTGCTCGGAAATCTGCCCCTGAAGGTGGCGTTGTACGCAGATGATCTTCTTTTATATACTTCCGACCATTCAGTAGCAATACCGAGGTTATTTTATTTATCGGAAGAATTTGGGAAACTGTCAGGTTACCAGATAAATAAGGAGAAAACTGAGATCATGGGATGGAATAACAATACACCTATATCTGGCGCTAATCAGAAAATGAGGTACCTGGGAATCTACTTAACCCAATCATTAAAAGATATTACATCACTCAGTTGGAATATGGTGGTTAAAGATATTAATAAAACATTAATAAGATGGGGAAACCTGCCCCTGAATATATACGGTCGAGTCAACCTCATTAAAATGACTATTCTTCCAAAATTGACTTTCCTATTCAACTGTATCCCCTTATCATTCTCACTGAAAGACATTAATACCTTACAGGGTAAAATTGGATCATTTATATGGGCATGTAAATCTACAAGAATTGCATGGAAGAAACTGAGGAGGGGTTTAAGTATAGGAGGGCTAGCCCTCCCAGATCTTCTGTCATATTGTCATGCATTTCATTTCAGAAATTTTAGGCTTCTTGCAAATAAGTTAGATGCATCATCACAGGGCCGCTTGTTTCAAGCCTTATTAATTGATTTACCCTATGACCATGATCATTTTTTGTTTAAATTCGGAGACCAGAAATTTTTTAAAAAAATCCGCCTTAAAATCCTATTGACCGCACTAAAAAACTGGGGGTTCATCAGGAAGATATTTGATATCCCATATTACCATACATATACCCCAATATGGGACTCTCCTGGTACACCTTTATGCCTCCAAGATCATCTGTCACAACCTTTGAGAAATGCTGGGTTAAAAACATGGGGTGATCTCTGGGTGGATTCGGGCCTGGTGAACTGGAATTCTTTAGCACAACTTACTGATGGGCAGTTGACTAGGTTCAAATACTATCAACTATCTTCCTGGTGGTCCAGTCAAAATATGCAAAAAGAGAAAGACACAGATATTCTTGACTCTATAGGAAGGAGGGGGAAATGGGTAAAAGAACTCTCATTTTGGTACAAACTGCTGATCAAAGAAGAGGAGAGTAAAACCAATTCAGAGGTTATAAATTTATGGGGACATTGTATACCTGACACCCCCGATGAAGTTAATAAACTATGGTTAGATTCCTTTTTTTTGTCATCAAGGCTAATTAAGCCAGCAAATTTAAGACGTAACCATCTATTTACGGCTTATAGAGTATATTGGACTCCGGCCAAACTGCACAAGATCACACGAAACAACTACTATTGTCCCCGATGTAAGCATAATGCAGCTGACGATATTCATATCTTTCTAGATTGTCCAGTCATTCAAGACTTCTGGAAAGCGGTAATGGATTTTTTGTGTGATGTACTCTCAACGACTATTATTTGTTCTCGTAGACTTGTTTTTTTCGGTTTATCGAAAGATTATGATATCAATAGTCTGGACTCACAGTTTATTTTTTATATAATAATTATTGCTAGGAGACAAATTTGTATGGAGTGGAAGTCAGTGTCTCCTCCTAGTTTTGCAGAATGCCTGAAGTATATTATGGAAGTCTGTAAAATGGATTTGGCTGGTCGAAAAGATAACACTGAGAACGTTTGGTCTAAACTGGTGGTCTGGATAAATAGGTGAACGGTCCTGTGATTATGCCAGAGGTTGAGTCGGTCCTGTCCTCCACCAGGCCTAGGGTGCCTAATATAGGCCTGGAGGAGTAGGATAAGGAAAGCAGCCTACCTCTGGGACTTCCCTGTATGCTATGATACTGTCTCCATGGCGGACTCGAAAAATAACAGTATAAGAGGCAACGGTGAGACCCATCTAGAGCAAATATATTCTGGTGGCAAATATGAGGACAAAAAAAAAAAAAAAAAAGAAGATGAGGCACACATCCTACATATGCTGTGGGCATGCCCGAGAATACGAAATTACTGGGTGACGGTCAGAAACACATTACACACTGTTACAACACTGCAGATCCCTGAAGGGGGGCTACCCTGTCTGATAGGGCACAGGAAGAGATCCAAAACATGTAAAGCGCAGCTGAAATTTATAGATTTGGCGCTCTTATTGGTACTCAGAGTGCTTACTATGAGATGGAAGTCTCCCAGATCCCCAATGCAGGAATATGGCGGTCTGACTTATTGAAATGGGGCAAGGAAGAATCTGCGGTGCTGCGTGGGGAGGAGGAAAGGGGTCTCCGAAAGTACCCTATAGCGCAGGAATGGGACCAAATGCTGACAGAAGTAGAAGAGGTAGATCTAGAAGGGCCGCAAAACACAACGACATGATTGCACACATGCACCAGCGGACTGCCAGAATGTTCGGGTGCGGTCATCAGAGGTGTTGCATAGCCGAGCCTAAGACATATAGCACTCTCTAGGAAGGCAGAAACCTACAGGACCGAAATGTAGAGTGTATGTAAGAGACTGACCAAGAGACGGAGGGTGGGTGGACAGGGAGGGAGGGGTAGTTGGGGAATAGCAGTGATTTTATAAGTCACGTATATGACAAACGAACAATGTAATTAAGAGATATCCGGAGAATTGTAAGACGCAATGGATATTTAATTTTGAAAGACATGCTACCAAAAGTTAACGTTACAGAAAAAGGAAAAGACTGATATAATGATAAATGATTGAAAGTAATGTGAAACAACTGATACAGTCACGAATAAAGAGTTTAAAAAAAAAAATCCATGAGCTGATTTTGGGAAAAAATCACCCTGAGACACGGAAGAGGCGCATATGGGCAGACATCCAATAAAAGGTGAATGCTGTTGGGATAACACACAGGAGTGTGGAAGCGCTGGTACGACATGCACCAGCGCTCCAAGGAGAAGGTGGCTGCCAGGTTAGAGCAAGCCAGGAAGACTGGTGGGGGGACCTCCACTGCCACTGACTCAACACCTTTGGAGGAACTGGTGGAGGGAACCCTACTTCCTGAAAGCGTAATGGGCATGGCCGACCTGGACAGCTCCGAACACCCGGGACCAGGACAAGACGAGAGGCATGCCATCACACCCCTGACCTCACCAAACTACCCCCACACACCCAGCAGCGACCCAGGGGCAGAACAAAAATGGAAGTCCAGTGCAGGTACACAAGCACACACAGCAATGCATTATGGGAGACGTAGTCACATGCACTTTACAGTGGTGCATTTACACCCAGCCAATCCCTGAATGCATGTGCACATCAGGAAAGAAAAAAACAAGATACATGTAATCCCAACAAGTGATATTTAATAATTGTCAGTGCTTTTACGTTCACAGCATCTACTGCAACACAGGCAACAGGCAGTGGGAGACAGGGCAATTCCCCTACCAGACAAGCGGCTGCGCAGGAGGATGAAACTAAGGACAAGGCTAGCCCAGTGAACCCCCCAAGCGCCGCAGGAGGAATGTTGTGCTACCACTACCCCCTTTGGAGAATGAGGGCCAGGACACTGATGGCGATGGCCAAACTGATACCACACAGCCAGAACCATAACACTGCCCACGTGCAGATCCAATACCAGTAGCCCCAACCAGGCGCAGGTCCCATGTTTCCAGCAGTGCTGCAGATCCAGGGGATGGGTCTGTGTTTGGCGGACTGGAGCTGCACATGTTGCAAGTGCAGCACCTGCAAGCAAAAAATATAAAGTCACTCCAAAGGGAAATCAAGGGAGGCTTCAGGGGCATGACAGGTGCCATGGAGGCACTCTGTGCCGAACTCAGGGCCGGCCGTGCAGCTAGGCGCAGGGAGATGCAGAGCCTGGACTTGTACACACGGGCGGTGAACCGCCTGTCCTCTGCCACCAATGTTTTATCTAGGTGCAGCATCTGCATGCAGCGCGAGGTGGCGCACAACATCCAGGACGTGGCAAAAGCCCTGCTCCAAATTACTACAGCTGTGGATGAGCTGCGGGCAGTTTGCACTACTGGGCCAGGAGTCCTGACTCCCACTGATGAGTACGCCCTATCAGGAAGGAGCAGCAACACCCCAACACCCACCATTGATAGGCGCCATAGTGGCCGTAACAGTAGGCCTAGTGGCCCAAGTGAGGGGGGCACTGTGCATCCCAAACAGGGGCTTCCTCCCTACAGCGCCACTTGTGAGGATATGTACATGGGACCACAGGATGGGTGCAGCTACCCACTGCACATGGACACTTGCCCCTGATGGGAGACTTGCACTATGCAGGAACATGTGCTGGACATTTTGTTGGACATTGTGTGTCACTCAACCTGTGTGAAGTTAATAAACCTGATGTTAAAGGAAGAAAAAACACAGTCTGACAATTGATATCTAGCATTGTGTCATTTTCTCTTACCTAGAAATAGTTGTGTGTGATCTCATCTCGCCTCTGGCGCCCAGCAGCTGCACCAACTACACCGGCTGGCATGCGTCCTGGAGCTGGCCCCTCCACATCTGATGAGTCAGATTCACTGACCTCCACCAGTGTGCCTTTCCAGGTGGCGATGTTATGCAGCATGGCACATGCTACCACTATCTTGCAACAGGTCTGTGGGCTGTATTGTAGTGCCCCTCCACTCTTGTGTAGGCATCTGAATGTGCTCTTGAGTATCCCAAATGTCCTCTCAATGGTGCCTCTTGTTGCTATGTGGGCGCTATTGTATCGCCGCTCCACTGCATTGGCTGGATTCAGGTAGGGCGTCAGTATGAAATCACGGACTGCATACGCACTGTCACCTGTGGGGTGAGAGGAATATGGTTAAACACTGTCCTGCACATGCTATCCTTAACAAGTGTGGCCTCTGATCAAATGCATATACCTAGTAGATAGCCCTCGCCAAACTCCCCACGTGTGAGTCTACGGGGTATCCCACTGTGGTGGAAGATGAAAGAGTTGTGCGTGCTGCCAGAGTATTTGGCAACAATGTCCGTGATGATGTGTTTGGCATCACACACCACCTCTATGTTCAGGGAATGGTAGGATGTGTGATTACTGAACACAAACTCATTCTGGGAGGAGAGGGATAATGCAACGTGTTTCCCATCTATGCATCCGATGACGTGGGGAAATTGGGCTATTTGATAGAAGTCCCGTTTGGTCTGGTCTAGTGCCTGTGGGGTGCTTGGGAAGTGAATGTGGTGATGCAGCCTCTGTACCATGGCATCAAGGAACTCGTAGAAAAAACGCGAAAGTGCACTCTGTGACACCCCTTTTACAGAGGCAATCACCCCCTGGAAACTACCAGATGCCAAGAGGTGGAGTGAGCACAGGACCTGGCTATGGGTGGGGATGGAGTGTGTCCTGCGTGTGGGATGTTCAAGGAAGGGTTTGAGTTCATCAATTAAATCAAGGATGCTCTCTTCATCCAGCCTGTAGTGTGTATGGATGTCCTCCTCAGTGCGATGGAAGATGGTTATGCGCGCACTGAATACCCTCTTCTGGCTTTTCTTCCTCTGTGCTGCAGCTCTTAGTCGCAGCCTCCTGGCTATCACGTAAAGCCCAGCTATTGTGGAAAAAACTCTGTTGCATTGTGGGACTCCTTATATAGTTTGCACCTGGTTACCACCTGCTCCTACTTGGTGTTAATTGCGATTCTCTAAAATGCGGATTTCGTGTAATTGCTAATTGCGATTTTTTCATACATTCCATAGCGATTCCTTGTTTTGCGATTACCCCATTTGCGAATGTTGTAAACTGAGGTAATCATAAAATAAGGAATCACTAGGAAAATCGCAGAATTCAGGGTCTCGCAATGTCAGGAATCGATATTTTAGCGATTTCTCATTTTGTGATGCGATTGTGCTTCATACATTGGGAATAGCAAATTTTTTGTCCAAATGCTGATTTTTGCGATTCGCAGCGTTTGCGACTAAAAATTAGCTTGATACATATGCCCTGTTGTTCTTTGTCAAGTAGATAGTGCTGAAGGTTGCTAAATCCTGTGTCTAGCTGTTCAATTACCACTCATCTCATATCATTGGTGGTGTGGCCCATTTCCAGGAAATGATTTGTCATTTTGTGGTATTTTTCTGCCACAAATATTGCTCCTGTGTTCACATATTTGTACCTTTATTTTGCGGCTTGTTATCCCTACATATCTGAGACCGCAGGAGCAGGTGATAAGGTAAATAACATTACTTGAGTTGCAATTTGTATGTCTCCTGATTTACTATTTCCTTCCTGGTTCCAAATCCAGAGTTTTGGATGGTTTAGTGAGATGGAACACACTGCAGTTGTCTCAGGGGAAGTGGCCAGTCACATTTGAAAGGCCCCAAGCATTCAGCACTGTGTTTGTAGGGCGTGTTTTAACAGGTGGGCGTGTGGCCACCAAGCTGTCTTTAAGAACTGTCCAACGTTTATAAGAAAACAGTGGTTTTTCCCAGTTTAATTTGCGACATGTAAGTATTCTCCAGTTTTTTAGGTCTCGGCTAAGCTGCGCGGAAGCGCGTCTCCGCCGAGATCTTTTGTCAGCGAGTGTGCTTCCCAGGAGATACTCCTGGCCGCGCGCAGGCGATTCTTAACTGGCACGCGCATAAGTACGAGTGCTGCGCGAGGCTCCCACACAACACACGCATGCGCATACATAGAAACACACACAGAAGCGCTCACGCACGCACATACATACAGAACCCCCCCCACTCATACACACACGCGCGCACACACACACACACACACACAGACACACACACAAGTGCACCGGCCCCCCCCTCTCCCCCCTCCCCTTTAACTTACTGTGGCAATCTGGGGGACTCCGCTCTCCGCACCGGCAAGGAGAGTTGACGCTGCGGCTCTTGGTAGCTCCTTTCCCGGGACTCCCTCTTGGTCAAGGGAGCCCCGCAACACGTGTGCAACGTCCTGTTGTCGGCCCGGGGCTCTCCACGCTCGCAGGAGCCCCGGGCCGCTCCACGCATTTCCGACGCCTGCCTCCTCTTCCGGTCCGGACGGGCCCCGCCCCCGTCACAGGCGACCTTGCCTGACTTCCGGTGCGGCCGCAGCGGAATTCCGGGGGCAGTAAGAGTTATTTTATATTTGGCTGCTAAATGAAACTATGGCCTGCCTGTTTTGTTACCTATGTTATTTACTCTGTTAAGATAAAAGAGCAGTTATAAATGATGTCCTTTTCGAGGCACATTTGTCTGGTTATTCACATTAGTGGGCTCCATGCCTCTTTCAATATGTACCATTAACGCTAGTGCAGGATACACTTCTGCACTGCCGTCCCAGTCACTGACAGCAGATCCAGGGCTGACAATTCACGAAAGAGACACTCTTAATTATTGTAAGTGGTGTTTTCTGTGCCTTTGTGTTTGTCTCTGTAGATCATTGCAAATCTGATCGATTTTAACGATATTATCTTGGAAATCTGTGTCAGATGTCAGTACCCCAGCCCAGAATTCCCAATATTGTACTGTAATACGTTGCATTACAGCATAATGCAACATATACACTACTGTAAAAAAAAGCCCTGAAGTCTATCACCAGTGAAGTATGCTCGAGTCCACAAAAAGACGCACTGTGATGTAACATGCTCACCTGTGCATGCAAAGAAAAACCTCTTTCAGTGTTCCGTATGCTGTAGTATATTGTGTTTTGTTGCTAAAGAAACCCAAGCTCACACCCAATGTTTACAATTCCAAAACAAGATCACAAGAACAGTTATGGTATTGATTGGCGAACTCCGTATATTTCCCTACTAAAGGTGCTTCACTCCCAGGGCTCCCTGTTCACGAGAATGCCGTAAAAATGTTTAAAAAAACTAAAATAAAGGGGAAGCCCTCTTGGGGTCATATTTGAGTGCAGAGTAGTGAGTGCAGAGTAGTGAGTAGTGAGTGCAGAGTAGTGAGTGCAGAGTGCAGAGTAGTGAGTGCAGAGTAGTGAGTGCAGAGTAGTGAGTGCAGAGTAGTGAGTGCAGAGTAGTGAGTAGTGAGTGCAGAGTAGTGAGTAGTGAGTGCAGAGTAGTGAGTGCAGAGTGAGTGTGCAGAATGCAGAATAGTGAGTGCAGAGTAGTGAGTGCAGAGTAGTGAGTGCAGAGTAGTGAGTGCGGAGTAGTGAGTGTGAGTAGTGAGTGCAGAGTAGTGAGTGCAGAGTGCAGAGTAGTGAGTGCAGAGTGCAGAGTAGTGAGTGCAGAGTAGTGAGTGCAGAGTAGTGAGTAGTGAGTGCAGAGTAGTGAGTGCAGAGTAGTGAGTGCAGAGTAGTGAGTAGTGAGTGCAGAGTAGTGAGTAGTGAGTGCTGAGTAGTGAGTGCAGAGTAGTGAGTGCAGAGTAGTGACTGTGAGTAGTGAGTGCAGAGTAGTGAGTGCAGAGTGCAGAGTAGTGAGTGCAGAGTGCAGAGTAGTGAGTGCAGAGTAGTGAGTGCAGAGTGCAGAGTAGTGAGTGCAGAGTAGTGAGTGCAGAGTAGTGAGTAGTGAGTGCAGAGTAGTGAGTAGTGAGTGCAGAGTAGTAAGTAGTGAGTGCAGAGTAGTGAGTGCAGAGTAGTGACTGTGAGTAGTGAGTGCAGAGTAGTGACTGTGAGTAGTGAGTGCAGAGTAGTGAGTGCAGAGTGCAGAGTAGAGAGTGCAGAGTAGTGAGTGCAGAGTGCAGAGTAGTGAGTGCAGAGTAGTGAGTGCAGAGTAGTGAGTGCAGAGTAGTGAGTAGTGAGTGCAGAGTAGTGAGTAGTGAGTGCAGAGTAGTGAGTGCAGAGTGAGTGTGCAGAATGCAGAATAGTGAGTGCAGAGTAATGAGTGCAGAGTAGTGAGTGCAGAGTAGTGAGTGCAGAGTAGTGAGTGTGAGTAGTGAGTGCAGAGTAGTGAGTGCAGAGTGCAGAGTAGTGAGTGCAGAGTGCAGAGTAGTGAGTGCAGAGTAGTGAGTGCAGAGTAGTGAGTGCAGAGTAGTGAGTAGTGAGTGCAGAGTAGTGAGTGCAGAGTAGTGAGTAGTGAGTGCAGAGTAGTGAGTGCAGAGTAGTGAGTGTAGAGTAGTGAGTGCAGAGTAGTGAGTAGTGAGTGCAGAGTAGTGAGTAGTGAGTGCAGAGTAGTGAGTAGTGAGTGCAGAGTAGTGAGTGCAGAGTAGTGACTGTGAGTAGTGAGTGCAGAGTAGTGACTGTGAGTAGTGAGTGCAGAGTAGTGACTGTGAGTAGTGAGTGCAGAGTAGTGAGTGCAGAGTGCAGAGTAGTGAGTGCAGAGTGCAGAGTAGTGAGTGCAGAGTGCAGAGTAGTGAGTGCAGAGTAGTGAGTGCAGAGTAGTGAGTGCAGAGTAGTGAGTGCAGAGTAGTGAGTGTGAGTAGTGAGTGCAGAGTAGTGAGTGCAGAGTGCAGAGTAGTGAGTGCAGAGTGCAGAGTAGTGAGTGCAGAGTAGTGAGTGCAGAGTAGTGAGTGCAGAGTAGTGAGTAGTGAGTGCAGAGTAGTGAGTGCAGAGTAGTGAGTAGTGAGTGCAGAGTAGTGAGTGCAGAGTAGTGAGTGCAGAGTAGTGAGTGCAGAGTAGTGAGTAGTGAGTGCAGAGTAGTGAGTAGTGAGTGCAGAATAGTGAGTAGTGAGTAGTGAGTGCAGAGTAGTGAGTAGTGAGTGCAGAGTAGTGAGTGCAGAGTAGTGAGTGCAGAGTAGTGAGTGCAGAGTAGTGAGTGCAGAGTGCAGAGTAGTGAGTGCAGAGTAGTGAGTGCAGAGTGCAGAGTAGTGAGTAGTGAGTGCAGAGTAGTGAGTAGTGAGTGCAGAGTAGTGAGTAGTGAGTAGTGAGTGCAGAGTATTGAGTAGTGAGTGCAGAGTAGTGAGTGCAGAGTAGTGAGTGCAGAGTAGTGAGTGCAGAGTAGTGAGTGCAGAGTGCAGAGTAGTGAGTGCAGAGTGCAGAGTAGTGAGTGCAGAGTGGTGAGTGCAGAGTGGTGAGTGCAGAGTGCAGAGTAGTGAGTGCAGAGTGAGTGTGCAGAATGCAGAATAGTGAGTGCAGAGTAGTGAGTGCAGAGGAGTGAGTGTGCAGAATGCGGAACAGTGAGTGCAGAGTAGTGAGTGCAGAGTAGTAAGTGCGGAGTAGTGAGTGCAAAGTAGTGAGTGCAGAGTAGTGAGTGCAGAGTAGTGAGTGCAGAGTGAGTGTGCAGAGCAGTGAGTGCAGGTGCAGAGTGGTGTGTGCTGTTGAGTGCAGAGTGCTGTGTATTGGCAATGTAAATGACAATGCCATTTATTTATGATTTAAAGAAAAAAAAAGAAATGTCACGAGCAATGCCAATAGTTCTACCTTTAATGATGCCGAGACCATTGCATTGCAAATGCTTGTTTTAATACTGCGCACCACTTTATCAGAGATGGTGTTATAAGTGGTCATGCACGTGAATGGTATATTGGTGGACGTTCGCTGTGTTAGTTCAAGGAGACCGTCACAGGTTTGATTTCTTGCGCATTTCTGGGCTTGCAGTTTGGTAGTCAATGCACCCGTCTGCTCTTTGTATCAGTAGTTTTGCTGCAGTTTCAGTGTAGTCTCAGATATTGGCCATATGGCAGATTTTCCCGTAGAGTTCTTTGATGAAAACTCTCAAAACGTAGGAGAGAATTTCTTGCTGTTGGTTTGACGTGAGTTTTGGTGGTAAGATGTCCATCCTCTGCTATGATGTCCAAATCAAGAAAGGTAATGGTGTTTTACTGATAGTGTGGGTACATTTGAGATTGGGGTCTCTATCTTTGATTCATCTCAAAAAGGCATGTAGGGCCTCTGCAGTGCCTCTTCATATTAGAAAAACATCATCAATATACCTTTTGTAAAATTTGATATTTGTTACAAAAGGTTTATTGGGACTTAAAAGGTGAATTCATTCATAATTGTAAACGTACAGGCCTGCCACACTAGAGGCAAAAGTGCTGCCCATAGATGTCCAATACGTCTGCAAAAACAAGTCAACGTTGAACTCGAAGTAATTTTCCTTCAAGGCCAATTCTGCACATTGAAGTACAAAGGATTTCGGTGTTTTGTACTCCCAGGGTATTTTGTCCAATGATGATTTTGGGACTCTTAGGGAGGCTGGTATAGAGGCTCTCAATGTCCAGACTAACCAAAAAAGCAGCGTTTTGGTTGAAATCTAGATTCTGTAAGAGTCTCAGTAGATCTTAGGTATCTTTAAGGTACTTAGGTGTAGTTTGCACAATAGGTTGTAAATAGAAATCACAGAAGCATGAAAGTGGTTCCAAAAGTGACCCTATACCCGAAACTATAGGGCGGCCCAGTGGGGGGTTCCTGTCCTTATGAATTTTGGGGATAATATAGAAATATTGGATCTTGGCCCCATTTGAAGTCAGGAAGGAAGCTTTGTGTCTACTGATGTTGCCTCTAGATTCAGTGTTTTCTACTAGGGACTGAATTTTGTTTTTCAACTCCTCACTAGGATCGGAATCCAATTTCCGGTAGTTCTTTGTGTCATCATGAAGTTTTCTGCACTCTGTTTGATAGTCCTCCTTATTTTGTAAAACAATACCTCCTCCTTTGCCTGCCGGTTTTATTATGATGATGTTGTTAGATCTCAGTGCTGTTATTGCTTCAAATTCGGCACTGTGTTTTTGAATGTTGTCAAGTCATTAATTTCTTCAATTTCTTTGAAGATGACTTGTTCAAATGTTACAAGTTTGACAGGTATAGTGTGAGGAGGAGGCATGAAAGAGGATTTAAGTTTCAATTTGGTGTCTACTTAGTCTTCTGTTGAATCTGTAATTGGCATAGTTTCCAAATATGCTTTTAATTTTAGCCTTCGAAAAAATTCTGCCAATTCACAGTGTAATTTAAAGTTGTCCGGTTTCGCTGTGGGCACACACCCTAATCCTTTATTCAAAACCTTTTCTTCGGTCTCCATTTAGGTAAGTGAGGAAAGGTTAGTGATTATGTTCTGTGGCTGCTGGTTCCCATGGGCATAGCTTCAGAGGGGGTGTTTGGTGTGAGGCACCCCCCTTATTTGCATTCTTGTCCTTAGAATTGGGTCTGGGGACCATGAGCCGGGTCTTCTATGCCTGTTAGTTTTTCTATTCGTCCTGCTCTGACTAAAAGGATTTAAATTGTTACTTGTTATATCAGTAATTTAGGAAGATGCCTACCCACCTAATACCAGTCACTAATGAACCTGGTCCTTGTGGTAACAGTGTATCCCAAACCTTGGTCATCTCATCCCTTCACCCTTCGGCATACTGTTTGTTTAGTCTCTGAAATCTCAATAACTAAGCTTCGCCCCTGGCTGTACCTGTCCTGCATTAGTAGGAGAGCGAAGATAATGGCTAAGGACATTTTTATTTTTGCATAATATCTGCTCCTGTTGCCTTGTGGTTATCTTTTATGTTAGTGGAGTACATCATCATTTAATAATGAGTTTTATTAAATACATGACAGGTTTAATCAATGTAAGACTGTAGCCTACCCTAATCTTTACCTGCTTGCATAACTTATAATACAAAAGCGCAAGGCATGTTTTACATTCTCCTCAGTACCTGTATTTTGTATTGCAATCATTTTCGTAGCTCTTGTACTTGTATTCTCCCCAGCACTTGTAATTTCAGTGAAGGAGTACAAAATCAGTGTTTTGAGCCATGAATTTTGTTTAATATTGCAAAACTGGGAGGCCATCCCTTGTACAATAGACCCTGTACTTTAGACCTGTCAACTATTTTCCTCTGTTTGCTTCCTTGCTCGTCTAAATATTTGTAATGACAATGCACAGGGTTTCAGAGCGAATAGCCTGCACACCTTGATGATAAGTCCTTCATGTTTTTCCTATTTATTATTTCTTTTGCTTTTACTCTGTAATACTTATGTTATTAATTGTTATTCGTTTTAATGAGATCAATCATATAGTTCTAATTAACTGAAATACGTTGTCTGATCTGTAATTTTTCTGAATTGCGTAACCTTGCCTTTAGAAAATTGCAATAATTTAAAATTAGGCACCAATACGACATCTATTTGATTATGATTTCCTTAACCTCATACTTCAGAGTCCCATGTAAGGAAACTAGGACTCAGGCTGAACTTGTGTGGGACATATCACATTAAGTGAGCACTGGAAGTGAAGATTTAAATGCTACAGCATTGGGCTGGCTGTTGCAATAAACAATTGCAGAGTTGGAGTAGGGGTATTTTACCACCTTAGACAGTAATACATGGTTGTTTGACATTTGTACTTTAAAGGAGCATACTTTGAGCTAAGACTGGGGTGATCTTGTTTCGGGTGGCGGAGGACCACAGGTTATTCCACTTGTGTTAGGATAGCTGGGGGAAGGATAAGTTTATTCCAGTATACCTTTGTTTTGTTGCTGAGTTTGGTATTTTTGGGGCCAAGTATTTTGTATAGTTGCGAGGCTTGGTGCCCTATTTTGTTTATGTTTGCTACGCACTGGAAGATCGAGTGTTGGGTACTCGCTATTTTTGATTTTGATAGGGCTGCTTTTATCTTTAAGAATCTATACAGGCCTAAGTCCTCACACTAGGCCTCAGGGATAGTCCACTCAGCTGGAACTGCAACACAGGGAAAGGGGACCTAGAACACCTCATCTACCACTGCCCAACACTCCAGGGATTCTGGGGTAGGGTATTTGACTACATAGACAATGTCTTTAAGCACAATATTAAAAGAGACTTTGCCTCGCTCACCACGGCATATATTCGAACTGATCTCCTCTCAGAGGGAGAGAGGGAACTAACGGACCTGCTACTGACAGCGGCGGTCAAATTGGTGCTAACGAACTGGAAAGACACCACCAAGACTACCTACAAAGGTTGGCTCAACTGGGTCACCCACCTCAGAGGAGCGGATCAACTGGTGTTGCAATATTCTCCCTAGAAAGTGTCATCCAGGGCCTTGTGGGAAGTCCTGGACAAAGCACTGGTCCTGTACGAACCCCCATAAGAAACCAACCCGTACACGCCTGTGTGCCGTGCAGTACCTACCGGGCATCGGGCATGTAGGTGACTAGGGCCATATATATATAGCCAAGTCAGAATGATATATCTACCGGTTTGTCTGTCCTATCCTTTTTCTCTGCTTATTCCTAACTTTCCTGTACTTTCCTATCTTAGACCTACCTCTCTACAAAAGTTTAGCCAGCAATGGGAGAGCCGCGCAAAATGTACTGTTCTACTCTGTCTATGCCAACGGCGGCAATCCCATATAACAATTGTATGTATTATGTATATATAACCTCATAAAAAGAAAATACAAAGAAAAAAATAAAGTAGCATACTTCTTTGTTTTGAAATGTAGTAGTATTTGTTGGCATCTCTTAAGTAAATCAACGAACACAAAAAATTAACATCATACGAAGGAAAATAAGGCATGACTAAAGCATAACATGGCAAACCACAGGAAACAATCAGAACCACAACTGGATTCAAAACAACACAGCATATCCTCCTAAACATAACGCAACACAACACATGTGCACAAACATTCTTGCTACGCAGGCATACAGTGTTCAAAGGTGTTTGCATTGAGCACTAAGCTACCTCCAGGGGCAGCTAATAGCGCCAAAAATGTTGGTTGATCTGGCACTTGATGTCAGCTGGTGCAAAGCACACAACGGCAGAGGGAAGCTCTGCAAATATGTTGGTTCGACCCAGGTTATTGAAAGGCCAGAAATGTGAATAAACAATCAATTAGGAGGAACTCTGGGCTTTACTGCACCTATAAATGTGACATTTGAAGAGAAATACATTATTGGCATGCAGAATGTCAAAAATCATGAACTGTTGCAACAAAGGATCGTTTATCGTAATTTTTTTTAGTGTTGTCTTAAAAGATAAGTATTTATTGGTGTTCTTTACAATGAAATTTGATTATGAATGCGCACACAGGTGATTTTAGGAGCTATCAGAATCAAATTGCATTATAGAGAAACAGTAAACATTCTGGTGATATATAAACAATTGTAACTCTCGAATGTCCCTCTTAAAAACACTGAAATGCCCACGTTGTGGACATTTTTTCATATTCTGCACTGGGAAGCTTGCGTTTTCTAAATTTTCAGGACTGGCTTATGTGTCTCTCATAAATTAGGATAAATGTCAGCTGGGTGATAACCAATTTTTTTCTGTTTAATCTTGTGATACTGATTTTGCAGTCATGTGCCATGAATCAGTGTTTTTTATTGGTTAATTAGGTTCTCACCTACTGTGTTGATAGTCACTGATCAGGTTATTAGTATGTTAACAATATGCACAGAAAACCACAGGTCTATTTACAAAGTCTGAAGTTTTCACAGCTTTTATAAATATCTCTTACCTCAATTTCTTTAAGAAGTTTTTCACGGGGGGGGAAAAAAACAGGAACGGGCAAAATAAATGTAATACAACTCAAATCCAGGAAGACGTCTCATTTGAGACACTCTGGACCCAATACTTGATAGTCATGTGTGCTGTAAACATATGGGTATGAGCCGTGCGTTTCAGTGATCCACAAACGGATCCCCAGCAGGTTTAAAGTCAGCTACTGCTGTGCAATGGGTTCCCATGACTACATTCAATTACAAAGGGGATGCACAAATCAATGTGTTGTTTGACCTTGGAATGTGTAAACGCCCGGACCTCTTTCCTACCCTGGAAATAGTCCGAAGTGTGCTTCAGAAAAGGGCTGAAATGGGACAGAATTAAATGCAATACTTTCAAACCTTCTGGGGTGAAGTGGAAGGGCTTGCACTGTGGCAAACACATTGTTTGCTTATGGAGGAAAAACACATTCGATTGATGAGTAAGCCTGCATTTCCCCAGTGGGTGAACCCCACGCACACTTCTGCTTTGGAGAAATAGGTTTGTGTACAAAAATCACTAAACTTAACAATAGCATGCATGAATAGGGTAACTTAGAAAGCTACATTTATAAAGGCCTCATTAGAAAAGTTACTTAAGCAAAAATAATAATAATGACCTTGGTCATATAATTAGCAGTGACTATTGCACTGATAAGTCAGACTCAGAGTAGAGGCATGAATATACGCAATTTGTTCAATTTCATGATCAACATTTTGTGGACATCGCATTCGTCTACCCTTGGCAAGATCAAGTGTGGCCATGCGTGAACGAATCTTCTCTCGTGTGCGCTTTGCACTCTGGTCACACAGGGCATGGCTGCAGGGCATGGATCTTTAATTGACAGTCTGTAGGTCTTCTTAACACAATAAACCAAACGTGGTTCACATTTTCTGTTTGTGGGGATCTTGAAAGATGTTCCTGCTTTTGTTATTCAACTCAATCCACACATTGCAGGCAATGGTAAAGAATATTTGCACATTTTTTTACCTGTTAGATCACTAGAAATGTACCTGCCACTTTACAGTAAGAAAATAAATTAAATACTTTGTACGATCATGCACAGCTACTTTCATACAAGTGCATCAAGAAGTGAGGAAAGAAGCAACTGTAAGTATTTTTTATCATTTCCAAATCTATTTTGTGATTCGGAAAATCGTTTCCAAATTGGAATATAGATTAAGTATTTTCGGGTGCAAGCCCAGTAGTTTACCAAATCAAGGGCTTTGTGAAATGGTTTGCACATCTGGCCACAGCACACATTTTTGCATAGCAGATACGAAAAAACTCCATAGATAGATGTGTGTGTGTGTGTATCTATATATATATATATATATATTCACTGAAAAAAACATAGATTTCAGACATGTTATAGTTAGTTGGACATTCCTAACTATAACATGTCTGAAACCTATGGTTTTTTCAGTGAATTTCAAAAGTTTTGTAAATGACAATTTTTAAATGTATTAATTAATAGTTTTTTATTTTTTTATACTGGTTTTCTAAATTTTTAAACAATTTATTTTTAGATATTTTATTTTTTTAATTACATTATAATTACATTATACATTATATTACAAAATATATTTTCTCAGAATGAATTACTTTAGTTTAAATACTTTGCAAATAGGCAATAGTCTTCTAAGTACGGTAGTTACAATTGCGGTAATGTGCATCACATGTTCGATGTTTGTAATCGATCTGACACTAAAAAATGCACCTACTCTCCCAAATCCAACACTCTTGATTTATCCGCTGATATCATTGTTATAGAGCTTCCCTCATCTGATGATAAACCACTTGTTAAAGATTCAATGTCACTATTGTCCGTCATTGTTTCTGAAACATTGGATGCAGATGCTCCCATTTGGCTGGTAGATAGAGCTTGTTGGTTCTGTTGGTTGAGCTTGGACTTTTTCGCATTCTCATATTTGTGTGCAAAAGTGTAAATTCACCCTTGCGCGTAATCCTCCTTGTCACGTGCAAATTTGTAAATCTTCAGGGCCTTGATTTTATCTTCCTGCTTTGAGAGTCTCTCTTGTATCTCCTTTCTAGATTTTGTAATCAAGTCATTAGGCTCAAACTTTGCCAACAATTCATTGATATCATCAATTTCTTTCATAAGCACATCTCTGTCAATTGCTGCATACTTTACTAGAATTTTGACTAGGTTGGTTGATGCCTCCAAATTGCTATGGCCCCACTCCTTCAGCATCTCTGGATTTGGTTTTTCGTAACTCGGGGGAAATAATATACGAAGCCCTCTGGAAACATGCCCCTCCTACACATACTTAGACAGGGACTTGTGTTCCCACCACTTTGTTACTTCCTGGCGCATACATTTTTCCAAGCGCTTTAGTAACACACGTATTTGACTTTCACTGGTGTTTTCACCGTTGCCGGGCAATCCTTTTGTCACCCCGCTTTTGTCCATTACTTTTGGCAGATTTGAAAAAAGAGCATCAGCGGCTGCCTCCCTGCCGCGTAGTATTTCAGCTGACATGCTTCAACCGGCTCCTTATTTTAAATGTTAGTATCTGAGTGGAAACTCACACACAATCACCATAGAGTTTCCCCGCTCGTGCCTTATAATCCTCCCCACCGTTGAATATTGTTGAGTCACTCACCGCAACAGGATCTACTACACGACGCCGACCGTTGAGGTCACACAGCCCCTTCCCTTCATCACGGATCTGTGCTCAGTTTCAAACGGGGGCTGCTGCTATAAACTCCGTTGTAGAAAAATGCCGATGCTGGTTGAAAGCTGCAGCCAACTTGCAGGGAGTGGATTCGCCTCGGAAGCAACCACCTTCCGATTCTTATATGAAACCAAATTTCGTCTCCTGCACCTCCACTCTTTCAGGCGAGCACAAAGATGACGCAAATCCAAAGTCTCTAACACACAATTTTTTATTTAATGGAGCCGCTGAATCTGACGCGTTTCGGGCGTCCGCCCTTGTTCACAGATTGTCAGTAAAGAGCTTACCATTTCCTTATTTTTTTTTCCTCAACACCACATGTGATCATGGACATTTAAAACATACTGTCAGCAGTTTCCTGCACACTTTCTTTCTTTCTTTTCACTTTTTTTTGCTTGTTTGAATAAACTTTAAGCAAATCTATCAAGTGTCATTCGACAAAAAAATCCTTATGTACGAACATTTCAAAATATCACAAATATCACAAATATATATATTAGACTAGTGGTGGTAGGTCCAGTATAGTTATATCTAGTGCTAAGAAAGGCATATATTTTTTTTAATAGGTTTAGCACGTTTTCACAAATCTGCATTACATTTCCCCAAAAAACGGTTCATCCTTTCATCATGGAATGTTTTGCATGGGGAGGTCAAGAAAAAGAGGGAAAAGGGTACCAGAAGTTCAGTTTCAATAGCAACGCTTACTCAAAAATGGCTGAACAGAATTATATCAAACTTGACACAAAGTTAGAACTTTACTCAAGAATTATGCTTTTGTTAGTTTTGATGTAAATATGTTTAGTAGTTTAAAAAAATGCAGTATAAAAGGTGCTCCAGTGGGGATAAAGGGGTTAACCCTCAGAAAAAGTTAGAGATATCGGGACCATTAAAACAAGGAGATCACCTGTATCAGTACCGCAGACCCCCATGATACCAAACTTTAAAAAATGAACAAATAAATAGAGTAATCCTTTTGAGTAAGTGAGCGGGACCCAGAGAAATTGCAATTGGAATGCAGATTTTGAACACAAGAAGAGGAGTTTGTGGTTACAGTTTAAAAACATGGGGCACCCAGAACATGTTTTACATATGCCAATTTCCAAATTAAATAACTAAAAAACGTGATGATTTGCTTACTCCTAAACAAAAACATCAAGAAGAAACATCCAAGTTTATCAGGATGATACTGGACTACAATATACATTTTTACAGCTTCAAAAGGTGATCGAAAGGCATTTAAACAAGCTAAAGAATGACGATACAATAAGAAACATGTTAAGCAATAAAGTCAACATCACTTATAGAGAATCATATTCTCTTAAACCGGAGGTATTGTTCTCATGTAAAAAGTGCAAACCATGTCTGAAAAACTGTGCTAAGAAAGAATACACAGAAGCTACTCCTATGCATTTACAAAACAGGGTTCACAATATAGTTTATTGAATGACCATTTCATAAAAGAAACTGTGGCAGCTAATTTAAGCGAGTAAAAACACAAAGTTTACAATGTAAAATATATGAATATAACGTAGCAATAAATATAAATGACACACCCTAGCCAGTGAAATTATTGTTTTACTCACAGATTTAATGCACTTGGGATTTATTAATAACATGTTGGGTACATACCTTTCAATAGATTCTTCATTGCACAGATATTTTGTATTTTATTTTTAAATGCAAATATATGAATTAGAAAATTCTAACATAAATGTGAATTGTTGGGATGGGCATTTCTGGAAAACGTATGGACTCTACTTTTTCTGTTTTGGCATGTAATGTAACTTTTCTGATGCCATTTTCTTTCATAACAGTTTTTTCCCTACACTGATTATTATGCTGCACATTTTGTCTATTTCTATTGCTATTCATGTGTCTGCTGTTTGGTTTAATGACGGCCTGTTCGGGTCTAAAACACATCACCAAGCATCATAATGTTGCCATAAACTCAGAAAGAATAATGTGCAACTGTTTCTTGACTCCATTTGAGAAGAAAGTGTGATGGGTTAGTAAAAAACAAAGTTTACAGTGACATTGTAGATAGATACTCGAACGAGACATGAGCTAAAAACACTCAAATACACAAGTTATAGTTTAGTTTAGTTATAATTGAGTCAGTAAACTATGAATTCGACCTTTATCATGCACTGACCTTCTCTGACGTGGTTCCTCCTAAAGGATGAAGGAGAGCCACCCCGTCTGCGGCAAGTGCAGCAGAAAAACACAAATAAATAAAATGGCATGGCAATGACATCTTATTTTACCGCGGCTCATGCTGTGTCCAGCCTGAATGTGGGGGCAGAGGGCGGGCCCAAATCCTGCAATTGCAGGATGGCTGCTGCCACTGCCAGTGTGCATGTCAGATTTGCCGGCTGTCTTGCGATGGCCAGCATGAAATGTACACTGGAGACGCGGCAATCCCAGCATTGTGAAATGAGCACTGGGGTAGACTGCTCCAACTGATTGGATTTGTGTTCCACTTGGCAGGGTGGAAGTTTTTTTCTTTCCTGCTAGTTGTTTCTGGGATCCCGCTGGGAAAAAAGTGTTGCACCGGATGGGATGCAGCATTTATGATGAGTTTTGCGCCATCGCGCTCACCATATTTACATATTGCTTGCCACCACAGGGCCTTCTGTCAGGTTGAGCACTCATCACTGTGTAAATACCCACCCCACATTACTGTCACCTTTTAAAAAAAATATCAACATGTCATAAGTGATGTAATATGTGGAGTAAGAAACAGTGCATGACTTAGGTGCAATTTCTGGACTTCTTTTAATGTTCGTTAAGGTTCTGCAACCTAACTTAACTATTATATCACTTTAACCTTTGCTTTTGTCAGTAAAATTCAAATTTTTTAAATCATATTTCAAATTGGACCACAGCCCTCCCTTCGCATGCAGCCAAATGTCATGCACAGCAGAGTTGGCCCCATGTGTGGCCAAATCCTGATGCACAACCATTGCATATGGCCAACCTCAGATGTGTACGGCTTTAGGGAATGTGAAGCAGAAGTTTGGCCACAGGGCATGCTCTTGAGCCAGGTCCTGCAAACAATCCCTGATGTGTGGCCAACCCCAGCTTCCACATGCATTTGACCAAGCCCTGTGCCCAACCCTACCATTTTAAACATCTTTTCAGGTACCACGGGACTCCTGCAGAGATGCCATGAAGGCTTTCATGTCATAGGATCATAGTACCATGCAAGTTTGCTTGGGAAGCTTGCACAGCCCCATGGTACTATGGGGTGGAAGCTTGTACAATGGCTACAGTGGGAGGACTTTTCTGGGCCCTGCAAAAGTACTGTAGAACATGCGACCAGAGTTCTGAAACAGCAGCCACTACATTTTCTTTAGCTGTTGTGACCGGCTAATCAGATTGCAAGGTGCCGCGAAACTGACCTGGCTACCATGGTACACCATTGGCTGACTGGAGAAAAGGCTGCACCAACCAATGGGATTTGAGTACATTTTACATTTTCTGTACAGCTGCACAACTGCGGTATATCATATATGTATGATGAGGTCATAAGCATGGCATGGCAAAGACATTAGATATTTAGCTCAGTGACATATAACTGGTAGATGTTAGTGTTTTTTGCATTTAAAATGTGAGATAACTGACATTTTCATCTAACTGAAATGTCACTTTCACCTTTATTTTTTTCAGTGAATTTCTAGGGCATTTTTAAACGTAAATTTAGTTATCATTACTTTAACTAACTATAATGTAATTTTAAACATAGTTTTTAATCTGTGAACTTGTGTGGTTTTTTAATGTTAAGCAAAATACTATACCCAACTATACCTCCACTTTAACCTTTGTTTTTTCAGTGAATTTCAGTATCATGTAAAGTAAGACAATATTGCCATATCCAACCTCTGAGGTTGGCTAACCCATGCAGGCAACCAACCCCAATCACACATGGCCTTTGGACCGCCACCCTTCATTCTTCCTTTATTTTTTTCAGTAGAGCCCTGGGGTCTTGGCTTTTTCATATAGGAGCCCTGTGGAAACACACAGGGGCCACGCTAAGTCTTACAGGAGTCCTGCTGGACCGTGACAACCCAAAATGATATAGTTATTTATTTGGGCCCCTGAAGGTCCCTCTAGGACCCCTCCCCGACAAATACCAGGGGGTAAGATTAACCCCTACATATAGTTTTTAGAATGTATTTTTCAGTTCCCAATAACAAAGTCCCTGTGTACTGTAATGGTGGCCCTAACACTTCTTTTCTGCATTTCATGACCTCTTGCCAGATTCATCGTAGCGACTACCACCTCCAATTCTACCTCTGAAGTAGATTGAATGTTTCCTACTTTTAGGCTTGTACTAGTACTCTGCTGTACAATCAGTGAACTTGGTTTTAAAACCCCATTCGTCAACACGCACAGTGCATGAGACCTTTCTCTGGTGAACATCTCTGCTGCCAATAAGAGAGAGGATATGAGAAATACTTAGATGTTAATCCTTACTCAAGTTCACTCTCATGAAAAGATGTGAGGATAGCTGAAAATTATTCAGAAAATGTTTGAAAATCCAGATGAAATAAACATAACTGAGAAACTATTTGTGTAGGACCAACCAAGGAATAGAAGCAGCTATGAAATACCCAATATACAGTTATATTGTTGGTGTTACCAGAAGAGAAACCTGAGGGTCACCTGTGAATTCTTTATAAAATGTGCCTGATTATACTAACTGTTAGAACCCGGAGTCTCTAGTTGGCAACGGTATACACCTTTGTCAAATAGGGACCCTTCGTCTACATCAGGGCAAGGGAATTACACGCTGAAGATAACCTGTGCTCACCCCCCCCTGGTAGCTTGGCATGAGCTGACAAGACTGTGCATTTGTTGGACAACATAAACGTTTGTGAGCTACCCCATGGGGGTTAGGGCACTGTTCCCATTGCATGTAATTAAACACAGCACATGGAGTACTTGCTATTTTCAGGAACTGATAACCATAATGTTGAAAACAGAACATTTCCTCATAATTAGTTGTTTCTTCAGACATGTCCTCAGTACTGAAAACAGTGGAATAATTGAGATCTTTTAGCATTTTCATACACTGTATCAAAGTCCCAATCATATGAGAAAGTACTAGGGTTGATAATTTTGTTTAAAGAAATGGAAATATATATGGTATTTGCATGAGTTCAGTTGGTCCAAATATATCGTTATATAACCTATCCCAAACAATTCCATCGGGAACATCAAAGATCTCAGTCTCTGGGCTCAAGCTAATCAGAACAATTTATGTTCTTGTTTATTCCCATGGGACTCATGCAGCAGTCCCACAGGAGTCCCATGATGTTTGCTAACCCTATTTTTTTTAACTTTAATTTCTCTAAAACTGCAGAACAGGATTATACATAATCACCAAAAGAACCATTCCTGTGTAAGGATCTTGCTGCCAAATCTGGTGTAATTCTGTTCAGCTGTTTGTTCTGTATTGTTGTCTAATTTCCCCTATGCAGATTGCATGGGGAAAAGCTTTTATATATAAATGAACACATACATAATATACTTACCTGGGAAGTTATGATGTGCTACACCCGATGTAGTGGCTTTGTAGTAATGACTCCTGATCTACTTAATTGACGTGTATTGACCTACAATCCATCTGGAATTATGCAAAAGCAAAGGAGTAGCATTTTGGGTATTGTTCAGAGGGAAGCACCATCAACAGAGCATCCCATGAGGGGAGGAGCCAAGATGGCGATCGGAATGGAAGCGTAGGCTCCCTGCTCCGCAAGCCTCCGAGCCCCGCACGGAAATCCTGTTCATGATGCTGTGATTGCGCTGCAGCGGTGTGACGGTGAATGCGCGCAGACATCGCTCGCGCGATCCCGAAGTCTCTGCCGGCCTTATAGCCGGAGAAATCCACGAAGTCGATTGGCGGCCTCAACGACCCTGGAGCCGGGACCTCGACCGCGAAACATGGCCGGGTGCTGACTCATCAACAGCGGCCAGCTGGGCCTGGGCGGAGTCGGTCCACCGGGACGAAGAAGCTACCGAGAATTTTTTTTTTGCAGGAGCTCTGATTGTCACACGACGCGGCCGGAGTGCATCCACGAGGTGGGGGCTCAGTGGAAATACTGTCTAACTGCGGAGCGCTGAAGGTGAGCTGTGTCGGCTCTGTCTTCGATTCCGCCTAGTTTTCGCGGGCCGCTCCCGAATTTGCCGCTAGCGCTGAATCGGAGAGAGGATGGCCATTACCGGAGACCGCTCCTTAGACGTGTGCTTTGAAGGCCCTCGTGATTCAAATTGTAGTCTGCCCGAGCCGGACTCGTCCCTGCCCTACCTTCATTCTCCCTACAAGGTGGAAACGCCTGATGGTTGCCTGAACGAGAAGAAGTACATTAACCTGCCTATCGAAGTACTACGTGATGGGGAGTGCGAGTTATCGAGTAGTGCTGTGGTGTGGGAAATACAGCCTACGCTGTCTTGTGGTGACATTCTTGCTGCTCTTGGTGACTTACAGTCCGTTTGGAAGGACGGTTCCCGAGCGTTGGGAAGAAAGCTTGACGATATTGCGCTCACACTGGGGCGATTGCGGTCGGATGGCTCCCAGGTGCGCGAGGATTTGCCCCTAACTGTCTTTGAGGGGGGTACTGCGGTTGCACATGGGTGCGGAGGGGAACGGATGATCCCGGACTGTGTTGGTATCTGTGGACAGATGTCCGTATGCCTCTACTATACTGAAGGATTCCTTTCTCAGCAGAGGACGGTGGCCTCGTCCATTGTATCGCCACTAATGGCCCAGACACTGTTTCAGCAACTGTTGGCTCCTCTGACTGCTTCTTCTTTCCTCGCCCTTGTATGCTTGCTATGGAATACGTGATATGGGACGGAACTGGGGGTGATGGTCGTAAGTGAAGACGACTCTGTTGGTGGTCGGCGACATCCATTTTGTATTTGCATGTTGTTCTTCTACCCTGCGTGGACATTTTGCTCTCTTGTGTCGGCTGTGACGGGATTTACTCGGTGGGCATGCCTCGGGGGACTTACAAGAACAAGCCAAGGCTAAGTGGTTCTCTTTAACGGTTGACATCTATTTGGCTGGCGGGGGAGCGGGTTGGCATGTTCTTATGACACACCTAGTTGCACAGTATGTGATAATTCTCCCCATTTCTTATCGTATTAATTGATTACTGCTGTTGACTGTTGCTCTTGGGGTGGAGAATAAATTCGTGGAAGGGGAGACCGGGAGCCTGTATGGATGGCCCTTCTCTGGTTTTATATAACTTTTTTCTTTCTCTTCTTTCTCTTTTCAGTATCTATATTTCGGGTACTCGTTTTCTGGGCGACAGGCACACTGCTAGGGGGGGGGTAGGCCGTAGCCTCTGCATGCGTGCAGGGTGGGGGGATGGGGGGGGTTTGTTTTGTCCTTTCTTAGTTTCTTTGGGCCCTTATTTCTTCTCTCTTCTTTTCTTAGTTCTTCTTATCTTTCTTCTTCCTTATTTTGGGTCAGCATGGAGGCTAGGTGTAGCGCCGCATGCCATTTCTGTTTTCTGTGTTACCGCTAACATTATTTAGGTTGTTCCACGTTTATGGGTATGGGTAATGGCTGGTACGAAATGTGAATATATGCTCCTTTATCCTGATAAGTGTATTTTTGTGCCGCTCTTCCGATTATGATTCTCCGCTTTGTTGACATCCTGCTGTGTGCATTGCCCACTCTGTGCCTTCGGTGGATTGATGGCGTCTGATCCTTCTTACTTTATATTTTTAAAATGAACCTTATTTAATCCTGTACTCGGTGGTCGCGTTCAACTTAAGTGATATTTGGAATATTTGCTGTTTTTCGTCTTCGGGGACTGCTGAGCTGTCTTATGGTTGCTTTACGTGCTACAAACTGATTTCGAGGCCGGCCAGACTGGTTGTAGGCCCGTAACTGTATGCTACTGTTGCACAATAAAGGTTTTCAAAAACAAACAAAAAAAAAACAGAGCAACCCATGTAGAATATAAGGGGGGTCAGAAAACCTCAAATCACAAATCAGAATCATGCAACAGCTCCATTCCCAGTTCCAGCCAGACAATAAGAGAGTCTTTTGGCTAAAGAAGACTTGCTTTATTCCTCCATGGCTATTCCTGTAAGTTACATTTTCATTACTTTTCCTCGTCCTGTGGATTGGTTTTGTGACAGTCTTTTTCTTGTTTCTAAATGGATACTATCTCCCAGAGTACTCTGCTGTACAATCAGTGAACTTGGTTTTAAAACCCCATTCGTCAACACGCACAGTGCATGAGACCTTTCTCTGGTGAACATCTCTGCTGCCAATAATAGAGAGGATATGAGAAATACTTAGATGTTAATCCTTACTCAAGTTCACTCTCATGAAAAGATGTGAGGATAGCTGAAAATTATTCAGAAAATGTTTGAAAATCCAGATGAAATAAACATAACTGAGAAACTATTTGTGTAGGACCAACCAAGGAATAGAAGCAGCTATGAAATACCCAATATACAGTTATATTGTTGGTGTTACCAGAAGAGAAACCTGAGGGTCACCTGTGAATTCCTTATAAAATGTGCCTGATTATACTAACTGTTAGAACCCGGAGTCTCTAGTTGGCAACGGTATACACCTTTGTCAAATAGGGACCCTTCGTCTACATCAGGGCAAGGGAATTACACGCTGAAGATAACCCGTGCTCACCCCCCCTGGTAGCTTGGCATGAGCTGACAAGATTATCTCAGAGGCAGTGTGTTAAGCATTTGTGAACACATACAATATTATAGATGAACCACTACAAACGGACACCACACCGGGATGTATCAAAAAAAGTTATGTTTATATAATTATCACAAGACTATACGACAAAAATCCACAGTACGAATAGGCATTACGGTTACTCAATAATAGGTTTTAGCTTCAAGTGTCTCTGGCAATGGATAACCATACTCATAAATCCTTTGTCTTCTGACTGCAGAGGGTCCTTTGCCTGGTCAGAACCGGTTTCAGGTGCAATCAACCAGTGCGTGTCCGCTTCCTTTGTTGGGCGGGCCAGGGTCTTCAGACTCACCACAGGGAGTGGAGCCGCCTTTGTGGGAGATGGCCCAGCCCTATTCAGACCCAGGTATCTACTCCTCCCCACCACTCCCAGCCCTGTCACTCACAAACCCACACACACAATACACACGCTAGCAGAAGCAGACTGGATGGTCAGGCAAGAAAATACTGTCTTTCTAAAAGGGGTATTTTCAAACACAGAATGTTAAAATCAACTTTCCTAAAAGATGCATCTTATCTTTCTGAGTCCAGGCATACTAAACCCGACTCTCTACTTGGTTCCTTGGGTCAGTTAGGATTATAGGTTGCTAAAATCGAAACTGCCCAGTTTGGCCTACGGGGAACAGGTAACCTTGCAATAGTGAAAAATGCACTTGGGTGTAATTCACTGCCAGGTCACGCCACCCACTTCAGGGCATGACCTGCCTCCTACGTACAATGCACCCTGCCGGTAGGCCTTCTGTATGGGTGACTCACATGTCGCAGAGGGAAGGTTCACAGACCGGCGAGTGGCTGCGCTTGCCGAGTCACACAGCAGCACAGGCTGCGTACGGCGGTGGCAGGCCTAAGTCATACCTTACGAGCTACTCCGGCGGGTGGCACAACCGGGGCTGCAAGCCCGCCAGTAGCTTTTGAATTACAAGCCCCGGGCACCCTGGGTGCACGCTACGAGGATCTGACAGTAAATCAAATACACAAATCATGGAATCACGAATTAACATTACTTTACTCAGGGAGCACTTGCACTGTACACTGGACAACAGTGGTGCAGGGCCCAAAGCGTCTTAACCAGCAAGCATAAAAAAACAAAGGAGGCAATCTGTCAAAAAGAGGAAGGGAGAGCCATGTCAATGGTGCCAGGTCTAACACTAACCAATGTGAGAGATACATTTGCAGCTGAAATTGTTCAGTCAAAACAAAGAAACAGATATTACAAAACAAAGTCGGGTTCCAAGTTTCTTTATAGCACAGCCACACAGGTGTTTAACGTTAGTGCAAAATTACCTACACTGATATCTCTCATCTAAATGTCAGAAAAGAGGAAAGTCAGAAAAAGCAATGTACGTCAATAAAAACACAACCTGTAGTACTACAATAACAGAAAGTGGCTCATATCTTAAATGTTTGAGATTCAGTATACTGTGAAGGGGTTATTTTATATCTAACGTCTCACTCTATGAAAATTATGCATTGGAAATTTGGATGACCAGTTTTTGTTAGCATTTCTTATTCGCACTCTATGTCTTTTTCCTTTTGGAGCTTGGAAAGTCCAACATTTTGGTACAAAACCCACTTTCACCCATTGGTAGTGAAACTATCTGGGTGTCTTATAATAATGAGAGGCAGGTACAGTCCAGCATCCTTTCACCTTTTTGCAGCGTGCGGGACAGTCAGGTTTCTGACACATCCTTGCATCTCAGAATCTGTTGACTTTGTTTTCTATTCTCCAAGGTCATAATAAAACTCCTCCCCATTGAATCTCATTGAATTTGAGAAACACGACGTAACACTTCCCCATTTTGTTTGTCTGGATTTGAGAATCGGGTCATTTAGAGACATGTTGATGTCTTGTAACATATTTTAAATTACTTGTTCATATATAGAATTTGCATCTATGTCCCCATCACTCCTGCAACATGTATACAATATTCCGTGCTTGACCATTGCAGAAATATTTTTTTCCCAGGGCGATTTCAGATCTTTAATCAGTACCATGCCTGGACATACCTTACCAATGGGTCATACTTGCACATTATTCTTTAATGTTTCCCTTGATGTTCTTGTTGAGCTCTTGGACACTTTCGCAATCAATATGAGACTTCTGTGATGTTACTTTCTTTGATTTCAGCACTCAAATTTGATGTCTTCCTGGTGGGTTCACTACTGCTGGCATCCTGCTGTCCTTGTCAAGGAGTACTTAGTGCAGCCTGTCCAGTTACTGACTTTAACTTCAATCTGTTAGTGGAAATCCCAATTGGGGTGTTGCGATGTTGACTTTTGCTTTTGACCTAGAGGCGGTTAACTTTTAATTGTGGTGCATTAACCATATGTAGCTGGCCACGTCACCAGCACAGTGACATAGAGGGGGACAGCATCTTATTGTTGCTTTACTGCTAGCTAGGATGGGCAGCGTGTCCCAAGAGGATTGCTGTAGGCATAGTGGGATCCCCCTCTGTTTATTGGCTCAAAATGTCATGACTGGGCAGGGTGTGGTCAAAGGGGCTTATAAGGGGTCAGTCGGTAGAGCAGGCCCCCTTTGGTGGTTGGTGCACTGGGTGTGGCATTGTAAGATAACTGTTGTCCTCACATCACCAAGGGTTGGGGTGGTAGCAATGCTATAACTACTGCAAATCATGATATGGATTAGATTTTGATTTGTAACTTTGCCAGTCAACCAGAACTACTAACTAGAGTGGAGTTATAGGCACATTTGGCTGATGTTTACACATGTAAACACCCTGAACAGGGCTGTAGTGTACCCTTTCATTGCCCTGTCCACAACTGCGTCTTTCATGATATGCAGATTGCTTTAGCTTAGCAGCTCTGATTTGAGTTTTTTCCAAAAAAGGTGAAAAGAGATCTCTCTAAGGGAGACACAGTTTATACAACTCTCATCCTGCCACATAGGCTCCTTTCTGGTTCAGTATCATGGAAGAGTGATCTAACTGGTTTTCCGTGCTGAGTAGATTTAATGGGATTCTTGAAATTGCGGCTGCATGCTGTAAAGATTGGAAAAAAGAATATATATAAAAATGAAGTTTATTTGGAGATCAGCACAGAGCATCTTCAAGTAGAAGAACAAGAAATCAACTGTCCCTAAAAGAACTTGGAACATGGAGCATAAGTAGCACACACAGGTGCTGGATTCCAGTTCTAGGATATAAATAATAAAAGTGTACTGTATAACAAACAAGCATATGCAGAGCACAATGTAACACATGCCTTGTTTGTCAGGCGAGTGCTCGATACTAATGTAATGGCCAGCCCATACACTCAAAGATTCCCCCACCAAGCCTGATGTTTGCAGCCAGATGTTGTCATGTAATTCTGACCACCTGGGTCAGGGTCCATCTTTCGGCAGGGTGTTGAAAATATATGATTGTACCTTTCTTGGGGAGTTGGATGCATGCAGCTTTGGTGTAGCAGTCTTAACTTTCTGATGTTACTTGTTGCACAGTTTCCAAAGCCCAGCCATTACTGGAGTTTGATGTTTTTTCTGAATCTTACTGTCGTGTGTTTGCTCTTTGTGACTGCAGCCTCATTGCAGCTTTTGTTTCTCTTCCCTCTTGTGGGTGTATTACCTGTGGTGGCAGCGGCCTTCAAATCTACATATGTAATTTAGTAGGTCTGGAAAACACAGCAATACAAGGGTATGCTGTGGCAGTAGCAATTTCAGCCATTAATGGGTATTCCTCTATGGAGCCCAAAGTTGAAGCCTGTTCCTTTCCCTTGGTCTTCATTCCTCTACTTTCAGCTTTTCTGGTTTTCCATAGTGGTAATACTTGTGCATACATTTCACAGAAACAAAGGATTGGAGGAAACTAAAACAGCACAATCCAAATTAATGCTATATTGAGACTTGCTGATCAGTGACCTGTTTTACTCTAATGCTGCTCAGACTCTTGTCAAGGGTACTGCCCATCTTGAAGGCAAATCTTCATAGTCCCCCTAAAACGCCCTTGTAAGGATAGTGTCTATGCAACATCACAGATCAGACAACACTACTACTGGTGCATCATCTTCTCACACTGCACATCATAGAACCTAGAGAAACCATACATCCCTGATGGAGTGACATGCTCTCATATCAATTGCAGCTACCACAGGCAAGAGGGGGAAAGAAAGTTGAGCATCAAGACTCCCAGGCACTCTGTCTTGGGGCAAGCCCATATTGGCTCCTGCCCGTGAATCAGCCCATTGAAGCTTAGAGCCCTTGCACCACATGTGTGAAATTTCCATTTTGCATTTCCTAAATAGTGAATCCTAAGACGTCGCTAGTTAGGAAATGCAAAATGGAATGTAAAAAAATGTGCGACTTCCTAATTGTGATTCCTATGGAGTCGCAATCGCTATTAAGAAATCACAGTTTAAAATGCAAAACCATTCGTACCTATGAGCCTAAGTTCCATAGGTATAAATGATTTTGCATGTCCCAATAGGAAATCGCAATTTAGAAAATGCTACTCCATTGTTCCATTGGTACCTTTAGCCCTAAGTCCCATCTTAAATACCAATCAAATGTAAATGATGCTCGTGTAAAGCGCTCCAATGCCCTCGCGACATGTGCGCTCTCCATGGCACTTTAAAAAAATCATTTTGCAATGCTTTTTTTATATTGCTGTTTACTATCGGATTGGATCCGATGGTAATAGCATTTCCTAAATGCCCATTTTACATTTAAGAAATGCTCTGTATATGTGTTTAGGAAATCGTCAATAGAAAATCCCTATTTGTTATCTTCTATTTTGGTACTCGCAAAATGCGATTTCTATGGGGTAGAAATTGCATTTTGCGACCACATACATATGCCTTTGTACAATAGGAAAGGCAATTTAGCATTTAGCATTTTTAATGGCCTGAAATTGTGATTAGATCCATTAAGAAATACTAACTCTTTTCGTACATATGGCCAGTGGTTCTTCATTAATAAAGCTTTATTCGGAACATAAAAAACATGTCCATAAAAGCACACACAATTACAAGTTCAAACATTTCATAGATTAAAAAGAAAAACATAATACATTTGTTATCCAGAGGGGGATGGAATAAATAATTAAAATGATTAAAAAACATACTCTTCCTGGCACCAATTGCCTTAAGCAGGAAAGTAGCCGTAAAGAAGCAAATGTCCGGGTGGTGCAGATTAAAAAGCAGTTTCATGGAGTCAGTAATTGTTCTTACTCCAAATCTTTTCAACATTGGCTTTAAGAAGGTTTTCCTTAGTCCACTATACAACTGGCATGATAAAAGAAAGTGCCTAGTGCTCTGTTCCGCCTTGTTATCACAAGCACAGGGTCCAGTAGGGCGCATTTTTATATTAGGACACGCAACCAGATAATGTACCGTTCCCATCCTCATTCTGGTTAGTACAAACTGGTGCGAAACTCTGGTCACCTGTGTCAAATATGGGTGAAACCCAGTAAAATCATTCATGCTATTGTACAGCTTACATGTGGATAGTTTAGATTCCTCCAAAGCACGTTTCTCTAAACAATAATTCAAAAAAGTAATTTTCAAATTTGACTTGGAGATATCAGAGGCACAATATCGATCATTGATCACATTAAACCCGAAAACCTTTTGAAAACAATCGATACTATATTTAATCCAGGGGATCCTTAGGTGCTGGTCCAAAGAGAGGCAATCCTCAATAATGGCTCTATTCAATGAGGTATTATTTGGTAAAGGTCTAAGGTCAAGTGACAACACAAATGTAATAAACCACAAATAATGTAATAACCAACATATACTAACAGATGAACTCACCACTCACAAGATAATAGGTGTTCTTTTGTATAAATTTATTTTATCCTAAGAATTAATGTTTTCATTTTTTTGATTTTTTTGAATATATTCATTGTATACAGATATATATTTTACATCAAATTCTTAATAGTGTATAAATATTCAAATCCATTGAAAGACAGACATAACAAAACACGTGATAATGCAATATGGCAAGATAGGTCACAACGCTCGTTTCGGCTGGCTAGCCTTCTTCGGGTGGCCATATATTGCACTGAAATGTTAAGAGAAACATTGTGAGCGAGAGTTTAGACATATGTGCATATTTTTACATGGGTGACATTAAACAAACAGTGTTTCATAACAGTTATAAACAGAACAACATTTTTTGTCTACAGTCAAGCTATACAGTATATATCGTGATGGAAGGCACATGAGAGACAGAAACCTGTATGCAATCCTATAGCACCCAATATCTTGGACAACCCAAGTATACATCTATATTTACATTTCACACTCCGATATTTCATGGATAGCATAGGCATTTATATTTGGGTCTTACCTAGTTGTGTTTCCTACGTATACATCTATGTTTACATTTCATATTCAGATAAACCATGGATACTGACTGCCATAAGAGTAAGCACTCATATTAGATATAAATTGCCCATATAGAGGCCTGATGCAAAGTACATAAAAAGATGTTAATATGTATGAACATAGATTTAAAGCAGATGGGAGTGAAGATGCCCATAAATAATGGCAGATGTCCTATACAAATTGTAAGCTTGAATCAAAAAGTGCTTACCTAAATACAGTTGCAGGAAAAACTAAACGTCCTTTATGGGCTGGAGTGTAAGATAGATATCTAATATGTACAAAAGGGAAGGATAGAAAGCTGGTATAAATAAATGAACATTTGTGTTTTTGCAATCATAGGGACTTATATACAAAAAAATGTGTACCTTAGGGGATATTATTCCGTCCACACGACTTTACATGATTGGTTAAGGTTATATAATCCTTTGAGGGTATTTCTTCTTCATTCATAAAATTTGATACTGAAATATAACAGAATAATTTATGTAGAAACTAGAGTTTCATACAAATGCATGAAGATACTAGAAAAAGAGAGGGCAATTTGTATTTTAAATTTACCTGAATAACAGGCTTTATATAGGTACCATTTTATGGCATGTTCGCTGGGTTGGATATTCAGAGGATGGTCATACAGAGCGGAGTCAGCTATGCAGCAGAGGTAACCAGAACGTATGGATACATATATGGATAAATGCCTGAAATGGATATATAACAATGGTATCAGTACAAAAGGTAGAGTGCTTACAAATAAGTGGCATTAGTGGTGCAAAAAAACGCATTGTATAAAGTCATGGAGACTAGCGTTTATAGTGGCCTGTAGGGGGCTCTTGTATGAAAAGTTCGCAATCTTAACATTGCTTAAGGATTTTTACAAAAAAGAGAGAAGAGGTTATTGTGAAACTATATATATATACAACAAGAGAGGAAGAGAAAGGCGGCTACTCTCGTACCCCTTATTTAAATGACTGTTATCAACAAAAGAGCGCCATAAGAACACCTGTGAAAAAAACTGTATCTCAACAAAAACAAGGTGTATAAACTACCCTAAAAGTGAATGGTCAATTATATAGAAGGAAAAAAAGGGGGGAAAAATTAATTATTTCCTAAAAGAACCCTCACTCACCCTAGAGGTGACATGCTTCATCATTGGGTTTGTTCACAGGGGGACTGACTATCCCCACCTGTGTGCTACCACGCCTGCAAGTGCAGCGGAGCAGGTATGTGAAAAAGTGGTGATCAGTGCAAAGAGTGTGTGTTTAAAAGATCACAACCGTGCCTTAACAGACTTTATTAGAGGCCAGTTGTTCACATTAAAATTGGTGTGGTCACTGGATATTTGAATTTTTGTCCAGAGATACCAAAAGGTGACTGGTCAACATGTTTCTGCTGTATAAGCTAAAGTCAGCTCAGCTTTCTTCAGGACCAAATTTAAAACAAACATAAAAAACCTATCCTACGGGGGTCCAAGCACGCTAAGGCCTGCCCACACCGTTAGGAAATGAAAAGTGAGGTTAAATAACAATTTGTACTCTCCTCAGGATAACTCACGGTTTACCCATCCAACTCCTGTTATTCCTCAGGCGTTGTATAGTTTTAGTGTATATGAACCGCTACATGGGCTCAAAAGGATAGGCAGGTCTTCACTCGCTGTCAGTATTTCAAACAGCGAGCCTCGCCGCCTCTCAACCTACTCGGTTTCTCCTAATGGCCCGGAATAACAGGAGTTGGATGGGTAAACCGTGAGTTATCCTGAGGAGAGTACAAATTGTTATTTAACCTCACTTTTCATTTCCTAACAGTGTGGGCAGGCCTTAGCGTGCTTGGACCCCCGTAGGATAGGTTTTTTATGTTTGTTTTAAATTTGGTCCTGAAGAAAGCTGAGCTGACTTTAGCTTATACAGCAGAAACATGTTGACCAGTCACCTTTTGGTATCTCTGGACAAAAATTCAAATATCCAGTGACCACACCAATTTTAATGTGAACAACTGGCCTCTAATAAAGTATGTTAAGGCACGGTTGTGATCTTTTAAACACACACTCTTTGCACTGATCACCACTTTTTCACATACCTGCTCCGCTGCACTTGCAGGCGTGGTAGCACACAGGTGGGGATAGTCAGCCCCCCTGTGAACAAACCCAATGATGAAGCATGTCACCTCTAGGGTGAGTGAGGGTTCTTTTAGGAAATAATTAATTTTTCCCCCCTTTTTTTCCTTCTATATAATTGACCATTCACTTTTAGGGTAGTTTATACACCTTGTTTTTGTTGAGATACAGTTTTTTTCACAGGTGTTCTTATGGCGCTCTTTTGTTGATAACAGTTATTGTGAAACTGACAAAAAATATATATAAAGAAAAGTAGCCATGAGACATTGTGATAGGCTCATATGGTGTGTTTCCTAAAATCAGAAGTCTTAGGCAAAGGATAAATGTTGTGATTTGCGAAATTGATAAAACAAGGAAGACCAAAGAGATTATTGCTGTATCCGTGTGCCCTAAAGAATCTAATGAGGGCCATTGTTGAACTAACATATAACACAGGTAACGGTAGCCATTAATTACCTGATGGGCTCATAAAGCTTGCTTCCGAGAGTCAGAAGTCTGAGGCAGTGAATAATTCTATTCAATGAGGTTCCATCATTCAGCCAAACAGAGCGCCATAGTAATAGGGGTCTTAACATGATCAAATCATTCAGGAATTGAGTCCCTGTTTCCTTATGGACCAAGTTGTTTGAGGTAGATTTGGGTAGACACAGGAGCCTTTTCAGGAAATTATTTTCCTCCACCTGTAGACTCCCGGCTGATGATACACCCCATACTCCAGCCCCATAAAGGGCCGCAGAAAGACATCTAGATTGGACATTTTTTAACATGTCCTTAATGCGTCTATTCCCCAACTTCTTGGCAAATACAAAAACCCCATTAGCACTCCTAATCATCTTTGTTTTAACTGCTTTATGTTCAATATAACAGCTGCCATCTTTTGAAAAAGTGATCCCCCAGTAGCAGAAATTGTCAACTTTTTGAACCGGTTCACCTTCTATAAAATGAGAATTGACTTTCGTTTTAGCTCGTCCGGGCCCGCACTCCATCACATAGGTTTTTGACCTATTAATCACCAGTTTCCTGTTTTTGATGAACAGCACAAACCTGTCCATCAAGCGTTGAAGACCCAGGGGGGTCCTGGACAGCAGCACTGCGTCGTCCGCATAGAGTAACACAGGGATGTTAAGATTGTTAACTCTAGGGACGTCTGCCGTAACTGTCTGCAGAACAGAATACACCTCATTTATGAAGAGTGTAAAAAGTAGGGGTGCTAAAACACACCCCTGCCTAATTCCCCTCCCGATCGTAAACTTACTCGTACACTCCCCATTAGGTCCATACCGTACACTGGTGCTAAGTTTTTTGTACAGGTGGGCCAAAAAGTAAACTATACCTTCGGGAGCTCCCATTTCAATCAGTTTAGCCCATAATATAGCGTGGTCTACCATATCAAAAGCGCTGCTTAGGTCAGCAAAGCATAAATAAAGTGACCATTTTTTGGCCTGGGTATATTTCCCTACCAAAAGTTCTAAATTCAAGCACTGCTCAATGGTGCCACGGCCTTTTCTGAACCCAAACTGACAATTAGTTAAAATCTCATTAGTCTCTGCCCATTCCTCTAATCTGACTAGAAGGACCCGACTCATGATTTTGACAGATGAGTCCAGTAAGGATATTGGCCGATAATTTTTGGCATCGCCCCGGTCGCCTTTCTTATAGATAGGGACAATTATAGATTCTACCCAGACAAACAGCTGAATTGAAGATCCTGACCAGGAATGGGACCCAGATCTCCGGGGCGGTCTTATATACATCTATAGGTGCCCCATCAGGTCCCTGGGCCTTCCCTCCCTTACTGGCTCTTATACTAACCATAACCTCCTCTAAGGTGATATTTAAGGTTATGATGGGCCAGCCTTCTCCATGGGAGGCTGGTCTATTACCAGAGTCAAAAATAATGGAAAAATGATAAATCCATGATTCCATGCTCACATTAGATGTGAGCGCTGGGACCTTCTCATCCTTAAGGAATGGGCTATTCACCGTGGTCCAAAACAAAGTACAATTCTTCAGTTCTGCCGCTTGGCTAAGATTGTCCCACGCTTCCTGTTGCAATTCAGCTTTTCTGCGTTTAAGGGTCAAATTATAATCCTGCCTGAGTTGAATCACCAGACTCTTATCTCTTGGTTTAGCTGCTAAGGCCTCTTTATGATCGCTCCGGGCAGTAGAACAAACATGGTCAAACCACCCCCTTTTATGTCTACTCTTGTGCCCTACTTCCTTAGTAAACATCTTATTGATGGTTGAATTAATTCTATCAAAGTGATCAATACTGACAGCCACAATTTCTTCCTGTTCAAGGATTGCCGTAATTTCCATCAAGCAACTATTGATGATGGAATCAGATGTTATATCGGCTTTTTCTCCTTTCCACCTCATCCTAAGACCATTAGGTCTGTGGGGTTCAATATTAGCAATAATACCCAGATCGAGTGTGGGAATAGGTTTCCAAATCATGGCTTCAGTAGTTAAGCAGTTATGGTCACTTAACATAACATCAACCACCTTGGGCTCTGAGCACAGGGGAATTAAGTTAGAAGACATGCACATAAAATCAATAACAGTATTAGCCCCCCTCCCTTTAAAAGTTGGTATATTTTCTCCCTGGTCATTCTTTGCGTTTTCCATAATTTCCATATCATAATCTATCAGAAAGTTATTCAGTGTTTTTCCATACAAATGATGGGGAAAATGAACATCAGCATCCCCTGAGCGATTGTAAACACCACATAACTTCTGAGATGATAAGGGGCAAACTGAAACATTAAAATCCCCCACAAAAATAAAATCATAAACGCCATTAACATTTTTCACAAAATTAGTCAGAGCATTATCTAATTCATTAATTGCACTGTGTCTGGTGCCATCAAATACATTGTTGTAGAAATTAATCAAAAGTATATTTCTACCCGCTTCTTGTGCTAGCCATAACATTTGTGAATGGGCCCCCACTTTTACATACTTTTTCACCGAAATAGGTAACTTGACTGAAATCAAAACCAGCAACCCTCCTTTAGCTCTACCGTGGGTCGAAGCCAAGGCAGGGAGTTCATAGGATGCAAAGCCATCACTGCCCTTAACATTTTTACACCAGGTTTCCTGTAGGCAAATGATGTCAAATAAACTGATAAAATCTTTCCATCCTAGCATATCCTCTTTGGCCATCAGGCCTGCAATATTCCAGCTGGCGATATAACAAGTTACCCTTTCCCTATCATGGCTGACAATAGGCGTTCCATCACTAAATACGGACATGTTATCATCTACATTAAAAAGCTCTATGTTACACATTGAATTCCCAAATTCTCCCCCAACAGGCATACAATCTACAATCACGTTATTAACCAGTTCATTTGCAGGTATAGTTAATTCTCCTATATTGTTACTATTTGCATCGCCCCCAATATTGTTCTATTTGCATCTCCCCCAAGGACCGGATCAATCTCATGTCAATCATTTTGGTCCAAAAAACTCAGCGACTGGTACCTATTCTGAATTGGAACTTGATAAACCATCCCATTAACAGGTAAGAAGGTTTCTATCACAGGTTGATAATGGGTTGGGGGTGTGTGTTATAAATCTATTTCCGCCGGGGCGGAGTTCAACATATGCATCGGCGGGATAGGTGTACCATCCTGAAAACCAGGGCAAAAATTAGATAACACAGGTCTTTTTACAATAGGTGGATAATTGAAATAGTTCTTAGCCCCCTCCCTACAATTAGCAGAAGACAACCTGTTAAGATGGTTATAGAAATAGCCCAATGGTCTTGCAACAACATCTGTCTCTGACTGCGTGAGTGAGGCTGCTCTGAGCAGCACCTTCGCAACATGTTGCGGATGTTTAAAATTAATGATCACGCAATCGCCCCCACAGGTCTTCCTGGTATTACCAATCCAATTGACTCTTCTGATAGAAATAATTTGATCAGAGTAGCCAACTGGGTAACCACAGTGGTGGTTTAACCATGAGGTTGTTTTATTTGTTAGGGAATCTGCCGTCTCCTGGGTATAGGAGGCCTGACTTAGAGTCGGGACATTAGTTAAGACCACAACATAGGGTACACATTCAGGGGGGAGATCTACTGGGCGCCTACATATCCTTACGGGTACCCCATTAGTCCCCCCTATAGTAGCAGGCATTGCTGACACTGCTGGCACCGAAACAGCCTTTCCTCTATTGGAAGCTGGTGATGGTCTTGCATCAGTGTGTGAACTACCTGACACTACGCTTGTTGTTCTGGCTGCCGGTACCTGTGAAAGTCGGCCCACTTCCTGGGCTAATGGGCGTGTTGATACAGATGACCCTGTAGATGGTTGTTTCCCAGTATTAGCATTAGAGGGGGCACTATTTGTAAGGCGTTGTTGTACCCTGTCCTGTATAGGTGCTGTGTTTGGGCACGCTGTATCTTTAATATTTAATATGGTTTTATCCAAACTAACTGCATGCTGATCCACCACAGCCCTTAGTCTCAGTACTTCTGCCCACAGATCATCAATTTTAGCTAGCAAGGGCTCTACGACCATTTTGAATTTGTTTTCGATGGTGCTCACTAACAAGTCGATTTGGTCAGGCTTAATAGAAACACAGTCATCTTTAGATAATGTCCCTATTTCCACGTTGTCGTCCTTGTGTATGGTGTCTTTTCTGTTTTTTCTAACAGAATGATTTCCCCGTTTAGGAGCTGTTTTCCTGCATGCTCTCATAAATTTAGTAGCCCTATTGGACTGCTGATAGGTACCTTCAGGGGTCTCACATGGGATATCTTCCACCACAGTCAGGTTATCAGGGACCTCAGTAGATTCGACATTAATACCGGTGTTATCAGTCTCAACTGCTGTGATAATGCCGTTGGTGGTATTCATATCGACATGATTGGGATCCGGGGACGAAACCAATGGGAGATCTGGTAATGAACTTTTACCTAGCGACTTCCTTCTATCGCTATTAATTCTAGTTACTACTTTCAGTAAGTAGTTATCTGGTAAAGTAGATTGGATAGACATTGTTGGGGTAGTTCAGAAGTCACGGACAGCTGTTAAAACATATACAAAGTTACATCCACGAGTTACCACTTGCTCGTACTCACGAGTGATGCCAAGGGGGGTGGCCCGTCCCGTCCCTGGTCGTCCCCGGGCGGCCCCGCCCTTGTCCCGGGCTTCTCCCTGGCGCCTCCCGCGCGTGACTCGCAGGGCGAGAGGGAGGTCAGCGTTATCTAGCGCCTCCGGGCGCTCCAAGCACGTCACAGGCGCGCCGCCCTGAGGCTGCTGGGGGCTGTGGTTTGGCGTGCTGTCCAGCGCTCCTCCGCCGGTAATTGTAAAATGCCGCCGTTCACCTCACGGCTCTGTCCCGCCCGTTGGCGTGCAAGGTGCGTTGTAGCGCTTACTGGTGTTGCAATGCTTTTTTTATATTGTTGTTTACTATCGGATTGGATCCAATGGTAATAGCATTTCCTAAATGCCCATTTTGCATTTAAGAAATGCTCTGTATATGTGTTTAGGAAATCGCCAATAGAAAATCCCTATTTGTTATCTTCTATTTTGGTACTCGCAAAATGCGATTTCTATGGGGTAGAAATTGCATTTTGCGACCACATATATATGCCTTTGTACAATAGGAAAGGCAATTTAGCATTTAGCATTTTTAATGGCCTGAAATTGTGATTAGATCCATTAAGAAATACTAACTCTTTTCGTACATATGGCCAGTGGTTCTTCTTTCCTGTCAGCGATCTCGTAGGCGGCGCATACATAGATACCATGCAATTAATGAAAATAATACAATGCAAAAGAGGAAGTTATCATGGTAAAGATTTTGCATGATGTCTGCTTTCCAATGACATACAAAACAGAAACAGGAGGTGAGGGTTTATCTGAAGGGAGAAGCCAGAAACATAAAATGCCCAGGCTGCCACTAAGTGAGTGGGCAAAACATGTGATCCTGCCCCTTGCAAGGAAGGACCCAATGAACTATTTCCCAAGACAGCACCTTGAGACCCTCACAGGTATGTAGCGCGCTTTACAAAGGAGTTGATTGATTGATTGACTAATATCAATTTAAAGGGTTTAATCAATCATTGAAATTCTGTATTACGGATAACGCATAATCAAAATCCTTGTTTTTATATTATTTGTTATCAAGGTGCACTAAACTGACACTATTCACCCTTAATTGATAAAGTAACACGCTCTTAAAGACAATGCATAATTTATCCCATCCCCTCCGTAAACACAATTTTGGCTACCTATCGGACTGCCAGCCAAATAGTGCATAACCTCTGCTGGTTACCCAGCAGCTGGCAAAATAGTAAATAATGTCTGCTATCTAAAAACAGCAGAAGTAGTCTAGTCCACCTATCCACTGTTATTGTTCTGTGTGATGTGAATTCCCAAAGGCAAGAAAGGGTTACATGTGCTAACATTATTAACCATATGACTACCTTGTGTTCAGGAGGATGATGTTTGATTTACCATAAAAAAACATACAGAGCATTATGTACATTTCTCTAATTTTCACCTGTCTTCAAGGCCTACTGCTAGTTTTCTTTTTCTTTTGATTTCTCTTTGTATTTTCAGAAGGCGAATAGCTCAGGCGGAAGCTGAAGGGCTCCCTGGGATTTACCTTTCAACCCGAGTAAACCAGCTGATGTCCCTTTCTGTGAGGATAATTGAATCTTCTGTGTATCACATACGGGGTCTGAAGAGCGCCGAGGACTGGAGGAAAGGAGGCTTTTTCGGATGTTTCTTAGTAACAGCAGTGGTGGAATGAACCACGTCTCACCCCGGTGCTTGGAAGGATGAGAGAGAAACGTGTTGTCTTCTGAATATTCTTTTTGCTACATGCTCAAAGGGGCATTTTATTGTGGGAGATGCGTCATCTATATTGCTTTTTCCAGTAAGGCACTCACTATGCTATAGTATACACCATTCGGAGGAAAGATGAGGAAAGGGGTAAACGGCTGCAGTATTCTTGCGCACAACCCCAACACAGCCAGACAGCAATTAAATTGCAACATTTGTGGAATGAGAGAATGCTAGCTATTGGCATAGATACTAGCTAACAGATTGGTTCTGTTTGCACACATTGTAAGAAATTGGGTTACTGGTTGAGGAGGTGAACCCTACAATGCAATGCAATGCAACAGAACACATTGCAATAACATGTATAAAGCACACCGCTGCTTTCAAAGGAGCGTCCCGGCGCTCACGGCATGCGACTAGTACCAAAACTAACCAGGCAACCAGTCCCAGAATCAGAAGCCACCCAGACAGGAATTAAAAGGAAAGTCTTCAAATTCTTTCTAAAAATACTATCCGAATACGAAGACTGAGAGAGAGAGATCCAAAGTTTAGAAGTGAGATAAACAAAAATCTCCCACCTGTCCTGTCTTTGTGAATCTGAGGAAGTTGAAGTAACTTTAAATTATTTGATACTCAAGCAGGAACCACAATCCTGGTCAGGGTGAATTCACAAGTAAACCACACATTAACCTATGCTTAACCCTCGGGTATCTTGACACAAAAGCTGTCAAGCTCAACTTAGAGGCAATGTGTAAAGCATTTATGCAGCACTTTAAGCAGTAATATAGTGAAATGTAACACAAGAAAAATCCCACACCAATTTAGAAAAATGGAGATAAATTAAAAAAATAATTTAAGACAAGCATTACAAAAATCTAATAAGTAGAACCCGGGATATACAATTTAAAAAATGTAGGTGAAAGGGGGGCTGTCGCCGAACCGTGGACCAATATGATAGTTCGGCTCTGGAGCTCTGGAGACCTGCTGCATTGCCTCAGCATGCCACTGCATATTTCAGCTGAACTGCACAGCTGGAGTATGTGGACGCCCTGACCATGGCAGACCTGTCACCTCTGCGGGAGCCCATCTGCCCCCTGGGGGGCCTGGCTCCGGTTCTACTGACAATTGCAGTCTGATGCGGCCCGCTGAGGCCCTGCGGTGACAGGAGCTGTGGGCGAGCCTGAGGGTGGTGCCACGTTCTCATCTAGCGCCTGGACCTGATCTACAGTGAGCATTTTGTACCTCACCAGGCTGCGGCGTATGGTGCCCACCGGTCCCGGGAGATGAGGGGATGCGGATGGGTGGGGCTGGACCTGCAGCATGGTGCAATGAGTGGACCCAGCCCTGACATTTTCTATATGTCTGTGCGCCACCACGCAACCTTATGCCACTGGATTTTATTGATGGATGACAAAGTGACAGACAAGAAGACGGAAGTATGCACCAGATACTTTAATAGGTGCCTGAGCAGAAGTACATAGGTTTTGATAGATCATAATTTGGTTGCACTTTGATTGACAGTAAAGGCAAACATGACTATCAATCAATAAATCATTACATTTCTAAAGCGCGCTACATACCCGTGAGGGTCTCAAGGCGCTGGGGGGTGGAGGGGGGGTGCTACTGATTGAAGAGACAGGTCTTGAGAAGTCTTCTGAAGACCAGCAGGTCCTGGGTCTGTCTTATTCTGGTAGGGAGGGCGTTCCAGGTCTCGGCGGCGAGGTAGGAGAAGGATCTGCCGCCGGTGGTGGTTTTTCGGATACGAGGAACTGTGGCGGGGTTGGATGAGCGGAGGCTTCGGTGGGGATGTGGAAGCTGAGACGGTTGTTGAGGTATGTGGGTCCGGTGTTGTGCAGTGCTTTGTGTGCATGGATGAGGAGTTTGAAGGTGATCCTCTTGTTGACGGGGAGCCAGTGTAGGCCTCTCAGGTGGGGTGTGATGTGGCTGCGTCGGGGGATGTTGAGGATCAGATGTGCTGAGGAACTAGTTTTGTTAAACACTGGTGTCCAAAGTAGGATCTTTCCACCATTTGTAAGTATGCCTACACGTTCTTATCATACAAATGGCAGGGATCATCCAGGACTGGTCAAGATAATGGTGTAGGGCAGAGGTCTTCAATCTGTGGGGCGCGACCCCCAGGGGGGTCGTGGAGTCCTTGGAAGGGGGTCGCAGATTCTGTCTGAGTGCAGTTCCTGGCTTGGGCTTATCGAGGGTGCTCACGGCGGAGGCCTCATTCACACCGAGGTGTGAAAAACATCAACGCCTCATTAACAAGTTAAAAGGTCTTTTAAAGACCTTTCAAGTACTGGGTGTGGCTGTGTGTGTGTGTGTGTCCCTGAAGCCGTTTTGAGCTGGGGGAGGAGGGGAAGTGGGGGGGGGGGGGCGGAGGGGGATGGATGAGCAGGCTGTAGTGTAGCCCTTTGAGGTCAATGGATATTGCGCGCCTGGAGCTGTGGGTCCCGTGACACGTCCCCCGCCCCCAGCAGGGAGGCACAGAGATGCCCTACCATGATCAGTAAAGAAGGAAGAAGACGCAGAGAGATACTGACCCCCCCCCCCCCCCCCCCCATGAGAGATACACAGAAAAGGTGTGTGAATGAATGATGGGTGGATGGATGGATGTAAGGATGAAGGATGGATGGATGTGTGAAAAGGTGGGTGGATGAATGATGAATGGATGGATGAAAGGGTGGATGGATGGATGAAAGGATGGATGGATGAAAGGGTAGATGGATGAAGGATGGATGGATGAAGGATGGATGGATGGATGGATGTGTGAAAAGATGGGTGGATGAATGATGGGTGAATGGATGGATGAAAGGGTGGATGGATGAAGGATGAATGAATGGATGAAAGGGTGGATGAATGGATGGATGGGTGGATGGATGGATGGAAGGATGACAGGGTGGACTGATGAAGGATGGAAGGGTGGATGGATGTATGAATGGAGACAAGGTTGCATGTATGAATTATGGATGTGTGAAAAGGTGGGGAGACGAATGATGGGTGGATGGACGGATAAAGGATGGATGAATGGAAGGATGAAAGGGTGGATGGATGAAGGATAGATGGATGAAGGATAGATGTATGGATGTAAGGATGAAAGGATGGACGGATGAAGGATGAATGGATGGATGAAAGGGTGGATGAATGGATGAAAGGGTGGATGAATGGATGGATAAAAGTTTACATGGATGAATGATGCATGGATGGATGTGTGAAAAGGTGGGAGGATGAATGATGGATGGATGTGTGAAAAGGTGGGTGGATGAATGATGGGTGGATGGATGTAAGGGTGGGTGGATGGATGTAAGGATGTAAGGATGAAAGGGTGGATGAAGGATGGATGTATGGATGTAAGGATGAAAGGGTGGATGGTTGAAGGATAGATGGATGAAGGATAGATGTATGGATGTAAGGATGATAGGGTGGACGGATAAAGGATGGATGGGTGGATGAAAGGGTGGATGGATGGAAGGATGAAAGGGTGGACGGATGAAGGAAGGATGGATAAAAGGTTGCATGGATGAATGATGGGTGGATGGATGGATGAAAGGGTGGGTGGATGGATGTATGGATGAAAAGGTGGATGGATGAAGGATGTATGGATGGGAGGATGAAAGGGTGGATGAAAGGGTGGATGGATGTATGGATGGATAAAAGGTTGCATGGATGAATGATGGATGGATGTGTCAAGGTGGGTGGATGAATGATGGGTGGATGGATGGAAGGGTAGATGGGTAAAGGATGGATGTATGGATGGAAAGATGAAAGGGTGGATGGATGAAGCATGGATGGATGGATAGAAGGATGAAAGAATGGATGGATGTGTGAAAGTGTGGGCGGATTAATGATGGATGGATGTGATGAGGTCTAACAGGCGCATTTATGGTTGTCAAAAGATGTTGATGAGGAGTACCAGTTTCTATAAACTTTTGTCGGAAGGGGGTCCTTACCCCTAAAAATTTTTTACAAGGGGGTCTCGACATCAAAAAGTTTGAAGACCTCTGGTGTAGGGGAATAAGTAGTATCAAACATTACAGAGAAGGCCTGCATAAAAGACGAAAGAAGTAGGTCAGGAAATAAAGTTGCTGTGACTTAAGATCTGATAGGTTCCGTTGATATTTATACTTAAATAGTGTGACGGTAAGGTACTGTAGATGTGACTGATAGCCATATGGATACGAAGGATTAACTGTTGTGGGGCACGATACTCAAGAAAATGTTACGGTTAAGTTGTGCCAGGCAGAATAGATGAGCAAACAGCTAGGATTTAGTGAACATGCGACTGAAGAATAATTCAGAGTCTTCCTGGTTCCTGGACCTTGTCTGCAACAGAGCCAGAGAATCAAAGCAGAAACATCTTTGTTCGCTTGCAGGCACTGCAGAGTCGCATCTCACCAACTGTCTAGGGCCACTTCTTGTGATGACAAGAGACCTCGCACTAGGCAGTTGCATATCCCTTTCTAGTGATTCAGGTGACCTGTTGGTAAGCATTGGGCGAGGGGGTAGAAAGAATACGTTTCCCTGCACCTTCCCTTTTAAGCCTTTACTGTGGTTTGCAAGACCTTTCATGGGTAGAGTTGGAGCCTTGTAGCCCAGAGCGTGCAAAAACTGCTAACATATTCACAGCTGTCTCTACATGCACTGAGAGAGAAGGAATGTCTGTTTTGATTGGCCTTGAGTTAGGGGTAGTATGAACTGGAGATGGGCTCTCACGTTAACTGCCGTCTGCGGGTGAATACCCTGGTGCCAAGCCAACAGAATGTTCAATCAGTGGTGCAATTTCATGGCCCTGGCACACCTTAAGTTAGTGGTGGGCTGTCGTTAATTGGTGCTAATACGGGACAAGTATCAAGTTCAAATGGGAAAAGTAATGCGATTATTAAAAACACAATAAAGGTTTTACAGAAAACTTTGGGAAACTTGCAGTCCTAGGCTTGACTGCATTTCAAAATAGAGGGGCATTGAAATCACAATGAATTAGATTAAATGTCAGATCTCATTTTAGTAGTTTCGAGTGAAATGTGTAGGGCCAAGTTAGAAAGTAGTAAGGAAAACTGGGACCCAGCGTCAAACTGTGTCAGGACACCAGTCAGACACAAGTAATGTGATTTATTTCTGGCAGACAGTAGCAAGCTGGGCGGACAGTAGCAAGCTTGTCAAATGTTGTTGGTTAGGCGCCTCTCCAAGGTGGCCACTATGAAAGTGACATGGTTTGAAAGTCAACAAGTAAAGAACAAAAGCTTGAAAGGGAATCATCATGGGATCCGGAACTGGACCGAAGGAATGTGACGTGATAGCGTGTGGGGAGTTATGATGAGCTGGTGAGGTAGATCCACTAGCAAGTATCTCAACAGAGTGAGAGAACCAGTAAGGTAGACATCCTGATTGCAGTCAGAGACTGGGGTAAGGGTGGACAGTGTTAAACAGTAGAAGATAGCGGGGACGAACTTGGAACCCAAAGCAGTCCTGGCAATGTTGATGGACCAGCCATCCTGCTGTTTTGGCCACTGGGGGCTGATATAGCAGCACCACTGCAAAACTGGCCCCAGTAATAAAAACAGCCCCCACCACTGCAAAATCTGCCACCACTCTTCCAGCCTCCCGGTGAAACACCCAATGCCCGCTACGGCCAGTCCGGTTCTGGACGACAGCACAAAGGAGACACTAAAAGAAAAACAAGCTGCAGCATTTCTTTACTCACAACGCGCTCCGCAGACATTGTGACATACACCCGAACAAGCCACTTCTTGTAAAAGCCACTTAAAGAAGATGAAGCGAGCGAAGGCAAGCTGGCCCTGGAAATGCCGGGCCCCGGGGAAAGCAGAGTCGCAGACTAGTCTTTCCCCGGGGTCTTTCGCGCAGGGGATAGTCCAGGCAGGGGAAGGGGAGGAGCTAGGGGGTGGGTACTTAAGCGCGGGGGAGGAAGGGATCTTCCTCTTTTCCGCGCCTGGCACCATCGGGAGGGAGCTCGAAAAAAGTTGTAGTTAGTGCGTAGTTTGAGGCCTAGTGATACTTTTAGGAATTGTTCTCGGAGCTGTTCTTACGACAGCTGGGTTTTGTACTTCTTTCTCTTGCTTTTGTTGCTGATTTGGCCGGGATGTCTGGGGTGTCTGCGGAACAGGTCCGTGAGGCCTTGTTACTGCTCCCTAGGGCCGGCCGCGATGACTTGATTAGGCCCGGGGTCATGGACCAGGCCTGGGTGGGGGCCACCAGAGGCACGAGGGCTGCCTCGGCGGGGGTGCAGGCGGCGGTTTTCGCCTGCCTGGAGGACGACCAGGTTCAGGAGGGTGGCTCGGGGGCCAGGAGGGGGGCGGGTGTCCCTAAGGATACTGCGCGGGGCGGGAAGCGTCGGACGACTTCCACACGCCCCTTCCCCCAATTGGAGTTTTTGCCTGGGGCCTCGGGGGCGGCCGTGCGGGCCGTGCCCGAGGAGCTTCCGCTCCAGGGTCCTCTGTTGGCGCCGGACGGTGCTGCGCAGGGGGTGGAGCTAGGTGACGCCCGGGCTGGGCCTGCGCAGGGCCTGGTCGGGTCGGAGGGTGACGGCGGGGCCCCCGGGGCCTTGGTTCGTTTGGATGGAGCTTCTTTTAGTGGGGACGGGCCTGGGCTGGACCTGCGGGTGTCTGGGGGCGGCCCGATTGACTTGTCCCGGGGCTCCAGGGCGGGCACCCCGGCCGTGGTTCGGCCGCTGGTGCCTGGGTTTGCGGTGGGCAGGAGTGCTTCCCCCTCTCTGGTTCCCATTGGCGGCCCGGGTTGGGTCCAAGGTTTCCACCAGGTGGGGTTCTTCCCTCGGGGGGGCGAATTTTTTGGCCACGGCCAGCCGCTCCCCCCTCCGATTTGGGGTTCTGTCTCCTGGGAGGAGAGGGCCAGGGGAGAGCGTATCTTGGAACAGATTCAGGAGGTCAGGTGGGCTGAGGAGACTAGGGCCCGGGTTGGTTCTGTGTGGGGCCCCGAATTGAGGGGCCTCCCACCCCTACCTCGGAGGAGGAGAGGGAGGCGGAGAGGCAGGAGGAGGAGATCCGGCAGGCGAGGTTAAGGAGGTCAGGCCTGGCCGCCCACTCTACTGGGGGCGCGGCCGGGGTAGGGACGGCCAGCACGGCTTTGAGGCCCGATGGTGCCGGGGCCCTGCCAGGTTCGAGCGACCTGGGGGGCGGGAGGGGATCCAAGTCGGCAGTTGTCGGCAGAGCCAAGGGGGGCCTAGCGGGGCGCAACACGGCTCCAAGACGCAGGTCGGAAGCAGTAGGGCAGTCCGCGGCGGCTGTCCCTCCCCCGCGGGATCGGGCAACGAGTTCTGGTACAGCGTGGCCGCGAGTGTGGAGCCAAGGGTGTGAAGCGTGCAGTGAAGTGTGTCTCGACTGAAGGTGTGGATCGGGAACCGGTGCTTGAACTGGATTACAGTGCTGAGAGCGAGGAGTTGGAAGAGGGGGAGGTGCGGGATGACCTGGAAGGCGTAGGCCGCGCAGCGGGGGGTGACGACCTTGGTGTCTTGCAGGTCGACCCCGGATCTCAGAAGAAGACTGGACCGGTGAAGGCCCGTGGAAAGGAGTCCAGAGGACGGCCCCGGGAGCGGACAGAGTGGAGAAGTGTGGCTCAGGGGTTAGAGGCGGCAGACCCGGAATCTGAGATCGGTCCTGGACCAGGGTTCAATTCTCTGCCTCGGCGGGTCTTGGGCTAAAAATTCCACGGACTCGATAATTCTCGTCCCGGTGCCTCCTCAACTCACGGGTTCACACTCTGCGACTCTGGGCAATAGCTTGCTTAATCTCCAAAACGGCCCCTCGCGGCGGGATGCCTGACTTTCACCCTGTGGACACCCTGTCGGGGCTTCTCACAGGGGAATACCAGGACGGGTTCCCTAGGCAAGTGCCAGGATGCCCTTTGTGGTGACAGGTTGCGCTATATAAGTATACCTACCTACATTACAGAGGCACTAACAGGTGAGAGTGCCTGGTGGGCGGTTTGGGATGACGCACCCCGGGGTGGGGAGGGGAGGAAGCGGGCCTGCCGGTCGGTGGGAGTGGGGGATGGGTCTGTGAGGGAGGGGGGGCGCCTTCGGGCGGTCCACCTGAGGATGGTAAGAAGGTGGATGGTAAGTCGGTAACTTTGGGGGTGCAGACTGACAAGAGTGATGGGAAAGATGAAAAAGGGGTGAAGGTCCCGAAGAAAATGCCGTACATGGGGCTGGCAATGCCGTTGGGGTCACATTTGTCCGAGAAAATGAGGGAGAAGATTTGGAGACATGAGTTTGTGGATGTTTTTAAGTTACTGCACCGGGAGGTTCAGGCGAAGGAGGGTTCCAAGGAGGAGGAGTGGGAATTGACGAGGCGGCCTAGAGTGCCTATCACCATGGAGAATTGGACTTCGGCTTTTCTGATCTATGCTAGCGTCTATTGTGTGAAGTATCTCGATCGGGCGATTGCGTTGTTCAAATACATGGACATCATCCGCAAGGCTCAGATGCAGTTTGGGGGGTTTGCTTGGCTGAGCTATGACGAGGAGTTCCGGGCCAGGGTCAGCGCCGATCCGGAGAAAAGCTGGGGGGAGGTGGATCAGGAACTTTGGATGCAGTGGATGGCGTCGTCGCACTCGTCGGCCTCTACACATACGGCCAGCGGTTTGCCGGTGTTGTATCGGTCTTTTCCGACGCGTCCCGCCCAGGGCGGGGCGGGGGGCGGAACTGTGCCCAGCACCATTGTGTCCGGACAGCCGCCCAAGCCGGGGGGGGCCACCTCAGGAGTGTGTTGGAGCTACAGTCGGGGTTTCTGCTCCAGGTACCCGTGCAAGTTTAAACATGAGTGTTCTAAGTGCGGAGGGAAGCACCCCATCACTCAGTGCCTCTCGCTCGCCACCCCTTCTGAACAGTGGCGGAACGCCAGGGGGCGAGGACAGCCTGGCCCGAAGGGCGCCTACTCCGGTTAAGGTGGAGGCTATGGCCCCGTGGCTCGCGTGCTATCCTGACCGCGAGGCCGCGGCGCGGCTCTTTTGGGGTTTCACCGAAGGCTTTCGGGTGGGTTATCAGGGCCCCAGGGAGCGGCGGTGGGCGGAGAATTTGAAGTCAGCGAAGGAGTTGCCGGGTGTGGTGGGTGCAAAGTTGAGGAAGGAGGTGTCGGAGGGGCGGGTTGCGGGGCCGTTCCTGGATTGGCCGCTGCCGGACCTGATTGTCTCGTCGCTGGGGGTTGTGCCGAAGAAGGAGGTAGGGGAGTTCAGGATGATTCACCACTTGTCATGGCCGGAGGGGAGGTCTGTGAATGACTTCATTGCGGTAGAGGACTCGAGGGTGCTGTATGCGTCGGTGGACGATGCGGTCCGGATGGTGCGTTCTTGTGGTCCCGGGGCGGAGCTGGCGAAGTGCGACATCAAGTCAGCTTTCCGGCTCCTGCCGATTCACCCGGCGGATTTCGGGCTCTTGGGCATGCAGTTCGGGGGTGCCATCTATGTCGACAAGGTCCTTCCCATGGGTTGTGCCATCTCCTGTGCCTTGTTTGAATTGTTTAGCTCTTTCCTGCAGTGGGTCATGGTGAGGGTGAGCGGGTGCCGCGAGGTCACTCACTACCTGGACGATTTCCTCTTCCTGGGCAGGGCGGGGTCGGGGGATTGTGGCAGGGCTCTGTTGTGTTTCCAGGCCTTGGCGGTGCAGTTCGGGGTGCCTCTTGCGCCGGAGAAGACGGCTGGTCCCAGCTGTTGCCTCACGTTCCTGGGGATCGAGTTGGACTCGGTTGCATGGTTGGCGCGTCTGCCTGCGGCTAAGGTGAAGGAGATTTTGGAGTGTCTGGAGTGGGCTGTGGGGGAGAGGAGGATCCCTTTGCGGGCGGTTCAGAGGCTGCTGGGTTTCCTTAACTTTGCTTGCCGGGTTGTGCGGGCGGGGCGCACGTTCTGTCGGCGGCTCGGCATGGCCATGTCGGGGGCAGTGCTTCCGCATCACCGGGTGAGGATCTCGCTGGGGGTGCGGTCGGATCTACGGACTTGGATTGCTTTTTTGCAGGAGTTTCATGGAGTGCCCTTGGAGTTTGATGAGGAGAGGGCGGTGTGGCACTGATAGATCTTTTCTGACGCGGCTGGGTCAGCGGGGTTTGGAGTCTTTTGGGATGGGCGGTGGTGCGCGGAGAGCTGGCCGGCCTCCTGGATGAAGCAGGGCAGGAGTATTGCTTTTCTCGAGTTCTTCCCTTTGCTGGTGGCCCTGGTGGTGTGGGGGGATGACTTTCGGGACAGGACGGTGCTTTTCCACGTAGACAATATGACGGTTGTGGACCTTGTGAATAACCAAAGGGCGAGGGACCTGCGAGTGTTGAAGCTGTTGCGAAGGTTCATGCTGGCGTGTCTGCAATTGAATGTGGTGTTTCGGGCCAAGCATGTCCCTGGGGCGAATAATGACATTGCGGATGCTTTGTCTCGTTCGCAGTGGCAGCGGTTCCGACATCTGGCGCCGGGAGCGGACGCCTGCAAGACCGAGCTGCCGGCCGGCATCTGGGCATTGGGGGAGTGAGGATGATTGGTCTGGTGGAGGGTTCGTTGGCACCGTCCACAAGGAGGACATATCGGTTGGCATGGTCTGAATTTAGTACTTTTATGGGTTGGACGGTGGATGGTGTGGTGAGTGGGGAGTCGGAGGTGCTGGGTGGTGTGAGGGGCTATGTGCTCTCCTGCATGGACCGGGGCCTGACTGCTGCTACGATTTCTGGAAAGTTGGCTGGCATTTCCTTTTACTGTATTCTGTTTCTGGGTTTCGACCCCACCAAGGATGTGGTGCTGGCTCGCATGTTGCGGGGGTGGGGCCGGGAGAGGGGTGTCGGGGGGAGGCGCCTGCGGGAGGCGGTGACGTTTGACCTGTTGGTGCGTCTGGTGGGGGTGTTGCCTGAGTGTTGCTATGACGGGGCCGAGGTGGGCTTGTTTCGCCTGTGAATGGTGTGGATGTTTTTCGGGGCGTTTCGCGTGTCTGAGTTGCTGGGCACGAGGCGGGGGCCCGGGCGGTTGTACGAGGATGTGCGGGTGGATGCGGGGCGTTTGGGGATTTGGCTGGGCCGCTCGAAGACTGATCAGATGGGCCGTGGTACGTGGGTGTGGCTGAACGAGTCTGGTGGGGCGGTTTGCCCGGTGCGAGAGTGGCGCTCCTTCTGCGGGGCTGGGGGCCCGCGGGGAGGTGAAATTTTCCAGCATACTTCGGGTGCGAGGTTGTCGGCGGGCCAGCTGTTGGCGGTGTTGAGGATGGCTTTGGGTCGACTGGGGATGAATGGTGCGGGGTTTGGTACTCATTCTTTCCGTATTGGGGCTGCCACTGCAGCGGCTCGTTTGGGTTGGTCCTGGGACCGGATCCGGAGTATTGGTCGTTGGAAGTCTCGCTGCTGCGAGCGGTATGTGAGAAAGTAGGTGGGGTCCCAGGCAGGTTGTTGGTTTGTGATTTCTGTTTTGCCCATTTCTAACATCTTTTTTCTTCGTAGGTTGCGTGGGTGGCCCGGGTGGTAAGACGGTGACGTGGATCGTTGGGCACTCCTTTGTGCACTGGGCATCCAAGTACGCTGACCAGCAGGTTTACGGACGTAACCTGGGCCTGAGAGGACAATTGCACGAGGTGAAATGGTGGGGAAAGAGCGGAATGCGATGGGGGGCACTACTGCCCTGGCTCGCGAAGATGGTCCCACAAAGGGGGTGCCCGGATCTGTTGATCATCCATCTGGGCGAGAACGACCTGGTGCAATTGTCTGGACTGGCTCTGTTGCAATTGATGCAGAGGGACTTGGATGTGCTTAAATCAAGGATGTCGGGGGCCTGCATTGCCTGGACGGAGCTGGTCCCCCGTAAAGTTTGGAGAGGGGCCATGAAACACGGGGCCATTGAGAAGGCCCGGAGAAAGTTGAATCGGGCAATGAGACTCTACTGTGTTGATAAGGGGGTGAAAGTTATCTCACATCCTGGACTTCGCCTGGAGGAGCCTTTAGCCTTTAGGGAGGACGGTGTGCATCTGTCTCGCCTGGGGAATGCATGGTATATGATGGAACTGAGGGATGTGGTGAGCAAGTTGTGGAACGAGTCGATCTGGTGTCGGAGGGAGTGACTTTGCGCGGACGGACGGACGGCCCCTTGGTGGGGGGGGTGGGGCAGTGTACCGCCCTACAGGGGGTCCACTGGGTGGCAGGTCCGAAGGGATAGGGGGTCAAGAGCGGGCATACCCATCCCTTGGGGGGGAGACTTGGTCAGGACGGATCGAAGTTGGTTTGAAGTTGGCAATGGCTGGGGGCTGGAAGGGTGATTGACGGCAAGTGGAGGGTGTTTGGAGCCGCTAGGGCTCAGTATTGACATGAATGATTGAAACGAATGGGGGGGATGTATGAGTGGGGTGTTTTCTGTTATTGTTTACTGTTCTATTGTTATGCGCAGTTCTGGTCTAATAAATGGCCTTTTACGCCTATAACTGCGTGGTCTGTTTATTGCGCGATGCCGGGCCCCGGGGAAAGCAGAGTCGCAGACTAGTCTTTCCCCGGGGTCTTTCGCGCAGGGGATAGTCCAGGCAGGGGAAGGGGAGGAGCTAGGGGGTGGGTACTTAAGCGCGGGGGAGGAAGGGATCTTCCTCTTTTCCGCGCCTGGCACCATCGGGAGGGAGCTCGAAAAGACCGCCCACCCACCCGGCAGTTAGAGGTGGTTCTTGGGTTGGCTTTGTTGCGTTGCCAGTTTAGGCCAGAGCTGCGGTAGGCAGGTTCCGAAGGGATAGGGGGTCAAGAGCGGGCATACCCATCCCTTGGGGGGGAGACTTGGTCAGGACGGATCGAAGTTGGTTTGAAGTTGGCAATGGCTGGGGGCTGGAAGGGTGATTGACGGCAAGTGGAGGGTGTTTGGAGCCGCTAGGGCTCAGTATTGACATGAATGATTGAAACGAATGGGGGGGATGTATGAGTGGGGTGTTTTCTGTTATTGTTTACTGTTCTATTGTTATGCGCAGTTCTGGTCTAATAAATGGCCTTTTACGCCTATAACTGCGTGGTCTGTTTATTGCGCGATGTCTCTTCTCCGTGTGGTTTGTTTTATGTTTGCAGAAGGAGGAGCGGGGAAGGGAGACCTGCTGGAAGAGCATGATTATGAGAACGACTTGCTCAACCAATCACTGATAGAGCTTGGTCACTCTGTGAAACAAGTGACGGGGACAAAGACCAATGGAGTGAGTGGGAGAGATGGTGCGGACTCCAAAATTTAAAAATAAAAAAAATTAAATAAACATTCCAAAAACACGGCGTAAAAACGCGCACCGTGTAGATAAAAGTAAAATAAGACATGACTGCTATGATCAAACATGAAGCGCAGTGGCCATGAGGCGGAGCCGTGCTGATCAAATAATATATTATCACATTTTAAAAACACGGGATGTAGTAAGCAAGTGGGAGCGTGCATGCAACGAGATGGGAGGTGCAGCAAGATTTGTGGATGTGGGAGAGACGATCACACCCACTAAAAATAGACAAACATGAACACTAACCAAACAAGCACTATCAAAGTCAACACAAGAAGCGAGGGTACTCGAAGAATCATCCCTGCTCCATGCAGCTCCAGTAGGATTACTTGTCTGTAAGTTAAAGGGTCTGCATGAAAAGTGGGCAGAACGCTGAAGCCAGTATTTAAAGATGCAGGCACTTCTAAGAAGTTCTTGATGTAAATAGGAAAAAATTACTTGGGTGCCGCGCTAAGTGGGAAGTGCTCGGGCCCCAAAAACGCATAAACTAAAAGACCATCGCTAACATCGCATAATCGCTTAGTCCGGGAAGCGTGTGCCACAACAAACACTTGAGGGAAGTGCTTGACTACATTGAAGCACAGCGACCCTGAATCCGGGGCTGTGCCAAGTGGGAAGTGCTCAGTTTAAATTCAACAAAAAAGTTCCAAAGACACAAAATACAAAGGCACAAGTGGAAGAGGAAAAGTCCTATGGCAATACTCCTCAATTGGGACAAAGATGGGGGAAAGCAGGAACCATTATCCACTTAGAAGCAACATTTTTTAAAGGACACTGACAAAAGCCAATCAAAAGCTGGAGGTGAGCTGTAAGCCCAGAGAGTGAATATAGCATGTCAGAAAGACAGGGCATGCGTGCGGCCTAGGCTTGACCTAAACACAAGGAGTTCTCTAAAGGGCCCCAAACTGGTTCCATGGGTCGGGACGCAAACCGCCTAACTGAGAAAAAGAAGAGATGGTTTCCTGACAGTAAGACTTTAGAGAAGGTACCCCCAAGTGCTATGAGTGCCAACAGGAAGGGCACTTCAAGGATGATGCCATATGTCCCAAGCGCGGCACAGCCCCCCACTGGAGGTAGTCAAAAGGGCTGGTTAGTTGTAGTGCTTGGGTAGGTGATTGTCCAAGATAGTGTGGGGGACTGAGTAGAGGTTATCCTAGGGTCCCTTGGTGATGGAGAGATGGTGCAGAGAACTCACATGCCCACTAATACTAGGGGATAAAGGCAGTGGGTCACCATCAATGGGGAGATAGTGGAGGCTCTGAGAGACACTGGGGTCAGTATGACAACTGCCAGGTGTCATTTGCTGACCTCATAGCTGGTTGTCCCTGATGCATTCCACCAAGTTGTTGCATCTGACAACCGTGAGAGTCACTATCTAGTGGCTCTGTTACCCTTTGAGTGGGGGGATCTCAGGTTCCTTGAGGATAGCTGTATGCCCGTCCATGCCTGTGGATTGTCTGTTTGGCAGTGATCTGAAGCACACCATCTGGAAGGAGGTGGAGCTCAGGTCCCACTTGGAGAAGTTAGAGTTGCATGAGTGGGTGTGCCTGACGACATGTTCATGGCAGCCGAAAGGGTAGTAAGGAGCACCTGGAGCCTGGAAGAATGAACCAGGTGACTGCCAAAAAGATGAAGGGCAAGGGGCACATAAAGCTTGCTCTTGAAACTCCCACAGTCCGTGAAGATGTTGACCTTGAGGGAGATGCCCTGGAGCCTACAGGGAAAGACATTGCCGACATAGGGAACCTACCTGAGTTCACAAACTGGCAAAAGGATGAGGGTCCCACCAGGGAGGAGTTCTACAAGTTGCAGAGGGAATGCCCTACTCTTGTGAGCCTATATCAACAGGCTTATGACCAGGTAGATGGCGACACCTCTGGGGATCACCTGATTTACTGAGAGAATGGTCTCCTGTATAGTGAGCCAAAGGTTTCTGAGCTTGGTGCAACCCATGCGTTGGTGGTCCTCCAGTGCTACAGGACCTTCCCATTTGGGTACTGTGCTCACTGGATTCAAGCCAGCTTGACTGATGAGGGGTGATACACCAAAAATTGTCACAGGATGCTTATTTCCATCCAGAGAGACCTGGCCGGGCATGGGGAGCAGGGTCAAGACTGATCTGCATATGGCTGGGTTCAAACTAGGGTGGCAAGAAATAAATGATAGATTAAACCCAGATATGTGACTTGAGTTGAAAGTTTGATTTGTTCCGCATTCTGTCCATCATTAGTTCTTTTTGCTTTTGTCACTGAGGTGGAACGGTATGCCCAGCTGTGGGTCCCATGCTCACTGTGCCACTGGATTCACACTAGCCTGGCTGATGAGAGGTGATACCCCGAAACCGGTCCCAGGAAGCTTGATGTCTACTTGGCCTGGCAGTATGATCTGGACTCTTCCAATGGACAGCAGGGACAAGACTTATTTCCATATAACTGGGTCCAAACTGGGGTAGTGTGGGAGCAAACAAATGATGGATTAAACCCAGATCTGTGACTGTGGGTGAATGTTTGATTTGTTCATTGTTCCATCCATCTTTTGTTATTTTTGCTTTGTCACCCTAAGTAGGAAGGGTATGCCCAGACATGGGTCCCATGTTCACTATGCCACTAGATTCAAGCTAGCCTAGCTGATGAGGGGTGAAACCCTAAAACTGGTCCCTAGATGCTTGATTCAAGTTCAGGGAGGACACGACCGGGCAGTTTGGGCTGGACCATGCCCATGGAGAGCAGGGTCAAGTATGATTTGCACATGGCTGGGTCCAAACTAGGGTGGCATGGTTGGCAAAACAATAGATTAAATCTAGATCTGTGAATGGGGGTGAATGTTGATTCGTTCAGCATTCCCTCCATCATTTGTTTTTTTGCCTTTGTCACCCTAAGTGGGAAGGGTATGCCCAGAAGTGGGTCTTGTGCTCACTGTGCCACTGGATTCAAGCTAACCTGGCTGATGAGGGGTGATACTCCGAAACCAATCCCAGGATGCTTGTTTCCCATTCAGAGAGGACCTGACCTGGCAACATTGACTGGACTGTTCCAATGGGAAGCAGGGTCAAGACTGAATTGCATATGGACAGGTCCAAACTTGGGTGACATTGTGAGCAAAACAAAATGGATTAAACCCAGATCTGTGACTGTGGGTGAATGTTTGATTTGTTCAGTGTTCCATCTATCATTTGTTCTCTTTGTTTCTGTCACCCTAATTAGGAAGGGTATGCCCAGATGTTGGTCCCATGATTACTATGCCTCTGGATTCAAGCTAGCCTGGCTGATGTGGGGTGATACCCTAAAACTGGTCCCAAGATGCTTGTTTCCAGTTCAGGGAGGACCCATCCTAGCAGTTTCAGCTGGACCGTTCCCATGGGGAGCAGGGGCAAGAATGATTTGTATATGACTGGGTCCAAACTAGGGTGACATGGTGAGCAAAAAAATAGATGACATCCAGATCTGTGAATGGGGGTGAATGTTAATTTGTTCAGCATTCTCTCCATCATTTGTTATTTTTGCGTTTGTCGCTCTAAGTGGGAAGGGTATGCCCAGACACGGGTCTCGTGCTCACTTTGCCACTGCATTCAAGCTAGCCTGGCTGATGAGGGGTGATACTCCGAAACTGGTCCCAGGATGCTTGTTTCCCATCCAGGGAGGACCTGGCCTGGCAGCATGGGCTGGACTGTTCCCATTTGAAGCAGGGTCAAGACTGATTTGCATATGGACGGGTCCAAACTTGGGTGATGTGGTGAGCAAAAAAACTATGGATTAGACCCAGATCTTTGACTGGGGTGAATGTCTGATTTGTTTAGCATTCCATCTATCATTTGTTCTTTTTGTTCATGATATACCCCTGGCAGGTCATTTGGCCACAGAACAAGACCTTGTCACTCACTTTTACTGGCCTCATATGAGGCAGGTCTCAGAGGCATTCTGCAGGTCCTGCCCTACCTGCCAGTCCAGTGGCAAGTTAGGACGAAAGCGCATGGCTCCCCTGCAATTCTTTCCTGTCATTGACACCCCTTTTGAAATTGTGCGCATTGACATTATGGACCTCTGGACCCCAAGACAGCCATGGGCAACAGGGTCATTCTGGTCTTTAAGGACCATGCTACCCAGTACCTGGATACCATCACTCTGAGGACATTGGCTGCACCAGCAGTGGCCAGGGCACTGTTGGGGATTTTACCCGTGTGGAGTCCCCCAAGGATTTGGTGTCAGACCGTGGTATCAACTTCATGTCAGGGCACATGAAGGCCATGTGGAAGAAGTGTGGGGTAACCTAAAACCTCTCCACTCCTTACGACCTTCAAACTAATAGGCGTGTTGAAATGTTCAACAGGACCCTAAACAGCATGATAATGGGCTTATTGGATTCAATGAAGTGGAAGTTAGACGGCCTCCTGCCATGCCTTTTATTTGCCTATAGGTAAATACCGCAGAAGGGCGTTGGCTTTAGCCCCTCTGAACGCCTCTATAGGCACTCTGTGAGAGGACCTCTCAGTCTGGTTAAGGAGGACTTAGAGCAAGCTCCAAGAAAGGTCCGCCCAGGACATGGTAGCTAGATGTTAGCACTCTTTAACCAGATGAAGCGGTTCTGGAAGCAAGCGCAGGACAATCTAGAAGCCAGCCAGGAGGACATGAAACTGAGGTATGACTAGAATGCCACTCTGCTAGAGTTTCAGCTTGGCCATAAAGTGTGGGTGATGGAGCCTGTGGAGCCCGGGCCCTGCAAGACTGCTGGTCTGTGCCTTATGAGGTGAAAGAGCGCAAGAGTGATTAACTACCTGATGGACCTCAAGACTGTCCGGAACCCCTTAAATGTCCTGCATGTCAATCTCCTCTTCCTGACCTCCTTTCTTCAAAGTAGCAGGACAAGGCAGTGGAAGGTGTCAGATTCTCTACTACCATGACACTAGAACAACAGAGCGACTGCTGTCAGTTGTTGGGACAGCTTGCTGCACTCTTCTCCCTTACCCCAGCACTCACTACATGGTGAACCCATGATATTGATACTGGAGACAGCATGAGAAAAATCTACAGGCTGTCTGATAAGGTGAAAGCCAGCTTCAAGAAGGGTATCTTTAAGATGTTGAAGTTAGGGGATATTGAGCCCTCAAATAGCCCTTGGACCAGCCCAATGGTGTCGGTCACCAAGGCTGCTCCTCCAGGTGTCACTCCGGAACTTAGATTCTGTGTTGGTTACTGTGGGCTCAATGCGGTGTCCAAGCCTGATGCATGTTCCTCAGTACATTTGATTTAATGTCTGGGTACTGGCAGATTGCCTTGACCGAGGGGAACAAAGTGAGCTCTGCATTCTTTACTTCAGAAGGGCACTTCCAGTTCTGGGTAATGTCCTTCCAGTTGAAGAACCCCTCTGCTACCTTCCAGAGGCTGGGCAATAAGGTCCTGTCTGGGTTTATGTACTTCAGTGCCACAAGTCCTAAGTTATTTCTGAGAGTGCCATTTCAGAGAAGTGCTTCAGGCTCTAAAGATGATGAGAGTGAAGAAGATCTATCAAGTCCCATAAAATCCGAACACAGACTAGAGGAAATGGAACAGAGATTCAAACTAAGAGGTACCTTCCGACTACTTTGGAGAAGGCCAAACAAAGTTTTACAGCCATGAGTCAGGAGACACTTCTAGGAAGAAAAGAAAAACCAGAAAACACCAGAATGGTGATTGTCTCAAGATGTTCTACATCTAGTCATACCTTCAAAAAAATAATTCATAAACATTGGCCAATGTTGACCATGGAACCGGATTTTAGAAATATATTTTCTCAAACACCGATACTTGCTTAAACCAGAAACAGAAATATTGGTGAGATACTGAAACAAAAGCATAGAGCAGTAAGGAATGTCAAAGGGACATTGCCATGCATGAACTGTAACAATTGTAATGCAATAATCAAAGGCACCAAAGTCACTCATCCAATGAAAGGGAATGACATTAAATTACAGACCACAACCACTTGCGACACTGAAAACATAATTTACCTACTAAAGTGCCCTTGTGGCAAAATATACGTCGGTAGAACTGAGAAAAAAATTAAAACAAGAATCAACGAACATAAATCGAATACAAGAACCATGAATACTGAATCGACAGTCGCAACACATTTTATGGAGGCTAAACACAAATCTCAATTAAGATACCTCTTTTTGGAAGAAGTCGAAAAACTGTAAGGGAGAGACAATAACAAACATTAACTCAGAAGAGAGAATTAATGGATGATGAGATTACAATCATGTAAACCTAATGGTCTTAATGAAAGAATAGAATATTCGTGTTATTTATAGACATCACTAATATCTGTATGGTTCCGTCCCAAGGAAATGTATAGTTGCCAAGACATGATAAAGTTGTGAAGAGATATATAGTTGCTAAATAAACTGGCTGGCACAAACAGTATTCCCAAACAGCACTGAATCACACTTGAGACACATTAATCACCATATATTTTTCATATGTAGGTTTCATTTAAACCAGAATTTCATTAACAGTTATACCGTTGGCATACATTTATCATGTACTGTTTTTGCATAAATAGTTTAGTTAATCCGTTTAACATGTCCGTCGCACTGTCTGTGTGATGATTAGTCCGTCACTTATCTTAGTGACCCGCTCTAATAATATAGGCAATGAAAGTCCGTCATTCACCTTAGTTACCGACTCAACCAATAACGTCCGCCGCACTACGACGCAATGAAAGGACCGTTATTTATCTTTGTGACCTAAAGTTTGGTTCACAGAACGATAAAGCATAACCTTTTACAACATGGCCGCCATACTCATTGGCTAAGCAGAATTAAAAATTTGCTAACATTCGTGCCAAGAATTTTCAATTCTATTAAGGACAGGAGGCTTTCTCTATTTCTTTACTGAAAATCACAGCAGCCAATCAGCACACAGTAAAGAAAACAAAAACGTACGTTACCCATAAACCCTGGGTAACCATAGAGTACATGAACAGTATAAATAGAGTCAAAGAGGTCACAACTTCCTCTTTCTTTGTCCATAACCCTCAAGGAAAAAGTTCAAAACAGCAACTCCAATAATCCATTAAGGACGCCCCGCGGAGAGGTCATCATCAGGTTGAAGAGACAAAGGAACCTCCCAGATCCAAAGGAACAACAAAAGGCCAACCAACAGGAGAAATTCGAAGCACACTTCATTTAAGGTCGGAGCCTGGAAGAAGTAAAACAAAGCCGTAAAAATCCTTTCCAAAAAGGATTAAACACAGAATCCATAACAGGGCGGGAAACATGTCATAGAACCATCAACATAATGGCACAGCAGAAAGTCATAACATCAATACAGTAATATAAAAAATGAATATAAGGGTGGGATAATCCTCGCCTCCTGTCCTTAATAGAATTGAAAATTCTTGGCATGAATGTTAGCAAATTTTTAATTCTATGTCAGGTCAGAGGCTCCGATTATGCTTGTTCAAAGCTCATCCACCACTACTGAAGCAACACTTACAATAGGCTTAAAATAGAACTTTTTAAACACAGAGTCAGAAGACCAATTAGCGGCCTTCATGATGTCATGAAGACTGACACCCATGGAAAAAGCTTTGGAAGCCATAGCTCCCCGTGCCGAGTGTGCACCAAAGAGGGAAACATCAATGCCTGCTTCCAGCATAAGCCATCTTAACCAACGTGCCAACGTAGCAGGAGTAACAGGTCTAAAAGGTTTCTGCAAAGCAATCAGTAATTGACCTTGTAAATCAGAACGAAAGGGTGCAGTGCTTACCTCGCAATCTTTGATACATTGGACCACACACAGCTGAGGATTGTGAGGAAAAGAAGGATACGTAACTGAAGGCGTATTACATTTAGTTCGTCTCGATAGTGTAAAAGTAACACCTTCCGGGGAAAAAGTACGACCAGCCAGGTCCAAAGCTCGAACATCGGAAACCCGCTTGCATGAGAGCAAACACAACAACATAGTCAACTTTCTTTTTTTTTTTTTACTTTATTTTTTTTCAGCAAGGTGAACAACATAATCCCCCCCAAAAGTGGCATCGGTAGAAAGAAAATACAGGTGTACACATTTCATAGTCCCAGTATAGCTCCAGCAGGTGCAGATATAACAGTAGATACAGGAGTCTAATCCTTGCGATGCCAAGCAATCATACAAAATTGACATTAAGGAACCTTGTGCGTAGTCAACGGGACATTACCCCAACACCAACTCTCCGTCCCCACCCCCGCCTCCCCCGTCCTCAGGTCCCGATTCCGCAGAGGAGAACAATTCAGCACTAGTTGCATCGGAATCGCTGCCAACTGACCCCACAGTGCACATCATTCTCCATGCGAGCAAGTCCTCTTGCAGCCGCTCATCCTTACGCGTATGCTGCATGCGCGTCACCTCAGCCAATGTCCATTCCCCAACATCCCGGAGCCACAATGACATGTTTGGTGCCCTCTGTCCCATCCAGGTGATAGCCACCCGTCTCCTAGCCAGCACCAAGAGCAGCTGTAACATTTTATATGAGAGGTTCCTCTTCCTTGGTTTGGGGACCAGGGCCAACAAGCAGTGAAGCGGGGTTAGGTCAATACGTAGGCCAGTGATCTTCCTGATTTGGACTACCACTGCCTTCCAAAAGTCTCCGATCAGCGGACACTCCCAAGCCAAATGGAGAAATCCGGCTCTGACTGTACCACATTTAGGACAGGCATCCAATTTATCCGCGGCAATACGGTGCAAAGCAACTGGGGTTATGTAAGTGCGATGCACAAAATTGAAATGGATCAGTTTGAAACGGCGTTACACAACACCTTCCTGGTAAGTGTCCCTATTCGTTTGCGTTGTCCCGGGTCTAAGGTGACCCCGAGATCGGCTTCCCACGCTGCCCAGGACGGGGAAATCGGGGGGGGCCGAATCACATCTCATAGCCGTGTATAACAGCGTTATCAGTCGCCGTCCCCTGCCGCACGACAATAGGATATTCAAAGTATGGGACACCTGGGGCGCCTCCGGATATTGCGGCCAGGTCGCCCTCGCCATGTCCTGTAGGGCTCTATAATGGAGATATTGTCCCCCAGTGAGACCAAAGGCCTCCGTAGCCCTTTCCAGGGTCACGAAAGAGTCGTCGGGATATAGGTCCGCCAAAGTTTCACAGCCGCCTTCACGCCATTCTCGGAACGACATGTGTTCCTCCATCAACGTCACCGGTGCCAATATCCACACCGGTAGCTCTCTATGAAATGGGGCCCGCCTCAACACTCTTTCCACTACTCGCTGCCAAAGTCCGGCAGTGTGTCGAACAATATAAGGCAGGGAGTCATCCGCTCCCCTATCCCGCATCAGGGCCACCTGTAGGGTCCTCTCATCCGCACTACCCGCCAGGAGTTGCAACTCCCAGTTGTCCGTACCCGCAAACCAGCACGCGGCTGGTAGCAGTTGTGCCGCATAATAGTATAGGTCAAACCTCGGGGCCTCTAGGCCTCCTTCCTCCCAGCGTCGGACCACCGTGCGCAATGCAACTCTGCTGCGTCTGCCCGCCCAAAGCAAGGAGGTGAGCAGCGTATTAAGTTTGTTAAATATACGAGGAGGGAGAGGGCACAGGGTATTCTGCAAGGTATACAACACTCTGGGCAACATCACCATCTTCGAGACGGCTAACCGTCCCATGAGAGAGAGTGGCAGCGTATTCCAAAAGTACACGGACTGTTGTAGGGAACTGAGCACTCGGTCGGCGTTCCGGGCCAGCAACTGCTCATCAGACACGGCCACTTGGATTCCCAGGTATCGAATGGCCTCTATTTCCCATCTAAGTCCCAGGGACGGGAAACCCACTCTTGGGTCCTCACCACAGCCCGCAAGAGGGAAGATCAAGGACTTCTCTGGATTAAGGCGCAGACCAGAGACCGCACCAAAACGATCCAACAGGAGCGGCATTGATTCTCGGGGGGAGGTCAGGTAGAACAGCGTGTCATCAGCGTACAACGAGACCAAGTGCACTGCATGCCCCACTTGTATCCCGCAGGGGGCCATCTCTGCTCGGAACGACAACTGCCAGGGGCTCAATCGCCGGTGGGAATAGGAGCGGCAACAGGGGGCACCCCTGGCGGGTGCCCCTGCCCAATTGCCACTCTTCCGATCGGGCCGCTCCGAGTCCGACCCTGACCGTAGGCGCACTATAGAGGATTTGGATCCAGGCGCAGAAGAGGGGTCCCACCCCAGCCATTTGAAGCACCTCCAAAAGGTACCCCCAGCTGACAGTATCAAAGGCTTTAGCCAGGTCTATCGATACTAGGACCTGAGGAACCTCGCTATCACGCACTTCATGGAGAACGTGGTTTAAGCGCCGAAGGTTCATGGCGGTGTTGCGGCCCGGGATGAACCCGCACTGATCTTGGTGGACTAAGTGCACCATATGCGGTGCCAGCCGCATGGCCAAGATCTTAGTGAGGATTTTCGAATCAGTGTTAATTAGAGTGATAGGCCGGTAGGCCGCGGGATCACAGCCATCCCCACCCGGCTTCAGAATCATGCAAACCTCACCCTGTTGCATGGTGGGTGGGAGTGTGCCACGCTCCAGTGCTTCATGGTAAATCTGGAGGAGACAGGGAGCGAGGGCATCCACAACATAGTCAACTTGGCGGAAAGTTGTTAACGGGTCAACAAGGAATTAGAAGGCCAAGACTCCAAGAAACGTAAAACAATAGAGACATCCCACAAGGCAACATATTTAGGGCAAGGAGGTTTTACCATCTGGATGCCTCTTAGTAGTTTAGATATCAAGGGATGTTCCCCAGCGGGTTTGCCATCAATATAAATATGACCCGCAGAAATCGCAGAATGGAAATTGTTAACCGTTCTGTAAGCCAACCCAGAAGAAGCCATAGAGGCCAGAAAATTGATGATCAAAGCAAGATCTGCTGTAACGGGATCCACCGACCGTTGTGCCCACCAATCACACCAGCGTTTCCAACTTGAAGCATAACGCTTGCGTCTGTTGGGGACCCAAGCTTCACTGATAAATCAGGAAGCGTCTCCAGATAAACCTGGGATTTGCCAGCGTCTCCCGAGATCCTCCACGCCACCAGTTGGAGTTGACCCGACAGAACCAAAGGATGCGGCGCGTGAAGAGGGTCCAGCAACAGGTTCAATAACTGTGATCTGACGTTGCAGACAAGGATGGCAGAAGTCTTTCGCAATCTCCGCTAGAAGTTTGGACTTGGTACCCCCCAGTTTGTTGACATAACGCACCGCCTATATATTGTCCATCCTGAGAAGAATGCAACAATTTTTCTGGTGAGGAGACAGACACCGAATCGCGAAAGAGCCCGCCAGAAGCTCTAGGCAATTGATGTGAAGGGACTGCTCCTCCTGAGACCATCGACCACCCGTCGCAACCGGACCGCACTGGGCTCCCCAACCTCAAAGGCTGGCATCGGATTCGATCACAACATCTAGGGTCTTCCCGAACAACACTCGGCCGTTCCAAGAATCCATGTGGTCCAACCACCACAACATCTCTGCTCTGGCATCCTCCGAAAGAGGAATGTGATCCGAATACCGAAGACTCTTCTGCAGATGTTTGAGCTTGAGACGTTGCAAAGCACGGTAGTGCAACGAACCCGGAAAAATCACTTGAATCGAAAAGGACAGAAGGCCTACGATTCGAGCCACCGATCGCAACGAGACAGACTGACGAGCTAGGAACAATCTCAAGTCCCTCTTGATGGACCTGATCTTCTGACTTGGTAAGAGAAGTTGACAGGAGAATGAATCTATTTGAAAACCAAGGAAATCCATCGATTGAGATGGAACAAAGTCGGATTTCTGTGGATTCACTAGAAAACCTAGAGATTGTAATAGATCTATGGACCACCGCAAGTGAGACTGAAGAAGAATTGGGCACTGCGCCAATATGAGAATATCGTCCAGGTAAACAATTAAGCGAACCCCGCGTGCCCGCAAGGACTCCATCACTGGACGAAGAAGCTTTGTGTAGCACCACGGAGCGGATGAAAGGCCGAAAGGAAGGACCTTGTACTCATACCAGGTCCCAAGCCACTGAAACTGCAGATAACGACGATGAGGCGCATAAATCGGGACCGATAGATAAGCATCCTTCAAATCCAGGCGAACCATCCAATCGCCCTCCCGAAGGAGGTCCCTTAAAAGATGGATACCTTCCATTTTGAAATGACGGTACACCACCCCGCCGTTGAACTCTTTTAAATTGAGGACCAAACGCGATCCTCCTCCCTTTTTCTCCACGAGAAAAACATTGCTGATTAAACCCTGCGGGTGAGGTGACGTGGGGACGATCGCCCCTTTGGCCAGAAGAGAAACGATCTCTGCGGAAATGAAGTTCCGATCTTGTTGGGAAAAAACAAGAGGCTGTGGCCATTGATGTCCTATATACCTTTCTTTGGGTCCTTGGAATATTTCCTCACATACGTGACCATGGTCGGGTCCACTTCAGGAGTGTCAGCCAGCTTATTAGCGAGGTCCGGGCGCGGATACTCTGAGCGCAAACGCGCACGCACATCCTTCTCAAAAGGACGGCGTATATTATTCTGGATATAATCCGCCACCTCAGGGGCGGGCGACCAGGCGGAAGAGTTTGGGTGAATAAAATCGGTTGGATCAAACGTAAGCACTTGGGGTGTTGAGGAGGCATCCACAAAATGCTCCTTACAAGACTTCTTGGAAGGTGGCGGCTTGGTAGGCTCAGAGGATGAGGAGAAACCATCGTCAGAATCAGTAGTTAGGGAAGAAAGGCCAGATGCAGCTGTTTTTTTAGAAGGACGTGCGGAAGACAAAGTCTTGGTCAGTTTAGCAAAGTCCGAATTGTGAGGGTTCTTGGGAGATTTCTTAGAACGTTTAGAAGGAGGCGGCAACCAACCCTGTTGGGCGGCGTAGTCCGACAAATGTCTTTTCAAAGGGGCAATTGCTTGAAAGAGAGCTTCACCCATATATTCATCTACTGAACCGGAGGCCTCATTCTCGTCATAATAGTAACCTTCTTCTTCATAAAAATCTCCCATGGCGACAATAGTCTGCCAATTAATGCCCACAGGAAGAAGAACCAATGTTTTTAAACAGCCAAGGCCAATTCAGGGGGAGTGGAACCTCAAAAGCAAGCCAAGAATCGCAACAGGGCAGAACCTGCGGCAAAATAAATATTTATAGTGGAGGGAGGGCTTGCACAGAGAAATCACCACTCTAGGCAGAGCCTATGCACTGTATAACTACCCCACTTATCTATTTAAATGAGGCGTCGACGAAGGCAAACTACTGACAGGCTGTGGGCAAGGCTGAGTGAAGCGCAGCTGTTCAGGAAGAAGCGCTCTGTGAAACGAAGCCAAAGTAAACAAACACTGTCGCGCATGCGCGCTGACAGGAGCCTGTACAGAGGAGGGGCGCGCGACGAAACGCGCGGTCCCTCTGCCTCCTGTTCTCCTGAATGGTCAAAATTCAGCAGTGATTTTTAATGTATGTTCAATTAACGTTACAGTTCGTCCGACTCTACATTAATAGATGATTTTTTTGAAGACTTGTAAGTAGACTTTAGGATCGGGCACGCATTTGTTCAACCACACAATATTTGTTTACGCACCAGAGTAGGTGTTCACTCGAACACAGTCCTCACATTACTTACAATTAGGAGTCACAGCGTGAAGACACTTTCACAGTTTTATCACAACTATTGGGTAATATTATGAGCAACACCAAGTGGAATGTATAACCAATACGTGTGTCAAACACAGAAGCAACTGTGAAGTAGATAGTTATGATTTCATGTTATGTTAATATGTGTTGTAAACAAAAGTGTATAATTCTGTTCACAGAATAGCTCCCTGATGAAGAGCATTTACTGCTCGAAATGCATTGTAGCATGGGACATTATGAATATTAATAATGTTTTGAAATGAAAGATGCTTAATCGACAGTACAAACAATGTAATGAAGATGATTAAAAGTTCATGAAAATGTAATTAAAAAACCCAAAATAGAACCATCACCAAAAGAGTTTGAATTAATTAAACATCCTCTTAGCAGGAGATATAAAGGAGTAAATACAGGGGGATGCAACCAATGATATTGGAAGCACAATTTTTGTTGGAATACTAGATGTAAAAAAAGGGCGAAAACATCACCCCTGCAGCACCCGGAAAATAAATTAAAGTTATACATCACAGAAGTTCACCAAAAAAACGGCCGTGCGCAAGCAATCACTTAAGTTCATAAATGTCTAAACTATACCTGCTATTCGTCACATTGCTGAAGTTATGTGCATTGTTTATAAAATGGTCAGCCATGGTTACACAAGTGTTATATCAGGCATTCTAGGCAGGACACCTTTCTTGGAAAATGGTCATGTATGTAGAATTGGGTCATGGCAAAAAACCTATTCAGCAACAGTACCCCTAGAATGCTGCCTACCATGGAAATAGTTTAGTGGTAGAATAAGCTCTTCAGTCTTGTTTATCTATAATTAATAAAAACCTAGACATAAATAAAAAATACAAATACATATTACACCTGCATAATTTTTGTAAAAGGATCTTTGTGTTTGTAAAAAGAAATTTGAAAATAATGTTGGATAGCAGGTTAAAGTTACACAACTATGTTGTCAAGATAGAAATGTAATATGAACTTGATTCAATGTTCAAAGTAAGGTAGCTAATCAGACATTCACCCAAAATAAGAAGGTCACAATTATATCTCACACATATTATCAGACACATAATGAACTTATCACTTTTCTGCCGCTCATAAGCTTCCAGCTCAGCATGGAGAGTCAGCCGGGATTTTCTCAAGACCCTCCTGGTCAGAGTTGTTGGATGACAAAACAAGCAGAGAACATCCTTGGCTTTGATACGTACAGTGCACCGAAGTTTTCCTCAATGCATGCATGCCTTTCCTCTGTGGGTGCACTGGAGTTGATATATATGCCTCTCCAAATCTGGGCCTGCACTGTAATGCTCTGCTGTATTTCTGGACCCCCATGGAGTTAAAAAAAAAAATGCTTATTATCACAGTTGAAGTTGACACAGCTATTTGCCCACAACCCTGAGGCTGGCAGCCTTTTATATAGTCGGAATGAATAAGCAGTACACAGCTTTTTTGCCTACAACCCAGCGGGCCGGCAGCGTTAGATATGTTTTGCTTCAAATTATCCTGCATGTCAACCATCAATCTTAGTAAATAAAAGTTTAATACTCATCCCAAATGAACAAACTAACTTACAACACCCACCTTTCTCCCCCTACCCTGCCACTTCCCAAGCGACCCTTCACTTCTCCCCGCGTCACGTATCACATCATGAGCTCGGTCACTTCTCACCTTCCAGCGTCGCCATTAACCTTTACTACGTACGTACCTCCACACCATGTTCTAAATCTACACCTTGATGTCAGTGCGTGACCATGTAGAAACCCATATCATGACAACCTCCAGCGTGTCACGCTGGTTGGCCACCGCGAAGTTCAGACCTTCCCGCTCCGAAGCAAGTCACAAAAGGACCCTATATATCCCTCAGCCTGGATCTACTAGGCATTAGCTCCCAATAGTTGGATAGCTGGTCTTTACAATAAACTACTGTGTTGAGCCATGCGGCTATCGTGGGGGGCTGCTGCTTTTTCCAGTGAATTGTCACTTGTCACTTATCCAATAAAAGCAACATGGCTGTGAGTTTACGAGTGTTCTTCGGCACTTCTGCGACAAAACCTAAAAGGGCCATCAAGGGCGAAACCGTCAACTGCCTATTAATAATATGTCCAAAATAACTGAAAACATCAGTCCAAAACTGTTAAATCGGCCCACAGTCCCATGATAAATGTATAAACGAAGCATTCTGCGCTCCACACCTCCAGCATCTAGTATCCGGATGTATACCCATTCTATATAGCTGGGTTGGTGTACAATATATTATGTGCAAAAAATTCAAATGTATGAGTCTCAATCTATAGGAATTGGGAGCAGCAATATTGCCACTGTTTGTCTGAGATGCCAAGGTGTGTGTCCCTCCCCCATTCTGCCTTAGCCGTAGGAACAAGTATAGGAGATTCGTCCTGTGTTATACTGTAGACCCGCGTTATTAGTTCACGGGGAGAAGGATTGGACAGAATATTTTCTAACGCAGGTAGCGCCGGGGGCTCTTGTGGGAAAGTCGCGTATCTGGCTCGGCATGCCGTCCTTATCTGATAATAAAGTAGCATATCCGATGCCATGGGTGGTTGTGTACTGCACATTTGTTGTAGTGTCAGAAATGTTCCATCTGGGTACAGATCGCTGCCCTTCTCCAATTCACGGGCCTTAGCACGCATCGTTGTCGCTTTATCTATTAATGGGGATAGCAACGGATCCCCCCCAATTGGCATGGATGATGCATACAATTCCTCATGTGTTGCCCTTTTTGCAATCCCTCTCCAGGCCCAACGCGTGGTTTCTACTGTGTCTATCTCCGAATGTGGTCTTTTATAATGCTGATAGACCGTTGCATTCAGTGGGGTAGGAGCAACCCTATCAATTTCTATTGCCACATGAGGCTGGAATGGTGTTAGGTGCGGCCAGAAGTGAAGGTATTGATCCTGCGCACTGTGTGCATACAGCTCAAAATCCGGAGCCCCTAGTCCACCCTGCTTAAAAGGCAGTGTCAGCAGTTTCCACAAAACTCTAGGTTGCTTACCGGCCCATACTAGGTCAAGTACATAAGAGCGAAATTTTTTAAAGAAATGGGAATTCAGTGGCATTGGGATATTCATAAATAGGTACAGCAACTTGGGTAAGATCACCATTTTGACTATCGCTATTCGCCCAATCATCGATAGCGGCAGTGATTTTCATCTCAGTACTTTACACTCTATCCAATCTACAAGTCTTCCGAAATTTGCTATCCATATTTCTTTTAGTGACCTACTAACCCAAATGCCTAAATATTTCACTTCTCTGTCAGCCCACTGTATGGGAAATTCTGTTTCGAATTGAACTGTGGCATCAGTAAGTGGGACAACAACGGACTTCGACCAGTTTATTTGAATTACAGTCAGTCCCCCATATCTCAACAGTTCTCTCATAATGACTACAAAATTCTCCTGTGGATTTGTTAAATAGACAGCCATATCATCGGCATACATCGAAATCAGTAGCCCTCTAGATGTGAACCCTATACTTCTTTGTGCATGGTGTTGTCGGAGCCTAGCTGCCAATGGTTCCTTCGCATTTGCAAATAAGGGGCAAAAGGGGGCAGCCCTGTCTTGTCCTTCTCGTCTCTGGAAACGGGTCTGATATCTGTCCATTGACTCTGACTCTCGCCATGGGATTAGTATATATTAGTTGAATTTGTTGAACAAACAAAGGGCTGAACCCCATAGGGGGCATCAAAGTGAACAGGAATTGCCACTCCAAGGAGTCAAACGCCTTTGTGGCGTCCAGTAATGCCACTGCAGCCTGTACGTGCGGGCCAAGTAGTGGACGAGGCCAAACACTATTCTTAGATTGTGAGTTGTGGAACGGCCTGGTATAAAACCAGATTGCTCCGGCAAAGCTATCTGCGGCAGCATCGGTTGCAACCTATTGGCAATGAGTTTGGCGTAGATCTTAGCATCCAGATTGATTAGAGATAGTGGGCAATAGGATTCTGGTGTCAAGGGGTCTTTGTCAGGTTTCAGCAAGGTAATTATTGTGGCCTCCCGCGATGTTGGAGGGAGAGTGCCCGTTTCCGTCGCCTCTAGGTACACCTGTAGCAGGCGAGGATATCCACATATTCTATAAAAGCCCACCGTCAGGCCACCAGGGACAGGAAACCCACTCTTGGGTCCTCACCACAGCCCGCAAGAGGGAAGATCAAGGACTTCTCGGGATTAAGGCGCAGACCAGAGGCCGCACCAAAATGATCCAAGTGTTGCAACAGGAGCGGCATTGATTCTCGGGGGGAGGTCAGGTAGAACAGCGTGTCATCAGCGTACAACGAGACCAAGTGCACTGCATGCCCCACTTGTATCCCGCAGGGGGCCATCTCCGCTCGGAGCGACACCGCCAGGGGCTCAATTGCCGGTGCGAATAGGAGCGGCGACAGTGGGCACCCCTGGCGGGTGCCCCTGCCCAGTTGCCACTCTTCCGATCGGGCCGCTCCGAGTCCGACCCTGACCATAGGCGCACTATAGAGGATTTGGATCCAGGCGCAGAAGAGGGGTCCCACCCCAGCCATTTGAAGCACCTCCAAAAGGTACCCCCAGCTGACAGTATCAAAGGCTTTAGCCAGGTCTATCGATACTAGGACCTGAGGAACCTCGCTATCACGCACTTCATGGAGAACGTGGTTTAAGCGCCGAAGGTTCATGGCGGTGTTGCGGCCCGGGATGAACCCGCACTGATCTTGGTGGACTAAGTGCACCATATGCGGTGCCAGCCGCGTGGCCAAGATCTTAGTGAGGATTTTCGCATCAGTGTTAATTAGAGTGATAGGCCGGTAGGCCGCGGGATCACAGCCATCCCCACCCGGCTTCAGAATCATGCAAACCTCACCCTGTTGCATGGTGGGTGGGAGTGTGCCACGTTCCAGTGCTTCATGGTAAATCTGGAGGAGACAGGGAGCGAGGGCATCCACAACATAGTCAACTTGGCGGAAAGTTGTTAACGGGTCAACAAGGAATTAGAAGGCCAAGACTCCAAGAAACGTAAAACAATAGAGACATCCCACAAGGCAACATATTTAGGGCAAGGAGGTTTTACCATCTGGATGCCTCTTAGTAGTTTAGATATCAAGGGATGTTCCCCAGCGGGTTTGCCATCAATAGAAATATGACCCGCAGAAATCGCAGAATGGAAATTGTTAACCGTTCTGTAAGCCAACCCAGAAGAAGCCATAGAGGCCAGAAAATTGATGATCAAAGCAAGATCTGCTGTAACGGGATCCACCGACCGTTGTGCCCACCAATCACACCAGCGTTTCCAACTTGAAGCATAACGCTTGAGTCTGTTGGGGACCCAAGCTTCACTGATAAATCAGGAAGCGTCTCCAGATAAACCTGGGATTTGCCAGCGTCTCCCGAGATCCTCCACGCCACCAGTTGGAGTTGACCCGACCGAACCAAAGGATGCGGCGCCTGAAGAGGGTCCAGCAACAGGTTCAATAACTGTGATCTGACGTTGCAGACAAGGATGCCAGAAGTCTTTCGCAATCTCCGCCAGAAGTTTGGACTTGGTACCCCCCAGTTTGTTGACATAACGCACCGCCTATATATTGTCCATCCTGAGAAGTATGCAACAATTTGTCTGGTGAGGAGACAGACACCGAATCGCGAAAGAGCCCGCCAGAAGCTCTAGGCAATTGATGTGAAGGGACTGCTCCTCCTGAGAGCATCAACCACCCGTCGCAACCGGACCGCACCGGGCTCCCCAACCTCAAAGGCTGGCATCGGATTCGATCACAACATCTGGGGTCTTCCCGAACAACACTCGGCCGTTCCAAGAATCCATGTGGTCCAACCACCACAACATCTCTGCTCTGGCATCGTCCGAAAGAGGAATGTGATCCGAATACCGAAGACTCTTCTGCAGATGTTTGAGCTTGAGACGTTGCAAAGCGCGGTAGTGCAACGAACCCGGAAAAATCACTTGAATCAAAAAGGACAGAAGGCCTACGATTCGAGCCACCGATCGCAACGAGACAGACTGACGAGTTAGGAACAATCTCAAGTCCCTCTTGATGGACCTGATCTTCTGACTTGGTAAGAGAAGTTGACAGGAGAATGAATCTATTTGAAAACCAAGGAAATCCATCGATTGAGATGGAACAAAGTCGGATTTCTGTGGATTCACTAGAAAACCTAGAGATTGTAATAGATCTATGGACCACCGCAAGTGAGACTGAAGAAGAATTGGGCACTGCGCCAATATGAGAATATTGTCCAGGTAAACAATTAAGCGAACCCCGCGTGCCCGCAAGGACTCCATCACTGGACGAAGAAGCTTTGTGTAGCACCACGGAGCGGATGAAAGGCCGAAAGGAAGGACCTTGTACTCATACCAGGTCCCAAGCCACTGAAACTGCAGATAACGACGATGAGGCGCATAAATCGGGACCGATCGATAAGCATCCTTCAAATCCAGGCGAACCATCCAATCGCCCTCCCGAAGGAGGTCCCTTAGAAGATGGATACCTTGCATTTTGAAATGACGGTACACCACCCCGCCGTTGAACTCTTTTAAATTGAGGACCAAACGCGATCCTCCTCCCTTTTTCTCCACGAGAAAAACATTGCTGATTAAACCCTGCGGGTGAGGTGACGTGGGGACGATCGCCCCTTTGGCCAGAAGAGAAACGATCTCTGCGGAAATGAAGTTCCGATCTTGTTGGGAAAAAACAAGAGGCTGTGGCCATTGATGTCCTATATACCTTTCTTTGGGTCCTTGGAATATTTCCTCACAAACGTGACCATGGTCGGGTCCACTTCAGGAGTGTCAGCCAGCTTCTCAGCGAGGTCCGGGCGTGGATACTCTGAGCGCAAACGCGCACGCACATCCTTCTCAAAAGGACGGCGTATATTATTCTGGATATAATCCGCCACCTCAGGAGCGGGCGACCAGGCGGAAGAGTTTGGGTGAATAAAATCGGTTGGATCAAACGTAAGCACTTGGGGCGTTGAGGAGGCATCCACAAAATGCTCCTTACAAGACTTCTTGGAAGGTGGCAGCTTGGTAGGCTCAGAGGATGAGGAGAAACCATCGTCAGAATCAGTAGTTGGGGAAGAAAGGCCAGATGCAGCTGTTTTTTTAGAAGGACGTGCGGAAGACAAAGTCTTGGTCAGTTTAGCAAAGTTCGAATGGTGAGGGTTCTTGGGAGATTTCTTAGAACGTTTAGAAGGAGGCGGCAACCAACCCTGTTGGGCGGCGTAGTCCGACAAATGTCTTTTCAAAGGGGCAATTGCTTGAAAGAGAGCTTGACCCATATATTCATCTACTGAACCGGAGGCCTCATTCTCGTCATAATAGTAACCTTCTTCTTCATAAAAATCTCCCATGGCGACAATAGTCTGCCAATTAATGCCCACAGGAAGAAGAACCAATGTTTTTAAACAGCCAAGGCCAATTCAGGGGGAGTGGAACCTCAAAAGCAAGCCAAGAATCGCAACAGGGCAGAACCTGAGGCAAAATAAATATTTATAGTGGAGGGAGGGCTTGCACAGAGAAATCACCACTCTAGGCAGAGCCTATGCACTGTATAACTACCCCACTTATCTATTTAAATGAGGCGTCGATGAAGGCAAACTACTGACAGGCTGTGGGCAAGGCTGAGTGAAGCGCAGCTGTTCAGGAAGAAGCGCTCTGTGAAACGAAGCCAAAGTAAACAAACACTGTCGCGCATGCGCGCTGACAGGAGCCTGTACAGAGGAGGGGCGCGCGACGAAACGCGCGGTCCCTCTGCCTCCTGTTCTCCTGAATGGTCAAAATTCAGCATGGATTTCTAATGTACGTTCAATTAACGTTACAGTTCGTCCGACTCTACAATAATAGATGATTTTTTTAAAGACTTGTAAGTAGACTTTAGGATCGGGCACGCATTTGTTCAACCACACAATATTTGTTTACGCACCAGAGTAGGTGTTCACTCGAACACAGTCCTCACATTACTTACAATTAGGAGTCACAGCGTGAAGACACTTTCACAGTTTTATCACAACTATTGGGTAATATTATGAGCAACACCAAGTGGAATGTATAACCAATACGTGTGTCAAACACAGAAGCAACTGTGAAGTAGATAGTTATGATTTCATGTTATGTTAATATGTGTTGTAAACAAAAGTGTATAATTCTGTTCACAGAATAGCTCCCTGATGAAGAGCATTTACTGCTCGAAATGCATTGTAGCATGGGACATTATGAATATTAATAATGTTTTGAAATGAAAGATGCTTAATCTACAGTACAAACAATGTAATGAAGATGATTAAAAATTCATGAAAATGTAATTAAAAAACCCAAAATAGAACCATCACCAAAAGAGTTGGAATTAATTAAACATCCTCTTAGCAGGAGATATAAAGGAGTACATACAGGGGGATGCAACCAATGATATTGGAAGCACAATTTTTGTTGGAATACTAGATGTAAAAAAAGGGCGAAAACATCACCCCTGCAGCACCCGGAAAACAAATTAAAGTTATACATCACAGAAGTTCACCAAAAAAACGGCTGTGCGCAAGCAATCACTTAAGTTCATAAATGTCTAAACTATACCTGCTATTCGTCACATTGCTGAAGTTATGTGCATTGTTTATAAAATGGTCAGCCATGGTTACACAAGTGTTATATCAGGCATTCTAGGCAGGACACCTTTCTTGGAAACTGGTCATGTATGTAGAATTGGGTCATGGCAAAAAACCTATTCAGCAACAGTACCCCTAGAATGCTGCCTACCATGGAAATAGTTTAGTGGTAGAATAAGCTCTTCAGTCTTGTTTATCTATAATTAATAAAAACCTAGACATAAATAAAAAATACAAATACATATTACACCTGCATAATTTTTGTAAAAGGATCTTTGTGTTTGTAAAAAGAAATTTGAAAATAATGTGGGATAGCAGGTTAAAGTTACACAACTATGTTGTCAAGATAGAAATGTTATATGAACTTGATTCAATGTTCAAAGTATGGTAGCTAATCAGACATTCACCCAAAATAAGAAGGTCACAATTATATCTCACACATATTATCAGAAACATAATGAACTTATCACTTTTCTGCCGCTCATAAGCTTCCAGCTCAGCATGGAGAGTCAGCCGGGATTTTCTAAAGACCCTCCTGGTCAGAGTTGTTGGATGACAAAACAAGCAGAGAACATCCTTGGCTTTGATACGTACAGAGCACCGAAGTTTTCCTCAATGCATGCATGCCTTTCCTCTGTGGGTGCACTGGAGTTGATATATATGCCTCTCCAAATCTGGGCCTGCATTGTAATGCTCTGCTGTATTTCTGGACCCCCATGGAGTTAAAAAAAAAAATGCTTATTATCACAGTTGAAGTTGACACAGCTATTTGCCCACAACCCTGAGGCTGGCAGCCTTTTATATAGTCGGAATGACTAAGCAGTACACCGCTTTTTTGCCTACAACCCAGCGGGCCGGCAGCGTTAGATATGTTTTGCTTCAAATTATCCTGCATGTCAACCATCAATCTTAGTAAATAAAAGTTTAATACTCATCCCAAATGAACAAACTAACTTACAACACCCACCCTCCTCCCCCTACCCTGCCACATCCCAAGCGACCCTGCACTTCTCCCCGCGTCACGTATCACATCATGAGCTCGGTCACTTCTCACCTTCCAGCGTCGCCATTAACCTTTACTACTTACGTACCTCCACACCGTTTTCTAAATCTACACCTTGATGTCAGTGCGTGACCATGTAGAAACCCATATCTGACAACCTCCAGCGTGTCACGCTGGTTGGCCACCATGAAGGTCAGACCTTCCCGCTCCGAAGCAAGTCACAAAAGGACCCTATATATCCCTCAGCCTGGATCTACTAGGCATTAGCTCCCAATAGTTGGATAGCTGGTCTTTACAATAAACTACTGTGTTGAGCCATGCGGCTATCGTGGGGGGCTGCTGCTTTTTCCAGTGAATTGTCACTTGTCACTTATCCAATAAAAGCAACATGGCTGTGAGCTTACGAGTGTTCTTCGGCACTTCTGCGACAAAACCTAAAAGAGCCATCAATGGCGAAACCGTCAACTGCCTATCAATAATATGTCCAAAATAACTGAAAACATCAGTCCAACACTGTTCAATCGGCCCACAGTCCCATGATAAATGTATAAACGAAGCATTCTGCGCTCCACACCTCCAGCATCTAGTATCCGGATATATACCCATTCTATATAGCTGGGTTGGTGTACAATATAGTATGTGCAAAAAATTCAAATGTATGAGTCTCAATCTATAGGAATTGGGAGCAGCAATATTGCCACTGTTTGTCTGAGATGCCAAGGTGTGTGTCCCTCTCCCATTCTGCCTTAGCCGTAGGAACAAGTATAGGAGATTCGTCCTGTGTTATACTGTAGACCCGCGTTATTAGTTTACGGGGAGAAGGATTGGACAGAATATTTTCTAACGCAGGTAGCACCGGGGGCTCTTGTGGGAAAGTCGCGTATCTGGCTCGGCATGCCGTCCTGAACTGATAATAAAGTAGCATATCCGATGCCATGGGTGGTTGTGTACTGCACATTTGTTGTAGTGTCAGAAATGTCCCATCTGGGTACAGATCGCTGCCCTTCTCCAATTCACGGGCCTTAGCACGCATCGTTGTCGCTTTATCTATTAATGAGGATAGCAACGGATCCCCCCCAATTGGCATGGATGGTGCATACAATTCCTCATGTGTTGCCCTTTTTGCAATCCCTCTCCAGGCCCAACGCGTGGTTTCTACTGTGTCTATCTCCGAATGTGGTCTTTTATAATGCTGATAGACCGTTGCATTCAGTGGGGTAGGAGCAACCCTATCAATTTCTATTGCCACATGAGGCTGGAAGGGTGTTAGGTGCGGCCAGAAGTGAAGGTATTGAGCCTGCGCACTGTGTGCATACAGCTCGAAATCCGGAGCCCCTAGTCCACCCTGCTTAAAAGGCAGTGTCAGCAGTTTCCACAAAACTCTAGGTTGCTTACCGGCCCATACTAAGTCAAGTACATAAGAGCGAAATTTTTTCAAGAATTGGGAATTCAGTGGCATTGGGATATTCATAAATAGGTACAGCAACTTGGGTAAGATCACCATTTTGACTATCGCTATTCGCCCAATCATCGATAGCGGCAGTGATTTCCATCTCAGTACTTTACACTCTATCCAATCTACAAGTCTTCCGAAATTTGCTATCCATATTTCTTTTAGTGACCTACTAACCCAAATGCCTAAATATTTCACTTCTCTGTCAGCCCACTGTATGGGAAATTCTGTTTCGAATTGAACTGTGGCATCAGTAAGTGGGACAACAACGGACTTCGACCAGTTTATTTGAATTACAGTCAGTCCCCCATATCTCAACAGCTCTCTCATAATGACTACAAAATTCTCCTGTGGATTTGTTAAATAGACAGCCATATCATCGGCATACATCGAAATCAGTAGCCCTCCAGATGTGAACCCTATACTTCTTTGTGCATGGTTTTGTCGGAGCCTAGCTGCCAATGGTTCCTTCGCATTTGCAAATAAGGGGCAAAAGGGGGCAGCCCTGTCTTGTCCTTCTCGTCTCTGGAAACGGGTCTGATATCTGTCCATTGACTCTGACTCTCGCCATGGGATTAGTATATTTTAGTTGAATTTGTTGAACAAACAAAGGGCTGAACCCCATAGGGGGCATCAAAGTGAACAGGAATTGCCACTCCAAGGAGTCGAACGCCTTTGTGGCGTCCAGTAATGCCACTGCAGCCTGTACGTGCGGGCCAAGTAGTGGAGGAGGCCAAACACTGTTCTTAGATTGTGAGCTGTGGAACGGCCTGGTATAAAACCAGATTGCTCCGGCAAAGCTATCTGCGGCAGCATCGGTTGCAACTTATTGGCAATGAGTTTGGCGTAGATCTTAGCATCCAGATTGATTAGAGATAGTGGGCAATAGGATTCTGGTGTCAAGGGGTCTTTGTCAGGTTTCAGCAAGGTAATTATTGTGGCCTCCCGCGATGTTGGAGGGAGAGTGCCCGTTTCCATTGCCTCTAGGTACGCCTGTAGCAGGCGAGGATATCCACATATTCTATAAAAGCCCACCGTCAGGCCATCTGCCCCCCGGAGCTTTACCCGCTGGCATACTACGTATTACCTGTGCGACATCTTCAACAGTGATAGGCATCTCTATATATTTTCTCGCCCCATCATTGAACCAGGCTAGGCTAACGTGTCCAGATAGTCCACAATCTCGGCCTGAGAGGGGTTATATTTGGAAATATATAGTGCTTTATAATAACAGGACATTATACTTAGAAATTCTGGCGGTGTTCTTACTAATTCATCATCCTCCGTTAACAGATGGGTGATAAAATCCGCTCCTCTAGGTGGTCTAAGTAGGCCTGCCAAAGTTTTTCCGGCTCTATCACGCTCTCCATACCGCCTCGCCTGGGCATGTTTGTGAAGGTAATTTGTTTCCCTATCTGCCTCTCCCTGGAATTCCATTAATTTGGATGTAATCTATGCCTTAGTATCAGGTGAGGGGGACGGCATTTGCAATCTTTCCAATTCTCTAAGGTCGCCCTCCAGCCGCTGTAACGTGTTGCATATATTACGTACTACCCCTGTTTTTAATGCTATGCAATCGCCGCGCACTACTGCCTTGAACGCTTCCCATAATGTACCCGGAGAGTCCACAGTACCCTTTTTAAGTGCGAAATACTTGTCTATTTTCCCTCTTAATTCTTCACTGAAAACCTGGTCCAAAAGTGCGCCAGACAGGAACCGCCAACTAAATGGTGATATGTATGGGCCTGGAACTCTGAGCGTCAGCAGGACCGGTGCGTGGTCTGACAGTGTGCGCGGGTGGTGCTCCGCTTTTGTCACACATGTATGAACTTCCTTGGAAACCAACCAGAAATCCAGCCTGGACCATGCATTACGATGACGCATCTTCTCCACAAATCCACTAAATGAAGATCTGTCATGATGTCCTGCAAAGCAGCCGATGCTCTCGGGTGATGCTCTTGTGTTGTACCCTGCCTATCGGCTACATCAGAGAGTACTTCATTAAAATCCCCACCCCATATGATTGTCATGTTTGTCATCGCCTGTACCTTTTGCCATAGAAAGTGAAAAAATCTGGAGAGTCAGTATTCGGGCCATATGTATTAATTATAACCGTGGGTGTATTGTAGAGTGTACCTTGTAGTAAAATATACCGCCCCTCCCTATCTACAATCTCTTGGTGTGTCCGCCAGTGAAGGCCCTTCCGAATTAGTATCACCACTCCCCTGGAAAAATTTGTGTATCCTGATTCCACCCCTACCCCCCATCTATTATTTCACAGCAAACTCACTGTCGGCTTCATCAGGTGGGTTTCCTGTAACAGGCAAATATGCACCCCATGCCTTGAGAGATAAGAGTGGACCAACCTTGACTTCCTGCGGTCATTTAAGCTCCGTACATTCCATGTGAGACAGTTTAAATGCGTCATCTTAGAAATAAGTCATGTTTAAATACCAGCCACCCAAGTAATAACAACCCAGTCAGTGCGGAGGTAAGGGACTGTGCAATCACGGCAAGCCCTAGCTTGTTGGTCTCTGAATATTGACCTTTAGATACGTACATTCTGGTGCGTAGCACCATAATCTGACCCTTACAGTGACGCAAAGGGAACAACAGGTCCTCTAACAAACCCACCCACACCCACACCAACCCCCCAATCAGGTTGTGATATCCCCACCCCAACTCCCCACAGCTGTAAGCAAACTCTCCACAGAAGTGACCCTAAGGGATTCATCCCATGGGGGAATGTGGGTCAGTCGGCATACAACCCTGCACTCTTGGCAGGGTGGCCGAGCCTTTGCATGTTGCCCTTATGCCCCAAGCCTCTTAAATAGAACATACTTAGTATTCTAGCTTGCCTTCAAGTGAAGGCTAACCATTCGAATAGTATCAGTCACTTATTCCCATTTTCAAGAGGACCATATTAGCTACATCAGAACATACCCCCTATACCCCACAGTTTGTACAAAGACTTATCTGCTCTTCCAGCAATGCGCAGCGCGTCTCTCAGTCGTTGTCGTCCAGATTGCTATCGGCTCGGGGATCCCCGACTGCTCCCCCCGTTTCTGTTCCTTAGCCAGTTGATTTGCATATGACAGAGCTTCCTTGGCAACAGTAAAAAAGGGGGGTTTCCCATGGCTCTGAACCCTTAGCTTGGCCGGGTCGATCAAAGAGTATTTAGTTTCAATTTGCTGAAAGATCTTCTTTGCAGGCAGAAATTCCCTATGTGCCGCTTGGACTTGTGGTGTGAAGTCTGGGTACATTGCTATGTTGTTACCTTTGTATTGTATGGACCCTTTTCTCACGCGCCAGTCTGAGGATCAAATCACGGTCCCTGGAGTTAAGCACCCTTGCTAGTATAGGTCTCGGAGGGGCTCCCCAGCACGGCCGGGGGCCCAGTGTTCTGTGAGCACGTTCTATTAAAAACATGGCAGATAACTCGGATCCAAAAAGGTCTGTCTTCATATATTTCTCCATGTTTTGTATGTCTGTGGATTCGGAAATTCCAGTGATTCTTATGTTGTTTCTTCTCGATCTGGCTTCCATGTCCTCATTCTTCTGCTGGATGGCGTGCAGCAGGCCATCCATAGCACGCAGTTTCTTATCCATTTCCGTCTGACCTTCCTCCATCTCTGTCACCCTGGTTTCAAGCACCCCGAGACGGCCCTCCTGTTTCTCAACCCAATTCGTTATCCTGTCCATTCTTTCAGCCAAGGTGTCCATCTTTGAGTCGATGCCTTGAAGACTCGTCTTCAGGTCCTTAAACATGGAGCGGATGTCGTTTTCCGGAAGCGGGCCCGCTGCTCCGTCCTCCGACTGGTTCTGTAAACTGGATTTGCCCTCAATTGTCCTACTCGATTTCTTATCGAAGGCGATCTTTGGCTGCCGTGTATTGGGTTTTCCCATCGTGACCTGTAGCAGGCACTACGAGGGGCCGCCGCCGTAGGTTTGGCTCACTTGGCAAGAATCAGCTATCTTATAAATGCAACCCGGTTAGGCAACCCTCTCCTCCTCGATGCCTTGCAGGTTCTCCCAGAGCGGCTTAAGTATGCTGTTACCGGGTATCGGCCTATGAGCAACGGGGCTCTGAGCATTGCCGCAGGCCCCGTAGTGCACTCTGAAAAATCAGCAGCAGGTGCAGACAATATCTCGTCAAATCTATGTTTCCGAACACTGCTCCGCACCAGCTTTGCAGGCCTCCGGGCCTCTTCCCATACGCTTTGCACCAGCAGCATACCGTAATGTAGGTCTGTGCGTCTTCAGGTCTCGATCTCAACTGCCATAGGCGAGGTGCCTCCTGTATCCCCCTACTGTGCCCCGGCTCACCGGGATATCCCTCATCCACTGTATAGTGAGACCTTCACCCTGACCAGGTTACGTCTTCTTCTCGTGCCGCAGCCACCCTGAAGTCGAGCCTAACGCCCCTACAGCAGGCTCCTCCCACTTTAAATGGGCACGGAGCTGCTGGTCCAAAATCCAAGGCCAATACATCCTCCACTTTCGGTATTGCAGCGCGTGTCTACCAGCATTCACCCACGCCAGCCGCTCCTCTCCAGGCACTCACGCTGGCTTCACAGGTGCCTTGCTCCGTGGTGTCACATGCAGCCCTCTCCCTGCAGCATTCAACAAAATCAACAGGACCTTTCAGTCACCAGAAGGCAGCAACAGACAATCTCCCTCTCGGCGCCTTCCCAAAACCTCCGATCTCAACTCACCGCCCACTGCCGAGTCACGCCCGTGATGTGCCGCTGCTCACCCCAAAATAGCGGTCATCACCAGTTTTGCCGATCCGCTCGTATGTGGCAGTCTACAGGCGCCGTGAGGCACTGCTCCAAAATTATCCTTGGTGTATTGCATGGTCTCTCACACTGAGGAGCCCGCCGCCGATACGGACAGCGCGCACCAGGTGAACCAAGCGTCTACCGTCCCAGGCAGCAGCGTGTTGCTCCTCCGATTTCACGGCTGCCGCACAACACCCGCCACTGCCGGGACTTTCTGATATCACCCTCAGCCGTCTCCCGATGGGAGATTGGAATCTTCAGGCTGGCCCCAGCACCACACAGTTGTCCACGCCGCCTCTGCACAGTCCGCCTCACTCCTGCTTGGCCCCGTACAGCGAGGGCCGAAGAGGCAATTACCACAGCCTCCGACTCGTTGCAGCGGGACTCCGGGTGGGCCCCACCTCGCTCCCCAGCTCCTCGCGCTCCGTTTCTTCCAGCGGTACACCTCCTATAGTTGCCGCAACTTTCAAGACCTTTCTTCCGACTTAAGGCAAAAAAAAATCAGGCAATATTTAATAGATTAAATTGGATTAATTAGGCTCGGCCGGCAGAGCTGCTTTATCTGGCGGCCATTTTCACAGCTCAGCAAAGCCACGCCCCCTGGACCCCCTTTGAGTTGAAGGCAATTCTGAAGGATTGCCCCGCAAATTATATTCAGTTCCTCCTCAGTAAATCTGGGAGAGCCTCAAATGTTATTCCTCAGCCATTTTGTGGGTTTAAAATCACTAAGGAGCAGCACAATAGACGAGTATGGTGCTGTGGTGAGAGGATGATTCATATGACCACATCAAGAGACCTTCTGTATGCAAATTCCTGTTTCTAGATGTAGGTGGAGATCTCCACCCCAAAAATGGAGGTCTCAAAATACACCCCACATATGGATTTCTCTGACCGCAGACAAGGGTATGTGTATGTTCCAGCAGGGCACAGAGTATCCATACTCCGAATCTAGAGATGTCTGTTGGCCCAGTGGACATCTTCTATATTGTCAGGAACCACCGTAAACATGACAGTACTGTTATATCAAACTTGTAACTTGTTTACTCATTATCAAAAACAAAATCCCAATGCAGGGTTTTTTTTAAATAAAAAAAAACTAATGACCCTCCACACCATGGGAGGTGCCTCCCAAGGTGTAAGGGTCATTTTGCAGTTTTCACTGCCCCATACCGCTAGGTTCTAACCGGTGATGACTGACAGTGATAACTGATCATTTGACTGCCTAATCTAATTTGGGCAGGCAGTCAAGTGTCCAAACCTCCAAAGGCCCTTAATCCAGCAGGCTACCAGGGGTGTATGTAAGCAGCGGGGATGGAGTAGTCTCTATCGCTAACATACTGATGGTCTGTCCGACTGTAACTGAGGAGGGTGGATCTTCAGTTTAGTGGAGAGGGTACTGGGATGGAGTACCCCCTCCACCAAACTCTAAATTAGGCTCTTAAACAAGTTTGTGTAAATACTTGTATAAACTATGTGGATCATTTTAATTTAATATACTTCTATATATATATATATATGATAGAGTGAGCATTAGGTGAAGTGCTATGTATTATTATATGGAGCATGGCAAGTTTGAGTGTGACATGGTGGTGCTACAGCAGTGTCTCAGAATGGTGTATTTAGATGATTTAGGAGTCTACCATTCTTCATTGACAAGACACTGTTCAAATACTATAATGTAGTATCCAAATTAACAGCTCTTGTGAAAAATTAGGCAGCTTGTCAATCCCACAACTGCAGATTCTGACCTCTGTTTAGTGGCCTACCCTGTCACATAGCGATGTTATGCAACACACAACAGACTACTGCTATCTTGCACAGAACTTCTGGATACTCAGCAGAACCTCCCTGTTGAAAACATCTGAAGCACAACATATGTATACACATTCTGCATTCAATGATTGTTTGTGCACACATATGTGCTCTATATTGTACTTCTGTTGAGTGTTGAGCTGTGTGAATGGATGATGGAAGAGTGTGAGGAGATAGGGAGAGAGAGCAAAACCGGAGTCACCCGCAACAAACCAGGAACTTTTTTTTAAAATGTGGTTCTATTTTAAATTCACTATGCATTCAAGCAGTTCAGTGACAGTTAAGGTTATGTGTGTTTATTGTGTTCTAATATGTAACAATTGAGTATATTTGAGATACTATCCCCCAGATGCACATGCACTGTGAGGTGCTGTAACTTATCTATTAGCCACATGTCACTGAAATCCCCAGCAAATAACTGACAGGCAAGAGGTGACTGATAAAATATTTAACTCTTGTGTGTTTCTAGGGAAGGCAGCACACGCTTTAGTGAAGCTTTACAGGTAGCTTCCATTTTGATTGAGTACTAGAGGTGTTTTTTGCGGAAAAGGAGCTACCTGTGGATTGGTTGTTGGAGGGCCACATGAGTGCAACTGATGGCACCTAAGACAATAGGGAAGTGGGCAAATGCATAGAATACTCTTGCCAACCATTGCATTTCCGCCAATGACTGTGGCATGATAACAAACTGGTTCACTCTGCTGGTGATGCATTTCAGGACCTGATGGAAGCATTGGCTTACCTGTGATATTGCTATATTGTCAGAAATGGCAATCTGCAAAGAACAATGTCCATTAAATGGGGTGTAGTGGTATTTTAACATGGACAGTGATGACCTGGGAGAGGGACGTAGGTGAATCAAGTTCCTGTTGCCAACCTGCAACCATGTAAATGATCTGTTTATGTGATAACTGCCAATGACTACTTCCATAGATATACCAAACATGTTGATCCTTTGCCTGTAAACCCACTTTCTCGTCCTCAAATGAGTGCTCCTCAAAACAAGAGGCAAAGCTACAAAGACATAAACCTACACAGTGAATCAAAAAAAGAAATAGCTGGGTATGTGATTGTTTTTAATATTATCAGCCTGCTTGTATCTGGTTGATGAGTTTCAGCTGTAAATGGGTTGTGGAGTCCTGAATCATCACACATCCTCCTTGCAGCAGCAGATGTGTTTCATGTGTTTGGAGCCTCCTTGTCATATGCTTCAAAGAATGTTCTAAGTTAAACTTTAAAAACCATGGAGTAAGATCTATAAATTACATTATAAAGATTTTTTAAGAAAGGTTGGTAAAGCCATAAAATAACTTTCCCCCTTAATTTTCCTATTTTTTCCAGCTAGTTTTTGGCCTGCAATAAGAGTGTATTAGTGTTTTAGTGATTGGTTAAATGTGGTACTTAATTTACTCCTCTGCTTGGCTAAAGCCCATTAAAGCTTGTTTGTCTCTATTAGAGATATAGTAGAGTTAGAAGTGTATTTTGTGAATGGAATTCGTCCAACACATTTGTGGGTCACTTTAGTATTAGCATGTCCTGTCTTAAACCTTTCATTTCTCTAAATCACACGTATTTTGTGAAATTAGTCTTCATTTTCAAGCCACTTCCCCTTTGGCTCCCACATTTATTAGAAAACCATATATCTACTTGAGTGGAGTTCTCTGCCCACATGGCAGAGATGTCCAAACAGAAAAGAGAGGAGAAGCAGGTTTGGGGATGTCTGGCCAAATATTTGCAAACTGCATTTTGTAGTAATTAAGTAGTTCTGCTGGAGTATTACTTTACATAATCCAAAATGCAATTAATGAATTAGGCTGTAGGTGTTGTCATCCACATTAAGAGACCTGATGGTGATTTAGCGCTATATAAATATCAATCAACATTAACATTAACAATGTATTTCATATGTTTTGCCACACAAGCACAATGTTGTGTTAATTCATTCTCTGAATAGCTCAGAAGGTTGCAACTTTTGTGTAGAGAACACTTTGATCCTTTGAGGATGAAAAAGAGTAATGTGATTTGACACAGAGGACTAGGATGGATGTCATTTATGGTAACAACTAACCATGGTGATTATATTTTAGAGCAGGGGCGGTTTCACCATTAGGGCTCTTGGTCTGCACGCCTCTTAAATACCTACACATTTACCTAAAAAAATATTAAATAGATCGATTTATTTAGTGATCAGATCGTATCCCTAAACAAATCGAGGACTAGGATGGATTCCATTTATGGTAACAACTAACCATTGTTATTATATTTTAGCCCAGGGGCGGTATCTCCTTTAGGGCTCTGGGGCTGAGCTCCTCCTAAATTCCTACACATTTAACAACAAAAAATATTAAATAGATCAATTTATTTAGAGATACGATCGTATACCTAAACAAATCGATGTGTTTAAGTCTGGACTGTCTGTCTCAGGCTGCCTGCCCCATCTCGCTCTGAAGCAGGAGACCGGAGCCAAGCAGAAAAATCAACTTTCCGCAGTGTGACTCACAATGCAGGGCTTACCTTTCTAAAGCAATTCACTGCCGTTGTAGTCTATGGTGATATTCACTGTAGGCCAGCGATGCTGTCAGCATCACAGTTTCAGGCGTTGGAATCTGCATCTTTGCGTGACCTTTATTAACAAGATTGCATAGACAGGTTACATTCTTGCACCGAATCATAGCACCACGTACATAAGCCTAATGGAAGATAATGGGGAGGACCAATAATATAGAACATCAGATAGCGACAACATGGCAGATGTTATGCAGGCACGCCTGGACAGTGAACAATGATTGATGGGAGGCGCTCAAGCTGCGGGAGAAGGAGCAGGCCTAACTGAAAAGGAATAGAGGCAGGGGGGAGGCCGATAACTAACCTACACCGGCGGCCGCCGGGGGCGGAGTGCCGACGGGGTGCTCAGGAGAGGTAGCCAGGCTTTGGGGGGTTCCAGCTAGTAGGTAGGACACTACTGGGCCCCAGATGTCGAATGGGCGAGATCTAGCTGGCATAAGTTCCCAGAATTTAGACAATAGGGTCTGGCAGCACGATGCATCCTCAAACCATTGAGCGAACTTAGGTGCAGGTTTGAGACCCCAGCGCATAGAAACCCTACGCCGCGTGAGGACACGCAGCATAGCAATCAAGCGGCGGGAAGCGTCAAGGGAAAATGTAACAAAGCCAAGGATGCAAAGCCGGGGATCAGGCTGAACCGGCGAGGAGGTAATCTCTGAAATAGCAGTACGGACCCCCGCGCCAGTAGATGGATACCTTGGGGCATAACCAGGCAAGACAAGAGGAGTCTGCCGCAGGTGCAGAACAGCGCAGGCATCTGTCACTGGGAATGAGTCCCAGCTTGTGCAGCTGAACGGGAGTGAGGTAAAGCCTAAGCAAGTATTTAAAATGAATAAGGCACAGGAGATAATTTGGGGACAGTCACTTAGTCTGGTTACAGCAATAAAGCCAGTCAGCTTGGGATATGTCGATGCCAAGGTCCTTGCCCCATACCATACGAACACGGTCAGTTGAGATGGAGGTGGCCGCCAGCGTGAAGGTGTAAAGTTTAGTTACCAACGTCCGAGGAGAGGAAGACAAATGCAAAAGATCGAGAGCTGTCATTGAGGGAGGGGCCTGGGGGAACGCAGGATGTAGCACCCTGCAGATTGCCCACAGCTGAAAAAAAAGCAGAGCGTCCATGGGACCGGAGTTGTCAGCGAGAGAGTAGAATATGTTCCCCGGGTAGAGATCCGATACTGTATTCAACCCCAGGCATGTGGCGTGTTTAGCCATACCGGAGGGCTGAAGAGGAGGAAAAGCCGGATGTCGAACGATTGGCATTGTATTTGCTTAAAGCATGGGGACACCAGAAAATCGGCGAAGGGCCTCCCATAGATCCCACCCTTTCCCATTCATCACACAGTAGGACTGGATGCAAGCATGTGTAATTTGGAGCCTTGTCCTTGATAATGGTAAGCTTTCTAATGCTAATCTTGTGTTGTGTATATTCTGCTGAGACTTCTGGTCATGCTAACCCCACTGTGACACCTCAGGCTCCGGCTGCAGGTCGCTGGCCCCTATAGAAGTAGAGCAGCTGTATTTGTTCCCCAGCGAAATTGATTCAAAATACCGACAGAGGTTAGTTCCCTTGCAAAGTTGACCCAAATATTGGAGCCAAACACAAAGGGAGAAATATGTGCTTATGGTAAAAACAGTTACATGTTGTATGGCATTAAAACTGTCCCTACCTTCATGCCTTTAACATTAATGTCAAAATAATTGTTTGATTTATGAACAATGAATGTTAAAAACGTCAAGTAAATCCGTGTCAGAGATTTAGTTCCTCTTTTTTTATGTTTTATTTTATCTTGCGTTCCCCAAGAGTGTTAGCTATTTCATCATGTTGTGTTTCTATATTTTTTTCATACACCTTATTACTCTTGTATAGTGCATACTTTGAGTCATGCCAGGTGTTTATAAGTGGCTTTGGTTGAGAGCTTTGGTGCTGAGGCTGAAAAGAGCCTGAGAGTGGATTGGCCCCTCTGCAGAGCACAGAGAACAATGTTGATGTATTCCAGTTGCAATCGAAATTCTGGGTAAATGTGTGTGAAAGTGTACAAAGATGTTAAAATATTTACAAGGAAAAAGAAAATAAACTGCTTAAATGTAAGTGAGTCCAGTATATGTTTGGGGGTGGTGTAGTGAGGTAGATGTGAGTAAGTGCATTCAGGGGAGAGGGAATAGAGAGTGCTGAAGAGGAAGGGGATGAAGTTAATGATGTGCAGATGGACGAGATGTGTAGAGAGAAAGGTCATACATATCTTATCTAACATAAGGCGCACATACCTGAAGACCAATACTCCATCCACAGGTCTCAATATGATTTAATTCAGTCTCACTATTTCAGAATTGAAACTTTTCCAATACTAATTTTTCATAACAAATTATTGTTGTTACTCGTTTATTTTAACAAGCTAACAAAAATTCTCCACCCGGACACTCAGGAACACCGGGTCTTTAGAGAGGAGATTAGAGGCGAAATAGCGCACTATTTCCGAGCCAACACGGGAATGACCGCATTGCAGAACATCGAGTGGGATGCTTTCAAGGTGGTTTTGAGGGGCCACAGTTTTACGCGCGCCACTGGCGTCAGGCGCGTCATTATGTGAGAGGTAGAGGGGCAGAGTCGGATCTCAGAGAGGTGGAACGTTGAAGGCCAGGGCACCCAGAGCTTCAACGGGCACTCTTAGATGCCATGGAGGAAGTGGTGAAGCAAACAGAGAGGCTTAGTAGCTTCGACTATAAGAAATATTTGGAACGTAGACATGCTGAGAGGGACAAGTCAGGATCGTTCCTGGCATGACTGACAAACCTGGTGAGTAGGGGCTCCTCCCTGGTGGAAATAGAGGATGAGTGGGGGGGTCAGACATTTTATGCAGGAAAAAATCAATGAGGTATTCGCACGCTATTATGCTAAACTTTATGTGAGGACGTGCGCAAGCGAACCTGCCAATGTCAGAGACTACCTGGCTGACCTACCGCTGACGATCTTGTACCCGGAAGTGGCGGAACTGCTGGATGCTGATATCACACAGCAGGAGATAAGAGTTGCCATTAAGGGCATGGCATGAAAGAAGACCCCAGGCACAGATGGCCTACCAGCCGAATTCTATGCAACATATGTAGACTAGCTGACCCCCCCATCTGGTCACAATGTACCAAGGGGCCCGAGAGCTAGGAGAGCTGCCCGAAAGTGCCAGAGAGGCCCCTTATTGGCCCCATACCCAAGCCAGGGAAGGAACCCCATGACTATACGGCTTACAGACCACTGTTCATGTTGAACAAGGACTATAAAATCCTGAGTAAAATCAGGTGGAGTTTACCCCAGGATGGAATACAGCCATAAATATCAGACGACTCCTTGCAGTAACCGACTCTTAAGGGTACGACAAGTGAGATGCGGCAGTGTTCGCAGTGGATATAGAGAAGGCATTTGACAGCCTGGAGTGGCAATATTTATATGAAGTCTTGGCCAAGATGGGTCTGTGGGAAGGATTCCTGACATGGGTGCAACTTCTATACACATCCCCAACGTCCCGCGTGTTCACCGGGAGGATCATCTTACCTACACACAGAGTGGAGAGAGGCACGAGGCAGGGATGTCCCCTCTCACCACTCTTGTTCGCCCTGGCTATGGAACTGCTGGCATGCAGGACCAGGGGCGCCAGGACTACAGGGGCCTGGAGACAGTAACGTGGCAGCATTTTATAGCGTTGTACGCGGATGGCCTCTTGACACAGCAGGCTAATTACATGGAGCGTGCAACATGCTGGCCTGCTTTGGAGCTGTGTCTGGCCTTCATGTCTATTGGCAAAAACCTAGCTTTTACCCTCTGGCACCTGATACCCTGCCGCCGCTTACTCTGGAACACTTAAGGTGGGGACCTACAGTACCTTGGAGTTCAAATATACCTTATTGGAAGGCAATGTGGGTAGGGCAGTAAGATCAGCGAAAGCGGCAATAGACTTCTCGGGAACGCTGTCCATGGCCGGGAGGGTAGCAGTCCTGAAAATGGTAACATTACCACGCCTGCTATACTACTTCGGGACTCTACCGGTGTGGATCCCGCAAGCGATGTTCAAAGAGCTGGACTCAATGATCACGTCCTTTATTTGGGGTGCGGGCAGAAGAAGAGTGGCTTTGGCCTCACTGAGGCACCCCACAGCGGAGGATAGACTGGCGATGCCTGAGCTCAAGAGTTACTATTTAGCTGCACAGCTATACTGGCTGATCCAATGGTTGGCAGCGGATCGTAACCCAGACAGGGAACAATGCCCAACTGCACCTGATACTGCGACTCTGGTGAAAATCCTTCTGCGAGTGCGTCAAACTACGTCCAAGGACACAATTGCAACTAGGGTGGTGGTGCGCTGCTGGACCAGATTCTTGAGGAAGGTAGGCGCGGCGACTCCCTATTCTCCAGACATACCAATCACGATGCTGTGCTCTCTCCCACAAGGGGAACATTGGGCAGGACTGGAGGACTGGGTTGAGGCATGACTGAGAGACATGGGGGACCTATACCGAGACACCACGCTACTTCCTTTTGAAGACCTGCAAACTGCCTTAACGCGCAGAATTAGGACGCATTGGAGGGGTGGGGGTACGGAGCCAGTGAGCTCTGGCAGGAGGCAGCTATGTCCCGCTGGCAGCAGGATGAATTAAGATGGGGTCCTGCCTCTATAATACGGAGGGATACGCAAAAGCTCTTAGAGCGCTTGCGATTGCAATGAGAGGAAGAGATAGGTAAGCAGATACCAGAAAGAGAGTAGGATAAAATCCTAGAACGTACCACGAAAGCATCTAGAAATGCGCAAATTAAATTAATTAACTACTATGTGCTGCATAGAGCATACCTAATGCCAGCCTGCATTAGGAAGTATTTTGGTGTGGATTCAGCAGCTTGCCCAAGATGCGGAGAAAGGCACACATACTCCCTATGTTCTGGGGCTGCCCACTATTGGAAATCTTTTGGGGGGAAATACGGAAGGTAATAGGTGACCTGGTTGACAAAGAGCTTCCTCAGACTCCAGAGTACTATCTCTTGGGGTGGTTTCCAAACACAGCCAAAAGCAAGGTGATGGGAAAGTTTCAGGATCTTGCCTATGTCTTGGCCAAGAGGGAAATAGCCAGGAACTGGAAGGTGCCGGGAGGGCCACGGATCACCACCTGGAGGAGGGAGCTCGAGAGGTGCGGTAGCGGAAGGCAGATTGTTGCTCCGGGAGGCTAGCCTGGGAATAAACAAGGTGGAGAGGACCAGAGCCTGGGAAAGCCTAGTATGTGAACTATTGGCAAATGAGCAGGACGCTATTAGTGAGGCGAGCTCTCCAAGGATACCAGAACCGGACCCAGATGATGGACAAGAGGGACAACCGGCCTAAAACGGACAGATGGTATAGCATTATGCCACACAAATCTTTGGGAACCTCGCACACGAAAACCCAGTAGCATGTAGATCCAGCAGCCTGTTTCTCAAATGCAACTCAAGGCGGAAGGGGAGATAGTTTTGTTTTTGCTGTACTGTTGATGAACGCATTCCAGGGAATGGTAATTACACGCTATGTGCAATTGATACTAGATCCGTACATCTAATGAGTGTGTGTGGAGACACTGTTTAAATGCCAATAAAATATGGTTTTAAAAAAAAGCTAACAACCATTTACAAATTCAATAGTACTGGCAGGGTTTAGGTTCATGTCAGTTTTTGTGCTATATATTTGGATCAAATAACATCTCAGAGAGAAACCAAAATACTATTTGGGTGGCACAGTAGGGGTTTCACCAAAATTTATTTTACATGTTCTATTTTAGAGATCCCCTACTTTTTTCATCCCACTTAAAGACTTGTCTGCACATATTTCTATATGACTGATTGCAGCCAGCAGCTGTGTGTGCTTCCCAAAGCCTTGTTAGGGCATTTTCTTTCAAAGTCGATGCCACATCCAGTGCAAGATACTGCGCAAGCACCCACTTTAAATCGCTGAAATTGTCGCCCTGTAAAATTTGCAGATTACGGGTAACATATTGATGCGTTAAGATATGGGGCAGTTTTTAATGTGTTTAATATTTTAAAACTATTATGTTCCCACTGCTTTATAAATCTTGCTTTCCCACTAAATTTGTTTGCTTTAAAATTAACGGTTTGCCAATCTTTTAAAAAAAAATTTCAAGAGGAGGACCCTCCCACCCCCACATTTGATCGTTAAGCTTGCTCGCTTCGCTCGCTACATAATAGCCATACACAACTTTTATGCCTCACCACTTTCAAATGTCACCAGGCGCCAATTAGACATACTTATCTGTAGGAATAGTGGTTTCTGCAGTCTGGCTTCTAATATAATGGACACTCAATCTCTGTTATGGCTGTCCTTTTTTTGTGATATGGTGGTTTCCTTGAATTATTTCACTGTCAGTCGGGGAAGACTATATTGCACAATAAAAACACTTCTCGGTTTTACGTTAGGACGTGTGGGAGTGTAATTCACAGAGTCTGAAATGCCTTTCTATTTCTCTTTGAGGGAAACAACTGTTTATTTCTGCCAGGGGCATCATCTCGGCTCACTGGCTGTTATAATATCCTTTCAGCAGGATTATGATGTTCCCATATATTATTGCAACCCATTGTCTAATGGGTGCTTTACACAATGTGAGAAGATAGGGTGGCGGGAGGTCACTGTGCTCTGAGAATATTCTAATTCATTATATTTTATTTTCATTGCTCTGTATATATTTTTATGCTTTTATTACTTTATGTGAACTTGAGGAAAATCTTTTTGCACCAACTGTGCGTTCAAAGATTTTGCTTCCAAACTTTTGCAAGATTCCTACAACTTGTAGAGGCTGGTTGATTGGACAGCGCCAGGAATGTTTCAGAAATGACCGCTGACTTTTTTCATGCATGGAGCTAGGAATAAGGGAGAGCAGGAACCGGGAAGGAAGTTCTAAATGTGACAAGTGTGCTGAGAACAGCACAATTTATAGAAACAGCAGGATATTACATTGCATGACCTCGGGGCATCGATTGGGAGAACAAGGTAAAGTAGATTTGGGTTGAAACAAGGACACGGTGTCAGTAGCAGGAAGAGCGTGGTAAATGCAGGCAGGCAGGTGGCAAATGAACAATGTGAACCATCATCTATCCGCAGTGGCTGGTACCAATGAGCGGTGACAGAGACAAAATGACGAGTCTATCCCACTCGCAACTGAAAGAACAAAGATAACTTGACACCAACAAAGGCAGAATGACAAGAAACTACAGAAGAAGTGTATCGAACATATCTCGCTTCTTGGCATAGCAAGTGCTGGTAGGACTGATAATGTTCTTTGTGATACAACTGTATGTGCAGGGTGCACTGCCCACGGGAATATGTGAGGGTGAGCTTCCTTGCCCACACAGGTTAGATAATTGACATATCCTGATTGTGCGGTTCTAGTGTGCCATGTGTTGTTTTGTCTCAATTAGTCATATATTTTCACCTTGTCTGTGCCTACTGATTGTGAAGCATTAATTAAGATGTTGTGGAATGAGGAAAGTAGTATATATGATGTTGCCGGCCTTAAGGAAAGAAAAACGTAATTGACCAATGACCTGCAAAGGATGCAAATCAATACATAAATGTGAATGTATATTCCTTGAACCAAGAAGCCCTAGATGTGAATGCTTCCCAGTAAAATACTGACCTTATTGTAGCATTAGTAAGTCAACTGGGTGTTGTGTACCAACTGTTGCAAGGTGGTACCAACCAGATAAATACTGGTTACATTATATCCCATTACTGTGTAAATTAGATAAAACAGGTTGCTTGAAAGGTTGAAACAGTGTGGGCATGTGGGCCCCAGTTCACATGTCCTCTCTGAAGTCAGCGATATGAACACAAAAGAGGAAACGTTTCCTCTGGTACAACTAGAACTAATTTCACTGAAGCCGAGTATTTTTGGAGATGAAATGCACAAATGGCAATGCCCGTCTGGTACGAGGAAATGGACCTTGTATGACATCTTCTAGGGGCGGATGCAACAAATACCTCTACCAATGCGAGGCACCATCTAACTGCAAAAAATAGTATGCTAGGACCAGACTATCTGGGATAAATTAAGGCTACCTTAAAATCAAAGTAGCTTGGGAACAGGGGGAAGATTAGCAGACATCGTAGCCAGCCTTTGGATCTGAATGGTTTAGTAGTGGGCTCTTCAAATGTGTGCTCCTCATAGCCTCTACTAAGACAGCAAAGGAACAGTAGCAGACAGTAAGAATAGAGAGGTATAAGGTATGTCAACTGGTGGCGAACCCCTGGATGCCAAGAATCACAAAAACAAAAAAAGCAAAGAGAGAGAACCTTGCTATTCTATAATCAAAGGACTTGAGAGAACCAGGAGGAGACAAAATAACAAAGTGGAGTGCTGGGTAGCTGGATGATAAACTAATAAGCAAGCAGTGAGGCCAGATGACTCATCGATTCATTGCCAGAATTCTTCCTGATGTAAAGACTTCAAATACTTATCTTCCTATGTCAACCTGGAAGTGAATGCACAACGTGGAATTCAATATCACAAGACTAGTTAGCGGTTTACTCTTTTGTTCTAACCAGGAGTGGGTGTAATATGGGTAAATTCATTGTCACGTAATCATGCAGAATTACCTGAGAATTCTGCAAGATTATGCTTAATTACATGAGAAAAGCAATTCTGTGTTTAGCACTATTTCTTGGCGCAAAATGCCCTCTTGCTTCCGAAATGGGTGGGAGAATGCATTTTGCTCTGAATGTGCTCTCGGGGAAGGATTTTCACCCAACATAGTCTCAGCCTTTAGTGCTATTTCCTAAGTGCAAAATGCACCCCCGGGTCCAAAATAGGCCTGAGGAGTGAATTTTGCACAAATAAATAGCACAAATGCGGTAGAATGCAGTTAGTGAGCACGACCGGCTGCTTGCTAAATGTGCTCTTGCAATAGGATTTCCCCACCACCAACCATACTCATAATTACACGAGAAGGAGTAATAGCATAATTATCCATGTCAAAGAGGAACAGGGAATTGCCAAGATTACTCCGATTACTCCAATAAATTTACATTATACCTGAGCCTAGTTCTAACCTTCACTGCCCAGTCTTTCAGAGTTTTCAGTGCCTTATCCTCTGAAACCTGACATTTTTATAGGCAAGGAGGGAACCACATGCCAGTTTCATACCTGTTCTGATAAGCGTAGGTATTTGCTTGAGTCTAGACACTCCAATGTTGGTTTATCCCTTCTAGGATTTTTTTTATAGTGCTGGCTTGTGACCACGGGTTGTTTTGTAGTGTGCTCCGGGAAGTTGATGAAGATGGAAATCCTGACTGAATTTAGTGACACTGTTCCTCATACCTTTAGGTAGTACCAATAGCAATTCGAAGGGAGAAGACCTCTCTGAGCAAGCCTGCCATTTGTTTTTCGAAGGCTTCCAAGTATGGCTGGTTCCAATGTTTACTTTGTGCTGTATTTCTTGGAGCAGTTCTGACATCTCAGTGCCAATATTATCTGTTTTGTACATATTGGCCCCAGCCGGGATCAAGCATGCATGTTGCATAATTTGCAACATGTGATGACACCACCCATTCAGAAACAAAGAGGTCCCTACAGTTTTACCAGCTAGATATGGTTTCAGATGCAAGAGCGAATTCTAGCACCTAATTTTACCATCTCATTATGGTTTCAAGTACAGAAACTAATTTTAGCCTCCACAGACCTTAACACAATCCTTTAGTGCCACAATTGAAATTACATAGTCATAATCAAAAAATAAAACAAAATATTAATCAATGAAGATATATCTATAAAAGTACAAAATGTATTCAAAACGATACAATTGTACTGTACACAAGTACCAAAGAACAGAATAAAAATGTGTCAATTCACATAGACATTTAAAAACAAAGAAAAGTTGTCTATGCAGCGTTTCGGTAAATGGATTTACACCTTCATCAGGACAGTTTTCTCACATTAGATATTTGATTCTTATTCCAAGCTCCAACTTAATTTGAAGCTCTCTTATCTGATTCTGTGCACTTAATCTCATCAGATTTGATGAAGTCTGAATCCTTGTAATTAAAAAACCTTATGGTCTTCTCATTTGTTTGTTGTATACATGTACAAGGGAGCCACCAAGGTCTGTTTTTTTCCTTTTCTGGGAATACTAGTGTTAAATTTACAAGGCCATTGTTGTGCTTTGCGATTAGAAGTCGATATAATAGCGCACTTCTCAGGGGATGTCCTCCTTTTTTGGCTTTTCAATTGACCATCAGTAAAGAATGCTCCGCGGCAGAGGTACAAACGAGGATACAGACTTCATCAAATCTGATGAGATTAAGTGCACAGAATAAGATAAGAGAGCTTCAAATTAAGGTGGAGCTTGGAATAAGAATCAACTATCTAATGTGAGAAAACTGTCCTGATGAAGGTGTAAATCCATTTACCGAAACGCTGCGTCAACAACTTTTCTTTGTTTTTAAATGTCTATGTGAATTGACACGATTTTATTGTATTGTTTTGAATACATTTTGTACTTTTATAGATATCTCTTCATTTTAATATTTTGGTTTATTTTTTGATTATGACTATGTAATTTTAATTGTGGCACTAAAGGTTTGTGTTAAGGTCTGTGGAGGCTAAACTTTGTTTTTCTACTTGAAACCATAATGAGCTGGTAAAATTAGGTGCTAGAATTCACTCTTGCATCTGAAACCATATCTAGCTGGTAAAACTGTAGGGACCTCTTTGTTTCACAATATTTCTCTCCTGGTCCCTTACCGAATTTCTTAGGAGAACTCCCTTTTTCTTTTATTTTACCACCCATTCAGACACTTCACCAATACACAATTGTAAGAAATTGGGTTATTGGATCAGGGGTGAGGTTCCGTGACAATTGTAAGTGGTGTTTTCGACTCGCACGAATGTGGTCGAGTCTGGTATCTATGAACCGCAAATGACGAGTTTAGTAAGTGTGCGCAGTTTCGCTGTGCTAACTTAAACCGTTCGTTTGTTATGTGGGTTTTTCATCTGTACCCACGGGTTCCATCTTAGATACGGCATCCATTTTGTCTCTTGCCCTCAAGTAGCCAGCGAACGGACGATGTCCGCTTCGCGACCCTGGGACTCCCAAGATATTTGCGGAAGACACATGTCCTTTGAAAGTGTCTTTATGACGAGGGGGATGATGCTGTAAGGCAGATGGCCCCGCTCGAGGTTCATCTCGCCGTGCCGGTTTATTGTCTCAGCCGTGCATCTCATTAGGCACGTCCCTTTGATGCCTGTATCTCGTGTTTCCCGATACCTCCCCTTTTACACCCTTTCCGATCTCCCCACTGTCTCCGTCTTCCTCTGCACCTGTCCTTGCTCCTATTTTGATCTGTTTTACTGCCGATTGGAATGCACTAATGTTGGGAAGATGGGTTTTTACAGTTGGGAACCGCCAAATGTTTCCGCATTTATGTTCCGGACCTCATGTGTATCAAAGTGACCAAAGCGACCCCTCTGGGGGATAATGGTGGGAACCGGGTTGTAAACCTTTGTGTATCATGTTGTCCTATGGGTAAAAACTGTATAAAAGGAGCGATCCACAGAACCAATTTGAAGCAGTCTCCCCAAGTTGCACGAGTTGTACTTGTCGTGATTTCTGTGTTCCCTGCAGCAAATAAACCTTGAATCTTTGACGCCGAAGGAAGTGTCCCGTGTCTCTGTGATTTGTACGCCGGAGCAGGTTACCCACGAAGGTTTCAGGTGTTGTGCCCTGGCACCGCTGGGTCTTAAAGAACCCAGTCCTTCAGTGGGTGGAAGGCCCACTCAGGCAACAATTACAATCTTTGCCAGGATGAACCATAAAAGTCACTAAATCAACCTTAGCTTAACCCTCTGGTAGCTTGGCACAGAAGTAGACATACTTAACTTAGGGGCACTGTGCTAAGTATTTATGCTGCACACAAACAGTAATACAGTGATAACAAATCACAACAAAAATCCCAAACCAATTTAGTAAAATGGAGAGAATTTTAATAAATAAAATGAGACTAAAATGACAAAAATCCAATTAGTAGAGCTGGGGATATTGAACTTCAAACGCTTAGGTAAGTATAGTGCCTAAAAGCACACAGCACTGCTCGTGGCAATCTGGTTGTGCTAGACTGGGGGAAGTCACAAGTTCAGGCCGACCGCAATGGAGCAGAGGCCAAATGCAGAGACCAGGTAGTCCTTCTGAAAACGTTAACTTCTCAAAGTGCAGCACGAGAAAACTTCAGGAGGTCACCTTTTGCTGGATAGGAGCGCACTCTGATGCCAGCCATGGTTCAAAGACCTGAGGAGGCACCTCTTTGTGATCTGAGGAAACAGAAATTTTATGTGGCCAGTGTGTCCCCCCCTCGCACCCTATACACGTATCTATGCTCCATGTATGTCCATGTTATCGTGTAATTCCTTTTCCGTGCCTGCCACAATAATGCCCCTGCATTTCCGTCTAATGTTAACATGCCAGTTATTAGGCCTTCCATGAATGAAACGTTAATTCTGCACTGAGGCCTACGTTGCCAATGCATTTACATGGTACACGTTTAAATATCGAGAAGCACACGTTTTTGTGGCCCAGTCGAGCCAGGCCCTGAATTATGGCTCCGAGCCTTTTCTGTCTCTGAAAACTGCAGTTTAGGTATGCATCCCTGACATCTCCCTCACTTCCTGCTCAGCCGAGAGGTGCCCAGCCTGGCCTGCCTGCCAAGACGGTGTTTTTATATAGTTATCTGCTCAGCTCCGCAGAAACACATTCCAGTCTAATGAAAGAGGTAAGCATATCCCGCCTGCAGAGCATAGGGCCTAGCCTTCCTGTCTCCATGCAAGTGATTTACTGAACCCGTTGCCATAGTAGGCCCATGCCCCCACGCAATGCACGAAGACATATATGCACACACTAGCATTTAGTGATGAACAGCCTTTTACTCGAGAGACCTTTATTTCAGACGACAAATCCTCCAAACACGAGATATCAGATATGCCAAAGGTACAGGTCGTTCTGACATCCCAGACTCCAGACTCCTCTACTAGTGCTAAAGTCAACCCCCAGCTCTCCCCAGTTACACGTCAATGTCACGTCATGACCAGTTGCGCGCACATGTAGGGTAAAGGTTTCTGCTGACCCTGCAGACCTCCTCTATGCATCCACCCACCTATGACACACCTATGACTCATCAAGTGAACGCCTATATGCACACCTCCTTACATGCCTTCTTTTACGCCCATGTGTTCTTATCTCTCTCTTTTCACTCGCTCCGCCTGGAGTGTTCCGCCTACTCTATTCATTCCAATTGTATGGTTTTACTATATATAATGTGTGATGTTAATAAAACGTTGGATATCCCTTCCTGAACCTTAGTGGTGATGGAACCCGATTCTCCACTGACTCGAGTCTTTGTAATAAAGCCCTTTCGACTCGGACACCACGGACTCTGCCTCTCATTATTATGAGCTATCCTTTTTCTTTATTTATGTATAGAAATTATGTCCGGGTAATTATGTTTACCACATTAATCTGGCGCCCGAACAAGGACCGTCCCCTTCCCCATGCGCCGGTGATGTAGGCGCAGCCCCCTGACCCCTTCCATAGCCGTGACGGACTCATTCTGTGCACATTCGCGGGTTTTCCTGCCAACTCCCTCAGGCCCACGGAGGAGACGGAGACTGCGACCAGGCATCCACACGAGGCGGTGAGGATTGCGGACTATCCCGACCAGAGCCCAAGCCGAGAGAGCAAGGTCCGAGGTATCCCGAGGCCCACCTGTTCCGAGGCGCATGCGCAGCAAGAAGCCGTAGCAGTCCAGTCCAGTCCAGTATCGAGTTTCCGAGGCCTTCAGTTTTGCTTCCCGGTGAGTACCGTTGTTGGGAACGCATATAGACGGGTTCATTTATTTGAGCCCGGTCAAGACGGGTCTGGGTACACAGATCCGGTAGAGACGTGTCCATTTAGGTGGATGCGGTAAAGACGTGTCTCTTTATGAGACCGGTATGACTGTACTGTTCTAGCAGTGCATCCAGTAAACAAGGTTTATTTTAGGATTTCTAGGATTGTGTTATTCTAGGTACTAGTTAGTATCTGTTTCTAATGTTTTAATGTCGTGGTATGAATGATTGTTTACAGTCTATTATTGTGCTTATTGTGTTTTCGTTCAAGCTAGTTCAAACATGCCATTGTTTTCGAAATTACGTCAGATAGGAACCAGGAAGGGGATACTCGAAGAAGCAGTTCCCGTCCCGCCTAGAGACACTCCTGGACATTTTATGTACCACAAGCATGGCCTAGATGCCATACTGTACTTAGATTTATGGGTAGATTACACGAAGGATCTGGAAGAGAAATATAGATGGCCTGTCTCAGGGACATGGGATGCTGATTGCATCATGAGAGTAGAGGAAGCACTGTGGAAAAAGAAAGCTAGACAATCCCAGAAAGATGCCATAGAGTTGTGGCGTAAAGAAGCACATAGAAGAACAGAGAAAGAAATCCAGAAAGCAGAAAGAAGTAGAGAAGCATCAGAAAAAGCCAAGGAAAAAGAGCTTCAAGAAGAAGGTGAACGGGTTAAGGCAGAACAGTTAGATAGACAAAGGAATGCCCTTATTAAAGGCATGTATCCCCTCCTTGCCGAGGGCCTACCTAAAGTGACCCCGGAAGTACCTAGTAACTTGCCGCCACCACTGATCCCGACTAAACTCCGTAGTCATAAACAGACCGCAGCGGACATTTTTCTTTCCTCCTATCTAGACGACGCTGCTCCAGAATATGTAAATGAAAATTTACCACCTCCTCCCAACCCTACTAATCCTCCTGCCACCCTCCCTACCAATCCGTTTCGTCCTGCACCCGTGGTACAAGATCAACCCGCATTACCAGCAACAGCGCTGGCAGTAATATCAGATTCAAGTCTAGGCGACTCAAGTCAAGGAGCATCGGGAGGGGGGCCCTCTAGAGATATACAGCACACCCCACCACCAATAAAACGAACACTACGAGATTTAGCACTACAACACACGCCAAAACCAATGACATTAGCAACCCTTAGACAGTCCCTCACCGATTGTATATATGATCCAGTACCAGGTGAAGGCACAATGCTCATATACTCAATACGATTAAGACGTGTTGCAGACTATTTGATTACTCTACCAGGCATGAAGGACCATTTAGACAGAATATACCACTTCATTAGAACGGGGGAGGGACCAGAAAGTATACACGAGGCCATGGCAAATAGAAAAGTGGAGCTTCAACGCATGCTCTTACAATTTTTGGTTAATTGTTTGATCAGGGAACGAGACCAGCCAGATAAAGAAATGACTAAAGGTATGACGAATTGGAGTGACAATATAGCTATGGGTAAACATGATACACAGAATAGAGTAGAAAGCATGTACAGGAAAATTCGTAAAGAAATACTTGAGATACACAAGAAAGAACAGGCCGAGAAACAAGCTGAGGAAGAGGACGACGAAGTCTCAGAGGACGATGATGCAGTAACAGGGGAAATGAATAAAATGAATTATGTAGGTAGGGCAAGACCGTTTGATAGACCCATACGCCTAGAATACAATACACGTTCCCTCTCTCCAATACCAGACCGATATTCCCTTGAACACCTTTTCCAAGCTACTGAACATGCACTGAAAAAACGAGTAGGGAGTAGCGAACTTAGTACTATGCATGAACAGGAACTAGCCCGGTCAGCGGTTCAATGGGCTGGAAATTCTAACATATATAAGGATGACGTAGTAGCCCAAACATTTTTGAGTCTTCCTCCGGAAGAACAGCGTTTAGCTGGTATTTACATGATTCAACATCTCATCACATTGTACGAGAGTCAGCATTCTGATCCAGGACCCTTGTATAAATGGTTGGACGATTTACTCCTAGCACGATGGAGAGGCCTAGGCACCGAATTAATTAATGTTATTCTGGATCAACGACATAAGTACTTGACTTCCCTGACCCCGCACTTGATTCCTGCTCCACCCCGAGAAAGAAAGACCGTTTACATAGACAGACAGAATCCCCTACGAGAGGTTCATCCCGTTAGGACTGCAGGGGGTGCACTTCAACGAGTATATGTTTACACACCCTTGACGAAAATGGAATTATTGGAATTGAAAAAATTACTGCCCTGTCACGATAAAGACCCAGCAGGGTTCCACCGTGAATTAAAAGACATGCTCCGCATGGGGGAGTATACGTATGCTGATATGATTAAAATGTTGAAAGTACTGTTACAAGCAGGCATTTATGAAAAACTGAAAGAAAAAGAGTGGGAGGTGGGAGAGAAAAAGATTAACTGGACAGAATTAGAAGATGAAGATAATACACGAACCCCTGGTACTGGTCTCGGGGAAAAAGCTAAAGAGTTACCCGAGCTATTGATACAGGTTTTGCCGAGATTATTGACTATTAAAAAGGAAGATTGGGATGCTATTTCACCCTGTAAACAGAAACAAGATGAAGATACTAGTGATTTTTATTCTAGATTCGAAAAATGTTTTATTGTTAATAGCGGCCTGAAGACAAGCAGTGAATCGTATCCACATCTTTTTGTGACCAAATTAGTAGAGAATTCCTTACCACAGATCAAAAATAGAGTACTGAAGTTTGAGACTACCTGGCAAGCAAATAGCCCTTCCCAAATGTTACAAATGTTACAGTACCATCAGAACCGAATTAGAGAAGAGCAGGAACACGAAAAGAGACGCATGAAAGACACGAAAATGAAAGTACTAGTTGCTCAATCAGTTCCAGCCGATGGCCAGAAAAAGGGCACGGCACCTGTCAAAGGGAACTGTAACTACTGTAAACAGCCAGGTCACTATATAAATGAATGTGCTGTCCTGAAACACAATATAGCTACAGGCAAGACGAAAGAAAGACCGCGTCCTCCTAGACAGGAACACATTCCGCAGAACACGCAAACTCCACAGAACACGCAACAGACAGTAGCTGTACCCCAACCCATTGCTGCCGCACAACATGTCACACAACAAATGTACCAGTATGCACAGTCAGACTACCCAGATTATCAACAGTATTCATGAAACAGCCTAGAGAGGGAGGTTGGCTTGCCCCTTATTGAGGTTCCTGTAGATCAAGAGGGTCCCTATGTACATAGTCATGTATTAGGGAAAGACAGAAAATTTCTGATTGACACAGGGGCGAGCAGAACTACCATCAGTCATGACGAGGTTCCAGGGGCACCCCTCTCAGGCTCACAGAATATTTCCCTGGGATTTTCAGGAAAGCCTATTGTTAACGAAGTGTCAAAGCCAGTTTCCCTAGAAGTTGGTCCATTGTCCCGTACTACAGACTTGTTGCTTACTAAATCATGTCCAGAAAACTTGCTTGGTATAAAAACACTGAAGGAACTAGGAGCAGTGATTTGTTGTTCTCCGGAAAGAGTGAGATTGTATTGAGAGATTTTGACCCCAGACTCCAGAATGTACCACAGCATTTATGGGCACAAGGCCCGACTGATGTAGGTTATATGCACATTACACCATACCGTGTCACACTCAAGCAAGGAGTTATACTGCCACGAATCCGACAATACAAGTTGCCACCTGATGCTGTAATTGCATTACTGAAAATTGTTGATGAACTCATTACACAAGGAGTGGTTGTAGAAACTGACTCAAATATATGTAATTCTACTATCATTCCGATTCTTAAACGAACTGACCCAAATGCACCACCGGTTTACAGATTAGTGATTGACCTCCGAGAACTGAACAAATGCATACTACCCCAGTACCCAGTGGTCCCAGACATTTCTTCACTATTGACTACCATTGATTCCGAAGCGACGTTCTTTACTGTAATTGATCTCAAGAACGCCTTCTTTAGTGTCCCGATCCATCCGGAGAGCCAATACCTTTTCGGATTCTGTTTAAATGGCCGAAGCTTCAAATTTGCAAGGGCTCCTCAAGGGTTCACAGAAAGCCCTAGTATTTATAGTCAAGCATTGAAAAGACAACTAGACAGTATTCACATGCCTACTGACACTGCATTGCTCCAATACGTTGATGATCTTTTGATCACAGCACGGACAGAACGAGACTGCGAACGTGCATCACTGACAGTCTTATACTTCCTGGCGGAAAAGGGGCACAAAGTGTCCCCTTCGAAGCTACAATTCTGTGTCCAGCAAGTTGTGTACCTTGGTCACTTGCTGTCCAAGAGGGGTAGACAGTTGACACCAGACCGTATTCAGTTAATTGCACATCTTCCACAGCCCAAGACACAAAAGGAAGTACGGGCCTTCATTGGCCTCACTTCTTACTGCAGACAATGGATTCCCCAGTACGCATATCTAGCCAAACCACTCATACAGTTGACAACACAGGAGGCAGCGACTTCGACTGTCCTCCCTTGGACTCAGGAACATACACTTGCATTTGATGAATTGAAGAAAGCCCTATGTCAAGCACCAGTTTTAGCGACACCATGTTACAACAAACCTTTTACAATTTTTGTCACTGAACGCGATGGCACAGCATTATCCGTTCTCACACAGGATCAGGCAGGAAAACACAAGCCTTGTGCTTACTTTTCTAGTACGTTGGACCCAGTGGCCCACGCTCTGCCTGCGTGCCTCAAATCAGTTGCAGCAACGGCTCTAGCAATCAGACAAAGCGATTCCATAGTGTTAGGACATCCTCTGACAGTACAAGTACCACACTCAGTGGAAGTCCTCTTGAACAGGACACAGACACAGCACCTGACCATAGCAAGACTGACAGGATATGAACTGACATTGTTCCAACCACACATAGAGATCCGACGTTGCAACATTCTAAACCCTGCTACACTTTTGCCCTCGAGCACAACAGACCCTGCACCACATGACTGTGTGGATGTAATTAACGCAGTGACGAAGCCAAGACAAGACTTGACAGAGATTGCATTACCCGACCCAGACCTGACACTTTATGTGGATGGTTCATGTATGAGAACAAGCACAGGAGAGTTAGTGGCCGCATATGCAGTGACCACTGATACTGAAGTCATAGAAACACAACGTATTGACACCCTGTCAGCCCAAGCAGCAGAGCTCGTCGCTCTGACCCAAGCCTGTATACCAGCCAAGAACCTGAAAGTAAACATATACACAGATTCACAGTACGCATTCGGAGTCGTTCACGATTTCGGTGTCCTCTGGCAAGAGAGAGGTTTTCTGACCTCTCATGGGGCCAAGATTCAGCATGGTCCCCTCATTCAAGCTCTGTTAGATGCAATACACTTGCCTACAGCCATAGCCGTCATGAAATGCAAAGCACATACAAAAGTCACAGACACTATTTCCCAGGGTAACGACCTGGCAGATCAAACAGCTAAACTTACAGCACAGACTCAATCAGATATTCCAACTGACACGACGAAGACTGAAGTACCATCACTGACAAATTGCATGACAGTCAGGGATCCCTCACAAGATGTACTCGACATACAGACACATGCCACTCCAGACGAAATCAAGAAATGGACTGAACAAGGAGGGGTCCAGACAGATCAGGGATGGATGACAAAAGGCAAAGCCACGTGGTTCCTCCCTGACTCCATGGTTCAAGTTATCATTAATACCGCATATAGTCCAGCACACTTAGGAGAGAAAGCCATGTTAGACAGTATACAGAACATCTGGTTCAACAAGCATTTACGTGCAGCAGCGAAACAGAAAGTGCGTACCTGCATGATCTGTTGTCAGTTCAATCCAGGCAAAGGCATTCCCGTGGAACAAGGTGGATTTCATCCTCCTGATCACCCTTTTGAAGTCCTCCAGATGGATTATATTCAGATGGATAGATGTCGAGGATTCAAGTATGTCCTCGTAGTCGTATGTGCACTATCTAGATGGACAGAAGCGTACCCAGTCCCAGATTACACTGATGTGACCACTGCCAAGCAGTTGGTCCGTGAATTTTTCCCGCGATACGGCTTGCCCCGTGTCGTGTATTCAGATAATGGACAGCCATTCTCTTCCGAATTGATGAAACAAGTATCTCTTCTGTTAGGGTACCAGTGGAAATTCCATTGCGTACGACATCCAGAGGCAGCAGGTCTCGTAGAGAGACACAATCAGACTCTCAAAACAAGGTTAGCGAAGGTCTGTGCAGAAAAAGGTGTGGATTGGATGGTAGCCTTGACGGTTGCCCTCTTTTACATGCGTATGGTAGTTCATTCCAGAACCGGACTATCCCCGTACGAGGTGGTTTTTGGTAGACCGCCGAATATGTGGGGTACGCCTATGCGACGTAAAATAACGGATGTTGACAGTACAATGCTGACAGATTACCTGGTTTCCTTGATGTCTGCACTCCTTTCTTGTCGTTCACAGGTTGCAGCTGCCTTCCCGGACAACACCCAGGTGAAGACTCATGAGATTGTTCCAGGAGACCTGGTGTTCGTCCGCAACTTCGACCGCTCAAGCCCTCTGGAGCCCCGCTGGAGAGCGCCCAAATTAGTATTGTTGACGACGAGGACCGCCGTCAAGGTCGAGGGACGTAAGGGATGGCTCCATGCCCATCATGTGAAGCGTTTCCATGGACTTGGTTCAGTGAAAGACTCTGAGAACTGCCCCGAGAACATTGACATTAAACCCCCTTTGTTAGAAAAGACTCCGCAACAGGAGTATAAACAGAAGCTACGGTCTAGTAAGTCAGACAGCGTTTAATTGTTTAAGTCCCCCTCGGGTGAAGCGGTTAGACAGGTTCCTGACATGTATGAGATCGTAGACCCAAATAGTCAGAGAGATAGGCAGAAGAAAACGAGAGAAAAATACTGCAAAAACTTACGCAGTAGATGCATAGTAACTCTGATCATTATGTTTTCCCTAAGTATATCGATTATATGTATAAGCTTGACGCTACATGTTTTCTTTCCTCCTCTTGGTTCATATGTACATTCTTCCTTCAACGACACTGTAGAGCACACTTTCAGTGACCTGCCACCCCATGAACTATCCTATCGACTAGCACTGCGCAACAACTCTTTTATCCGAATGTTACATCATTCTCACCAGACCAGCAATGTAACGAATTGCTGGGTATGTGGCCGACTCCCACCTTATCAGAAAATGAAGGGAGTTCTGCCCCTCTTTCCTTATCCGTTTTCACACAATGGTTCGTGTGGAGCATGGTTTGCTTTAATGTCATCACTAGACAGTAAGTCCACAGTTTCCCAGAGTGATTGGATATGGGGAGACCTGAATACTGTTATGAATAAGGCATGTTTTCCCGATAAAGATGGTTTTCCCCGAAGGAAAGGAACAGATCTAGAAAATGAAGTGTACGAATTAGGGAATGTTTCCCTTAACCTCATGATTCTGAACGTCCAGTCCGAGACCAATACAGGTTCACCGTTTATAACGGTCTTACCAGTGAAAGGTGAATTATGCGTTAGGAAAAATGGTTCAGTGTACCTAGGACACAGTGATTGTAATACTGTGGTCGAATTCAGTGATAAAGGAAAGTCTACTTTCAAAGCTTCCCGCCAATCCTATTTTATTTGTGGTCAGACCGCCTATGTACGTCTGCCCTTCGACTGGGGTGGAACGTGTTATATTGCGTTCCTACTGCCACCTGTTTTTCTAGCTCCATCCCATTATCACCGAGATTCCCAACTTATACATGTAAGACACAAGAGGGAGATCGAGTCCCCAATTGTCGATCAGACTGAGACAGCATTGGAGCAATATACCGATTTCAATAAAGGATTTTTCTTCTTCATAGGTCCTATCCAAAACAGTAAATTAATACGTAGATTAACCAGAACATTGGAAGCAGTAGTGAATGAGACTACTTCTGCTTTAGGTAACTTGACCGAGGAGCAGTCTGCTATGAGACTTGTTGTTCTTCAGAACCGCCTTGTTCTTGACGTCATCCTGGCCGATAGGGGCGGAGCTTGTAGAGTGATCGGCTCGAGTTGTTGTGTGTTTATTCCTAATAACGCACCATCAGTGTATGCAGCAATAACAAGGCTCCATAAGATAGCTCACGAGATGCACCAGAATCCAGGCACCTGGACTTGGTCCGGTTGGCTCTGGAGTGTGATATCAGCCTGGGGATGGAAAGTATTGTCATTCCTAGGAATGATACTGCTCATAGTATTCAGTTGCTGTCTCTGTCTGCAATGTGGCCCAGCGATTTGCGGCTTGTGTGCCACTGCTTGTATTCCCCGTCCACGTTCACGTTCTCGTGCACGAATAAAAAAAGACGAGCAAATGATGCTGTATGAACAAATAGATGGTCTCATGAAAATAGATGTATCCTAAAGGGCGCAGTAGGGGACAAGGAGGGAATGAGGAAACAGAAATTTTATGTGGCCAGTGTGTCCCCCCCTCGCACCCTATACACGTATCTATGCTCCATGTATGTCCATGTTATCGTGTAATTCCTTTTCCGTGCCTGCCACAATAATGCCCCTGCATTTCCGTCTAATGTTAACATGTCAGTTATTAAGCCTTCCATGAATGAAACGTTAATTCTGCACTGAGGCCTACGTTGCCAATGCATTTACATGGTACACGTTTAAATATCGAGAAGCACACGTTTTTGTGGCCAGGTCGAGCCAGGCCCTGAATTATGGCTCCGAGCCTTTTCTGTCTCTGAAAACTGCAGTTTAGGTATGCATCCCTGACCTCTCCCTCACTTCCTGCTCAGCCGAGAGGTGCCCAGCCTGGCCTGCCTGCCAAGACGGTGTTTTTATATAGTTATCTGCTCAGCTCCGCAGAAACACATTCCAGTCTAATGAAAGAGGTAAACATATCCCGCCTGCAGAGCGTAGGGCCTAGCCTTCCTGTCTCCATGCAAGTGATTTACTGAACCCGTTGCCATAGTAGGCCCATGCCCCCACGCAATGCACAAAGACATATATGCACACACTAGCATTTAGTGATGAACAGCCTTTTACTCGAGAGACCTTTATTTCAGACGACACATCCTCCAAACACGAGATATCAGATATGCCAAAGGTACAGGTCGTTCTGACATCCCAGACTCCAGACTCCTCTACTAGTGCTAAAGTCAACCCCCAGCTCTCCCCAGTTACACGTCAATGTCACGTCATGACCAGTTGCGCGCACATGTAGGGTAAAGGTTTCTGCTGACCCTGCAGACCTCCTCTATGCATCCACCCACCTATGACACACCTATGACTCATCAAGTGAACGCCTATATGCACACCTCCTTACACGCCTTCTTTTACGCCCATGTGTTCTTATCTCTCTCTTTTCACTCGCTCCGCCTGGAGTGTTCCGCCTACTCTATTCATTCCAATTGTATGGTTTTACTATATATAATGTGTGATGTTAATAAAACGTTGGATATCCCTTCCTGAACCTTAGTGGTGATGGAACCCGATTCTCCACTGACTCTAGTCTTTGTAATAAAGCCCTTTCGACTCGGACACCACGGACTCTGCCTCTCATTATTATGAGCTATCCTTTTTCTTTATTTATGTATAGAAATTATGTCCGGGTAATTATATTTACCACAGATCAGGGAACACTCTAGCAGAGGCCAGCAGGGCTCAGGCATGCCCCGTTGCAGCTGGTCAACTGGTAAGTTGCAAGGAGTACTCTGAAGCTTGTTGTGTCACTGTATATCAGAACAGAGGGTCAAACAACGGACCCTTGGAGTGACTCAAGTAACCTCGGCTAAAGGAAGGAGGCCCAGTATTCATTCACTGAGATCAGGGAAGGCCTCAAGCATCAGGGCAGTCCTCTGGGAACAAGGCAGTCCTCAAGCAGCACAGCAGTCCTTTGCGAGCAGCAGAGCATTCCTCTGATGAAAAAGGCAAATCTAAAGCAGCAGAGCAGTCCTCTTGAGAACAAGGCAGTCCTTCTTCTGTAATGTCTGCAGGTCTCGGAGTGTACTAAAGAATGTCTCTGGGGGGAGGAGCCAAGATGGCGACCGGAGCGGACGTGTAGTCGCCCGGCTCCGCCGGCCCTTGAGCTCCGCAGCGAAATCCTGATAATCTTCCTGGTTGCATTTGGCGGCGGACTGCGTGTGAGGACGAGCTGAACGCATCGTTCCTCTTTCGACTTTCTAGCGTGCTCGGGTGCTGGAGAAACTCTACATACGACCCCCGCCCCGGACCCTCGCCTGCATGACCGCTCGTCGGCGGCTCCTGGAGGCTCGGATGTGGTCCGCTCAGCGGGACAGCGCTGATGACTCAGTGGCGGCGTCTTTCCATCTGCAGCAATCACCACGCACTGAAGCCGACATCCATTGCGGACTACGCCTGTATCGGGACGGCCGATTTGAGAAGCCCGTGGATGGTGTTTTCGGTAGACAGTCAAAATATCGAGTTGTAAATATCGACTTACCATAATATCAAGTCTGTAATATCGAAGGAGCATAATATCGAAGGCAAGAATATCGTAGGACAGAATATCGACCCAAGGTAAGTAATATCGAAATACTTAATATCGATGTAAGTAATATCGAAGTTAGTAATATCGATAGCATATATATCGATGTTAATAATTTCGATGACACTAATATCGATATTTGTATTATTTTATAGTTTTTTATTATGTATGTGTTATATGTTTAATTTAAGTATTTAAAATAATTACTATTATATGTGTATACATTTTCTATAATAATATAGAAATTTATAAGTAAATTTGATGTTTTAGTACCGGAGCGGGTTGTGGGTTTATAGGGGAATAGGGTGGGAAGTAATTTAATTATGGTAAGTTGATTAATAATTAGTAGGATTAATTAATTAATTATAATTATTTGGTAATTAATATTGATTAATTGGGAAATAATTAATTGATTAATTGATATATATTTTCTGTAGCGGGATGTGGGTTTATAGGGGAATAGGGTGGGGAGTAATTTAATAATAATTAATTAATTAATATATGTTTTTAAATATTTATAACTAATTAATTGGCAAATAATTAATATTAATTAGTTAATTAATTAATATAATTTGGTACATATTTTAAATTAGTAATTAATTGGTAATTAAATAATATTAGTTAGTTAATTACATTATTAGAGTAATTTATTTATATATAATTTTTAGTTACTGTTAATTAATTAATTGGGGAAAAATGATAATAATTATTAAATTATATTAATTACAGCTTATGTGCTAATATATTTACTTTATTGTTATTGTTAATTAATTATTAATTGCTAATTAAATAATATTATTTAACTTTGGGTTAAGGAGTATTTTTAGGGTTCAGGGTCATTTTTGGGTTTTTGGGTAAAGGGGTATTTTTAGTGTTCAGGGTCAGTTTTCAGTTCATGGGTAAAGGGGTATTTTTAGGGTTCAGGGTCAGTTTTCAGTTTTTGGGTAAAGGGGTATTTTTAGGGTTCAGGGTCAGTTTTCAGTTCATGGGTAAAGGGGTATTTTTAGTGTTCAGGGTCAGTTTTCAGTTCATGGGTAAAGGGGTATTTTTAAGGTTCAGGGTCAGTTTTCTGTTTTTGGGTAAAGGGGTATTTTTAGGGTTCTGGGTCAGTTTTCAGTTCATGGGTAAATGGGTATTTTTAGTGTTCAGGGTCAGTTTTCAGTTCATGGGTAAAGGGGTATTTTTAGGGTTCAGGGTCAGTTTTCAGTTCATGGGTAAAGGGGTATTTTTAGGGTTCAGGGTCAGTTTTCAGTTCATGGGTAAAGGGGTATTTTTAGGGTTCAGGGTCAGTTTTCAGTTTTTGGGTAAAGGGGTATTTTTAGGGTTCAGGGTCAGTTTTCAGTTCATGGGTAAAGGGGTATTTTTAGGGTTCAGGGTCAGTTTTCAGTTCATGGGTAAAGGGGTATTTTTAGGGTTCAGGGTCAGTTTTCAGTTCATGGGGAAAGGGGAATTTTTAGGGTTCAGGGTCAGTTTTCAGTTCATGGGTAAAGGGGTATTTTTAGGGTTCAGGGTCAGTTTTCAGTTCATGGGTAAAGGGGTATTTTTAGGGTTCAGGGTCAGTTTTCAGTTTTTGGGTAAAGGGGTATTTTTAGGGTTCAGGGTCAGTTTTCAGTTCATGGGTAAAGGGGTATTTTTAGGGTTCAGGGTCAGTTTTCAGTTCATGGGTAAAGGGGTATTTTTAGGGTTCAGGGTCAGTTTTCAGTTTTTGGGTAAAGGGGTATTTTTAGTAAATTAATTATTAATACTTATTGTTTAGTACATATATATTATATCTTTACTGTATATATTTTTATTTATTAATTTTAAACATTATTAGATACTTTTAAATATGTTTATTTTATTTATTAGTGTTATATACTTACTTTTACATTTATATATATTAAAAAAAAAATCGATATTTTTAACATCGATATTTTTTACAACGATATTATTTTTTCGATATTTTTGTACTTACCATGTTGTAGATAGGATGTCGATATTTTTGCCCTCGATATTGTTGACTCGATATTCTTGTAGGTCGATATTTTTGTAGTCGATATTCTGTCATAGATCCGGTGTTTTCTATGCTCCGTAGGGAAGGTGAGCGGCGCATGGTGCCTCAGCGCAGACGGTTGACCCTTTCTCCGCTGCCCAGCCTGGTGTGAGACGTCTTGTGGGAGGTGTGCTGGACTTGCCCTCGACGCTGGTGGTCTCGAGGTCTCTACCGAGACACTCGCCTCGGCTGCATCTCCCCAGATCCACTATTTTGTGACCGGCGCCATGACTCCCTTTGTTCTTCCGCGGCTAGACAGAGGTTCCACTCTCCTGCCCGTGGACAGCCGTGCCCTGCCGGAGCGGTACACTGACCTGCGAGCACCGGCGCTGGAACTTGCCTCAAGAGAACAAGAACCCGCACTATCCTACGGCTCTATCCTGGCTGCCCTCCGTGATCTCCGTTCGGAGATGGTTGATTGCTTCCAAGCACTGGGTGATCAGCTGGACGCCATGATTTCTACCGTGACTCACGAACGCAGCGTCTGCCCCCAGCTGAGTGTGTGTCTGCCTTTGCCTCTCAACGAAGCCACATTGTTTCCTTGTGCCTGCTCTGCAGCTAACCTTGCGGATGCCTCAATCGGAGCTGACGACTGGCAGCCCTTCAGCCCCGCGACTGCTACATTGTTTCCCCTTTTCTCCGGGCTTGCCTTCTTGTTGCCTACGCCGCCGAGTTTAATGGGGGACTCAGCTGAGCAACTTTTATTCTACGTGTCGACTTTTGACTGGTGGCCTTCTCTTTTCTCCCCGTGGAATCTCAACTTTTCGGATGCCCTTACAGACCTAATCATGGAGGACAAAGGACCTTATACTGATGGCCGGTGGCCATCTTGGGATCCTGCTTCGTCTTCTTCTCTCAGGCAGCCATGTTATCCTGATGTGCACGGGGGGAGGGGCTCTCCTGATGAAATCTGCGTGAGGCTCCATCCACGATCGGGCCAGGGCTAAGCTGCTCTCTTACTGCTGACTGATTTTGCTGGCTGAAGGGGATGGGGGTGGACCTGGTTAACGTGTCTAATGGGCGCATGTCGTACGATGTTTCTCCACAATTGCATTGCAAGATCACTTGATACTGTAATGACGCTCCATCAATGGCCGATGTTCATGCTGTGGGTCTTGGGAGGGCCGGGATCTTCGGGTGTTTTAGTAACAAGTGGGCTCCTCCCCGTCTTCTTCTTTTTGGGAATGTAGATTGGTTTACTCTCTCTCACTCCCTATAATACAGGTTTTAATGTTCTTTTTCTTTTTTCATTTCCTCCTTATTCTTCCTCGTCTATATTTCGGGTTTTATGGGGCGACAGGCACTCTGTGGGGGGGGGGGCAGGCCGTAGCCTCCACAATGTTGCAGGGTGGGTGGGGTAACTTGCTATACTCTTGGTTCTATGGGCCTTCCTTTTCTATACTCTGCGCTTTCGACTCTGGTTCGTTTCCGGGTCTGGGTTGGGGTTGGTAGGGTTGGAGCGACGATGTTTGGGGTGCATGAATGATAGTAAATTGCTGCCACTGTTTTGCACCGCCACACTGTATTTGATGTTAGCCTCCGCTGATGTTTTCAGAATATAACGTCGCCTACCCATAACGTGAAGATACTGTGCGGACTCGAATCCTTTTATTATTTTTCCTTCACTGCCTTCTTTTGATGAAAACGCATAAAAACTTAAAAATTAAACCTTCACTCCTCCTCTCCCCCGGCGGCGCGACCCTTTCCAATGTAAGGTTCATTGCTTGCTCATCTCCATTGCAGCTGCTGGGGGACTGTACTGCTCGCTCTTGTGCTGATGATGTTTCGTGGCCGGCCTGATGGTTGTAGGCCCGTATTTGTTCTTCTATTCAGGCACAATAAAGGTTTTCAAAAAAAAAAAAAAAAGAATGTCTCTGGAGGCCTAATAGTTATATGTGGTACCACCCTTTGAATTAGAGAATATTCTAGTCCACCTCACATCTGTTTCTGGAAAATTACTTCCTTCTCCTACCAAGGCTCCACGAAGTCTGGGGTGAAAAAAGACCAGTGTCAGGTACTTTTGTGTGGGCTGGAGGCAAGCCATTTGCAATATAAGTGAGACAGGGAACAGCTCCGCACCCAACCATCCATGCAGGATTGCCTTCTCTCAGCTACACCCAGATTCTATTGTTTTCTGTCAGGGTGCAATACGCATTCTTAATGGCAGAGCCACTGTTGACATCTTTTTCTCTCTGTGAAAAGCTCTGACTGCTGTAGCAATGAACCAATATACATGCAGCAAATCCAGTGGAGTGCTGGAGTGCGTGAGGTACCACATGGAGAGACAGTGTCCCTGTATTCCTGCTTCTGGCTGATTTCTACTCTATGCATCATCAACCCACTATGTCAGTCTCTCTTCACGAAGATTGGTCCACGGCTCAGCCTCAGGGCGTCCTAGATAAGTCTGGAAACCACGAAGGTGAGTAAGGAGTTAGGGCTGAGAGTAAGGAATAGTGAGAGAGTTGGTTACTTTAATACAGAGAGAGAGCGAGAGAGAGAAAGAGAGAGAGAGAGAGAGAGAGAGAGAGAGAGAGAGAGAGAGAGAGAGAGAGAAAGTCAAATATTTGGAAAGTAATTTCTTTTGTGATAGAAAGTGAGAGACTCACACAGATGGGTAACGTGATGTAAAGTCATGGAAATAGAGAGATAGGCTCCATTTCCAGTCACTGACACACATACACTTCCACTCCATGATACACTCACCTAGTGGCACACTCCCAGAGACACAGAGTCCACCTGCCATACATTCACATCCACTGAGGCACATACGCTGCCACTTGCCAATACAAGCACACTTGCATTCCTTGAGATGCATTTGTACTTGCTGAGGACATGCACACTCTTACTCCCTAAAGCACATAAATGCACTCTCACTTTCGTACATCCCTGAAACCCACACACAAACTTGCTTACACTAAAGAGGCATCGAAATGATTGTAACCGCCTGAAACATGCTAGTTTTCCTTGAAACACACCATCATACACTTAAGGAGGCAAAAGGAGGGGGAGCCCCCCAAAATGCACTGGAAGATAATGTCCACTCAAATACTAGGACAGTGCCACGTGTGTGCATGCTTCTGTAATTGAGTTTATATGGCCTGCCTCTTCCATGGTCATGGTGCAACGCAAATTTGCCCATCTTTTACACATCACAACATCATATTCTTATATGATCTAGTGGTAATAAAATAAGTGTTGCAGGTGACATTATTACTAATGTGCATTTACTGTAGGACTGGTGAATTTACTCAAACTGTGTTTTTCACTGTATTAAACGGGAAATCAATAATCCATCCTCACTTAGTAAATTTGTACTCACTATAAAGGTGAATTTGACTCACATGATGTGTGCTTTAATATATTTATTGACATTTGCTCTTTAGATCTTTGCGTAGAAACAAAAACCATCCTCATGTTATGAAATCTCATTATGTTAAAACAAATTAGGTTTGTGTAATGTGTGCATTAATATTTCATATAATTCATTTAAATGTAGTTCTTACAAATGATTATTCAAATAATTTACTGTAGGCTTGTGTATAGTGAACTTAATGCATTTATTATTCACATTTGTTGGTGTTAAAATATGTACATGCATATTAAATGTGGACTCTTACTCATATTTTGAGTTGATAATGTAGGGCTATAAATCTTCATGCTGCATAAATGCTGGTTTTCATTTTCTGCTAACATGACATTTCTTGCAGGTATTCACACACGCATTGTTAGTTGTAGAATAGACACATTACTGTACTAGATATAGAGAAAGAGCCTGAGAATAAGACCTTGACAAAAGAACATGGAGGGTCACTAAAAGCCCTATTCAGCAATATTTCAACCTGGTATGTGCGCGAGAAGTCTTTCCCATGTTCGGTGTGGAATATTTGGAAGTTGTAGCAGTCTACAATGTGAGAAGTGGAGAAAGACAATAGACCCCGATGATCCGTGCTAAGGGTTGTTGCCCATGGAGATTCTTGTGTGTTGTAACTTAGTGTTCACACCTTTGGGGTTTCAGATGCTTTCAAAATTCTTTTCAGATGCCCTCAGATGCTTCCCAGATTATTTCCTAATACCTTGCAGATCTTTTCGGAGACTTTCCCCTGAATTCTTAGAGCACTTTCCTTGATTCTTTGCTGTGTGTGGCTTAGGCTAACACTTACTTACCTGACCCAAGAAGCTCTTGACCACGTTTCTGAAATGCTGACACCTTCCCTACTTATTTTTCCTTTGCTTAGTTCTTATTTCCTGTATGGAAATGCCTGATTTCCAAGATTCTTTAGATTTTTATATTCACCGAAAACACAGGCACTACATCAGCAAGATCAGTAGAATGGGACGCTTTCAAATAAGTCTTACGGGGAGCATGCATCCGACAAATTACAGGGGTGAGTACAAACCACAGAACGACTAGTGGTGCAATTATCTAAGGCAGCAGATCAACAGGAGCTCCCTCCCGCGTCACGAGGCATTGGAGGTAGGGCTACTCCCTCAATCTATGCGGGAATCTGTGCTGGTGACATTCCCCAAACACTCATCGGGATCCTGCTTCGGGCCACCTATCGCCCCATCACCCTCCTGACCACGGATTGCGAAATACTAGGGAGGATCCTGGAGGATAGAATCACAGAGGTACTCCTGAGACTGATACACTTGGACCAGAGCGGATTCGTCCCTGGGAGTAACACCTCCCAAAATATACGTCGGCTGTTCCAGATCCAGGACGGGGTGCGGGGCAGGTTCCTGCATGCGGCGTGCCTTGTACTGGATCTCGAGAAAGCGTTCGATACTCTGGCATGGCAGTACTTATTTGAGGTACTCAAGACGATGGGCATAGGGCCCCAATTCATAGTGTACACCAGGCTATTGTACACTACCTCACCACATGGGTTAGAATCGGTTGCCACATTTCATCCCCCAATTCGATCATGTGCGTCACACACCAGGGTTGCCCCCTGTCATACTTGCCATAGCCATGGAACCACTGGCAGCACGACTGCGTGAGATGGGCGAGCATTGTGGTATTCCGCTGGGAGGCCGCACCCATAGCATCTCCCTATAGGCCGATGATCTCCTCATCTATGTTAAAGACATCACAGCGGACCTCTCCACTCTCTGGACCATGCTCGCAGACTTCGAGAGGATGCAGGACTAAGAGTGAATTGGGACAAATCCTCTATCTATCCCCTCCACTCAAATACACCCCACAGGGAAAATCGTCTGGGATAGGCGTCAATGGCATAAACAGGGGACGCCCCGTGATACCTGGGTGTCAGACTCTATCATGCGCCACGGGACCTCCTGGAGGGCAAACATTACCGAGCCCTCCGAGGGCTTAAAAGTCAAATTAGCTTCTTGCGGACCCTGCCCTTGGCTCCCATAAAGAGGGTAGCATTATCCAAAATGATCATGGTGCCCCAGCTCCTTTGCTATTTCGCTAATATCCCGGTCATCCCACCGCGGTCTTTTTTCCAAGAGCTAAATTCATTACTAATATCCCTGATCTGGGGGAAGGGCCGATGCAGAGTGGCCTTGTCAATCCTGCAATTGCACCGCGATAGGGGTGGGATGGGCGCCCTGTCCTTTGAAGCCTATTTTTTGGCAGCACAGCTGCCGTGGCTGTCACGCTGGACAGCTCATCGCAAACTTGGGGAGACAGACTCCCAGGACGGACAAAAAAGCGATCCAGGAACTAACCCAAATACTCCTCCCAGGGACTAAAACTAACCCTGGTCATCCTTTGTTGGGCAAAGTGGCTAGATCTTGCACCATGAGTATGCACTGTCTATCCAAAGGGACACCTATGAATTCCCCATTACTGCCGCTAGTGGGCCTCCCGAAGGGGCACAGGTACTACACTGGGGAGAGCTTCTGACTTGGACCGAACACATGCTCACTGAAGCTGAAGCCCTATTCGCCGACGGCCAACGGATTTCGTTCACAGGCTTGGCCCAAGAAAACAGGCTCCCGGCAGGTCAATTCCTACTGCACCGGCAGCTGGTGGCAGACTGCAGACGGACCTGGGATCTTGGGGACGGAGAACCCAAAACATACCTGGTGTTGCACACACTACTTCACATGGGGACGGACAGACATCACATTACATGGATCTATAAATCCATTATGGAACTTACACACGAGCTACTGACGCAATTGCGGCTCCGTTGGGAGGAGGACTTCGGCCGAGCCCTCCATGATAGAGAGTGGCTCATGGCCCTAGAACACCACAAAACAGTGTCCCGCAACCAAAGATTCAAAAATGTCCAGTTTAATGTGCTGCACCGGGCTTATCTCACACCAGCATGGCTTAAACACTTTTACCCGACGTCCTGCTTTGAATGTCCCCGCTGCCACACTCCAGACGCCCTTTTCATCCACATATTTTGGTCATGCCCCACGATACAAACCCTTTGGGCCACGGTACACACCACACTACAAACTGCACAGGTGTATCAGATTTCCACACGAGGGAAGCATGCGCCCTGGGCATATTTAAACGTCAGAAGTGAAAGAAGGTAGAAACCAAGTTTGGTATGCTGGCCATACTTCTGGCAAAACGCAGTATAGCAATGCACTGGCGTTCACCGGGTGGTTCCCCGAAGGCAGCAGGGTGGGGCACAGTAAAGAAATGGGCCATGGCCGAGGAAGATCTCATCCGGCAGGAGAAAGCTTGCGGCATGTGACGGCAACCTATTTCGTTGAAATGGGTGATGCTCCTTTATGACTTCAAACAAGCGCACACCGCTGGCGAAGTACCCCCACAAGACACCCAGACAAAAACAGAGCCCAGCGCACATTAATCCTTCCAGAATTTCCCTTCCATCACACTAGCTCACCCCCGCCCCTCCCAGGCCACCCTTTGGGGATCACAACGTTTGTAATGGTGGAAATCATTGCCCGCAGTTAACATAACATGACGATATGCGGCTGTGCCGTACCTACCCCCTCCTTCTGCGCCCCCCCGATCCCTAACTTCCCGAGTTATGAATCCCCAGTTCAGTTTAGAACCTGGATTGCCATTTAGCATTATTCTATACAGAGAACAAAGCACGGGTGACTGTCATACAGGACTGCGGGGCACAGTAACCTTACCAACTGCACATTCTTCTGTGTTTCTCTGCATATCCTTTAGAGGTGGAGTGGTGCTCCACCAATAATAGCCACTCAGCGATTTAACGCAGAAGTGCTGACATCAATTGTAATGTTGTAACAGATGAGTCCGAATATTGTATGACTTGTGTACCTCTAAAATCCAATAAAAAGGTTTTGCAAAAAAAAATATATACAAATCATCACCAACGTTCACCAGATGGGAAAGGGGTGGGATGATTGCATTGACACCAGCAGTGAGGGGTGACCACTGCAACTTCACATCTCTGGACCATTTGGCTATGCTTCTTTTCTTCCAAGATTTTCTCAAAGTAAAATCATCACCTAAAGCCTCCTGAAAAACCATACATACTGGCTTTCCTTTGCTCACTCAAACTTGTCCATATGAGGTATGTATTTATGCACCATCATTTTAAAACTTCACCAGCTGCCACTGCTTGCAAGTTGCCCAGAAACAATGGGCAGAGCCCATAGTGCATTTGTGGAAGTGGGCCACCCCAAAAGTTACACTCGGAGGCATACTACTAAGAATAATTTTGAGCCTTGGGCCTTATTTATATTATTATTGTTTTGTTCATACATTAAGTTTTGGTTGGTTCCTTAAATCTGGATTGAGTGAGTTCCATCTGAATGAGTGCAACTATTATACACATTTTTCTGGTTTCCTGAGTTGGCTGGTTGAATTTCATTTATATAATGAATTATTCTCAGCTTGACCTCAAATTTCAATTCGGAATGTAATGAGATGTGAGTTATTTCTGGAAGTAGTTTCGCGCAAAGACCACTGCACTTTTTGAAGATGAAGCATAGAGGTTTGACCTTTATTTTTCATGTTATTGGAAACCAATGAAGCTCTTTCAGTACAGAAGTAAAAATGATGTTTGCCAATTTCTCCCAGTGTAGGCAAAGACTACCTTTTTTGTTTTTAAATGTATGAAACTCTCTATTGACTACTTCAGCACAGATTACATTCCAGTAGTCTTGAATTCCCCTATGCCCCCTGGTAAATTAAAAGAGGTTTGGGAATGGCGGAAAGTTAGGATCCTCTTTACCATCATAAGCTAGTGATTTGAGCTCTTTTTTTTATAACAACTTTTGAAATGTCATATGCACTCTAACTGTTAGTATCAAAAATGCAATTCAGTTGTCCTCACACATACCTAAGCCCTACAGGAATATATACAGCACCAATGTGCCCATCTGTTCCCACATCAATACCAGTTACTGTGGATCACTGGCTTGATTGCGAGTGAGGATATTGCTCCAGGTGGCCCAGACATACCAAATTCTGCACACCTGCCTTCTGCTGAGCCGTTCTGTGATGGCGATCCCACTGAGAGGTTTCATATTTCATAATTTGATAACTTCTCAAGTTATGATCGGAATTGTTAAATTTGCCAGCAGCAGGAATTTGACATTATTGAACATGCATTTCTTGTGTACATATGTGCAAGGTGTATTGTCATTCACAGAAGCCTTCAAGTTGTATTTGTCTCTCTGTAACTAATGCATGCTGCTCTTCTGGACCAGGTGGGGATGTATATTCCATATCATGTTGTTTTTATGTTTTGTCTCATATAAAGTGGAAATGTGCGCAGATGTCAATTGTTTTTTTTTCACAACCAATTTTATTGAGCAGAAGAGTATCAAGAATGTGGTATCTTCACACACCAAGATCCCCACAACAGTATCAATGTAATGGTGACATACATAGTAATCCATGAAGCAAGTGTCAATGAAGCTCAGCTTTAAAAATGCCCTAACAGCCCACCCCAACCCCAACTACACCCCCACCCGTACCCAACACCCCCCGCCACACATGTACAGAAGCAACACAAAGACGATATACATAGAAGAAGCAGGTATAATGCAACCAGGGTTTTGCCATTCGGGCCAGAAAAGTCACTGCGATCAAATGTCCTCCTCCTGCTCCGCCGGGGTTTCCAAGGACAGGCCACGGTAGTCGGCCCACCGCTTCCAGATCTTGAAATGTTTGCGTGGGCAGCCCCGCGCCTCAAAGACCGTTTTTTCAAGACCCATAAAGTAGTCCAGCCCAGCCTTCCATGCAGACAGGGGGGGGGCCCTCACAGATTTCCAGGCCCGAGCCAGGTCACGCTTAGCAACCACCAGGCCCAGGAGCAACAGATGGCGCTTATACATGTTGCCCCCAACCCCTTCCATAATATGCAGCAGGCCTAGCCGGTGGGTTCGAGGAAGATCCCAGCCCAGGACCTCAGCCAGGCAACTCCATACGCCCCTCCAGAATCCAGCCAGGCGACCACACGACCACACCGTATGTAGCAGGGAGCCAGGCACTTCCCCACAGCGCAGGCACTCCGATGACGCAATCAAACCAGCCTTCCACAGACGTTCACGTGTATAATAGGCACGATGCAGGTATTTGAATTGTATCAGGCGGAGCCGAACCGCAATAGCGGTGCCGCGCGGGGACTCCAGCGCTTCCCTCCAATCGTCCTCATCCAGGGCGCCCACGTCTACCTCCCACGCCTCCCGAAGGGAGCTGAGAGTGGATGAGCAGTGAGTAACAAGTGACTGATAGATCCTAGAGACCTTCTTGTCTCCCAAGTCTCCCATAAACACTTTCGCCTCAATCGGGCTGAACTCCGGCAGGGAGTCGAGGCCGGCAATGCTCGGGGCAAGGGCATGCCTCAGCTGAAGGTAACGGAAGAACTGGGACTGAGGCATCTGGAACTCCACACGGAGTTCCTCAAAGGACTTGAGGGTGGCGCCTGATACGACCTGGCCCAGTTGTGTAATTCCAATAGCCTCCCAACCCTCGAACCCGGCCAGGGCCGCCAGTTCCGGGAGCATGCCATTGTGCCACAGCGGCGTTTCAGCCGTTAATTTGCCCCACCAACCCATGCGGCGCAGAGACTGCCGCCACACTGCAAAGACCACTTTAGTTACCGACGGCAACCCACGGCGTATACGGGCCGAATAAAGAATGGTGTGGAGCGTACGATCTCCCATGAGATGTCTCTCCAGGGCATAGGCCGGGTCACTCCTATCCCCGTACCACCAGTCATTGAGGACGAGTAGGTGTGACGCCTGGTAGTAGGAGAGGAGGTCGGATGTGGCCAAACCACCACAGTATGTGGACAGAAAGCACGTCCTCAGGGCCACCCTGGCTGCACCGCCATCCCACAGGAAGCGGCTCAGCACAGAGTTCACCTGACGGAACCACTCCATGCCAATAGGGTGCGGGAAGTGTTGGAGTTGGTACAACAGCCTCGGCAGCGCCACCATCTTAAAGATGGCCGACCTCCCAAAGATTGTAAGGGGCATCCTGGACCATGTTTTGACATCTGTCTGGACCCGTTCCCACACCGGCAAGACACTGCGTGTCCAGGCCACGGCTCGCGAGGTCGAGAGGAAGACACCCAGATACTTCAGGCCGTCCGTCGCCACGCGCAGGTCGGCGGCCCAAGGGTCGGCAACCACTCCGCCATGTAAAATCCACAGGGTCGATTTAGACAGATTAAGGTGAAGCCCCGAGACTTCGCCAAACCCCCGCATGATCTCCAAAACTCGAGGGCCCGAGCGCCGCAGATCGGTAAGGAACAGGAGAACGTCGTCCGCATAGAGTGCAATCCTATCTGTTAGGGTATCGTTCCAGACAAAGCCACGTAGATGGGCATCCATTCGTATCCGCGACGCCAGGGGCTCCATGGCCAGGGCGAACAGGTAGGGGGACAGCGGGCAACCCTGCCGAGTACCACGTCCGATTTGGAAGCGCCCAGAGACCGCACCGGCTACACGGACCCACGCCGTAACATTGGTGTATAGGAGACGGATATAGGACAAGAAGACAGGCCCTAGATTGAGGCGGGCCAACAAGGTGAACAAATACGCCCAACTCACCGAATCAAAGGCTCGGTCCATGTCCGCAAGGAGGAGTGCGGCCTGTTCATCCCTAGCACCCATGGCGTCGATCGCTGCCTGTGCCCGCCGGATATTATGCCGGGTGGCCCTGCGCGGCATGAACCCGGCCTGGTCAGGGTGGACCAGGTCGGCGATGTGGGGCAGAAGGCGGTTCGCCAGGGCTTTCGCCAAAATCTTGGCCTCGATGTTGAGAAGGGAGATCGGCCTGTAAGAGTCGTGCCGGTCCGGCGCCCTGCCTGGCTTCAAAAAGACCACAATCTCGGCATGACGCCAGTCAGGTGGCAGCTCGCCTCTAGTCCGCGCTGCCTCCAGGGCGTTGCGAAAGTGGGGTCCCAGCTGGACATGGAACTTTTTATAGAATTCGGCAGGATAACCGCTCGGGCCGGGCGCCTTCCCAGTATTCAACTGGCCAAGGGCCTCCCCAAGTTCCTCGGACGTAAGCGGGGCCTCCAAGGCCGTCCTAGTCTCATCCGGGACTGCCTGTGGGAGTAGGTCGTCCAAGTATGAGGCAATCTCGCCCTCCACCAAGGGGTCACGAGGAGCGTATTGTGCCTCGTAGTAGCGGGCAAAGCTAGCCGCCAACAGACCCGGGTCGGTCATGACCGAGCCGTCCTCCGCCGTAAGGCCGGGCAGCTCTAGGGGCTGGAAAGTCGCCTGGCAAAGCCTATGCAACATGGTGCAGGACTTATCGCCCCACTGGTACACCCTGCTGCGCGTGGCGAGCCACGCCTGTCGGGCCTCCTCGTACAGGACCGAGGCATACGTCTGCTGGGCCTGCAGGAGCTGTCGCACGACGCCCCCGTCACCCCCGAGTCGACCACGCTGCTCCAGCTCCTCCACGCGGGCCGCGGCAGTCACAATGGCTTCCCGACGCTCCCGCCGAGCGGCCGCACACCAAGTTATATCAATGCCCCGGATTGTAGGCTTCAGCGCCTCCCACACAACAATGGCATCGACATCCCCCACTAAGTTCTCGCGCCAGAAGTGATCGATCTCTTCGCGTAAATGCGTCACGTACTCCGGCCGCTGCAGCTGCCAGGCGGACATACGCCAGCGAAAGGGTTGCCGTTTAGAGGGGAGGGTCACGATGGCCAGGACAGGGGAATGATCCGAGAGGCCCCTGGGGAGTATCGCGGCATCCCTGACACGGCTCAGACAGGCACCCGGTACAAACAGATAGTCGAGTCTCGAGAAGGACCCATGCACCGCCGATACATACGTGAAGGCCTGCACTGCGGGATGAAAATGCCGCCACACATCAATCCAGCCCAGACTACGCACAGTCGCACACAATCGGGTGGGAGCAGCCGCGGGGGGGGGGGTCAGACACTACATGTGCTCGCCTCAGGCGGTCCAGGCCCACATCCATGACCTCATTCCAATCACCCCCCACCACGGTCAGGACCTCGGGGATTTCGTCCCACAGCGCAAACAGCCGCTCAGACAATGCCCATTGCAGGGGGGGAGGGGCGTAAACACTTCCAAAGACCACCGGCTCGGAACCCAGTAGGCCTTTAATAAAGATAAACCTGCCCTGAGGATCAATCCATTGCTTCTCATGAACATAGGCCACCCTACGATGTATCAATATGGCCACCCCCCGTGATCCCCTCGTAAAGCCAGCATGATAGACCTGTTGATAACCGAACCTCTGAAGGCTAAGGGCCTTGGAGCCCAGCATGTGAGTTTCCTGGAGCAGGAGTACATCCACCATCTCCCTCTTCCCCCACCGCAGCACAGCCCCACGCTTGATCTTATCCAAGATACCCCGCACATTCCATGTCACCACCCGCAGGGTCTTCGAAGGAGACATAAGCGCAGTATCAGCCATTGTCAATACACAGTCCAGAATCCGGCCCTCCCTCCCACCCTGGTGCAACCCGCAAATCGACAAGAATCAAAGCCTCAGACATGTGTGGACCCACCCCCCCAGCCCGCAAACTCAGCGCCCCCTTCCCAACCCAGAACCCCCCCAACAAGCGCAACACCAGAACTCCCCCCCACGCCCCACACCCACCACCCCAATACCTCAGAAAACATTGAAGTATCTGTCGCGGCATGGAGAGACCCGGGTCCAAAACAGAGGACCCAGGGCCCGCCATACCAATGGATCCCAACAACCCCACAATGACACACACACACCACCCCCCCAACAACACTCACAGATGTCAATTGTTTTGATGTGGAAATTGTCATAGTATTGGACTCTACAATAGCGGTGGAACTAACATTGTACTGAAAATATGAGGCTCATTGTGTGTATATACTAGCACTCACTCTCAGGGCTACGGGACTGCAAACTTGCTTTTGAGTATATTCAAAACCCAAATTCAACAATTTAATTTAATTTAATTTGGTAATTTGGTACCGAATCGCAAAAGAGGTTTGTGACTATGGGCCATATGTATCAAGCCAAATTGACTTTGCAAACGCCGAAATTCGCAGAATTTCGGCGTTTGCAAATGCAATTTGGAATAATGGTATGTATCAAGGAAATCTGCTTGCAAAATAAGGAATTGCAAAATTTGCGATTCCTTATTTTGCGATTGCATTAAAGGAATCGCAAATTTTGCGATTCCTTAAATGCAATGTAAGAAACCAAAATAAATCGCAAATTACCACCAACTTCTAGTTGGTGGTAAGTTGCGAATTCCAGTAAAAATGCATATTTTTGCATTTTTCAAAGTGCCATGTGACGCACAAACATGCCCTTAGGGCATGTATGTGCGCCACATGTGCACCCATGCATATTTCAGGGGTGTAACAGGGTGTCCTTTGGACACCCCTGCACCCTTGAAAATATTCTCAATTTGCGATTAGCAAATTGCGAATCGCAAATTTCCCATTCATTCCTATGGGCCTCCTGGCCCATAGAAATGAATGGGAAAGTATTCCTTAATTGCGAATTCGCAATTTCTGAATTAGCAATTAAGGAATATCAAGAAATCGCTATAAAATTGCGATTTTCTTGATACATAGCAATTAGCGATTCTGAAATAGCGTTTTGTTAAAAATCGCTATTACGGAATCGCTAATTGCTACCTTCATACATATGGCCCCAAATACTGAATCGCAAAGTGAAAAGGCCATGTTTAGGGTGTTCCTTCCAATGTGCATTTTCTAATGGTATGCACCGATGGTTTTTGATCGCAAATCTGGTCACAAATAATTCATAGGTTAAGGATACCTAAAATGAGGTGGTAACCCACTCTCTAATTGAAAGAGGTTCCTTAGAGACCCCTTCCCCTTCGTCAATATTGTAAAAAAATATTTTTTAGGATTAGGCAGTAGTCCCTGGGACCACTGTTACTCATAAAAAAAGTTGCAGAAGCTTTTCTTTTTCTTTTTTTAAACGCATCTTGCTTTCATTTAATGACAATAGGCTGTTAAAAAAAATAGCTTTTTTAAAAAGCAATCACAGACATAGTGTCTGCAGACACCAGCAGGCCATCCTCCCTGTGACGGCTGCAATTCAGAATGGGTGGCAATTTACCACCTATCTCATGCATGTTATTAAAGCAAGAGAAATTGCAACCCCCTACAAACTGGGAATTTTTCGAACCAACATGTTTGAACATATGTCGGTTCGCAAAACAACTATGCATTCTGTAAAAGCAGATGTGCATATTGTGACCACCTTTACAGAATGGATTGCACGAACATAAGGCCTCATCATCTATGCCAGAGTCTTTTATGCCAGCATGTACATTGGTTCCATGCTATAGTAGTCAGCATGATTTCCAAGAACGTCTTAAAGACCAACAGATCTAGTGATCCTAGTGGCCCTCCACTAGTTGATATGGCATTCAGTCTGTGCATTGCAATGAAGAACAGGACTCTCCCATGCAACTCATTCCATCACTTGCATAGTCTCTTTTTGTGTGAGACAGCATCTACCAGTTCAAAATTCTGGTCCACATTTCTCTCTTTTGAGTGAGCATTCAAATTACGATTACAAACAACTACACTTTCAATGGGCTACTAATTTATAGACCACCAAATGCAAAAAAAACGCTCATTGAATCATTAAGCCCCTTCCTTGAATCTTGTGTAATGAACCAGGACTATACAATATTGGGAGACTTCAATCTACATTTGGAGAAAACCACAGACCCCAGAATCAACACCTTTAAAGATGCAATGGCTAATTTTGATCTAGACCAAAAAGTCCATCTAGATACACATGTAGCAGGACATACACTTGATGGTATCTTTACATCCTGCCAAAAATTAACAAAGGTAGAAGTCCACCCGATCGCATGGACAGATCATAAATTAGTATCCTTCCAGCTAGAGACTATAGAGGACCTGGGAAAACCAACTAAAATTCCCAAGAGAGTCACTTATCCTGATTGGTCAAAAGTGGACCCTCAAATATTAGTACAAGTAATGAACTCCTCATTTCCAACGCTAGCAAGTGACAGCAATATAGCCTGCACGCAATTCAACGATTGGTTAAAAACAGCCATTCAGAGCTCTGTACCACAGAAAAGAGCGACCTTCAAAAGGAAGTCACCTTCCCAACCCTGGTACTCGGAAGCTTTAAAAATACAAAAACAAACCTGCAGAAGAGCAGAGAAAAAGTGGAGATCGCAATATGACCCCAAATTAAAGGTAGACTATAAAAATGAACTGGCCACCTATAAAAATATGATAATCGCAGAAAAAAGCAAATTCTTTGTACACAAAATAAATGAATCTAAGAACTTGAGTAAAGATCTGTTCGCAGTAGTCAAAAAACTTGCCAAAATCGAGAATAATAATCCCGAGGATATGTCATCTGACTTCTGCAATACTTTAGGTCACTTCTTCGTAAATAAAGTGTCTTCAGTATATGAACTATTTAAAAACAATCAGATAGACCATATAACTCAAAACCCCACAAATGACACAAAACTAGACAGCCAACCCAGCGGCACCCCAGCCTTTCACTGGTCCTTACCTACAGTGGAACAAATTACTAAAGAAATAATAACAACCAACTCAGGCAGTCCCTTAGACCCATGTCCACCGAAGATATTGCAAATATGTTCAGAACAAATAGGACCAGCACTTCAAAAATTGTTTGAAGTAATCCTGAACACCGGCATATTTCCAAATGATTGGAAAACCATTTCAATCAGGCCACTACTGAAAAAATCCCATCTGGACAGTGAAGTCCCTAGCAATTACAGACCCATAGCTAGGATTCCTTTCGCCGCAAAAGTGCTGGAAAAACTGCTGAACAAACAGTTCTCACGGTACCTACTGGACAACAATTGGCTTGACCACTCTCAATTCGGATTCCGGGAAGGGCACGGAACAGAAACAGCCCTCCTCACGGCCACCGAAGAACTTAGAAGTATACTAGACAAGGGAGAAAAGGCCGCCTTGGTGCTATTAGATCTCTCGGCGGCCTTCGATACGGTCAGTCACGAGATACTAATAAAACGCATTAGGGAAGCCGGAGCAAGCGACCACGCGTGCAATCTCATCGCATCCTACCTTAAGGACAGAAAATTCACAGTTGAATTAGGAGAAGCAAAATCAGACTCCTTTAAAGTACCATGCGGCGTCCCTCAGGGCTCTTCATTAAGCCCAACACTTTTTAATTTATATGTGGCCCCCCTTGCTGAAGTAATAAGAGAAAATGGCTTTACACCAATATCCTACGCCGACGATACACAAATCGTCATCTCCATAGGCAAAGACAATAAAGTAACAGCCAAGAAATTCCAACTATGTATGCTAAAAGTTAGTCAATGGATGCAACAAAATTGCCTCAAACTCAACGGAGAAAAGAGTGAGGTAATGATTCTGGGAGGTAATGCTGATATCTGGTCCCCAGAGTGGTGGTCTCCTGAACTGGGAACAAGACCAGAACCCTCAGAGAAGGCTAAAAACTTGGGATTCATGATAGACACCAAATTAACATATGAAGCCCAAGTAAACAAACTAGCCTCGTCCTTCTGGCTGATATTAAAAATGATAAGAAAAATACTCCCATATCTGCCTCAAGACACACGCAAAACGGTAGTGACAGCCCTTGCACTGTCTCGATTGGACTACGGTAACGCATTATATGCGGGAGCCAGAGTAAAAATCATGGAAAAAATGCAGCGACTCCAGAATGCAGCGGCACGACTAATACTGGAAATTCCAAAGTTTCAGCCTATTAGTCATAAATTAGAGACACTCCATTGGCTACCTGTGGCCAAAAGAGTCAAGTTCAAATCACTATGCTTGACCTACAAAGCACTGCAGGGCAAAGGTCCTCACTTCCTGAAAACACACCTGAAACATTACGAACCTTCAAGTCTTCTCAGATCTGGTAAAAAAAAACTGATCGCGATACCTAAGTTTAAACGATCAAACTGGGGAGGAAGAAGTTTCCTCGTTCACGCAGCACGGACATGGAACTTACTACCACTTGATGCAAAAAACAGCCCAACTCTGGAGATAGTCAGAAAGAAAATCAAAACCTGGCTATTCACCGCATAAACTTCACTAACTCCAGACCTGCACCGGAAACTGGACAATTCATAGCGCCAAGACACCCCCGGGCATTCGCGCGCTTTAGAAATGGACAAATCAATCAATCAATCAATCAGCATTGCAGACTGTACCTGGGCACCAAACATTTGTGGCGCCACTCTCACAATCTCATTCATTATTACCTCCAGTCTATTTTGACTGAACCAGGGTGCTGTTCTTGCTAACAATGAAGTAGTGCTGGCAGAACAAATTAGAGGCGACCTTACAGTGTTTTGGTGTCTGAGAGAGATGTGTTGCTGTTGCAGGTGTTGCTCATTACTTGTTGTTGTGGAGGTGGGTCACATGGTGGACTTTCTGCTATGCTGAGCAGCCAATGTGTTTTCTGGGGTCTGCCATCCTGGTCATCTGGTTCCACATATTCTCTTCCATGACATGGCTGCAGTTACCTCTATGTGTGGCTGATGGTTGTCCACCACATCAAAGTCAAAGGGTGGCAGTGTTCCATAGTGTGCTGGCTGTCCACTGGCAGTTTTGCAATCTCTGACAGTCCTACTGCCATTGGCCATGCCAACCTGATGGAGACAACATATTTTCATATAGATCCCTTAATTATGGTGAACAGCCTGCCATCATAATGGGGTGGTGCTCATTCCAACATGGCAAAGCCACACAGCTCTGAATGACTCCCTAGGTTATTAAGCCACTGAGGAACAAACTCAAGTGAAGTGGCTGAGCTATCAACAAGGAGCAATGAATATAGCATGATGGTTAGTAAATAAGGCAAGTAGCACATGGTAGTCGTAACAAATAGAGCCAATTTTATATATCAGTGTCACACTGTATCGCCAAGCTCCTGGTACAAAACCTTCCTGGTAACCCCAAAGTCGTTGGTAATACCAATCTTGCCAGCCTACTACACTTCCAAATCTACTGCTCCCTCAATATTGGCATTAAAAGGAAAGATTTTATGAAATGTGGTCTTTAGAATAAAGTGCCATATTATTATCTTGCTAGTGGTAAAGCCTTGAACATGCTGTGTTTGGCAGCAAACAGACCTGCCTCCCCTCCCTCCAATTTTGAGTTCTCCTCAATGATGATGTCTATTGCAAGCATAATATGAACTTGGATATTGAATTGTGGTGGTGGATTATCACGAATCTGAATCCAAAACTTGAAGGAAATGTTGTTACGTCGCACCAAACAGGTCTGCCTTACTCCCTCTATTAGTGACTTCCTGCAACAGTGGTGTCAAGCGTGGGAGCGCCGAAGACTCATGAAAGCTCACCATGAACCATCTAATGAGTAGATGCCAAAAAACATCTTTATTTTAAATTAGTTAAATAAAAATGTACTCCCAGATTGAGAGTTTTGTAGTGAACATGCAGGTTAATTCGATTGCCTGGCAGCCTGATAGCCTTCAGATAGCATTACATCACCCCAAAACGAGCCGCCAAGATGCAGGTCTCTGCCCACCCCCCTCAACAAATCCGAAGCAAATGCATTTGACTGAGGTCTTACCCTCTAACGTTGTGAAAGTGTAATGTACGTCCAGGTCTCAGTCCTGGGTGTATCCACCCCAAACATGATGTAGTTCTCCAGTAGAGGGCTAAATACAAATCTTTTTAAATTAGTGGGTTCAAATCCTTCCACAAGCTCTGTTATGTCATACATTAACACTCCAGGATCACACTTAAAATCCAGTGCAGTTCTCTAGTTCATTGCTAAATAAAAGCCACAGAGAAGTGGTTTCTAAATAACCAATATTTCAATGAATGCACTGCCCCCAGAACAAGCACGGGTTTGCGCATTAATTGTAATAGTGAATATTGTTCATGTTTTCGCCTGGCGTACCTGTTTCAAGGTGCGCCGTGGAGCAAACAGGGCCTTTGCGCCTCATCTGTAATATGGGCCCTGGTACAGAAACCTGGGGATTGTAAATCCACTGCCACCACTCTTTTCCATCGCCTGTGCCCTGCCATGCTGATACTTTGTGCTCATCAGATTCTCTAATAGCATCCGTAGACTGTGATCAATAACAGATTACTGAGGGTTCAGCTGGCTCCTTGGAGATTTACTCCATCTCACCTTCAACATCAAAGTAATTTGCCTCAAGCATTCATTGCGTAGCCCTATCTCTGACCACCAACAGTGTTAATGTCTGAATAATTGAGACTAAAGGGGATGGGGCCGGGGGAAAGCCAATAGATCTCGCTGTTATTGTATACCGAGCAGATCATGACTCAGGGCCCGATTCACAGAATGAACTTACTACTTTTGGCATTCACAGAATGCACTTACTACTTTTGGTATTCACAGAATGAACTTACTCATTTCGGTATTCACAGAAGTTAGGACTACTAACTTTAGGACTCCTAAATGCCTTCTGTGAATACCGAAAATCTTAAAATTAGGATTTTTCTCAATTTAGTAGTAGTAAAGTTAGGACTACTAACTTTAGGACGCCTAAATGCCTTCTGTGAATACCGAAAGTCTTAAAATTAGGATTTTTCTCAATTTAGTAGTAGTAAAGTTAGGACTACTAACTTTAGGACGCCTAAATGCCTTCTGTGAATGCCGAAAGTCTTAAAATTAGGATTTTTCTCATTTTAGTAGTAGTAAAGTTAGGAGTCCTTACTTTACTACTACTAAATTGAGAAAAATCCTAATTTTAAGACTTTCGGTATTCACAGAAGGCATTTAGGAGTCCTAAAGTTAGTAGTCCTAACTTCTGTGAATACCGAAATGAGTAAGTTCATTCTGTGAATACCAAAAGTAGTAAGTTCATTCTGTGAATCGGGCCCAGAGTGTATGGGGAGGACCATAAAGATGTGTAAAGTGATATTCAGGCCCCATAAAAGATAAGTGTTGGGTGCAGTCTAACTTGGTCATAAGCCCAAAGTTCCTTTTTTGTGAGTCCTCACTCCATGTCTATGGCAGGCAAGAGCTGCAATATGGTCAGAGGAAATAGAAATCAAAGACCGGGGACATTGGCCCATGTGGCGGTCAATTTGGAAGTGTCATTTGCTCTGCTGCCACACCATCCCACAAGCCACCTCTTCTGGAGCATTTACCTCTGAGGAAGAAAGGCTATCAAAATCACCCTCCATCTTGTATGTGAACTGGCAGCATGTGCCAGTCCTGCCTGGAGACTCACCAAGAAGTGATTTCAAATGGGGGCCTCGGGTTTGAATCCCTTCAGGGTAACTGTCTAAGCAGAAAAGGTGCATGCTGCACATGTGGGTCGAGGATACAGGGTGCATTTTGCAGCTGGTTCTTCAAGGCATGTCTTAACCATCCATCCACTTGTACCTTTCACAAACATTCCCTGGAGGTTCAATGTGTGATGCACGGTGGCAACGACTGCAGACAAACACTTTTCTTTGCCTGTCGTACTCCCCTCCCTAAGGTGAACCCAGATGTAAAGAGAGAACATTCTGTCACTCAAGATGACTTCCCCCCCATTGTAGAGAAATGGCAAAAATGTCTCACCTACATCCCCACTTTACGCACGGTGGCCTGTGGTTTGATCCAAAATACAAATATCCTACAATACAAGGTGCAATGGAGCTGACCGAAAACGTCCGTGTATTATTTTGATTTAAGATGCATTGATTTCAGAAGCTCTCACAGGTCGCTTAGGTTGTTGCTCCAGACCTTAAAGGGGGATGTCAATTTCTGAGCCGGAGAGAATGGACTTTGTCATTTTTAGGGTGGCTAGAAGCGTTTCTGAGACAGAGAATAATAATGTGATATATCGTATTGATCCTTATTCAAATTTTTAGCACACAGAGGCTCAGATGTAAGTACATTTTGATATAAATGTTAAGACAATTACAAAAAAAGGTAATTGCTCGGATGTTAACAGTGTTTCTCCTGCCTGTTGTAAATATGGACATGAAAGCTATTGGCTGGGAAATATTTGATCCAGGTGGCACCAGCTTGATACATCAGTAGAAAAATAAACTTCATTAGGCAATAAAACAAACTAAAGCAGTAGCAGCAATCGACTTTATCGAAGTACGAATCTATTCAACTATTTTGCTGCTACTACATTTTTCTGCGGAGGTGTTGTTCGGTATGCATTTACTGTAATGCAGCACCAGCAGGGGTCTTTACCACCTTTAACAAATTATATAATTCCTGGAATATCAAATGGCTGGCAGGTGATGGCAATTTGAGGTTTAGAACCCAGCAGTGTTGGATCATTTAGTAAATTCCTTTTTCTCGACATAAACAGCTTTTAGTGCTCTACAGTATATACATGACATTTAATTTCTTATACCGAAACAGGTGAAAATGTACTATTACTAGCAAAAAGGGAACACTGACGCAATATCGAAAACAACAAAATCGAGATACAGAAATATTGTATCAAAAATATGGATTACAAAATTATCGTTTCCCTATACTTATAATGCTAAGTTCAAACATATCAAAAGTAATTATTGTTTCACAATAACATCGTTATTAAACACACAAAAATATTGTTTTTAATACATGTGTACTTTAAAATAGTAAATCTTAAATATATTATATTAAGCCCTTCCCTGTTGCCGTCAGCCGTTGGCCATCGCGAGCACTACCTCGCTGGTGGAATTGATAAATTAATAATTAATGGTTAATTAATTATTCTCAATTACCTTCCCACGCTATACCACTTCAAACCTAGCAACCCTATACAACACTGTAAATTACTATTAGCAATTAAATAAAAAATAAAATCACATAAAATTACAAATTATATTTAAAAATATTGATAGCAACTATGCAAACAATAATAACACATAATAATAATATATGAACTAAAACACATAAAGAACATTATATTTTACAACTATATTATCGAAAACGATATTAACAACAGCAGCGTTCTTGACAACAATATTACCTGAAAAAAATGCATCACAATATTTTTGTATCACAATATTTTTTCCCAATATTTTTGTATCTTGATATTTAAAACTCAATGGGGTATACTCACAAGAATGTGTGATAACTACCGCAAGTAGCAGTAGCGTAACGCAACTTCCAACATCGCAGCCTATAGCGGGAAAATAACCCTGTGTCAACGTGGAATTCACAACTACGCGTTGGCATGCGATAGACACCAGATAACGCGGCAAATGTCCACGTGAAAATCAACGCCACACCTCTAAAATGCGATACACGAACGCAAAAAACATTCGATGAGGCCAAACTTGGTACATAAAGTTGTACAAATTAGAGGGAGCAGTGGTACATCTCCTTTTTAGACACTGTGAAGAGAGGGCTCAATTCCAGAGAGGAATGGGAAAAGATCATTGGAGCTATTTAGGATTTCTTGGGCTCCGTTGGTCTCTGTTAGTCTAGTCAGAGCTGTAATATATGAAATGTCAACTATATGCTCTATAATATGTGTCGGTGTTTTCACTAAGAACCTGACTGCTAGTTTATCCATCAACTATATGCACTGTTATATGTGCAAGCGGGCTTATAAATAACCTCACTGCCCATAATATTTTATCTATACCTATTGTGAATGATAACCAAACTACTAGATTTTCATAACTTTCTAACTGACAAATCTAAAAATTAAACTACTCAAACCTTGAGAATGACTAATAGATAAAAACGATATAAACAAATTGCCCCCTAATGAGAAAACTAAGCAGCGAAAATAATTAAAGGTCTATCCGCTGGCGAATGCCAAAACATGGGCTTTTCTCGCGCTCTATCGAGCTTTTGTACCGTTTGTGCAGAACGATAGGGTTCTACATATATAAACCGAAAATAACGTCCTCTTGAGCCGTTAGAGCAGTTCTAATACTTTGTAAATTTTAAGACAAATAATTTAGTATTGAAATCAGCTTTTGTGACCATAAATTACGGGTAGTCTTTTTTCCCGTTTTACTTTTTTCCCGCCTTGTCATCAGCAAACACCCGCGTAAGGCTGGGTATTTAAACCCGTGTATTTCGTTTACACGCTGCTAGCCGGTGATTTGTAGATGAGCACGCAGGACGTCCGTCGACCCACAATCCAAGGTAGGCAGATCGCTGAAAGGGGTTATGCTGGATGCCGACAGAGCTTTTTAAAAGCGAGCACGTTATTCTAACACGGCTTTCCATTCTGGTTTAATCACTCAGGGATCAGAGAGGAGGCTTTCCCCTGACAGCGGGTGCCTGTATATAAACCCCGGGACCCAGCCTGTAGTCAAAGTGCGCAGGTTCAGGAGCGAAGCGTAAGACGGGACGCTTAATCACTGCGTGTTCATGCACTAGCATTTTTAACTGATTGTAAGTATCCCGCTTACATTACTCCGCGTTTTTTAATACTAAAACAAACGGGTGGTGTGCTCATGCTTATGTACAAATTCCTTACAGTGCACAGTCATCCAACTGAAGAAATATACCACTATAAAGACGTGTTTACGCCTTAGAACATTATAGAGTAAGTACCTGATAAAACTGCTCTGTCTAATGTGAATGAACCCGCCATGTACACGGTGATTTTCTTAACAATGAGAGTGGAAACTAAAATGTTGAGAACAAAATAATTCTTGTTTCACTCAACGTTAAATTGAATGCTAACCACCTCAAAAGCAGCTATGTAAGAAATTAACGTGCAAAATGCAGAAAAACACTGATGCATACTATTAAGCCCATATTATCTGAAATAGAGCGTAAATAAGGAGACATGACAAAGTATACAATTATCTGCAATATAGCCTTTAAATTGGCATCCTAACATTATTCTGTAAACTATACTTCTATTTGATAGGTACCTCAATGCGTATTTGAACGCATTTTTAGATAAAAGAATTCGCTGGACGAATTCCTGGCTTTGGCGCATAGGAGGCGGAATACCCCATGCAGTATAGGCCATACCCTGTATACGTCTGAGGTAGGTGATGTATCAATGTTATTTATCTTGCGCCACCTCTGCTTCTTCAAAATCTTTAATCAGGGTAGTTACTAAGAAGGCCAACAGTTCCTGAAGTCTATATCAAGCCTGATTATGCATACATTAATATACTTGGGGTTGGTGTAGGAGAATTGAAATTATTGAGATGCTGTTACTTAATGATGTAAGTTATGGAGTCTGATAAGATGTTTGATATATATGTAGTTTGTTTTTGAAGCAATGTAAATATGTCGATGCAAAGAGTTAATTATATTAGAATGTTTTTTAGAGTGCAATTTTCTGATTACCGAATGTCATGAACTTGGTAAACCTAAAATTGGTCTTATTATAATTGCAGAATCTATTTGGGAAACTATATTGTTCACTGTCCTGATGAAGGCGGACTAATATGTTTACACCGCCGAAACGCGTCGACGCCTAAGGAGTGAATCTAGGAATTAACACGAAAGGGGAAACCAAATTTGTTGTCTTTCTATGAATGGTTTCTACCCTCACCTTCCTGCACACTCCTTTTTTACTGAATGTTGTTGTTTGTATCGATTATTACACCGTCCTTATATGTTTCCCAAATCTCTGTTTTTACTTAATGTGATGTTTTTTAATAAACTGTGTTTTTTAATTTGAAATGTTTTGAGAGTGTTTTCACACAGGGATACTGTATCGCGTTTATCTACATTGCTTCGATGTAAACTGTTGTTTGTATGCTTGTGAGTACTTCTGTACTGTTGCCATTTTCATCCAAAGGGAATTTTTGTCTGACTAGCGTCAAATTAGCCGCAGGCCTGCAAATCCTACACGTCTGGCGGGACAATGCACCATAAAAACCACAGAAAAAATACACCAAAACAAGCCAAAGCACGAAGCAACATGGATGCACCCTGACTCAGCTCAGAGGGCAACTCGAACCCCACAACCCCCACAGACAACCAGCAAGGAACACCGGGGTCGGGGAAGGCCAGGGAGAAGAGGGAGAGGAAGACGAGATGCAGTCCGCAGGAAAACAAGACCAGCATCACGGAGGTGACAGAGCACTACCAGCAACTGACCCAGTAGCAGACCACCTGGATTGCAGTCGGAGTGCCTAGGAGGCCAATCCAGGATGCCAATAGGCGCCAACATGACGTGACTACATAAACCCGGGACCAACCCGCTGCCAACAGAAAGGCAGCAACGGTGACAGGAGGTGGCAGTCCGGCGCCCCCGGAGGAGTCGGAAGAAACCCAGGCCACAGTCATCAGTATGGAGACAATGCAAGGAGTAGGGAGTACGAACACAGCTCGAGAGGACCTGACAAAACCCCAACAGGAAGTGCCACGAACAAGGACAGGGGGCACAGGGGAGATTGGCACAATGGCATACATGCACAATGAGGCATAGCACACTGCACACCTACAAACACCCAGGACCATACCCCAGACCCCCTTGGCACACTGCAGTACAAACACATAGCACGAACAGCACACCCACATTGACGACAACGTGGAACAATGCGCATAGCCACCACTGCAGAACAGAGGACACAACTGGCTCCGCACATGTACAGAAGAAACATGCCCACTACATCTGACAGTTCCGGAAATAGTGAAATGGAAATATACGCGTACGACCTCACATCCGTCATGTAGTCCAAATGTACACTGTCCTGCAGAAGAATCCAGCACCCCCAAACAGTCACAATGTACATTGCCATACAGTCTGCATGCAAACCAGCACAATGCGGCAACAAATATGTCAACACAAATGCCACATGCACCTCCCCTTCACATCGCAGAGGTGCAGACAACACCTCCAGCAGAGTACAGAACACAACACATCATTGATGCCGGAGGGGACCACCACACTGTCGACACCGATGCCCTACAACAGCCCATGGATATCTCACGCAACCCTCCATCAGGACCCGGCCGGCCAAGCTACTCAGGGGGGAACACGGAGCCTGCAACACACCGCACAGCAGGAAGCACCCGCAAGCACAGCTGGCTCACGACACTTCACCCACTCACACATGGCACCCCAATGCCATGTGTCAGAACGCCAAAAGGAGGTGGCCCAACAGGTGTGGGTGGGGGCCGAACCCATGGAATGCGAACCAGGACACATACTTAGGGGTCCATCACCCTTCAGGGCCCACCTACACCCCACTAAGGAGACCCACACTTCCATAGAGACACATGCAGATGCACATTCACAGCACAGAACAGCATCCAGGGGTGCTAAAATAGCAGTCACACACCCATGTTGGCTCTGCGTATGATGGCCCTGGCCACTCCCCTAACGAATTGACATGTCTGCATCCAATGTACACCGCACAATGTAATGTTGTAGGGCCCAGGGCCTACATGCATACTACAAGACAAGAAGGACACACGCAGATATCATGTAGAACTGCTTACAGGCACATGAGCTCGGCTCATTTATTGGCAGGGTCACATGTACTGTGAAGCGTGTGCTGGATGTGTGTGGGGTGAGTGTAAGCCATTCTGCACGGAATGTCTGGTGCTGGCAACCAATTGAACATTGGACAACAGTGCAATGGAAACAGAAAACACATGGAATACAGGGTCAACTGCTGAGCAACATGGAGGGACCTGGAGAAAGTCCAGAGGACAGCCAACATGCAAACAGAAGTGTCAGTGAATTGCAGTGCACTGGGGTTTGGAAACTAGAGATGAGCGCGCTCATTTGAAGAAAAAGTCTCGGATTGTGTCCCTTCAACATATTCCTTTTTTTTCCAAAATGTTTATATTGGGGTATCAAGCACAGAAAACAAACGTAAACCATACCATTCGAAGGAAACAATCCAAAACTGTGGTTAGTGCCCTCAATATTTTTCACAATTTTACTCCCCACACCCCCAGCGGATCCATAAACGCAAAAGAAATACCAAACAGGAATGATAATAGCATAATGCAATACAACAGTAGCATAATAAATGGGGCACATGAGATAGCAACAGAAATATAAACCGATATATCTTTAGCTAATGATTAAGCCAATTGAGCATAGGCAGCCAGAGCTTCTCTCCTTTCTCTCTAGCCCGCCAACCTCTCCTCCTTGCTACCGCCATCTCCCAATTAAATATATACAAAAATTTGCTAAGCCAGACGTATTCTGTAGGGGGGTGATACCCAGCCAGACTGTGGCTATACATATACGATACACGGCCATAGCTACAAACACAAATTTCTTATTATTTTCATCCATCCCTTGCTCAGACACACCCAGCTTGACAGTCAGTGGGGTAAGTATCAACGCAAAGCCCAACATTACACTCAGCCGACATTCGATTTGGAATAATAATGACAAAAGTTTAGAACATGTGGCAAACATAAGTGTACTATCCGCAGCTACCTCTCCACAGCGCGGGCAACAGATACCAGTGAGACCACCCCACCTGTGTATTCGAGCTGGGGTGACATATAGATTACACCAAGTCTTGAAACATTGAATTTGTAAATTAGCAGATATACATGTCGTTTGACTATAAAACAAGGAGTCTTCACAATCCCTCTGCCCGGCCTGTAGCTGCAGTTGCCATCGCTCAAAATGTTTAGATAAATCATCCTCCATCCCAACCATAATAGATTTATAGACAATAGCTGTTTGTGGAGTCCTGTTTTTACCCAGCATTTCTAACAAGGGGAATTGAGCCCGATTGCGACATTTTTATCTATGACATCCCTGATTTGTAGATATTTAAAGAAATCCGTATTACCCATCCCAAACCGATCTTTAAGAATGCCAAAAGAGATTATACTGTCCCCCGCTAAGAAATCCCCAATACAATAAATATCCTTCTCTTTCCACCTACGAAAGTAACTATCACTAAAAATGTCCAGACACAGAAGGGTATTACTGCCAAGTGGGGAATACCTATGCACCCTGGGAATTCCCATCTTTTTCCTAATGGAGGTCTACACTTTATATACACAAAATAAAACTTTAAACTTAACCTTCTTGAAATATGCATAATCTATGTCGTAGCAGCAACCCCCGAGCCTCTGCCCCACACAATAGATGGAAAATTGAACATCCTGAATCGTCTAAACTACAACCATTAATCAATTCCGCTGAATATTTCAAAGAGGTGGCCCAATAGTATGCCTGGAAATTTGGGACGGACCACCCCCCCCTGTCTCGAGACAAGGTCATAAATCGTAAAAAGCCCTTCTTGGGCGCTGCCCCGCCCAAATAAACCAGGAAACAAATTGGTCTAACTTCCGAAACCAATCTTTACTAAATTCCAGAGGGATGGCCCTAAAATAATACAACATTTTCGGCAAAAACATCATTTTAATGACATTGGCCCGACCCATCAATGTTAGATGTAGGTTATTCATTCTCTTGGAATCGGTTTTCATTTTTCCTAAAAGAGTCCCAAGGTTGATACCAACAATCGTGGCCGGGTCAGAGCTAATCTCAACCCCGAGGTACCTTGCGTGAGGAACTATCCGTGAATCAACCATATCCACCTTTTGATTTATCACTATTTGGGTTTTTCCTCCATTCATGTGATAGCCAGAAATTTTCCCAAATCTAGATGTGATAACTCCTAGGGCAACTAAAGTCTCCCGCAGGGCTGGAGTCACTATTGCTAAATCGTCAGCATAACCGAGAACTTTTACCTCCCCTCCTGGCGTTGACACAGATTGAATTGCCTGATTTCCCTGTATCAGTCTGATTAGAGGATCAATATAAATTGCGAATAGCAAGGGAGAGCAGGGGCAGCCTTGCCTGGTACTCCGCTCTATACTGATCTTTCCAGAATAACTGCCCTTTAAAACTATCTTAGCTACGGGCTCTATATACATGCCTTTAATTGCCCGGATGTACCCCTCTCCAATTCCATTGTACTTCATTACTGCCCATAAAAAAGGCTAGGAGACCCTATCAAAAGCTTTTTCAGCATCAAGTTAAATTAATGCCATAGGGTCTCCTGTCACCTTGGTGTAATCAAATGGAGTTATGGCTCTACGAATATGGTCAATGGTTTCACGACCGGGGACAAAGCCATGTTGACTATGTGACACCATTTTTTTGATAACAGAGTCTAATCTGTTCGCAAATTTTTTTTAATAGATTTTAACGTCACTATTGATTAAAGTGATTGGGCAGTATGCCCCTAGATCCATTGCCAGCTTCCCTTTCTTTAAAAAAAACACAATTTTGGCATATCTCCATGAATCCAATATCTGGATCGTTAATCCCCAATATTTGAGTCTGAGCATCCTTTTCCCTTATACGTACAGCGATGGTATGTCCTATTTTTTCATCACTCTCGTACATTTGCGTATGCCAAGCAACGTACCTAGCTGCAGCCTTACAGGTAGAAATCTCCACTATAGCAGCTCTGCCAGTTGCAATATGTGTTTGAGCGGCCTCGATGTTACCCTTATCCAGGATCACCTGGCCCAGATTTAATTCGGCTCTACTCAATGCGGCGTATAGCCTGTTTGTTTTATCCTTTTCTTGCCTTTGACCCTGCCAGCCAAACTGTGTCGTCTCGCCCCTCACCCCGGCTTTAAGTGCATCCCAGACCATTTGGGGGTTAGTGCTCCCTTGAATTTCTGCAAAAAACCTGGTGATCCCTACAGCCATCAGTTCCACATATTGGTTATCGCTCAATAATGTACGATTAAAAGTCCAGCTAGATCTATTCTTTACACACTTTAGTGATAGTTCCAAAATCAGCGGGTTATGATCAGACATAACCTTGGGATATTTCTGAATATCACAGCCCGCCACCAAATTTTGCGAAATAAAAAAATAATCCAACCTAGAGTACGAATGGTGAGGGGCTGAATAATATGTGAACCCATCTTCACCACTTCTTATTGCAGCCCACACATCAACTAGCCTGTGAAGCTCCCTCATATAATATAAAGAACTAAAAACCTTGGGTCTGCGGCCCTTATAGCCTGCTATAGATAGGTTCTGGCCCAAATTGATGTTGAAATCGCCACAAATGATCAATGGGAGCGGTCACCCTACCAATTCAGTGTTCAGCCAATCATACAATTCAGTTGCATCCAGTACCGGGCCATAGATAGAGCAAAGAATGAAAACATTATTGTCCATAACACATTGAGTTGTGGCCCATCTACCATATCGGTCTGAAATCGAGCGTGGGAAATTTGCCATCCCCCTTCAAGCAAATATGGCAACCCCCATTGTCTTGTTTTCTTGTTTAGTAGGATCACCAACTGAAACCCATCCAATTTCAAAAGTTGGGTTTGACTAACTTGGATATGGGTCTCCTGGAGACAGATTTTATCAGCCCGGAGAATTTTAATATCCTCTTTCACCCTGCCCCGCTTAGCCGGATCATTCAAACCACATATGTTGATAGTAGCTATCCGGACACTCCCCATTGCTTGACTGTTGAATACCAACCATAAATCCAGCAAAAACGCCATAAGGACAATAAATAATTTCTGATAGCTCCTTTGCCCAAGCCCATTGTGTTACCCCCTCCAACAGGATCCGCCTACCCCCACCGCGGTCACCCCCCCCTACACTTCGGCAAAAAAGGTCACCAGTGCCTTGCGATGCCTCCCACGCAGTGTGCCCCCGTTGCTCCCTGTCCCCCAAAAAAACCACGAAAAAAAAGCCACATTTATGCCCTAACAAACCCACTACAAATGGTATATAGACCAAACATAAGTAAAAAAAGTTGATTGCTTCAAAAGAATCAGGTCTACTCATGAACAGCCTACTCTATCCTAAAGAGAGACCCCTTAGGCTATTCACCAGACAGCTCTTTCAAATAATCCCCTGCTTGAATCTCGGACATAAAAAACCTCGTACGACCCTTAGATATCACTTTCAAGCGAGCGGGGTTCATCAGATATACCTCGCAACCTAGTTTCTGAAATGCTGGGATCATCTGCCTCAGGCGCCAATGTCGTGGCAAAAGTCTGGTCGTACAAAAAAGGTGTGCCCTTCTACTGTTTTCTTGGCGTCTGGTCTGGCTTTTTCAAAGACTGCCTGTCGCAAAAGGAAGTTTCCCAAAATATGAGAATAGCTTGTGGCCGCTGATCTTGGCCGGCGTTTTTCTTTAGCATTAGGGGGAAGCGGTGCATCCGCTGAACCTCAGCTTCCCAATTCCAAGATGATAACTCGGGAAAAGCAGCCTTAAATAGTTTAATTACAAAGCTGCGTATGTCCCCCTCCCTCAGCATTCTCTTCAATGCCCAAAAGGCGTACGTTATTTTGACGCTGTCTATTCTCTGACTCTTGGAGTTTACATAATACATCCTGCATTATAGCATAATTTGCTGACACCTTCTGTTCGGAAATCTCGAAACCAGTTTCCAGACTCTCGACACGCTCCTCCAACTCAGTTGTACGAGCCATGGCTTCTGTGCATGCCTTTGTGCTCTTTCTTATCGCCCCCTGTATTTTTTTGGTTGCTAGTTGGGCTCTTTTATGTTCTTGGCGGGCCTCCAACTGCATTGGTTTCAGGGTTGCATAAATAAGGGTCATTGAAGGTCCTGCTCCATCTTTAGACCCAGATGCCTGAGGGCCAACTAGAGGCCTACCACCATCCTCCACTCTATCTTGCGCCAGATTTATATTGGAGTAATCCCACTGTAAATGTTGATCGGGGTCCGACTGCCGCCCACTCCCCCACCTGGGGTGGGCGCTGGCTTGTCTAAGTGTTTCAGCCGTGTTCGGAGCACTATCCGTATCACTGGTGTCGGCTGACTCTTCGCCCTCTGCTTCCGATGACTCTTGCTCCAGCTCACTACCTGCAGCAGAATCAGATTCCTCAGCCATAGAGAAAAAAATATCGCCATCCGGGGTGCCAGGTACTGTGCACCCTTCTTCCTGTGCCTCCAATAAAGAATTTGGCTCAAGATCTGTAGAGCCTAAGTCAGGACCAGCATTTTTGCCTACCAGATTCAGAACTTGCGTGGAAAAAGTGGTCACCACAGAGCTACCATTAACCAACCCAGATGCAGCAGCTGCCCCCATTACTACAGGGGGTAGAAACAGCACAGCTAAATCGCTTTCACATACGGAGCTTACGCAGGGGTGAATTGCCTGTACACTTGATATTAGCATAAAGTCAGGTCTGAGGTCGATTCCCCCCTCGCACCAGTAACTTCTGTCCCCTCAGTCTCCTTTAGCATAGGAACAGGCGCATTTGCTGTAGTCTTCTTGCTCCTTAATTGTATAGGTGCACGCTCAATAATACTCTTGGGCTGTGGTAGGGGGTTGCGATTCACTGGTTTACCCGAAAACATGTCAGGGACCGTCAGAGTTTTCTTTTTTTTGGAATCCGGAGTATGATCCGTTCCAGGTTTTCTGACAGCCATTTTGCTACAACATATTTCTGGTGCAGATGCAGTGGTGTGTGTTAGACCTGCATCATCTTTCCCATCAACGTCTCAGGGCCCCCACACTGTTTGAGGTGACATACCTGCGCAACCGCTCCACAGCACAAAACACAATCTGCAACGGACAATGGCCTGCGGTGCACTGAGTCACTGGCACCTGGAGTGCTGAGCAGGGTATCAGGCCAATGATGGCATTCACGACAGGCCTGAGCAAGTCTGTAAGTCTGTCAGGACTACCGTTTCAACTCTGGCAGATGGAGGTTGGAGGTGGTCCTTGCGGTGGTGACATGTGCCTCCTGCGGTGATGCATCGTCCAGGCCGGTCTGGACTCGCTTTGGTGTGTGAGCTCTGGTAGGACGCATTTGGGCCTAAGGCCACAGAGGAATGGCGTTGATGACCCCAAGGCCTTTGTCTCAGGTGCCAGCCAATGTCTCCGGAGAAGGGGTTCAGGACCTGACTAGCACATAGTTAGTGGCGCCAGATGCACTGCGGCCGGCACTGGCACCCAGCCACGGGACGGTGCCTTGCGGTGCAGTCAGATGTGACCTGAGCGGGTCACCATCAATGTCCGAGGTGTATGTTGCGGAGGGTTTTGGGGGACAATGGAAGGTGTCCTCCAGGGCAAGACGCTGAAAGTTTTGATTTTATCCGGAAGAAGAAAATGGAGGAATGGAATGCGATAGCTTCGTTGCCACCACCAATTCGGTATCAGCTACATGAGGATGTAAACTGTTCCCTAATCCATAGACTCAGACGCCGCCAAAGTTTGACCAGAGAGTGTCCATGAATGTCGGGGAACAGACTTAGTGGAACTTGGGCTGAGTGGGGATGCAGTCTGCGATGATGCCGGTACACTGATATGTACTCCACCATTGCAGAATCATGACTCTGTGACCTACTGTACCACAGTGTAGGCCTGAGGCAGCGGTCAGCACAGGCCAGTCTCCGAGTGTGGCCGGCATAAGTTGGTGGCGTCACCAGCCTGCGTCGTTCAGGTTCAGTGGCACCACGTGTTTGGTCACCTCCGTGACTGTGACCCGGCTTTCGTCTGGATTGAGCTGCATCTTCCTCTTACTCCTCTCCGTGCATCCACTTGTGTGGACTCTTTCATTCATGAATGGTGACTAGGTGCTGGATGTGAGACCTACTGGCCCGCAAGGTAGTCTTAGTCCCCCATCCATGTGTCTCTGGCTGGCGTTGAACAGGGTTTGTGGCAGCATGTGTCGCCGGCTGGAATTGAACAGGGCTTGTGGCAGCACGTGTCGCCGGCTGGCGTTAAACAGGGTTTGTGGCAGCACGTGTCGCAAGATGCCCATATGGAACTATGCCTCCCTGATTGGGGGGTCTGGTGCTGTGGCCGCTGGGCCGGATTTGGGGTCACTGCCATTCAGGAGCCAGGACATAATTACACATATGTGACCGACTGTGCCACGCAGGAGGCTGGTAGAATATGTCAATGAGGAAGGAGTAACGCCGGCCCGCGTTGGGGGCCAGCGATGGTCTGAGAGGCTAGCAGGGTCGCGGGTCTCGGGCTTGGAGCTTACACAGGCACATGGTGGGCCCTCCATGACACATGCCGGTGTCGCATGCAGATCAGTGGCCAGGCTGTGTCAGCTCGGGCCTGATGGGTTCGTGGCCAGTGGGCCGGGGTATGGCAGGCGCACTGGATCTCAGGCAACGCCGCTAACTAGGATGGGGTCAGCCTCTTGGCGAGGTGGGAGACGCCTCCCTGCCAGAGACATTGGGCTTTCCGGAAGAGGACCACGCCCAGGGCTACATGCTTTTTATTCACACCCCTACGCTGGCCTGGTATTTGGCGGGCCATCCCACTCTGCTCACACTTACAGGGGGGTGTAACAGGCAACATTTCCGCGAGGACCCCCACTGGCTAAGGTGACATGATTACGTCCACTGTCCACTGCACTCCATACACCAGAGGTGTATGTTGCCGTGCATATGGGTGTGTTCTGCATACGGCGTTCTGTCTAGCACTTCGCCGCCACTCTTGGCATTGTGTACTTTCGCAATCATGGACCTACTGTATCCTTCACACATGCCTGGTTGCCACCTCTCCCCACATTCAGCTATTGTGTGGCTGAGGTGCCATGCCATTGATTGGTCATGTTCATGGCTTGCTCAGGTTGCCATTGTAAGTAGTTCTATCTTGACTAGTGGGTGGGCATGTTGTTGTGGATGTTGGTTGTGCATTTGTGATGTGTGCATTGCCAGAGTTGTGGATTGCATGCTTGTGAAGTTGAGGTGAATGGGGTGTACATCGGGATTTTGCCATGCGGCTGTGCTTTTTCCTTAGTGCCATCCTGGGAAGGCTGGCTGCTGATGGACTGTTGGGTGAAGGGATCATGCACGCTGGCTGTGTATTATAAAGTGACATTGGTGTAGGTCCCACGGTGTACTGATGTTGCCTGCACATTGATGTGTGACGTGTGCTTCCTGTTGCACTGATTGTGTGCTGTGTCACCAGGGGGCACAGATAGGACGTGTGCAGTGGATTGCCCCCAACACGTGCGTACATCCTGCTATGGCGTATGGTCCTTGCTTGGTCTCCAGCGGTTCCTGCTAATTGTGTTGGACGTATGGGGCCTAGGATGCCAGGGTGATGGTGATGTCCAGGACAGGTGTGGGGGGACTTTGATGTGGCTGGCTGTGAGACTCCGCCAACTGTGTGGGGTGTTGGTTGGGGTGTGCCAGGGGCCACCAGGTGCAGCACAGCCAGGAGCTTGGTGTGGGGTGGGATGTTGGTTATCCGCTGTGTTGGCGCTGTAGGCCTGTTAGGCGATGAAGGCCAGGATGCGTAGGGTGGTTGTCCCTTTCAGTCTGTGGTGTACAGTGACATTGTCCAATATTGGACCTGTGTGGCAGGTGCGTTTCCTGGGGGGGCGCTGTCTTTGTCTACACTGCCTATGTGGTGGTCAAGGGGGGGTGTGCGGGTGGGTGTTGTGGCCGTCTTGGGTGTCCAGGCTGCATGATGAGTTGCTCCCTGGCATCTGTTGCCCTTCTGATGACTCCCTGGGCTGGGCTCCCTTTTGTGGTGCAGGCTGCCGTCTGACTTTACACAAGATCAGAGCAGATGTAAATTTCCTGCTGCTAACGTGCCTTATCTTGCGTTTTGTGTTCTTATTGCCGATCTTGCTGGTCGTTATGAATGTTGAGGTGACATGTTGTCGCAGATTTTTGCACGGGAATGCCTACTCTGCATCTCATTAGCGATAGTTGCGGGGGTCCTCTGTGGCGATGTTTTTTGCGGCTACTATCGTGGGAAAACTGGTGCTGTGGGCTGTTAACACCGGCTTGTGAATAGTGGGGTAAATTTATCACGACTTTGGCTGAAATATTTTGCCATTAATTCGGTGATTAAGCTAAAGACAACGGTCCTTGACGGGAAAAATAAACGTTGCAATAATTATAGGCCACAATAAGCACTATAATGAAAAAAAGTCCAGCCGGACTTTGAAATTTATTTAATGTTTGAATATATTAGATCAGACGAACCAACAATGAAACAGTGGGACACAATCCTGCATCCACAGTGCTACACATACAATCAAACAGTACAAATACTTGGGGTATTTCAGGCATATAAAAAACAGGAGCAAAAAGAAAATTTAAAGTGCATTTGCTTCACATATGTGGAAAACATATGGTTTTAGGCACATAATAGTACACTATGGTTTAAACCACATATTGTGTCGACGGCGTTTCGTTCCAATTAGCAATAATGGATCATCATCAGGACATTCATTGTTTGCCTGAGTGCAAAAGGCCTGTATTGACAGGAAGGAAGGGGACATATAACATTTCATTAACCAACTGTGTTGCACACAGGACTTTTCAATGCAAACTCATGTCAAGTTTTAAGGTGCTAATGGTCATTCAGGTGAGCAGGTGTCAGGCAACCTGTGCCAACCATACACGGCGCAGTGGAGAGCAAACCATGCCGCGCTCGGAATCTATGTCGTGAACATGTTGTGTACAAGGTGCCTATAGCATGCCGTAAGTGAATTCTATCAAGATGGTGAAGGGTCTAAGCCGTTAGTGCCCGTCCAACAGTTATGCAGCAAGGTGCTTGAACTAATATAAGGGGGAATTAATTACATAAGCTCCAGTTATCCCAGTGTGGAAGATCAACCAGCATACAGTTCTGGAGCCTTGGACCGGTGGACCGGTGGAGCAGTTAATTTGTGCGGTGCCTAAGGGATGAGACCCAAAATAAGCACGGGCCTGTTAATTGACGGGCAAGGGGTTAACGAGGACACGGAGGATTGGCTTACCTCATGGAGTATGGCTATGATTGGCCATAGATTGTTGAGGTTACAACCCGATCGGGGGTAGGGAGGCTGAGGTTGTACAACCCCGAATCATATATTGGTAATTCACTTCTAGCTAGTTACGGTGGTCCAGTGTGTGGCGTTCACCTCATAGGGGTCTCAGTCAGGGTCCCGATAGGGCTGATGGAAGACGCGTGTCCGGAAGTTGTTCCGGAGGATACCTGGGGCCAGAATTAATCGAAATTAGCCAGCAAACCATGGTGTGTATAAGTAACGTGAATGCCAATAACCCATGGAGAAGGCCGCTTACCTGCGGACTGACAGTTTAAGGCTCCTGCTACGGAGCGAGGTAGCTGAAGGAAGGCGCGTTCCCGGAGATTGTTCTGGCGTTAAGTAGTATGTGGAGATACCTGGGGCCAAATTAAATTAATAAACATTAGCAACCATGCTATGGAACGTTAAGGGGCACAACAACCCATGGAAGCGACCGCTTACCTGCGGACTGACGGTAATGGCTCCTGCTACGGAGCGTGGTAGCCTGTAATAGGGCTCCTAGGGAAGAAATAGCGTTGAGCTGTATGAGTATCTATTTACTAAGCATTTAATCAACAGGGAGGGATGAGGAATAAGTGTGTCAGTTTCTTTCCCCAGGGTAAGAGCTGGATTTAATCAAAAGTGAAAATGGACACTTGTAACACTACTCGACCTTTGATTCAGGGAGATTAGGAAACCCTCAAAAAAATCAATGTTTAATGGAATGCGGTATATATGTTTCCTCCACCCCACATTGAAGTTATGGCAGTTATCATAGGGTGTTCCTAGTTGTGTTGCCTGCCAGCCTCATCCAGAGGCACCTCTGGTCTCGAGTGCAGTGTCCAGAGACAAAGGGTTTTCCCCACAAGAAAAATACAGGCAATTGACACACATTGATAAATTAAAAAGGGAAAGGACACCCAAGTACTTTTAATATGGGGTGAGTTTCCACTGGTATAAAATAAGGTGCATACTCTAGGTGGACCGAGTTACTAGGTCCTGTAGTATTTATTGAAAGAAGATTGTCGACATGTTTCAGCTCCTTAGGCACTAGGGGTCTGTGGAGCTTTCGTCAGGACTTACAAACATATAATATTACTCACACAACTTGTGCGGTATTCTATATTCCACAGATTTATTTCTATGGAAAATCCACTCTCCAAAATCTGAAAAATAGATAATGTGAAAATATGTACATTAGTCAAATTTGATAGTGGGGAAGTTTTGAGGTACTTGGGTAAGCCTTATGTTACTCTAAATTATATTGGAAGGTTTTGTAAAAAAGCGTACTATGGATTGACTAAGAAGTATCCTAAATAGGATGTCTCTCATGAAGTTTGATGCAAATTGGCTATGAAGATTCACAACCAGGAGTAATGGTTGTGCTTTATTCAGAAAAACAGAACTAGTACTAAGAAAAACAGACATTGTGAAAACGCAGTGTGTTTTTAGTTGCGTTTCCGGTAGGCTAAAAATCTCGAATATCGGGATATATTTGCAAAAATAGAGTCTCATTATGTGTAGTATCTGAAGCCATTCTTTCTTTTCTTAAAGGTTAATGTTCGATGTTATATAACGTATATATTTGGAATATTATGCTGTGTTTATAGATAGCTAATTGTTGTTATTGCTTTGCCGGTCGACTGGTAGTGGGATCGTAATTTGAGACAAGTACGGCATTGAATATCTACACCTTTTGGTACGATATCTTTGCTACTCATTCAGTGCCAAGGAAATTAATATCAATATAGTATGGCATGCATTTTCAAAATCTATGTGGAAGGTGGGCTAGGTCCGTTCATTAACACTGGCGAACGCATTTTAAAGGTGTCTTACCTCTTTTGGGAGAGCTCGATACTTCCTACGGGGTTCCGCTTATTTTAAAGCGCAGAGCTAGGTAAAGAAAGGAGTTCCTGCTGTTAGAAGGCAGCTATCGCATCTTACCAGATTCCTCGGGTATAGTATTGCAAAACGCCATTACCCGCGTGGTGGCTTCACATTGGCCTTGTGCTGACTCTGCCCCCGGTTACCGGATGTTTGCTGTTGGTTCCGATTTTAAAGGAGCCTGTGCTTTGGTCCGATAGATTTAAAGGGGCTTTGCTCATTTGTGTGTGTTCAAAAAGAGCTTCAGTCCGTTCTGTTTGTCGGAATGAATGTAATGTAAATTAAGTTTTCATTGGAACTCTTCTTATTAGTAAAGGTCAATTCGATGTATTCTGGGCATTTTCATGTTAATTTCTGTTGTGGAGGTTACATTTATTTCATTATTGTTATTAAAAAGTTTCTCCAAAGGATATGTCTTCGGGGCTGTTAATATTCATTTTGCAAAATGGTGCCAGGCTATAATGTCATTCAGACCATGTTCATGGGTACGCAATCGGTCCCCCCATCTCTGCTCTTTTTCATATAATATCCTCTCTGAATTTTGGGACCTGTCAGTTAGCATCTCAATCACTGTCCAGTGCATGTCTTCACACGAATGGTTCATTTCTGTGAAGTGAGCGCATAATTTTGTGGTGTTCTTTTTCAGTTTGATATTACTTTTATGCTCGCCTATCCTTAATTTTACTTTGCGGCATGTCATATATATATATTTCTTTTGACAAGGGCAGCTCACCATGTAGATAACATGGAAGGAATTGCAATTTGTATGTTGCCTCTGTGTCCACACGAAGTTCTCAGATAGTTGCAATGTTTTTGAAGCTGTCGTCGTTTTGCATGCAACACATGTTCCACAGGGAAAGTGTCCTGTTAGTGGTGTCATTGTGACACTTCTTGTTAAAGCCAAAGGTTGTTTTTTCAGAGGGCGTGTATGTACCAGTGTGTCTTTCAAATTTTTTGTTCTTCTGTTGGCGAATCTGGGTTTGGGCCATTCAAATTTTCCGGTATTCACTATATGCCAGTTTTTATTTATCAGTTTCTGGACAGCATACGTCGCCGGATTAAAAGTTGTCACACATGTGGTGAGGTCCTGTACGGGCTCTTTTGGATGGATTTGCAGGAGGCATTCTCTTGGTTGATTATCGGCTCTTTTTTTGCATTTTCTAATTATCTGTTCTGTGTAATCCCTGTTCTTCAATTTTGCGCTCAATTCCTGTGCTTGCGTTTTATAGTCTATATTTTTACTGCAATTTCTTTTGAGGCGTAAAAATTGGCTGTATGGCAAATTATCTCTGAGAGGCTTTGGGTGGTAGCTTTTGTAGGATAACAAACAGTTTTTGGCTGTTGGCTTTGTATATGTTTTTGTTTGCAAAGTATTGTTGTCATTAAAGATTGTAAGATCTAGAAAATCTAGCTGGTTGTTGTTGGATGTGTGTGTAAATTTGAGCCAAGGGTCCAGATTGTTTAGCCAGGCCATAAATTGGGTCAGATCTTGTTCTATGTTCCAAATTAGAAGAATGTCATCAATGTATCTCTTCCAGTATATAATACTGGAAGAGAAAGGGTTTGTTCCATTTTGGACAAATTGGGTTTCAAATTGGCTCACATATAACCTTGCCACCGAAGGCGCATTAAATCAATAAACATTAGCAACCGGGCTATGGAACTTTAAGGGGCACAACAACCCATGGAAGCGACCGCTTACCTGCGGACTGACGGTAATGGCTCCTGCTACGGAGCGTGGTAGCCTGTAATAGGGCTCCTAGGGAAGAAATAGCGTGGAGCCATATGAGTATCTATTTACTAAATCATAGCGCAATCAAACTGGGAACTTGCCAGCGGCTTACCTAGGGTTCACAATGGAACTCGGATCAACGTCCCGGTGCACAGTCGCGCCGTGGAACGTCTGGGAGTGGGCGTGTGCGGTAGAAGTAGTGGCCGCGGCGGCCATGATGGAGTGGGAATTGGCACAGTGTGACGGCCATGTAGGGAAGGGCAACCCCGGAGAACGACTGACATGTTGGAATGGTGATAAGAGGGGTGAGGGAATTCCAAGGCGCATGCAGGTGACATGACATAGTGAAAGTGATGGCGTACAATTAGACATATTAAATTGTTAAGGGTAACATTACACAATTTCCATATTCACAAGAATTTGATAGGTTCACAATAATACAGAAGTAAGGTCCAATCATTAATTCAGAGACAGGACAACTGGTTTTCACAAAAGTGAGGTCCAATCCTCATTACGGTTGAGACCACTACGTATACTGTCCAAGAGTAGGATCATTTTGAGTTCTTCTCTATTGAGCAAAAGTCCAATGTCGCCTCCACGCGGTGGTAGCTTCACAGATTTCAGGACAGTCCATTTCAAATCATTGTCTGTGTGTCCTTTGTCAGTGAAGTGATCCACCAATAGGGCGTTGGGAGTTTTGCAGCGAATACGACTGCGGTGTTGGCAGATCCTTGTCTTGACTTTTTGTCTCGTTTGTCCCACGTATATTAATTTACATGGGCATTGGATCAAGTAAATTACATCACTACTATTGCAGTTGGTGAAGCTTTTACATTGAATAGTGACGTTATCAAATACAAAAAACTTGCCTTCAATGGTGAACTCACATACGTTACAAGCACCACACTTAGCATGTCCCACTAATGGTGTTTGGGTCCATAGGGAATCGATTGTGCTCAAAGTGGGGGGATTTGGAAGCGCTGCTCGGACCAAGTGATCTTTCAGGTTGGAACTTTTTTTGAAAGCAAACAACGGGCGATCATAATGCAGACTACCCGCATTCAGAGTGGGCCAATGTCTAAGTATGCTTTTCTTCAAGTCATTAGACACAGGTGAGAACGTAGTTACACATGCTAGTCTTGTGTTGGATTCTTTATCTTTGGGGCAGAGGAGTGCCTCCCTGGGGCAATACCAGGCACGTTAGGCCGCTGTTCTTACTAGCCTGTTGGGGTAGCCCCTATGTTTTAGCTTATCTGACAATACAGCAGCCTCCCTAAAGTAGTCTTGCTTGGCGTAGCAATTCCGTCTAATACGGAGGAACTGCGAGTAGGGTAGGGAGTCCCTAAGGGCTCTTGGATGGTTGCTATTGTAAGATAACAATGTGTTCCTCTCAGTGGGTTTACGATGTAGCCTTGTGTGTAAATGACCATCAAGATGATATATGTTTAAGTCCAAAAATGGGATGGATTCAGTGTCAATGGAACTGGTAAACGTGAGCCCACAATAATTATTATTCAGCCAGTGGATAAATAGATTCAAGTTACCTTCATCACTATTCCAAATTAAGAAAATATCATCGATATAGCGTTTCCAACTAATGATATCTGATGAGAAGGGATTAGAGGGTGTTAAGATGGAGTGAGTCTCTATTTGATCCATGAATAGTATGGCCAAGTTGGGGGCAAAAATCGCCCCCATAGAAGTGCCTTTGACTTGTTGAAAATACTGCTGATCAAAGGAGAAGAAATTCTTTGTCAGACAAATTTCCAACAGTTGGAGTATAAAGACTGTGGGAACACGGTGTGGTCTAGGCCTGGTATCAAGAATGTCACGTATAACCAGTAAAGCAGCAGTTTCGGGAATGTTTGTATACAAGGACTCAACGTCCATTGTACACAGCAGCTGGTTGCCTACACTGAAGGGAGTTTCTTCAATGAAGTTTACCATGGCCATACTGTCTCTGACATAGCATTGAGTTTCTGGTACGAAATCCTTGATAAAAAAGTTGACATATTTGCCCAGAGGTTCAAGGATCGAACCACATCCAGATACAATTGGACGTCCTGGTGGTGCGGTGATGCTCTTGTGTATTTTAGGCAAGGTGTAAATTACTGGCATACGTGGCGATTTTGTATTAAGAATCTGGTGCTCTTTTTGGTTAATGATCCCTAATTCAAGAGCATCTGTGGTGATTTTCAGAATTATTGTTTGTAATTCTTTGGTGGGATTAGTGGGGAGTCTCATATAGTGGTCCGTGTTTGAAAGTTGTCTCAGAATTTCAGCAGTGTACTCATCTCTATTTTGTAGGACAATTCCACCACCCTTATCCGCACTTTTAATGACAAGACTTTCAAGATTTTTGAGCGAGTTAATGGCTTTCTTCTCTGCTAGAGGTAGATTGTAGGGAATGAATCTTTTTCTTTCTTTCAATATATTTAGATTTTTAGTAACCAATTTCTCAAAGGTAATGACCTCTGGTGGTACCATATCTGCAGTGGGTAGAAAGGTAGAAGGTGGTTTAAATGGAGTGTTGGATGTAATCATAGGCGTAGGATTCATTTGAAAAAAGGCATCCAAGCGAACCTTCCGATAAAATCTGAGAAGTTCAGTTTGGAGCTCTAGAAAGTCAGTGCGAATTGTAGGCACAAATGAGAGGCCTTTGCTAAGGAGTGAGGATTCAACATAAGAAAGATTGTGCGTGGACAGATTAAAAATAGGGATGGACTGAGATTCAATCATGTTGAAATCAACCATTTGTAGAATTTCTGTCTCGTTTGGCGCTCGCCGGGGGGGTTGTGCCAGCAGAGAACCCTCTTGCCCCTCCTTCTGCTGGTGTGTTGGATTGTCCTCTGTTTAAAAAATTATTCCTATTTTGGACAGGGTTTCTATTAGAAGGGCCTGCGTTATCGCTAGAGTCCGAATTTTCAGATTGATCTACTGAGGAGTCTGAAAAGCCAACCAATGTTTGGCGTTGATTAAACAGACCCCAGGGTCTTGTGTTGCGGGGGTTGGAGTAAGAACGATTTAAATAAAAATCCTTCTGGAGATATGGGTTCGCTGATTCGATATGAAAGACTTAATGTCTTTTTTGACTTTATTAGTCTTTTTGTTCTGCTCAATTCGTTGGAACTCATCAACTGTTTTCTGGACCTGGTCTAGGAGCTTTTTAGAGTCAGGAACAGTCTTTGATCTTTTTTTCGATTTCTTCAATCTCAACTAGTAGGGTACTGAGTGTCTCGGTGGCTATTTCAATACCTAAAACAAGCCAGTGCCTTGAGCAGGTAGTACCAATATGGCTGAACCCCTTGATATATTTCGGGTTATCAGTAAATATGCCTGGGATGTTTCTTACCATTAATCCTATTGGAATAATTTCTGCTTTAAGTACTGTCTCAACATAACAGTCATCAAATCCAAGCGTACATATTTTTTCTTTAGTTTCTCCAGTTGCTCAGGTAGATCGGATGGTGTGGTAGATGGGGTGTTATCAGTGGTGTCAGAAAATAGAGAGGGACCTTCACAAATCTTCTGAATATATTCTAGTGAGTACACAGGTATGGTACCACCAGAAGTCATTACCTTTGAGAAATTGGTTACTAAGGATCTAAATACATTGAAAGAAAGAAAAAGATTAATTCGCTACAATCTACCTCTAGCAGAGAAGAAAGCCATTAACTCGCTTAAAAATCTTGAAACTCTTGTCATTAAAAGTGCGGATAAGGGTGGTGGAATTGTCCTACAAAATAGAGATGAGTACACTGCTGAAATTCTGAGACAACTTTCAAACACGAACCACTATATGAGACTCCCCACTAATCCCACCAAAGAATTACAAACAGTAATTCAGAAAATCACCACAGATGCTCTTGAATTAGGGATCATTAACCAAAAAGAGCACCAGTTTCCTAATACAAAATCGCCACGTATGCCAGTAATTTACACCTTGCTTAAAATACACAAGAGCATCACCGCACCACCAGGATGTCCAATTGTATCTGGATGTGGTTCGATCCTTGAACCTCTGGGCAAATATGTCAACTTTCTTATCAAGGATTTTGTACCAGAAACTCAATGCTATGTGAGAGACAGCATGGCCATGGTAAACTTCATTGAAGAAACTCAGTGTAGGCAACCAGCTGCTGTGTACAATGGACGTCGAGTCCTTGTATACAAATATTCCCCAAACTGCTGCTTTACTGGTTATACGTGACATTCTTGATACCAGGCCTAGACCACACCGTGTTCCCACAGTCTTTATACTCCAACTGTTGGAAATTGGTCTAACAAAGAATTTCTTCTCCTTTGATCAGCAGTATTTTCAACAAGTCAAAGGCACTTCTATGGGGGCGATTTTTGCCCCCAACTTGGCCATACTATTCATGGATCAAATAGAGACTCACTCCATCTTAACACCCTCTAATCCCTTCTCATGAGATATCATTAGTTGGAAATGCTATATCGATGATATTTTCTTAATTTGGAATAGTGATGAAGGTAACTTGAATCTATTTATCCACTGGCTGAATAATAATTGTTGTGGGCTCACGTTTACCAGTTCCATTGACACTGAATCCATCCCATTTTTGGACTTAAACATATATCATCTTGATGGTCATTTACACACAAGGCTACATCATAAACCCACTGAGAGGAACACATTGTTATCTTACAATAGCAACCATCCAAGAGCCCTTAGGGACTCCCTGCCCTACTCGCAGTTCCTCCGTATTAGACGGAATTGCTACGCCAAGGAAGACTACATTAGGGAGGCTGCTGTATTGTCAGATAAGCTAAAACATAGGGGCTACCCCAACAGGCTAGTAAGAACAGCGGCCTAACGTGCCTGGTATTGCCCCAGGGAGGCACTCCTCTGCCCCAAAGATAAAGAATCCAACACAAGACTAGCATGTGTAACTACGTTCTCACCTGTGTCTAATGACTTGAAGAAAAGCATACTTAGACATTGGCCCACTCTGAATGCGGGTAGTCTGCATTATGATCGCCCGTTGTTTGCTTTCAAAAAAAGTTCCAACCTGAAAGATCACTTGGTCCGAGCAGCTCTTCCAAATCCCCCTACTTTTAGCACAATCGATTCCCTATGGACCCAAACATCATTAGTGGGACATGCTAAGTGTGGTGCTTGTAACGTATGTGAGTTCACCATTGAAGGCAAGTTTTTTGTATTTGATAAAGTCACTATTCAATGTAAAAGCTTCACCAACTGCAATAGCAGTGATGTAATTTACTTGATCCAATGCCCGTGTAAATTAATATACGTGGGACAAACGAGACAAAAAGTCAAGACAAGGATCTGCCAACACCGCAGTCGTATTCGCTGCAAAACTCCCAACGCCCCATTGGTGGATCACTTCACTGACAAAGGACACACAGACATTGATTTGAAATGGACTGTCGTGAAATCTGTGAAGCTACCACCGCGTGAAGGCGACATTGGATTTTTGCTCAATAGAGAAGAACTCAAAATTATCCTACTCTTGGACAGTATACGTAGTGGTCTCAACCGTAATGAGGATTGGACCTCACTTTTGTGAAAACCAGTTGTCCTGTCTCTGAATTAATGATTGGACCTTACTTCTGTATTAATGTGAACCTATCAAATTCTTGTGAATATGGAAATTGTGTAATGTTACCCGTAACAATTTAATATGCCTAATTGTGCGCCATCACTTTCACTATGTCATGTCACCTGCATGCGCCTTGGAATTCCCTCACCCCCTCTTATCACCATTCCAACATGTCAGCCGTTCTCCGGGGTTGCCCCTCCCTACATGGCCGTCACACTGTGCTAATTCCCACTCCAGCATGGCCTCCGCGGCCACTACTTCTACCGCGCACGCCCACTCCCAGACGTTCCACGGCGCGACTGTGCACCGGGACGTTGATCCGAGTTCCATTGTGAACCCTAGGTAAGCCGCTCGGAAGTTCCCAGGTTGATTGCGCTATGATTTAGTAAATAGATACTCATACGGCTCCACGCTATTTCTTCCCTAGGAGCCCTATTACAGGCTACCACGCTCCGTAACAGGAGCCATTACCGTCAGTCCGCAGGTAAGCGGTCGCTTCCATGGGTTGTTGTGCCCTTTAACGTTCCATAGCACGGTTGCTAATGTTTATTAATTTAATTTGGCCCCAGGTATCTCCACATACTTACTTAACGCCAGAACAATCTCCGGGAACGCGCCTTCCTTCAGCTACCTCGCTCCGTAGCAGGAGCCTTAAACTGTCAGTCCGCAGGTAAGCGGCCTTCTCCATGGGTTGTTGGCATTCACTTTACTTATACACACCATGGTTTGCTGGCTAATTTCGATTAATTCTGGCCCCAGATATCCTCCGGAACAACTTCCGGACACGCGTCTTCCATCAGCCCTATCGGGACCCTGACTGAGACCCCTATGAGGTGAACGCCACACACTGGACCACCGTAACTAGCTAGAAGTGAATTACCAATATATGATTCAGGGTTGTACAACCTCAGCCTCCCTACCCCCGATCGGGTTGTAACCTCAACAATCTATGGCCAATCATAGCCATACTCCATGAGGTAAGCCAATCCTCCGTGTCCTCGTTAACCCGTTGCCCGTCAATTAACAGGCCCGTGCTTATTTTGGGTCTTATCCCTTAGGCACCGCACAAATTAACTGCTCCACTGGTCCACCGGTCCAAGGCTCCAGAACTGTATGCTGGTTCATCTTCCACACTGGGATAACTGGAGCTTATGTAATTAATTTCCCCTTATATTAGTTCAAGCACCTTGCTGCATAACTGTTGGACGGGCACTAACGGCTTAGACCCTTCACCATCTTGATAGAATTCACTTAGGGCATGCTATAGGCACCTTGTACACAACATGTTCACGACATAGATTCTGAGCGCTGCATGGTTTGCTTTCTACTGCGCCGTGTATGGTTGGCACAGGTTGCCTGACACCTGCTCACCTGAATGACCATTAGCACCTTAAAACTTGGCATGAGTTTGCATTGAAAAGTCCTGTGAGCAACACAGTTGGTTAACGAAATGTTATATGTCCCCTTCCTTCTTGTCAATACAGGCCTTTTGCACTCAGGCAAACAATGAATGTCCTGATGATGATCCATTATTGCTAATTGGATCGAAACGCCGTCGACACAATATGTGGTTTAAACAATAGTGTACTATTATGTGCCTAAAACGGTATGTTTTCCACATATGTGAAGCAAATGCACTTTAAATTTTCTTTTTGCTCCTGTTTTTTATATGCCTGAAATACCCCAAGTATTTGTACTGTTTGATTGTATGTGTAGCACTGTGGATGCAGGATTGTGTCCCACTGTTTCATTGTTCGTTCGTCTGATCTAATATATTCAAACATTGAATAAATTTCAAAGTCCAGCTGGACTTTTTTTCATTATAGTGCTTATTGTGGTCTATAATTATTGCAACGTTTATTTTTCCCGTCAAGGACCGTTGTCTTTAGCTTAATTGATACCCCAGGTCCTTGCTTACCTAGTGGGTTCCCTTGTCCTTTAGTAAAAGTTAATTCGGTGATGGCTCCTTGTGAATCTACCCCAATATTTTGTCCAAATACTGTAGTGTAGTTCCTATATTCCCAATAGGCTCTGCGCATTGGAATATTATATCCTATAGATGTGACATAGGACTGAGGTCAGTATGTCTCTATCGAATATACTAAACTTAATTGTGAGTGCCAGCTAGCTCAGAGGTCACTAGAAACGTTTCGAATACACAAGAAGGGATTAGTTTCTGTCAACCGCATAAACATGACAACCTTGTTTTCCCGAGTACTGGAACAAATATCTTCAAACTCGTGGAAACAATAGATAACTATTTTACTCAGTCAATCGTGCATGCTTCATTTCTACAGAGCTGCAGAGAAATATTGAGACAGGAATTTTCAATAAAAGGTTTATTGAACAGTCTTATTTCTCATGCAAGAGAGGTGAACTGCTACAATCGTTAGGCAGAATGCAAAGTATAATGCGTACAGCAAGAATAGTATTATTAAATAATACTGTAATAGCATTGTCTAGTGCTATGACATATAAAAATACATACATAAATAGCACAGCTTAAAATACTCAACTGGTACTACTAAAATATGTCTACCCCAATGAACCTAACCTAAGTCTAGTACAAGGGAAGAAGTAAGTATGATCTTTAGTTTAGGTTTAGTTTTTGCCAAGAACTGTCAAAGGTTTCTCTAGGTTCTAATCAGCTCCATACCTTAGAATGAAGGAGATTGATATCTTTGTCTCGGACTCAATTTCCCAACACCCCACAAGGTGAGTCAGAAACACTGGAGCTGGATTCTTAGCAGAGGAGGACAACTTCTTGTCAGTGCGTCAGCTGGAGAGTCGGCTTCCTTCGGCACTTGCTGTAGCAAGCTGCGATGGGCAAGTAGGTAGTTGAACTGCACCGAACCACACTGTGCTTTGCTATAGCAAGTGAAGGTATATTTATACCTTGAAGGTGTTTACAAATGCCAGCTTTGACGTAAAGTCGGGCATATGAATGTCATGGATGAACCCCTAAGGCTGTGGTTCCCAAACTGTGCGCCGCAGCGCCCTGGTGCGCCGTTATCAGGAGCCAGGGGCGCCGCGCACGATCTGGGAGAGGAAGTGTGAAAGTCACACTAAGAATGTGTCACTTTCGCCTCTGTGATGAATAGGTTGCTCTGCCCCTAGTCTCTGCCTTTCTGAAGCAGAGAATCACGGCAGCCGGTGGGGTGGGTGGGTGGGGGGGGCAATCAACTCTTTCAGCTGCTGATGAGCTGTGAAAGAGCTGGTCAGTGGCAGAAAGGAAGGTTATGCAGCACAGGAGGGGGGTCATGCTCCTTGTGGAGTCATGAGCACCTTCGCTTATTTAGATGCAAATAGCATTGAAAGAGTAAATTAAACTAATTTTTTTCATTTTTTTCCCCTCAATTTTTATATAGAGCAAACCCAACCCAAACATATTGGAGAGCTTTACATGAGCACCAATGACATTTCATAAGGACATGTTCCTTTTTTAGATACGGAGAGATTAAGTGATTTGCCCAGGATCACAGGATGTTGAGCCAAAATCAGAATCAAACCTAATTCCTCAGTTCCAAAGTGGGTAGCTCTGACCTCAAGCTCCATCTTCTCCCCTCCTCTACCCATGCTCAGGACCTGTCCAGGGAGTACACTCTTAATATCTATGTCATACATCTGTGGTTCCCAAAGTGTGCGACGCGGTACCCTGGTGCGCCATGAAGGGAAGCCAGGGGCGCCGCACCGCTGTGCAGAATGTGGGTCTGAAAAAATATATAATTATCCTCAAAATGTAGTGAAACTGCGAGCTGCCAATTTTAGAGCTGGGGAACCGGGTTCGACCCTCGACATCAGCTCAGAATCCGGTGTCAGTCTGGGCAAATCACTTAATCTCCCAGCGCCTACAAAAACAGAATACATGAATGTATCCTTGTGTAATGTGACTGGTGCTCTTCGGGTCAGGTGCAGGGTCAGGTGCCTGGTGGAGAGCGTTGGGTGGGTGGGCGCGGAGTCAGGGGCCTGGTGGAGAATGTTGGATGGGTGGGTGCAGGGTCAGGGTCCTGGTGGAGAGCGTTGGGTGGGTAGGTGCAGGGTTAGGAGCCTGGTGGAGAGCATAGGGTGGGTGCCGGGTCAGGGGTCTGGTGGAGAGTGTTGGCTGGGTGGGTGCGGGGTCAGGGGCCTGGTGGAGAGCGTTGGGTGGGTGGGTGCAGGGTGGGGGGCCTGGTGGAGAGCATTGGGTGGGTGCAGGTTCAGGGGCCTGGTGGAGAGCATTGGGTGCGTGCAGGGTGAGAGGCCTGTTGGAGGGCGTTGGGTGGGCGCCTTATGCCCTGATGCAGCCGCACTCTGCCAGCTTCTGTCTTTGCCTCACTCCGCGTTGAGGGGTCGTCACTCGTGACTGCTGCATGTTGGAGAGTGTGAGGGGAGAAGGGTGCAAGGCAGAGGGGAGAAGGGTGCAAAGCAGAGGGGTGAAGGGTGCAAGGCAGAGGGGAGAAGGGTTCAAGGCAGAGGGGAGAAGGGTTCAAGGCAGAGGGGAGAAGGGTTCAAGGCAGAGGGGAGAAGGGTGCAAGGCAGAGGGGAGAAGGGTGCAACGAGGAGGGGGAGAAGGGTGCAAGACAGTGGAGAAGGGTGCAAGGTAGAGAAGGGTGCAAGGCAGAGAAGGGTGCAAGGCAGAGAAGGGTGCAAGGCAGAGGGCAGAAGGGTGCAAGGCAGAGGGGAGAAGGGTGCAAGGCAGAGGGGAGAAGGGTGCAAGGCAGAGGGGAGAAGGGTGCAAGGCAGAGGGGAGAAGGCTGCAAGGTAGAAAAGGGTGCAAGGCTGAGGTGAAGTAGGGTACAAGGGGAAGGGGAGAAGGGTGCAAGGTGGAGGGGGAGAAGGGTGTAAGGCAGAGGGGGGAAAGGGTGCACGGCAGAGGGGAGAAGGTGCACGGCAGAGGGGAGAAGGGTGCAAGGCAGAGGGGAGAAGGCTGCAAGGGGGATGGTGATGAAGTAAACATTTGCCCCCCCCAAAAAAACATTTATGCGGACACCCATGGTCAGAGCCCACCTCACGTAAACTTCTTGTAACGCCACAGAGCTCCTTGAGCCTTTCTCTAGCCTGGTTACTTTTAGTGGGAGTGCTTTATACTACATTATGTATGCATTGAGATGTACTTTATAAAATCTTTGTGATTGCAAATAAAGTTTTATGACAGTGATGGCTACTCTCTGAATCCTTCATCACGTCTAGGCTTGATTCTTCATGTAGACTAGTGGTTCCCAAAGGGTGCGCCGCGGCACCCCGGTGTGCGGGTAAAAAAATTGTGGGGAGCCACGGCCAACTGCCAATTAGGTCAAGGGAGCAACGTGTCAAAAAAGTTTGGGAACCACTGCCCTAAGGAATTGTTGTTCATGCATAATAATGAGTTTCTTTGAGAAATTAATATCCAGGCTAGGGGAAGTCCCTTCTGCTCAAGAGTCTGGTTTTCCAAGAAATCGTTGTGACGTTGATGAACGGATGGAAGTAGTCGTGCCTGTATTTGGGTAGCATGGGCAATGCCTAAATAAGGGCTTAAGTGCTATGCCTATATAAGGGCAACACGAATTGTACCTATATAAGGGCATGAATAAGGAAAACTTATTCGGACTCTAAAACGCCATACAACAATACCCTTTATTTAGAGTTTGGGGCACAGAGTACTCCATCACAAACTTTATGAAATATCCTGTCCACCAAACCCTTGGTCCACCCATTCAATCATGAGTTGGTTTACTCTTTTTTCTGACAGCAGTGACACCATTGACTCCACCATAAATAATGATGCTCTGATGGCCCAGAGTACGGGCAGTCAGAGTAAGTGCATCAGACCACCGCCCTGTTTAGAGCAGATGGTTTCATGTCATTTTCTTCTATCACCGCCAGGCAAAACCTTGTGATCTGAACAGAAAAAAATTACACCAACACCAAAGGAGAAAACTCTCAGGGTGTGAGGGCCAATAATCTTGGGAGTTTGAGTTTGGCACATTGACTCCTAAAAGACAGTGGTGGCACACCAGCCTTTCAGTGTATTCACAACTGGTGCCATGATGGTGACTCCAGCGAGGGCACATAGATGATCGCCAGGGCAGGGATGATCTTGTAATTTAGAGGGCAGCAGTCCGGTCGAGGTGGCGGTGAAATGATCTTTGTCACCCTGACAGACTGCAGGCTTCCCACCAGGTGGTAAATCAGGCTGTAAACCTCACCTCAGGATTTGCCCTGTTTACAATGTCTCAGGAACAAGAGGGCATCAGGTGGTAAAGGTCATTGATACTCCCACTCAGCAAGACTATGAGTGATCCAGCATACATACCTACAACAAAACTACAGTCTTCATTTAAGTAATGGCCCACTATTAGACCATCATCTCCTTGTGTTTCCACTGTTAGACCTGGCACCCTTAGGAGGGTGTTTTCCCAGACTTTTAGCCTATGACCTCCTCTTTTGCTGATTCTCTGTTTCATGGCCTTAGGACTCTGAGCACTTTGCCACTGCTAACCAGTGCTAAAGTGCATGTGCTTCTCCCTTAACATAATGACATTGGTGGATACCTGATTGGCATATTTGATTTACTGGTAACTCATTGGTAAAGTAGTATACCATATACCCAGGGCCTGTATTTCAGTTGCCACTAGTAGACATACAGCACTGATTGTGCCACCCACATAAGTAGCCTTTCAAACATGTCTTAGTCCTGCCATTGCAGGGCCTTTGTGTGTAGTTTACTGCCACTTGTATTTGAAATTTAAAACCACTTGCCTAGCCATAAACTCCCCTTTTATTACATACAAGTCACTACTAAGTTAGGTCCTAAGTGACTTCAAGGGCAGGGTGCCATGTACGTTAAAGGTAGGACATGTACTTGTATGTTTATATAGTTTAAAGTAGCCCTGAAAGAAACATTGAAACTTTTACTTTGTCAGTGAAATCCATATAGGTGGGAACCCTTGGAGTGTATACTTGGCAGATTACCTGTTACCTTGGAGCAAAGGAGAAAACTAGTTGGATTCAGGGTTTGCTTGTTCCAAATCAGAGGTTTTTGCTCCGGTCAATTAGGGCCTCATTTATTGCATTTTGGCATAGGACAGTGCAGCAAGGAAACTTGCTTACCCGCCCTACACCAAAATGAAAGGCAAGGAATGCACTGTTTTTTAGCAATAGGGTGCATTCCTGTCCATTCTGCTTGTGCTGGTGCCGTTTTGGCAGCCTAGCGCCAACATAAGCACCCTTGCTCCATAGTGGAAGGGTGCTTCCATTGCAGGCATGTTTGTTTTTTTCCAGCAAGGGCCACCTTCCTCTTTCTATGTGTTCTGCATAAAGGGCATTTAAGAAATATAGTGAATTCTTGTCCTTTCCCTCTGCGCTGGTGCACATTTTGCTGCCTAGCGCCAATGTAGGTATCTTTGCATCATGGTGCAAGGCTGCCTTAGTTGCAGGCGGCAGGATTCCTGCACAAAAATAATCTGAGAGGTGTTTTACTCTTTCCATGAGGGCTGCAAAATGTAGCACACATGGAAAGAGGAAAAAGTGAGGGAAAATATATATTTCTCCTCGTTACGTCTGCTTTGGGGGGTTAAGGTTTTGGCGCAGCCCTAGGTTTACGTGATTAAGTAAATCTTGAGCAGCGTCAAAATCCATGGGTGTCGCATGGGAAAACCCACTACAATGCCCATGGAATGCCTCCTTGTCGCAGAGTAGTAAGGCAGCGAATTGCGCTGCTTTGTCTTATTCCATTTCCATGAGGCCATGCAAAGCCACGCAGAGTGGCTTTGCGTCGCCTCATAGATATGATTGAGAGGCTTGTGCTGCCGGAGCATCAACAAAAGTGATGCTCCAGCAACGCAAGCCTCTCATAAATAAGTCCCATAGTGTACGTTTGCGGGCAAGTCATTGCACTGAGAAGACAACTACTAAAACCAGTGTTCCTAGGTGTAACTATAAGGAAATATATGGGTAGTATGCTAAGAAAATACGCTAAATACTGGCTTACACTTCTCACACATTTACACATTTTTACTAGTAACGTTGTAGTATTTACGAGTAATTAAGCTAGAAAGAATTATGCCACTTATACCCACCCCTAGAGATTACTCTCTATCCATTACAGACAGCTCAGAGGCAGTGGTCTAGTCTCCTAATTAAGCTCTTGAATAACCAATCTCTGCCTGCTAACGGCATCCCTCACTGCTCACCATCAGCAATGTACACCACATAATCATCCTCAGTCACATATTCCTCACAGACCCACACCTCTCATTTGTCCATTGCTGCTCCAAATACCACTCCTCCAAATTTACTCACAAGCTCCTTCACTCCACTGCTCAATATCCCTTACTTCCACATGACACAGCTTCAGTTCATGCAGAGTTCTATGATTCGCTATATACAAGGCCACACAGAATACTACAGAGAACTCAAAACAACACTTTATTACTGCTCATGTGCCATAATTGAATTTGCTCTTAATCACACCATTCAACTGAATAACCCCAGTTGCTAAGTAGAAAACCTCTTTTTGACTTGCTCATAGATACTCAGTTAGACAGTTTCTGAATATTCCTCTCCAACACCTCCACACACCAAATTTCATGCAACAAGGGCCTTATTTATTAAACACATTTTAGTACTCTTAGTAGTACTACAAAAGTACTACTAATGTACTACAAAATGCTTTTCACAAACCTACCTGTGGAAGTTCCATCTCCATCACTCCTATCTTTTTCAGTGTTGAGATTTCTTCTCTGACTGCAGACTCTCCTCACATTAAGAATACGATTTAGTAGCAAATATTGGAACAGCGGGAGAGTGGCTGGAACATTAGAATACTTACTACTAAAGGTGAGGGGTTAAGGAAGGAATAAGGATGGGTTAAGTGTGGGTTAGGGAGGGGTTTAGAGAGGGGTGTGCTCCAACCCAGGAAAGAGTATACCCAGTGCTATCCACAAACTGCACTTCTAAAGTTACTGCAGCCAAAAAGACCAGAAACTGTTGTAAATATACCCCAGCTCAGACCTGGAGTAAGCCCAGCACCACACTTGGCCACTCACAGATACGGTAAGCACTCACCAATAGACAATAATGGAGGTAGGAACTCAAAATATAGCCCAATGCGAAATAATGCTAAATTATATTAAATTAAATTATGTGTTTTAATGTTAACACATTATCTAAAATGAAAGCATATTTTTATTTTTGTATTTTATTTTGAAATTTAAATAATCTTTAAAAAATAAAATGTATGTAACATTTCATTAAAATATGTTGAAATTCATTATAATTATTTCTATATATCAAATAAAATAATGATTAACAGATAGTAAAAATATGTTATTTATCGTAGGTAGGATTATGTTTTAATTTAAACTATTGAAAAAGAATTTCAATTTAATTTAGTGTATTGCAAACATAATTGTGTGAAACATGCTGTATCATTTTTCTTTGTTATACAGTTAAAATAAACAAATACAATTAATTTGCAATAATATTTAATATGCAAAAAAGGTTTTTTGTATTTTTTTCAAGTTCAATAAACATAATACTTTTTCCTATACCTTACCGTAGGGAGGTCTCCTGTATGATGGGGGAGATCTCCTTGTTTTAAAGTATAGGGAACATTTAAAAAGCTTAATACAATTTGAAAGTTGTTTTTACGTGAAATAATATTGTAAAATAATTTTAGATCTTTATTTTAAATATAGAGCATAATAGCGTGAATAATACAAAATTAATGTTGCTTCAAATATTTAATTTCAATAAGCGAAATTAACATTATGTTTCTAAATTACTAACCAAAAATTCTGCCTAAAGTGAAATGTTGAAAAGTTTCTATTTGTCGCGTATGTATAAAAGATTATGGACAGTTAAGTACAGAATTATTTACAATGATTTAATTTCTTACAAAATGCAGTTAAATTTATTTTTAAATTAAAAAAGGTTATTGACATATTTTATCATAAATCATATTTTTGTAAATTATCTTTATTTTCAAAATATTCAATTAATTTCATACATATATTTAAAAAGTCAAAATTATTTAATTTACCATTATTTGCTACAGGAGGGCGCTGAAGTATTAGTGGTTGGCGCAGTGTAGTGCTGGACTTACTACGGCTTCTTCTTGGCAGTAATAACTTTACAACTTTAAATTTGGCTCCACCTCCTGTTTTAGAGGTGGAGCCATGTAAGTCTACACCTTTGAACACCAACAACCTCATAAATGGTAAATAGCCAAAAGTAGTAAAGTTACTCAAAAGTGTAGGAGTAAACTTACAGATGTAGATTTGCTCATTTATAAGTTTACCTTTTTTAATATCCCCTCAGTCTCCACTAGTGTTGTTGACACCATCACGTTCAATCATTCATCTACACTCAGTATTACGTATCAATAGTGGTAAGTGAGACCAAAATGAGAAAGCATAGAGTAGAGCTGAATAAGGCACTATTAATAAGTGCAGTAATAAGTTTGTGGTCTAGTTCTCTGTGTATTTCCTTAATAAATCTTTTACACCAAACTGTAATAGGATAAAGTGAAAATCTAAGAAACGTCCGTAGTATGCACGAATGTATTGTAGAATATCAAAAAACAGTCCTCCACTGCCCACATTTTATATATCATGGCCTCATCCTGGAATAATACAAACCCATCCTAAAGTAATCATAGGAACATCCTTGAATGATATAAAGTTAGCATGGAATCATCAGAGTAATCTTTGAGTAATATAAACTCATCATGAAGTTGCCATAGGGGTATCCTGGAGTAATATAAATACATCTGCAGCCATCAACGAATCATCCTTGAATAATACATCTCCATCCTGAAGTTTCCATGGGATAATCCTGGTAATATTATCATACCATCATCATGGCATCACCCTGCAGTAGTGCAAGCTCCTCACATGTTTTCCAATAAAGTAATTAGAACAGCATGCTGCGGTATCTTTTGTGGTGACTCGAGTAACATCCTTTAGTTATCTTACCCTATACACATATTTCAAGATGGTTTTGGATAACTTCACAAGATTATTACAGATTATAGCAGGATTAGGTTATGGGGTGACTTCAGAATAACTCCAGTATGATCTTCCTTTCAGACTCAGTCAGTAGAAGCACTGAGTGCGGCATGCTTTTATGTTCTGCCTGCATATAGAATAGAGGAATTGTTAAACATTCTCATTTCTTTTCAAAATAAGGATTTGAATATGAATTTTAAATGGCTTTCCATATCCTTTAGTTAACAAAGATATATCATCCTCGGCAGCAATTTTATCATAGACCTTGTAACACCAAAGTTTCCGGCACACTTTTGGAAAACAATGACAATGTATTTCAAACGTGGTCTGAGAAATGGCAGCTTGCTTCAAAGCAGCCTTTCACGCCTTGACCAAACTTCCCTTAGCTTCAGATCTTCACTGAGCAGTAGTCCCATACATGGGTCTGAGTAAGAACTGGAGCACACACCATCACCTCCAAAATGACCACCTAAGGCGGCCTGAAGCTGGGCTGCGTCCTTGCACCCCTTCTCTTCATTGTATTCACAGCAGGCTTGGGCCAAGCCCTGTTGAGCAGCTGTCTGACACCCCCACGACTAGGCCATTCAAAAATACACATTCTGTGATATGCAGACAACATCGCAGCAATGAACCACACCAAAGTTGGCATTCAGCGAGCATTGAACAGTTTCCACGCATACAGCGAAGACAACTATCCCATGATCAGTCAAGACAAGTCCTCATCTTTGGCCACCACAAGAACAAGAAATGTCTAAAATGGTGCCCATGGTGACCTTGACTATTAAAGCAGAAATTATTTACAACTACTTGGGGGTTTTGTTTACAGAGACTCCAACCCTATGGCCCACATAGCCTCTCTGAAAAAGAAAGCTGTAGCCATCATATACAGTCTCATCTGCTTTAACAAGAAATTAAAAAGTATCTCTGCCACACTAGTTCTTAAGGTCTTGAAGGCTACTCTCCTCCCTGTACTACACTATGGGCACCAGGCTTTTCCCTGGACCTGCACCCTCAGTCTAGAGCATGCACAGCACTCAATCTACAAGATTTCCAATTGCCCAGACACCTTCGCAAGTCCAGACTCCGTCAAGTCAAACACTAACCTGCTAGTCTGACACTTGGAAATATTACATACATATACTGAAAGCGCTTGGCAACTCACTCAAGGCCTGCCTGAAAGACACTTTCGAGAGCCCAGGGAACCAGTGGCACCAGCAACTACAAAAAGCAATTACATCTTTCCAATTTGAAGCACCAGTGTTACAACTTGACACCATCTCCTTTTTGACCTGGAAAAGGGTACTCAACAGGCAGCTGCAAATACCTACATTTCAGCAAGACTCCTCTTCCTTAAAGACCTCGGACATTCTGCTCCCGCTGAACACTTCTTATCAGACAGGGAACCCTCAACCATACCTTTCGGAGTACATCAACAGACGAGTGTGTAGAGACATGTTGTATATGCATCTACTTGGTCGACAAGTAGCCAACTTCAGTTCGTCATGGGCTCACCCTAGAAAGGAGGGGTTGTACAGACTATGAAACTTCAAGCATAGGCCATGGTTGCATCTCATCTTGCTGCTGCCCCACCCATGACTCCATCAGGAGGTTCCTGCTGAAACCAGTTTATTTCATGAAGGGGTTGGCACCTGCCAGGAGACCTCCTCATTTTGCTTCTCCCAATCCCATGTAAGAACCTTATACAAAACACTGACCCCAACCTGTTATTTTTGCTCAAAAGCTTATAAAGGTCTACTGCACTCAGGAACTCTGAAACTGGAAATCAGCATGGCAAGTGGCTCACAGTTTACTTATTGCAAGTGGCACCTTTGGACTGTCATTCTCGCCCAAAACCTATTAAAGGACCACTGCATACTTCAGAGTGGCATGGGGCTCTCCATCCACAAACTGTATAAAGCACATTGCCCCTATCATGTGGGGGAGAGGAAATGGGGATACAACTATTCGTTTTCATAAGTCTGCCTTCCTTAATTGATGCTCTCACGAGTTAGCCCTGGGTGAAGTCACCACACTTACAAACTGACGCATTCCTCCCCTGCCCCAACCCCACCGAACCACTTTAGTCAAAGGGGCCCCTTTCAGTATGGACACAGGGGGAGCACTGCCATCACCCAAGGGCACCCTGGTCCGACTTGGCACTCTTCTCTGTACACTACTTTAACATCCTGCACTACATTCTTTAACCACTTAGCACCTGGATGTAACCTTTTCTCTTGTCATGTTTTTTTAGCTACCCAAAAGGATTTACTAAAACTAACCTGGCTCCCTGTACGTCAGGGAATGGACTTTGAGTTTTAGAAACAATTTTAATGGTAAACATGTCTTCTTTTTATGATAGTTGCATTTGGATGGGTGTCATTACTTATGCTATTCTTTACACAAATCGTTATGGTTTTTATCAACTAAACAATAAAATTGACATCGACATTGATACTGAGCAGTACTTAATTTGAGCCAGCACTTAATTATCAACAGACTGCCGCATGGTGGCGCTGTTTGTCTAATTCTGGGTTGAGCACAACAATAGGTTTTGTTTTATAACCGCCGCCCAAGCCATTCTTAAGTCTGAATTGTCACGGTTATAAAAGTGTAATGGTTAGTGGTTGTGTTGGTTTTGTCATTGGCAGTGCTAGCAGGGCCAATGAGCGGTGCAAGCCCAGTGCCCTCCTAACAAAGGCCTTCCCATTAATGTTTTTTTACAAATAAAGCACGGACTGGATGGCATATGCTACTTTGGTATGAACTTTTAAAATGTGTTTCTATGCTAGTCTTTAATCGAGCACCTTAATTCCCTTAGGGCAGGTCTTCAAACTGTGGGGCGCACCCCCTTGGGGGGGGGGCGTGGAGTGGTTCCCAGGGGGGCGTGAATAGCTCTGCAGATGCATGTAAATTAAGATGGCCTGGATGTGCGGCGATCTTTAATTGCCGAATTTCCAGACTGTCTTAATTTACTCTGGCGTACAGTGAGGGCAGGGGTGAGTAAATGTGCTGGCAGGGTCAAGGAGGTTGCCTAAATAAATCTGGTGAGCAAGAGGCACAGTGCACGCAGCATGTGTCACTTATTAAGTCATCCCTGATGGCTCTGAGGTGCAGATATTTTATCACGAGCGTGTGCAGCAGGGCCGTTCTAGGATTCTCGGGGCCCTGGGCAGAAAGGGAATTTGTTAGGCCCCTCTAATTGTCATAGATGTGACACATTCAGGGCTGCCTGCATCTCAATAGATGCCCCTGCATATGAAGATGCAGCCCATCCCTCTCCTTAAGTGCCTCTTAACAGCTCATAAAGGGCTGGAGGTGTGAGGGATGCTTATCTGTGCAGACTGCCAGGGAGCTAAACAGAGGGACAATAGCCATCACACTGTGCCTCTGCATGGGTGGAGGTGGAGACTTAATTGCTGGACAAAAATTAGTAATGTGTTTTCCTGCAACTGGTACTGCCCCACCCACCCCCCCTCAGGTTCGCTTCCCTACACCAAAGCAATGAGGCCAGGGGAGGGGGCTCCCTAAGGTGGCGGTGGCGCACTTGCAAGGTCGCATCTTTAATGCCATAACCTGGCTATGTCTTATTGGTGCAAGGCCCTAAGTTGGAGGGCTGACTACGGGGCCCTGGGCAGCTGCTCACACTGCCCATGCCTAGCGCTGCCCCTGTTGTGCAGTGGTTCAGTAAAAAAGCCTCTGCCCTGTTAACACCGTAATGCAAACCAATGTATGCATTGTATTTTCAGTTGAGGACCATATAGTAGTGACCGTCTTGCAAGCTGCTGGGACAGAATGTTGAGCTATGTCAGTCAAGCTAAGAATACAGAAATGTGATGGACAGAAACCCCCTCGATACAGGGTTCAGGTATCACTCAAACAGCATAACAGCTCAAATGGGGATTATCACAGGTGTCATTTGTATACAGAGAGGAGCCACATGCAAGCGGGCGCTGCGGCCTGGGAGTTTCTGTCAGGTGTTCGCATTTCATGCACACGAGAACCGATGTAAGTAAGTGGTTTGTGTTTTCACAGTAAAGGTCTGGCATTTGAAAAAGTTAAAGCTATTGTGTCATAAATTGTCATGTTTGGTATTTACTTTATAGGTCTGTAGTGGAGTGATTGTTTAAGGAACAAAGTGCACGTGATTCTATATTACTAGAATTAGTTGGGACGATAAGGAGTTGTGGGGTGGAGACATATGAAGACAGTGAGAGGTGAATAGTGGACAGAGGTTAAGGTGTAAAAAGATGAGGCGTGAGATAGAATAGTAAGATGAACTGAACATGCTATGGATGGAAAATGCAAATAGAAAATTGCAAGAGGTTATGGAAATCAAAAATGGTGGATGGTCGGTAGGAATGTCAGATGTACACTCGGAGAGCAACGGGGAAATAAATGAGCGAATGTGGGGAAAATGCAGATAGATTTCCATGCAGCATACTCCTGCGCATGTGTGTTTCTCAAATGGAACAACTACAAGAAGTTATCTTTAGCAGTCTACTGGCCTTAATGTTAGTTTCAATGTCCCCATGTTGTTAGTTTGCTTGTTAAAGTTGCAAGCGTCAAAATATGTTGTTTTCTTTTCCTTGTGGTTCTGGTTCAGTGGGGGCACTTTGCTAATTTTTTATTATGTTCAGTGAATCGAGTGTTTCATGTGTCTGTTATTGTGCACTAAGGAAATTGATAAATGTTCTCAAAAATACATATGGTGGACATATTAGTGACTCATTGTCGACAGCATTAATTGCATGTGGCGGCTAATTAGGTCTTTGAGTATTTGAATTTTTTTCTGAATGGTACCTAGGAGTGCCATTGGTTTGCTAGAGTACCAGTACCTACTGAGGCACCATTATTGTAAATATGGTTTATTTAGCTCTGTGATTAATTGTTTGCGGGGGGAGGGTGCCTGCCCATGAACATAGCCATGTCCCTCCCGCTCCCCCAATCAATACATAAAGTTTTGGAGGGGGGCCCAACCTCAAAACATTTTGCTTAAGGGGGGCTCAGAGCAAAAAAGTTTGAAGACCTCTGCCTTAGGCTAAGGGTCTGATTTACGAGTCTGGAAGTCCAACCACCCAAAGACCACAGCAGTATCCTCTAGAACACTTCACTGCTGGCAGTCAAATCAAGTCAATTTTTTATTGTATAAAATTATTAAAAGATTTTACAAAATGCATTTGATCATCATAGAACGTAAAAAGCACATGTATAAAAGTTAACTATTAGGAACTGTTGGCCATATCAAAATAAATATATATTTCAATTTGGTGCTATACTTCCTTGTACAGCTTGCTGTAAGAGATTGTGCTTTCATCATATATTTAACCTCCCTGCAAGCCAACATAGGAGATGATCCATCTAGCCATCGAATTACGGCTTGCCTACATGTCCGAATGTTCAGTTTGTTAAAAATGTTCTTTAAAAGCAGTCTCCTCAGATCCTTAAGTGCCGGGCAAACACATAGTAAGTGGGTTAATGTTTCATTGTGATATCCACATAGACGACAATGATGGTCAGTGTGACAATTTTTCCAGGATGGTAATAAGTCCTTTGAAAACTGTAGGCTTAGTCGATGATTTATATATCTTTTTTTAGGAACCTATTGAAGTGGCTTTCCAGATAAGTCTGTGGCTTTATCCCGGAATATGAGTTTATCACGGTCCACCCGTGTTGTCGTTTTGCGATACTTATTTTATATTCCAGATAGGATTCCCATTTGACTGCGTTGTTTGCAATTTTGTCAAAGGTATGTCTATCTGGCATCATGTCCCAAGTTTCTTCAATTCCTATACAGTTCAAGGATTGGGACAAGAAATCTCCCCAACAATTTGGCAAGTGCAGTTTCTGCTGGTTATCAATTTCTTTCCAGCACATTTTGTCCAGTGAGCCTTCTTCAGACATGCGTATTTTATGACAGAGTTTCACAAAGGTTTCCATACAGTGAAACTTCTGGTTCAGAAGACCAAATTCTAGAAGAACCTGCGCCGGAGCTGACGATTTTGGGAGGTTTAGGACTGCCTTGTATATCTTTGTTTGTAAGCTGTTTAACAGCCCCACTTCTTTGCCACACCAGGTGACCAATGCGTATGACAAAGTGGGTAGGGTTTGCGATTTTATCACTTTCAGCAGGTGTGTATAATTTGGGCAACTTAGTTTTTTTTGTAATTGCCGGTGTGCGTAGACCAATGACTGTGCTTTAGCTTTTAGATCGGTTTTGTGTTCTTTGTTTGTTTGTCCTCGTCCCAATTTCAGACCTAGGTACTTGTATGATGTTTCCTCCTTTATTGGGGTACTATTTGCGTACCATTTGAATGTTGGCTTTTTCGGATCCACGATGCGGACCACTTTGGTTTTGTCTTTATTCAGTTCCAAACATTTGTGATCCAAGTAAGTTACCAAATTGTCAATCATCCTTTGCAGGCCTATTGGCGTTTGACTCAGAACGACAATATCGTCCGCATACTGTAGGTAGGGGATTGGAGTTTTTGACAAGTAGGGTGGGTGGCCTTCCCTGACCTCCATATGGCTGACGATGTCTGCCATATAAAGGTTGAATAAGCTTGGGGCCAGTACACAGCCTTGTTTTAAGCCCTGTTGTGTTCTAATTTTGGCCGTTACGCTGCTACCGTCTCCCAATTGACTCGAGCCCAGGTATTACTATACAAGCCTATAATAGCCTCCAGTAGCTTCTTCGGGATGCCCCATGATCTTAGTTTTTCCCATAAACGGGTTCTGTTCACCCTGTCAAAGGCTGCTCACAAGTCTATAAAACAAGCGTACAGTCTTGTTTTCCTTTTCTCCGCTTTTTCCTTCAGGAGGGCAAGGGTTGTCAAGTTTGTTAATGTGCCGGTCCTTGGCCGGAAACCTGTTTGGAACATTGGTATTATGTTCGTGTCTTCCATCCAGTCTTGAAGGAGTGATAGCAAGCATGACCCGTATAATTTTGCCTCCACGTCCATCAGCCAAATCAGCCTATAATTCCCTGGCTCATTATGATCACCTTGTTTGAAAATGGGGTGAATTATGCTTCCGTTCCAGGATCTAGGCAGTTTATTCTGGTTGTAAATTGAATTAAAGAATGGTGTTAAATATTCTGCCCAGAATTCAGGCGAGTGTTTAAAGACAGAGTTTGGAAGCCCGTTGGGACCCGCTGCACCCTCTTTTTTCAGGTGATTTATTATAGCTTTGAGCTGGTCTGTTGTTACTAGGGTGTCAGGCACGATGTCTACTAATTTTTCTGAATTACTAGCAAGTGTGTTTTCAAATTCCCTATGTTCCCATTTCCACAGCCCGAAGTTAGCTTCAGAGTTTCTTCTGGTGGATTATATCCGGTTCCTAAGATAGTTCCCGCATGTTCGTAGTTTCTAGTGCATAATTTGCACTCTGATATACTGGGCCAGTTATGACCATCCACTTTGTCAATAAACATGTTTTTAACATGCTGAATCCACTTACTTTCTCCTATGCCTGCCTCCTGTCTTAGGGTATTACCCTTTGTCAGTTTGTTAATGATACCCCAAAATGTTCTGGCATTTTTGTGTTTCCCGGCAATTAGTAATTTTGTCCACATTTCCTCTTGGTACAATGTTTTTGCGCTACTCAGCATGATCTTGTATCTTTTCCGCATGACTTTCAATTTTGACTTATCTGGTTTTATTCCACTTTTTATCTTTAGTACCTGCTTCCGGACTTCTCGTGAGATTTTCCTTTTTTCCTCTCTTAAGGTAATGTTATACCAAGGCTTTTTCCCAGTATTGATTCTCCTCGAACTCTGATTTGTGATTGGGGGGTTTCTTGTTACTGCTTCACATAGATATTCCCATGTTTTTATCGGGTTTTCTTTTTCTTCCGGTGTTTTTGAGCAGTTCATTTTTGAATTTTTCCATTGTTTGTTTTATATCCTTCCCTCCCCATTTCAGTTTATGTAGATTGAATTTTTCGGTATACTGAATGACGGTGTTTTGTTTTTCCGTCTTGCTGACCAACATTTTTATTTTGGTGATTAGAGGAAAATGATCGCTTTCCACTCGTTGCCCCACCGAAAATGAGCTCACCATCGATATCAAGCTGTTGCTCATTATTGTGAAGTCTATTGTTGACTTCCGATTGCCGCTTACAAAGGTTATTGGTATGTCACTGTCCCCATTATCTTTCTTGTTCACGATTAGAAGGCCCAGTTCTCCGAGAGCTTTAGTTATTTTGTCATCTTTTGTTAGATTACTATTAAAATCCCCTGATTACTATTAAAATCCTCTGATTACTATTAAAATCCCTTGAAATAATCATGGAATGCGACTCATGAGTACTTTGCAAAACCCTGATCAAGGTTAGTAATGTTATCAGTTTTTCATTTTTCTCTTTTTTTTCCGGGTGTACATAAACATTAAGCACTAATAGGTTGCAAATACATTAACCTGAGTCCAACTACTCCGTAAGTTTTATTGCTTGTATCCAGTTTGCCCCAGTGTCTACTTCTTCCACTTGCCATCTGTATTGTTGGGCGATATAGGTTGATAAGCCTCCCCTCGGATGACCACATTTTGAGAGTTTTTCAGCGAGGACGTGGAACTCGATATAACCCGGGATGGAAACTTGGCGTAGGTTCCAAGTTTCTTGTAGCAATATTAAGTCATGTTGATCCAAGAAGTTTGAGGTTTCATGGTCATGCCCCATACTATTAAAACCATGAACATTCCAGGAACAGAGGCTGATCATATGCGGGTTTGCAGCACTGGATTCCTTATCATTGTCAACTGTTAACCGTGGTTGTGATGTTCTATTTTCCTTTAAATATCTAGACTTATTAGGAACATTTATTGTTCAAAACCGATGCCACCCAGGACCAATCAGTAATCTGTTCCTGAGCGCCTCCTTGCACCACTGCCTTTTCATGTCTCCTTATATTTTGCGATATTTTTTGCGAAGTTACTGAACGAGCTCCCTTTAGGCATGATTTTTGGGTATTCCCCTCTTCCATTTTCTTTTTACCTATGGTTATGTTTTTTAAAAGTGGAAATGGATATTTTTTCCGTTCTTACCGTCTTAGTTTTATGCCCCAGGCTTCAAAAGACATGCTCGTTGCGAATATTCTGTCAACTAGGTCTTTAGTCGACCAGGTTGTTAAGGACTCTTCTACCTCTGATATATTTTTTGTGCGCTTAAATTCTACTGACAGAAGATCTTGGGATGTTATGTCGTCCATTTCTGGGATTTCTCTTAGTAGCCACATTATATTACCTCTGTTCAAGAAGTTTTGGCACCCTGTGGTCTGATATTCAGAGATGAATGCCAGTTTGTTGTTTGTTCCTGCTTGTGTTTGTGAACTCGATTTTTCTTTTTTTTTCCTTCTGATTTTGTGTCTTGTGTTGTTTCCCCATTTACGTTTATTCTTCTCTCTCGACTCAGAGTTTTTATTGTTATTTCTTCTTTTGAATTGTCTGTTTTTTTATGATCGGTGATATGTTCGTTAACCCTGTCCGTGTTTTTGTCAATGTTCGTATTTTGGAATATCTGAGTGCACGCTGCTTGTTTGTTTGCTTGATGAATACTGCAGGTTCGTCCATCTTCGTTTGAATTAATTTTATTGGTGTTCTTATCTTTTCTTTTTCATCTACTCTTTTTATGGATTGCCTTTGGTTAGTTTTGTCTATTGTATTTTGTTTATTGTCTGCCATGATGGGTTTGTTAATCCAGTCCGTGTTTTTGTCAATGTTTGTCTTTTGGAATATCTGGGTGCACGCTGTTTGTTTGTTTGCTTGATGAATACTGCAGGTTCATCCGTCTTCATTTGAATTAATTTTTATCGGTGTTCTTATGTTTTCCTTTTCATCTACTCTTATTATGGATTGCCTTTGGTTAGTTTTGTCTATTATATTTTGTTTATTATCTGCGTTGATTGGGTCATTTTCGGACCTCATGTCTTGATTTGCTGGTTTAACCTGTGGTATTTGTGTTTCGTCTGTCTGGTGAATCATTACTATCCGATTTACACCGGCCTCTTGGATTTAAGCCCTTTCGTCAACCTCATCTTGAGACTAGTCTTTATCCTGAGTTCGTATGTTTTTTTTTGTTGCTTTGTCTGGCTATTCAAATGTTTACTCCCTTGTGTGTGTATTGATTTTGTGGACGTGGGGCGGGTTGGTAATTCTGTAATCAGGCTATTTCCATTCGCTGCACTTGACTGGGCTGATTGGTCTAGGTGCTTGTCTTTATGCTTTGAAGTAGTTACTTCAAAAGCTGGTTTCTCTTTCCTAGAGATGGTATGGTGAAAGATGGGATACATATGAATGTCTGTTGAAGGTTGGAATTTAAGTTGTGCCCTCTCTTTCCGAGCGTGCTTTCTTTGTCTTTTTGTTAACTTGACTTTAGTATGGGTTGTTGCGCGTTGTGCCTCCTCTTTTTGGCCTGCTTCATTGTCAGATTTCTTTTCACTTAACTTACTTATCTCTTCCTCTACATCGCTGTTTTGGGTAGGGTCTCTTACTATGTGTTGGCTCCCAATGTCCACATCAGATTTTATTAGCCCAGTATGGCTCATGGTTTTGATGTTATATTTTGTATCCACTGATGAATGAACCACCCTTAGTATGTCATTTAATATGGCCGGTAAGTTTGACATATTGTCCACTAATTTTCCGCATACACAGCTTGGCAGGGTGGTCTCTGTGTGGAGTCCCTTATCAACCCTCCCTAGAAGCAGGGTTGCCATATGGTCCAGCCTGGTGTTTATACCTGAAATATGACCGGCAATAAGATTTATTAAGTCGATCTGAACGTCCATTTTGTCTGACTGGAAGTTCAGTGCTTTAATTGCCTGGTCTAGGGTATTTAATAATGTTTTACTCCATGGGGCCTTGTCTTCTTCTCTGGGCGGTATTTCCAGTACATCTGACTCTTCATCTGACCTACTCATAGATGATATCATAATTGGAGATTCTTAGTTTAGGTTGTTTTTAGACCATCCTTTAGTTTTATTTTGGCCTTTGTCCCATTCGTGGGGGTTGACATTTGGATGCAATGGTGTGGATTCCAGCCTTCCATTACCACCTGGTCCTTTGTTCTGATCTTCTTGTGGTCTGTAATTGACTTGCGGACCTTGGCTGATCTTTAGGTATTCTTCTAACTGGGACTGGGTGTTTTTTTCCATTCCTGTTTGTCTGTCCAAACTTATGTCGTCAGGTAGGGAGAAGGCAGTTGGCCAGGAGTCGTCCTGTGCGGCATTTTGCCCATCCACCAATGTATTCCCCATTGTTGTTTCTTTCACCTTGCCCTTGTCCTTAGTCTTTATTCCCTTATCACTTTCGTGAGTTTGAGAGACGTTATTGTTTATTTGGGCTATTACCACAAGGGATTTGCCAAGACCAATGTTGCTGTTTTGCTTGGCAAATGACCGAGAGATTTGTGGCTGGTCTATTGGATTGTTTGTTGGACTGCTCTCACTATGAGTATCCTGTGAATCATTTTTTTCCTCCTTCGTGCTATTCGATTGTAGCTGCACATTCGCTTTTACACTTGGTGCCGGTGTGATTGGGCTAGGTTGGAGGGCTTGTTCCAGCGTTTGCCCATAGATTGACGCCATGGGGTCCTTTAGGTAAAAGAGTTTTTGTATCCCAATGTTATTTTGTTTTGGACTTGGAACTGCTAGCTCAGGTGCCGACACTAGTCTCTCTCTTTTTTGTGCCATCCTCTTCCTTTTTCTACTTGACTTTTGTGTGCCTTGGTTTCTATCTTCTTCGTCGTCTTTCTTTGGCCTTACACTTATGTTCTGCCGCACTTTTCCAGATCTCATTCTTTCTGGTTTGTTTAATAAGATCTGTCTAATATGCGTGTTCTTGGAACTCTGGCTTCTAGATTTTTTCTTTCTTTTTTGGCTTCCTTCTGATTTGTAGGCTTGTCGAATGTTTATCTATTTATCAGGCCTTCACAAGCCCTCCACAGCACTAGTCTGGCCGGGGCCCTGAGCATTCACTTTTGAGCCCTGCTTTTTCTGCCTCTAGACTCTAGACTTTAGTGCTCCTAGTACCCCTTGGTGTCCTGGTATCCTGGTATCTGTGCCACCTGTACCACCTCAGCTCCAGTTCCCACTCGACTCCACCTCCACTCCCCCTCCCAAGGATAGGAATAGCTGCCGTCAGGGAGGATAGCGAGGTGTGGTTTGCGGTGTGTAGCGTATGAGGTGGGGTGGCTACTGGTGCTGAAAAGCACTTAAAGAGTCAGTTTTACCAGATATACGGTGGAGCCTGATGGAGCACGTTCCCATTACGTGGGCTATTTAACACACAGTTAGTCTGCCGTTAGTCTGCTAATAGTCTGCCGCCGCTGTTAAGTAGCTTGCCAGGTGGACATTTCCTTAGTTACGTGTTTGTCAAAAATGGGCAGCTTAATAACTTTTATAGTAATTTATAGTAATGCTTAAAAGTGCTTAAAATGCTTAAAAAATGCTTGTTAACGCATTAAAATTCGTTTAGGATGCTTCCAGTAATACAGCTGGTGTTAAAACCTCTCACCCGTAGGGGCCTGCGGTAGTCCTGCGGTAGTCCTGGAAAGCTGCAGCTGTAGCTGTAATCCGTAGCCAGAACTGCCAAGTCTGTCGTTTCTTTTTTTTTTTTTTGCTGCTGGCGTTTTGCTTGTCTTCTGCCCTGCCACTCTTTCACTGTTGCTGGCTGTCTGCACTGCTCTACTAGCCTCTGGCAGCAAATGCTCGTCAAGTTCAAGCTCAATAAATTCAATGGGACGGCCGCAAACAAGGTGCCAGCTGGGGATTACTTTAAACAGTGTGGGGTGATAGTTGAAAGTTGACTCGTACCCCAGTGATCTGCAGATATCCTTAATCACCCGCAGTCTGTGATAGCTGCCGCCGCCGGTCCGCTCAGACAGTCCCTTGCCCCCCCTTCCTCAATCACTCGGGGGGGGGGTTGTGTCTGTGCACAGGAGGCAGGAGGCTAGAGGCAGAGGCTAAAGACAGAGCGTTCCGATGCAAAAAGCCTCACCACGCCTTCCCGCCGTAACCGCTCCTGTCCGGTTATCCCATGGCCCCCCTGCCAAAAGCACGCTCCAGGAGGATTTCTGCCAGCGGTAATCAGCTTAGGCTTAGGTAGCTCGGCAGGACCTCAGATGCCGCCCGCCGCACGCTGCACTGCTGAAATGGCGATGGCGTCCTGCTCGGCGACCTGCTTGCTGCTGCCGCTTCTGTCGCTGCTGGTCTCCCTCCGCTCTCTCTGCTTGCTTGCCGTGTTATGAGGTGACTGCAGTGTGGCTGAAGAGGTTTTGCGGAGTCGGTGACTAGTTTTTCATACATATCGACGCCTGTGTGAACAATTCTACTGCATATATGTTGAATGCACACATATGCATGATACGTGTTGAAAAATACCACCTACCAATTGCCGGAGTCCGACCCATATGTGGGCATTCCAGACAATGGGAAGATGGTACAAAGAGCACTTACCTGTATATCGTCGCAAACAGGGTCGTATTCCTTGGGGCGAAGATGCTGCTGTGAAGGGTGACCTGGAGAAAAGAATCCTGTCGAACTCTGATGGAAAGAGCAGGAAAGGGGCGAGATTGCGCCCCAAATCCTTAATTTCCGCCGAACTTTAGTTGTTGGTCTTACTGCCGCAGTTGACTCATCAGAAAGCTAACTTGTAATACGGTCAGCAATGAGACTCCTCTGTATCCCCCCTATGCCAACTAAATTTCCCCGACCGTAGCCGCAGCGGTTTGTGGAAGACTGGCGGTGTCGACCTCAGTCTTTGCTAAAGCAATCCGACAATCTCCTAATATGGCGGTCAGCCTGCCGAGATCACGGTGGGTGGACCGTGGCCATGGCGGTTCATGGTTAGTTGAGCCCATATAAGGCCCTCATTTTGCACTATATAAAGCTGCAAAAAACAAAAAACAAAATCGAGGCATGATGGTGTGAGTGTGCAGCTTCACACAGTACTAGCTCCGAGGTCTGTGGCGTCTCCCCAGGCCCCTGTCTCATACTACATCAATGTCACTAGACCAAACTCCAGCAGAGGCTCATATTTCTGGACAGAAGTCACCCATTCGGACTCCAGCACTCCATCATGTAGGGACTGTGCATCTCAGCCCTTGCAGAAACTTCTTTACTAGGGAAGACTTTTCTGTATGTTTAGTGCAAGCAGTGCTTAATTTGTAAAACAATTAGTGCCAAGGCACTCATCAAGAGCCTACTACAGCACGCACCACCAATTGCCCCTACCAGTGATGCAAAAACAATACCAACAAATCTTCTAACAATCAAAGTTCTACAAGTGTGAAAATTCAGACTCTTCCAGGCCCCAAAGCTATTAGAATAGCTTGGACGTAAGGTATTAGTCACTTGTAATTTATTTTTAATTAATAAACAACTGTTGTTGTGCTTATCTTTAATTCAGGCAAACAGTGCCACCATTTGGCAGATAGCCATAAGTGCTGATGTTGATAATTAAGTGCCGCCGGCACAAATTAAGCACTGATAGGACTGTTAACATATTTCCCTCAGAGATTAAGCATAGAAGCTATTGCCCTTCGTTCTTCTAATGAGCGTACAGATGGCCTTCTAAAAAATCGCTGTGTAAATTAACTGCAGATCTTTGTTTAGCCTTATTGTGCTTCAGTCTAAAATTATTTTTTTTAATGCTTTTGCATATTGCATTGTTCTTGTTCCCAAGAGATTTTTTAAATAGAAATCAGTGAATAAAACAATGCAGCATACAATGTATCATCACAGAAACAGGTTGAAAAGTAACCCACCTTGTATCCAACACAATCTAAAACGTCTGTATTTCATAAAGCTCTCAGAAAATTGTTCTCTTCATGTGTATCATGTCGGTGACATGCTGGCATTTCATTTATCAAGACCATTTCATCAGAAGTAGGACAGCAAGCCCCAGCATGGGTCTGATTTGGGGCGCTCTGTTGTTCAATTAATCAAGATTAATGATGAATGTGATTAGGCTCTAAGAACAACTGAGTGGGCCAAATCTAAACATATGTAAGGGTAGTAATTTTTCACTTTGTGCTCATTTTAGCATCAATAATGTACACTACTGTGTAACTCTTGCATTGGAACTTTTAATACATTTACAAAAACCATTGCAAAACAATACACAGCATACCATTATAGATGAGTGAAAAGTGAATTACGGGGGTGCTTTTCACCTTTAGGTTCTGAGTGACAGTATAGACTGCGATAGCTTTGCTCTCGTTGTCTGTTTGATGTCACACCCCTCGTTGTGTGTTCACTGCACCCATCTATAATTCTATATATTCATGCGGGCTTATGCCTGTTTATGCATAAATCAGAGCACAACGTTTGCATTCAGCCTTGCGTTAAATATCACTACTATAAGCCTTAATAAATAATTGTACTCAGCAATCATTTTGATACAATATGCGCCCAGAGTCCCACTTGCAAATCCGCCTACACCCTGGAACACCACTTTGCCATTGAATACCCGCTTAGAGTCAATCCCCAGAGCTCTTCAAGCAGATTGAGGGGGTGGCTTTTAAATGTGCCTGTAAATATGCAAGGCCTCTCGATCTCCCAGGTTACTCATCACAATTGACAAAAAAGCGAGGCCGGCGGAGAGAGAAAATAGGAGAGAAATCAACGCAGTGCATTTACCTCATTTATTCACGCAGTTGTGTGGGCGGCAAGGCTCTTCTTTCAGCTGGACTGCAAGGTCGGTCTATTCAGCATCATTATAGGTCGGGAGTCAGGGGCATGATGGTTTGGAAGTATAATGTGCCCTTTATGATAGGAAAAACGTGTGCAATGGCAATTTCCACTGGTAAATCACTTCCACGAAGTTCCTTTTGACATCAGTATTTGCATTGTTGAGTGGGACTCCTACGCGGTCTTTAAACATTATCTACTTACAATGGATACAAAAGAGAAAGATGACGGGAGTGAGTAAGAAAGAGAGTGAACGAGAGGAAAGGAGCGAGGAACTGAGTGGAGGGAGGTCTTGCCACTAATTTGTATTGTACTGTAACATTTATATAGTGCTTCTTGTCCCTGTGTGGGGTGCTGCGGTGATGCTTTCATGGTTTGCATCCAGGTGTGCGAATAAGTGCTGCCTTTGTTTTGGTTCAGGTTGGGAAGTGTTTCTGTGTTTCTCTTGATCACCACCGAAGTGCAGTTATCTTGTTATGGGAAACCGCGCATAGCAGCGTCATGGATAAAGACGTGTGAGAAAAATGAGCATGGTTTAGGGATTTTTGGTGAGAAGGCAGCTTTGAATAGCTCTGCTTGTCCCTTTATGTGGTCTTTAGGATTATAGTTTAGCTGGTTAACACACTGTTTTGTCCATTCAAACATTTTTAGATTAAAGATGTCGGTCCTGAGCAGGCCTAGGTCGGAGGTAGAGATGTTGGCGAGATCTGCTGGGTTGGACTTTGTTAGTATAATACCATATATCAGTGGTTCCCAAACTTTTTTGACCTGTGGCTCCCCTGACCTAATCAGCAGTTGGCCGTGGCTCCCCACCATTTTTTTACCGGTGGGTGGGTGGGTGGTGTGTACCTCCTGTTATCTTCCTTAAAGTATTTGGGACGCAATGAAGGTATTATATTGGTTGGAATGCTTGAATTATTAATCTCATCCACTGGCTGCATCCCAATCCATCGTTTTTTTCCCCAACAGAGTGCCTGGTGCCAAACCCTTAGTTATGCCAGCTGCTACTTTCAATACCTTTTGGTACTGAGACCCGCTCTGAGAAAATGGAACATTGAGTTTGGTCTGTCGTAATCAGTATCCTCAGCCTTATTTTTACACTAAAAAGGTCTGTCCTTCCATCTGTGTGCCCATCTATATCAAAACATATTCAACCATTTGCACACCTATCCACCATATATCCTTCCGTCCATCATTTCACTCATCCATCCCTTCATCCACCCTTTCATCATCCATCCATTATTCATCTACCCACCCTTTCACCCCATCCATCTGTACAATCATCCATGCATCCACTCTTCCACCCAGCCATCCATTCACTTACTCATCCATCCACCCATGCACTTACTCATCCATTCACCCAGTCATTTATCCTTCCACCCATTCACCCTTTCAGTCATTCATCCTCCCTTTCTCTCTCCATCCCCCTTTCACTTGTCCATCCATCTACCCACCCATTTACTCATCCATTCATGAATCCATCCATTGATCCTATTACTCATCCATTCTTTCACTCATCCAACCATCCGTTCACTCATCCAGCCATCAGTTCTCTCATCCATCCACCCTTTCACTTCACTCATCTATCCATCCTTTTGTCCATCTACCCCCTTTCAATAAATCATCAATCCTTACATCCACCCTTTCACTCATCCATCCATTCACCATTTCACTTATCAATTCATCCATCCACCCATTCACTTGCCCATCATCTACCCTTTCATTCATCCACCCATCCATCCTTTCACACACCCATCCACCAATTCACTCGCCCATCAGCTGACCTTTCACTCATCCATCCATCCTTTCACACACCCATCCACACTTTTACCCATCCATCTACCCTTCCACCCATAGATCTACCCTTCCACCCATACATCCATCTATTTACATTTTCTCTTATCCATACTGCCATTCATTCACTCATCCGTCCATCCTTTCTTTCATTATCTATCCATTCCCCCTTTCATTCATGCATTCATCCTTTCAGTAATCCATCTAGCCATTCAGACATTCCTTCACTTATTTACTCACCCTCCTTTTCACATTATGAGCTGAGCCTTTGTTTGCAGAGTGGCAGGCAGAAGAGTCCCATCAAGAATGAACTAAAGCAAGGGGTGGGCTGGTGGAGAGTTCACTATGCCCCTGCACATAGGCAGACTGAAAACGTAGAAGACATGCATGATGCACAGTGCCAGGATGTGAGGTTACTGTAACATGGTGTTGTTTCCAGGGCTTAAAGCGTTGTAAAAAAACTGGGGGGGGGGGTCTCTTCAAAGGGGGTGTTTGACGTAATTAAGAGCGCAGCTTAAAACACCTAGGCTAAAAATATGCGCTTAGCATAGTGTTCTGCCTCACTAGTATTATGTTGTCTCTGTCATTGCATCCAGATATATAAAGTATCATTACACTCCAACAAGCCAGGACTATTGGCTTTGTCAATGGTTGCTAGTTCCTTAAAAAAAAAAGGAGCAACCATGGCTTTGTTGAATACAATATTTAAAATACTTCAGTTCTAAAATGACAGGACAGTGTTCTTCTAAACTTATTTTACAGGCTTCTTTGAATAAAGTGTTTTCTAACGTTGCAGCGTGGGCATTTTACTTGTTATCGTACAGAATGCCCTTCTGTACTCTGAGGCAGGAGGAGGCCACCACATGGTGTCACACCCCCAGACTGCCCCATTGTCATTCAGTAAGTGGCAATCAGTGGCATACTGAATGATAATGGGCGGGAGGGGCTGCTCGTGCTCTTGGAGGACTGCGAGGCGCCTCCAGCAGCAGGGGTGAGGCCTCTCACAGGGGAGCAGCACTGCTCCCTGTGATGGCCAAAATTACAGATAGTGTGCGCGGCGCCCCTGGCACCTCATTACGGCGCACCGGGGCGCCGCGGCGCACAGTTTGGGAACCACAGCCATATATGACTGTCACTGGCAGATGCCACGCAGCAGTCATAGTATGAAGCTTTTTAGAACCTTTAGTCATACACTAAATTAAAGTCCTCCTTTGTCAAGCAGTATGTGATAGATTCCATTCCTTTTCAGATGGTATGGATGGTCCATTGCTGTGGACTGGGACAGGACTGGGTGATGGAAGTGACCTGGTTGTGTCTTATGTGAGTATAATAGATTGAAGCAATATAAGAGAGTTGGTGTTATTTGGAGAGAAAGAGTCTGACATAGCTTTCTTTATATTGACAAAATTGAAGGTAGTTGTGTTCCCTTTTACAGAGATGGAGTCGCAGATCTAAAGATCAACATTAATTGAATTTTTTTTAGTGTAAAGTAATTTTTTTGCAAACAAATTCCCACTGTTATTGGGGTTCTTTTTCACTCTTTATGGCACCTACTACCCAAAAGTGCCATTGATACACCAAAAGAGTTGTATACATACATGAATAACAATTAGAAAGAGATATTTAGCACACCCTTATATTTGTACATATGGCCAATGTAGTGGCCTTAGGATCATAGAGTCAAACTTTCATGTATTCATTCCTTTGATACAAATAAGCTAATCTGAAGAAGTAGATTTAACTCATAAAGCAGAGTCCACATCAAATAATATATCTTCAAATGATGTAATTATTATTATTTTTTTTATGTTACATCCAGACAAAACTGCCAACACGTGTTTCGTCTTCCCATAGACTTTGTCAAGGCTGTAATACAAAACATGGACCAAATTTGTCATCACCGAATACGAGAAAATAGAAATAAACAACGTTGCTTTCCTATGTTTATACAACGTGTGATACAATCTGTCTTGAGTTATATAATTTCTAATATATATGGAAAAGGTCTTGAGGAGAAAGAAGCTAAGTAAGAAAATTACTCATTTGAATCAAAACTATATTTTTAGTATTTTTTACTATAGTATGAAAAAGAATAGTTATAGATCATTATCACACCAGTGGGTGCAAGTAAAAGCCCGAAAGGATCACCGAAAGAAAAGATATTAAGGAATTAGAAAAGACACTTAGAATTGTATTACAAGCAAAAAATCCTCTTTGCCCTGATGTTACTGATATTTAATGTTAGTAACACCCAAAACCGATAATTTATTTGGTGATATATATGTCTTGGATATCATCAACCTACCATACGATGAACTTTGTAACGAACCAAATCAGATACACAAATGTCAATAAATCCGAATCCTGATAGTCTTTTCTTTAATATGACCGTCAATCTGTATAACAACAACCAACATTTCAGACAGATTAGAAGTACTAATATTTGGCCAGTTCCAATATTCGGTTAGCCCACTTAGAATTGGATCATCACTAAAATGATATAAAAATCCATAACTATGGAAGTAGATGGACTTACTTTTTGTTCTATAAACTTTCAGGTGATTTTTAGGTTGAATTTTAGTGATGATCCAATTCTAAGAAGGCTAACCGAATATTGGAACTGGCCAGATATAAGTACTTCTAATCTGTCTGAAATGCTGGTTGTTTTTATACAAATTGACGGTCGTATTAAAGAAAAGACTATCAGGATTCGGATTTATTGACATTTGTGTATCTGATTTGGTTCGTTACAAAGTTCGTCGTATGGTAGGTTGTTGATATCCAAGACATATATATCTTTCATCACCAAATAAATTATCGGTTTTGGGTGTTACTAACATTAAATATCAGTAACATCAGGGCAAAGAGGATTTTTTGCTTGTAATACAATTCTAGGTGTCTTTTCTAATTCCTTAATTTCTTTTCTTTCGGTGATCCTTTCGGGCTTTTACTTGCACCCACTGGTGTGATAATGATCTATAAGTATTCTTTTTCATACTATAGTAAGAAATACTAAAAAAATTGTTTTGATTCAAATGAGTAATTTTCTTAGTTAGCTTGTTTCTCCTCAAGACATTTTCCATATATATTAGAAATGATATAACTCAAGACAGATTGTATCACACGTTGTAGAAACATAGGAAAGCAACGTTGTTTATATCTATTTTCTCGTATTCGGTGATGACAAATTTGGTCCATGTATTGTATTACAGCCTTGACAAAGTCTATGGGAAGACGAAACACGTGTTGGCAGTTTTGTATGGATGTAACATAAAAAAAATATATTTAAGAATTACATCTTTTGAAGATATATTATTTGATGTGGACTCTGCTTTATGAGTAAAATCACTTTCTTCAGATTAGCTTATTTGTAACAAAAGCAATGAATACATGAATGTTTGACTCTATGATCTAAGGCCACTACATTGGCCAAATGTACAAATAAAAGGGTTTGCTAATTATCTCTTTCTAATTGTCATTTATAGCTTTTTTATAGCAGTTTCTTAGGCATGATTCAATTTGAACCTTCAAGTTATAAATTGCGATCATAATCTCGCAGCTAACGAAGATCAGCCGGATGGAAAGATTATCTGAGCACCTGTGGGGCGACTTTCCTTGCCTTTAGTATTTATCTTAGAGGCAATGAAGTTGAGTGTAATATCAAAGTAAGCTTAATAACTACCAAGTAGTTCATCAGGCCCCTCTTGCCAAAAGGTAGAAGCTGTAGGCAAATGCTACTTCAAAACATCAACTGTTACCTTTTCCAAGTTATGACATTCTAAAAAAATTCACCTGCAAGAGGCGCCTCCGCACACTCTCTAGACAGAGCATGTACAGGGTATTTCATACTGGGCCGTCCAAGGTGGGGCACAGGATGATAGGTTTGACAAGACAAAGTGGTAGCACAAATTATCATTTAATGTATGGCCAAATTAGTGAGGAGGAAGAGGAATGCTAAGAGATAAATCAAATAAGGAAAAATATTGTTAAATGTTACAGTCAATGCAGATAAACATCATTGAATAGAGTGTTAAAATCACCGAAAACCAACAAGTGATCACCACCCACCAGGGATAGTGAAAGGACTTGTGAAAGTATTGTAGCCAGTAAGTAAATGACCTCATGCTCACCATGAGGACCTATAAACTAGGAAAAAAGACCAAAGAGCCTGATCTAAAAATTGGCAGAGAGTACTCCATCTGTCTGGGTGGTGGAGGGCATAACATCCACCACACTGATCTACCATAATCTGCCAAATTTAGAGATCACTGCTTGCCTATGGTTGATCTATGTACCTTGATAGGAACCACCGTCATGGCGGTTCCTGTCAAGGTAAAAAACATTCGGTGGACGGCCATCATCAGTTTTGACAAACCTTTCATCAAACTTTAACAAAGTTTGTGTTTCTCAAAAGCAAATTCCCAAAGTGAGAGTTTGTTATTGAAAAACACAAACTAATGATCCCAGCTCCCAGGGAGTGATTTGCATAAAGATTATAGATGTGAGATTTTTCAGGTTTTTATATAAAGGTGATGAAAAGATGAAAACTGCTAGAACTATACAGCACTGCAGATTAATCCTTAACTGCGGTTAAGCCAGAAAATAGGCATCAGCGCGGACATGTGTAGTCAAGCTTGCCTTTAGCGAGCCTTTAATGTACCTGCTCAGGGTTGACTTGAATATTTACTCTAGGTTGACTGGAATATTCATCTCTGCATATCAATTGGCCCTGAAAGACTATTTATGACAACCAAACAGAATGACTGGTGTGCTGCAAATAGTTTCTTGTGTATCTAGATATGAGAAATACTTGTAAATGTTTTATGTAAGAAGTAGTTCTGGAGAATGGGTGAATGAAATCAAACAGTGCTTGGGGCAGGTTGGAATTGTGAACTTGGCAAGTGAAAAAACACATTGGGAATGTCAAGAGAAAGGAGATAAATATGAGGAAAATTTACAGAAAACATTAAAGAATATCCAACCTAAAAAGTAATTAATCATAATTTAAGTATCTTAAATGAAAGTCACAGTTTTGAAGCAAAGCTAAATCTCAAAGTTTTTTAAAAAGTCACTGGCTCAACCCAGAAGTGTGCAAGTTGGGGTCCTGGGTTGGATACAAAAGGTTTCTGGCCATCCTCTGGTTTGGATTTCACCACAGCTTTGAATTCCTCATTGGATGTGGACTGTTGGCTGGGATGGCCAGGACCAGACAATTTCCTGAGGCAGTAAACACAATGTGTCTGGGGAAACAATTTGGACTGACATACTGAGTGACATGACAACAATAAGTGGAGATGGATGGGAAACCAACCAGATGTAATGCCTAATATCAAGGAGGTCAAGAGGTATATAGTTGCCTATGCTGGTCAGCTAGTATCTCTCAGAGAGCACTTACTTCACAGCTCCTCTCCTTCACATCCTTACAGGCAACTTGTTGGCCAGCAAATATGTCCCTTATGGCCTCTTTAAAAGCAGTCATTGTGACATATTCAGTGTGGGGTGAACATAAAAGTACTCAGTGTTTGTCTGGGGAAAATGCTTCTCTCAGCTGCCTAAACTCCGAAAAAATCTGAAATCTTGATGTTTGGCTCCCCTACTATACTGGATCTGACTTATCTGTGGGCCTCTGAAATGGGACTCTCCCCGGCGGCATCTACCTCTGTGAAAAACTCGGGGGGTCAAACTAGGCAATGTCCTGTCATCTAAGACTTTTGTCTATGCTACTGCAGGAGTCTGTTTTTCCTTATTTAAAACTCTAAGAAAGACCCTCAAAATCCTGGCAGAACACACCAGAAAGATCATTGCTCATGCACTGGCATCTCTCCAAGCATTAATAAACTGATTGCAAAAGGTTCAAATACGGAAGCCAAGCTGGTGTTGAACATTACTAAAAGGCATTCAATTAGAAATTCTCCAAACTGGGATGCACTGCACAACTCACTTTACATCACTCCACACAACTTTGCTCCACTCTACTCTATGACACAGTACTTCATTATACTCCATTGTACTCCACTATTCTACTATATGCAACTCCCCTCTATGCCACTCGATTCTTCAACACTTTATACCACTGAAGTCTACTGCACTGTACTGTACACCACTTCACTATACAACACTTTACTCCACTATATGCCAGACCACTATTCTCCACTTTACGAAAGCCCACAACATGCCACTTCACTGTAAACCAGTTAACTGTACTCCACTCCACTCTACGCCAATCTACTCTACGGTGCACAGACGAAATATCGACTCAAAAATATCGAATGGACAAAATATCAAGTTTAAAATATCGCTAATAATAAAATATCGAGAACAAAAATATCGTTGGTCAAAATATCGATTAAAATAATGTTAAAAAAATATCAAGTACAAAAATATCGACAAAATATATATAAATAGTCAAAGTAAAAAATGTCAATAATATGTAGAAAAAAGGTTAAAAAAATATATTTTTTTTATTAATAGTAATCTAAATTGTAGTTAATGTTTAGGAGCGGGATGTTGGGTTAATAGGGGATAAGGGTGGGGAGTAATGTAATAATAATTAATTAATTAATTAATATATGTTTGTAAATATTTTTATTTATTAATTAATTGGTAATTAATTAATATTAATTAGTTGAATAATTAATATAATTTTGAACATATTTTTAATTAGTAATTAATTGGTAATTAAATAATATTAATTAGTTAATTACATTAATTAGAGTAATTTATTTATATATATAATTTTTAGTTATTGTTAATTAATTATTTGGTAAAAAATAATATTAATTATTAAATTAAATTAATTACAGCTAATGTGCTAATATATTTACTTTATTGTTATTGTTAATTAATAATTAATTGGTCATTAAATAATATTAATTAATTTTGGGTAAAGAAGTATTTTTAGGGTTCAGGGTCAGTTTTCAGTTTTTGGGTAAAAGGTTTTTTAGGGTTCAGGGTCAGTTTTCAGTTTTTGGGTAAAGGGGTATTTTTAGGGTTCAGGGTCAGTTTTCAGTTTTTGGGTAAAGGGGTATTTTTAGGGTTCAGGGTCAGTTTTCAGTTTTTGGGTAAAGGGGTATTTTTAGGGTTCAGGGTCAGTTTTCAGTTTTTGGGTAAAGGGGTATTTTTAGGGTTCAGGGTCAGTTTTGGGTTTTTGGGTAAAGGGGTATTTTTAGGGTTCAGGGTCAGTTTTGGGTTTTTGGGTAAAGGGGTATTTTTAGGGTTCAGTTTTCCCTACTGTTGCACCCACTGGAGTGGGAATAGTAATTTTAATCCCTACGCTATTCAACGCTTTCCCTAAGCTTGCACTCTTTGGAGTGGGAATAGTATTTTTTAAACTTCTGGTATCGTACGGTAATATAATAGTATATTATTTAATTATAGTATGTTACTATATATATATGTTTTAACAAATAAGATTGCAATTTTTTTTTTATTATTTTCATTTATTATTTAATTATTATAAGTTAATGTAAGTATTTTTAAGTATATTTTAATAATTAAATTTAATATTAATTTAATTTAACACTGTTTTTAATAAAGTCGATATTTTTTACATCTATATTATTGTAAACGATATTTTGTACTCGATATTTTTGTACTTACCTGTTTGTAGATACAAACTCGATATTTTGACTGTCGATATTTTGTCCACGATATTTTTGCAAGTCGATATTTTGTCCCTCGATATTATTTCAGTGATACCTACTCTACGACACTCCAATATACGCTACCACGCTGTTCACCACTCCACTCTACCAAACTCCATTACCTGCCACTCTACTCTGCTTTACAACACTGTACTTCACTCAATGACACTGTTCGCCCTTCCCACTCTACCACACTATACACCACTTTGTAGCACTCCACTGTAATCCACTCCACTGTACTCCACTCTACAGCACTCTATGGCACTACACTCTACGACACTCCACTGTATGACACTCTCCAAGGTACTGTATGACACTCCTCATAACGACATCCCACTCAACGACACTGGACAGTTCAATAGAAAAAAAAGAAAGGTTAAGGATAAGTTATAGGTAGGAAAATGTTATTTATTCTTTCTATACAGACCCAACTTAAACTATACAAACATTAGAAATTCTAAAGTCATAGTTACAACTTAAATTTATAATTTACACACTACCAGTTATAACTTACATTTTTAATTGACGCCCCAAATTCAGTCTGTCAAATATTCTTTATTCAGTTTTCCACAACCATAAAAGAAAACATTGAACATGTAAATAGATGATATAAAATAATTATAAACATTTTAATCAAGCCTAAAAAGAACTATTCAGCGAAGAAACCTCAGGTCATGAATCTTAAATATTAAATATGAGTGCATGTCTAATGCATTAAGACTGAATAAACAGCTGACAAAAAAGAATTAAAATACTGTATATATCTAGAAAGAATCATGTGCCACCTTCAATTTACTATGTTGCTAACCTCCGTACACAGTCTTCTCACCTCACTCACCACACGACGTAAACTATAACTCACCACAGTACCATGCAGTTTGTTCTCAGAAATTATGTCATTTCAGATGTCTTAATTGTTGTTATGAATGCTATAATTTTACATGCTTTAAGTCATGTAAAATACGCAAGTTATGGTTACTCACCGTGAGCAGAGATCTCCGTTCAGCTGGCGGAGCTTGCGGATTTTTGCATACTCTGCATTCCGCTGAGAGCGCGAAGTTTATGCAAAACTCAGACTCCGCAGCGGAGCGGAGTTGAGCCCCGGAACCTCCGTGCCTCCACCCCCCCAATAAATATTTTTAAAATAAAAATAAAAATTAGGGTAAATTAACCACACTTACTTTTATCGCGGCGTCTCCGGGCTGCCCTCCTCCTCCTCGCCATGGTCCTGCAGAATCCCCTATGTCAGACTACGTCATGGTAGGACTGCGCATGTGCAAAGTAGGAGAACGAGCAACCTTCTGCTCTGATTTTTTTGTGCAAGTGAGAGTGAGCTGAGCATAAATGTCTGGCATGCTGGTGAAAGTGTATGTGGCTGTTAAAGTATGCTGGTTCAGTGTTGAGCAGTTTTTATTAGGGGTGCATGATGAGTTTGACTTTGTTTGTGTTTTGAGAGTCAATGGAGCTCTATGAGTTGAGGTGACATATGGTGCAGCATGGATGGTTAATTGTGAGTCTTGCAGTGGCGTTCTGAATGGTCTGAAGTCTATGCAGGACCTGCTGGAGATTTAAACCTAGAGCGTGTTGCCGTAGTCGAGCCTGCTCGCGATGAGAGCTTGTGTTTTGGTCCGTCTGGTGTTCCGTGGCAGCCACTTGAAGAGTTTTTGCAGCATATGTAGGATGTGCAAGCAGATGGAGCTCACTGCGTTTACTTGTGCTGTCATGTTGAGTTTGTCCTCCAGGATGATCCCTAGATACCCTGTATGCTCAGTGGGTGATGATCATATTTCTATTGGCCACCAGGTGGCATCTCAGGGAGGGATCCTGTTTCTGAAGAACAGTACTTGTCGAAGCTGGGTTTCAACAAGTTGGTTCTCCTCTATCTGCTACAGTGATAATACAGTTGGTGAAATTTGTTCTGGTGGTGGTTGTCTTGTCCATCAGGGAGAGGAGAGGGTGTCGTCAGCGTAGGAGAATATGTAGATGTCTGGGGATTGGATGATGTTAGTGAGCCGTGTCATGAACGTGTTGAACAGGGTTCGGCTGAGGGTTGATCTCTGGGGAACTCCACAGATCAGGTTCTTGGTTTCCAATGTAAAGGGCGACCATGTGGAGTCTTTTGATGTGTGTGTTGTGGGAGACTGTTTTGAGTGCTGCAAAGAGGTTGAGCAGGATGAGGGCAGCTGTTTCACCTCGGTTAAGAATGGTCCTGATGTCGTTTGTAGCTGCGATGAGTGCTGTGGTTCTTTTTTATTCCTGCCTGGGAGTTGTCGAGTAGGTGGTGTAGCTCGAGGTGGCTTGTGAGTTGCTTGTTGATGGCCTTCCCTAGCACTTTGGCTGGGTACGGGAGCAGGAAGAGGAGACAGGCATTACTCAGTTGACTTGAGGTTGCTGATAGTTTCTTGAGGATTGCGTTACCCACTGCCTGCTGTGTTGATGATGTTGTAAGTGAGGTCAGTGCTGATTGGTGAATCACCAGTCTTGTAGGCATGGTGGGGGCATGGATCTGATGGGGCCCTTGAGTGGATGGTCTGCATGATAGTCGTTTCTTCTCTAGTGTTTTCCATCCATTCAGGTGGTCATCTTGCTTAGTGATGGGTAGGTAGTTGAATGGCTCGTTGCAGAATTTCTGGGAGGGGGTGATGATGTTGACGGAGGCTGTGAGAGCGGAGAAGTCCTTGATGAACAAAAAGATTTCCTTACAGCTAATAGTGTCTCTCAGTTGCTGGTGGTAGCATCCAAGTGCTGCTTAATCGGTGGTTCTGTCAGTGGTTTTTTGGCTGGCTCTCCATTTTCTTTCTAGCTGTTTGAAGTGTTGTTAGGAGTCCCGAAGGTCCTCTGTGTGCCAAATCGCCTGCTTGTTGGTTCTTATTTGCTTGTTAAGTTTGATGAGTGAGGAGGAGTCTGGGCAGTTCTTAATCCAGCTGTTGAAGTTGACAATGACTTTGTTGAGATTATTGATGGGGTTGGTTTGATCCGCACTGGGGGGTTTAGACAGTTTGCTTTTGAGATTCTTCCCCAACTGCGGCTAGGTAGGCTTACACTGTTGGGCACATTGGTTTGCAGTGTATTTATTTGAAAGTGGATTATTGAATGGTTGGTTCAAGTGAGGGGTGAGGTTGAGTTGCACTTGATGATACTGCTGGGTGCTGAAGATGGGGTAGAGAGTTGGTCCGGCGATTTGTGTTTGTTCTTAGACTGGGTTAGTTCAATCTTGTTCAGGTTTTTGATGAGGGCTGTGGAGCAGGGGTCAATTCGGCCTTCTAGGTTTAAGTTAATGTTGCTGAGGAGTATGAAGGCTATGGTGTCGATTGAGAAAGGGGCGATGAAGTCAATGATGAGGTGGGGGAAAGTAGCTCATAGTCCTGATGGTCGGTAGGCAATGGGGAAGTTTTCGCAGATTTACTGTTTGAAGTGCAGAAGTTGCATGAATGTGGTGGCATTTTCTGTGGTTGTTAAACACTTTCTGGAGTCTTTGTAGATGACTGAGAGACTCCGTCTTGGCTTGTGATGGTGGTCCTGTTGTGCAATATTGCAGCCCACTAGGATTGCAGTGTCAATGTCAGGTGCCAGTGTGAAGTTGAGTCAGGTTCCTGTGAGGAAGAGGAGGTCGGGTGTTTTACTTCTCAACAGTTCCCAAATTACAGTTGTGTGTTTGCTGAGCGAGCAGGTGTTGAGTAGCATGCATGAGAGGGAGTGTTGACGTGCTGGTTTGCTGTAGCATATTGTGTTGTGTGGGGTTGTTGATAGTGTTGATGGTGATTGTGTGAGATGTGTGGGTAGGCTACTGCAGGTGAAGCAGCAGTGTGTGCAGGTGAAGGATCCTACAGTAGAGTGTGGTCTGGCATGGCTGCAGCTGGAAGAGAGATGGCTGGAGGCGAGAGATCGAAGGAGCACTGCAGTGTATCGCTGGGGCCGATTGGACCAGGGTCCATTATGCTGAATGCAGTATAGGTCCAGACGGACACAGACTAGCTTGTCCTTGGCATGCCTGCTGTGTGGAGGTGAGTACGGGTGAAGGGACGGGCTACATAAGCACTGGTAGAAGGCGTGGGAAGAAGACGTAGGGGCAAAAGCAGGTGAGAAGCAGGGAGGGGGGAGAGGTGGGAGCATGCATGCATAGGGGATATGGGGGCTGAGGTTAACAAAATAGAGGAGAGATGAAGGCCTGAAACAGGATGAAAAGGAGATTGGTGGTACAGAAGGCCAAAAAGCGGAGTGAAAAATGGAGAAAGGTGCTACAAAAAAGGTCGAAGGCAAAAGCGTTGTTTGGTTAAGAGCAGAGAAAGTGAGCTCAGGAAGACGCAAAAACCCTCTGAGGCAAAGCAAAAGAAAGTGCAAAGAGTCTAGAACAGAGGTATGAATGAGAACGGCTGACCAAAAGGAGAGAGAGAGAGAGAGAGAGAGAGAGAAAGAGAAGTGGAGGAATGAGAGCTGCAAGAGCGAGGTGAGAGCCTCACGGCGAGAGAGCTGGGCCCGAAAGGACCTTGACTGGTCAAAGGACCAGTCACAGGTAAGTGGAGGCTTGACTTAGGTGCTCAGTGGTGTTGCACAGCTACTGCAGTTCAGTAGGTCCTGAGAGGGGGAGGGGCGCGAGGGCAGTGGAAGGGCTACACCAGTGTGGGACAAAGACACAGAGGAAGACGCAGGCATAAGAAGCAGGTGTGGAGCGGGAGAAGGCACAAGGAAGGTGAGAGGATGTAGCCTAACGGCTAGGGCGGTCAACCTCAAGTCTGGGGAACCAGGTTTGAGTCTCAGCAGCAACGATCAACATCCTGTGATTCCGGGCAAATCACTTAATCTCCCTGTGCCTAACAAAAATTAACGTGTCCTTATGTAATGCAACTGGTGCTCTTGTAAAACACTCTGATGCCTTAGGGTCAAGTTCGCGCTATATAAAACTCTGAGATAAAAAAAAACGGGTGTGGAAATGGGGGGTTGAAGGGTGTACAATAGGGGAGAGCTGGATGCGTCAAAGTGGGTGAAAAAGGACCATGGTTGTACAGAAAGGCTGAAAGGGAGTTGAAAAACAGAGAAACGTGTTAATAAAAAGGCAAAGGCAGAAACGAAAAGCAGGGTTAAAAACAGAGAGAAATGCTACAAAAAAGGCAAAAGTGGGATGAAAAATATAGAAAGATGCTACAAAAGAGGCAAAATGCAAAAAAGCAAAAGCTGGGTGGAGAGCAGAGAAAGCGGACTTAAGCAGTAGCGAAACCACCTGTGACGAAGCAAAATGCAAAATCCGAAAAGCAATAGAAAGTGCAAAGAGTGCAATAGGAAAAGCTGACCAAGAGGGGAGAGAAAGAAAGACACAACAAGGGGTGGAGAGGCGAGAGCCCCAGGAGTGAGGTGGGAGTCTTGAGGCAAGAGAGACAGGTCTGAATGGGCCTTGACTGGTTAGAAAACCGACAGATTAGTGGGAGCTGGGCCTTGGCACCTGCAAAATAAAAATTATTATACCCCCTTAGCCTTATTCAAAAAATGTTTGTTTTTTTCAAATCCTTTATTGGACATTTGGCATGGTACAGACAACATTTGGCAGACACTGTAGTGCATATTGCAATCATAACGACATACTCCAAAATATACATCTCAGTGTGACTTGCCAAGTAAAACCCAGCATGGAACAATGAGGGCGTACAAGAGTATGGATTATGAATGATCTATATGACAACTGGCGCTATCACGCCAGGTACCATGTCAGTGGCATGGGTGTTGGTTAGAAAAAGGTCCCCGAGGTGCTCGTCAGGGTTGGCTGATCTGTGAAGATAAGAAATGCAGTGGCGGCTGGTGACATTTCAAAGTGGTGAGGGGTAAAAGATGGTGATGAATTTTACGTAGTGAACGAGTCCAGCCGACATAAGAGTGTTCAGCCTATTCTTCATTCCCCTAATCATCCCCCATTATTCATCCATGTTTCCATCATTTGCTGCATCTGTTCATGCATCCATCTGTCCTTCTAGAGACTCTCACATTTACTCATTCACCAACCTGTCCATGTAGCCATTTACTAGAAAATCATCCATTCATTTGACAGTCATATGGAGCATTCGTCCATTTACACATCCACTCATCCTTCAGGTTCCATCTAGTGCAAATGTTCACAGCAGCTAGCAATACCCAGCCATAGTTCATACCCTAGAGAGGTGCATAGGCTACTCTGCAGGTGTTGGAAACCATGAGTGAGAGTACAATAGGATAAATAGGAACTTTAAAATGAAAATGCCACTGGCGATATTTGACCCTGGGCGCTTAACGTGCGTCTGTGAGGCCCCTGGATCTACTCTAACATGGGTTGAATTATTATCAAACATTCCAGGAACAATATCTTAAAGAGAATAAAACATTCCCAGCCCCAGTGATCAAGCTGTGTCAAGCTAAGCAAGTTGAGTCCTTTTCCCTTAGAGCATGAAGCGTGTTGGGGAATTAGAGTGCATTTAGGGGGGCACATTTCACGTGCAGCAGGTGCTGTGGCACCAGGGATGGGATGTAAATGGCCTAGGGCAGCCTCCCTAATTTACTACCCATCCAATGGTATGTTTGTGGCTTCGTAGTGCTATAGCGCTTGTTAAACAGATGAGAGATGCGCCTTAGACGCACGATTGGTTATGATTTTGTTGACCATAGGAGAGGGTTGATAGGCCAACGAGGAGCAGGCGGGGAGGAGCCGGTGTTCAGAATGGGCCCACGTCGACAGTGTAGACTCTCTCTTTTGGCACTTTATTGGACCCTCACATTCCATGCCCCTGATTGCCGGGTCCTAGGATGCTTGTTTCCAGTCCAGGGAGGACCTGGCCTGGCAGTTCGGGCTGGACTGTTCCCATTGGTCAAGACTGATTTGCGTATGGCAGGGTCCAAACTGGAATGGCATATTGAGCAAAAAAACGATGGATTTAGGCCCATATCTCTGTACTGGGGTGAATGTATGACATTGTTCTGCATTCTGTCCATCAATTGTTCTTTTTGCTCCTGATTGCCGGGTAAGCCTAACTTCTGTTGTTTTGGTGGGGGTTGATATCATAGGGGTGAGAGGTCACATACCCAGATGTTAATGTTTTCGGTTATGATTGTCTCAGTTGTTTTATCAAATGATGAATGGTTTATCAAACACGCTTTTATAGTGTGGTCTCACTGCTTCCTTTCTTGGTTTTGTCCACTCTGCCTTTCTTCCCTTATGGCTTTGCATTGCTTTAAGCTTCCTGAGGGCAGAGTATCACAGCCAGAGGCGCAACGATAGGCAAATGTCGGGGGAGGGGTTGATAAAGATTTTGGGAGAGGCTAATTCTTCCAGCTCTAGGCAGAGTGAAGATGCAGAGGCTCTAAGAAGGGGTGAAAAAACAAAGCCTCGTTAACAAGTGAATGGTCTTTTAAAGACCTGTAAAGTACTCGGGCGGCTGGCAGCTCAAAAACTGTCTGTGTGTGTGTCAACTGTCTGTGTGTGAGTCCGGGAAGCTGTCTCAGCCCGGGCTGACACAGGATGGGGGAGGGGGGGTGGGGGTGGTTCACGCCCTTTGAGAAGTTCCCTATAACGAAGCTGGCGATAATAACATTAGTAGACAATTTACTGAACCGCTTGTCATGAGGTATTCATCAATCATTTTTCAAAATGTATCAAGTACATACGCGATTAACCTCTCAAATTCACGATTGCCAACGTATATCCACTACGTATATTCACTACGTTCTGCATTACGAACTTGGCAGAATTTTTATCTTGCCTTTTGACTTTTGAAGGCTGGTATGGGGAATAACGTTCATTTGTAGATTTAGACAGGGGAAATGCCATAGGTCAATGCGTAATATCAGACTGATTCAGGGTTAGTGGTCGGCGTTACTTTTTACTTTAATAAACTCAACCCAGGCACACGCGAGCCATTAGTAAATGAGGTTAGTGTTCCAAATGACCTCCTCTTCAACTTTCTGTTCTGAAAACTAGATTGTGTTTCTTTATCTGCAGCGGGGATCTGCAGGGTGATACCGGACACCCACAGAACCTCTACTACGCCGCTGTGTATCCACCTCTGTGGATTCTAAGAGTGGAAGACTACACTGGATGAGTAGTCACGGGTGGATGGGTTTGCGCAGGGGGATCTATATATAATTTAAAATAGTAAAACTTACCTTTCTCCGCAACCGCGCTGCCGCCTTAGCTCCTGCCACTCTGGAGTCCTGGCGCTTTGTAGGCAGCCTCCCTCCTCCTGCTCCCCTAAGCCAATCACAACACTACAATGGCAGTGTTGTGATTGGTGAGGCGCAGCGGAGAGGGCCCAGCTGGGCCATTTTCTCTATGTAGGCTGCATGCAGCATCCTACATAGAGAAAAGGGGGAGTGCTCATGACTGCTCTGTTCGGCCCTGGGGCCGGCCAAACAGTCAGTAACCACAACAGTGGGCAAGCTACTACCCCCTGCCCTCGAGCGGGACCGCCCACCCGCCCTCTCACAACTAGGTACTTCTGCTTTCTCGCAATGTGAGAAACAGAAACATAAAATGGTAGTTTTACCATTTTATGTTTCTGCCTTCTCTTACTGAGAGAAAGCAGTGGGGTGACGCCCCCATGGTGGATCTGCCACTGAAGATATGAGAGGGCCCCATATATCCGGAGGTCTGCTTGCAGCTGGCATCAGGTCCCAGAATTCACAGAGGAGTGTCTGGCAGTGGGCTGCATCAGATAACCAGTGTTTAACAAGCGGTGCCGGCCTCTGGCCCCAGTGGATTGCCACCCGTCTCTTGGCAAGTACCAGCAGCATTGCCACAAGCTTACGATTGGTATCAGAAATGTCTCAGACATGTCCCAGGAATCAGGAGGCACAATAGGGGGTCGGGATCAATGCGCTCCTGAATGATATCACTGACTACGGATCATACTTCCACCCAGCTATCCGAGACCTTTAGACATGTGTTATGTTATGTTATGTTATGTTCTTTTTATTTGTACCGCGCACAGCTGCCCCAGCAAAGGGGCGTCCTGGCACTTTGAAAAGGTAAACACAACACAGCATTAAGAGCAAGCAGAAAGGAGAAGAGACACCTCAGAGGGGCTAAACAAATAAAAAGGTCTTGATGGCCCGTCTAAACTGTCCAAGCTAGATGCGTGAAGTCCCCGCCAGGAGTGGAGCAAAGCATGCAATTATCTTAGCCACAGGCCCATCCTTTGCAAAGTGAATGAGGTGCGGTCCAGCCGATGTATGTATTTAAAGAGGATGAGCCTAAGGCGGTAGTTGGGAGAGAGGTGTTTCGTTTGGTTGCAGCAGTACTGCCACTGTGTAAGAGGGAGGTCGCCGGCCAAGTCCCAGTTCCACGCACCGTGTGAATATGGGATGCAGCCAGTGAGGGCGGGTAAAGCCTAGTAACCATTTTATGTGGGGATGCAGAGGAGAGTAAGTGTTCAGGCGCAGTGTTGGGCTGAGGGGCATGTGGAAAGGCTGGGTTGTCATTCCTATAGGTGGCCCTGATCTGGTAGTAGAGCACTTTATCTAGTGGTACAGCATCTTCTGGCAGTGTAAGAAAGGTGTTGTTTGTGTAGATGTCAGAATAAGTGCGTATACCGAGGCAGGCTGCACAGCAAGCCATGCCTGCTGTATGTAGCGGGGAGAATGCAGGATTACGTGCGAGCTGCATTGACGGTGCGAACAGTGTTTGTGAGCCAGTGTATTTGCTTAGGACGTCCCAGGCCCAGCACATGCACTCCACTGTGTCCATCTCATCACAGGGTTTTTTATATGGCAGAAATATCACTGTTTGCAGTGGCCAAGGGGATGCCAGGTCCGCCGCGACTGCGAAATGTGGCTGGAACGGCGTTGGATTAATCCCAAAGTTGAGGAATCTGGCTTGGGCACATAGCGTGTAGAGTCGGAGATCGGGGCACCCATTCCTCCCCTCGCCAGGACTTCATAAGCAATACGGGGCTGCCGTCCCTCCCAGATCAGGTTAGTAATGTTGGATTTCAGTTTTTTAAAGTATTAAGGAATAGGGATGTTCATAAACAAGTACAGGAATTTGGGAAGCACACCCATTTTTGCGATGACAATGCACCCTGCGAGCGAAAGGGGACGTTTTTGCCAAATTTGTATACTGGTCTCCAACCACTCCACAGCTCTCCCAAAGTTGAATCACCAATCAATCAATCAATCAATCAAGGGATTTGTAGAGCGCGCTACTCACCCGCTAGGGTCTCAAGGCGCGGGGGGGGGAGGGGTCGCTACTGCTCTAAGAGCCAGGTCTTGAGTTGCTTCCTGAAGGCGAGATGGTCCTGTGTCAGCCGGAGGTGGGTGGGGAGGGAGTTCCATGTCTTGGCTGCCAGGTAGGAGAAGGATCTTCCTCCGGCGGTGGCTTTGCGAATACGTGGGACAGTGGCAAGGGCGAGGCTGGTGGAGCGGAGCTGGCGGGTTGGCGTGTAGAATTCAAGGCGGTTGTTGAGGTACATGTGGCCCGCGTCGTGGAGAGCCTTGTGTGTGTGGGTGAGGAGTCGGAATGTGATTCTCTTGCTGACGTGGAGCCAGTGCAGATTCTTCAGATGGACAGAGATGTGGCTGTGGCGGGGGATGTCCAGGATGAGTCTTGCTGAGGCGTTGTGAATGCGCTGTAGTCTTTTCTGGAGCTTGGCTGTGGTTCCGGCGTAGAGGGTGTTCCCGTAGTCTAGGCGGCTGGTGACGAGGGCCTGGGTGACCGTTTTCCTGGTTATGGTGGGGATCCAACTTAAGATTTTTTGGAGCATGCGCAGGGTGTTGAAACAGGACGATGAGACAGCATCGACTTGCTTGGTCATCGTGAGGGAGGAGTCCAGGATGAAGCCCAGGTTGCGCGCGTGGCCTGTGGGTTTGGGGGCGGTGCCCAGGGCAGGTGGCCACCAGGAGTCGTCCCAGGCAGAGGGGGATGGTCCAAGGATGAAGACTCCCGTCTTGTCTGAGTTCAGCTTCAGACGGCTGAGCTTCATCCATTCCTTCCTGGAGGCTGGCCCTGGCAGTGGCGGGGTCATTGGTGAGGGAGAGGATCAGCTGTGTGTCGTCGGCATAGGAGATGATGTTGAGGTTGCGTTTGCGTGCGATGGTTGTGAGGGGGCTCATGTAGACGTTGAAGAGGGTGAGGCTGAGCGAGGAGCCTTGTGGGACGCCGCAGATGACTTCGGTAACCGCGGACCGGAACGGGGGAGGCGGACTCTCTGGGTTCTACCGGCGAGGAACGAGGTGATCCATTCTAAGGCCGCGCCTTGGATTCCGGTGTCGTTGAGGCATTGTATCAGGGTGCGGTGGCATACCGTGTCGAAGGCTGCTGAGTGATCAGGAGGATGAGTGCGGTGGTTTTCCCGTTGTCGAGCATAGACCTGATGTCATCGGTGGCTGCGATGAGGGCGGTCTCAGTGCTGTGGTTTGCTCGGAAGCCGGACTGTGACGGGTCGAGGGAGCCGTTTGTCTCGAGGAAGGTGGAGAGTTGTTTGTTGACGTCTTCTTGATGACTTTGGCAGGAAACGGGAGGCGCGAGATGGGTCGAAAGTTCTTGAGGTCCGTGGGGTCCGCGGTGGGTTTTTTCAGGAGGGCGCTGAGTTTGGCGTGCTTCCAGCTCTCTGGGAAGGTAGCTGATGCAAAGGAGCTGTTGATGACGTCGCGGAGTTGGGGTGCGATGATGGATTCGGCTTTGTTAAAGATGTGGTGTGTGCATGAGTCGGTGGGCGAGCCAGAGTGGATGGTGCTCATAGTGCGGGCGGTGTCTTCGGTGCTGACCGGGTTCCAGGTGCAGAGGGTGGCGGTTGGGTTCGCTGGTTCGGTGGTTGGGTGGTTGGTCTGTACGCCGTAGCTGTCGTGTATGTTGGCGATCTTGCGGTTAAAGAACGAGGTGAGGGAGTCGCAGAGGTCTTGCGAGGGTGTGATGTCGTTGTTGCAGGCGCTGGGGTTGGAGAGCTCTTTGATGATGCTGAAGAGTTCCTTGCTGTTGTGGGTGTTGTTGTTCAGGCGCTGTTTGTACGTTGTTCTCTTGGTGGTACGGATCAGTTGGTGGTGCTTCCGGGTGGCGTTCTTGAGGGCTGTCATGTTCTCTGGTGTTTGGTTCTGGCGCCAGGTTTTCTCCAGGGAGCGGGAGGTTTTCTTTGAGTTGATGAGGTCGTCCGTGAACCATGAGGCTTTCATGCTGTGGGGTCTTCTGGGTGGTTTCTTTAGTCGTGCGAGTTAGTTGGCGCAGTTGGTGAGCCACTGTGCGAGGTTGCGGGCTGCTTCATTGGGGTCCGTCGTGATGGTGGGAGGGTTCTGGCTGAGGGAAGTGGAGAGCTGGTCAGCGGTGATCTTGCTCCAGATTCTGCATGGGGCCAGTTGCGGGTGGTGGTGGGTTGTGGTTTTCTTGAAGGAGAAGTGGACGCAGCTGTGGTCTGTCCAGTGGAGTCCGTTGGAGTGGCTGAAGGAGATGTGCTTGCTGGAGGAGAAGACGGGGTCAAGCGTGTGGCCGGCGTAGTGGGTGGGGCTGTTAACCAGTTGCTTGAGTCCGAGGTTGGCGAGGTTGTCCAGTAGGGTGGTGGTGTTGCTGTCATTGTTGTTCTCCAGGGGGAAGCTGAGGTCCCCTAGGAGGATGTAGTCCGGTGAGGCGAGGGCGTGTAGGCTTATGAAGTCTGCGATGGTTTCGTTGAATTGGGTGCGTGGTCCCGGGGGTCTGTAGATTAGGGTGCCCCTGAGGGTGGTCCTGGGGTTGGTGTGTATCTGGAAGTGCAGGTGTTCGGCGGCTGTGAGGGTGTCTTCCGAGTTGGTCGAGATGCGGATGGTGTTTCTGTGGACGATGACGATGCCTCCTCCGGTTTGGTTGGTGCGGTCCTTCCGGGTGATCTTGTAGCCGTCCAGGATGGCTATGGCGATGTCGGGAGCTGAGGAGGCGTTCATCCAAATTTCCGTGAGGAAGGCGACATCCGGTGCAGTTGTGTCTAGGAGGTTCCAGAGTTCGACTGGGTGCCTGTGGACGGAGCGGGTGTTGAGCAGGATGCACTTGAGGTGATTCTTGCTGGTGGTAGGCTTGGTGGGCGCTGGTCCTGGGCAGATGCAGGTGAATTTGCATTCTTGGCAGGTGAAGGGTCCATGGGTGCGTTTCGGGGTGGCCAGGTGGCAGGCTGGGTTCCGGCCGGTGTTGAGTGCGCGGAGGGTGGCAGCGTCGTAGGTTCATCGGGTGCGTTGGCATCGTCGGGATCCAGGGTTTCTGGCGCTGGGCGCAGTCCAGGCACGGACGGGCGGAGACCGGCTTGCCTTTGGCACGCCTTTGGCGCATAATCGGGGCGCTCGCTGTGCGTACGCGTGGTCTCCGCCATAAGTGCCGAAGTGTGAGGGAGGAGCAGCTGGCAGGCGGGAGCGGGGTGGCGAATGGGAAGGGGAGAGGGCAGCAGGAGCAAAAGGGGGTGGCGCAGGGGAGCAGCGGCAGGGAGCGGGGTCAGACCGGTGGGAAGAAATGGCGCAAGAGCGAGCAGGAAGACCAGACAGCAGGGGCACAGTAAACAACACTATCGGGCAGAGATAGGCAAAGGGGGGAACGAAAGCAACAAAGAGCGGAGCCTCAGCCTCGAGGGCAGTGGCGAGCACGCGGAGGAAGAGCGAGCAGGAAAAGTAGACAACAGGGGCACAAAGCAACCGTAACGGGCAGAGAATGGCAAAGGGGGGAACGGAAGCAACAAGGAGCAGAGCCTCAGCCTCGAGGGCAGCGGCGAGCAGGCCGGGCACCGGGCGCACTCAGGGGGGAGCCGCACGGCGGGTGGAGCGACCGTCACTGGCCAAGGACAGGTCAGGTCACCGCTCACCGTCGCGCGGCCAGACCCCTAAATAGCCAGTGGGAGGGAATAGCAGCTGGGAGGCGGGAGCGGGGTGGCGAATGGGAAGGAGAGAGGGCAGCAGGAGCAAAAGGGGGGGCGCAGGGGAGCAGCGGCAGGGAGCGGGGCCAGACCGGTGGGAAGAAACGGCGCAAGAGCGAGCAGGAAGACCAGACAGCAGGGGCACAGTAAACAACACTAGCGGGCAGAGAAAGGCAAAGGGGGGAACGGAAGCAACAAAGAGCGGACCCTCAGCCTCAAGGGCAGCGGCGAGCACGCGGAGGAAGAGCGAGCAGGAAAAGTAGACAACAGGGGCCCAAAGCAATAATAACGGGCAGAGAATGGCAAAGGGGGGAACGGAAGCAACAAGGAGCGGAGCCTCAGCCTCGAGGGCAGCGGCGAGCAGGCCGAGACAGCAGGGGTCACCGGGCGCACTCAGGGGGGAGCCGTGCGGCGGATGCAGTGACCGTCACTGGCCAAGGACCGGTCAGGGCACCGCTCACTGTCGCGCGGCCAGACCCCTAAATAGCCAGTGGGAGGGAGGAGCAGCTGGGAGGCGGGAGCGGGGTGGCGAATGGGAAGGGGAGAGGGCAGCAGGAGCAAAAGGCGGGGCCGCAGGGGAGCAGCGGCAGGGAGCGTGGTCAGACCGGCGGGAAGAAACGGCGCAAGAGCGAGCAGGAAGACCAGACAGCAGGGGCACAGTAAACAACACTAGCGGGCAGAGATAGGCAAAGGGGGGAATGGAAGCAACAAAGAGTGGAGCCTCAGCCTCGAGGGCAGCGGCGAGCACACGGAGGAAGAGCGAGCAGGAAAAGTAGACAACAGGGGCACAAAGCAACAATAACGGGCAAAGAATGGCAAAGGGGGGAACGGAAGCAACAAGACGCGGAGCCTCGAGGGCAGCGGCGAGCAGGCCGAGACAGCAGGGGGCACTGGGCACACTCGGGGGGGAGCTGCGCGGCGGGTGGAGCAACCGTCACTGGCCAAGGACAGGTCATCGCAATCACCACAGCTCGTCCAGATCCCTGGTCAGCCAAATGCCCAGGTATCTAGTGGGACCAGTGGCCCAAATAAATGAATATTCAGTGGGGAGCGGTTGTGTGGCGTCTGAAAGTGGGAACAGAACGGACTTTCCCCAGTTAATCACTCCCCCGGAAAGGCAGCCGAAACGGATGACCTCCCTAGTCATGGGAGACAGTCTTGTGGGACTCAGATATAAATCGTGACATCGTCAGCATACATGGATGTGAACAGAGCACAGAACGTGAAGCCAATGCCTCACTGAGTATGGTGCTGCGTTAGGCGCATCACCAGGGGCTCCATTGTGACAGTGAATAACATGGGGGACAGCCCTGTCTGGTGCCCCTTGTGATTGCTATAGGATCAGTCACCTGTCCATTGACCCTAATGCGCTCCGTAGGGGATGTATAGAGAAGCTGTATTTTCCGACGAAGCCAGGCGCAGTAAGAGGTAGAAGAGAAAGGCTATTCAAGTGTGTTGAATGCCTTGGTCGCGTCCAGAAGTGCAGCCACAGCAGGCAAGGAGGGATTTATCTGGTCGAGGACCGAGAAAATAGTGTGCAAATTATGTGAGGTGGCACGACCCGTGATAAACCTCGATTGGTCGGGGCGGACAAATAAAGGCATCAGAGGGAGAAGACGATTGGCCAGGAGTTTGGCATAAATTTTATTGTCTGTGTTAATTAAAGATAACAGATGATAAGAGTCGCAGCTCTCGGGGGATTTATCTGGCTTTAACAGGAGAGTAATAGTGGCTTCATGGAGAGATGGGGGAGCCTACCCAATTCCAGGCATTCATTATACATCTCAGCCAAGTGTGGGACGAGGATGGACACATACTCTTTATAAAATGCAGGGCTAAGCCCATCCGAGCCCAGGGCCTTGTCACCCGGGAGACCTTATATGACCTTTGAGATGTCTTCATGTGTGAATAGATAATCCAGATATTCTTGGTGATTGGTGCTGAGCCATATTAGCTCTATAGAATCAAAGTATTGATCAAGGGATTCCTTAGAAGCTGCCCCTGTGGTATATAAGTGTGAATAGAAAGACCCTCTCGATAATGTCCGAGGGGGAGGGGGTTCGCCCAGCAGTCTCGTCACAGATGTAGTGGGATGCATTTGGCTCCCTAAGAAGATTAGCCAGGGTCTTGCAGGGTCGATTGCCCTACCTGTAGCAATGAGCACGGGCCTCCCTACAAAGGAACGCTACCTCCCTGTGAGTCTCCCCATAAAACTCTGTGAGCTTGGCCCTGATGGAGGCCAAAGTGGCCGGGTCAGAGTCTTGGGAATGTTGGAGATCCAGAGTTTTGATCTCCCTTTCTAGGCGCTTGAGAGTGCCTCTAATAGATTTCAACACCCCGGATTGTTTTGTGATGCATTCCCCCCTTACTACCACCTTGAAGGCCTCCGAAAGCATTGAGGGTGACTCAACGGAGCCAGTGTTGCGCTTGAAGTATTCAATAATGACACCCCGGATGTCTTCCCAGAAGGCGGCGTCGTGGAGCGAGTTGGAGGGGAGGCACCATGAGAACATGCGAGATAGAGTAAGGGGGAGGCACGGGCACAGTCGCACTGGTGTGTGGTAGGACAGTGTACGGGCCAGGTAATCAACTGAAGTGGCCCAGGAAGCGACATCTCGGGGTGGTTAGCCACAGGTCAATGCAAGACCATGTGCCATGCGAGCCAGAGATGCAGATACCTTCACGCACGCCCAGGTGTACATGACGCCAGACATCTAGCAGGGAGTTGTCCTCTTGGATAGTGTGAAGGGTAGCAGTGGCCTGTGAGTTATGCATGCAGTCTCCAGAGCCATCCAGTGTCAGTGAAGGAGCAATGTTAAAATCACTCCCCCGATCAGGGAGTGGGTTCCCCAAAGAGGATATGATTTGCTAAACCTGGGTAAGAGTGCCTGGATTGTCAGTATTGGGGCCGCAGAGCACCGCTAGTATCAGCGGCCTGTAATATAGGGAGCCAGCAAGGATAACATAGCAACCCGGTGGGTCTATGAAGGAGTGGGTACCATGCTAAGGGAGACCCCTCTGAAAGAGGATGGAGACACCTCTCACGTAGTTAGAGTAGAAGGCGCTTTAGGATTCCCCCCAGTGACAAGAGCGCAGTCTAGAAGAGGTGGCAGGAAGGAGATGCGTCTCCTGAAGAAAGCAGATGTCCACTGTGTGTCTATTGAGATGTGCGTGCATGAGACGGGCCTTACGGTGGTCGTTGAGGCCCCTAATATCCAAGTTACGAAGGTGGTGTCAGTCAAGGAGTAGTGATGTGCGAAATGATGAAGCGGCGCAGTTGTACCATGGATAGCCAGAGTCCTGCAGTCTGGACGGTCATGTGGTGCATGTGCGAGGAAACATGCCATAAACAATACAGAAACCCCAAAGCAGCAGAACCCATGAAGAGGATGTCTGATGCAAATCCAAAAATAACAAACCCTGAGCCAATCCCCAACCCCCGCCAGCCTCCCAGTTTGGTGGAGTTTCGAGTCTCCCCCCAGGAATCCAAAAACAACCCACATGGTCCCCTCAACTTTGTGAACAGCCAGACCAAAAGCGCGCTGTCACCGGCGCAGGGATCTCCTCTCTCTCTCTACCTGTCCCTCCCACAACAACCCCCCAATCAGGTTGAGAAAATCCACCCTCCCAAGACCCAACTGGTGACATTCAACAAGCAAGGAAATTATCCTGTGGGAGCCTGGCTCCACCCAGCATTCATCCCTATCTGAAGACTGGGTGGCCAAGCCACGTTTAGGGGTAGGACAGAATGGGAGCAAGTGTTGTTAACTTGTGGGCATTCCCCCACCCCGGGGCCATAGTGCCACCGGCATTACATATAGCAAAGTCAATGAAGAGTGCAGGCATCTTTGTGCTGTTTGGAAAGCGGCACAAGCAGTCAGTGGCACTCTAACTAGTCATTGTCACTAGTTCCTCCTCCATCAGCACATTCAGAGTTATTTGGTACATGTCGCTGCTGTTTCTCCAGTTTTTTGGCAAATGCCAGGGCGGCATTAGGATCATTAAAACTGCGTCGGTGTTCCCATCCTTATTCTCAAATTGGCCGGGTAGACCAAAGCATATTGGCCACCCTGCTTTTGGAGTATTCTCTTGGCTGGGAGGAACTCACGACGGGTGGCCTGTACCGTCATTGTATGGGATCTGTGCGCCCTTTCAACAATAAAGACCGACAAACGCACATTGCCAAAGAGGTCACTCAGTGGTGTTTCGACAAAGTTTTCCATCTTCGTCATGCTGGAAGATTCGGGCATGCCAGTGATGCGGAGGTCGCTCCTTCATGAGAGCGCCTCCAAATCCTCATTGTTAACTTTAATCAGCTCTAGTACCCTGTCCATTTGGAGCATCTTTTGCCTCAAGCCGCGCGATTTGTGTGCCATGTGAATCCACCTTAATCTTCACGCAATCTAGGCGGACAGACAGTTGATCAAGACTGGTATCAATACCGCCAATGCTGGCCTTGAATTCCAGCAGCAGTGCCTTTATGCCATCATCTCGCATTGCACCATGCTCAGTTTGGGTGGCCGACTCCCCCACCTCCAGGGCAGTCTCCTCCTGGTGAGTCTGCCTGCGGTTGTCAAATGCTAATTTGATCTGTTTGGCCCCTGCCTTGCCCATGCTGCCCGCAATGTCCGGAGGCCAGAGGTCCACAAGCAATTCGCATAATTTCTGGAGGCTGGCAGGATCACGCCAGGGGCGCAGAGATACAAGAGTCAGGGCCTGGTTGGCCTTTCAGCAGGACAGATGGGGAAGCCTAACCGCAGAATCAGCGCCGGCAGTGGGATAGGCCGCAACTGAAAGCCAGTAAGAGCGGCAGGCCCCCCACACCCACAGCAGGTGCTCTCTGGGCACAGCTTGTCGCCTCTTCAGAGCAATCTTACACCAGGCTCCCTATCCAGATGATGCCTGGTTTACAGGTGACAGCAGTGGGCTGGTGGTTAGTTGGTGCGTCAGTATCAGGAGTCTGGTCAGGCCGCATTCCCTAGCACCAACAGCCAATGTCTTCCGTGGCAAAGACAGGCGCGCCACTTGTGCAATTCAGGTGGACCTGTAGCAGGGGGCCCAGTCCAAAGGATCACACAGCAGGCACATCTGCTCTTTGAGGGGGGAAGGGGGAGGGAGGGTCACGGAGCTCTCACCTCAATGCCGGGGCGAATCGGGCGATACCTCCAAAATTGGTGCACGGCCTGGGTCACGCAGTCTTGATTTCAACAGCGGGGCACTCCGCCGCTGCAGCTGCGTCACCTTGCTCCAGCCTCCTCCCTACGCTGGCACTCGGAGGCTTCTGAACAGGCTCAGAATCTAGGCTGCAAGGGTGGCCGCACAGAGAAGGCGAGTCAGAGCGGAGATGCAAGGGGGGCCCCCAGGAGGTAGGAGCTGCTGCCACGGTCGTGCTCCGCCCCAGGCCCCACGTTACGGCACCCACGACCCCACTCTGCCACTGGCTGCTTCCTGCCGCGTATGCCTGACTTACTCGGTGCTTCTGTCGGGGATGATACCCCTGCATGGCAGCAGTAAAACCGCAGGCAGAGAAAAGGCAGTTCGCGCAGTAAACAGACCACGCAGTGTCAGCGTAAAAGGCCAATTTATTAGACCAGGCTGCGTAATCTGTACATAACAATAAACATAAACAGGTAATAACATCAAACCCCCACTCACACTCCCCTCTCATTCGTTTCACTCGTTCCACCTCATCACAAAGCCCTAGAAGCTCCATACCATGCTTTATTCCTGCCCCTCAATCACTTGTCATCCAGCCCACTCCTTGCGTCCTTCCAGTCATGCTTCTATCCGCCATTCGAACTCCCCCCCAGGGATGGGTGTGCCCGCTCTTGACCCCCCTGTCCCTTCAAAGTACCGCCAACCAGTGAACCCCCTGTAGGGCAGTTCACTGCCCCACCCCCCTCGAAGGTCCGCCAGTCCGCACCACGCACCCGCATTCATTCCCTGCGACACCAGATAGCCTCATTCCATAACTCGCTCACCACATCTCTCATCTCCATCATGTAATAAGCATTGCCCAGCTGGGACAAGTGCACCCCGTCGTCTCTAAAAACTAAAGGTTCCTCGAGTCGAATCCCTCCATGCGCAATTACTTTAATGTCCATGTCACCACAGTAAAGTCTCATTGCCCTGTTGAGCTTCCTTCATGCCTTTTCGATTGCCCCATGCTTCATTGCCCCTCTCCACTTTCCTGGGGACCAACTCTGTCCAGGCAATGCAGGTCCCTGCAAGGCTAGATTTCAACACCTCCAGGTCCCGTTGCATAAGCTGTAAAAGCGCCAAGCCTGACAGCTGCACCAAGTCATTTTCTCCCAGGTGTATTATCAACAAATCAGGGCATCCCTGTTGCAGGATCATCTTTGCAAGCCAGGGCAGTAGTGCCCCCCATCGCATGCCACCTTTGCCCCACCATTATACCTCGTGCAAGTGTCCTTTCAGTCCCAGGTTACGGCCGTAAACCTGTTGCTCCACATATTTGGACGCCCAATGCATGAAGGAGTGCCCAACAATCCATGTCACCGTCTTACTGCCCGGTCCACCCATGCAACCTACGAAGAAAAAGATGTTAGAAACAGGAACAACAACATGAATCAACCAAGGTCCTGCCTGGGGCCGCCTCACTTCCTCACATACCTCTCGCAACAGCGTGACTTCCACCGCCCAATCCTCCTAATCCTATCCCAGGACCACCCCAACCTGGCCGCAGCTGTCGCAGCCCCGATTCTCAAAGAGTGAGTCCCGAAACCAGACGCATCCAGGCCCAATCGTCGCAAAGCCTTGCGCAACACCGCCAATAATTGGCCTGCCGTCATCCTCGCGCCAGATGCGTGACAAAAAATCTCTCCACGCGCCACACTCACCGTTCCCAGGAAAGTTCACCATTCAACCACAGGGCATACCGCACGCCCTCCGTCTCATTCAGCCATACCCACTTATCCCTGCCTAACTGATCAGTCTTCGAGCACCGCAACCAAATACCCAGGCGACCTCCATCCACCCGAATCTCCTCGAACAACCTGCCAGCCATTCTCCTTGTACCCAACAACTCAGACACCCTGAACGCCCCGAAAAACATCCACACCATACACAAACGGAAAAGGCCAATCTCAACCAGGTCGTAACAACACTCCGACAACACCCCAACCAGCCGGACCAATAACTCAAAAGTAACTGCTTCCCGCAGCCTGCCCCCCCCCCCCACTCCCGCGTTCCCTGCCCCAACCCCGCAACATCCTGCTCACGATCACATCTTTGGTCGGATCAAAACCCAGAAACAGAACACAGTAAAAGTATATCCCTGCCAATTTACCAGAAATCGTAGCCGCAGTCAAACCCCTGTCAATACAATCCAACACAAAACGTCTCAGCCCTTGTTCCACTTCAGACTCAACACCTACGATACCTTCCAGATTCCCGCCCTTGAAAGCACTAAATTCAGACCATGCCAAATGATACGTCCTCCTCGTGGTCTCTGCAAGTCAACCTTCCACCAGTCCAATCATCCTCACTCCCCCAAGGCCCAGATGCCGGCCGGCAGCTCGGTCTTGCATGTATCCGCTCCCAGTGCCAGGTGCCGGAACCGCTGCCACTGCGAACGAGACAAAGCATCCGCAATGTCATTATTCTCTCCAGGGACATGCTTAGCCCGAAACACCACATTCAACCGCAGACAAGCCAACATGAACCTCCGCAACAGCCGCAGAACTCTCAGGTCCCTTGCCCTCTGATGATTCACCAGCTCCACAACCGTCATGTTGTCCACATGGAAGAGCACAGACCTGTTTCGAAATTCCTCCCCCCACACCTCCAGGGCCACCAGTAAAGGGAAGAATTCCAAGAAAGCAATGCTCCTCCCTTGTTTGAGCCATGGAGCCGGCCAGCTCTCCCCACACCACCTTCCGTCCCAGAAAACACCAAACCCCGCTGACCCAGCTGCATCAGAGTAAATTTAGCATTGCCAGACCGCCCTCTCATCATCAAAGTCCAGGGACACACAGTTAAAGTCTTGCAGGAATGTAATCCAGGTCCTCAAGTCTGCCCTCACTCCCATGGAAATCCTGACTCTGTGATGCGGAAGCACTGCCCCCGACATGGCCATGCCGAGCCGCCTACAGAACGTCCGCCCTGCACACACTACCCTACACGCAAAGTTAAGGGAACCCAGAAGTTTCTGAACTGCTCGCAAAGGAATCCGCTTCTCCCCAACCACCCAGTCCAGACATGCCAGTATCTCCGCCACTTTGGCCGCAGGGAGGCGCGCCAGCCACTGCACCGAGTCCAGTTCGATCCCCAGGAACGTGAGGCAACAGCTGGGACCAGCCGCCTTCTCTGGTGCCAGAGGCACCCCAAACTGAAGGGCCCTCTCCTGGAATTGCGACAGGGCCCTGCCGCAATCCCCGGAATCTGCCCTCCCCAGGAAGAGGAAATCATCCAAGTAGTGAGTGACCTCACGGCACCCACTGACTCGCACCATGACCCACTGCAGGAAAGTGCTGAATAGCTCGAAAAGAGCGCAGGAGATGGCGCACCCTATGGGCAAAACCTTGTCCACGTAGATGGCCCCCCCAAACTGCATGCCCAAGAGCGAAAAATCCGCCGGGTGAATGGGCAGTAAACGGAAGGCTGACTTGATGTCGCATTTCGCCAATTCAGCTCCCGTCCCACACACCCTCACCAGACGGATCGCATCGTCCACCGACGCATAGAGCACTCTAGAATCTTCCTCCGCAATAAAGTCGTTCACTGACTGACCCTCCGGCCATGATAGGTGGTGTATCATCCGGAACTCCCCTTCTTCTTTCTTCGGCACCACCCCCAACGGAGAGATGATCAGATCCTCCAAAGGCCAGTCAGTAAACGGGCCAGCCACCCTTCCTTCCTCCACCTCCTTCTTTAACTTAGCAGACACTACACTCGGCAATTCCTTCGCAGATCTCAAATTGTCGGCCCAACGGCGCTCCCTGGGACCTTGGTAGCCCACTCTAAAACCCTCCGTGAAACCCCAGAAGAGCCGCGCCGCCGCCTCCTGATCCAGGTAGCACGAGAGCCACGGGGCCATCGCCTCCGCCCTAACCGGTGTAGGCGCCCTTTTGTCCAGGGTGGTCCTGCCCTCTAGCGTTCCTCCACTGCTCCGAGGGTGTGGTGAGGGTGAGGCACTGAGTAAGGGCATGTTTCCCGCCGCATTTCGAGCACTCGTGTTTGAACTTACAGGGATACCGGGAACAATACCCCTTATTGTAGCTCCAACAGGCCCCCGTGGAATATCCCCCTGGCTTGGACTATTGCCCCGAGACGATGGTGTTGGGCACCGTGCCTCCACCCGCTCCGCTTTGGGCGGGACGCGGCGCAAAGGACTGATACACAACCGGCAAGCCGCTGGCCGTGTGCGTGGACACAGTGGAGTGCGTGGACGCCATCCACTGAACCCAGAGTTCCTGATCAACTTTACCCCCAACTCTTTTCCGGATTTGCACTGACCCTGGCTCTAAACTCCTCGTCATAGCTCAGCCAGGCAAACCCCCGAACTGCATCTGGGCCTTGCGAATGATGTCCATGTATTTGAAAAGCGCAATCGCCCTGTCCAAATACTTCTCGCAGTAAATACTGGCATAAATCAAGAACGCCGACGTCCAGTTCTCCATCGTCACCGGCACCCTAGGGCGCCTTGTCAGCTCCCACTCCTCCTGTTTGGACCCCTCCTTTGCCTGCACCTCCCTATGTAGTAACTTAAAAACATCCACAAATTCATGCCTCCAAATCCGGGCCCTTAGTTTCTCTGAGAGATGCGAACCCAATGGCATAGCCAGCCCCATATACGGCAGTTTTTTCGGCACCTTCACTCCCTTCTCCTCCTTACCCTCCCCTTTGTCCGTCTGCACCCCCAATGCCACTTATTTTCCGTCCACCTTCTCACCATCCTCAGGTGGACAGCCCGATGGCTTCTTCACCTCCCGCACTGAACCATCGCCAACTCCCACCGACCTGCAAGTCCTCTTACGCCCCCGTCATCCCAGGCTGCCCACAAGGCTCCCTCACCTGTGAGTGCCGTGTTCCGATCCCTGTGCCGGCCTCTGGGCACCGTCGCCTGGACCGCCGCCATCCCGGCCTTGGTCTTCGTCACCGCCGGGGCCTTCAAAACACCAATGTCGCCGTTGTCCGCAGCGCCACCTAAGCCTTCAGTGTCATCCCGCACCTCCCCGTCCTCCAGCTCATCACTCTCCGCACCATAATCCAACTCAAGCACCGGTTCCAGATCCACCCTCGCACTCTCCACCTCTTTCACAGCCCTCTTCACACCTTTCTGCACACCCCCATGCACACGCATGCCATCCTCCATGCGCGCCGCAGGAGCCCGAGCCCTCGGTGGAGGGACAGCCGCCGCAGACTGCCCTGCTGCTTCTGTTCTACGTTTTGGAGCCGTCTTGCGCCCCGCCAGGCACCCCCGGGCTCTGCCGCCAGCCGCCGGCTTAGATCCCCTCCCGCCCCTCAGGTCGCTCCAGCCTGAGCGGGCCCCAGCACCATCGGGCCTCAGAGCCGTCCTGGCCGTCCCTACTCCCGCCATAACTCTCTGGGGTGGGGGGTCCTCCACAGACTTTCTGGCCCTGACTCTCCTCAGCTGTTCCTCCAACTCCGCCTTCCGTTCCTCCTCAGAGGTCGGGGTGGGAGGGCCCTCAACCTCATGGCCCCACACAGCACCTACTCTGGCCCTGGTCTGTTCTGCCCACCTAACCTCCCGGGTCTGCTCCAGGATCCTCTCCTCCCTGGCCCTGTCCTCCCAGGAAATGGCGCCCCAAATCTGAGGGGGCGGGCAGTAGCCGTAAAATTCAGCCCCCGGAGGGTAGAAACCCCCATGGGGCATCCCGGGGGCCCACCCAGGCCCCCCCCCATGGAAACCAGGGCAGGCGGCCGCCCCGGTCCCCAGGGCCCCCCACCGCCTCCTGCCTCGCCAGGGCAGGTGTGCCCGCCCTGGAACGGGTGGACAGGTCGATGGGGGCCTCCTCTTTCTGCCTATCATCCACCATCACAGTTTCCCCAGACATGCCCATCCCAAAGGTGGAGGGGGCGGACTGCCCGTCTAACTCTAGGGTCCTGTGCCCACCCTCGGCTCCCTCCGCCATGTTATGTTATGTCATGTTATCCTGCATTTCTAAAGCGCGCAGTTACTCAGAGTATCCCGGCGCTGCTACCCTGAACCCCCGCCCACCAACACAGCAGGCAAAGCCTCAAAAGAATGGGCTCAGAACAATAGTGTTTTTAGGCTCTTTTTAAAGACAGCCGGGTCAGCAACCTTCCTAAGAGCAAGAGGAAGCTCATTCCTGGCTAGGCCAGCTATACGGGTGAAAGAGCAGCCGCCTAACCTATGGTGCAAAAAACGCGGAGTCTGGATAAGGAGTTGGTCCGAAGACCGCAAAGTCCTAGTAGGGGAATAAAAAGTGAAAGTAGGCTGATCAAGGCTGTCCCCCTGCCCCTCCCCCTCCACTGCACCGGCCGGCTCGAGAACAGGCCCCAGAAGCTGAGGCGGGGGGGCCGCTCCCTTCACCACGGCCCCTGTGGCCCCAGGCAGAAACTTGATCGGGGGGAAGGCCCGCGGGGGCAGGCTCTTACGCTTTCCGCCCCTCGCCGGGTCCGTGTGCGCTCCGCCCCCCCTCCGATCGCTCCCATGTCCATGAGCGTCTGGCTTGTCTTCCTGACAGGCCACAACCGCAGCCTTAACCCTGGCCGAGGCAGCGCGTGTGCCCCTGGTGGCCCCCACCCACGCCTGCCCCAACACACCTGGCTGGAGTAGATCCTCGCGACCAGCCACACGCAAGCAGCAGCAAGGCCGCCCGGACCTCCTCCGACGTCACGCCCGACATCTTGCCAAATACCACGCTTCCGGCGTGTAAAGGAAAACGGCTGCCGTGCAGACAGCCCCCGACGACGATGTAAGCTCCACAAAAACACTAACTTCGCTAGACTTAATTGAAGATTGCCCTACACTAGACTCCCTTTCTTTCTCCCTCCCGATGGTGCCAGGCGCAGGAAGAGGAAGTTCCCTTCCTCCCCTGCGCCTATATACCCACCCCCTAACTCCTCCCCTTCCCCTGCCTGTCCTATCCTGCCCGAATGACACCGGGGGAAGACTAGTCTGTGACTGTGCTTCCCCCGGGGCCCGGCAGTCTGCCCAGCAGGCGCAATCTGCGATGCCGCCGCTCCGCCACAGGGTCCACTGCTCGACTTGTAGGCCCCAGCCGAGCACTGGGGGCCCGTTCTCGCTGACAGGGTGCAGTGGTCCACCGATAAAACGATCCACGCGTTTCCTGGGGGGCAGGCGCCACAAATCACAGTGTGACGGCCGTCAGAGCTGCACAAGTCCGCAAGATTATGCCGGAAGTTTAGCTTTTCCGGCAGAGCCCACTCAAAGTGCGGGCATCTTGCAGCCAGCTAAGCCACGCCCCCTATTTAAAATTGATTTTGATCAGTGTTTATGACAGTGGGAATCATTTACAACACTACTGCACAATATATGGGCAAAAAATGTTACGTGGGATGGGTATGCCCAGTCATGGGTCCCTTGCTCACTCACCACTGGATTCAAGCTAGCCTGGCTGATGAGGGGTAATTCCCCAAAACCAGATCCAAAATGCTTGTTATCAGCCCAGGGAGGACCTGGCTTTGCAGTTTGGGCTGGACTGTTCCCATGAGGAACAGGGTCAAGATTGATTTGCATATGGGTAGGTCAAAACTGGGGTGGGATGGTGAGCGGCAGAACAATGGATTTAACCCAAATCTCTTGATGGGAGTAAATGCATGGTTTAGTCAGCATTCCGTTCATTATTTGTTTACGCAGCACAATATATGGGCAAAACACATTTTTCTCAGGAAACATTGTCTCCTACATTTAAGTCTTCCACCTGGCAGAGCCTAAACCATTAGCCTGGTCACCTTGCAGATGCAGCCCTGCAATGTGGCCTGGCCATCCAAATTTATTTTGCCTCTCAAGACTTGACAGAAGAGGTGGCTGGCCTTACAAAATACTTTTAACAGTTTGCAATAAACACTAAAACCTTTGAAAGATTTGTTTAGAGTTATCAGCACATAGTACTTCATTTAGAAAGGCAAGACTCTATCACTTAGGGTCGACTCATAGCAATTTCAGGACATAGGCAAGGTGGACATTTTCTCAGGGCCCCACCTTTCCTGGTGATTGAGACAGACAGAAGTTCCAGTGCGATAACTGCACATAAAAACAGACCCTTCTTTTAATTTGACAGCAGAGAATGCCCACTTCACAGTTGCTTGCTTGCCTGTCCAACATTAATCTTCACGCTAACAGGCAGTTGGTGGTAATTAGATTAAAAAGTGATCTTGCTGCCATATGGCTCTTCTAAGTTTGCCTCGCCTCTTGCACTTCACCTTCTCTTAATGTCTCACTCTCCCTATCTCAATGTACCTTCTAGCTCGATCTCAACTCCCTCTACCTCTCCTAGGTCCTCCTCACCAAGGCGCCATCACCTCTATTTCTCCACTCCAGCTCTCTCTGTATCACAGCTCTTTCTGCACCTTACAGCTGCTTCCATCTCACCTTCATGTGTCTCTCATTCATCAGCTTCATTTTTTTAAACTTAATTTATCTCATCAGTCTCCCTGTATAATTCTCTAATCCCTTTAAACTTCACATCTCTTTACTTCTTTCCCAGCCTTTTCTATATTTCAGCACTCTCTACCCCACATTTCCCTACTTTATTTCTCTGCATCACATCTCTCACTACTTTGCTCTCTCTACGAAGCCTCTATCTTTACAGAGCCTCTCAAAATACTTCAAAATGTGGTTGCTACATCACCTATCCGCGGCCTATCTGTTCCATCTACTTTACCCCTCTTACCACCTTTACTCAAATTCTTGCTATCTTGCTTTTTTCTCTACTTCTACCTTTTTAGGTCGAGCCTAGACAGAGCTTGCGCTGTCTCTTCGAGACATGTTGTATTCTATTTTGTGGCTTACAACCCGCACCCTGCTTTTTATTTGTCAGGGTCAGTAACTTTAAAAATTCCATGCTTGTAAGTGGTTAATCTTGTGTTTTTGTCCCACCTTTTAGTCAGCTGGTAATGCCCAAGGAGCAGTGCCCCAGTACCTGTACATGACTATTTTTAAAATTTTCAAAGAGCACTTCCTACAAGTGCGCTGTTTCATTTGACTTTTTCTGCGCGAAGTCCGCTTCACAGCCGTCACGCTTCCTCTGCTCCATATGCGTATTTACTTGTCCTTGCTCATCACGTGGGCACCTGGTTACTTGTCTTTATATGACTTCAGCATATGAGATGGCTAGCACTCCTTTGGAATGCACAGTATAATGCCTTTCCATTATGCGTTCCATAGCAGCACCAGGTATCATGTTTTCTAATGCTGCTACTAATTTCAGTCCACTCTTTTGCTGCAGCCTTTACCTGACTCTGACAGTTGCTGGAGGTTTACCTTTAGAACCCAGCCCCACCTGTCTTGGTGACCCGGGCCTGGGCTGGGTCAGTGGGTGGTCAAGGTCTCTTCTTAAGGGCGCTCTCCCTATAGTAAGGTAGCAGCAGCTATTCTACTGCCTCATGACCAGCCAGAGTATGAGGAGCTTAAGATGAATGCAGCATGGGGTGAGTGACACTTAGACTTGTTTATTGATTATAATGTCCTCAGTACTCCACATTGTTGGTACTTTTACAGTCACCATGTCATTCAGTTGGGTCAATTTGAATTTGTGTCCCATATTCTGATACTTCACTTTAACTTCATCTCTAGCACAGATGTGGTAATCACTTCATACCCCTTTGTGATTGGCAACTTTTAACACGCTCATTTTTTCTATTCCGTTTCTCTTTACTCAATAAAGTCGATGAGAGCTTAAAGTATATTGTACAAAGAGACAATATCTTAGTTCTTGTACTTGCCTGTGTGAGGTCAGTGTTTTTGCAAATGTCCACATTTGTTGGGCTTGAGTGTGTGCGCTTGTTGTGGCTTATAGTGCCGTGGTTGACTCTTGTTTGTTCTGTTTCTATAGGGGTGAGTTGAATGTTCATGGTGGTGTGTATCTGACTTTGTGCGCCCAGGTGGTGTCATCGTTCATTGCACAAGTTTTTGAGTGCTCGGTATGGTTGATGATGCCCTGAGACTTGTATTGTGTTGTGTTCAGTTACCATTATTAATTGTATCTGGTTGTGGGTAGTTAGTGTATCTCTGGGATACTTGTATGTTATATGTGGTTGTGTATTCATTAGGGTGTCTGTGTTCTTTCTATATGGTTATGTCTGTTTGAAGTGGATGTCAGTCTCCTTTCGAATTGATTGCATTTGACTGTCAGTAACCCTTGTTCTGTGTGTGGCTGCTGTGAATGGCAATGTCCCAGTCCATTCTATTAAGATATATGTTTGTTGTGGTTGAACGTCCACGCTTACTTTTGACAGTGTGTGTTTGGTATAGATGGCAATGTCCTTGGTCCATTCTTTCATTATGTGTAATTTATGTGGCAGGCATATTACTTCACTACATTTAGCAAAGGGAGGTTGTGTGTGGTTGAAGATGCAAAAGTATCTTTGTAATTGGAATGTGTGGTTGAAGTGCATTAGATGTCTGTGTTCTGTCTATTAGGTTTTGCGCAGCTGATGTGTTAAGTGGGATCTTTATTGCTTGCATTTGGTGTGTTCGTTTTTGCATTGTTATGTGAATTTGATATGAAGGAAGTGATGCCTTGTTTCATTGTGTCTGGTTGTGTGCAGTTATATTTTATTGTATTGTATTGTAATTGCTGTGTACCTGGGAAGTTCTTGTCATTTGCTGTGGCACCTCTGGTCTCACAGGCAGCCTTGGGCGTCCGCAGATATTTTTCCAGGGGGTAGCAAACCTGGCAAATGAAGGGGCGTGGCTAATGTTAATCAATAGGGGCGGGGCTAAAATGGCAGACAACCAGGATCGGGTAATGCTCAGGCCAAGCTGAGAAAAAAAGTGGTGAATTCTGCATTTAAAACTGGACAACAATTAGAGCACACATGAAACCTAAAATTATCCCCTGGCCCCTTAAAACTCATACATTCCCTGACCCCTAAAATTGTCCCCTGGCACCCCAAAACCCATACCCACCCTGAACCCTAAAATGTCCCCCTTGCACTCCAATAACCATACCCCCCAGAACCCTTAAATTACCCCCAGTACCCCAAAACCCATATCCACCATGACCCCTAAAATTGTCACCCAGGCACCCTAAAACCCATACCCACCCTAAACCCTAAAATTACCCCTACCCCCACAAAACTCCTACCCGCCCTGAACCCTAAAACTAGTCCCATGGCCACTTAAAACCCATACCCGCCCTGAACCCTATATTTACCCCTTGGCACCCCAAAACTCATTACCACTCTGAACCCTAAAATTATCCCCTGGGTGGATATGGTGTTGGGAGCGGTGTATGACAGACGGGATAGAACTTGGAGGGCGCAGCAGAGTGTTTAAAGTCAGGCACGCAACGCCCATTGCCCTCAAAGAGCTTCCGCCCCTGCCCCTCTCCCCCCACCTTCCCCACCCCACCCCTGTCATTTGTGTCAACCCGGCTGAGACAGCTTCCCCGGCACACACAGCGGCACCCTAGTATTTCACACAGGTCTTTAAAAGACCATTTACTTGTAATTGAGGCTTTTGATGTGTTTTCACCACTTCTTAGAGCCCCTGCAGCGCCACTCTGCATATGGCTGGATGAATTAGGCCCCCCACCTCCAAAATTTGACCCTTCTAGTTGCGCCTCTGTTTAAAGTAGAGGTACTTTTTATTTTATTTTAAAAGTTTTATATAGCGCTAGCTAGACCCCTAGGTATCAGAGCGCTCTACATACATCCTGTGAAAGAACAGACGTAAATTGCTAAATAGGCCCGACACCCTAAAAAGCGTCCAGTGTGTACGGAACGTGCCCTACTATGACACCTTGCTTATCACTTTATCACTCGGGGTAATGTTTTTCGGTACAGTAAGTGAAAAGCAGAAAGCTTGCTTGTTTGTACCAATGCACATCTATGTGTCCTCGGAGCAGGACGGTGCCTTCTCCACCCTCATGCTCCTTCCACCCACTGGCACCGGGTAGACAGTTTTTTTTGGATGTATGACGTTACAACGCATACCATTACAACTACCTACTATTACAACGCGACCATTACAACGCATAACATTACAACGCATAGCGCTTTGAGGTGCTGGATAGTGGTAAGTATAATTTACTATTCCAACTCCAGTCCCCGTGGACACTAGGGAAGGTGTTGGATAGTAAATTATACTTATTCCCTATCCTAGAGCGCCCCCCAGCACAATGCGTTGTAATGGTATGCGTTGTAAAAGTTACGTTGTAATAGTAGGTAGTTGTAAAAGTTGCGTTGTAACAGGTGTATACCGGTTTTTTTCTGCAGCTCCTGACCTGCCTGTGCTTCTTGCAGTGTCCGGCAGTGACAAGAGACCCCTTCCTGCCTCCCCCAGACTGACAGGGCCATCCTTCTGGGACACCCCCAAATGCAGACCTGCACTTAAGGCATCCACCCCATAAAGGGGTGATGCTCCCTGACATCGGTCGAACTGTGCTGCACCCAAAGGCAGGAGACATAATCAAAGAGCACGTATGTGGTGCATTTCTTGCCCCACTCAGTGTGACATGCCACACGCTGGACTGCACACACTGTGTGAAACCAATGTAGGCCCCGAGTGGTGATTTTTAATCCGTGTTCCTTTTTTGAGTTTTGCACTTTTTCAGGTTTCGCCTGTCAATGCGCCTGCGCATTGAGCTTGCGAGACTATAGGAGCTTAAACAGAGTTTAACTAGACTGGCGATTTGATGCAGTGCATGTGCGCTTTTAGCTCAATGCGCAAGCGCAATGAGTTAAAATGCGCGTGCACAGCATCAAATTGCCAGCCATCGCCATCTGTTCCCCCTACCCAGCCGCCAGCACCTCCCCTCTCTCTCCCCGCACACAGCCTTACTCGCATTTCTCCTCCCCAGCCGCCAGAACCTCCCCTCTCTCTCCCTGCACACAATTATCCCGCACGATGCTTCTACCCACATGCTAGTCGGTTGCTGCACATTTAATTAAACCATCAGGAACACATTTTGCCCTTTATACTTTCCATGGCACACACATATGCACTAAAGAGGTTTTCACTGCCTCGCAGGACAATTTGTAGCGCTTACACATATTACACACACATAACCGTTTGCCCCTTGCTTTTTACCTTCCCCTGTCGGACCCCTCCTCCCTCAATTACAGGTTGCTTCTGGTCACTACACAAGCAGCCATCAGCAGTTTTTGATGTGCCTCACGCAGTGATTTAAAACAGCTTTCCGCACACACTTTAAATCCACCTCCGTTCATGCCTTTCCCCCCACCCACTCCTTCATTCGTCCATTCTGTGCCTGTGTTTGTTATATTTTAATGTAACTATTAGCAAACAATGAAAGGGTCTCAAGCCGCTCCCCAAAAACAACTGCCTGTAGAGTTGAACAATGTTCGTAACTTACTTTGGGACTTGTATCAACTTCAAATGAGAGAAAGCTTTCAACATTTTTTTTTTAGGGGCATTCTGCAACCATGCGCATTGTGCACAGCTTTCATTTGACACCAGACACTTCGTGCGCGCACCCGACTCTACTAACACAAGCATTCAGCTCAGCAGTCTGCACACTCCCTGACCCCCCATATGCTTGATCACCAGTGTCTCTCCCACCCTTTCTTTGATCTCTGCAGCGAGTTCTCACAGGCTCCTCTCCGCCCCCTTCCTTTAATGGCCCTCCCCCTCTCCAGCACAGAGCACGAAAACTGGTTCTCATCTGCCTTTTGAGGGGTCCAAACTTGAAATACAGGGTTCGTCCTGCAGCAGAGGTACATAATTGAACGTGTTCGGTGCCTGCATTTTATGCGCAAATGCACGCAATAACACAGACCGCTGTACTTGGTTGTCAAGCTTCATAATGTAAATGCAGGCAAAGCTTTAACCGATCGGCCTACAGGATATTTCTCTCAAAACGCCTCGGTAGCTTTTTGTCCGATTTTGAGCAGCAAATTCCGGTGATGGAAGTGTATAGCACTTTCTGGCGTATACAAATATTTCCAGATGCCAGTAAGAGCAAAACTGACACAATAGATTTATACTTTTTTAAAAAATATTTTTATTGAGATATAGATCATAAGCACATATCAAACACAAAACTTCTCATCTTGCAGTTGTGGGGTTGCGAGAACAGTGTACAATACGATACATTGTAAAAATTGAAACAAAAGAAGAATCGAATCAGAACTTAAATGCAGGGGAATTCCGCTATTTCACACATTGTAACATTATATAAGCAAAAATACAGCATAGTAGTAATAGAGAAGAAAGAATATGAATCACGGTGCAGTGAAAATCTGAAATGATCAGAAATATTCAGTCTTCTATATCCATATATGTTCTAATCGGACCCCAGATTAGTTGCCCCATTGCTGTTTTTCGCCTTCCTTTCAGTGCATACAAACTATATTCAAATATTATAGATAAAAAGAAACCGGGTCCGCCATACTGCGAATGAAGGGGGGTCGCTTTGTAACCAGCACGAAGCTATGCATAGCGTTAGAACCGCTGTAGCTACAAATATCAAATAGCCATTATTGTCAGTAGGCAAGTCTTGTGCACAACCCATATCTATACCCAATAATATCTGCATGAGTGTGAGCTGAAAGGGGGTGCCCAGAATCTCAGATAGGAACTTATTTACATGCATAAACAATTCCCTCAATTTAACACAAGTGCCAAAAATATGCATCACGTCCGCCTGTTGAGCGCTGCACCTAAAACATTTCCCATCCGGGTCCCCGCCCCACTTTGAAATTTTGTCTGGAGTACGATACAAGTAAAATAAAGTTTTATAATGTTGCGTGACGAGGTTGGCAGACATAAGTACTCGTCCTGCAAGCTCAATTGACCTTTCAAGCAGGATCCCTTGGCTTCCCAGCCTATTCTCCCATTTGCTTGCTTGTGCTTCTAAGTCATTTGGCATTGCCTCTAGCATTAAATTATAGAGTATCCCGATCCAAGATCCTTTCCTATTGGCCTCTATGAGAGGATTGGGTGCCTTGCATACAGTAGCTTTTAATAAGAAATCACGTATTTGCAAATACTTGAAGAAGTGTGTGGTTGGAAGTTGATATTGTTCCCTTAGCTGGCTAAACGATTTTAAACTATCCCCTATATATAAGTCACCCAAAATAATTAAACCTCTCGTTCGCCAGTTCACCATTATACGATCCCAACAGATACTAGGATAGAAAATCTGGTCAGTCAACGGAGTATATCTGGAAAACTTTTCAATTTTATAGAACATTTTAATTGCCTTCCATGCTTTATAAGCTGCAGCGACAACCTTAAATCTGGTGCGTTTATAATAACTCCCATCCTTATTGAGGAAAAGGCGATTCTTAGCTTCCGCACCAAGGAGTAGAGTGTATATTGAGGGTTGCAATGCTGGCTCCAGTGGGGCTTCCCCTATAAGTAAAATATTCATATGCTGAAGCATGCAAGCATAGTAATATAGAAGAAAGTCCGGTACCACCCACCCTCCTACAGCCCTTGGCAGGACCAAGTATTTTTTTGCACGCCGCTCCTTTCCCCGATACCATAAAAATGTCATACAAATCGACTGCAATTGTGTAATGTAAGCAGAGGGGATCTCTAGTGGTACTGACCGATAAAAATAAAGGATCTTAGGTAATACCATTATTTTTAAAGTATTACATCTACCCACTAGCGTTAAATACAAGCATTCATATTGATCCACTTTTTTATGGATCCCAGTAAGTAAACTCTGCCAGTTAGATTGTACCGTAGCAGAGGCCGAGGCTCTTATCCGCACCCCTAGGTATGTAACCTCTGTTAAAACCCTAGCATCTAAATAAGACTTGATGTTGACACATAAAATCTGAGTCTTAGCAGTGTTCAATTTGTACCCAGATACCGAGCCATATATCGCTGCAAGATGTTCGATCTCAGGCATCGCCACGGCGGGTTTTGGAGAAAGCACTGCAACATCATCGGCATACGCTAGGACCCGATATTGTTGCTGTTGCACCAAAACTGGCGGGATCCGAGGATATTCTCCAATATTTTTAAAAACGGATCGATGTATATAGCAGAGTTTTTTAATCATAATAGAGGGAGTACAGAGATGGGGATAGTGTGGGACACGTTTAAAGCCGCTTGTAGGGGGGAGGTTCTCAGTTATGGATTATACGCACAAAAGCAAGTACGGGCTCAGCTGCAAGAGCTATACCGCGATTTAGGAGAGGCCGAAGAGCAATTGGTGCAGGATATACGTTCAAGTAGAGATACCCAGGGCTCGGCAGCGGAGGTGGCCCGATGTAAGGCAAGGGTAAACAATCAATGGAGCAAAGAAGCGGCAAAAACTAATGCTACTAAACGGCAGCTTCTATATGAGTATGGGGAGGCAAGTGGTAGGTGCTTGGCCCAGAAAATGAGAACGAGGGAAGCTGCACAAAGAATAAATAGTATTAAGGATATAACCAGGCAAGTGGTGGACAGCGAAACGGAAATAGTGGAAGTTTTCAGACAGTTTTATACTGATAGATTATGATAGTAGTAAAGCTGCTTCTATGCTTGGACAATTCTGTGAGCAATATTTAGATAGGGAAACTGTAGCTAAGTTAGAGGCCCCAATATCGATGTTGGATTTCAAAGCGGCAATTAAAGGACTTCCAGCAGGCAAGGCAGCGGGTCCCGACAAGCTTCCTCTAGAGATGTATAAATGTTTTTTTCTAGCCCTGAAGTATGACATGTTAGCCACATTCAGGATGGCGCAGACCGGTTCTTACCCAAAAACGTGGGATGAGGCCAGCATAGTGGTTTTCAGAAAAAAGGGAAAACCTGCAGATCAGCCAGATTCATACCGGCCTATTTCACTGTTCACTGTTAAATACTGATGGAAAAATCTACTTGAAAATACTGGCGGCAAGGCGTGATATCTCCGCTGGTCTCTGTCCGTCAGCACGGGTTTATCCCTAAACGTGGCACAACCAATCATGTCAACCGGGTGATTGCTTTAATAGACTATGCAAACGGTTTGGAAGTGCCATTGAGCCTCATATTACTAGATGCCGAGAAGGCTGTTGACCAAGTGTCGTGGTCTTTCCTATGGGATGTGATGAAGCCTCGAGGGTTTGGGCCAAAGTATATAAAATCTATTGTACCAACAGCCAAGTGCACGGATCTAAGTAATGGGGCTGCAATCGGCTCAGGTATCAATACAAAGGGGGACAAGGCAAGGCTGCCCGTGTTCCCCATTGCTATTTGCCCTATACATCGATCCGTTTTTAAAAATGTTGGAGAATAGTCAATAGATTTATACAAAGCTGTGCATGAGATTCATGCCTCTTCCTTTATCATTCTACTTTGGTTTTGGTGGAAAATTGCAGAGTACATTTTAATATATAACCATTTAGAATCCGTAATGATATCGGAATGGAGACTTATTTTTACTGTTTTAGTCTCCCGCATGTCTTGAACTCTTGAGATTACAGTTTTTTTTAGGTCTCACTGAGCCACACACACCACCCCACACACAACCCCACACACAGACACACACACACACACCCCACACACACCCCCAAACACCCACCCACACCCCCACACACACAACCCCCCCACAAGCCCACACACACCCACAGCACCCCACACACAACCCCCCACACAACCCACACCCCCATCTCACACACACACGCACACACAACCCCCCACACACAACCCCCCACACACACCCACACCCCCCACACACACACCCACACACACAATCCCTCACACACAAAACCCCTCACACACACACAACCCCACACACACACAACCCCACATACACAACCCCCCACACACAACCCCCACACACAATCCCACACACACACAACCCCACACACACACAACCCCACTCACCCCCACATACCCACCCCACCCCCACACCCCCACACACACACACCTCACACCCACCCCACACACCCACACCCACACCCCCCACCCCAATACCCCCACACACACCCACCAACAACATCACTATGCGCTACCACAGCATCACTGAACGCCACAGCAACACTCGCCACCACAACAACTGGCACTTCTTGGGTTGCCTTGTCCTACAGCTAAATTCGAACTGTTCTGAACTAGAGTCTCATAATTTTCACAATTTTGCAGTAAAATGATCAAAGAGGTACTAACTTAATTTCGACATCATTATTGAAGTGCAGTTTATCTTGTCTTCCTCCATCTGAGCTCCCCGAAACCTTACAAGCAACTCAGCTCGTGTTATGTCCCTCATCTAGGAAAGGTAAATACTCTTAGGAAACAGGCCTGCATGTACTACACCAGGTGAGGTCAAACGAGTAAAATGTACATAAGACTGCATCGCTGGCTTGTATACCCTTTAGGGTTCTTGTACATTCTGTTGAAAAACTGTTCTCTTTTGGGGCCGTCCCACATCAACCTCTGGTCTCAGTCTTCAAACCCCGTGTGCTGCTTGAAACCCCCCCCCCCCCCCCCCCCCCCATCCTCCAGCGAGGCCACCTCAAAGGCATTGATGCCACCGGAGCTGATAAATGTCCAATAAATCATAACGGCCGGGGCAGCACAACTGCTTTATTTCACCTCGACCCCTATTCCCCACACTTCTAAAGGATGCTCAGGCCCAAGCACATGATCAGTTCGGAGAGGGCAAAGGACTTACACATTCTGTGCGTGAAAGTGGGTCGAGCAGGCTGGGTGAAATACACACCTTTCCATGGCTACAAACAGTGGTTTGTATGAGGTGTTCCTGGCAGCTGGGTTTACTACAGACGAGGCACTGGGGGTAAAACACACTGCCTAACAGCTGGGCGGCCTCAGTACTGGCCCGATCTCCCAATCCGACCCTGGCTGCTTCCAAGGCCAATGACTCCTCGGTCTGTGCACCTGAACCAAGCTGAATAATTGCCCCATTAAGTCATAATTGACCCCGCTCCGACACTCTCACAGACATACTTCAATGCTCTGCTGGACATTCACAGTAGGAGGGAGACGAGCTGAAGTGAGGGTTAAAAGAGGGGTGTATGAGGGATTGAAGGCGCTGCATGGTGATGGTCAGGAGAGTCCTCAGGGGGGGCAAGGAGGGGTGCTCCGGGGGGGGGGGGGGGCACGCACTGCTCCTTGCCCCCCCTGTGGACGCCCATGCAGGTAGCGGCATTTCTGGTGACAGGAATGTGGTAGAGCATGTGGCATCATCGGGCAACTGTGATATCCCCTACGGCAGGAAAGTGATGTGAGCTGAGAAAATGCACTGGAGCTTATAGTAATAACCTGCTTTTACATATCACTGCAAACTGCACTTCTGTCATTTCTAAGCTCTGCACATAAGAGGTGTAAGCAGTACCCAGTTTCATTGAGCATTATTTACTGACCTTGGAGATGGAAGGCTGAATTGACCTTGCCTTAGTACAAATGTATGTCCTGCAGACCAAAGCAGATGCCAGCAGAGAGTGTTTATTCAACTAGCCATTGTTTCATGTCTACCTTATGCCATTTGTGATGGCAGGGCATTTTTTTCAGGATTTGTTATTTTTCACATTATGGCAGGATGTCGGTGCTAGTGACATTTCTGAAAGCAGGGCATCTCTAAGTACAGTGCAAAGTGGTGCTTGTGACATGTCTGACTGCAGTGCATTAGTTATATATGTGGGATCTTAGAGTGTATTGTGCGTTGGCATCTGTGACATCTCTGACTGCAGTGCACTGGTGGTACATGTGAGATCTCAGAGTACAGTGCATTGGTGGTGAGTATGGCGTTGTTTCGTTTTAGTTTAAGTTTAGTTTAAAGGAGCTTGTAGAGCGCCTGGTGACGCCTCCCGGCGTGTCCCCGCGCTGTGGAGAGAGTGAGTTTTGAGGAGAAGGGGAAACTATCACGGATTGAAGAGGCAAGTTTTCAATTTCTTCCTAAAGGAGGTCTCATTCACCTCTACTCGGATGTCCATAGGCAGGAGGTTCCAGTGCTTCGCTGCCATTGTGCGGAAGGATCTGCCTCCCATTCTGGCCTTTTTTGGACGGGCAGTTCTGAGCAGACCTGTACCTTTGGATCTAAGGGTTCTGTTGGGTTCATATGGCGAAGCCAGATCTGACATATAGGCAGGTGCCTTGTTATGGAGGATCTTGTGACACCATAGCAGAGCTTTGAAAATGATCCTCTTCTTGATAGGCAACCAATGGAGAGTTGCCAGAGAGGGTCGTGAAGGGGCTCTGCGGGGCAGTCTTAATACTAGGCGTGCTGCCGAATTTTGTAGGACCTGTAATTTCTTTATATTTTTTTCTGAAGTGCCTAAGAGTAAAACATTCCCGTAATCAATCCGGGAAGTTATTAGTGCCTGCGTCATAGTCCGTCTGGAATTGAGAGGCAACAAGTCAAGGGTACGGTTGAGAGTCTTCATCACTCCGAAGCACTTGCCTACAGTTCTCTTTATATGGCTATCAAAAGATAGCTTATTATCGACCCAGACTCCTAAGTTCTTCGCCTCCCAACTGGGAGGGGGCAAAGGACCCAAACAGGTGGGCCACCATTCTTTAGTCCAGTTGGTCTCATTACCTCCAATGATGATGACCTCTGTTTTGGTTCCGTTCAGTTTTAAACAGTGCTCTGTCATCCAAGAGGCCAGCTTGCTCATACAGTTGTTGAAGTTCGCAGCCTCCGTGGATGGGGCTTGCGTCAAAGATATTAAAAGTTGCGTATCGTCGGCGTAAGAGACAAGCTCCACGCCGAACGATTGCACCACCTCAGCCAAGGGGGCCATGTATAGATTAAACAGGGTGGGACTCAGGGCCGAGCCCTGAGGCACCCCCTGTTCAAGCCGTACACTGTCTGAGAGGGAAGTCCCTCTTTGGACTTGGAAGCTCCTATCGATCAGAAAGGCTTTCAGCCATCCCAGTGCCCTGTTGGTTACTCCGGCTTTGTTTAGACACTGTAGCAAGATGGAGTGTGCTACAGTGTCAAACGCGGCACTGAGGTCGAGCATGATGAGGGCCATGATCTTGCCCTTGTCTGCTCCCTCTCGTAGGGTTTCAGTGGCCCTGAGGAGAGCCGTTTCCGTTGAGAAGTTGGATCTGAAGCCCGATTGGGATTTATGGAAAACATCGTGTTCTTCTAGATGTTCCATGAGTTGGATGTTGGCAATTTTCTCGGCTAGCTTAGCTAAGTATGGTAGCAGGGAGATTGGCCGGAGGTTGTCCAAAATGTCTTGGCTGACATTCGGCTTTTTCTTGATCGGTAGTACAACTGCCTGTTTCCAGTCTGCCGGCAGGCAGGCTGTGGAGAATGAGATCTGAAGTAGATGTCTATAATGAGGTTCAAGAGCAGGGAAGGCTTCAGCTAAGATTTTTGGAGGCGCCGGGTCTCGGGGAGAACCCGATTTGATTTTATTACATAATTTAGACAGGACTTCGTACAAGGGAACTTCAAAAGATTTGAGGCACTTTAGAGTCTTAATAAGACTGTCATTTTCTATGAAGTCAGAAGCCGAGTCTACATGATTGGCGAAGCTTTTATATATTTTGTTAATTTTCCCTGAGAAGTACTGTGCAACTTCATTACATGATTCTACAGAATCATTTTGAGTGGAGGAGTTAGTATCCACTACTGATATTTCTTTATAAATCTGGAATAATTCCTTCGAGGAATTGCCTGCTTCCATGATACGGGAATGATAGTGCTCTGCCTTAGCCGAACGTACAGATTTGTAATACACTCTTTGAGAGTTTTTATACTTCATTTTAGTTTCTGCACAGAAATTCTGGCGCCAGGCTCTCTCAAGATTTTTGCAGGTTGTTTTCATGGTCTGCAGTTCTTGGCTGAACCAGGGAGCAGCTTTTTTTAGTCTCCTGGCCTTGGTCATGATACGACTGGGGGCAGTAATATCAAGGGCCTTGATTACGATATTGTTTAGGTTGTTGCTAGCTGCTTCACAGTCTTCCCCTTTAGGAGGGCCCTCCTCCTGGGTAATTTTAATAAAAGATTCTATAGAAAAGCTCTTCCATTTCCTACGTTTATACCGCAGAGATTGGTGTTGGAAATGCTCTCTTCTGTCCAATTGAATCGTGATCGGGATAATGTAGTGATCCGACCAAGGTATGGGTATAGGCTCTAAGGTGTTAACTCCCTGCCAGTTACTAAAGATAGGATCCAGTAGGTGACCTAATTGATGAGACGGTTCTTTGTTCTTCATTTCAAGTTGAACCGAAAGAAGCTCCGTTTGAATCTCAGAGGCATCACTATCTAGTGGATCTTCAAAATGAGCATTGAGATCACCTAGCACTAGAAGTCTAGATTTTCTAGGTGCTAAGTGGGTGATGGCTTCAGTGGCGTAACAAAACATGAGGGGGCCCCCCTGCAAACTACATGGAGGGGGCCCCCCTCTCATTCTCCCTGCCAGTCTAGAGCTCTCAGGCCAGCGACCCGCCATACTGCAGGGGATGCGGGCGATTGTTATGCCACTGTCACCAATACAGCCGTTATAAGTAACACTTACCTTGCATCCTTCTCCTCTCTGCCTTGCACCCTTCTCCCCCGCCGCCTTGCACCCTTCTCTACCCTGCATCCTTCTCCTCTCTGCCTTGCACCCTTCTCACCTCTGCCTTGCACCCTTCTCACCTCTGCCTTGCACCCTTCTCCCCCTCCGCCTTGCACCCTTCTCTACCTTGCACCCTTCTCCTCTCTTCCTTACACCCTTCTCCCCTCTGCCTTTCACCCTTCTCCCATCTGCCATGCACCCTTCTCCCCCTCCGCCTTGCACCCTTCTCTACCTTGCACCCTTCTCCTCTCTGCCTTGCACCCTTCTCCCCTCTGCCTTGCACCCTTCTCCCCTCTGCCTTGCACCCTTCTCCGCTCTGCCTTGCACTCTTCTCCCCTCTGCCTTGCACCCTTCTCCCCTCCACCTTGCACCCTTCTCCCCTCCGCCTTGCACCCTTCTCCCCTCTGCCTTGCACCCTTCTCCCCTCCGCCTTGCAGTCTTCTCCACTCTGCCTTGCACCCTTCTCCCCTCCGCCTTGCAGCCTTCTCCACTCTGCCTTGCACCCTTCTCCCCTCTACCTTGCACCCTTCTCCCCCTCCGCCTTGCACCCTTCTCTACCTTCCACCCTTCTCCTCTCTTCCTTGCACCCTTCTCTTCCTTGCACCCTTCTCCTCTTTGCCTTGCACCCTTCTCCTCTTTGCCTTGCACCCTTCTCTTCTCTGCCTTGCACACTTCTCCCCTCTGCCTTGCACCCTTCTCCCCTCTGCCTTGCACCCTTCTCCCCTCTACCTTTCACCCTTCTCCCCTCTGCCTTTCACCCTTCTCCCCTCTGCCTTTCACCCTTATCCCATCTGCCATGCACCCTTCTCCCCCTCTGCCTTGCACCCTTCTCTACCTTGCACCCTTCTCCCCTCCACCTTGCACCCTTCTCCCCTCCGCCTTGCACCCTTCTCCCCTCCGCCTTGCACCCTTCTCCTATCTGCCTTGCACCCTTCTCCCCTCCGCCTTGCACCCTTCTCCTCTCTACCTTGCACCCTTCTCCCCCTCCGCCTTGCACCCTTCTCTACCTTGCACCCTTCTCCTCTCTTCCTTGCACCCTTCTCCTCTTTGCCTTGCACCCTTCTCCTCTTTGCCTTGCACCCTTCTCTTCTCTGCCTTGCACCCTTCTCCTCTTTGCCTTGCACCCTTCTCCTCTTTGCCTTGCACCCTTCTCCTCTTTGCCTTGCACCCTTCTCCTCTTTGCCTTGCACCCTTCTCCCCTCCGCCTTGCACCCTTCTCCTATCTGCCTTGCACCCTTCTCCCCTCCGCCTTGCACCCTTCTCCTCTCTACCTTGCACCCTTCTCCGCCTTGCACCCTTCTCTACCTTGCACCCTTCTCCTCTCTTCCTTGCACCCTTCTCCTCTTTGCCTTGCACCCTTCTCCTCTGTGCCTTGCACCCTTCTCTTCTCTGCCTTGCACCCTTCTCCTCTTTGCCTTGCACCCTTCTCCTCTCTGCCTTGCACCCTTCTCCTCTCTGCCTTGCACCCTTCTCCCCTCTGCCTTGCACCCTTCTCCTCTCTGCCTTGCACCCTTCTCCTCTCTGCCTTGCACCCTCTCCCCTCTGCCTTGCACCCTTCTCCCCTCTGCCTTGCACCCTTCTCCCCTCTGCCTTGCACCCTTCTCTACCATGCATCCTTCTCCCCCTCTGCCTTGCACCCTTCTCCCCCTCTGCCTTGCACCCTTCTCGGCCCCCCATTTCCCTCTCCCTGCGGACGCCCATGGTGTGTTCTAACAAGCGTGCTTACCTGAGGGCACCATTTTGCTGCCTCGTCCCTTCTCATGTGAGCTTTGCCCTGGAGAATACTCTGTCTGGGGGCCCCCACTCCCACCCTTGTCAGGGTCCCGAGCACTGCTCTGTGCTGTCTCTTGCTCTTGCTCTATGAGGCCCCCACCCCATCCTTGTCCCTGTCTCTTCTCTTCTCTTGTGGGTGGGCCCCCCACCCCATCCTTGTCCCTGTCTCTTCTTGTCCCTGTCTCTTCTCTTCTCTTGTGGGGTGGAGCCCCCACCCCATCCTTGTCCCTGTCTCTTCTCTTCTCTTGTGGGGTGGGCCCCCCACCCCATCCTTGTCCCTGTCTCTTCTGTTCTCTTGTGGGTGGGCCCCCCACCCCATCCTTGTCCCTGTCTCTTCTCGGATGGGGGCCTGTCCCTGTCTCTTCTCTTCTCTTCTCTTGTGGGGTGGGGCCCCCACCCCATCCTTGTCCCTGTCTCTTCTCTTCTCTTGTGGGGCGGAGCCCCCACCCCATCCTTGTCCCTGTCTCTTCTCTTCTCTTGTGGGGTGGGCCCCCCACCCTCTCTTCTCTTGTGGGGTGGGCCCCCCACCCCATCCTTGTCCCTGTCTCTTCTCTTCTCTTGTGGGGTGGGCCCCCTACCCTCTCTTCTCTTCTCTTGTGGGGTGGGCCCCCCACCCCATCCTTGTCCCTGTCTCTTCTGTTCTCTTGTAGGTGGGCCCCCCACCCCATCCTTGTCCCTGTCTCTTCTCGGATGGGGGCCTGTCCCTTTCTCTTCTCTTGTGGGGTGGGCCCCTCACCCCATCCTTGTCCCTGTCTCTTCTCGGATGGGGGCCTGTCCCTTTCTCTTCTCTTCTCTTCTCTTGTGGGGTGGGCCCCTCACCCCATCCTTGTCCCTGTCTCTTCTCGGATGGGGGCCTGTCTCTTCTCTTCTCTTGTGGGGTGGGCCCCCCACCCAATCCTTGTCCCTGTCACTTCTCTTCTCTTGTGGGGTGAAGCCCCCACCCCATCCTTGTCCCTGTCTCTTCTCTGGGCTGGGGGAGGAGAGGAGAGAGTGGGGGCCGGGCTCTGTGCTGCCTCAGAGGAGCAGTGGAGACTGCTGTCTCTGGTGCCCCCATCCTCTTTCCGGGCCTGCCTCTGGCTCTGACTGAAGAGAAACAATGTATATTGATACTTTGTTTCTCTTCAGTCAGAGGGAGGGGGCGAAGGGCTTCCGAGCAGGCTGCACCTGCTTCAGATGCAGAGAGAGAGGCTTGCTTCAGCGCAGACCTCTCTCACAGCTCTCAGAAGAGCTGAGGGGGCCGGGCCCCCTGGGGGCCCCTTCATTAACTGTAGAGAGTGAGGCCCCCCCGCACTGCGGGGTCTGCGGGGGCGTTTGTTACGCCCCTGGATGGCTTCCATTAGAGTAGAAGTAAAATCATACATTCTGCCAGGTGGGCGATAAATCAGGATTCCCGATACGGAGTGGTTAGGGCCGATATTAATTGTGAAGGATCCAGCTTCACTGTGATCGATCTGTATAGGAGCTAAGGAGCAGACTAGAGGGGCTTTCGTGGCTATGGCAATACCTCCCCCCCTTCCGTCTTTTCTATCTAATCTAGAGAGGGAGTAGCCGTGGGGCATGGCCTGGATAATGTCAGGGTCTTAGTACTCATCTAACCAGGTCTCCGTCAAGAATAGAATGTTAAGATTTTGATCCTCGAGTAGATGAAATATTTCGAGGGCGTGCTTGCGGAGAGATCTACAATTAAGTAGAGCTGCTTTCACGGAATGACCCGTGCTTGTTGTAGGACTATGAGTCATGAGTTCAAAGCTACAACCTGTACATTTACTTAGCGACTGGGCGGTCATGGCGTGCTTACAAGCTGCAGGCATGTCAGGTTGGAGATCGAGCAAAGCAGGTCTACCATACCTTATAGTGGTTGGTGTAGATGAACCAGGGTCTGTGGCCCCAAGCCCCGTTCGGCCGCGGACGGGCTTAGACGGGCTTGCCTTAGGCGCGCCTTCGGCCCGCTGCGCTCGTCCGCTGCGCTTCCGGGGGAAGCACATTTTTATAGAGTGAAGGGGGCGTGGCCTAAGGGTGGTGGGCGTGGCCGCAGTGTTTGCAGTCAATGGCGTCAGCCGTGGAAAGTTTCCCCTCTCAGCGCTAAGGTCCGCTGCACTGGGGATACACTGGGCGAGTGTCAGGTAGGATTTGCTTTTAATCAACACAGTATCACACAATTGTTAAAAGTATTAAAAACACAAACAGTCTTCACGAAGAATCTCCCGGCTTTCCGCCTCAGGAGCTCACCAGTTCTCTAGTCGCGCTAGTGCATCAGCGCGCCTAAATAGCGAGTAAAGGGGGCGTGGCCTAAGGGTGGTGGGCGTGGCCGCAGTGTTTGCAGTCAATGGCGTCAGCCCGTGGAAAGTTTCCCCTCTCAGCGCTAAGGTCCGCTGCACTGGGGATACACTGGGCGAGTGTCAGGTAGGATTTGCTTTTAATCAACACAGTATCACACAATTGTTAAAAGTATTAAAAACACAAACAGTCTTCACGAAGAATCTCCCGGCTTTCCGCCTCAGGAGCTCACCAGTTCTCTTGCGTTGAGTCAAAAAGCCTTGAAAGATGTCCATAAATGTTTCCTGAGGCAAGCATGTATTACTGAATCAGACTGCACAGCCCAGTGTGTAGTAACTGTATAGCTCTTCAATCCCTGGTGGCACTGCACCCAGGATAATGTGCTGCATGGTTAAACACTAAGAAGGTTCCAAAGGCAAGACCTATTGGCCATGCCAATGCTTGTTTATTGTACAATCAACTTTTCTCTTGCCTTTTTCTCTCCTCCCTTGTCTCTACACCTGCTTCTCTATGTCAACTCAGCGTCTCTAGCTCACCTTTCTACACATTTCTCTATCTCACCTCTCTCTTGACCTCCCTTTCTTTATACGTATCTCTACCTCACCCATCAGTGTCCATCTCTCTCTGTACCTCATCCTCCAACTATTTCTGTATTATTCTTACCACACTTTGTCAGCCTCACCACTCTTAAGCTTCCTCTTTTCTCTCTACACCTAATCTCATTTTTAGTCTTCAACTCCTCTCCCTAGTTTTCTCTCTGCCTCACTTCTCTGCTTATGACATGCACTTTCTATATATATGTCTTCTTATTTTGCCCTGCTCTCTACCTCGTCACACTCTCTCACTGTCTGGCCAGTCTAGATGTCTATTTCTTTGTCTCGCTCTGCCTTATCTCTCTCCAACCCACTTCTCTTTATACCTTACCTCATGATCTACCTTTCAGTGTACCCCCCTCAACATTTCTATCTCACCATCTCTCTTTGCCTTACTATAAAGCCTTACATATCACTCTACCTCTCTTTCTCTATCTACCTCTTTGTCTTTCTACCTCTCTGTAGATTTATTTGGGGTACCTCACATTTCTTTCTATACCCTATGTATCTCCCTACTTTAGTCTATTTCTCACCCTCGTCTACCTCTCTACCTCTCTCTCCTCTCCTTCTCACTCAACTTCACCACCCTTGCTCTAAAGTTCTCTTTATTTCTCTGTCCTTCTCCTTTCCCAAACTCTCCCATTTCCCTAAATCAGCACATTTAGAGGGGGAAACAGCCACAACAGCGCATGCCTTACATCACATGCCTTTACACTGCGGTCGTTACAAGGCTCCCCGTTGATTGCAAGTCATTTCAATGACTTGCTGTAGGGGGTGCCCTGGTGTTGGATTTAGAATCCAATACCTTCCCTGCTGTTGCACAAACTGGAGTAGAAATCGCAAATTATACTATTCCTAAGTCCAGCGTGCCCCCTACAGCAAGTTGTTGAAATGATTTGCGATGTAATAGTTTGCGTTGAAACAACACGGTTGTTGAACCGTTCGCGTTGTAAAGGCATGCTTTGTCACGCATACGAAGTAAAAGTATATATTCATTTAGAGGTCACTGTGTGGTCAGAGAAGAGTACACATAAAAAGAGAAGAGGAACAATGAACAAAGGAGAGTAAGACAATTAAGGAGAATAGTGTACAATTTCACATGATTGAACAGTGAAAATACTTAGAACAGTACATTGATTTTTTGAGCTGCCACAAGAATAAAAGGGAATTTATGTATGGTTAGGAATATTCAGCAGATAAAGCTACAATTTCAGGCACTATATGCTTATGTTTTTTACTATCATACAATAGTCCACAAAACATTCACCAAGTAACCTTTGCCGCGTCTTTTCAAAAATGGGAGTAGCAGGCTAAGACTCTGAAGCCCTAACTACCTTTTAAGATCTAATTTCCGATCCCTATGCAAACAAGAGTTTGTACAGGGACTGGGATGTCGAATTTTGTGATAATTATTACACCCTCACAGTTGCCTCAACCTTGTCCAAATGTATAAGGAGAAAAGTTCTGGACAAAAGGCAAAACAAGCTTAATTTCAAATGTTAAAACCTGATTCTGCATGTTAAGCTCATTTCTTGTTGAAAACACATCACCCATAGCTAATAGGATTTTCCATGTGTGTGGTAAATGCCCCACTCTTTTCTGAGCAACTTTAAATGAAGGCTTTTAGGCCACGTAAACTTTTGTAGCAAGATAAAAAAAATCTAGATCCAAGCACACAATGAAATGCCTTTATAAATGCTATTTGAAGGCTACTTTTGGTGCCATTTTTTGACGTATGCAGAGCAGTCTGAGCTTTCTGCTGTTTTCCAGGCTCCCGCTCCTAAAATGTATTGTAATATTCAACATTGTTTTGCATCACAGAGCTTGAAGTTGCTGAAAATGGATAATACATTCAAATTTGTTTTAAATAGGAGACCATAGAAGATGTCTTGCCCAGGGTCAGGGTCATAAATATTCTTAAAATGGCACTGGGTGGACTGGATAGGTTAGGCGAACTAGGGTAGCCAACCACAAGTAGCACACACTAAGCACTGCTACATCCAAGGTAGCAGAAAGACTGAATGGCCAGACAGCAGAAGATAATAAGGAGGTGAGAGCTCAAAGCAGGCAAAGGAGTAGGCTTGGACTCCTCACTGAAAATAATCTCTATCAGTGCTGAAGCATGGATATGAGGCCAGGTCTCTTTAGCTATCATGTATGTCGGAAACACGCAGAATTAATATTTTTATACATGCTTTACCCATCCACCCTACTCTACTGATCGGTCTCTCTTTGGGAAGAGCATCATGGAGTAGCAGACAACAAATTAACATTATCGATCTGTAAACTTTGCTTCCATATAACTCACTTCTTTTAGTCTCATTGGCATAGTCTTCCTCCTTACCTAAGGCTGATAAACAGTCTTGAACTGTTCAAGAAGAAACTCAAAACCCATCTCGTTAACGATTAGTCCCATTTTTTGGTGTCTTTCCTCCCTCTGCCAGCGTCGGGACACTCCGTTGAGTAGCCATGCGCTTTACAAAGTTTTAACATTTTACATAACATACACAAGAACCCTAGCCTGCAAAATACCTGGACAATGCCAGAGTAGGAGACTTCCCAGTCCATCCAGGATCGCTCCTCGCGATCTTCATGTGACACTCACCACTGATAACCCCTGAAAATCCACGCCTCCTTGGGAATCCACCAAGATACCTAGGCAGTGCGTTGAAAATTGATTATTAAAGAAGATGGTTTCAACATTTATAGTGCCTTTAGTTGCCTGCTCCAATTATGCAGGGTAAATTCCCAGTTTAGTCTGTACATTACATTTTGCATAGTTCTGACGCATGTAATGTAAATGCATGCATAGCTGATACGTTGTAATAAAATGCAAGTCACATAGTTGCAAAACTCTTGTCAATCGCATGCATAATGAACACATTTTTACAGCCATTCGCGCACTTGATCAGAGATTCTGAGGCTTTAAAATTGTAAATTTACTCTCTGGTGTCACAGCAGACACTTTTGTAATCTAGTACCCATGTTTTTGACTTTTTGTTCTAACAATAAACGTACTTACCCAATCCAAAGCTTGCAGAATTTACAATTTCATGTGTTTATATCTGTGCCTTTCATATGCCTCTAATAATTGTGCTGGTCTCACTGATAATACATTGCCTGCCATTCCTTTGACACATTGTGTTCCTTTTCAAAAAAGTTAACCTTATGTGCAAAATCTGGTTCTTGTGGATTAATTTCTGAAGATTATAAACCTCATTTACACACATTTTCGCTGAAAGAGTTGTAAATCTACTCTTGTGATCCATCACAAATATGCTTCCTGTTTTACATATATATTCCATTATGAAATGTAAATGTTCTATACATTGCAGTACCAAAGCAGAGACCCCTTAATTGGAGAACATTGGCTGATGTTTTCCTAAATCTTGATAGACTATATGAATTATTGAATATGTCTTTATGTGGTAATTAAATATATTGGAATGAATATTTGGGAATCTAAATATGAGTACAAATTACAATAGATCAAAAAAATAATACAATACACCTTTGTATTGTTCGCTAGCAGGCCTTGCATCTATTCAAGCAGTGCACTTCTGCTGTTCGATTTAATATTGTACAATCTCATACCCCTCTCCCTCTTTGTTCTGTTCTCGAGTATTGCTGTGGCTGGTTACCATGGAAATAACCAATGTTTTCTCAGATTCCCATTTCAGACTATTCGAGGATTCGCTGCCAGAAACACACACATATTGCTAATGTGCACATTTCTCACTAATTCGACCAACAGTCATTGTTACACTCTAATGCACTACAAAGGAATTAATGTGTCCTTTCTGGTAAGAATTGAACATTAATATACGCATACATGGGTATGCCTTCTAATTGAGTGCTTGCCAGTTGTTTCAAATCCCCTGTTAGACCTGGCATCCTTGGCGTGGTTTCCTCTGAAATTTTGCCTTCTAAGCTCCTCTTTTGTGGGCTTCCTTTTTGCAGGCTTTAGGACTCTGGACACTATACCACTTCTAACCAGTACTGATGTGCATGTGCTCTCTGCTTTAAACATGGTAACATTGGCTTTTCCACAACTGGCATATTTAATTTATGTATAATACCCTAGTAAAGTGCAGTACATGTGCCCAGGGTCTGCAAATGAAATGCTACTAGTAGGCCTGCAGCACTGATTGTGCCAACCACTTCAGCAGCCCTTTAAACAGGCGATCCATTGCAGAGCCTGTGTGTGCATTTTTAAACTAGTCAGAGGGAAATCCCTGGAACACAGTAGTTGGACTCATATATCAATACCATTACAGATACAATTGAAAATTTTAAACAGCAGGACACTATGGGGTGAAGTTTAGTAATAATTTCCACAGAAAAGTAGGATTTGTTAACAATCTCCTTTTAATAAAAATTTATACATTAAGCAATAAAAAAAGGCATAACAATTAAAAATTTCAAAGAACTATTCCTTGAACAGTTAAAACACATGAAATCAATATCTTAAATGCACAATTAGACAATATAGCAAATAAAAATTACACGTCAAAGAAATACATGCATGACACATTTACAATTCATAAACAGTTAGAAATACACAACACATTACAAAGTAATAAACCCCCTGTTATGACTGTGGCTCTTAGATATTTTTACCACTATCGATTTTTAGATCCAAAGGCCTAGGAATGTATTCTCTATCGTAGACAGCTGTGACACAGATACATGTACATCCAGTGTGTGCTAGGCTTCACTTGGATTCTTTACCTAAAGGATGCGTCGACGCGTTTCGGTGCAATACATTTAGTTCTGTGGCACCTTCCTCAGGACTTCTTGTTAGGGGTCAAAAGGATTTCAGATTTTGTTTTCTCTGTTTAGGGAGAAAAGTAGTATGTCAATATCTACTATTTTTAGATTGTGCACTATTTACAGTTCCAAAGTTAATACTATCGCTTCAAATGTTTCTTTGCTATGGCCTTACGTATGCCAACACGGTACATACAGGGATGACTGACAACCGTCTTTACTCTCATATTCACACATGTACAAGACATCATTGAGTCTATCCCGGTTTCCTATAGATGTTTCAGTGCAATGTCTTTATGTGCCAAAGTCACATTTGATCTATAGATATTTCAGTACAGTGTCATAGTGTGCCATTATCACATTTGATCTATTGTTGCAATATACTCTTTACAACATTAATTAAAAACATTAAACCATATATCCTCCGGATCCTTTTCCGTGTGGAAATCGTTACTTTAAATATTCCTGATCAAAGAAAGGGGATTTAGGTGGCTATAGAGTGATTCTCTCAATCTCACTTAAGCATAAAGTGTATATATATATTCTCACCCCCAATGGATATGGTAAGGGATCCAACAGGGCCTGTGCAGCGTGGCAATCACTTTCTGCAGACTCTTGCTGCTATGGCCTAGTAAGAGACATGAAGGGCTAGTTATTATAGAATTAGCGATAGCCCTCGGTTCTATGGGAGTTCCAATGGTGTTCTAATTACCTTATTATTTTCATTCGGAATTCTCATATTGGGGTTTCATTTTTCTCTTTTGCGGTCTCTTTGCTTTACCAGTGCGTATATCTGTTTAGACAGAAGTATGTTTGTGGTTACTAGTCACTTTCTGACTCTCAAAATGTTTGTGTAGTCTTGTCAAGCAGGTGCCTTACCTTTAAAATTCATAAAAACCTCCTTGAACGGGCATAGGAAATCTGGAGTCCTCACGGGAACTGGATACGTTCTGGTGGGATCGGAAATATTAAGTGAATGTTTAGAGTGCTGGCCAAGTTTTATCTGTTGTCTATTCTGCTCTCACATCTCGTTTTGGTTGTTCACTTTTTTTTCCCAGACATTATCGCTAGTTTAGCCTGCGTCTTGCTTTATAGTTAGTGTGAATCCCTTAATCCTGCTAGGCTCTCTATACTATTATAAGTGGGATGTTGTTACTTGAAAAGGTGAGACATGTAACGTTAATAACAACGTTCTAATTTGCGTTAATCATCTTTAACCCTCTAGAACTTTTTTCTGTAAGTGGGGTACCCTCTCTCTTGAAATCTGCATTTTTAAACTGCCATATCAACCTGGCAGGTTAATTCTCTTGCCAGGTCCAACTCTTTCTTTTTAATTCATATAAGTCACCCTAAAGGTAGGCCCTGGACAGCTCAGAGGGCAAGGTGCATAGCATTTAAAAAGATGGCATGTACTTTTAAGTTTTACAGTACTTTTAAGTTTTACATGTCCTAGTAGTGAAAAACTCTTAAATATATTTTTCACTACTGCATCGAAATATGATGAAATTAAATTATAATTTATAAAGTGCACTCATGCCCAGATGCGTCTAGGTGCTGACCCAACTGAAGAAAGAACCCTAGTGCAGTAAGGGATTGACATGATGAGGGGTCTAACGGATAAAAAGCCATGTTTTCGGACCTTTCCTGAAGGGAAGCAATCCTGTCATTTTTTTCAAATCAGGAGGGAGATTGTTCCAGAGTTTGGAAGCACAAGTGACAAAACTTCTGCCTCCCTATTTGATCTTCTGACTTTAGGAACAGTTAAGGTATATGCAGAAGATGAAAGTAAAGGCCTGGGGGAAGTGCACCATCAGAAGCTTTACTATAAAAAGTGCTTTAAAGACCATCTGGCACATGCATCAACAATGCCATTTGCGAATCCTTATTAGCAAAAAATAGGGATTTGCTAATAAGGAATAGCAAAAGGCTGTGCATGTAGAAATCGCTTAAAAAATAGCGATTTCTAAACATTCCTTAATTGCGAGTCGCAAATTGCGAGTCGCAATTAAAGAATACCTCCCCATTCATTCCTATAGGCCTAGAGGCCCATTGAAATGAATGGGAAGACATTCTCAATTTGCGATTCTCGATTAGAGAATCGCAAATTGAGAATGCAATTTCAAGGGTGCCAGGGTGTCAAAAGGACACCCTGTTGCACCCCTGAAATATGCAAATGAGTACATCTTGAACACACACATGCCTCAAGGGCATGCATACCCCTGTACCCATGAACTGAAAACTGACCCTGAACCCTAAAACTACCCCTTTACCCATGAACTGAAAACTGACCCTGAACCCTAAAAATACCCCTGTACCCATGAACTGAAAACTGACCCTGAACCCTAAAAATACCCCTGTACCCATGAACTGAAAACTGACCCTGAACCCTAAAAATACCCCTGTACCCATGAACTGAAAACTGACCCTGAACCCTAAAAATACCCCTGTACCCAAAATTAATTAATATTATTTAATTACCAATTAATTATTAATTAACAATAACAATAAAGTAAATATATTAGCACATTTGCGGTAATTAATTTAATTTAATAATTAATATTATTTTGCACAATTAATTAATTAAGAATAACAATAAATTATATATAAAAAAATTACTATAATTAATGTAATTAAATAATTAATAATAATTAATTACCAACTAATTAATAATTATAAATATGTAAAAAATTATAATAATTAATTAACTAATTAATAGAAATTCATTACCAATTAATTATTAATTAAATATGTACAAACATATATCAATTAATTAATTATTATTAAATTACTTCCCACCCTATTCCCCTATAAACCCATAACCCGCTACAGAACATATTTATCAATTAATAAATTAATTAAAAATAATTAAAAATTAATTCTCAATTAATTAATTAATAATTCCTACTAATTAATAATTAATTTAACATAATTAAATTACTTCCCACCCTATTCCCCTATAAACCCACAACCCGCTACAGTAGTAAAAGACAATATTTAATAAAATAACATTAAAAATAAATAATAAAACATAATAAATACAATATAATATACACTAAATTTATTTAAAAATTGATATTAGTAACATCAAAGTTATTAATTTCGATATTATTAACATCGATATTTACAACTTCGATATTACTGATATCATACCAATATCGATATTTAGACTGTCGATATTACTTACCTTCGATATTTTTGTATTTCGATATTTAAACTTCGATATTTTTGCATATCGATATTTAAAAATCGATATTTTGTCTGTGTACCGGATGCTACTAAGAAATCAAACGATTTCAAGAATTGTGCCAGCAGGGTAACGTTAAGATTAAACAAGCATTGGCATTTATTTATTTATTTATTTTTGACATTTATAGAGCGCAGCAAATACCCGTAGGCGTCTCGGCGCTAAAAATCATCTGTCTCCTATATGTGGTCTACGCCTCACTGATTAAAAAGCCAAGTCTTTAAGAGTTTTCGAAATTGGTGGAGTGTCGGGCTGGTCCTGATGTACTGAGGAAGGGTGTTCCAGAGTTTGGGTGCGGCCACTGAAAAGCGGCGGTCACCCCAAGACACTGTTTTTGTTCGAGGAATTGCTAATTGGTGTGAGGTGGAAGAGCGTAACTGTCTGCAGGGTATGTAGGGTGTTAATAGGGTTTCAAGAGCATGCGGTCCTTGGTTGTTAAGTGTTTTGTAAACAATACACAAGGACTTGAACTTTATTCTATTATGGATCGGTAGCCAATGGTACTGCCTGATCGTATCTGAGATGGGACTGAACTTGGCCGTTCCTGAAATCAGTCGTGCCGCCGCATTCTGAATGGATTGTAACTTTTGTGTGACCCTGGCCTGGGCGTTAAGAAATAGCCCGTTACAATAGTCGAGTGATGACAAGACTAATGCACTGACCAGTGTTTTAATTGCTGACTCAGGTAGAAAGGGGCGTATCTTCCTGATCATTTTCAATTTATAATGGGCGGTAGTGGCAACTTTGTTTGCATGGTCCAGAAAGGTGAGTCCATCATCGAAGATGACTCCCAGATTCCTAACTTTAGTTGTTGGAATGGGGGGTGAGCCAAAAGCTGCTGGCCACCAGCATGATGACCATGCTGGGAGGAGTGGTCCAAAGATAACTACCTCAGTTTTCTCTGAGTTAACTTTGAGGCAATTTGTGGTCATCCACTCTCCTATTTCCAGTAGTCCATCTTTGAAGTTTTGTGCCACTTGTCCTCCGTCACCCTTGATGGCCAGGACCAGTTGTGTATCGTCTGCGTAAGACGTTAGGCTCATCCCATATGCCCTGATGACGTGGGCAAGGTCCGACACATATATGTTAAATAGTGTCGGACTAAGGGATGAGCCTTGGGGGACCCCGCATGGCAGCAAGAGTTGCGCAGACTGAAAAGGTCCAAGGGTGACTGCTTGAGATCTCTCTGCTAGGAAGGAGGCGAGCAAGTCTCTAGCCTGATGGCGGATGCCCAACTTTCCGACACGGTCGACCAAAATATTATGGTCGATCGTGTCGAAGGCTGCAGATAGATCCAGTAGTACTAGAATAGCGGTACCTCCTTGGTCCCGGATGGCTCTGACATCGTCTGCTGCCTTAATAAGGGCAGTCTCGGTCCCGTTGTACCTCCGAAAGCCGAATTGGGAGTCATCGAGCAGTCGGTGTCTTTCTAAAAAGTCAGATAGTTGGGAATTCATAGCCTTTTCAACCACTTTGGCTAAGAATGGAAGGCTTGCAATAGGCCTGTAATTTTTAAGTTCTTTTTTATCTAAGCAGGGTTTTTTTAGTAAAGGTTTCAATAAGGTGTTTTTTTAGAGATTTTGGGTAAATGGCTGAAGACAGGATGGTGTTACAGACTTGTGTCAGTACAGGTATGATGGTCTCCATTACTGGTGGTAGAACTGATGGAGGACAAGGGTCCAAGGCGGAGCCGCTTTTGATAGAGGAAACAATAGTCCTTAAGTGCTCATCTGTGAGTGGGATGAAGCTTGAAAAATCATTGGCTGAATGTGTACAAGGGGGATCCCTGTTGGTGGTCGGGATTTAGAGGCAAAGGCCTGATAGATTTTGTCCACCTTGGTGAAGAAAAAGTCTGCCAGAGCGTCACAAAGAGCTTGAGACGGGGGGTGGGGGGGTGAGGTCGGGAACATTGCCTGCCAATATTTTCGTAACTTCAAACAGTTGCTTACTAGAGTTTTTTGCTTGATCAATTTTATTTGTGTAAAATTTTTTTTTGCTTTTATGATCATGGATTTATAAAGGGCCAATGAGTCTTTATAAACTTTCTTGCTGTCCATGTCGTAGGTTAATCTCCAACGTCTTTCCAGATTCCTGCTAGTCTGTTTTTGCAATCTTAGCTCGTCAGAATACCATGGAGCGGTTGGTTTGGATCTATTCCTAGACAGTGATTTGGTGGGGACTGAACGCTCCGTTGCGTGGGTGAGCCAGGTCTGGAATTGTAGAGTAGCCGTGTTGGGGTCAATGGACACCGTGGGGCAGGTCTTAACCAGTTGCGTTTTTAACTCTGTGTGATTTATATGCTTCCAGTCTTTGAAAGCGTTTTGGTTCCTTATCCGAGGTGTTTTGGGTTGGTGAGTCTCGGTGGGGATGTTGATTTTGCAAAAAATGGCATAGTGGTCAGTCCACGGCATAGGTAGGGTGTCCAATATTTGAAGGCCCTCAACGTTTGAAAATATAGCGTCAAGCGTGTGGCCAGCTAAATGTGTGGGACAAGCGACCAATTGTTTTAACCCTAATATTTCCATGTCTGTTACTAGGGAGGATGTATCCGTTTGGTCGACTTAATCGAGGTGAAAGTTCAGATCACCTAGAACTGTGAATGTTGTTTCTGTGGCTAAGGTTTCCAGCATAGTATTGATATTTGCAAGGAAGCCAGTTTTCGTCCCGGGGGGGCGATAGATCAATATTCCCTTGAAGTTGAAGACGGAGCAGAGCTTTATTCCGAATTCCATCGCTTCACAGGATGTGGAAGTGATAGGGGTTGCTCTAACCATAAAGCAATCTTTGGCTATGATGGCTAGGCCCCCTCCTTTTTTATTCCTGGTTCTATCATGTCGGTAAACCTTGTAACCCATGGGTACTGCCGTGACCATATCTGGTTCTGACGACTCATCTGCCCAGGTTTCAGTGACAAAAAGAATATTGAGTTTATTATCGGTAATTAGATCAGCTACTTCCTGGCTATGCTTGCATATTGAGCGGGCGTTAATGAGTGCAAATAGAATGGAGTCGTTCTTGGGGGTAGTCGGCTGATTTTTATGAGCCTGGGCGTAACATAACGGAATAGAGAGGTGACAATGGGTGCATGAGGCACTGTGGGCGTGTTTAACCAAAGATGGATCTAGTAAGGGGCAGCTCGGGTTTGGTGCAGGTCTAAATTGCAATAAAGTCGAGCGTGAATATCCTAGTTGGAGATGGGCATCTAACGGTCGACCAGGGGTCGTGACCCTGGGCTCGGTCCTGGCGCGGACGGGCGCAGACGGGCCCGCCTTTGGCGCGCCTTCGGCGCGCCACCGGCGCGCCCGCTGCGCGGACGGGAAGGTATGATGTATTTATGCATGGGGAAAGAGAGGAGGGTGGGAGGTTTCCAAGCACTGCACCGCCACCCTTCCCTCACTCAAGATGGCTGCTGAGGTGAGTGGGGTGATGTGTCAGCACGTGGGAGCAAGCGCTGTAGACCTATGAAGCCTGTCTGCAGCCTCGGGGCGACGCTGATCTCGCACCGAGGTGAGGGCTGTGCTGGTAAAATCGGGCTAGTTAAAATATATACAAAGTTATAAAAACGCTAATATTATTCAGTAGCACGTAGAATTGCACCAAAGAGTAAAGCAAGGTGCCCCCGGCTTTCCGCCTCAGGGGAGAGTGTGAGACAAATGATTTTACCTGCGAGGGTGATCTCCGACCCTTAAGTAATCTAGGAGGGCGGGAGGTTTCCAAGCACTGCACCGCCACCCTTCCCTCACTCAAGATGGCTGCTGAGGTGGGTGGGGTGATGTGTCAGCGCGTGGGAGCAAGCGCTGTAGACCTATGAAGCCTGTCTGCAGCCTCGGGGCGACGCTGATCTCGCACCGAGGTGAGGGCTGTGCTGGTAAAATCGGGCTAGTTAAAATATATACAAAGTTATAAAAACGCTAATATTATTCAGTAGCGCGTAGAATTGCACCAAAGAGTAAAGCAAGGCGCCCCCGGCTTTCCGCCTCAGGGGAGAGTGTGAGACAAATGATTTTACCTGCGAGGGTGATCTCCGACCCTTAAGTAATCTAGGAGGGCGGGAGGTTTCCAAGCACTGCACCGCCACCCTTCCCTCACTCAAGATGGCTGCTGAGGTGGGTGGGGTGATGTGTCAGCGCGTGGGAGCAAGCGCTGTAGACCTATGAAGCCTGTCTGCAGCCTCGGGGCGACGCTGATCTCGCACCGAGGTGAGGGCTGTTCTGGTAAAATCGGGCTAGTTAAAATATATACAAAGTTATAAAAACGCTAATATTATTCAGTAGCGCGTAGAATTGCACCAAAGAGTAAAGCAAGGCGCCCCCGGCTTTCCACCTCAGGGGAGAGTGTGAGCCAATATGTCTTGCTTTTTGGAATGTAAGTGTTTTGTTATATGATTTTATTCTGTAGTGAGTTGTATTATGTGTATTGCATGTGTTATTTATTAATAGGTATTATGTAATTATATGGTTGTGGTAGAGGGGTAGTATAGCTTTGGCAGAGGGTACAACATACCCACTTAATCAGATGTAATCAGGTTCTCAGCCAGAATGCAGCTTTGTGACACACACAACATTAAAAATCGTCGACGATGCCCTTTGGATCCTGGACCAAGGTTTTGCATGCCTAATGCTCCTTTCAGAATTCTCAGCCGTATTTGATATAATAGTCATGCATGTGACCCTTGTAAAAATATTCTATATGAGAAATAAGCTGAGCAGCACTGTCCTGGGTGTCTCATTATATCATCACCAAATTGCACTGTCCCCATTCAGTCATGAAATCACTGGTGTGAATTTCAACTTCACAAGCTTCGAGTCTTCAAAATCACTTGCCTTTATTTCGTTAAACCTGATATTTAGTTACACATGAATAACATGGGAAAGGGAAACAATTTCAACTTACGCTCCACCTTAGAATCAAACTGCAATACCTGTAGTAGATATAAAAGTAAATATCCAATGATTTGTACTGTTCATGATTCACTGCAGGAATTACCTTCTAGCTTGATTCTAGATGTACACCCAGAACCAGCAACCCTCCTTGTCAAAGCTGGGAGAGGATGTGGTCTGAGGGCTAGAGCTGCCGACTTTGGCCCTGGAAGTCAGGTTTCGAACCTGGGGGTCGCGTCCACAGCGTGTGATTCTGGGCAAATTGCTTAACATACCCTGCCTGAATGTGTAAGTAACCGGTGCTCGTGTAAAGTGCTCCAATACTTTTGGGTAGAGTTTGCGCTATATAAATATGCAAAAAAAATAACAAAAGCTAAGGACAGCTGCCAATACGAGAAAGTTTGCCCACTTATCGACCAATACTGTTGTCACTGATGCAGTTACCCCATTGAAGCAAGAATCATTTGTAAATTTGCCTGCATCACATACAAAATTCTATTTCTGATAATTCTCTACTTTGAACAAAACCTGACCATGGCAAGGAGGCAACTCCCTTAAAAGATGAGACAATTTGCTTCTACAAACACCAAGATTCAAGAAAACAAAAACACAATCACTGTGGACTAATCCCTCTGTCATCAACTTTAAAAAAAAATAAAGCATTCTACCACGTGGTACTTGTACGGTTTACATTTCATGCCACTATGAACATAGAATCTCTATGCGGATAGTGTGTGCATTGTTTTAAGAACTGCGGATGTAATTGAAAATGAACCTTCGGACAATTTGGACAGAATGGGGAGGGAAAGGTTGTGGTGTGCAGGTCAAATATAACATTACCCGTTACTGTAAGTGCGATCATCTGTGTGATTGGGGGTGTTTACCTGCGGCACATACCCTTCATAATGCACGTGCCGGGCATTCTCTCGCACGCGCTTAATTCACACACTGCCGCGGTTGCTTCCTGCTCAGACTGTGCATGGAAACAAACCTTTGCAACCAGGTTACATCGCAGAGATGCAAATGCCAAAACGAATCCCCTCCAAACACGGCCACGGCCGGTGAACTGTACAAAATGCGCAGATTCGGTGCGGCCCCTCCTGTGTTTTCCATGGCAATAGAAATCACAGGCTGGCTTACGGCACTGCAAAGCTGCACTAGGCAAATAGTTAAAGAGCTACGGTCCGATTGCACATTCATCCTATGGTGACATGTTTTTATTGACCTCGTGTCCACGTTGCCTGCCGAGCCTGGAGGGAGGGGGGGTCCTTTATATGGGTACTGTACTTAAAGTTGTGATCGACACCTTTTGCCTGTTAGCCTGTCGGGAATCTGGAAGAAGGCTGTCGAAAATCTAAGATGGTAAAAAAAAAGGCCAGTAACAGACCCCCCTCATTGGAGAAATAACCAGCGAGCGATGAGGGGGTCCTTTCCCTGCGCACGTGTCTGAGTTCTGTTTATTCATGAAGCCCTCACCCACCAACCTGGTTGGTGGCATGCTTCATCATCGGGCCCACCCAATGACACAGAGTGTTTCCCGGGTGTACTTCGACGCCTGAATACAGCAGAGCAGGTATGTCTCTGAGTGTGCAGTGTAGTGACGTGAAGGTGAAAGTTTAAAAGCTATACAGGGATCCCAGTACCCGAGGGTAAATTATATTTTAATAACTGGGTCACTGTTAGCATTAAACAAAGGCTGTTGGATGATATAGGAGTGTTAATTAGGGTCTCCTACATCCAGGTGTGGTCTACGTTTTTCAGCCAGGCCTTTATGATTAAAACTGGCTTTCCTCAGGACCAAAGTGTGTAGGTGCAGATTACTTAATTTTAAGTGATTGTGTAATTTTTGAAAATGTGTAGCACTCGCTAAGGTGCTTTACATGTGTGAGGGGGGATTCCCTCTTAGAGCATTAGTTGGATTTGTGCCAAATTAGCCCCATGGAGTAGTCCGGCAGAGGAGTGGACCGAAACTTTCGGTCAGTGTCTGCGTTGAGCCTCTTCTTGTAACAAAATTAAGTATTGCAAAAAACACAGTTGATGGACAGAATGTAGAACAAAGTCAAACATTCACCCCAGTACAAGGATCTGGGCCTAAATCCATCGTTTTTTTGCACTCCACACCAACCAGGTTAATGGGTGAGGGCTTCATGAACAAACAAAAGGGTTTGTACCCTGTCTTACAGTCTTGAGTCTATGCAAATTTACAAATAGGCTAGTCCTTATTGATTTCACATATTAAACCCTGGGGATACGGACTAGCTACCTAGTCCTCTCTCTCTCCTATGATAGTGATATCAGTTCTGTTTATGCCACTGGTTTAATTAAACCCCATCCGCCATTTGCAAATATTCATGCGCGGTAAGTGCCCAGGGGTCACGGATGGAATGTCCACTCCGGGAGGCAGATCGGGTTTCTGGTGCCCAGCTGCACACACACATCATAACAGGAGGCTTTCGCAAAGGTACCTGCTTACCTGACTTGACCAACATGGCTCGATGTTCCTCCGCAGCTCCAGCCGGCACGGTCACCTGATCCCACAGCCAGTGAGACATGACGAGGCAGGATCCCGGGGCTCGACCGTCCGAACCCGCCGCCGGCTCCTGCAGTACCTAGCCCTCTCTGCATGTGGGCATGACTTTTGGCAGCCTTTGCTAAGCTCTCTCACTCGTGGCAAGATCTTTTCAGCTGAGGGAGAATGCATGTCACGTGACTCTGTGAGCTGTTCAGCAGCTCCTATCCTTCCCGCAAGCCTCCTGACAGGCACGCTCTGATCTACCACAGCCAGTCCTTGAGGCTGTTGTGATGGCACCTTGTGCTTTTGTGTGCATGTTCTTCTTCACACCTACTGCTGCACTGATCTGCTGCGGATAGCGCGTCCATGAAAGCGAGTTCCTCAATAAAAAAAAGCGCGCGCCTCGTGCGGCAGCAGGGGGAGGGGGACTGCGAGATTTCCATTCGGGAGCGTGACCATATGGCGTCACCATATGGTGCTGCACACTCCCGAAAGGAAATCGCCAAGTTGTGCACGTGTTGCATTGCTTTCAATGCAACAATTGCACGTCTTTGCCCCCAAAGCTGTGGCGATGGCTACAGGTCTCTCCTATGCAACCCATGCTCGTTGCGTAGGCGAGACCTAAAAAGATGAGTCATGCGGCACACCGCATGGTAGAGAGAACGGATGAGACAAAAATCATCCAGAGCAACAAATTGCTCACATTCAGACAGAAAAGATTTGCCCAGAGCAATGGCTTCTCCCCTAATTCAAATTGAAAAAAAGGAAATCAATCAACAGGTCATGGGTCACCATGTTGATTACCACCAAGAGATCCAACAAAATCAAAGTAGCATTTCCACCTTTGTTGAGTCTGTCTAATATCTTCCAATGGAGTAATCAGGGCCAGAGCTGTCCTAATTTCGGCTCTGTAGCCGAATTGGGTAGGGTCTAATATCTGATGGTTGTTAATAGATGCTGGAATCTGAAGCATCTAAATTTAGATTTTTCAGTAAAGGCAAAATTTAGGCTGTTTTACAGATTTTGGGAAAAAACACAGTGCTAAACATCAGGTGGAAGAAGTCAGTTAGGTCAATTGATATGGTTTCAGGGATCCAATGCATGATTTATAGTGGGCATGGGTCCAGCGGGGAACCTGATTGAATGTTAGTGAGTAGGTCCTGTACCTGAGCTACTGTTAGTGGAGACAAAGAGGACAAAATAATGGAGCCAAATTAGAGGCATTGCAAGACCCCAGAGGAGTGTTGGTAGTACATAACCCTCTGACGGGGTGGTCTTCGACTAACTGATGAGGGGATTTCTTATTATTGGCAGAAAGGGTGTTATAAACATCTTTAACCTTAGTTTGAAAAAAAAGAGGCTATTATATTGCATAAAGCTAGGTTGTCCAGGTTACATTTTTGGGGAGCTTGGCTATTTTTTTATAGTAGTAAACAGTTCTTTTTAGGAATTTTTTAATGCCGCAATTTTGTGGGTAAAGTAGTGAGCTATTTCCTGGTGGATCAGTTGTTTGTAGGCCGAGATGGCATTTTTATAGTTTTCCTTTTCTGTGCTGCCATAGTTTAATCTCCACTTACGTTCATGCCTGCAGCAGCATTGTTTCTCCAATCTAAGGCGCATATTTACAAGCCCCTATCGCCATCACAACATCACTTTTATTTACTGGGCACTTCATGAGGCTTAATGCTGCCTTGCAAATAAGGCACCCTTTCACGCTACACTTTGCGTGAAAGGGGAGGGCAATGGATGTTGCGGTGGGCGTTACACCACAACACCCATTAATTTTGACACTTCCGCCTATTTACAAGGGTGGTGTAAATAGGTGGTAGTTACAAAATTAAGTACAGAGAAAACCTAGTTAAAACAGGTCAATGAGTAGAAATGCTTTATTTCTCCTCATTTTTTATGTTTCCACCAGGAAAAATTATCAATAGCCGCCAGGCACATGGAGAAAACACCATCTATGCCATTTTTTCCAAGAAACAAACTAGAACTTTAGGTACTTTTTGGCTTGGAAAGAATGCAAAACTGCTCCAATTACATGGCAGCCTACTGACATTACAGTTTTGACAAAACTGCTCCAAAGGAGCTGGAGGAAGCACTAAAGGGGCACATGCATCAATGTAGGCTTTTGCGATTCCTCAAATGTGATTATTAAGGAATCGCAATTAAGGAATTGCAAAAGCCTATGCATACAGGAATCACTATATTATTAGTGATTCCAGAACATTCCTTAATTGAGAGTCGCAAATTGCGAGTCGCAATTAAGAAATGCCTTCCCATTCATTCTAATGGGCCTATAGCCCCATTGGAATGAATTGGAAATTGCATGCGCAATTTGCGAGTACCGAATAGGTACTCGCAATTGCTGCATGTAATTTCAAGGGTGCAAGGGTGTCAAAAGGACACCCGGTTGCACTCCTGAAATTGATCTGTGCACACATGTTGGCACACACATGCCCCAACGGCATGTGTGTGTGTAATCTACAACTTTGAAAAATGCACTTTAGTGCATTTTTCAAATTGTTTGCAAATTACTATCAAGTTCAAATTGATGGTGATTTGTGACCCCTATCAGTGAAATCGCTATTAGCGATTTCATCATGCATCGCTTTTAAAGAATCGCAATATTCAATTCCTTAACTGCAATTGCAATTTAAGGAATCACAATTTGCAATTCCTTAAATGCAATTGCAATTTAAGAAATCGCAATAATTGCGATTTCTTAAATTGCGAGAGCCTTGCAGTTTGATGGATTGCAGAAGCCCATTTTGCGGGCGCAAACACCGATTTTTGCGAATCGCACCGTTTGCGCTCGCAAAAAAGGATGATGCATGTGCCTGTTAGTTCCCACAAAGCCTATAGGGTTCTCTGAGTATGACAGGCTATTTTGTGCTGGGTGGAGACATTTGATTTGGCAGCTGTTGTTTTAGTCTCCCCTAGGAGTGCTTTCATTCCAGTGCATAGACAGTGAAGTGTCATGCAAAGCAATTGATGGTAAACATAGTTTACCACGAATCCTTTTCCCCGCAGAGAATTATGTTGTAACAACACATACTATTACTCCGCAAGTCGGAACAAAGACTTGTGAAGGGGGCAGAAGGTGTTGGATTTAAAATCTAACACCTTCCCTACTATAGTAAATTATACTATTCCAACATGCAGAGGCCCCCCTAGAGCAAGTCGTTGTTACGATTTGCGGGGGTAATGGTATGCGTGGTTACAACGCAGTCTTAGTAACAACAGCATTGTAATTGCATGTGGGGAAAAACTATGCAGAATAAAGTGGCATATTCACAATTTATGTCAAGGGTTATCATATATGTATATCATCCAATGCCTAAAAGAAATCACTCCTACGGGTGCCACAGAGCTCATTATCAAAGCTCAGCGCAGTCACACTGTAAGAAAAAAACAGCATGTGTGAAGCGGCCTGCTCATGACACATCAGGTCAGAAGGCCTAGGACCCTTTGCATGACTGATTTAAAAAATTCACCAGAATTTGAATTTGCATAGAATAATATTATCAGTAATTGTTTTCACGGTTTATTTTACCTTACCTGGCTGAAGGCCGTCCTCTGAACACTGGTATGATCTGTCCTTTTGCCCTCTCTTCTCTCACCCTGCAACTCATGGCCACTTCCCACATACTGAACTTAATCTTCTAGGACATAACCGAGGGGAGAAAGACATGTGTGACTCAATTCTAGCTCATGTAACTATCCTCACATTGCATATCTCATAAAGCTGTCAGGACTGCAGTCAGATAATACCACTCTGGCATGTCTCCTATGGAAATCAATCTTCATATCTGTCGTCCCAAATTCTTATGACACTTTATAGGTTTTTCCCCTTGATTCGCTATATAGAGGAGAGCTTCTGAACAGCCACAAGTGTGTGAACAATGTCCCCGTTAGATGAATAAAAGGCCAGCAACTATAATCAATTTTGCTATCTTCTTTGTTCCAAGCTTGTTCCGTGTGAGGCTTGATGACCTTGTATTACTAATTGTTACCTGTAGTCTCCATGTATGGAAGACTCCTTTCTGATGTGTTTGTGTTATCTGAGATAGTGCATTTCAACCTGCAGCAAAAAATAATGGTAATCTCAAGCGTACCCTTTGCTAACATCACCATTCAGAACATTAGATTTCTGTGCCCAAAGTCTTTTATTTCCCGACTCCAAAGATGGAGTGCCACATAATATATTCAATCAGGGGTGGCTTGCATGTAGCATGTATGAGTTACCAGGAAAACCCTACCACACACAACACTAATACTTACTAAATGAGATTTACCCAACTCTCCTCAGACACCACATAAGCTTGATAAAACTTTAACAGCTTATTCCACTCCCTTTCTGACCCTTCCTCTCAGAACCCGCCTCACTGACACACACCACTTCCTATAATCCTCAAGCACCAGGGATCGAAGTCATGCCCATGGAAGAGGAGGAGTGGTCATAGGTACTGTCACAATGATAATTGGAGAAATGAATATCACCTGGCTCCTTAAACTCATCCCGGTACTTACTAAATAAGGATATGCAAAAGCGCTTATCTCCATAGCAGTCACTGCTAAACACTAAGTCCCTCGCAGCATGACAAGATGCCCCATAAAGAAGGAGCAAAGTATCACCAAAGGTAGTGTCGGAAGGAATACAAAAGGTGTAGAAACCTGAACTGCCAGACATAGATCATACTCAGATCACAAAGCAACAGGCAAGTATACCTGATACAAGGGCTGCACCCTGTCTGGACCAAACTAGACCTAAGTGAAGCCACCAGTCCCAACGTCTGATATGGAAAGAGAAAGTCCAGAACAGTCAGACAAAAACTGGAAATTTTATTACAGGCCCACATGTATCATGTAGTAACCAACTATCAGCATGAGCAAAGAAACACCATAAGAAAGAACCCATACCCAACAATGCAGTCCCTAGACAGACAAACAAAAGGTGACAAAGACCAAATCCAAAATCAGAACACTAAAACCACCAAATCCACAGAGCAACTGGAGACTCATAACTGCACCAAAACCATACCAGAAGACAGGTCAATGGGAACAAAGAACAAAAGTAACAAGAAAACAAGAGGCAAGAGGGCAACCACCGGGTAGTACTTGCTAGTCTGCGCCCTACGGTCGCCTTCTGGAATAAACTCCCGCTGGCCCCGATAGGACGGATAGCCCTGGCTAAAATGGTGATGCTCCCCCGACTCCTTTACCATTTCACAAACTTGCCGGTTATACCACCCAGGTCCTTCTTCCGCGATATCGACTCCCTCCTAGGGACCCTTATCTGGGGCGAGGGTCGTCACAGGGTTGCCTTGAAAACCCTCCAACTTCCTACAACACAGGGAGGGCTCGGAGCTCCATCCTTCGAGGCATACTTCCTTGCGGCACAGCTCCAATGGCTATCTTACTGGACGGCGGACCGCTATCCTCAGGAGACGGTCACTCCGACCGGCAGAGTCGCGTCCCCAGAACTCACTCGTCTTCTCCTCCCGGGTACAAAGCCACGGCGCACATACCCCCTTCAAGTGGCGATAGCGCGCCGGTGCATGATGCGGATCCACCGGTTGTCCCCCGGTAGACCTCCATACTCCCCGCTACTACCACTGATAGGCAGCCCTAGACAGGACTCCTACTTCACCGCTCCGCTGTTCGCTGAGTGGTCCCTCTGTGGCATCACGGACCTGGAATCGCTCTTCGAGGAAGGCCAGCTAAAATCGCTTGACCGCCTGACCGCTGAATACGGACTCTCCCCAGGCCAATTCCTCAGATATAGACAGCTACTCGATGGATACCGGCCCCACTTTAATCTCAGCATTGGCGAGCCAGACACGCATCCAGTAATACATACAATCCTACACATGGGGGTGGGACGCCACTTAATCACTTGGTTATATAAATCCATCCGGGAACTCTCACTCGCTCCTCTTACGACTCTACGGGCTACTTGGGAGGAGGACATAGGCCGCGCACTGCACGACTCTGAATGGACGAAAGCGCTTGAAGCCCCAAAACGCGTCTCTAGAAACGCCCGCTTCAAGAACATCCAATACTATATCCTACACAGGGCATACCTCACCCCAGCGCGATTGCAGAAGTTCTATCCCTCCACACCGTTTCTTTGCCCCAGATGCTGCTCCCCCGCGGCAGATTTCCGACACATGTTCTGGAGTTGCCCCCACCTTCACCCCTTTTGGCGGGCGGTGCACGACACTCTGACTGGATTAACGGGCCTCACTACCCTAGCCACCTGGGAGTCCAGCGCACTAGGCATCTTTCGTGGTCCTAAGCGAGTCCCGGTACACAGGCGCTTCGTGTCCCTAGCACTCCTGTTGGCCAACCGATGTATAACCATGCGCTGGCGTTCCCCGGAGGGTCCCTCTGTAGCGGCATGGAAGGGCGCGGTTGGTAAATGGGCGGCGGCAGAGGAAGATGCCCTTAGAGAGGAAGAAGCCAGGGGTGCGCGTAAAATTCCCATATCCATGGAATGGGCCATGCTCCTCCACAGCTTCCGGCAGTCCACACATGTAGAAGAACCACCTACTCCTCCCCCCCCCCCCCACCCCTGAGAACCAGTAGCCTCTACCTGGTATCTACCCTCCTGGGACCGTCCCCCGGTACCTCCTACTTCTTAATCAAATTCTCATATCACAGGTCACCCACCTCGATGCCCGCATATACGTGGGGTGTACACCCCCCGGCCCCACTCCTTCCCCCTCCCCCGAAGTGTAGACCGGCTGGCTCCGTGAAAATCCCCCCCCCCCCCCCCGACGCCCGTCGCCGGCAACCCCCTGCTTGGACCCTGCTAGCGCCCACACGCTTCTCTCCCACAGTTTTGTCCCCCCTTGTTTTTAGGTGCCTCCACTGTGTGAACAGTACAGACCTTGATCCTACGCTTTCGTGGCGGGACCCTACATATCTGCAAGTACCCACTGCCCCATTAGAAGGGCAGACTTGCTGCTGCCCGACCTGCAACCACGTCTGTACGATCTACACTGATTACCCATGGAAATTGTAATTTTGCACCAGTTGTATAAAAACAAGAAAACGTTGCGCGCTTGGCTGTTCGTGGCTGAATGTTGAGGCCACGTCAGTAGATCATTTACACTGTACTTGTATACTTTATTGCAACAATAAAACAAATGTCAACAAAAAAAAAAAAGAAAACAAGAGGCAAAAAGTTGTCAAAAATGAGAGAACACTAGTCAAGGAAATAAGCTTTGCCAGGCAATTCATCTAAGAGCCCAGTAGGAGACTACCCAAAGAAAAGCAAGAAGGAAACTAAGAAAGTGATTTATGATCCAATGAGACAAGCCTTTTAACTACCTCACAAAGAGATAGCCAATCAAAAGGCAAGCTCAATCAGAAAAAGCTGCAAACCATCATAGTCTTCAGTTAAACTCAAGCTAGGAGGGAAAGTTGAAGGGCTATTCCCAAAAATATGAAGAGAATTCTAAATAGGACAAAGAGGGCAGAACTGATGAGCCTTAGAAAAAAGGAGAATATTTACAAAACTGTGGACACTTAACCAGGATACTTGCAGAATTTGGTGAAAAAACAGTTTAAGGTAAACAATAGCAAGTTCGGAAAACCCAGCTCTCAATAAACAGCTGTAAATTCAGGAGGAATAGATGCCTACTATATCTCATCAAACAGAGGGAAAGGAAACCGTTCAAGAAGATAGGCCGATAGGAACAAGGCCAATGCAGAAAACCAAGTTTCAACATTACCTGGTACTTAAAAAGGTCCTGATCTGACATTGTGTCCCATAGACGGCCAGGATAGTCAAGACTTCATACCACAAGCCTGAACCAAGAAAGAGCAGAAGAGGAAACCAAAATGGTCCATGGCTAACGTACAATCTCTAAGTGCAGCATGGAGCACAGTAAAAAGTCGGAGTGACTACAGCTTAATCCAAGCTCCAATCCTAATAGGTAACACAAACTTTCACCAGAACAGTCAAGATCCAAATTAAACATTCCAAGCCCATTATGAAATCGCAAAAGGAAGCCAGAGTGGCTAAGCCCAGGACCACCCACAGAAACCAGAATGGCTCAGACTTGATCTAAACAAGCATTTACAATGTAACGGTTTCGCCTTTGACAAAGTTAGAGCTATTGGCATTGCCAATGACAAATTGTTTATTTATGTGTTGGTTTTGAAAATGGCATTGTCATTTACAATGTCAATAGCTTAATCTTTCGCAAATGCGTGACCTAACAAAAAAAAATTACATTTGGATTTGATGGCTCCGGGCGGAACCATCGGCGCTGCTGTAAAAAGAAATGGAAGGATGCACGTGTGGTATGCAGCAGAGAGAGGTCCGGGGAACCCCCCCCCCCCGGATAGGGCTGGTTCGTGTATGGATGGAGACTTGTGTGCCAGAATGTTTACATTGACAAGGCCTTCTTTGCTATGTGTAGATTTTAGTGTTAGGTGATTATAATAGTGCAGGGATACAGTCGTGTGGCTTCTAATTGGCTGACAGTGCTCACAACATTAAGGACTGGTGTGCGCTGGCAGAAATGAAAGGGACCTATTTTGCAAAGATGGACAAATACTCTGTGTGCCTGTTATTGTTGAGCTGCTTGGAGTAAATTTCACCCTATTGAGCAGTGACTGGATTAAAGTTAACACAAGCGCCTTGTCCTCCTCGCTAATTTGTTTACACACCTGTCCAGGCCTTCCCCGGGGCACTTTATGTAGATGTGTGCAGCCCCAGGCTATACATCACCCTGATTAAAAGATTACAAGATTATTCGGTCAATGAGGACACAGCGCTCCGCTCCTGGGTTTTAGTTTAAGAACAGAGTGATTTCTGGGAGTTGTAGTCCTGGTGCTCTTCAGTTGACCAAGTGAAACTAAAGCGCTCGAAAACATTGGTTATTAAAGGACCTCAGAGGACTGAAGCAACGTGGAAAAAGGGACAAATTTGCATGTAATTGAAGCTGGGAGCTTATCAGTGAAATTGATGAAAAAATATATATATTTCTCACTTGAGAGACCGCCAAGAGGAATTCTGTACATGCAAAAAGATATATACTCTCCCTGTGACAGTGATCTCCCGGGCAAGTGCAAGTGACAATTAACATGTAGTTGTAAATGTCTTTTATTGCAAAACATTACATAAATAAACGCACGCATATGAGATAGTTTGAATAAGTGGTTATTAAAGTGACCTTTTTCGTAAGTACCACTGTCAGCATGCGGCCTGATCTAAGCATCCCGGAATATGCTAATGTGTTACTGACACGATTTCACCTCCCAAGCAGTTCACTTCCCATGCCGGAATGTGAGGCACTTGGTGGCCAAATCTAGAGCCCGACTGTGCCAATAAATTTCTGTCACACTAGAACAGCCCACGCTTCCCATTGGCTGACAGAGATGTGCCTAGCAACAAATCAGCCTTTGATTCCGACATCTGACCTACTGGACAGCCCCTCCAACCCTAAAAAAAAAAAAAAGAAATGGACAGAATTAACCTCGCCCGATGTCAAACTTGATGCCGGGAAGGAAATGCTGAAAGCCCTCTGCCCTCGTGGAAGTATCTAAATTGATGAAAAAATATATATATTTCTCACTTGAGAGACCGCCAAGAGGAATTCTGTAAATGCAAAAAGATATATACTCTCCCTGTGACGGTGATCTCCCGGGCAAGTGCAAGAAAACTTCTTCAGTTACAGAAACCACATTCGGCGTAAGATCCAGGGAGCTATTTCTGGGTCCCCAGACGGCTTCACGGGCACACAGACTTCGGGAGGGGGGAGGGGGTGGGAACGGGCAATCGACAGCGGGAGGGGGGCAGGTTAACGGGCACACGGACAGCGGGAGGGGGGGCGGGAACGGGATAAGAAAAACAAGCATTTACAAGTACGTGTAGGAAAATTTTAAAACTTACCTCCGGGAGTTGGCTCGGAGTAGGGAGCGGGTCGGGTCTGCGTCCTCACAGGGAGAGCCGTCCGGCTGGTGTGAGGAAGGATGCTGAAGAAAGAAAAAAAAAATAAACACGCCCACCGCCGCCTGACCTAGGCAAAAGGGAAAAATTCTACGGAACGCCCACGAATCGCCTCGCAGAATAACGGACGCCTCTCTCTTCTAATGGCTAGCCTCCATTTATGGAGCTAGCCAATGGAAGACAGAGGCGGAACTAAGAGGTGCGAGAAAAAGTCCTAGGACATCTAAGCATATGAGTGAACAATCAGGTCAGACCAGTGATTAAGAAGGAACAATCAAAAAATTGTCAAATTTGTATAAAAAGTATATTTTTAATCAATGTATTTAAAAATCATATTGTGAATGACCAAGAGGCCAAACCATATGATGGGTATAAAAAGTTCTTAGATTACATACAGTTCTAATAAACAATTAGCATAAAACTTATATTCAACACAGTAAAGGTTATCGACAGAAACATAAGTATAGTGATATAAATAATGAAAAAAAGCATAAAAACTCGACGCGCGTTTCGGCAGAGGACCGCCTTCTTCAGGAGACACAGATTAAATCCTGAAATATATTCATAAGGGAAGAAATAAAAAATATATATTATCTATACATTCATGATTTTGTGTCAACATATCAGCGAAAATATAACAAGGTGGCAAAAACCCTATTTACTGTTACCAACTAAGCATGGGCGAATTTTGCGAATCTCGCGTTCGCGAATTTTGCGGATTTGCGAACTCGCAATCCGCAAAATCCGCGAATTCCCGCGAATTTGCGGATTTTTTTTATTTTTGTGTTCGCCCGTGTTTCTGCCAGTTCGCGAGGGTTTTTACAATTTCGCAATTTGCGAACTTACCTGTCGGGTCGCAAGTTTTGCGAACTTGTTGTTTCTACGTGTCCAGCCTGTTTGGGACACTCTTCTTCATCACTGCCACTCTCTGTCACCACTGCCACTCTCTGACTACTCATGCCACCCTCTGGCCCACCCATGCCACCCTCTGTTTCATCACCACACCCTCTGGTTGTCCAGTGTACATTATTTTCGGCAAAGCAAAGCACACCTTCCCTGCCTCAAGTGACCTGAATTAATTTGGGGCTGATTAATGTGTCACAGAATATTTTTTTAGCTGGCACCTGCTTCCTTAGTGCGCCCTGATTAGTGATCTTTTGCACTTGCTAAGTGCTTTAATTGTTGCAAAATTAGTTACAACACCTGCCCTGCCCCAACTGACAATAATGAATTAGGGGCTGATTAATGGATTTTAACTTCCAGCCTGGCTCCTGCTTGTCTCCCTTAGCTGTAATTCAGGACCTTTGTGGCATATGTGTAACTATTCTGAGGTTCAGAGCAGGGTCACATAATAGTTGCAACTGGCAACTGAACTCTGGAGGGGCCCCTCAGGAAGCACTACAGGAAATGGCTACTAATGATGAGCCTGAACTTTTGAACCTGGTAAGTAGTTTCAGTTTTGCTAAGATCGTATTTCTGCAATTTAGCACTTATTCGCGGGGCGCGAAGTTGTACTGGGAAGCCGCGAACTCACGCGAACAGTGCGAGCAGTGCGAGCAAAATCCGCTGCTCGCGGATTTGCGGATTTTGCGGGAGATTCACGAATCTCGCGGATTGCGAATTTCCCGAAAATCCGCAAAATCCACGAGCGAAACGGATTTTCCGCCCATGCTTATTACCAACGCATTTAAAACATCATTCCTTACTTTACAACTGACCATGACTAACGATTTGTACACTCAAAGCCAATGATTGGCAGAATAACATCTGGCGATTGTACAGTATCTGACTCAGCATAAGACCATCATGAATAAGTCATTTAGAACAAGCCCCATTATTTATGAACACCCAATGGAACTTCTATATTCTGGCTGATGTTTACTCAATTCACAGTATATAAGATTGGATGTTTGTCTTTTAAGATGTTAAACATTACAAACATATTTGGTCGCGTGACTCTCATTATGTGTTAAAGGAAGTCATGATGTAACATAACATAATACTCAATGGACAGCAATATACTTACAACAATCGAGACTCTATCCATGCAGTAAGAACACTGAAGGTGAAATCTTCATATAATTATTTTGGATGAATATATAATTATCGGATGGTAGGGTTCCTAATAATGAAAATAACACTTGTAAATGGAGGGAACCTAAGACATGTTCATCTAAGGTTAAACACACTGGGTCAAACATTCTGCACAAGACATGTGGATAGTACTGCAGGTTCAGAGAGAATCACTAGAACGGTGAGCAGGAGATGGATGGAATACTCAATGAGATAGACCCTGCACGTGACAACAATGTTGGTTAAAAGGTATTGGGCAGATTCGTAACTATTCAGTGCCTATGCTTAAATATTTACCTGATATTTGTGTTAATGTTCTAAACACTTTTGACGATCGTATGATATAACGATTCCACCGCCAGGGGCAGTCTGCTCATTCCTGGTCAAAGTATGCACTATTAGGATCCCAAGCGCAATCTCACAGCTGCTGGATGAATAAAAGCCGTGGTGGAAAAAAAGAAGGGGGAGAAAATAGGGACCAAATTTACTGGAAAATTAGTTGTTCTGTAAAGAGTACGCATCTATATATGGCTGAAATAGACGATAAATAGATAATGTATAGTGCAGGTACTTAATTCATTAGTGCCATCTCTGTACCTGAAAATTCCCAGATGGAGAGTGCGAATTATGATGTATAAGGGTTAATCTTTAGAGAGACGTTGATGGCAGTTATGTAGGTATTTCATATCGGATGGATGGAAATATGGGCTAGAAGATAAAAAAGGGGAAACGGGCTTACTCATCATTGGTAATGGCTTTAGTCTCAGCAGTGATCTTGTATCTATTCAACTAATGCTTGGAGATTCATTATAAATGTCTCAATTACCTTAATTTAAAATAACGTAGCGGTTAGTGGTATTCACGCTTTAAACTGATCAACTGATGATGGCGCCTTGTTGTGGGGATTAAAAGAGGCTCTGAAAATAGAGTCATGGTAAGGAATTAATATTATAAAGTCTCACTGTTGGTAAAGAGCGAGACAGTATTTAATATCATAAATTCTCGGTGTACCCAGCATGCCCAACATAGCGAGGTTCTTACCGTGAATCAAATGGTAGAAGACGAACAGCAAGATGGTGCTGCTCCGAGGTTCGTCGTGTGGGGACCCGTCCTCCACGTAAACAGAAGATAGCCACCGGGTGGCTAATTCCTTTTTTAAACAAAAGTTTGGCGCGAAAAAAGCCGGTAACACTCATGGTGCCGATGATCTAGAAGTAGGACTAATGCGACGGAAACGATCTAAAAGTACCCCGTTCCAAGATGGCGCGTAAAAACGCTCGAGTATGGTCAATCCCAAAAGGCTAAAGGCGCGTGTGTTTATAAAGAGCGTATATAGTTTATTCGTCAAAGTATTATTAATAATACCGATTATTTCAAAAAGGAATTTTTTATTATTAATTTTGGACAACAATGATATATTGAAAAAAGATCCAAAACGCTAAATCGATATTTAACGTTATTCCTATGGATGTATGTGTGTAAATATACCACATATGTGAAAAAACTAACGATACGTAGATATGATGTTTACAATCTGCTCAATGATTCCTGCTGTTGATAGATCTCGAAATAGGACTGGTTGGATCTCAAAGATCCAAAGCCTGTCCCATTTAAATATGGCGCGTAACAAAGATCAAGTTCTCAAATTGTTCCAAATCAAATTAGTACTTGGAGACATTGAAGACATTCGCGTTCCTAATATAGTGGGCATCAAAAATGTTTCTAATCATTGGACATATATATGAATTAATAATTATTTATCAGGATGTTCTAAGTAATATTATTCATCCCAGAACATTAATAGTCCAATAATTATGAACATTAAATTGCAAATCAGGATAGGGAAATAATCGGAAAGATCGGTTGGTAATGATTGTTGGTTATATTTATCATAAATTATATATGTCCAAAATAAACATATATATGGGGGAACAATTGTATAAAAAAGTCCATTACTGCACTGAGAAGTAGATGGCTGAAAGTACCTATTGGATAGCATTCTCCCAGGGAATTTCGGCATTACGGCCTCGTTTGAAAGTTCCCAGGGAGAAAATCCAAAAGACTTCCCTTTTCTTTCTGACTTGGTCACCCCCTTTGTTGCTAGGGAGTCTAATTTTTTCCAAAATGCGCCACTTAAAATCGTCTGGTGCGTGATGGTTTTCGGTGAAATGTTTCACCAGAGGGGCTAGATGTTTGTTGGTCCGAATGGCTGACCTGTGTTCTGTCAGCCTAGTTTGAACGGATCTAGAGGTTTCGCCCACATAACCAAGCTGGCATGGGCACAGAATGAAATATATACAGTTAGTAGTTTTGCAGTTCCACATGTCTATGGCAGAGGTCCGACAGCCATTATGCTCAAAAAACTCACCTTCAATGATGTTGCTGCAGGGTTTACAGGCTGAGCATTTTACAGTACCTTTAACAGGGAAATTATTACTAATTGATCTTTGTACAAATTCTGACTGAACATCACCTGATGTAAACCGTGAATGAACAACAAGGTCTTTGAGATTTTTGTTCCTCCTATGTGCAAAGATGGGCTTCTCTAGTTTACTACTGGAGGGGTTCGAATTCAGAATATGCCAATTTGAGTTGACAATATGTCTTACTGTATTGTCTAGGGTAGAGTGCTTTGTTATACATACCAGTTGGTCATTAGTTACTGATGGTTTTGTTCTAAGGAGGTGGTCACGATCGTAAAATCTAGCTCGTTTATACGAATCTCGGACCAACCTATGTGAGTAACCTCTATTTAGGAATTTCTGTCTCATGATTTTAGCCTGAATATCAAAATCTGCCAGATTGGAACAATTTCTTCGAACTCGAAGAAATTGGGAGAAGGGGATACTCTCCCTTTGGCACCGCGGATGAAAACTCTTAAAATGAAGAAGAGTATTCCTCGCTGTAGATTTAATGAACAAATCCACAATAAGTTTATTGTTTTGATTCTTAATAATTATGTCCAAGAATTCGACTTGAGTATCACTATATTGTGCCGTAAACTTGAGATTTATGTCCGTCAGATTAATCCATTCGAGGAATTCTAAAAGAGAATCTCTCCCATTGGTCCAGATAAAAAAGATGTCGTCTATATATCTGGACCAATGGGAGATAGACTCGTAGAATGGTGCTATCTCGTTGTGTATAAATTTAGTTTCAAAGGCTGCCATATAGATATTGGCGATGGAGGGCGCCACAGACGCCCCCATACTGACGCCTTTGATTTGGCGAAAGAGAGAGTTTCCAAATTCAACAATATTCTCAGACAGGACAATCTGAAGCAGTTCTAATAAAAAATCCTTGGGACATGAGATGTTAAAGGTGTCAATAAACCAACTAGTGGTTAGTATAGCTTCTTTTTGCGGGATATTGCTATACAGCGCTTCAATATCCATTGTGACTAACAGGTCTTTATTAGGGTCAAACTTGATGCCGGGAAGGAAATGCTGAAAGCCCTCTGCCCTCGTGGAAGTATCTAAATTGATGAAAAATTATATATATTTCTCACTTGAGAGACCGCCAAGAGGAATTCTGTACATGCAAAAAGATATATACTCTCCCTGTGACGGTGATCTCCCGGGCAAGTGCAAGAAAACTTCTTCAGTTACAGAAACCACATTCGGCGTAAGATCCAGGGAGCTATTTCTGGGTCCCCAGACGGCTTCACGGGCACACAGACTTCGGGAGGGGGGAGGGGGTGGGAACGGGCACACGACAGCGGGAGGGGGGCAGGTTAACGGGCACACGGACAGCGGGAGGGGGGGCGGGAACGGGATAAGAAAAACAAGCATTTACAAGTACGTGTAGGAAAATTTTAAAACTTACCTCCGGGAGTTGGCTCGGAGTAGGGAGCGGGTCGGGTCTGCGTCCTCACAGGGAGAGCCGTCCGGCTGGTGTGAGGAAGGATGCTGAAGAAAGAAAAAAAAAATAAACACGCCCACCGCCGCCTGACCTAGACAAAAGGGAAAAATTCTACGGAACGCCCACGAATCGCCTCGCAGAATAACGGACGCCTCTCTCTTCTAATGGCTAGCCTCCATTTATGGAGCTAGCCAATGGAAGACAGAGGCGGAACTAAGGCCACACTTTCTAACATTAGATTTCGCCTGCGCCGAAAAGCTACGCAGTGCGCAGCTTTCGACGAGGTGAAACCTAAAAATGGAATTATATCACCTGCATTTCAGGTTGAATACTCCACCACAATCTAAGGCATCCTCATGTCAATGGGAGGAAGAATGAAAAGAGACAAAGACAACCATTAAAAAATATCATAATACACTCATAAGTAGTTTGTATTTCATTTCAAAGATTTGGTTAAATTGATTCATCTACATATCAACACTTTGCCACTCACCCTATATTTGTGGGGATAGCGCCTCACCTCACCTGGCTGCAGCTCAGGTAATGAGGAGCACCGCTCTGTTTGAAAAAGAAATGTATCTGTGAATATTCCGCTGTTCGTATTGCTACTCTGGGATGTATCTGAGTCACTTGAGATCTCTTCAGAACTTGAGGTAGCATAAGTAGAGCCCCCTCGACGCCCGTTGCGATTGAATGATGGTGCAACGTATGTGTCACTAGTGTAAAGGTGAAAGTGTAAAGGTGAAAGTGTAAAAGTGAAAAGGTTTTTCAGCTCTCACAGTCTTTCCTACATCCTTATGACTGTGATTGCACTAACTCCTGGGTAAGGAGAACCCACCTGATGTAAAGAGTGGCGGTACAGATCGACAACTGATGGAAATATTTTCACCTACCCATGGGTCTGTCTTTCCAAGTTGACTGATCACGTGCATTTTTTTCACACTAAATCACGTGGTGTTATCTAAAGATTACATTTACAATACTTTTTCTGTTGTGCCAAGGTTCTTCGATGAACTGAGCTTTCCTTTCTTTCTCTGCCTGACTCCTAGATACTCTGTATGTATTATTGTTATTAGTGGGGGCGTGCATCTAGTTGTGAGTCTTTAAACTAGCCCTTGGACCCCCTTCTATGTAGTGTGTATTGTAATATTCAATTGACCTAAGTTAGCACAATTGCCTAGCAAGGTGATGGGATCTCAAACTATACACTACACAAACAAAGCATTACAGCTGAACATATGAATTCAGGAATAGAAGGATTTGTACCCGCAGCCTGGTTCGGACAGTAAGACCTGGTCAATATTGTGAGCTGTACCAACACCAATTTTTGAGATTTTGAGAGAGTAAGGCCTAATGAGGAAGGTGGGACTGGAAGTTTAAAGAGGCTTACTATTATAAGTTTTAAATAGGTCACATGGTGTCAGGGAGGTAGGAGGACACACATTGTTTAGGAAGTACTGAGACGAAAAAGGATTGATAAAGTATCAAAGAGGTAGAATCTTACTGTTGTCCAAGGAGAGGCACACATCAGTGCTTCTCTGTGCTGTCCATAAACACTGCAGTTCAGGAGCAGTTCCACAACCCCCCCTCCCCGGAACACCTACCTGCCTGATCTGATTAGATGATTGGCTATAATTCATGTCTTGCGATTTGTAAAGGCAGCGTTCAGCAATCACTTCAAAAGCAATTTTCCTTTTATGAAGAATGCTGTTCATTGCTTTAAATGGAGCTTAAATGTACCACTCACATGGTCTCCCAGTTCAAAGTAGCAGAGATGTAATTTCTTCAAATACGTCATCCGAGATGCATTATCGATCCAAGGAAAGTAAAAATAGAAATACCTCTCATCTGTTTAGATCCCTGAGACATATCTTGATTGTGCTCTATTTATGACATGCTTCCCTCCTTTAGTCGCAGAAATTTAATCCAATTTCCCTCTAAATAGATGTGTTCAGAAGATTACCCACATAGGTTATTGCAATAGTACACATTAACTTGTCTGTCATTTCAGTGATGACAACATTTTTAAATTCAATATGGCAAATATAATAACATTGCCAGTCACTGTGCAATGCTGTCACTGAGCAGCATTGTGATATGACAGCTTACTTTGTTCGCCAAGTAAAAGATATGCAAAGGCAGTACTGAGGGGAGGGGAGGGGAGTAGAAGGAGCGACGAGCAAACAGACTTGTTCCATTCTCTATTCATTAGGTCACGAGGCAGCATCAGCCTCATACAGTGCATATGTTCTACATTCTCCTATGTGTACATGAAGTTGAAGTTAAAGAAGTTAAAGGACTTGTAAAGCGCTCGGTCACCAAGCTGTTTCTTGGCGCTAAGGACACATACCCGGAGGAGTAAAAAGAGTCAGCTAGGGCGAGAAGGCTTGTGAAAAAAAAGGGTCTTAAGAGCTTTGCGAAAGTCAAGATAGGAGGAAGAGGACCTAATGGTAAACGGAAGAGTATTCCAGAAAATGGGAGCCAAGATGGAAAACTTCAAGCACCCCGATTTCTTCTTCCTGAAGCAGGGAACAGAGAGAAGGGATTGGGTTGAGGAACGCAAGTCTCTGCTTGGGATGTATGGTTTGATTTGGGAGTTAATAAAATCTGGTGCAGTTCCTGCCAGGGCCTGGAAGGTCATGCAGCCCATCTTAAAGACGGCGCGTTCCCGAATGGGAAGCCAGTGCAGGGTTTTTAATAAGGGTGTAACATGATGGGACTTGGGGAGTTTGTAGATAAGTCGGGCTGCTTGATTTTGAATGAGTTGGAGGCGCCGGAGGTCGTAGGCAGGGGCACCAGTGTACAAAATGTTGCCATAGTCAAGGCGTGACATGACCATGGCCAAAAGAATGAGTTTAAGAGCAGAAAAAGAAAAGAACTGTGAGATCTTGCGTATTATACGGAGAGTCAAAAAACAAGATGAAACCACAGTGCTGATCTGGGAGTGCATGGTGAGGTTGCTATTGAGTTTAATCCCTAGTGTTTTAAAAGAAAAAGAAGGTGATGGGGAGGTGCCAAGGGAAGGAGGCCAAAAAAGAGGGGTCCAGGGACTGGAGCTGCCACCTGTAAGTACCAATTCGGTCTTATCAGGGTTTAGCTTAAGGTGATTGCAGTTCATCCAGTCAGTGATAAAAATCATAACGGATTGAAATTTGTGAATGGACACTGGGGAGGGAGAGAGATTAAAGACCAGCTGGAGATCATCGGCATAATTGAATACCGTGACCTCTATTTGCTGTAAAGCAAAAATGAGGGGGAAAATATATAATTTGAGCAAAAGAGGGGAAATGGAAGAGCCCTGTGGGACCCACATTGCATAAGGGCGCGGAGAAGTCAGCCAGGTGAATGGCCTGAGTACGATTCCTCAGAAAGGAGGTGAGCCAAGCCAGGGCAGGTCCCTTAATGCCGGCCGCCTCGACACGGGTGAGAAGAATGGAATGGTCAACCGTGTTGAAGGCGGCGGACAAATCAAGGAGAACCAGTGCCTGGGGCAAGTTGACATCCGCTCCCCCCTCTGAGCTCGTCCAGAACGGAAAGAACTACCAATTCGGTGGAATATGAAGGACGGAAGCCAGCCTGGCAAGGGGCTAAGACACAACTCTCCTCAACAAAGGCACTAAGGACTTTAGTGACATGACATTCCAGGACCTTACCGAGGAAAGGAAGAAGGGAAATGGGGCGATAGTTGGGGAGGCAGGTAGGATCAGCACCAGGCTTCTTCAGAATGGGAATTATGGTAGCTGATTTATGTGGGTCGGGTACAATACCCTGCGTGAGAGAATCATTGAGGAAAATTAGAGGGGACGAGGGGCAGGCACATTCCACTTCCAGAGTGGTGTTCATGCTTCTGAATGAGCAGTTGTCACTGGTCGTTCAGAGCTAACGGATGTTTTCCTGGTCGTGGGGGTTCAGCACAGAAGTCCCTGGGCTCACGCTTGGCATCAAATGTGGTAATAAAGTTCGGAAGACTCCAGTATATTTTCAAGCCAGATGTCAATTACTACATTTGACGAAAAGCCTACAGACTTCTGTGCAGAACCCTTCGTTTCTGTAGCTGGTATTAAACAGGGTAACTTTTCATGCATCGTTCTGAGAGAGCGCAAATTTGAATAAAAATTATGTATAGGTCATATTTACAAGCACATCGTATAACGTAGGAATGAAATGTATATCGTAATGTGAAGTTGACACTTATAGCATATAGATAACCGATATAATCCAAAGTAATATAGGAAATGTAACTGTATTCACTTTAGGACATGTATTAGATTTAGAAGGCCCGTATACGTAGTGGGCTGATGTAGAAATGGTGTAGAATTGCTTATGAAATGTAGAACGTGCAAAGTAGAATTCATGTACGTGTGTAACCTTAAAAACGGAGAAGCGGCGAGAAATGAAACGTGAAGAAAGGTGTAGAACATGTATAACGATAGCGAATGAGAATTATGAAGTTATACACTATGTAGTTTGTATCCTATGTATAATGTATTTACATATACGTGAAAGATTTGTTAAATACGAATATATATATTAAAGGTTATACTGTGTAGAAGGCTTTTTGTAAGAATGTTAGAAAGGTTTAGGTCATTTGTGATTTTAACCTGACTGACCAAGGCTTCGCAGAAGTGTAGTCCGCTGTATGTAATTTAGTGGGCTCACAGGAGTCGTGAATAGCTTGATGTGGACGTGAGAGCCAAGAAGTCTAGCACTTGTTAGATTTAGGGTGACAACGCTGGACGAGGTTTATGGCCTGAACGTGATAAGAAGCGCTTAGAATTTGAGACTTGTTTTGAATGATCATTCACAGGACCTAGAAGGGTCAAAGAATCGCAGTTGTAAGTTAAAGTCTTGTTTAAGTTCATATGACTTTTGATCTGAAAGTGTCAGTAGAAGTCGCCAACAAGAAGACGAATATGACATCGGAGGAGAAAGGTCAACATAACGGACGGCGAAAGAGAGGAACCAAGGAAGAAGCCAGAAGCTGACATCATCGGGGAAAGTCCGTGGTGGGCGTCAAGGGGCGTTTCACCTACACTGTGAGTGTGTATTTTAGGGACAGCACCCCGGGGTGAAGATGGCAATTGGCAATTAACGAAGGGAACAGCGAGGCGAATTGCTCAGAGGGAGCTCAGAGAGAGAAGGGTAGATGACTTGAGCAGATGCGCTGAGAGAGATCAGAGCGCAAGAAAGCAGTAGGCCGAGGACCCTTAGAGAGCAGATGGGTAGGCAGCAAGGGTACTGCTTCTTAAACTTAAGTTACCTTTAGAGGCTAAGGGAGTTTGAACTTCTTTGGGAGTCAAACTGCTGACACCTTTTTAGGTTAGGAACTTGCGAAGTAGGGATGTCACTTAGTATAGAGTAGGGACAGATTTAACTTGATTAATTTTCCCTTTCTGTAGATGACGCCAAGGAACCACTTCACATTGATGCTTTAAATTGCTGATTCTGGAATTGATTTTGTATTCTTTTGTATACTTTGAGGTTTATCCTGAAAGGATTGTATTCGCATTTAAATTGGATTTTATATAAAACTTTCAAACTTTATCAGTTGTAAGTGGTTCTTCAGAGTGGCGTCAGTTTATGGGGTTTATCTAACCTATGCGGGGGTTGTCTTTTACTCAATGACAGATACCAACGGTCCAAAATTGACGAATGAGATAAGTTATTAAATTGATCATAAATTGATATCAAAATCTCATTCCCCGCAGTTGGTAGCAGAGTAAAGATGGTTATCTTCTTGAGGAAGACGACCTAGGCCAGGTTTAGTTTACCCCAAGGTCCCTAGTCATCGACGACCAGAAGAAGAATTGCAGCCGAAGACGGTGCTGACGGTGCGACGAGAGAAAAAGCAGCAGAGTCGGTCGAGAGTGAGTATAAGGGTCATGCGTTGTAAGATTGCGGTGTTTTATGTTGTTCCTGTGTTGTAATGTCAAGCGGAGTTGAATGCCTGTAGTGTGATTGGGGGAAGGTTGTGAGCGCGCGCAACCGGATGAAATCTTAAGCTCCAGGGAAGGACTTAAGTGGTTCGGGTGTATCGAACACCCAGAGTAATTTGTCTACCATTGAAAGGGAGTCATGAGGTACCATTGATTTCCCGACAGACCGATGATAGGGGGAGCGTAAGAGTGAGTGAATGAGTAACGGACGCTGGTCGTACGTTTATTGTGTGTAAGTAACCTATCAGTTGAGGCGATCGTCTGACCGTAAGAGGGAAGACGTTTCGTCAGTTAAGGTAGCAATTACAGTTAGACTGTGGCCGTACAGTCAGAGAAAAGTGATCGCTTGGACGGAAGTAGTCATTTTTCGGTGTATGAATGAAAACGCATGCGAAATCGTGAGACGAGTTTGAGAAAGAAGGAGAACTGCTGCAGAGGGAACGAGTGACGTCAGCATAGAACCGCGCTGAGATTGGTTAGTTTGTCAGACGTCAGCGGAGAGTCGCACTGAGATAGGCCGATTAGCGAGAGCCGCCTAGGGATTGGTTGGTTGTCATCGGGACGTAAACAAGGAAGAGTAAGAGGAAAATTGTAGATTATCGAAAATGAAGTGTTTTAAGAGCTTAAGAGCACTCTTTAGGAGGAATAGAAGAAATTTATATGCCGGAGAAGAAGCTCCACCAGAAGGCACACCAGCTTATTATATGGCAGTGAATGTAGGCTTGCACTCGATATTATGGATCTCCGAGTGGAATAAGCTAACTGAAGGGAATAAGGAACTGACGTTTCCGAGATTCGGAACATTTAAGCTAGATGTGTTGAATGAACTAAAAGCGGTAATGCTTGCAACAAGACCTCTACCGAGGCCAACACAGTTCGAAGCACTTAGTGTATGGTTTAGAACAGCACATGAAAAGAGCGTAAAGAGGCGCCAAGAAAGAGTGAGAAGATCGGTAAAAGCAGTGCAGGATGCTAAATGGGACGATGAAGCCAAAAAGTGGAGGGTACAAAAGATAGAAGCAGACAAACTGTACCCGATGCTGGAAGTTACGGGAGAAAAGAAACCTCTAGAGGAAGAAGAGGAAAGCGAGACAGAAGAGGAACTGATAGAGAGGCTATTGACAGATAGACCACCTCCGTACAGCGGAGGGGCTGCAAGTCCCATATTACCACAAGAGGACGGAGCTAGATGGGGGGAATATAAATCGATCCCAGTAACAGAGTGGGATGCCAAGAAAGAGGAGGAAGTACCTCAATCTAGTTCCGAACAGAGAGTAGTGGGAAGATTCGTGGTCCAGAAAATGCCAGAAACGCAACATGTAAGGTCTTATCAAATGCCGGATGCTCTACAAGTACCGGTTACCATAGGCCCTATTGTGTCAATCTACAACCCAGAAGGGGTCCAGCAGGAGGAACAGGCACGATGGGATAAGGAAAGGGCAGAGATGGAGAATAGGGATACCATGATGAATCCTCAGAGACGGATACTAGCACCGATGAGTCGGAGTACTCCATTAGATGCCGCAACAGGTCCCTGGGTAGAACAAGGGCGTCAAAGAGGGCCAATGGACTTAAGGGGACCAAGACCGAAAACCCATAAAGAACTAAGGGAATACCTGAAAGAATGGGATACTGCCGAAGAGGCTCGGAATAAAAGTTTAGAAACAGGAGCAGAGTGGAGAGACCAGGATAACAGGATCCTCTCTCATTGTGGAGCTGGCGAAAGCAGCCCGGAGTGGGAGAGAGGGAGTCAGGAAAGCAGAGGAAATAATTGTCCTACTATCAGCGGCAATAGGCAAATGTGCGACGACAGGAGTGCAGGGTGTGGCGAAGTGCCTCGCGTCACCTTTAGTGAGGGGGAACGAAGGACACAGGAGTACCGTAATACTTTCAGATGCACTCACCATACCCCGGGTGAAACAGTGCAACATTGGAATCACGGGAACATGGAGAGTCGTGAAGGGTCTCGCCATGCATCCGGTGATCATGGGCGAAGTTATGAGAATATAGGGAGTCGCGAAACGTCTCGCCATACTTCTGGTGATCAAGAACGAGATCGCGGGAGCATGGAGGGCCATGAAGGACCTTATCGGTTATTGAGCGACACCAGACAGCAAGCGAGTTACAGTGATTTAGAACAGAACGGTGGATCCTATCTCGAATCTGGAGAAACCGAGCCGAAAAGACGCAATGTAGGGAGGGGGGATGGAGTAATGTTCCACCACACCCCACGGGAAGATGGAAAGGCTTGGGATCTAGAGAGATGGGAACAAAGGGATGGAAAGAAAACTCCTCATAACTCACCTGTGTTCAGGCGTAGGGCGCATAGTGGAGGTGAGAGGGGTATGAGCGAACCACCTAGGACTGACATACTGAGAGCTGAAATAAAAGCAAGACGGATTGATGTAATGAGTTTGAAGTCAGACTTAGATGAAATAATTGATGGCACAGTGGCAATAGAGAGATTAGAGATGTACGCACCAGATGAAATATTGTTCTTATCCAAGGATGTTACTCGGAGAGCGAGGTCAGCTCATGAAAATGTATCTAATTTGGCAAATAGGTATATGATAGACCTGTCACGAACTAAAGCTTTACAGCCCAATCATAGGCTAAATTGCACAGACCTAGATTTGGATGAACGTACAACGATTGGACTAAGAGTACACATACGGGAACTAGTCATGTGTATCAGAATATGGAGAGATCTGGATAGATGGGAGGAAAAATGGTCTAAGAAGGGATCTGTCAGAAGAAGTGCAATTGTGAAGTCCCAGGACACAGACCTAATGCGAATGGAAGCTTTCCCTTTGCGAGAAATCGCGAACGGAAACTACGTTCACGTACCCTGGAGTAGGGGGGGATTTGGCGGCATTTACCAATTCCTTCCCAAAGCTTAGAGAAAATCCCGTTGAGTGGTACAAGCAGGTAGAGAGGTTCGTGAAGATCTCTAAGGTGCTGTGGATCGATTTGAACACATTGTTCGATATCGTAGTACCCGGAGATTTGTGGACGGCATGCAAACTTAGTATTGAATGGCCCACTTGCGAGCCTCCGAGAGATACCCGGACAAATGGTCCATCAGACAGAGTCATGGAGAAATACGAAAGAGTAATAACTTGGCTAAAGGAGAAAGTGCCAGTACAAGACATAGATTGGGTTAAGATAGATCGAACAACTCAGGAGCCCAAAGAGACAGTTCACGAGTTCTATGAGAGGCTACTGAAAGCATTTAAACAATACAGTGGGTTAGACGTAATGGATCCTAAGGACATAGGACAGTTTGTGTCGAAGTTTGTTTTAGGATTAAGACCAGACATAAGCCTGATGATACAACAGCATCTGATCTGTTGGCAGAACAAACCTTTAGATGAGATTCTGAGGTATGCAAGGTACTGTAGCGATGAAATAGATTCGAAGGCAAAGAAACTCAAGGAAAAGCTAATGCTGGTACAAATGCAAGCAGCTGGAAAGGGTGGACAGCGGCAACAGGGAACAGGAACGCAAGCAAAGAAACAGAATAATCAGAGCAGAGATGAGGAAGAAAGACCGAGACCGAGAATGGATATCGCGACACTGAAAAAGACAACAAGGTGTCATCAGTGTAACGAAGTGGGACATTGGAGACGCGAGTGTCCTTACAATATTGAGACAGGGGAATTAGAACAAGAGGAGGAAGAGGTACAGAATAACGTGGTTAAGGGAGCAGCAGTCCCGAAGGGAAAGTTTATCAAAGGGGGGACTCAGACTCCTCGAGCCCCGTTTCCTCAACCACCTCGCATTACGAATGGAGGGAAAACTTATAGACAAATGCCATTGTTTGTAGGAGGAGAAGAATGCTACTACGTTGATCCTCTTACAGGGCAACGAGTAAACAGGGAGGAAGACTGTACTCTAGGAGCAGCCCTGGAAGTAGATCAGAGAGGACCATACGTAGAGGCTGAAGTAGCTGGATGTCCTACAACCTTTTTGGTGGATACGGGGGCCACTCGATCCACGTTGAGATCAGCGGTAGTCCCAGGTTTGCCAATATCGGGAGAGACGATTCAGGTGGTAGGAGTCGCAAACAAGAGGATGACGAATCCTCTGACCGAACCAGTGTTAGTAAAAATAGGGAATTACAGTGACGAACATCAGTTTGTGATCTGTGATTCTAGCCCTGTGTGTTTGCTAGAAAGAGATCTGTTGTGTAAACTGAACTGCACAATACATTGTACACCTGAAGGAGTAGAAGTGCAGACCAATGATGAGGATGCTGATTTTAAGGTTGTAAACTCGCAAGAGTGCGTGGAACTATATCCTACCTTAACAGTGGAGGAACTTCCACAGGATTTGAGGGAGAAAGTGTCAGCTGAGGTGTGGGATTTTACTGGAGAAGAAATAGGACTGATCAAAGGAGTAGAACCAGTAAAGATCTTGGTAAGACCCAATGCTGAGTATCCAAGAACTCCACAATACAAGTTGACTCCAGAGACGATTGCAGGGATAAAGCCTGTGATCGAATTCATGATTAAACAGGGAATACTGAAGGAGATCGTGGGAAGTCCATGTAACTCCCCGATTATGGGTTTGCAGAAGCCTAGTGGAAAATACAGAATAGTGCAGGATCTTCGGAAGATTAATAATATTGTTGTCTCATGTTGTCCAGTGGTACCGAATCCATCAGTGATATTATTTCAGATACCGTTCCAAGCTGAATGGTTTACCGTGATAGATTTGTGCCAGGCTTTCTTTTTGATTCCTTTAGATGAAGAGAGCCAGTATCTTTTCGCTTTTAAGCTGGAAGATCGCGTCTTAACATGGTGTCGTATCCCTCAGGGGTATACAGAAAGCCCATCGATCTTTAATCAGTTATTAAAAAGAAATCTTGAAAGTCTAGTACTGCCCAAGAATTCGGTTCTAGTCCAGTACATAGACGACCTCCTGGTTGCGTCAGAAACTGAGGAAGCTTGCAGAGAAGACACCATAACCTTGTTAAATCACTTGGCCGAGAACGGACACAAGGTGTCTCCAAGTAAATTGCAATATTGTATGACTGAAGTGCAATACTTGGGCCATAGGATTGAAAAGGGAAAGCGGAAGGTGTCTCCAGACAGAATAGAGGCGATCATGAAAATGAACGCGCCTACAACACAAAGAGAAGTCAGGATGTTTCTAGGCATGGTCGGTTATTGTCGGCAGTGGATAGCCAACTTCTCACTGAAGGCAAAACCTTTGTTGCAGCTGACGCACAAGGGAGTAAGTGATCCGGTACCATGGGACAAAGATTGTTTGATGGCGTTTTTGCAGCTGAGGGAGGACTTATGTCGTGCCCCGGCTTTAGGGATGCCGGATTACACAAAACCATTTTTGCTTTACTGCTGCGAAAGAGAGGGATGCGCGTTAGCAGTTTTAGCTCAGATCCACGGAGATGCGCGCAGGCCAGTGGCGTATTTCTCGGCTACATTAGATCCAGTAGCCGCAGCATTGCCCGGATGTCTCAAATCCGTAGCTGCAACGGGTGTCAGCATTGAACGTTCTGAAAGCGTAGTCATGGGTCATCAGTTAGTGGTGTATGTACCTCATTCTGTAGAATTGTTAATGACCAGGACTAAGACTCAGCATCTGACAAATAGCAGGCTCACACGCTACGAGCAAGTCATACTGGCTGCCGAGAATGTGACCCTAAAAAGATGCTCCGTCTTGAATCCTGCAACTTTGATGCCACTTCCAAACGAGATCGATGACGAAGTTTGTACAGATCATGACTGCCTTGATGTGACTGAACTATGCACCAAACCGAGATCCGATATTGTAGATGAGCCATTGACTGACCCCGATGAAATATTCTTTGTTGATGGTTCATGTGTAAGAGACAATATCGGTCAGCTGAGAGCAGCTTATGCAGTTTGCACAATTACGAGAGTAATAGAAGCCGCTTGCCTGGAAGGAGTACACTCCGCTCAGGTAGCTGAAATTGTTGCCTTGACTCGTGCTTGCTTAGCGGGCGACAAACTTCGAGTCACCATATACACCGATAGCCAGTATGGTTTCGGGGTAGTTCACGATTACGGGCAGTTATGGTCTCAAAGAGGTTACATGACCTCCTCGGGTTCTCCCATTAGGAATGGAGAATTCGTGAGACTTTTGTTAGAGGCATTGCAAGGCCCAACAGCTATTGCAGTGGTTAAATGTGCAGCGCATACGAAGAACGTAGATTTTGTGTCACTAGGTAACCGCTATGCGGATGAAGTAGCGCATTACTGCGCAGAACAGGGATATTCTCACACTGATGTAAAAGTGGGGGGAATCCAAGAAAGAACTGAATTGACAATGTTGTTGGATACTGTAGATACGTGGGATGAATTAAGAAGTGTTCAGGAAAATGCACCAGATGATGAGAAAAAGAGTTGGGAAACAGCAGGTTGTGTTAGAAGTGAGATGAACTTTTGGATCTCTGCCGACGGGAGGGCAGTTTTACCAAACGATCTTGTTAGTCCAATGGCAAGGAAATTGCATGGATCAGCGCACATAGGTAGAGATGCTATGGTGAGAGTGTTCAGACAAACGTGGTTTAATCCCAAGTTTAGAGTAGCGGCAGAAGCAGTGTGTCAGCGATGTACGATCTGTCAGCAACTAAACGTGGGAAAGAGAACACCAGTTACGTTGAGTCACATTGGGAGGTCTGGGGGGCCTTTCAATAGGATGCAGCTTGATTTTATAGAAATGCCTAAATGCAATAGACTCAGATACGTTTTAGTGATTGTTTGCATATTTTCTAGATGGGTTGAGGCTTACCCTACACGTAGGTGCGATACACTTACAGTAGCAAAATTGTTACTTAGAGAGTTGATACCGAGGTTTGGGGTGCCATCCTCTTTGGAATCGGACAGAGGAACTCATTTTAACAGCGAAATAGTGAAGATGCTATGTTCAGCTTTGGGTATCGATCAGAAACTTCATTGCAGTTATCGACCCGAAGCTTCAGGGATTGTAGAGCAAATCAACAGCACGATAAAGTCCAGACTTGCCAAAGTTTGTTCAGCAACATCCCTGAGTTGGCCAGACGCACTTCCAGTGGTTCTTATGAGCATACGTAGCACACCGGATAGAAAAACAGGTCTCTCTCCACATGAAGTGCTAATGGGGAGAGCTATGAGATTGCCATCGGTTCCGACTGCAGCCCTAGTGAACATCACAGATGATCTGATCTTGGACTACTGTAAGGGACTATCTGATGCCGTTAATTCTGTGTCCCTCCAGGTCCAGGCTGCGGAGGTTCCATCAGCACAAGATTTGTGCCATGACCTGAGTCCGGGAGACTGGGTCCTGGTGAAGAAGCATGTCAGAAAGAACTGCTTAGACGTGCGCTGGAGAGGACCGTTTCAAGTCGTACTTGTGACGAATACCGCAGTAAAGTGTGGAGGTCTGCCAAACTGGATACATGCCTCACACACCCGAAGAGTGCCAACACCTCTAGAAGAAACAGCTCCTCTCTCGGATGAGAATCCAGCAGAAAGCGGAAAGGCCATAGAGGGGGAAAGCCAAGCTGTGGAGGTGAGCGAAGAGGCTGAGACTGAGACGGAACAGGTCGACGAAGGTCAGGATACCAGTGGGACCGAAGTCGCCTCAGGAGAAGAGAGTAATTGGGAGATTGAATCAGACACTGAACAAGTAGAGAGTGACCAAGAAACAGGTCCAAGGACAAGGAGCGGGAGGACAAGGAGTGACGGAGCTAGTTGGCCGGAGAGAAGGAGAAGGCCAAGCTTGAAAACAGATCAAGAAAGAGCTCTTGTCCCGATCGCTGAAGAATCGGACCAGGAAGAGGAAACTACAGATTCAGGAACAGAAAGTCCAAGGAGATCGAGAAGGGTACGTGTGCCCTGCAGAAGGTACGCCACCCCAGAGTGGACTTATTTAGCAGATGTCTTGGGGACAGAAATCTGGGAGAGTGAAGAAAGTGAAAGTAATCGATCACGATCCATTTGTGGCAGTGGAGATATGGATGTTGACGCCTGGACTCGAGACTGAGGGATTACTGACTTTCACACTTCCCATACCCCCATATTTGAGTCAAATTCAAGATCTAGTGCTAAATCGATTACAATTTCCAACTTTCGGTCATCAAATTCCAGAGGAAGAAGAAAAGGTCATTCGTTTCGAATTATTAGAAATTGTTGTGAAAGCTGCAGGTGCGAGAATAATTGTTGATGCATAAAAGACTTTTGTATATAAGCTATAAAGAAGAAGATAACCTAGCGCCGAGTGGAAAGAAGAATAAAATTAGGGATTACATTTAGAGGACGGAGAAGGGTTAGGGTTGTCTGTTGCTAAAAAGGAAAAGACATTGTTGCGAAAAAGAGACTTTGTGAGAAAGAGCACTTCACAGACAGAGAAAGCAAATAAAGCGAACAAAAACTGGAGAGGAAAAACTTTTTCGCGAAAGAAGGAGCTACGCTGTTTTGATAACATGGAGAACGGCAACCCAAACCGAAAGGCTAGATGTATAGTAGGTACACTAATAGCAGTAGTAATTTCTCTCATAATTACAGTAGTGACCATATCATACATAATAGGACATGAAAGTGATAAAGAAACAGCAAATGTACAGCCTGTAACGACTTTGAAACCTGCTCTTATAGGGAAAAAGGAGGAGAGCAATGTTATACGTGAAAAAGCGTTATTGGCAGATGAAGCTCGTAGATTACACATAGATGAGTCACAGGGAAACTTTAGGTCAAACGCATATGCTAAACTGTTAAATGAATATATCGATGCCATGGAGGCCAAAGATTGCTATGTTTGTATGCAATTGCCGGCTTCTGTAGACGAAGGCATTAGATATCATCATCTCCCACTGACTTATGGGATAACATGTAGTTTACTGCTTAGTATATTTTATGGTAGGGAAGGATTTGAGTACTACTTTTCAAATTATGATTCGGTACTGCCTGAAGTTCCGAATTATAAACAAATGAATAAGTGGGACTATTACAAAAAGGAGGATAGACTAGCCAAATTCTTTCTTCCTTGGGATACACTAGATACATCATATGCACGCAGAAATAATCTAACTTGCAAAGTGTCGGAGGTAGAGAAGAAGTTCATAGGACAAGTAGATGATAGATACAGAAGGCAGAAGATTCTAAAAATGTCAGGACAATGGAAAACGGATTGGACCGAAGAAGAGAAGGCACATAAAAAGAAAGGTAGCAATGGTCCAATAGCATTGGATAGAACGCAGAAAGGAAAGTTATGTTTAACTCGAAGCAAGACATATTACGAGAATGTATTCGTAGGTGAAGTGAATTGCGAACATGCTTTTCGTTTAGAGTACTATACGAAAGATTTTATGAAAGGGATGCAAGCTATTCCAAATGTGTATTTTGTATGTGGAAGAAGTGCCTACGTAAAACTACCTGACAATTGGTATGGTTCGTGTTACTTGGCAATTGTCTTCCCCAAAATATATCATGCAAAGGATTTAGCGATCATAGAAGGAAAGGCTTCGACGAGAGCGAAAAGGGAAGTAGGAGATGCAGAAGTAGTAGGAGATGTATTTGGAGCGATGTTTCCTTTGTTAGGTTTAATACTTAACGATGTTAAGATCAGGAGACTGGCTACAGTTGTGGATAGATTATCTGCAAGTACTGCAAGGTCATTAATGTTAGTAGAAGGCGAGATGCAGTCGATTAGAGCAATGGTTCTTCAGAACCGACTTGCTTTAGATGTACTGCTAGCAAAAGAAGGCGGAGTTTGTAAGGCTTTGAAGGTTCAGGAATGTTGTACTTATATTCCTGATAATTCAAAACCACTTGAGAAAGTCATACAGAACATTACACAGATTCATCAAGAGATCGAAGATTTATCAAAAATAAACGTTTGGGAAAAAGTCGGTCATGGAGTAGGAAAGGTTGGAAGTTGGTTTGCCAACCTTGGTAAAAGCATAGTGTGGTACATAATAAAGCCTGTATTGATAGTATTAATTTGTATAATCACATTGTTAGGTTTAGTAAAATTGTATAAATGGTATAGGTCGAATCGGTTACAACGAACAATGAGAGAGCAAGAAAGGAGATTAGCTGCTTTACAAGATCAACAGTACAAAAGCTTAAGAGCTCTCGAAACGATGAAAAGAGGGAATATTGTAACTAGTCCTGTTTAGAGATGTTATTCAAATTGCATTTAGTGATGACTCCTAGAAGTCATCAAAGGGGGGACTGAGAGAGCGCAAATTTGAATAAAAATTATGTATAGGTCATATTTACAAGCACATCGTATAACGTAGGAATGAAATGTATATCGTAATGTGAAGTTGACACTTATAGCATATAGATAACCGATATAATCCAAAGTAATATAGGAAATGTAACTGTATTCACTTTAGGACATGTATTAGATTTAGAAGGCCCGTATACGTAGTGGGCTGATGTAGAAATGGTGTAGAATTGCTTATGAAATGTAGAACGTGCAAAGTAGAATTCATGTACGTGTGTAACCTTAAAAACGGAGAAGCGGCGAGAAATGAAACATGAAGAAAGGTGTAGAACATGTATAACGATAGCGAATGAGAATTATGAAGTTATACACTATGTAGTTTGTATCCTATGTATAATGTATTTACATATACGTGAAAGATTTGTTAAATACGAATATATATATTAAAGGTTATACTGTGTAGAAGGCTTTTTGTAAGAATGTTAGAAAGGTTTAGGTCATTTGTGATTTTAACCTGACTGACCAAGGCTTCGCAGAAGTGTAGTCCGCTGTATGTAATTTAGTGGGCTCACAGGAGTCGTGAATAGCTTGATGTGGACGTGAGAGCCAAGAAGTCTAGCACTTGTTAGATTTAGGGTGACAACGCTGGACGAGGTTTATGGCCTGAACGTGATAAGAAGCGCTTAGAATTTGAGACTTGTTTTGAATGATCATTCACAGGACCTAGAAGGGTCAAAGAATCGCAGTTGTAAGTTAAAGTCTTGTTTAAGTTCATATGACTTTTGATCTGAAAGTGTCAGTAGAAGTCACCAACAAGAAGACGAAGATGACATCGGAGGAGAAAGGTCAACATAACGGACGGCGAAAGAGAGGAACCAAGGAAGAAGCCAGAAGCTGACATCATCGGGGAAAGTCCGTGGTGGGCGTCAAGGGGCGTTTCACCTACACTGTGAGTGTGTATTTTAGGGACAGCACCCCGGGGTGAAGATGGCAATTGGCAATTAGCGAAGGGAACAGCGAGGCGAATTGCTCAGAGGGAGCTCAGAGAGAGAAGGGTAGATGACTTGAGCAGATGCGCTGAGAGAGATCAGAGCGCAAGAAAGCAGTAGGCCGAGGACCCTTAGAGAGCAGATGGGTAGGCAGCAAGGGTACTGCTTCTTAAACTTAAGTTACCTTTAGAGGCTAAGGGAGTTTGAACTTCTTTGGGAGTCAAACTGCTGACACCTTTTTAGGTTAGGAACTTGCGAAGTAGGGATGTCACTTAGTATAGAGTAGGGACAGATTTAACTTGATTAATTTTCTCTTTCTGTAGATGACGCCAAGGAACCACTTCACATTAATGCTTTAAATTGCTGATTCTGGAATTGATTTTGTATTCTTTTGTATACTTTGAGGTTTATCCTGAAAGGATTGTATTCGCATTTAAATTGGATTTTATATAAAACTTTCAAACTTTATCAGTTGTAAGTGGTTCTTCAGAGTGGCGTCAGTTTATGGGGTTTATCTAACCTATGCGGGGGTTGTCTTTTACTCAATGACAGATACCAACGGTCCAAAATTGACGAATGAGATAAGTTATTAAATTGATCATAAATTGATATCAAAATCTCATTCCCCGCAGTTCTAACACTGCTACGTGTCAAATTGCCCAGACTTTTGAGTTTATGTCTGTTTTGTGTTCCAGTAGCTGCAAATAATTTTGGAGTAGTTTTGTTACTTTGCTGGCTCTTTGCTTGCTCTCAGTATTCGGACAGTTGGGTGCCTTGAGAATCAGTGCAACAAGAGTGCTGAAATCCGCCTCATGCAAGGCTGTTGAACACAAGGCTGCCCATCAGTCGTTGGCAGGCTTTTAGCGCTTCGGCATGTGGGGAGCCATCCGGTGTGTATGGCATTTGCGTGCAGCCATCTTGCTTTGTTTTGGTTCCTTGTATTCAGTCGGAGCTGTTTGACCTAAGTACAGCGGACTGCAGAATGCCTTCTTCTTGCGAACGACCAGTTGAGGAGTGTTTGCCTGGATCGCTGGAGAGCTCTTTCCAGGATAATATATTTGAAAAGATAAAATCGAGAATTTTCTGCCAGCATTTGGGATGCTCCAGACTATTGTACACTTTACGTTTCCTTGGTTTTATTCACAGACAGTATCTTTCCTCCAAATAAGGCATTACTTGACATAGTCCTAATTCAGTTCATTTTTTTATTATGGGATTTTGTATTTTTATTATTCAAGGCTATATTTCAGCAAGCTCCTCAACCTCCACCTTTCTTTAAGTGACCAGGCAAACCTAATATAAGATGGGTAGAGTTGTTACCTATTTTTGAAAATCATTTATTGGCCAATGATGCAGCTACATTTGACGCACTAGAGAAAACAGCACTAATGTTTAGTCATTTAGGGCTCGCAGTTCAACGAGGTTTTGACAGTCTTCCACCAGCTCAAGTGCCCCATAGTGAATCTGGAGATTACGATCTTTACTTGAAAGCTAAAGAAAGACTAAAGGAGAATTTTCCAGAGGAACCAAGTGTGATTTTAGAGAGACACATTTTTTTCAAAAGGGAACAAGGCAGTGAGGAGAGCGTAGAATACATAGCAGCATTACGCATTCTAGCATCTACATGTGAATTCCTACACTCTGTTGACATTTATAGTAGCGATCAGTTTATTGTCAATTGCTTTTCCAAAAAGATTCAAGAGTGTTTACTTTCTTGCAGGAATCCTACTTTGACTGAAACAATTGATATATCCCGAAGTATTGAGGGCTCAATGGTATCAACCAAAACGTTGTCTGTGGCAGAAAGACATTCACCGGTTTGTTTTTGGAGTGGTAAATATGGTGTCAACTAAAGGAAAATTTCCAAGAGCAGTTTTTAAAAGAAAACTACAGTTTTTTATGGATGTGATACAAAAAAACACTTGGGAAAAAAACCCAACATGTCTGGCAGCAGGAAAAATGTGTAATGCCTGAAAGAAGATTGGGCACTTTCAATCTGTTTGTAAACGTGCTAGAAGTAATACCAACGTTTGCAATGTGGAGGTCAATGAGTGTGACAACAGGATGAATGATTTAGCATTAACAGTGAATTGTGATATTAATATGTTGGAATCTGACTTGGCAGACTCAGGAGCACCCATAACCATTATAGCGGACACAACATTTCATAAATACTGGCCAAAGGATACTGTGCTATGTGTTAATGATGTCAATCCCAAAGCTTTTGGGGATTTTGATATTGATATGTTGGGATTTTTTGTCAGTAATCTAGAATTCTTAGGGACAAAGACACAAACTAAAATATATGTGGCAGTCAAAGGTTGAGATATCATAGAATGGATGGATCTGGTGAGGCCTTTATCTCAAGCCTTGCTCTGACAATACAATTGTTGTGGGTGATCTTTCTGTGTGTGTACTAACACTATCAAAAAATATTCCCCCTTGACCTCTATAATTTTTAAACGATACACATCCAACACTTTAGTTATTGTATTTTAATACATAAGGGCAGACATCAACATTTTTTTAAATTTTATAGTTTTATTATTTTTTTTCCTTTAGTTATATTTCTTAGTACAAAAATTTCTCATTTATCAGTTTGTCACATCTGTTTATATATTTTCAAAGAACACATAGTGTAAAACACACAATACTATAATACAATCAATAAAAAACCATTCCATGCAGAGAAAACAATATATGCAAAATTGAACATTCTCACAACTACATGTACACCATTCTTATCATGCATACTGCATTCATTCTTAATTCTGCGTCTGAGGGATCGCAGATAGAAGTGCAAATTAATACGCAAGGTCGACGCGTTTCGGCAGTGTAAAACCGCCTTCCTCAGGACCTATCTTGCAGAATACTCATATATTCACAAACGATATTTTATAGCCCCTGCATGGTTGGGTATCTGTAACGATAAATAACATACATTTGTTTCAATTGTTCTTCATAATTCATATTTTTGCATCATTTGGATTATTTGCGTTGCCCTATGTACAACCAAAAAGAACTATTCATTTACATATATTATTCTTTAGTTATTTTATCTCTCATGTGTTTGAACCTGAAATAAGCAGTGCAGCTGTGTGTGTACTAACCCCTTCCATGCTGATGACGGCCCCCAGCCGTCATGCATCACGGTGCTCATGTGCTGATGATGGCTGGAGGCCATCATAAACCCGCCCACTCTTGAAAACGGCCGCAGAGGCGCAGAATCGCAGCCGTGCCCAAGGGGTTAACTGATTCAAATTATTTGAACACCTTGTTTACAAAGTTCTCTGAAGCAAAGTGGGAACTGTGAAAGCGTTTGTTCATGACATCAAATTAAAAATCGATGCTATACCAGTCATCCATTAAGTCAGACCAGTACCTTTGAGCGTTCAGGGATCATTTAAAGGTGCTGTTGGACAACCTGTATGCTGAAGGACTCATAACACTTACATATTCCTCTGAGTGGGTTTCTCCCATTGTTTTAACACGGAAAGATTCAGGGGATCTGCGTTTATTTGTGGACTTACACATGGCCAATAAGAATATTTTGGTTCACTGGCATTCTCTGCCTCACATTCAGGAGATGCTAGTACTGGCAAGTATTTTTCCATCATTGATCTTCATTCGGCTTACCATCAAATTCCTTTGTCCAAGTCCTCACAAGATTTAACAACTTTTTTTTAACACCTTAAGGCGCTTATAAATGATTATGGCTACCTTTTGGACTAGTCTCAGCGACAAGTGTTTTCCAAAAAAATGATGGATAACCTTTTTGGAAGAATACCTAATGTACAAGCCTTTTAGGATGATATATTGTTATACATGGACGATTCATAACAGCATTGCATTATCCTGGAGCGGGTACTCAACATTTTGAGATACACAAGGATGACAGCAGGCCAGGGAAATGCCATTTATTTGCTTCACAAGTAGAGTATCTCGGACATACGATTTCTTCAGAAGATATTCGTCCCAAGTTTTTTTTTAATTTGCTTGCTATCCAGGAAGCACTCTCTTGGAGACTGTGGGGGAAATTTATTAAAAAGTCATGCAATGCAGCGGAGCCCCCGCGAAGCTGCACTGCGTTGCGTGACAGGGAGGGAGCAGGAGAGCGCCGAATCTTCAAAGATATGGCTCTCCCCTTTCCCTTGCGCCGGAGCTGATTACAGCTGCTGTGTGCAACGCACTCACCTTAGCACCATAGCGCTAGGGTGTGTGTGAGTCTAGCACAAGTTTTGTACTTGTAGGGTTTCCTTTCTGTACAAAATTCCATGCCTACACTAGATGCAAAGCTCTTTCCACTTTGTATGCATGCTGCACAGTGCAGCACCGATGCACAGTCGGAAAAGGAAGGAGAAATGAAAGCATTTCTCTTTCCTTGCACCTACTTTAAAAGGGTGCATTTTTCTCACGCTAAACCCAATCTACTTTATTTAGTAAATTGGGTTTAGCGTGAGAAACCTTCGGTGGTTGCATGGGAACGCTCATGTTTCACGCCCTCTTGGGGCTAAGTAATGTAAAGCGCCATGCGCTGCTTTGCATTCGTTTCCGCTATTTCCAGCGCAAAACAGATGCAAACACAGCACAAAAACTTCCTAAATCTCCCCCAAAGTTTTCTATTGAAGGTGTGCCTAAGTATATCATCACAGACAACGGTACTCATTTCTCCTCATGGGAAATGAATGACTTTTTACTCTCACAGGATAATAAACACATGCAGGTAGCACTCTTTAGCCCTTCTTCTAATGGTCTAGTAGAAATGGACAACCGTTTGTTGAAGGAAGTGTACAAACCATTTTTCTGCCTGGTTTGGGTGATGATAAATACCTGAAGAAAAAAGTTGGGGCGTATTTTACTACACCTCACTCTACCATTGTTGAGACTCCATTTAGGCTGTTAAGGAGGAGAGATGTAAACTCTCCTATTCTTCCAATGTGGCTAGGGTGAGTTTACTCTTGAGGACGGAGAGTTGCTTGATAGTAAAATTCCTATTAATTTATTAGAGAAACAGGAGTAAAATAAAATGTACGTGGACAATAGGAGAAAGGCTAAAGAAATCGAGTTTGAAGTGGGACAATGGGTTCTTGTAAAAAAAACATGAAGATTACAAAAGGGGAATCTAAATTTCTATCAACTGCCAAGATTAAAAGAGTTTCTAAAACATCTGTTCTTTTGAGTGGTAAAGGTTGGGGAAATAAAAGTCGTGTTTTACTCATCACAAATTCGCAAGCAAAAGTTATTATGCAAGCACAAAGTTATGTGAATAACAAGAGCTCAAAAACTGCTGCTGAATCTGGCTTGGTTACAGATGTCAGTCTCGCGACTGGTTTAGATTAACTTGGTAGTAACACCAACCCTACCACAAGCACTAATATGTGCATTGCTTCAGAAGTAAGTACTAGTGATATAAATGTGGGGAGTGATCTTTATTCTTCTTTGCACAGTTAAGCAAAGAAGTGTTTAAGAGTAGTAAAACTAGGCTTGAAAGTAAAGTCAAATTACCTGTTCAGCTTACTGATTAGGATCTATCTCGATTTAAGTCTCACCTGTTTGTACTTCAAATTGATTTGTTTGTGTTAGGAAAGAGGGTGAGGTTAGTGCTTTAATTCATATAGGGATGCATTTTCTTGTTTTGTATTAGGAAGGGGGGTGATGTTCCATTCTCTTTTCATTAGGTCGTGAGGCAGCAGCCTCATGCAGTGTATATGGTTTACATTCTCTTGTTGTGTATGTTTGATTTGCATTCCACTTCCAGAGTGATATACACGGTTCTGAATGAGAATTTGGCGCTGGTTGTTCAAAGGTACCAGATGCTGTCCTGGCCGAGGGCTCATTTTCCAGTAAAAAGCATATGGCTTGAAAATATACTGGACTCTACTGAATTTTATTATAGAAGACTGTACGCAGCAAGTCACAGTTGGCCAATATAATTGGTATTCATTAGGCCCAAATTTGCAGGAGTACATTTTTGTACTGTACTAGGGACATAGATAGGGCTGCAGGGCTCTGCCACTGCACATTTTCTTTTAACCCTACTGAGGGTAGTTAAAGGAGTACGTCTGCTAGTACTGCAATTAATTTTTAAATCCTTATTATGTACATGTGAACCATGCACAACTCGTGTGATCAGTATTAGCTTACAATGGGCCTAGAAAAGGAAGCAAACTGCAAAAGGTGATTTGACATAGACTCCGCTGCAAAATTCTCAGTCAGTGTGATTCGCTGTCAGTTCGCATGTGATCAGGGCTGGCTTTAGGGCAGTGCGACCAGTGCGGTCGCACTGGACGCTGACGTGGAGGGGGGGACAGTGAGCTTAGGGGGGCTGTGTTTAGCAATAATTTACCCTTTAAAAGCACCTGCTGCAGAGTTTCTTGTGCATTCAGTGTTCAGGCAGCAATACAAATGTCAAGATAACACTTATGATTAATGTTCCTGCTAAGGAGAGAGAGATTGGAGTTTTTACTGGTGGCAGTTTTGACTAGCATAGGGTTAATATGCTTCCTGCAAAGAACGGATCTGTATTTTATGTGTATAGCTGCGTAGATTAGTGAAACTAGACTTTCCCTGCACTTTAAAACAAATTAAATGTGTGTGAGAGAGGGGCTATGAAGAGGTCAGGGGCATTTTTGTCAGGTGATAGTGAAGAAATCAGTGGAGGAGGCCATGGTTGGGTGTCAAAAAAGATTGTCGCACCACCAGTGCTAAAGCTGACCTTGCTTGTGATGTGTTCTGTTAGGCTGCCAGCAGCAAATAAGACTGGAGGAATTGTGGTTGAAAGGGACCATGCGTTAGGACCTTTCCCATGCTCACAGCCAGTTGGAATCCCTGTAGACAGTCCACTGCTTCCTTGAACATGTTTTGTGGTCTAATGATGTTGGGACAGCCCAAACACAGGCTTTTTTTGTGTGGTCAGTAAAGGTACCCATTTTTTTTCAAGGTCGCTTGAAGAGCAGATTGTTTGCCACATTCAGTTTTTCAGAGAATCATTTTGCCCCGCACTAGAGTACAACACTGTAAACAGAAGTTGAAGAAATAGATCTGAAACATGCTCTTTTCATTTTGCTAATAGTTTGAATTCGTAGTGCTGTCTGTAAGAGCACACTGTATTCCATATTGAGGGTGTTGATGTTATCAGCGCAACTCTCAATGCATTTTCTACTCTATCGTTTATTAACAATATTAGCAACTGTAAGTAAAAAGCTGAATTTTGGACATCATCTGTGTGAATTATGGGCAATGGTGAGTTCATAGCATAGCTAGATCACAAGGCTGGGACTGGGTCATTTCATTTCAAAGACAATTCTTACTAGACAGAGCACATAATAGACTGTAGAGCTCTGACTTACTTGTGATGCTGGCTAAATAGACAATAGTTAAATCTCTTTCAAAGTATATGCAGAACACAGCATTGCCCTATAAAATGGCCTTCAGATTGTGGCAATGAGAATGTGTCTCTGAAGTCTTGCATTCAACCAATGCATAATCATTGTAGTAGCTTAGGAGTAAGGTTGCTTTTTTAGGTCTCACGACCTGCGTTGCAGGCGAGAGTCTTTTTGTGTGGAGTTCAGAAATGGACCCTAAAAACGAACATATTTGTGCGTGTGTTTTTTCTTTTGCAGCCTGCTATTGGACTTTGCCTGCGTGTGTGTTTTAAAGATAGCACACAATAGGCCAGAAGCAGGCGCATAGCTCTGCCCATGGCCTATTGGTAACTATTACACGCATTTCTGCCATATGGTTTCAATTATCGTGCCCAGATACGGGCGCGATAATTGAAAGCACGCCTGTGGCACCCGCGCGCACCACTCGCGAGATTCTTTGTCTTTAATCTCTGTCCTTTAAGTCTAATTAGGTGAGATATCTAATCCATGTGGCTGAAGAACAGATTAGACAACACCGGCGTTGAAGTACTTTGAGGGAACTATTGTAAAAGAATTGCTGGCTTCTTCCATTTAAATGTCGTTGTCCAAGCTTGTTTCAATAGTGATCACTTTCACAATCGCTTTCAGTCCCGCTTTTCAGACAAAGCCGTCTCTACATGTACGAGGCTTGTGACACCCCTACTGTTTTTTTTTATTATTGTCCTTTTCCTCCTTGTAATGTTTTAACTAAATAATCGTGCTGCGGGCCAGCCGCTTTCTGTACATTCCTAATCTATTTAAAGGCTCTCCCTTCATGAGAATACTGAACGAGGTACCAGATTCTTGTTTTTTATATCTTCGGTAATGCAGGGAAAACATACAGGACTGTCAAACAGCAGCAACCAGCGTGGAGGTGTGGAAAAAGGTAGGGTCGATGAACCTTTTTAAGTATTGCCCGGCGCTAACCGCCTCTCATACCACTTGAATCTTTCAAACAAAGAGGCAGGCGCTGGAGACTGGAAGGCAGGAAACAGAAGTTTATTCAGACGGAGCAGAACACGTCAACTCAGACAACAGGGTATCTTCTCGAGGTGCTCTAACCGCATCTCTGAGGCCTGGCCTCTTATACACAGGTTTATGGTCTTTATTACAGTTTATTACATGTGGCACATTCTTGCAAATACTTTGAAGTACGGAAAGACATCCTCGGAATCCCCGCTTCAAGCCCGTTCCCACACACATTTACAGTAGAAGTCCCCACCCCGGTCACAACAGGTGACGATTGTCGCGCAGCTGGGCATTCCGCCGATTCCCGGAATGCATGTGGTCGATTGGATCTCATGGGGTTTGGGCTTTGATCAGTTTGTGGATCCTTTGATGGGAGAAGCTTCCTACTGTATGGGAGCAATAAACAGCATCCGCAGGGCCAGGTGGCGGCCTGGGAACGAGCTGGACAATCGGGCACAGAGGAAAGAGGGGTTTTATCAAAGGGATACGGGATCATGAAAGGGATGGAGGGAGGTGTTGAGCTGGGAACAGGATGGGGTTCCGAGGCAGGGTTGTGCTGAAGAGGGGTTTATGGCCCAAGCATGTGAGAGCGGGGGCTGTCAGCGCGCGGGGGATGCCTGCGAGGTTAGGAGAGAGTGAGAGAGAGATGCGTTGGCTATCGGCAGTGGGCAGAGAGGCCATGGCATTCAAAATGGCTGCCGCTTACGCGCACGAATGGGCCTAAAAAGGGACAAGATGGCGCCGATAATGTTGAAGCTGCAAACTAGATTTTAACAGAGGGAAGGATTTTAAAGGGTCTATACATATTATCAAGCAGCCTGCTGAGTAATATGTTTGTAAGACCTGGCTAGGCTAGGAGTGTTTTTTTCTTGAAGAGTTGCTCATTGGAGCTTAAAATATGAAATAATGCAAGGGTATGTTTGTGACTATAGGTCGGCTTGTCGCAAGAAGGCCACTAATTCGGCACACTAATGCGCCCTCTCGGCATGCGTAACTGTGCGGGGACATGTTCCAGGGTAAGATGGGGTTCAGGAAGGTTGGAGCCTGAACTTCGCTGAAGTGTAGATTCAGGATTCTTTAGAGAGGATGGACTGTCAGGGGCTTTTATACCCCTGACTGTACACATGCACTCTTACGGGACACACCAAGTCCAACACACACACATCATTTCACGCACATGCACACCATTGCACGCGCACACACACACCATTGCACGCACACACACCATTGCCCACACTTACAGGCACACAACGACTCCAGCATACACACAAGAGAGCCCCATTACATAGAAGGAGAGATCTTACAATGAACCATGCTCCCATAGTGTAGCTTGACTCGGACTTGTAAACAGTTGGTAGATCTGATCTCGCAAGATGTCATTAAACATGGTTTCAACAGAGGAAGACTTTGTGCGCAAGTGCTTGGCTTTGGGAAAAGAACCTAAATTGCGTTCACGACCCCTTGACCCCACTGTGCAGTCGCAGAGTTAATGTGGAATGAGGACTCGACTGGGCTCCGCACCAACGCGGACTGCAGCACTTTCAGACCGCGAAGAAGAGGGTGAGCGGAGATCGGGTCAGATTGAGGGGGAGGGGTAGAGATCTGCAGAGAGGGCTGGGCCCCCAGCCGGAGCCCTCTATGAACCGCAGGGGGTGCAGGCAGAGGCGGCCACCCCACCAACTGCTCCATCAAAGCACACAGTCTTACAGACACAACGCCTCCAGTACACACACACACACACAGGAGTGCTCCATCACATACAATGATTTCACGCAGCCTTTGGCACTCTTTTACACATGCATGATTCATCACATGTACACACTTACTCTCATGGGACACACCGAGTCCACCACACACACACACACCATTTCACACACACACACATTCAGAAATAACAAGTTAAGTAAACGATCGAGAGCTGGGGCCTGCCTGCCTAGGGGGGCTCCACCTGTCTCTGCTCTCATTCCAGGCGTTAACAGTTGGGTAATTTTAAAAGCAATTGGTATCAGTGATGTGATCCAGGTTCAGCCATTTTGTGTCCGAACCAGACTTTACAGACCCAAATAGGTTTTTAAGCCACATTACTCGATGTAATGTCGGCCAAATTTTTCATGTATTTAATTGTGATATAATACTCTTGTCGTTCTTCATTACAGCTAGTTTTGTAGTTTGGGGTCTTTGTTCAGTCTCTGGTTCACTGTGGAATATCTGATGTTCACTGCACTTTCACTTTCCCTAGTCTCTGTTCCAGGTGAGGATGCTGTCTTACTCTCCAGATACTATACAAGGGCCCTGTATTAGAACCAAGAAGGGACACATATTCTATTACACATGCTGACCCTCCCTATTAAAGGAAAGTTACACTGTACCCTACCCATGGTATCCATTTTGGCACTCTCTTGAATGACTATAACTACTTTATTTACTATAACTGAGCAAGGAGATATACATCTGTTTTAAGTGAAACCTGGCCATTATTGGACTTGTTAATGCCGATCGGTACCAACAATTTCTCTTAACAGCCACCGCTAGGCTATGGAACACTATGCCAAGCCACATTGCAGAGATAAACTCTTTTGCCTCTTTCAGAAAAAAAAACCTTAAAGACCTGGCTTTTTACTTCATAGGTCTGTCCATGTTGTCCGGCCCCTTTGATTAAGGCTCTCCTCTGTTTTTCCTTCCTTAGATGTGATACCTCCCTCTTTTTTATGATGTCCTCTGGGTAGGCTTTTCCCTGATGAGGTTTGGAGTTCTTGAGACTCGGCACCTTGATATCTTTGGGTTTAAGCGCTATATACGTCTTTTTTTGTTCATTTCATATCATTAACAATAATTTCCTTTAATAACGAGGCAAATAGCCACCCACCCTATGCCCTGTAAACAAAAAAGATCCTGCAATATTTCTCTTTCTTTCAAATCGTTTTTACACTTTATTTTTTGTCACTATATTTGAAAACTAGCAGCCCGTCCCGACGTTGTCCGGGTATGAATTGCTGCCGGCAGTTGTATTGTTTTGTAGGATTTCGTTTTGATAGCATTTCTTATCTGTGACAGGCCTGTAAAATGCTCCGATTCACAGTGCACTGCTGATGCACTAAAGAGTGCGCGTTCAGTAGTGTGTGAACAAGAGTTTCCCTACTTTATTTTTCCTTGCAATATTATATAGCACGAACTCAACTAAATGGCACGAGCACAATTTACATTACAGAAGAACACATTCATTTGTGGTAGGCACGGGGAGACAAAGCGATTTGCCTGGAATCACAGGATGTTGAGCTGATGCCGAGATTCGAACGTAGCTCCCCAGCTCTAAAGTTCGGAATTCTAGAACTTGTGGCGGGAGGTGTGTCTAAAAGTGTATATCGGTTCTGGCCATCAATGATAGAGACCTGTGCATTTTCAAATCGGTGGTGAAAAAATATGAGTATGTTGCTGGAGATGTGGGCCGCCGTGCCACCAATGTACTTACCGGAGGAGGGTAAACACCCATTATTCTGCAACTTTCTTTCCGCATACCATCACTCCGCATACTTTCATTACGAAAGTACCATGACTCCGCAATGCCATTATAGAGCATGGCATTACATTTTATATGCTTTTACCACGCATACATTTAAAACGAAATTCGTTGTAAATGCATGAATGGTAAAAGCATGTTTTTTTTGTAATGTTTGGGTATGGTAAGTATGGGTATAGGGGGATATGTTTTGGGGTACTGAGGTATATGTTTTGGGGTGTTTGGGTATTTTAAGGGTTCAGATATAGTTTTGGGTTATGGGGTACAGGGGTAGTTTTAGGGTTTAGGGATAGGTATGGATGTTGGGGTACAGGGGTATGTTTAGGTTCAGGGCTTGGTTTGGGTTTTGGGGTATAGGGGTATTTTTAAGCTTCATGGGTAGGTTTGGGTTTTGGGGTACAGGGATATTTTAAGGGTTCAGGGCTAGGTTTGGGTTTTGGGGTACAGGCTTATTTTTATGGTTCAAGGCTAGGTTTGGGTTTTGGGGTACAGGGGTATTTTTAGGGTTCAGGGGTAGGTTTGGGTTTTGGGGTACAGGGGTATTTTAAGGGGTCAGGGCTAGGTTTGGGTTTTGGGGTACAGGGGTATTTTAGGGTTCAGGGGTAGGTTTGGGTTTCGGGGTACAGGGGCATTTTTAGGGTTCAGGGCTAAGTTTGGTTTTTGGGGTACAGGGGTATTTTTAGGGTTCAGGGGTAGGTTTGGGTTTTGAGGTACAGGGGTATTTATAGGGTTCAGGGCTAGGTTTGGGTTTTGGGGTACAGGGGTATTTTTAGGGTTTAGGGATAAGTTTGGGTTTTGGGGTACAGGGTATATTTAAAGGGTTAAGATGGGTTAGTTTTTAAGGGTGTTGGGGTATTTTAAGGAGTATGGGTTGGTTATGATTATGGGGTGCAGAGATATTTAAAGGGAGCAGGGTGGATACCCGGAGCTGGAATGTACAGAACCTGGAAAGAAAAATCAATGAAATATTGGGCAGAACGCTCGCTTTTTTTTCTGTAATCCCGCGCCCTGCCCACGCCCACGCCCCCAGCACACGCCCACAGCACACGATATGAGACATGGCATGAAGGGCGGAACGTACCACACGCCCCCAGCGTTTGTCACGCCCCCAGCACATGCCCACAGCACAACGCAGACATGCCCACAAGGGACTACTTTGCTGGCACGGTTCTTTTACCTTTTAAATGTATATGGTGGGCGTCTGCATAGCCTATGGCCTTCTGCTGCAACTGCCCTTTCCAACGCTGTATTGGGTGTTGTGATTGGTGCTGTGGTTCCTGAGATTACCCGCCTCAAAGGTTTGGTCTCTCTCTTTATTATATTATTATAGATTGACAGCTGGATTCATATTCTAGTGAATACACTTTTAATTCACCTACTGGTGAGAGATGTCTCTCAAGCAAAATATTGATGCAATTAAGCTACCATCATCATAATCAAAATACTTTATTTTATTCATCAAGATCATAAACGTTGTACATACATGAATACAATGTATTGGCTTCGGTACATACATATACAAGGTAGTACACACAATGAATAAAGTAGGCAATTTACAAAAATTAAAACATGTTTAAAAATAATTAAGAGAAACTAAAACCTATTCGTAAATATACCTTGCAAATAATAATACTTCCTCTACTGGCATTTTCATGAGTATACAGAATGTATACACAACAGGAATGCTAAAAGGCCAAATTCAAAAGGAGGCAATGTGTTGATGTAAACGCTCCTATTTGTGGCCCATTTAGACATCACTAACAAAATCCAGCTAACTGGTTAACATTAACTTGGGAATTTACAGTTGTTCAGCATCTTAATAACAAGTGCAAAAGGCATACAAACATGATTTTTAAACAGCCAGGATTTCAAATAGCTTTCTCCAATATATAAACGTAATACATTTGGAGTATCAAGAATAATACATAATATCAAAGAGAAAACACTCTATAACAGCAACACTCCCTATGTATTAGAAGAGTGCCAAAATACAATAGGTGCCAAAATGCAGTCATAATAAAGGTCCAATAAAGGAAAAATGAAAAACGGCCATTCAGCAGGCACACGGTTGTAACCTCATGGACCAAGATTCAGAAGGAAATTAGGAATTACACAGCAAAGGACCTTGTGATTATTAAGAAAACCCCTCCCAGCTTTGCTATTAACTTGTGGCCGATTGCACGTGTGGCGTCTGATCCATTCTGGCAAACATTTGACCATGGAGGAAACCACCACTGCCTACGTGTTAACTCTACGGATGCTAAGGGCCTCTATGTGCAGTCTAGTACCCAAGGTCCTACAGAATTGAACCACCCATTTTGCTCTCTGGGTGCGATACACCGAACAAAAGAATAAAATATGAGGTACAGTTTAGGGCGCCTCTGCACATACAGGGCAAAGGTTCCCCCTAACAAAGTCCGATGTCCACTTGCTACAAAACTGTGTGGTTGAAAGAGTGTTTTTTCTAAATTAAATGTACAATTTGCGTGCTAGGGGAGGGTGGAGGGATTATCACATCAGTAGTGTATTCATAGTATGGGCAAGGTTTTACAAATAGGAACTCTGCTGTTAGAATTTGAATTTTTGAATTTAAAAACATTTGTATAGCGCGCTTATACCACGCGGTTTCATGGCGCTTTTCAGATTGCGAGATAACAGCAAAAGCAGAGGCAATTAGGCAGCAAAAGCTCGGGAGAAGAGCAGGGTTTTAAGACTTCTTCGGAACTGTGTATAAGAGGATGTGGTGCGGAGTGCCACAGGGAGGAAGAGTACTTCTACACTGGGTTACCTTTTGAACAGCTACAAATTCCTAATAAATCCTTTTTAAACTTGCTTTATATAAAGAGCACACATTACTGTGGGGGAAACCCAAAATTCCTCTGTTGTAGTTCCCTTGTCTAACAAGCATTTGCAATGCAATAGCTCTCGCATTTGCAAGAGTTAGTGCTATTAGAGTTGTAAGTGACTTTCAGCCAGATGCATCAACAGATGGAATTGCGATTCCTAAATAGCGATTTTTAAGGAATCGCTATTTAGGAATCGCAAAAGCCAATGCATATAGGAATCGCTAAAAAAATAGCGATTCCTACATGTTGGACAGGCCACATGAAGGGCCGCTCTCCCCCGGCCCAACCAGGCCTGAGTCCAGTCCCGCAAGTACCACACACCACCATTGCACGTCCTCCGTCCCCTCAGGGACCCCTGCCCTCGAGCATGTCGACCTCGTGGGCCCGATCCACTGCCGGCCCATGTTGGACAGGCCACATGAAGGGCCGCTCTCCCCCGGCCCAACCAGGCCTGAGTCCAGTCCCGCAAGTACCACACACCACCATTGCACGTCCTCCGTCCCCTCAGGGACCCCTGCCCTCGAGCATGTCGACCTCGTGGGCCCGATCCACTGCCGGCCCACGCGCCCAGCCTGGGGCGCCATCTTGGACACTCCACCACGAGGCCGCCTGGCCCCCGATCGACCTCAACCCTGGGCCTGGCCCGGCCTCAGACATTCCGGCACCACCCTCCACCCAGGAGGTGAGCGGGCTACTTGGCAAGTCAATGGGAGAAAGAGGTGCCGATGGCTCTCCCCCACCAAGTGCCGCTCGCCCATCGCCTCCCCGGGCGCTGGCTCCACCCCCCTGCTGGGTGTCTGGACTCCCTCATCCCGGACCTCCCGACCTCCAAGTGCGAGGGTCCGGACATCAAAGCACGCCAGCCCTATAACTGGGGCAGCTCCAGAGCAGGAAGGCAGTTGTATCTTGGAGTCGAGAGACGTAAAGAGGAACTCATCCTGGACGGACTACTGGCGCTGCCGTAGCTCTGTCTTGTGCACCATCGTCCTGCCTGTTGGCGCTGCCACAGCCGTCGTAATCCTCATCACCTTCATCGTCGTCGGGACCTGCTGGCGTGGCCGCGGACCGTTGTAACCGTCATCTTCACCGGGACCTGCAGGCTCCGCCGCGGACCGTCGTTTTCCTTCGTCCACCTCGGGACCTGCCTGGCTCCGCCGCGGCCCGATCATCTAGAACGCCGAGCTCGAGGATTGAGAGCTATTTTTCACTCGTTGGTAACAAAGACTGTCCCGCTACCCCTTTCCTAAACCAGAGACTAGAACCGAGGGGACCCCTGAGTCCAGACCTCCTTGTATCCATCATCGTAACCTAAGAATTGCATATAAAGTCTCGTTAACCTTCAACCTTGTGTGGTGTCCGTCTGTGGGGGGGAAGTTACTTATCTGTACAGTCGTTGGAGACGGCTCTCCCTGGAGACCTCTCCCCGTAACCTCGGCCGACCCTCCCGGTCCGTCTAACATTGGTGGCCAGCGGCGCGATCCGAATCACCGCATAAACGTACAGAGAGTAGCTCACCCCACGACGAAGTCACAATGACCACGAAAGAGAGCGGATCAACCGAGAAATTCCAAATGGAGAAATTGGAGGAGTACAACCATTGTGAACTAAAACAATTCTGCATCGAACTGGGTATCGCTACCACCGGACTGAGTACCAAGGACGATTTTAAGCATGCCCTAGAATCTTGGGCAGAGACCGGGGCTGCCGGAACCCCTGATCAAAGCACCATAGAAAAAACGACCACGGCCCCTGAAGGGCAAAGAACGGGTCTCTCGCAAGACGAGATCCAGGAAAGAGAAAGAACCCGACTACACGAACTAGAAATGGCCCGACTCAAAATGGACGTTGAACTTAAGTTGGCCGAACAAAAAATCAATTTAGAGCACCTGCGTCTCCGAGAAGAAAGAGAGGAGAAACAGAGACAAAGGGAGCTCGAGGAAAAGAAACTAGCGTACGAACACGAACGGAACCTAGCCGAGATCAACCTACGCAAGCAGAATAAAGAAGCAGGGGTGCCCGAGCGACCCCCCACCTCAGGGACCACAGACAAAAAGGTACACATCCCCAAAGATGTTGTCCGAGAATATTTCAGAGAGGACGACATCCAGCAATGGTTTAAAGCCTATGAAATCGCTATGACTGCACACCGGATCGATAGAAGCGACTGGGGAGCCGGTCTCTGGGGAAGATTCCTCAATGAGGGCCGCGACACCCTGCTACAGCTCCCGGACCACCAGATGACCTCCTACGACCATATGAAAGCGGCACTCCTCACCCGCTATGGTCTCACACCCGAGATGTACCGTCAGAGGTTCCGAGACTGCACCCGCATCCCGGGTACAACTTGGGTGGACTATGTAACATACTTTAGCCGAGCCTTCGAGGGCTGGATCCGAGGAAGCAACGTCACGACCTACGAGCAACTATTTAATCTGATGGTATGGGAGCATCTGTCGAACAATTGCTTCATTGAACTCCGCCAGCACCTCCTCGACAGCAAGTTAACGGATCCCCGGCAGCTCGCAGCCGAAGCTGACCGGTGGGAGATCACCAGAGTGGGCCGGAATGGGTCCTACGAACAGAACCGGAACAACAATGGTCAGCACCGACCCAGAGGAGGAGGAGGGGGCCAAGGGCGAGGAAGAGACAACGCCCCGGTCGCCCCCACTACCAACACCACCCCCCCGGCCAACCGGGGCAGCACCCCAGCGCGACCGGGGTACAGAGCCAATGTCACGTGTCACCGATGTCAACGAGTCGGCCACTATGCGAACGACCCAAACTGCCCGCAGTACCAGAGCCCAAGACCCCGCCAAGTGGCCGCTGCAGCCCTAGGGGAAGAACAGATCTCCGAGGAGCAGGAAGAGTACGAACAAGAGCATCAAGAGTGGGAGCCAGCCGCCATGGCTCTAGCCTGCTTAGGGGGGAAAGACATGGTCCCGCGGGTCCCCCTACCCGCTAACACCCAGAAGTACAGCCAATGGGTGAGCATCAATGGACACCAGGCCGAAGCCCTTCGTGACACCGGGGCCAGTGTAACAGCCGTCCGCTGTCACCTGGTGGCCCCAGAACAGTATCTACCGAACATTCTCTGCCCTGTACGATCAGCCGATAACTCGGAAAGCCTGTGTCGGATGGCCTGCGTCCCCTTCGAATGGGGGGGGTCTCCGGCATGTTGAAAGTAACGGTCCGAGACGATGCCCCCGTAGACTGCCTCCTGGGCAATGACCTGGAAAGCTCTCCGTGGGCCGCCGTGGAGAGAAAGGAACACCTGGGGATGTTGGGCGTCCCAGACTGGGCGTGCGTCACCACCCGTTCCATGGCCGCCCGTGCCAACCACCGGCCAGAAGAACCCGAATGGCCGGCGCCACCGCCTCCGGTCGCCCCAGCCGAAAACACCGACCGCAACATTCCCTCCGAACCAGCCCAACCTACCGACCTCGCTAACCTCGACCAGTGGCCTCAAGAAGGGGGGCCCACGCAAGAGCAATTTCGCCAAGAACAGAAGACCTGTCCCTCCCTCGAGGGACTCCGCCAGCAAGCGCTCGCCCAAAGCGCAGGGGATACCTCCGGAACTCATTGGGTCTACTGGGACAATGACCTGCTGTACAGCGAGCAAAGAATCGCCGAGCTGGGGAGCAACCGAGTACTAGTGGTACCCCTCCGTTTCAGAGACTTCCTGTTAAACCTGGCCCACGATGTCCCCCTGGCAGGACATCTGGGACAAGATAAAACCTACAGTCGCCTAGTGACCCACTTCTTCTGGCCCAAAATGAGGAACGATGTGCACCAGCATTGCCGATCTTGCCCCACGTGCCAAGCCAGTGGAAAGAGCGGCCGCAAACTAAAGGCCCCCCTGCAACCTTTTCCCGTGGTCACTACCCCGTTTGAGAGAGTCGGAATAGACATTGTGGGGCCCTTGGACCCACGCACAAAACAAGGCCATCGATTCATCTTGGTGCTAGTGGACCACGCCACCCGCTACCCTGAGGCTGTTCCTCTGCGAACTGTGACAGCCCCGGTAGTCGGCCGGGCCCTGATGGGGATCTTCTCCCGTGTGGGCTTCCCCCGAGAAGTCGTCAGCGACAGAGGCACGAACTTTATTTCCAAATACATGAAGTCCCTCTGGCAACAGTGCGGGGTCACCTACCGATTCACAACCCCCTATCACCCTCAAGGGAACGGACTCGTTGAGCGGTTCAACCGCACGCTAAAGGGAATGATCGGGGGGTTGGAAGAGCCCCTCCGTCGCCAGTGGGATGTGCTGCTGCCGTGCCTCCTCTTCGCGTATCGAGAGGTCCCCCAGAAATCCCTGGGCTTCAGCCCATTTGAACTGCTATATGGACACCCAGTGCGAGGGCCGCTCAGTCTCGTCAAAGAAGGCTGGGAGATGCCTCCGTTAAAGAACCCTCCAGATGTCTTCCCGTACCTCCTCACCCTCCGCAACCAGACCCGGCGGTTCAGAGAACTAGCGAAGGCCAACCTAGAGGCCAGTCAAGAGGACATGAAAAAATGGTATGACCAGAATGCCTCATCCATTGAATTCGAACCTGGCCAACAGGTATGGGTGATGTCCCCCACTGAGCCATGCGCCCTACAAGACAAATGGACGGGGCCCTTCAAAGTAATAGAGCGCAAGGGTCCTGCCACCTATCTCATCGACATGGAATCCTCCCGGAACCCCCTCCGGGTCCTCCACGCTAACAGACTAAAGCCCCACTTTGTGCGAACAGAGCTCAGCCTCCTGATGGCCACAGACACTGGGGTTGAAGAAGACTCCGAGCCTCTCCCTGACCTCCTACGGACTCAAGAGCAAGACGGCTCCGTGGATGGGGTCCGGCTCTCAGAGGCCCTCACCAGAGAACAACGCCAAGAGTGTCAAGCCCTCCTATCACAGTTCGCCAGCCTGTTCTCCCTCACCCCAGGTGTCACTTCCTGGTGTGTGCACGATGTGGACACCGGGGACAGCCCCCCTATCCGCCACCGGGCCTACCGCGTGCCAGACCGGGTACGGGCCTGCATCCAGGAAGAAATAGCCAAGATGCTCACGCTCGGGGTCATCGAGCCCTCAGACAGTCCCTGGGCCAGCCCTGTCGTACTGGTCCCCAAAGCAGCTGCCCCCGGCACCACACCAGAACTCCGGTTCTGCGTGGACTACCGGGGCTTGAATGCGGTCACCAGAACAGACGCGCATCCCATCCCCCGGGCAGATGAACTAGTCGACCGAATGGGAGCTGCCCGCTACCTCAGCATCTTCGACCTGACAGCAGGCTATTGGCAGATCGGCCTCACACCCCGGGCGCAAGAACGTTCTGCCTTCTCCACCCCCGAGGGCCATTACCATTTCACGGTCATGCCCTTCGGCATGAAGAATGCCCCAGCAACATTCCAACGGCTCGTCAATCAGGTCCTGGCGGGGCTTGAAGGATTCAGCGCCGCCTACCTAGACGACATCGCTGTATACAGCCACCATTGGACCGAGCACCTCCACCACCTCCGAGCAGTGCTGCAAGCCCTTCAGCGAGCTGGCCTCACGATCAAGGCCAGCAAGTGTCAAATTGGGCAAGGGTCTGTAACCTACCTCGGACACCAGGTGGGAAGCGGCCTAGTGGCCCCTCTACAGCTGAAAATTGCTGCCATCCAGGCCTGGCAGCCCCCCATCACCCAAACCGAGGTACGAGCCTTCCTGGGCCTCACGGGCTACTACCGAAGGTTCGTGAAAGACTATGGTACCATAGTGGGGCCCCTCACAGAACTCACGTCAAAGAACCAGCCCAAGAAAGTCACCTGGACCCCAGAGTGTCAAACTGCATTCGAACAATTGAAGGCCGCCATGTGTTCCGCCCCTGTGCTCCAGGCCCCAGACTACAGCCGGGAGTTCGTAGTCCAGACGGACGCCTCCGACCAGGGCATTGGGGCAGTCCTGTCTCAAGTGAACACCGAAGGCCTTGATCAACCGGTGGCCTTCATCAGCCGGAGACTCCTACCACGGGAGCAACGCTGGAGCACCATAGAGAGGGAAGCCTTCGCTGTGGTATGGGCCCTCAAGAAGCTCCGGCCCTACCTTTTTGGCACCCACTTTCGGGTGCAGACCGACCACCGACCCCTGCAATGGCTGATGCATATGCGGGGGGAGAACCCAAAGTTGCTACGCTGGTCCATCTCCTTGCAAGGTATGGACTTCACAGTCGAACACCGGCCTGGGCCAGATCACGCCAACGCGGATGGCCTGTCCCGGTTTTTCCGCCTCGACGAAGAGAGTCCCCAAGAGGATGGGTAACTCTCCCCGCCTTCAGCTGGGGGGGACGCATGTTGGACAGGCCACATGAAGGGCCGCTCTCCCCCGGCCCAACCAGGCCTGAGTCCAGTCCCGCAAGTACCACACACCACCATTGCACGTCCTCCGTCCCCTCAGGGACCCCTGCCCTCGAGCATGTCGACCTCGTGGGCCCGATCCACTGCCGGCCCATGTTGGACAGGCCACATGAAGGGCCGCTCTCCCCCGGCCCAACCAGGCCTGAGTCCAGTCCCGCAAGTACCACACACCACCATTGCACGTCCTCCGTCCCCTCAGGGACCCCTGCCCTCGAGCATGTCGACCTCGTGGGCCTGATCCACTGCCGGCCCACGCGCCCAGCCTGGGGCGCCATCTTGGACACTCCACCACGAGGCCGCCTGGCCCCCGATCGACCTCAACCCTGGGCCTGGCCCGGCCTCAGACATTCCGGCACCACCCTCCACCCAGGAGGTGAGCGGGCTACTTGGCAAGTCAATGGGAGAAAGAGGTGCCGATGGCTCTCCCCCACCAAGTGCCGCTCGCCCATCGCCTCCCCGGGCGCTGGCTCCACCCCCCTGCTGGGTGTCTGGACTCCCTCATCCCGGACCTCCCGACCTCCAAGTGCGAGGGTCCGGACATCAAAGCACGCCAGCCCTATAACTGGGGCAGCTCCAGAGCAGGAAGGCAGTTGTATCTTGGAGTCGAGAGACGTAAAGAGGAACTCATCCTGGACGGACTACTGGCGCTGCCGTAGCTCTGTCTTGTGCACCATCGTCCTGCCTGTTGGCGCTGCCACAGCCGTCGTAATCCTCATCACCTTCATCGTCGTCGGGACCTGCTGGCGTGGCCGCGGACCGTTGTAACCGTCATCTTCACCGGGACCTGCAGGCTCCGCCGCGGACCGTCGTTTTCCTTCGTCCATCTCGGGACCTGCCTGGCTCCGCCGCGGCCCGATCATCTAGAACGCCGAGCTCGAGGATTGAGAGCTATTTTTCACTCGTTGGTAACAAAGACTGTCCCGCTACCCCTTTCCTAAACCAGAGACTAGAACCGAGGGGACCCCTGAGTCCAGACCTCCTTGTATCCATCATCGTAACCTAAGAATTGCATATAAAGTCTCGTTAACCTTCAACCTTGTGTGGTGTCCGTCTGTGGGGGGGAAGTTACTTATCTGTACAGTCGTTGGAGACGGCTCTCCCTGGAGACCTCTCCCCGTAACCTCGGCCGACCCTCCCGGTCCGTCTAACACTACACATTCCTTAATTGCGACTCGCAAATTGCGATTCGCAATTATGGAATACCTCCCTATTCATTCCTATGGGCCTAGAGGCCCATAGGAATGAATGGGAAGACATTCTCAATTTGCGATTCTCAATTAGAGAATCGCAAATTGAGAATGCAATTTCAAGGGTGCCAGTGTGTCAAAAGGACACCCTGTTTGTTGCACCCCTGAAATTGATCTGTGCACATATGTTGTGCACACACATGCCCTAAGGGCATGTGTGTGCGCAACATGAAACTTTGAAAAATGCACAAAAGTGCATTTTTCTAAGTTTTTGCAAATTACCATGAAGTGTAACTTCATAGTAATTTGCTACTCCTATTAGCAAAATCTCTAATTTTTTTACTTTGATGCATTGCATTTAAGGAATCTCAATTTGGGATTCCTTAAATGCAATCGCAATTTAAGGAATCTCAATTTAGAGATTCCTTAAATTGCGATTTTTGCACTTGGGATGATGCATCCCAAATGCAAAAATACCAGTCGCAAAGGGGCAGATTCTGAGAATCTGCCCGTTTGTGACTGGTTTTTAGGTTGATGCATCTGGCTGTATGTCTTTTACCTATGTGTTTTGGTTTGGAGTGTAGTGATGTTTGTGGTGTTGAGTGGAATTATGTGGGTTCTATTGGAATTGTTAGTTGTGGTATGATGTGAAAATCTGTGGTGTGTATTGGAGGTATGTGGTGTGTTGTGGAATTGTGTAGTGTATTTTAAAAATGTGGTTTGATGTGGAATTATGTGGTATTTGTTGGAAATGTGTAGAGTTGAATTGTGTGGCGTTAAGCAAAATTATGCTTATTGAAATTATGTGTTATGGTTTGAAGTGTGTTTATGTGGATTAAAGGTATGTGGTATAGAGTGCATTTATGTGAGGTGTATTTATGTTGTATTGAGTAGAGTGTAATTATGTGTAGTGTGATTATGCGGCGCTGAGTGGTATTATGTGGAGTGTAATAAATTTGTGTGCTGCAGAATAGTGTGTCATTGAATTGTGTGGTATTGTGTGGAATCATGTAGCATGGTTTGTAGTGGTATTATGTGGCATGTGTGGAGTAGTATTATATGGTGAGGCATTATGTGGCATGTTGTGAAGTTGAATTTTTATGTTGAGTGTAATTATGTGTTTTGGAACTGAGTGTATATATATGTAGTGTAAATATATTAGATAGGTGGTGAAAAAAAGGCCAGTGAATCCCCCTACATTTTCTAAGTGAAGGATAAAGTTGTTTCAGGAGCACTAGTTAGCCCCTGCCTTGATTACTACCAGCGTCATTTGCTGTCTTGCCATATACCAGTTCCAAAAACTGCAGAATGCTCAAAATGCAGACAGCCATCTCACTCACCTTTTGGCTTAAAAACATCAATATGTGACATCCCAACTGAAGGCCTGCTCTGGCCACAATAAAAAAAGCATTTGCAATGAAATAGGTCTCACATTATTTAAGTTTGAGCTATTGGTGTTGCATTATTTAGCAATGCCAATAGCTCAAACTTTTATATTTTGAGACCTATTGCATTGCAAATGCTTCTGCTAAAGAATGTGGTGGTCATAATCTCACGACCCCTCAACTGGCATTTCTGATACTCTAGTCTCAACAGGCTAGTATATTTTGCACATGGTCTGGATGGTGAAACACTTATTCATACTTTTTTTAGGTGCATAGTTGCATTCAGGAGAGCGTTCCATTGGCAACACTGTGAACATTAAGTTCAGAGGCTCAGGTCAGATGGGACTTTTGTTTTTCGAGTTTTAGTTGTTTATAAAACTTCTGAGCATAACCTTTTCAATATTAAAATAACACTGGAAATACTGGACAGAGGTGTGTTTGAATTCTGTCTTGAACTATATTTAATTTAAGGATTTTGTTGTATAAGAGTGCCAGGAATAATTTGAATAGCTGTAGGAAGGAGAAGGGCGATGTAATGTTAAAATGCAACAGTACGCAATAGGCAGTTGTCTCTTTCTCATGACTTTTTAGTTATTTTCTATTTGTGTATGGCATCTTTATTGATGAACACTGCCTTGTCATAAAAATCCTAAATCCCTTTCTTACTTCTATTAATATAGCTTGTAAGATCTTTATATGTGCATACCTTGTTTTATCACTTGAACAGCCTTCCTTTTGCTTCACTTCAATTTATTTCAGTTATTTAACATTCCTACATAATGCACCACCACCTTCCTTACATATAACTCAAAATATTGCGTATAACTAGCATCAGCAGGAAAAGAAGTCAGTAAGACATTTGTAACAACTTTCCAATAAGAGGCGATATTAAGGCACTACGGGCCAGATGTACGACGCCCAAAATAGCGCCTCCCAAATTGCTAGTGGTTTGCGACTCGGAATTTGCGAGGCGCTATTTTAGATGTACAACAGTGTGTAGCACACTGTTAGCGATTCCCAATGGGGTCGCAAATTGAGAGGCTCATGTATATTAATGAGCCTCTCACAATTTGCTACCCCATTGGTAATTGCAGGCTTTCCCAGGTAAGTTGGCCTGCTAGGCTCAGCAGACAACCATGTCTGGGACTGCTTTTAAATCGAGCAGCTTGTTTTTTATTTCAATGCAGCCCGTTTTCCTTAAAGAAAAACGGGAAGCATTTTTAAAAAAAAAATGAAAAGGTTTTCGTTTAATTTTTTAAGGGTAGGCAGTGGTCCCTGGGACCACTGCCTGCCCATAAAAAATATTTCCTCCTGCGTTTGCAAAGGGGAAGGTGTCCCCTGTGGACCCCTTCCCCTTTGCGAGTGCATTACCGCCCTCTTGAAGAGGGTGGTAATTTGCGAGTGTTTTGCGCACGCAATTGCGGATGCAAAACATTCTTACATAGGGTTGTGCTCGCTATTAGGAAGGGAACGCCCCTTCATTATACCGAGTCGCAAAACCCTATTTTGCGAGTCGCAAAAAATTGTGACTCGAAAAATAGGGTTTACACATTCCCCATGCTATGTTTGCATGCGCAAACGGGTTCGCAAACCTGTTTGCGCATGCAAAAATGGTCGTACCTCTGGCCCTAAATGTAGAACAGACATATCTAACTACAATTTAAAAGGAGCCAAACAAAATATCAGCATGAAAGTCAAAGACAGGTTCTCAGTGAGGGAGGATTTGTGGTGATGAAACTGTGAATTAAGAAACATATGTTGCTGGAGCATAAGTGAGGGAGAGGCGGAGTCCTTAGTCATTCTCTGAAGGCAATTAAGGAGGGCTGAGTTCTTATATTTAGTTAAAGTCACTGGTAACACTGTAATTAGGAGTAGGATTGAGGTTCCATAAAAAGGTAGTTTTAGTATTTTAATAACATGGTACCGTTTGATGAATCTGCACAGAACTTTCCAAAAAAAGGTTCATCACTTCGGCTTCTTTATGGAAAGATTTGTGCCAATCCATCAAGCGGTGATGGGGGATTATGGGAGCTTCAAAAGTGTGATTTCCCATTTTATTTTCCATAGAAAATGTTGCTCTCTGATACAGATAAAAATGAGTAAACAGAATTATAGCAAACTGGACACAAGGTTAGAACTTTACTCAAGCATTATGCCTTTGTTGGTTTAGTGTAAATCTGTTCAGCAGTTGTCTCGAAATTAGCATTTAGAGAGCGGGCTCTGGTTAGGCATGAAAGAGTGAGAGATATATTGAAAAGCTAGGATCGATGGATCCTTAGCGAGTCCAAAATCCCCAAAATACTCAAATCATGTTGGCCAAGAGAGCTTTTACTCCCATCACTCATTTCAAATACAAAGATCCAAATTTGGATCTGCGCATCTGATTTCATACTGCAACGTCAGTGAAAATCCCACTGCCACCATTAGTGGACTAGAAGCCTTTAGGATCTCGCTGTGATCCAAGGGTAAAAAAAAATAAAATGATGGAAAACAAGTAACGAGTATTAGCAGCAGCGTATTATTACAGTATAGAGCTACTATTCATAGTTAGGAAGACATGGGCTGGTCAGCCGTCATTAAAGAGAACAAATGCTGCAGTCAGGTCACAAAAAACATGCCTTTGTAGAATCTGTAATTTATGTTGTTCAAATTATAAGAACACACATAAAGCTAGAGATCGGAAGCATGGTCGAGGTTAGCTAAGATTGCATTTATTTTTTGTAATTAATATACAGGTTGAGTACTGTGGTACTGTTGTGCTCATTCTATATGACTCAGCAGTGGCTGGAGTTTCTCTTAACAATAAAAATTACATTGGATTTATCATCTCATCTGGAATTCTTACTTACATCTCGGACTTCACAGGTACTTTATTAAAAGGAGGAAGGAAGGCAAGTAGTTTGACATTAGATGATGTGTACATATTTGTTATGTTACTTTTGATCAGCTTTGCATCTCCACACTCATTGAGTTTGTATGCTTACATCAAGCCGGGTATAATGTTTAAAATTTTAGGTTCATAAAAAAGTTTCATTAAATTATTTTTAAGCCTTAAAGAAAACCTAAACTTTGATTTTTTTTTTTATCAGTGTTTCACTTTTAACAAGGAAGAATACAATCAGGAAGAGAGTAGACTGTAACTTTCAATAGAATTCTTGTGTAATTTGGCTTACAGAAGTCAATTTTTGGAAAACCTAAAAAAACATATTTTTGTGACTTTTGGACTTTGGAGATCTTTTCAGTGCTACTATGAAGGATTTGTACATTTTGGTTTGCATTTTTTGTGGATTGGTACGCACGCACATTAACTGGACAGTTGTATTACCTGAGACTTTTGGAGAGTGGTTCTTCGGGTAGGGCATTAATTCTAATGCCAGTTTAATTAGAATGGTTTGCAAAAACAGGAGATTATTAGTTCAGTATTATGCAATTTTTTCAAGGTAGTCTGATCCTCCCATCATAGAAAAGTGATGGGTTTTGGCCACTAGTCTTTCCGATATTTCTTTTACTTTTTTTTAAACTCAAGGATACAGACTATGGGTCTAATTACGATGTCGGGCGGACTTGAGTCTGTCCAACACCGTTTTCCGTGTGGTTGGTTCCAAACACCGTATTAGGATGCAACCACACATGGTGCGGTCACAAACTCCCATAAGTCTTTGGGAGCTTGTGCTGCGGGCGGTTTCCTCCCACAGCACAAGCTCCCCTAGAGAAATGGGAGTTTGTGTAAATCCCTGCATCGTGTAGCAGGCACCTCAGGGTGCCTGCCACACAGTGCAGGGATCACCTTGGGAGAAGGTGGGCCCTGTTAGGGGCCCCAAAGTCGCTTTCCGACAGGCGTTCCATGTTGGAAAGCCCGACATGGAAAGCCTGTCTGAAACTGACATCATAATCCCGACGGCGGAAACACCGTCCAAAGGGATTATATTGCTGTTTCTGGCGGGCCGACGGGCTCCTTGAACTCCTAGAGGAATAACCAGCCAATTTGACTTCCGACTGCCTACATTGTAATTAGCAGGCCGGAAGTCAAACCAGGGATGTCAATCGGAAAGCCTCAGACTGCTCTTTGTGTTAAAGATTGTGCCTGTCTCATAACCTGAAAACTCTGCCTAAATGATACAGGTTGCTGTGATGTTTACCAATAGAACTGTCAAAAGAATTATGCCAACCTTCGATGGCACTATTTGTCTTTGCACCTCGCTCTATACAGGTCGAGTAGATGTTCCACCGTTGAATTGAAAATAATGGTTTCCTACTGTGTTTTGACCGAATCAATGGCATAACCTCGACAGACCGAATATCGACTAGACAAAATATCGATGACAAATTATTGACTACAAAAATATCGACCTCTAATACTTAAACAAGAAATAACAAATATATTGAAACCACAATGTCGATAAAAAATTAAATCGACTACAACATTATCGACCATCAATATTATGGCATGTAAAAAATATCGACCAAATACCCTTAACATAAAACACAGTCAAAATATCGACCATCACTATATAGAACACTATAATATCGAAAATTAAATAATATCGACTTTACAAAATACACACAAATGCGCTTTCTAAAAAAAATAACATATTATACACATCACAAATATACATAATATATTTTAAAAAAGAATACAACATACAATAAACATTTCTAACAATTAAAAAAAACATTTACATCAAATAAACAATTTATAATACATATAAAACATTGCAAATAATAAAACATTGCTTAATGCACATAATAAATATTCATTTACTTTAAATCTTTAAAAAAGCCATTAACCATTGAAAAATATTGCTTTACCCATAAAAAAACATTAATTGGCATCACCCATTTAAGGAAAACAATTACCAAAACAAGTAAAAAAATTCAAATAAACCAATAAGAACAAGCTATCAAAGTGGATAACCAATAAACTTTCTGAAACAATTTAACACATCCTATAAAAAGAAGGATTACACCTGCTAAAATCGCAATCTAAAACACCAAAAAAAGGAAGGAGAAACTCTGCCAGTTTGCTGAAAGAAAACGGATTGACTTCTACCAAAAACCAGCTACACCGATCTAAAGTAAGAACTACCACCTTTATATATTTAAAAAACGTAAATCTAAGACTTCAAACCTGTATTTAGAAAACAAATAACTAAAACATCTCTTTTATTCCTACTCTATTTTCTACAGATAAAAAGAAATTATTAAAAAACTGCACAAAATTAACACTTCAAAGAAATAAGATAAAAAGTTGGTATCTAATCTAAAAAAGGACTAAAAACCGTAATCAATAGTAAACTAAGGACAAACTAGGTAGCAGAGCACAACAAAAAAACATAAACAAATATACATTCTTGTAACACATCTTCTCCATCTTACCAGATGCAGATAAAATACAGCAAAAAGAAAAATTCGAAGAAAAGCAACACCTGAATTCAACAAAGAAATAAACTGGTAAATAATTAACGTGCAAATCAATGTTATTATAATACTAACTACATTATTTAAATAATTTTCTAATAATGTAATGTTTAATTTCTGCTAGCACCAAAAAGCAAACATGACAGAAGGAGCAAAATGTGTGTATTCTCAGAAAGGGAAAATGCTTCTTTGTTACATGGGATATGTATACACTCAAGAGAAACAGAAAGATATGAACGTTTTTTGGAAATGCACTAAATACTATTCTAACAAATGTTATGGGAGAGCTATAACTCAGGAAACTATTGTAACTTATACTAAGGAACATAACCACCCACCCAATGTTACAGAAATAGAGATTAGAGAAATGCTTGATTCCCTTAAAGAAGCTAGCACTACTACTGCTATAGCAACAACTGCTATTCTAAAACAGCATTTAAGTGTTCTACCCCAACATGCCTCTAGCCAACTACCAAGTATAGATTCCTGTTAGACGGACCGGGAGGGTCGGCCGAGGTTACGGGGAGAGGTCTCCAGGGAGAGCCGTCTCCAACGACTGTACAGATAAGCAACTTCCCCCCCACAGACGGACACCACACAAGGTTGAAGGTTAACGAGACTTTATATGCAATTCTTAGGTTACGATGATGGATACAAGGAGGTCTGGACTCAGGGGTCCCCTCGGTTCTAGTCTCTGGCTTAGGAAAGGGGTAGCGGGACAGTCTTTGTTACCAACGAGTGGAAAAATAGCTCTCAATCCTCGAGCTCGGCGTTCTAGATGATCGGGCCGCGGCGGAGCCAGGCAGGTCCCGAGATGGACGAAGGAAAACGACGGTCCGCGGCGGAGCCTGCAGGTCCCGGTGAAGATGGCGGTTACAACGGTCCGCGGCCACGCCAGCAGGTCCCGACGACGATGAAGGTGATGAAGATTACGACGGCTGTGGCAGCGCCAACAGGCAGGACGATGGTGCACAAGACAGAGCTACGGCAGCGCCAGTAGTCCGTCCAGGATGAGTTCCTCTTTACGTCTCTCGACTCCAAGATACAACTGCCTTCCTGCTCTGGAGCTGCCCCAGTTATAGGGCTGGCGTGCTTTGATGTCCGGACCCTCGCACTTGGAGGTCGGGAGGTCCGGGATGAGGGAGTCCAGACACCCAGCAGGGGGGTGGAGCCAGCGCCCGGGGAGGCGATGGGCGAGCGGCACTTGGTGGGGGAGAGCCATCGGCACCTCTTTCTCCCATTGACTTGCCAAGTAGCCCGCTCACCTCCTGGGTGGAGGGTGGTGCCGGAATGTCTGAGGCCGGCCCAGGCCCAGGGTTGAGGTCGATCGGGGGCCAGGCGGCCTCGTGGTGGAGTGTCCAAGATGGCGCCCCAGGCTGGGCGCGTGGGCCGGCAGTGGATCGGACCCACGAGGTCGACATGCTCGAGGGCAGGGGTCCCTGAGGGGACGGGGGACGTGCAATGGAGGTGTGTGGTACTTGCGGGACTGGACTCAGGCCTGGTTGGGCCGGGGGAGAGCGGCCCTTCATGTGGCCTGTCCAACATGCGTCCCCCCCAGCTGAAGGCGGGGAGAGTTACCCATCCTCTTGGGGACTCTCCTCGTCGAGGCGGAAAAACCGGGACAGGCCATCCGCGTTGGCGTGATCTGGCCCAGGCCGGTGTTCGACTGTGAAGTCCATACCTTGCAAGGAGATGGACCAGCGTAGCAACTTTGGGTTCTCCCCCCGCATATGCATCAGCCACTGCAGGGGTCGGTGGTCGGTCTGCACCCGAAAGTGGGTGCCAAAAAGGTAGGGCCGGAGCTTCTTGAGGGCCCATACCGCAGCGAAGGCTTCCCTCTCTATGGTGCTCCAGCGTTGCTCCCGTGGTAGGAGTCTCCGGCTGATGAAGGCCACCGGTTGATCAAGGCCTTCGGTATTCACTTGAGACAGGACTGCCCCAATGCCCTGGTCGGAGGCGTCCGTCTGGACGACGAACTCCCGGCTGTAGTCTGGGGCCTGGAGCACAGGGGCGGAACACATGGCGGCCTTCAATTGTTCAAATGCAGTTTGACACTCTGGGGTCCAGGTGACTTTCTTGGGCTGGTTCTTTGACGTGAGTTCTGTGAGGGGCCCCACTATGGTACCATAGTCTTTCACGAACCTTCGGTAATAGCCCGTGAGGCCCAGGAAGGCTCGTACCTCGGTTTGGGTGATGGGGGGCTGCCAAGCCTGGATGGCGGCAATTTTCAGCTGTAGTGGGGCCACTAGGCCGCTTCCCACCTGGTGTCCGAGGTAGGTTACAGACCCTTGCCCAATTTGACACTTGCTGGCCTTGATCGTGAGGCCAGCTCGCTGAAGGGCTTGCAGCACTGCTCGGAGGTGGTGGAGGTGCTCGGTCCAATGGTGGCTGTATACAGCGATGTCGTCTAGGTAGGCGGCGCTGAATCCTTCGAGCCCCGCCAGGACCTGATTGACGAGCCGTTGGAATGTTGCTGGGGCATTCTTCATGCCGAAGGGCATGACCGTGAAATGGTAATGGCCATCGGGGGTGGAGAAGGCAGAACGTTCTTGCGCCCGGGGTGTGAGGCCGATCTGCCAATAGCCTGCTGTCAGGTCGAAGATGCTGAGGTAGCGGGCAGCTCCCATTCGGTCGACTAGTTCATCTGCCCGGGGGATGGGATGCGCGTCTGTTCTGGTGACCGCATTCAAGCCCCGGTAGTCGACGCAGAACCGGAGTTCTGGTGTGGTGCCGGGGGCAGCTGCTTTGGGGACCAGTACGACAGGGCTGGCCCAGGGACTGTCTGAGGGCTCGATGACCCCGAGCGTGAGCATCTTGGCTATTTCTTCCTGGATGCAGGCCCGTACCCGGTCTGGCACGCGGTAGGCCCGGTGGCGGATAGGGGGGCTGTCCCCGGTGTCCACATCGTGCACACACCAGGAAGTGACACCTGGGGTGAGGGAGAACAGGCTGGCGAACTGTGATAGGAGGGCTTGACACTCTTGGCGTTGTTCTCTGGTGAGGGCCTCTGAGAGCCGGACCCCATCCACGGAGCCGTCTTGCTCTTGAGTCCGTAGGAGGTCAGGGAGAGGCTCGGAGTCTTCTTCAACCCCAGTGTCTGTGGCCATCAGGAGGCTGAGCTCTGTTCGCACAAAGTGGGGCTTTAGTCTGTTAGCGTGGAGGACCCGGAGAGGGTTCCGGGAGGATTCCATGTCGATGAGATAGGTGGCAGGACCCTTGCGCTCTATTACTTTGAAGGGCCCCGTCCATTTGTCTTGTAGGGCGCATGGCTCAGTGGGGGACATCACCCATACCTGTTGGCCAGGTTCGAATTCAATGGATGAGGCATTCTGGTCATACCATTTTTTCATGTCCTCTTGACTGGCCTCTAGGTTGGCCTTCGCTAGTTCTCTGAACCGCCGGGTCTGGTTGCGGAGGGTGAGGAGGTACCGGAAGACATCTGGAGGGTTCTTTAACGGGGGCATCTCCCAACCTTCTTTGACGAGACTGAGCGGCCCTCGCACTGGGTGTCCATATAGCAGTTCAAACGGGCTGAAGCCCAGGGATTTCTGGGGGACCTCTCGATACGCGAAGAGGAGGCACGGCAGCAGCACATCCCACTGGCGACGGAGGGGCTCTTCCAACCCCCCGATCATTCCCTTTAGCGTGCGGTTGAACCGCTCAACGAGTCCGTTCCCTTGAGGGTGATAGGGGGTTGTGAATCGGTAGGTAACCCCGCACTGTTGCCAGAGGGACTTCATGTATTTGGAAATAAAGTTCGTGCCTCTGTCGCTGACGACTTCTCGGGGGAAGCCCACACGGGAGAAGATCCCCATCAGGGCCCGGCCGACTACCGGGGCTGTCACAGTTCGCAGAGGAACAGCCTCAGGGTAGCGGGTGGCGTGGTCCACTAGCACCAAGATGAATCGATGGCCTTGTTTTGTGCGTGGGTCCAAGGGCCCCACAATGTCTATTCCGACTCTCTCAAACGGGGTAGTGACCACGGGAAAAGGTTGCAGGGGGGCCTTTAGTTTGCGGCCGCTCTTTCCACTGGCTTGGCACGTGGGGCAAGATCGGCAATGCTGGTGCACATCGTTCCTCATTTTGGGCCAGAAGAAGTGGGTCACTAGGCGACTGTAGGTTTTATCTTGTCCCAGATGTCCTGCCAGGGGGACATCGTGGGCCAGGTTTAACAGGAAGTCTCTGAAACGGAGGGGTACCACTAGTACTCGGTTGCTCCCCAGCTCGGCGATTCTTTGCTCGCTGTACAGCAGATCATTGTCCCAGTAGACCCAATGAGTTCCGGAGGTATCCCCTGCGCTTTGGGCGAGCGCTTGCTGGCGGAGTCCCTCGAGGGAGGGACAGGTCTTCTGTTCTTGGCGAAATTGTTCTTGCGTGGGCCCCCCTTCTTGAGGCCACTGGTCGAGGTTAGCGAGGTCGGTAGGTTGAGCTGGTTCGGAGGGAATGTTACGGTCGGTGTTTTCGGCTGGGGCGACCGGAGGCGGTGGCGCCGGCCATTCGGGTTCTTCTGGTCGGTGGTTGGCTCGGGCGGCCATGGAACGGGTGGTGACGCACGCCCAGTCCGGGACGCCCAACATCCCCAGGTGTTCCTTTCGCTCCACGGCGGCCCACGGAGAGCTTTCCAGGTCATTGCCCAGGAGGCAGTCTACGGGGGCATCGTCTCGGACCGTTACTTTCAACATGCCGGAGACCCCCCCCCATTCGAAGGGGACGCAGGCCATCCGACACAGGCTTTCCGAGTTATCGGCTGATCGTACAGGGCAGAGAATGTTCGGTAGATACTGTTCTGGGGCCACCAGGTGACAGCGGACGGCTGTTACACTGGCCCCGGTGTCACGAAGGGCTTCGGCCTGGCGTCCATTGATGCTCACCCATTGGCTGTACTTCTGGGTGTTAGCGGGTAGGGGGACCCGCGGGACCATGTCTTTCCCCCCTAAGCAGGCTAGAGTCATGGCGGCTGGCTCCCACTCTTGATGCTCTTGTTCGTATTCTTCCTGTTCCTCGGAGATCTGTTCTTCCCCTAGGGCTGCAGCGGCCACTTGGCGGGGTCTTGGGCTCTGGTACTGCGGGCAGTTTGGGTCGTTCGCATAGTGGCCGACTCGTTGACATCGGTGACACGTGACATTGGCTCTGTACCCCGGTCGCGCTGGGGTGCTGCCCCGGTTGGCCGGGGGGGTGGTGTTGGTAGCGGGGGCGACCGGGGCGTTGTCTCTTCCTCGCCCTTGGCCCCCTCCTCCTCCTCTGGGTCGGTGCTGACCATTGTTGTTCCGGTTCTGTTCGTAGGACCCATTCCGGCCCACTCTGGTGATCTCCCACCGGTCAGCTTCGGCTGCGAGCTGCCGGGGATCCGTTAACTTGCTGTCGAGGAGGTGCTGGCGGAGTTCAATGAAGCAATTGTTCGACAGATGCTCCCATACCATCAGATTAAATAGTTGCTCGTAGGTCGTGACGTTGCTTCCTCGGATCCAGCCCTCGAAGGCTCGGCTAAAGTATGTTACATAGTCCACCCAAGTTGTACCCGGGATGCGGGTGCAGTCTCGGAACCTCTGACGGTACATCTCGGGTGTGAGACCATAGCGGGTGAGGAGTGCCGCTTTCATATGGTCGTAGGAGGTCATCTGGTGGTCCGGGAGCTGTAGCAGGGTGTCGCGGCCCTCATTGAGAAATCTTCCCCAGAGACCGGCTCCCCAGTCGCTTCTATCGATCCGGTGTGCAGTCATAGCGATTTCATAGGCTTTAAACCATTGCTGGATGTCGTCCTCTCTGAAATATTCTCGGACAACATCCTTGGGGATGTGTACCTTTTTGTCTGTGGCCCCGGAGGTGGGGGGTCGCTCGGGCACCCCTGCTTCTTTATTCTGCTTGCGTAGGTTGATCTCGGCTAGGTTCCGTTCGTGTTCGTACGCTAGTTTCTTTTCCTCGAGCTCCCTTTGTCTCTGTTTCTCCTCTCTTTCTTCTCGGAGACGCAGGTGCTCTAAGTTGATTTTTTGTTCGGCCAACTTAAGTTCAACGTCCATTTTGAGTCGGGCCATTTCTAGTTCGTGTAGTCGGGTCCTTTCTCTTTCCTGGATCTCGTCTTGCGAGAGACCCGTTCTTTGCCCTTCAGGGGCCGTGGTCGTTTTTTCTACGGTGCTTTGATCAGGGGTTCCGGCAGCCCCGGTCTCTGCCCAAGATTCTAGGGCATGCTTAAAATCGTCCTTGGTACTCAGTCCGGTGGTAGCGATACCCAGTTCGATGCAGAATTGTTTTAGTTCACGATGGTTGTACTCCTCCAATTTCTCCATTTGGAATTTCTCGGTTGATCCGCTCTCTTTCGTGGTCATTGTGACTTCGTCGTGGGGTGAGCTACTCTCTGTACGTTTATGCGGTGATTCGGATCGCGCCGCTGGCCACCAATGTTAGACGGACCGGGAGGGTCGGCCGAGGTTACGGGGAGAGGTCTCCAGGGAGAGCCGTCTCCAACGACTGTACAGATAAGCAACTTCCCCCCCACAGACGGACACCACACAAGGTTGAAGGTTAACGAGACTTTATATGCAATTCTTAGGTTACGATGATGGATACAAGGAGGTCTGGACTCAGGGGTCCCCTCGGTTCTAGTCTCTGGCTTAGGAAAGGGGTAGCGGGACAGTCTTTGTTACCAACGAGTGGAAAAATAGCTCTCAATCCTCGAGCTCGGCGTTCTAGATGATCGGGCCGCGGCGGAGCCAGGCAGGTCCCGAGATGGACGAAGGAAAACGACGGTCCGCGGCGGAGCCTGCAGGTCCCGGTGAAGATGGCGGTTACAACGGTCCGCGGCCACGCCAGCAGGTCCCGACGACGATGAAGGTGATGAAGATTACGACGGCTGTGGCAGCGCCAACAGGCAGGACGATGGTGCACAAGACAGAGCTACGGCAGCGCCAGTAGTCCGTCCAGGATGAGTTCCTCTTTACGTCTCTCGACTCCAAGATACAACTGCCTTCCTGCTCTGGAGCTGCCCCAGTTATAGGGCTGGCGTGCTTTGATGTCCGGACCCTCGCACTTGGAGGTCGGGAGGTCCGGGATGAGGGAGTCCAGACACCCAGCAGGGGGGTGGAGCCAGCGCCCGGGGAGGCGATGGGCGAGCGGCACTTGGTGGGGGAGAGCCATCGGCACCTCTTTCTCCCATTGACTTGCCAAGTAGCCCGCTCACCTCCTGGGTGGAGGGTGGTGCCGGAATGTCTGAGGCCGGCCCAGGCCCAGGGTTGAGGTCGATCGGGGGCCAGGCGGCCTCGTGGTGGAGTGTCCAAGATGGCGCCCCAGGCTGGGCGCGTGGGCCGGCAGTGGATCGGACCCACGAGGTCGACATGCTCGAGGGCAGGGGTCCCTGAGGGGACGGGGGACGTGCAATGGTGGTGTGTGGTACTTGCGGGACTGGACTCAGGCCTGGTTGGGCCGGGGGAGAGCGGCCCTTCATGTGGCCTGTCCAACAATTCCCTTAAAAGAACCATAGCTAGACAAAAAAGAGCAACAGCAACTACTCCTCCCACACCTAAAACTTTTGAAGAACTGCAATTTCCCCCTGAACTCTGTCTAACTCATAATAAGGAACCATTTATACTATATGACAACAACTCAAAAGATAAAAGAATAATACTGTTTGCCACTGCAGACAACATGACTATACTAAACCAATGCCAAACTTGGATGATGGATGGTACTTTTGCAGTATGTCCTAAACCTTTTTACCAATTTTACACTATCCATGGTCATTTCCAAAATGCTAATATTCCATTCCTATATGCCCTCCTACCAAACAAACAACAATCTACCTACCAAGAAATCCTAACGAAAGTCAAACAACAAACTAATGACTATTTCCCACAAAAAATTATCATTGATTTCCAAAAAGCAATGATAAACAGTATCCTTAAAATATTCCCATACACAGCAATACAAGGTTGCTATTATCATTTTAATCAATGTATATGGCGACATCTACAGAAATCTACATTAAGGCGCCGATTCCGATCCGGTAAAAAGCGCTCCGAATTGCTGTACGGAGCGTTTTTCCCTGTACGAATCGTACCAGAAGGCGTCCCCGTACGAATGTGCAAGTACGATCACAACCTAATGCGTCACTCCGTACGCCCCGTAAAAAACGGCGTACGAATCGAAAGTCCATACGAATAGCAGTCGGCTGACGCTCGACGCTACGTCCGAACGTAAATAGACCGCGTTTCCCGAACCACAAAGTACGATCCGTGTTCTACACACTCCGTACGGCTCTTTTCCTACGAGAGCTCAAAACTACAGTAAAACCACACTCCGGCACGACCCGCACCCCGGTACGCGACAAGCAGGACATGGATGCCATCGTCCGTGTAATCCCTATCCTGTACGCCCACCACCTCGTATTGAGAAACCGATGACGGCGCAGAAGGTGAGTACAACGAAGTTCTACATACCTGTAAGTCTTGCAACACGCGCACATCTCCATTTCACGATTGTAATGTCTGGCCATGTTGCACCACACACTCCCGCACATCACCAGTGAAATACGGTGACCGGCCGTACCTACGTCATCGACCACGGTGTACGGTACGTCACCGTAGTACACCAGTGCAATACGGAGACCGCCCGCACCTACGTCATCGACCACGGGGTACAGCAGGTCACCGCACTACACCAGTGCAATACGGAGACCGGCCGTACCTACGTCATCGACCACGGTGTACGGTACGTCACCGCAGTACACCAGTGCAATACGGAGACCGCCCGCACCTACGTCATCAACCACGGGGTACGGTAGGTCACCGCACTACACCAGTGCAATACGGAGACCGGTCGTACCTACGTCATCAACCACAGGGTACGGTACGTCACCGCACTACACCAGTGCAATACGCCGCACCTACGTCATCGACCACGGGGTACGGCAGGTCACCGCACTACACCTGTGCAATACGGAGACCGGCCGTACCTACGTCATCGATCACGGGGTACGGTAAGTCACCGCACTACACCAGTGCAATAGACGTGTGGCACATACGCCTGCAATGTGATTGTAAGTGTAAGTGGTGAGCAGAACACCCACCAGTGCCCATCATCAGAGTGTGTGCCTAACACCCCCCCATCAGTGCCCCCCAGTGCCCCCCAGTGCCCAGCATCAGAGTGTGTGCCTAACACCCCCCCAGTGCCACCCAGTGCCCAGCATCAGAGTGTGTGCCTAACACCCCCCCACCAGTGCCCCCCAGTGCCCACCAGTGCCCAGCTTCAGAGTGTGTGCCTAACACCCCCCCACCAGTGCCCCCCAGTGCCCACTAGTGCCCAGCATCAGAGTGTGTGCCTAACACCCCCCCACCAGTGCCCAGCATCAGAGTGTGTGCCTAACACCCCCCCACCAGTGCCCCCCAGTGCCCAGCATCAGAGTGTGTGCCTAACACCCCCCCCCACCAGTGCCCCCCAGTGCCCCGCATCAGAGTGTGTGCCTAACACCCCCCCACCAGTGCCCCCCAGTGCCCACCAGTGCCCAGCATCAGAGTGTGTGCCTAACACCCCCCCCCCACCAGTGCCCACCAGTGCCCAGCATCAGAGTGTGTGCCTAACCCTCCCCCCACCAGTGCCCCCCAGTGCCCAGCATCAGAGTGTGTGCCTAACACCCCCCCCAGTGCACCCCAGTGCCCAGCATCAGAGTGTGTGCCTAACACCCCCCCCCAGTGCCCCCCAGTGCCCAGCATCAGAGTGTGTGCCTAACACCCCCCCACACCAGTGCCCCCCAGTGCCCAGCATCAGAGTGTGTGCCTAACACCCCCCCACCAGTGCCCCCTAGTGCCCAGCATCAGAGTGTGTGCCTAACACCCCCCCACCAGTGCCCCCCAGTGCCCACCAGTGCCCAGCATCAGAGTGTGTGCTTAACACCCCCCCACCAGTGCCCCTCAGTGCCCAGCATCAGGGTGTGTGCCTAACACCCCCCCACCAGTGCCCCCAAGTGCCCAGCATCAGAGTGTGTGCCTAACACCCCCCCACCAGTGCCCCCCAGTGCCCAGCATCAGAGTGTGTGCCTAACTCCCCCCCCAGTGCCCAGCATCAGAGTGTGTGCCTAACACCCCCCACCAGTGCCCCCCAGTGCCCAGCATCAGAGTGTGTGCCTAACACCCCCCACCAGTGCCCCCCAGTGCCCCCCAGTGCCCAGCATCAGAGTGTGTGCCTAACACCCCCCACCAGTGCCCCCCAGTGCCCAGCATCAGAGTGTGTGCCTAACACCCCCCCCCCACCAACGCCCCCCCAGTGCCCAGCATCAGAGTGTGTGCCTAACACCCCCCCACCAGTGCCCCCCAGTGCCCCCCAGTGCCCAGCATCAGAGTGTGTGCCTAACACCCCCCCACCAGTGCCCCCCAGTGCCCAGCATCAGAGTGTGTGCCTAACACCCCCCCCACCAGTGCCCCCCAGTGCCCAGCATCGGAGTGTGTGCCTAACACCCCCCCACCAGTGCCCCCCAGTGCCCAGCATCAGAGTGTGTGCCTAACACCCCCCACCAGTGCCCCCCAGTGCCCACCAGTGCCCAGCATCAGAGTGTGTGCCTAACACCCCCCCACCAGTGCCCCCCAGTGCCCAGCATCAGAGTAGGTGCCTAACACCCCCCCACCAGTGCCCCTCAGTGCCCAGCATCAGAGTGTGTGCCTAACACCCCCCCACCAGTGCCCCCCAGTGCCCAGCATCAGAGTGTGTGCCTAACACCCCCCACCAGTGCCCACCAGTGCCCAGCATCAGAGTGTGTGCCTAACACCCCCCCACCAGTGCCCCCCAGTGCCCAGCATCGGAGTGTGTGCCTAACACCACCCCACCAGTGCCCCCAGTGCCCAGCATCAGAGTGTGTGCCTAACACCCCCCCACCAGTGCCCCCCAGTGCCCAGCATCAGAGTGTGTGCCTAACACCCCCCCACCAGTGCCCCCCAGTGCCCAGCATCAGAGTGTGTGCCTAACACCCCACCACCAGTGCCCCCCAGTGCCCAGCATCAGAGTGTGTGCCTAACACCCCCCCACCAGTGCCCCCCAGTGCCTAGCATCAGAGTGTGTGCCTAACACCCCCCCCACCAGTGCCCCCCAGTGCCCAGCATCAGAGTGTGTGCCTAACACCCCCCCCCAGTGCCCCCCAGTGCCCAGCATCAGAGTGTGTGCCTAACAACCCCCCCACCAGTGCCCCCCAGTGCCCAGCATCAGAGTGTGTGCCTAACACCCCCCCACCAGTGCCCCCCAGTGCCCAGCATCAGAGTGTGTGCCTAACACCCCCCTCCACCAGTGCCCCCTAGTGCCCACCAGTGCCCAGCATCAGAGTGTGTGCCTAACACCCCCCACCAGTGCCCCCCAGTGCCTCCCAGTGCCCAGCATCAGAGTGTGTGCCTAACACCTCCCCCACCAGTGCCCCCCAGTGCCCCCCAGTGCCCAGCATCAGAGTGTGTGCCTAACACCCCCGCCACCAGTGCCCCCCAGTCCCCCCCAGTGCCCAGCATCAGAGTGTGTGCCTAACACCCCCCCACCAGTGCCCCCGCAGTGCCCAGCATCAGAGTGTGTGCCTAACACCCCCCCTCCAGTGCCCCCAGTGCCCAGCATCAGAGTGTGTGCCTAACACCCCCCCCAGTGCCCAGCATCAGAGTGTGTGCCTAACACCCCCCCACCAGTGCCCCCCAGTGCCCAGCATCAGAGTGTGTGCCTAACACCCCCCCACCAGTGCCCCCCAGTGCCCCCCAGTGCCCAGCATCAGAGTGTGTGCCTAACACCCCCCCACCAGTGCCCCCCAGTGCCCACCAGTGCCCAGCATCAGAGTGTGTGCCTAACACCCCCCCACCAGTGCCCCCCAGTGCCCAGCATCAGAGTGTGTGCCTAACACCCCCCCACCAGTGCCCCCCAGTGCCCAGCATCAGAGTGTGTGCCTAACACCCCCCCCAGTGCCCCCCAGTGCCCAGCATCAGAGTGTGTGCCTAACACCCCCCACACCAGTGCCCCCCAGTGCCCAGCATCAGAGTGTGTGCCTAACACCCCCCACCAGTGCCCCCCAGTGCCCCCCAGTGCCCAGCATCAGAGTGTGTGCCTAACACCTCCCCCCACCAGTGCCCCCCAGTGCCCCCTAGTGCCCAGCATCAGAGTGTGTGCCTAACACCCCCCCACCAGTGCCCCCCAGTGCCCAGCATCAGAGTGTGTGCCTAGCACCCCCCCCACCAGTGCCCCCCAGTGCCCAGCATCAGAGTGTGTGCCTAACACCCCACCACCAGTGCCCCCCAGTGCCCAGCATCAGAGTGTTTGCCTAACACCCCCCCACCAGTGCCCCCCAGTGCCCAGCATCAGAGTGTGTGCCTAACACCCCCCCCACCAGGGCCCCCCAGTGCCCAGCATCAGAGTGTGTGCCTCACACCCCCCACCAGTGCCCCCCAGTGCCCAGCATCAGAGTGTGTGCCTAACACCCCCCCCAGTGCCCCCCAGTGCCCAGCATCAGAGTGTGTGCCTAACACCCCCCCCACCAGTGCCGCCCAGTGCCCAGCATCAGAGTGTGTGCCTAACACCCCCCCACCAGTGCCCCCCAGTGCCCCCCTGTGCCCAGCATCAGAGTGTGTGCCTAACACCCCCCCCCCACCAGTGCCCAGCATCAGAGTGTGTGCCTACCACCCCCCCACCAGTGCCCCCCAGTGCCCCCCAGTGCCCAGCATCAGAGTGTGTGCCTAAAACCCTCCCACCAGTGCCCCCCAGTGCCCAGCATCAGAGTGTGTGCCTAACACCCCCCACCGGTGCCCCCCAGTGCCCACCAGTGCCCACCAGTGCCCAGCATCGAAGTGTGTGCCTAACACCCCCCCACCAGTGCCCCCCAGTGCCCAGCATCAGAGTAGGTGCCTAACACCCCCCACCAGTGCCCCCCAGTGCCCCCCAGTGCCCAGCATCAGAGTGTGTGCCTAACACCCCCCCCACCAGTGCCCCCCAGTGCCCAGCATCAGAGTGTGTGCCTAACACCCCACCACCAGTGCCCCCCAGTGCCCAGCATCAGAGTGTGTGCCTAACACCCCCCCACCAGTGCCCACCATCAGAGTGTGTGCCTAACACCCCCCACCAGTGCACCCCAGTGCCCAGCATCAGAGTGTGTACCTAACACCCCCCCCCACCAGTGCCCCCAGTGCCCAGCATCAGAGTGTGTGCCTAACACCCCCCCACCAGTGCCTCCCAGTGCCCAGCATCAGAGTGTGTGCCTAACACCCCCCCACCAGTGCCCCCCAGTGCCCAGCATCAGAGTGTGTGCCTAACACCCCACCACCAGTGCCCCCCAGTGCCCAGCATCAGAGTGTGTGCCTAACACCCCCCCACCAGTGCCCCCCAGTGCCCAGCATCAGAGTGTGTGCCTAGCACCCCCCCCACCAGTGCCCCCCAGTGCCCAGCATCAGAGCGTGTGCCTAACACCCCCCCCCACCAGTGCCCCCCAGTGCCCAGCATCAGAGTGTGTGCCTAACACCCCCCCCAGTGCCCAGCATCAGAGTGTGTGCCTAACACCCCCCACCAGTGCCCCCCAGTGCCCAGCATCAGAGTGTGTTCCTAACACCCCCCCACCAGTGCCCCCCAGTGCCCACCAGTGCCCAGCATCAGAGTGTGTGCCTAACACCCCCCTCCACCAGTGCCCACCAGTGCCCAGCATCAGAGTGTGTGCCTAACACCCCCCACCAGTGCCCCCCAGTGCCCCCCAGTGCCCAGCATCAGAGTGTGTGCCTAACACCTCCCCCCACCAGTGCCCCCCAGTGCCCCCCAGTGCCCAGCATCAGAGTGTGTGCCTAACTCCTCCCCCACCAGTGCCCCCCAGTGCCCAGCATCAGAGTGTGTGCCTAACACCCCCCCCCCCACCAGTGCCCCCAGTCCCCCATAGTGCCCAGCATCAGAGTGTGTGCCTAACACCCCCCCCACCAGTGCCCCCCAGTGCCCAGCATCAGAGTGTGTGCCTAACACCCCCCCTCCAGTGCCCCCAGTGCCCAGCATCAGAGTGTGTGCCTAACACCCCCCCCCCAGTGCCCCCCAGTGCCCAGCATCAGAGTGTGTGCCTAACACCCCCCCACCAGTGCCCCCCAGTGCCCAGCATCAGAGTGTGTGCCTAACACCCCCCCACCAGTGCCCCCCAGTGCCCCCCAGTGCCCAGCATCAGAGTGTGTGCCTAACACCCCCCCACCAGTGCCCCCCAATGCCCAGCATCAGAGTGTGTGCCTAACATCCCCCCAGTGCCCCCCAGTGCCCAGCATCAGAGTGTGTGCCTAACACCCCCCCACCAGTGCCCCCCAGTGCCCAGCATCAGAGTGTGTGCCTAACACCCCCCCACCAGTGCCCCCCAGTGCCCAGCATCAGAGTGTGTGCCTAACACCCCCCACCAGTGCCCCCCAGTGCCCACCAGTGCCCAGCATCAGAGTGTGTGCCTAACACCCCCCCACCAGTGCCCCCCAGTGCCCCCCAGTGCCCAGCCTCAGAGTAGGTGCCTAACACCCCCCCACCAGTGCCCCCCCAGTGCCCCCAGTGCCCAGCATCAGAGTGTGTGCCTAACACCCCCCCCACCAGTGCCCCCCAGTGCCCAGCATCAGAGTGTGTGCCTAACACACCACCACCAGTGCCCCCCAGTGCCCAGCATCAGAGTGTGTGCCTAACACCCCCCCCACCAGTGCCCACCAGTGCCCAGCATCAGAGTGTGTGCCTAACACCCCCCCCACCAGTGCCCCCCAGAGCCCAGCATCAGAGTGTGTGCCTAACACCCCCCCCCCACCAGTGCCCCCAGTGCCCAGCATCAGAGTGTGTGCCTAACACCCCCCCACCAGTGCCCCCAGTGCCCAGCATCAGAGTGTGTGCCTAACACCCCCCCACCAGTGCCCCCCAGTGCCCAGCATCAGAGTGTGTGCCTAACACCCCCCCCACCAGTGCCCCCCAGTGCCCAGCATCAGAGTGTGTGCCTAACACCCCACCACCAGTGCCCCCCAGGGCCCAGCATCAGAGTGTGTGCCTAACACCCCCCCACCAGTGCCCCCCAGTGCCCAGCATCAGAGTGTGTGCCTAACACCCCCCCCCCACCAGTGCCCCCCAGTGCCCAGCATCAGAGTGTGTGCCTCACACCCCCCCACCAGTGCCCCCAGTGCCCAGCATCAGAGTGTGTGCCTAACACCCCCCCCAGTGCCCCCCAGTGCCCAGCATCAGAGTGTGTGCCTAACACCCCCCCACCAGTGCCCCCCAGTGCCCCCCAGTGCCCAGCATCAGAGTGTGTGCCTAACACCCCCCCCACCAGTGCCCCCCAGTGCCCAGTGTTGGACAGGCCACATGAAGGGCCCGCTCCCCCTCTGCCCGACCAGGCCCGAGCCCGGTCCCTCAAGTGTTACACACCACCTCTCCACGTTTTCCGTCCCCTCCGGGACCCCTGCCTCTGAACATCTCGACCTCTTGGGCCCGATCCCCTACTGGCCCGCGCACCCGACCTGGGCGCCATCTTGGACACTGCACCACGAGGCCGCGTGGCCTCCGATCGACCCTAACCCTGGGCCTGGCCAGGCCTCAGACATCCCGGCACCACCATCCACCCAGGAGGTGAGCGGACTACTTGGCAGGTCAATGGGAGAAAGAGGTGTCGATGGCTCTCCCCCGCCAGGTACCGCTCGCCCCCAGCCTCCCCGGGCGCTGGCTCCACCCCCCTGCTGGGTGTCTGGACTCCCTCATCCTGGACCCCCCGACCTCCAAGTGCGAGGGTCCGGACATCAAAGGGCACCAGCCCTATAACTAAGGCAGCTCCAGAGCAGGAAGGCAGTTGTATCCTGGAGTCGAGAGACGCAGAGAAGAACTCATCCTTGACGGACTACTGGCGCTGCCGTAGCCCTACCTTGTGAACTATCGTCCTGCCTGCTGGCGCTGCCGCAACCTTCGTAAACCTTCATCGTCGTCGGGACCTGCTGGCGTGGCCGCGGACCGTTTGTACCACCATCTTCATCGGGACCTGCTGGCTCCGCCGCGGACCGTCGCTACCGTCAACCACCTCGGGACCTGCCTGGCTCCGCCGCGGCCCGATCATCTAGAACGCCGAGCTCAAGGATTGAGAGCTATCCATCCACCCAATTGGTAACAAGACTGTCCCGCTACCCCTTTTCCCAACCAGAGACCCGAACCGAGGGGACCCCTGAGTCCAGACCTCCTTGTATCATTTGACCGTACTCGAAGAATTGCTGATAAAGTATCGTTTAACCTTATCCTTGTGTGGTGTCCGTCTGTGGGGGGGAAGTTACTTGTCTGTACGATCGCTGGAGACGGCTCTCCCTGGAGACCTCTCCCCTTATACTCGGCCGACCCTCCCGGTCCGTCTAACATTGGTGGCCAGCGGCGCGATCCGAATCACCGCATAATCGTACAGAGAGTAGCTCACCCCACGACGAAATCACGATGACAACCAAAGAAAGCGGATCCACCGAGAAATTTCAGATGGAGAAATTGGAAGAATACAGCCATCGTGAATTAAAACAATTCTGCATCGAACTAGGTATCGCTACCACCGGTCTAAGTACCAAAGACGATTTCAAGCATGCCCTGGAGTCCTGGGCAGAAACCGGGGCCGTCAGACCCCCGGACCAAAATATCGCAGCAGTAGAAAAAGATACCGCGGCTCCCGAGGAGCGAAGAACGGGCCTCTCGCAAGACGAGATCCAGGAACGAGAAAGAACAAGACTACATGAACTAGAAATGGCCCGGCTCAAAATGGATGGTGAACTCAAGTTGGCCGAACAGAAACTGAACTTAGAACATCTGAGGCTCCGAGAAGAAAGAGAGGAAAAACAGAGACAAAGAGAGCTCGAGGAAAAAAGACTGGCATACGAGCATGAGCGCAAATTAGCCGAGATAGACTTACGCAAGCAAAACAAGGAATCAGGGGCGACCGAGCAACCCCGCACCCCGGGAGCAACAGATAAGAAGGTACACATCCCCAAGGATGTCGTCCGAGAATACTTCCGAGAGGACGACATCCAACAATGGTTCAAGGCCTACGAAATAGCTATGACCTCCCACCGGATCGATCGAAGCGACTGGGGAGCCGGTCTATGGGGGAGATTCCTCAATGAGGGCCGCGATGCCCTGCTACAGCTCCCGGACCATCTGATGACCTCCTATGACCACATGAAAGCGGCCCTCCTCACCCGCTATGGGCTCACACCCGAGATGTACCGCCAGAGGTTCCGAGACTGCACCCGGATCCCGGGTACAACTTGGGTGGAGTACGTGAACTATTTCAGCAGAGCCTTCGAGGGTTGGATCAAAGGAAGCAATGTCACAACTTACGAACAGCTCTTCAACCTCATGGTGTGGGAGCATCTGTCAAACAATTGCTTCATCGAGCTCCGGCAGCACCTCCTCGACAGCAAATTGACTGATCCACGGCAGCTCGCAGCCGAAGCTGACCGGTGGGAAATCACCAGAGTGGGCCGAAATGGGTCCTATGAACAGAACCGAAACCACCACGGTCAGCACCGTCCCCGAGGAGGAGGAGGAGGGGGCCAAGGACGAGGAAGAGACAGCGCTCCGGCCGCCCCCGCTGCCAGCACCACCCCCCCGGCCAACCGGGGCAGCACCCCGGCACGACCGGGATATAGGGCCAATGTCACGTGTCACCGATGCCAGCGAGTCGGCCACTACGCAAACGACCCAAATTGCCCACAGAACCAGAGCCCGAGACCCCGCCAGGTGGCTGCTGCTGCCCTGGGGGAAGAACAGATCTCCGAGGAACAAGAAGAATATGAGCAAGAACATCAAGAATGGGAGCCAGCCGCCATGGCTCTAGCCTGCTTAGGGGGGAAAGACATGGTCCCGCGGGTCCCCCTACCCGCTAACACCCGGAAGTACAGTCAATGGGTGAGCATCAATGGACGCCGGGCCGAAGCCCTCCGTGACACCGGGGCCAGTGTAACAGCCGTCCGCTGTCACCTGGTGACCCCAGAACAGTTCCTACCAAATATTCTCTGCCCTGTCCGTTCAGCCGATAACTCGGAGAGTCTGTGTCGGATGGCCTGCGTCCCTTTCGAATGGGGAGGAGTCTCCGGCATGTTGAAGGTGACGGTCCGAGATGATGCTCCCGTAGACTGCCTCCTGGGGAATGACCTTGAAAGCTCTCCGTGGGCAGCCGTAGAACGAAGAGAACACCTGGGGATGTTAGGCATCCCGGACTGGGCGTGCGTCACCACCCGGTCCATGGCCGCCCGTGCCAATCCCCAACCCGAGGAACCTGAATGGCCGGCGCCTCCTCCCCCGGTCGCTCCAGTAGAAGACGCCGACCGTGCCGTCCCCCCAGAACCAGCTCAATCCCCGGACCTCTCTGGCCTCGACCAGTGGCATCAAGAGGGGGGGCCCACACAGGAGCAGTTTCGCCAAGAGCAGAAGACCTGTCCCTCCCTCGAGGGACTCCGCCAACAAGCCCTCGCCCAGAGCGCAGGGGATACCTCCGGAACACATTGGGTCTATTGGGACAATGATCTGCTATACAGTGAACAAAGGATCGCGGAGTTGGGGGCCAGTCGAGTGCTAGTGGTGCCCCTCCGTTTTAGAGACTTCTTGCTAAATCTGGCCCACGATGTCCCCCTGGCTGGGCACCTGGGTCAGGATAAAACTTACAGCCGCCTAGTGACCCACTTCTTCTGGCCTAAAATGAGGAATGATGTACTCCAGCATTGCCGATCTTGCCCCACGTGCCAAGCCAGTGGGAAGAGCGGCCGCAAACTAAAAGCCCCCCTGCAACCATTTCCAGTGGTCACCACCCCGTTCGAGAGGGTCGGGATAGACATTGTGGGGCCCCTGGACCCCCGTACAGCACAAGGACATCGGTTCATCCTGGTACTGGTGGACCACGCCACCCGCTACCCCGAGGCTGTTCCCCTGCGAACTGTGACAGCCCCGGTAGTCGGCCGGGCCCTGATGGGGATCTTCTCCCGTGTGGGCTTCCCCCGAGAAGTCGTCAGTGACAGAGGCACGAACTTTATTTCAAAATATATGAAGTCCCTCTGGCAACAGTGTGGGGTCACCTACCGATTCACGACCCCCTATCACCCTCAAGGAAACGGACTCGTTGAGCGGTTCAACCGCACGCTCAAAGGGATGATTGGGGGGTTGGAAGAGCCCCTCCGTCGCCAGTGGGATGTGCTACTGCCGTGCCTCCTCTTCGCATATCGAGAAGTCCCCCAGAAGTCCCTCGGCTTCAGCCCGTTTGAACTGTTGTATGGACACCCCGTACGGGGGCCGCTCAGCCTAGTCAAGGAAGGCTGGGAAATGCCCCCTCTAAAGAACCCTCCAGATGTCTTCAAATACCTCCTAACCCTCCGCAACCAGACCCGACGATTCAGGGAGATAGCGAAAGCAAATTTGGAGGCCAGTCAAGAGGACATGAAAAAGTGGTATGACCAAAATGCCTCCTCCATCGAATTTGAACCCGGCCAACAAGTATGGGTAATGTCCTCCACCGAACCATGCGCCCTGCAAGACAAGTGGACGGGGCCCTTCAAAGTAGTCGAGCGCAAGGGCCCTGTCACCTATCTCATCGGCATGGAATCTTCACGGAACCCCCTCCGGGTCCTCCACGCTAATAGACTGAAACCCCATTTCGTGCGTTCAGAACTCAGCCTCCTGATGGCCACAGACAATGGAGCCGAAGAAGACTCCGAACCCCTCCCTGACCTCCTACGGACTCGGGAGAAAGACGGCTCCGTGGACGGGGTCCGACTCTCGGAGGCCCTCACCCTGGAACAACGCCAAGAATGTCGAGACCTTCTGCTGCAGTTCGCCAGCCTGTTCTCCCTCACCCCAGGTGTCACCTCCTGGTGTGTGCACGACGTGGACACGGGGGACAGCCCCCCTATCCGCCACCGGGCCTACCGCGTACCAGATCGGGTACGGGCCTGCATCCAAGAAGAAGTAACCAAGATGCTCACGCTCGGGGTCATTGAGCCCTCAGACAGCCCCTGGGCCAGCCCAGTAGTACTGGTCCCCAAAGCAGCCACCCCCGGCACCACACCGGAACTCCGGTTCTGCGTCGACTACCGGGGCTTGAATGCGGTCACCAGAACAGACGCACATCCCATCCCCCGGGCAGATGAACTAATCGACCGCATGGGAGCTGCCCGCTACCTCAGCATTTTCGACCTGACGGCGGGCTACTGGCAGATCGGCCTCACACCCGGGCCCAAGAACGATCTGCGTTTTCCACTCCTGACGGCCATTATCATTTCAAGGTCATGCCCTTCGGCATGAAGAATGCCCCAGCAACATTTCAGCGACTCGTTAATCAGGTCTTGGCCGGACTCGAAGGATTCAGTGCCGCCTACCTAGACGACATCGCTGTATACAGCCACCACTGGTCCGACCACCTCCGCCACCTCCGAGAGGTGCTACAGGCCCTTCAGCGAGCTGGCCTCACGATCAAGGCCAGCAAATGCCAGATTGGTCAGGGGTCCGTGACCTACCTCGGACACCAGGTGGGAAGCGGCCTGGTGGCCCCTCTGCAGCTCAAGATCGCCGCCATCCAGTCCTGGCAGCCCCCCATCACCCAGACCGAGGTACGCGCCTTTCTGGGACTCACGGGCTATTACCGACGGTTCGTGAAGGACTATGGTAGCATAGTGGGGCCCCTCACAGAACTCACATCCAAAAATCAACCAAAGAAGGTCAACTGGACCCCAGATTGTCAAACAGCCTTCGAACAACTAAAGGCCGCCATGTGCTCCGCCCCTGTGCTCCAGGCCCCCGACTACAGCCGGGAATTCGTCGTCCAGACGGATGCCTCCGACCACGGCATTGGGGCGGTCCTGTCTCAATTGAACCCCGAAGGCCTTGATCAACCAGTGGCCTTCATCAGCAGGCGACTCCTGCCTCGAGAGCAACGCTGGAGCACCATTGAGAGGGAGGCCTTCGCCGTGGTATGGGCCCTCAAAAAGCTCCGGCCCTATCTCTTTGGCACACACTTTCGGGTACAGACCGATCATCGACCCCTGCAGTGGCTGATGCAGATGCGGGGGGAGAACCCAAAACTACTACGTTGGTCCATCTCCCTACAGGGGATGGACTTCACTGTGGAACATCGACCTGGACAAGACCACGCCAACGCGGATGGCCTGTCACGCTTTTTCCGCCTCGACGAGGAGAGTCCCCAAGAGGATGGGTGACTCTCCCCGCCTTCAGCTGGGGGGGACGCATGTTGGACAGGCCACATGAAGGGCCCGCTCCCCCTCTGCCCGACCAGGCCCGAGCCCGGTCCCTCAAGTGTTACACACCACCTCTCCACGTTTTCCGTCCCCTCCGGGACCCCTGCCTCTAAACATCTCGACCTCTTGGGCCCGATCCCCTACTGGCCCGCGCACCCGACCTGGGCGCCATCTTGGACACTGCACCACGAGGCCGCGTGGCCTCCGATCGACCCTAACCCTGGGCCTGGCCAGGCCTCAGACATCCCGGCACCACCATCCACCCAGGAGGTGAGCGGACTACTTGGCAGGTCAATGGGAGAAAGAGGTGTCGATGGCTCTCCCCCGCCAGGTACCGCTCGCCCCCAGCCTCCCCGGGCGCTGGCTCCACCCCCCTGCTGGGTGTCTGGACTCCCTCATCCTGGACCCCCCGACCTCCAAGTGCGAGGGTCCGGACATCAAAGGGCACCAGCCCTATAACTAAGGCAGCTCCAGAGCAGGAAGGCAGTTGTATCCTGGAGTCGAGAGACGCAGAGAAGAACTCATCCTTGACGGACTACTGGCGCTGCCGTAGCCCTACCTTGTGAACTATCGTCCTGCCTGCTGGCGCTGCCGCAACCTTCGTAAACTTTCATCGTCGTCGGGACCTGCTGGCGTGGCCGCGGACCGTTTGTACCATCATCTTCATCGGGACCTGCTGGCTCCGCCGCGGACCGTCGCTACCGTCAACCACCTCGGGACCTGCCTGGCTCCGCCGCGGCCCGATCATCTAGAACGCCGAGCTCGAGGATTGAGAGCTATCCATCCACCCAATTGGTAACAAGACTGTCCCGCTACCCCTTTTCCCAACCAGAGACCCGAACCGAGGGGACCCCTGAGTCCAGACCTCCTTGTATCATTTGACCGTACTCGAAGAATTGCTGATAAAGTATCGTTTAACCTTATCCTTGTGTGGTGTCCGTCTGTGGGGGGGAAGTTACTTGTCTGTACGATCGCTGGAGACGGCTCTCCCTGGAGACCTCTCCCCTTATACTCGGACGACCCTCCCGGTCCGTCTAACACCCAGCATCAGAGTGTGTGCCTAACACCCCCCCACCAGTGCCCCCCAATGCCCAGCATCGGAGTGTGTGCCTAACACCCCCCACCAGTGCCCCCCAGTGCCCAGCATCAGAGTGTGTGCCTAACACCCCCCACCAGTGCCCCCCAGTGCCCACCAGTGCCCAGCATCAGAGTGTGTGCCTAACACCCCCCCACCAGTGCCCCCCAGTGCCCAGCATCAGAGTAGGTGCCTAACACCCCCCCACCAGTGCCCCTCAGTGCCCAGCATCAGAGTGTGTGCCTAACACCCCCCCACCAGTGCCCCTCAGTGCCCAGCATCAGAGTGTGTGCCTAACACCCCCCCACCAGTGCCCACCAGTGCCCAGCATCAGAGTGTGTGCCTAACACCCCCCCACCAGTGCCCCCCAGTGCCCAGCATCGGAGTGTGTGCCTAACACCCCCCCACCAGTGCCCCCAGTGCCCAGCATCAGAGTGTGTGCCTAACACCCCCCCCACCAGTGCCCCCCAGTGCCCAGCATCAGAGTGTGTGCCTAACACCCCCCCACCAGTGCCCCCCAGTGCCCAGCATCAGAGTGTGTGCCTAACACCCCACCACCAGTGCCCCCCAGTGCCCAGCATCAGAGTGTGTGCCTAACACCCCCCACCAGTGCCCCCCAGTGCCTAGCATCAGAGTGTGTGCCTAACACCCCCCCCACAAGTGCCCCCCAGTGCCCAGCATCAGAGTGTGTGCCTAACACCCCCCCCCCAGTGCCCCCCAGTGCCCAGCATCAGAGTGTGTGCCTAACAACCCCCCCACCAGTGCCCCCCAGTGCCCAGCATCAGAGTGTGTGCCTAACACCCCCCCACCAGTGCCCCCCAGTGCCCAGCATCAGAGTGTGTGCCTAACACCCCCCTCCACCAGTGCCCCCTAGTGCCCACCAGTGCCCAGCATCAGAGTGTGTGCCTAACACCCCCCACCAGTGCCCCCCAGTGCCTCCCAGTGCCCAGCATCAGAGTGTGTGCCTAACACCTCCCCCCACCAGTGCCCCCCAGTGCCCCCCAGTGCCCAGCATCAGAGTGTGTGCCTAACACCCCTGCCACCAGTGCCCCCCAGTCCCCCCCAGTGCCCAGCATCAGAGTGTGTGCCTAACACCCCCCCACCAGTGCCCCCGCAGTGCCCAGCATCAGAGTGTGTGCCTAACACCCCCCCTCCAGTGCCCCCAGTGCCCAGCATCAGAGTGTGTGCCTAACACCCCCCCCAGTGCCCCCCAGTGCCCAGCATCAAAGTGTGTGCCTAACACCCCCCCACCAGTGCCCCCCAGTGCCCAGCATCAGAGTGTGTGCCTAACACCCCCCCCCACCACTGCCCCCCAGTGCCCCCCAGTGCCCAGCATCAGAGTGTGTGCCTAACACCCCCCCACCAGTGCCCCCCAGTGCCCACCAGTGCCCAGCATCAGAGTGTGTGCCTAACACCCCCCCACCAGTGCCCCCAGTGCCCATCATCAGAGTGTGTGCCTAAAACCCCCCACCAGTGCCCCCCAGTGCCCAGCATCAGAGTGTGTGCCTAACACCCCCCCCAGTGCCCCCCAGTGCCCAGCATCAGAGTGTGTGCCTAACACCCCCCCACACCAGTGCCCCCCAGTGCCCAGCATCAGAGTGTGTGCCTAACACCCCCCACCAGTGCCCCCCAGTGCCCAGCATCAGAGTGTGTGCCTAACACCTCCCCCCACCAGTGCCTCCCAGTGCCCCCCAGTGCCCAGCATCAGAGTGTGTGCCTAACACCCCCCCACCAGTGCCCCCCAGTGCCCAGCATCAGAGTGTGTGCCTAGCACCCCCCCACCAGTGCCCCCCAGTGCCCAGCATCAGAGTGTGTGCCTAACACCCCACCACCAGTGCCCCCCAGTGCCCAGCATCAGAGTGTGTGCCTAACACCCCCCCACCAGTGCCCCCCAGTGCCCAGCATCAGAGTGTGTGCCTAACACCCCCCCCCCACCAGGGCCCCCCAGTGCCCAGCATCAGAGTGTGTGCCTCACACCCCCCCACCAGTGCCCCCCAGTGCCCAGCATCAGAGTGTGTGCCTAACACCCCCCCAGTGCCCCCCAGTGCCCAGCATCAGAGTGTGTGCCTAACACCCCCCCACCAGTGCCGACCAGTGCCCAGCATCAGAGTGTGTGCCTAACACCCCCCCACCAGTGCCCCCCAGTGCCCCCCAGTGCCCAGCATCAGAGTGTGTGCCTAACACCCCCCCAGTGCCCAGCATCAGAGTGTGTGCCTAAAACCCTCCCACCAGTGCCCCCCAGTGCCCAGCATCAGAGTGTGTGCCTAACACCCCCCACCAGTGCCCCCCAGTGCCCACCAGTGCCCAGCATCAGAGTGTGTGCCTAACACCCCCCCACCAGTGCCCCCCAGTGCCCAGCATCAGAGTAGGTGCTTAACACCCCCCCACCAGTGCCCCCCAGTGCCCAGCATCAGAGTGTGTGCCTAACACCCCCCCACCAGTGCCCCCCAGTGCCCAGCATCAGAGTGTGTGCCTAACCCCCCACCACCAGTGCCCCCCAGTGCCCAGCATCAGAGTGTGTGCCTAACACCCCCCCACCAGTGCCCACCATCAGAGTGTGTGGCTAACACCCCCCCACCAGTGCCCCCCAGTGCCCAGCATCAGAGTGTGTACCTAACACCCCCCCACCAGTGCCCCCAGTGCCCAGCATCAGAGTGTGTGCCTAACACCCCCCCACCAGTGCCCCCCAGTGCCCAGCATCAGAGTGTGTGCCTAACACCCCCCCACCAGTGCCCCCCAGTGCCCAGCATCAGAGTGTGTGCCTAACACCCCACCACCAGTGCCCCCCAGTGCCCAGCATCAGAGTGTGTGCCTAACACCCCCCCACCAGTGCCCCCCAGTGCCCAGCATCAGAGTGTGTGCCTAGCACCCCCCCCACCAGTGCCCCCCAGTGCCCAGCATCAGAGCGTGTGCCTAACACCCCCCCCACCAGTGCCCCCCAGTGCCCAGCATCAGAGTGTGTGCCTAACACCCCCCCCAGTGCCCAGCATCAGAGTGTGTGCCTAACACCCCCCCACCAGTGCCCCCCAGTGCCCAGCATCAGAATGTGTGCCTAACACCCCCCCACCAGTGCCCCCCAGTGCCCACCAGTGCCCAGCATCAGAGTGTGTGCCTAACACCCCCCTCCACCAGTGCCCCCCAGTGCCCACCAGTGCCCAGCATCAGAGTGTGTGCCTAACACCCCCCACCAGTGCCCCCCAGTGCCCCCCAGTGCCCAGCATCAGAGTGTGTGCCTAACACCTCCCCCCACCAGTGCCCCCCAGTGCCCCCCAGTGCCCAGCATCAGAGTGTGTGCCTAACACCCCCCCCCCACCAGTGCCCCCAGTCCCCCCCAGTGCCCAGCATCAGAGTGTGTGCCTAACACCCCCCCCACCAGTGCCCCCCAGTGCCCAGCATCAGAGTGTGTGCCTAACACCCCCCCTCCAGTGCCCCCAGTGCCCAGCATCAGAGTGTGTGCCTAACACCCCCCCCAGTGCCCCCCAGTGCCCAGCATCAGAGTGTGTGCCTAACACCCCCCCACCAGTGCCCCCCAGTGCCCAGCATCAGAGTGTGTGCCTAACACCCCCCCACCAGTGCCCGCCAGTGCCCCCCAGTGCCCAGCATCAGAGTGTGTGCCTAACACCCCCCCACCAGTGCCCCCCAGTGCCCACCAGTGCCCAGCATCAGAGTGTGTGCCTAACACCCCCCCCCACCAGTGCCCCCCAGTGCCCAGCATCAGAGTGTGTGCCTAACACCCCCCCACCAGTGCCCCCCAGTGCCCAGCATCAGAGTGTGTGCCTAACACCCCCCCCCAGTGCCCCCCAGTGCCCAGCATCAGAGTGTGTGCCTAACACCCCCCACACCAGTGCCCCCCAGTGCCCAGCATCAGAGTGTGTGCCTAACACCTCCCCCCACCAGTGCCCCCCAGTGCACCCCAGTGCCCAGCATCAGAGTGTGTGCCTAACACCTCCCCCCACCAGTGCCCCCCAGTGCCCCCCAGTGCCCAGCATCAGAGTGTGTGCCTAACACCCCCCCACCAGTGCCCCCCAGTGCCCAGCATCAGAGTGTGTGCCTAGCACCCCCCCATCAGTGCCCCCCAGTGCCCAGCATCAGAGTGTGTGCCTAACACCCCACCACCAGTGCCCCCCAGTGCCCAGCATCAGAGTGTGTGCCTAACACCCCCCCACCAGTGCCCCCCAGTGCCCAGCATCAGAGTGTGTGCCTAACACCCCCCCACCAGTGCCCCCCAGTGCCCATCATCAGAGTGTGTGCCTAACACCCCCCCACCAGTGCCCCCCAGTGCCCAGCATCAGAGTGTGTGCCTAACACCCCCCCACCAGTGCCCCCAGTGCCCACCAGTGCCCAGCATCAGAGTGTGTGCCTAACACCCCCCTCCACCAGTGCCCCTCAGTGCCCACCAGTGCCCAGCATCAGAGTGTGTGCCTAACACCCCCCACCAGTGCCCCCCAGCGCCCCCCAGTGCCCAGCATCAGAGTGTGTGCCTAACACCTCCCCCCACCAGTGCCCCCCAGTGCCCAGCATCAGAGTGTGTGCCTAACACCTCCCCCCACCAGTGCCCCCCAGTGCCCAGCATCAGAGTGTGTGCCTAACACCCCCCCCACCAGTGCCCCCAGTCCCCCCCAGTGCCCAGCATCAGAGTGTGTGCCTAACACCCCCCCCACCAGTGCCCCCCAGTGCCCAGCATCAGAGTGTGTGCCTAACACCCCCCCTCCAGTGCCCCCAGTGCCCAGCATCAGAGTGTGTGCCTAACACCCCCCCCCAGTGCCCCCCAGTGCCCAGCATCAGAGTGTGTGCCTAACACCCCCCCCCACCAGTGCCCCCCAGTGCCCAGCATCAGAGTGTGTGCCTAACACCCCCCCCACCAGTGCCCCCCAGTGCCCCCCAGTGCCCAGCATCAGAGTGTGTGCCTAACACCCCCCCCCCACCAGTGCCCCCCAGTGCCCACCAGTGCCCAGCATCAGAGTGTGTGCCTAACACCCCCCCCACCAGTGCCCCCCAGTGCCCAGCATCAGAGTGTGTGCCTAACACCCCCCCACCAGTGCCCCCCAGTGCCCAGCATCAGAGTGTGTGCCTAACACCCCCCCAGTGCCCCCCAGTGCCCAGCATCAGAGTGTGTGCCTAACACCCCCCACACCAGTGCCCCCCAGTGCCCAGCATCAGAGTGTGTGCCTAACACCCCCCGACCAGTGCCCCCCAGTGCCCCCCAGTGCCCAGCATCAGAGTGTGTGCCTAACACCTCCCCCCACCAGTGCCCCCCAGTGCACCCCAGTGCCCAGCATCAGAGTGTGTGCCTAACACCCCCCCCCACCAGTGCCCCCCAGTGCCCAGCATCAGAGTGTGTGCCTAGCACCCCCCCACCAGTGCCCCCCAGTGCCCAGCATCAGAGTGTGTGCCTAACACCCCACCACCAGTGCCCCCCAGTGCCCAGCATCAGAGTGTGTGCCTAACACCCCCCCACCAGTGCCCCCCAGTGCCCAGCATCAGAGTGTGTGCCTAACACCCCCCCACCAGTGCCCCCCAGTGCCCAGCATCAGAGTGTGTGCCTAACACCCCACCACCAGTGCCCCCCAGTGCCCAGCATCAGAGTGTGTGCCTAACACCCCCCCACCAGTGCCCACCATCAGAGTGTGTGCCTAACACCCCCCCACCAGTGCCCCCCAGTGCCCAGCATCAGAGTGTGTACCTAACACCCACCCACCAGTGCCCCCAGTGCCCAGCATCAGAGTGTGTGCCTAACACCCCCCACCAGTGCCCCCCAAGGCCCAGCATCAGAGTGTGTGCCTAACACCCCCCCACCAGTGCCTCCCAGTGCCCAGCATCAGAGTGTGTGCCTAACACCCCACCACCAGTGCCCCCCAGTGCCCAGCATCAGAGTGTGTGCCTAACACCCCCCCACCAGTGCCCCCCAGTGCCCAGCATCAGAGTGTGTGCCTAACACCCCCCCCACCAGTGCCCCCCAGTGCCCAGCATCAGAGCGTGTGCCTAACACCCCCCCCCACCAGTGCCCCCCAGTGCCCAGCATCAGAGTGTGTGCCTAACACCCCCCCCCAGAGCCCAGCATCAGAGTGTGTGCCTAACACCCCCCCACCAGTGCCCCCCAGTGCCCAGCATCAGAGTGTGTGCCTAACACCCCCCCCACCAGTGCCCCCCAGTGCCCACCAGTGCCCAGCATCAGAGTGTGTGGCTAACACCCCCCTCCACCAGTGCCCCCCAGTGCCCACCAGTGCCCAGCATCAGAGTGTGTGCCTAACACCCCCCACCAGTGCCCCCCAGTGCCCCCCAGTGCCCAGCATCAGAGTGTGTGCCTAACACCTCCCCCCACCAGTGCCCCCCAGTGCCCAGCATCAGAGTGTGTGCCTAACACCTCCCCCCACCAGTGCCCCCCAGTGCCCCCCAGTGCCCAGCATCAGAGTGTGTGCCTAACACCCCCCACCAGTGCCCCCCAGTCCCCCCCAGTGCCCAGCATCAGAGTGTGTGCCTAACACCCCCCCACCAGTGCCCCCCAGTGCCCAGCATCAGAGTGTGTGCCTAACACCCCCCCTCCAGTGCCCCCAGTGCCCAGCATCAGAGTGTGTGCCTAACACCCCCCCCAGTGCCCCCCAGTGCCCAGCATCAGAGTGTGTGCCTAACACCCCCCCCACCAGTGCCCCCCAGTGCCCAGCATCAGAGTGTGTGCCTAACACCCCCCCACCAGTGCCCCCCAGTGCCCCCCAGTGCCCAGCATCAGAGTGTGTGCCTAACACCCCCCCACCAGTGCCCCGCAGTGCCCACCAGTGCCCAGCATCAGAGTGTGTGCCTAACACCCCCCCCCCCACCAGTGCCCCCCAGTGCCCAGCATCAGAGTGTGTGCCTAACACCCCCCACCAGTGCCCCCCAGTGCCCAGCATCAGAGTGTGTGCCTAACACCCCCCCCCAGTGCCCCCCAGTGCCCAGCATCAGAGTGTGTGCCTAACACCCCCCACACCAGTGCCCCCCAGTGCCCAGCATCAGAGTGTGTGCCTAACACCCCCCCACCAGTGCCCCCCAGTACCCCCCAGTGCCCAGCATCAGAGTGTGTGCCTAACACCTCCCCCCACCAGTGCCCCCCAGTGCCCCCCAGTGCCCAGCATCAGAGTGTGTGCCTAACACCCCCCACACCAGTGCCCCCCAGTGCCCAGCATCAGAGTGTGTGCCTAGCACCCCCCCCACCAGTGCCCCCCAGTGCCCAGCATCAGAGTGTGTGCCTAACACCCCACCACCAGTGCCCCCCAGTGCCCAGCATCAGAGTGTGTGCCTAACACCCCCCCACCAGTGCCCCCCAGTGCCCAGCATCAGAGTGTGTGCCTAACACCCCCCCCCCACCAGTGCCCCCCAGTGCCCAGCATCAGAGTGTGTGCCTCACACCCCCCCCACCAGTGCCCCCCAGTGCCCAGCATCAGAGTGTGTGCCTAACACCCCCCCCAGTGCCCCCCAGTGCCCAGCATCAGAGTGTGTGCCTAACACCCCCCCCACCAGTGCCGCCCAGTGCCCAGCATCAGAGTGTGTGCCTAACACCCCCCCACCAGTGCCCCCCAGTGCCCAGCATCAGAGTGTGTGCCTAACACCCCCCCCACCAGTGCCCCCCAGTGCCCAGCATCAGAGTGTGTGCCTAACACCCCCCCACCAGTGCCCCCCAGTGCCCAGCATCAGAGTGTGTGCCTAAAACCCTCCCACCAGTGCCCCCCAGTGCTCAGGATCAGAGTGTGTGCCTAACACCCCCCACCAGTGCCCCCCAGTGCCCACCAGTGCCCAGCATCAGAGTGTGTGCCTAACACCCCCCACCAGTGCCCCCCAGTGCCCAGCATCAGAGTAGGTGCCTAACACCCCCCCACCAGTGCCCCCCAGTGCCCCCCAGTGCCCAGCATCAGAGTGTGTGCCTAACACCCCCCCACCAGTGCCCCCCAGTGCCCAGCATCAGAGTGTGTGCCTAACACCCCACCACCAGTGCCCCCCAGTGCCCAGCATCAGAGTGTGTGCCTAACACCCCCCCACCAGTGCCCACCATCAGAGTGTGTGCCTAACACCCCCCCCACCAGTGCCCCCCAGTGCCCAGCATCAGAGTGTGTACCTAACACCCCCCCACCAGTGCCCCCAGTGCCCAGCATCAGAGTGTGTGCCTAACACCCCCCCACCAGTGCCCCCCAGTGCCCAGCATCAGAGTGTGTGCCTAACACCCCCCCACCAGTGCCCCCCAGTGCCCAGCATCAGAGTGTGTGCCTAACACCCCACCACCAGTGCCCCCCAGTGCCCAGCATCAGAGTGTGTGCCTAACACCCCCCCACCAGTGCCCCCCAGTGCCCAGCATCAGAGTGTGTGCCTAACACCCCCCACACCAGTGCCCCCCAGTGCCCAGCATCAGAGCGTGTGCCTAACACCCCCCCACCAGTGCCCCCCAGTGCCCAGCATCAGAGTGTGTGCCTAACACCCCCCCCCAGTGCCCCCCAGTGCCCAGCATCAGAGTGTGTGCCTAACACCCCCCCCACCAGTGCCCCCCAGTGCCCAGCATCAGAGTGTGTGCCTAACACCCCCCCACCAGTGCCCCCCAGTGCCCACCAGTGCCCAGCATCAGAGTGTGTGCCTAACACCCCCCTCCACCAGTGCCCCCCAGTGCCCACCAGTGCCCAACATCAGAGTGTGTGCCTAACACCCCCCTCCACCAGTGCCCCCCAGTGCCCACCAGTGCCCAGCATCAGAGTGTGTGCCTAACACCCCCCACCAGTGCCCCCCAGTGCCCCCCAGTGCCCAGCATCAGAGTGTGTGCCTAACACCTCCCCCCACCAGTGCCCCCCGTGCCCCCCAGTGCCCAGCATCAGAGTGTGTGCCTAACACCCCCCCACCAGTGCCCCCCAGTGCCCCCAAGTGCCCAGCATCAGAGTGTGTGCCTAACACCCCCCCCACCAGTGCCCCCCAGTGCCCACCATCAGAGTGTGTGCCTAACACCCCCCCTCCAGTGCCCCCAGTGCCCAGCATCAGAGTGTGTGCCTAACACCCCCCCCCAGTGCCCCCCAGTGCCCAGCAGCAGAGTGTGTGCCTAACACCCCCCCACCAGTGCCCCCCAGTGCCCAGCATCAGAATGTGTGCCTAACACCCCCCCACCAGTGCCCCCCAGTGCCCCCCAGTGCCCAGCATCAGAGTGTGTGCCTAACACCCCCCCACCAGTGCCCCCCAGTGCCCACCAGTGCCCAGCATCAGAGTGTGTGCCTAACACCCCCCCCCACCAGTGCCCCCCAGTGCCCAGCATCAGAGTGTGTGCCTAACACCCCCCTCCACCAGTGCCCCCCAGTGCCCAGCATCAGAGTGTGTGCCTAACACCCCCCCCCCAGTGCCCCCCAGTGCCCAGCATCAGAGTGTGTGCCTAACACCCCCCACACCAGTGCCCCCCAGTGCCTAGCATCAGAGTGTGTGCCTAACACCCCCCCACCAGTGCCCCCCAGTGCCCAGCATCAGAGTGTGTGCCTAATAAGTATGGGCGGAAAATCCGTTCCGCTCGCGGATTTTGCGGATTTTCGGTAAATTCGCAATCCGCGAGATTCGCGAATTTCCCGCAAAATCCGCAAATCCGCGAGCAGCCGATTTTATGGCTTGCTCGCACTGTTCGCGTGAGTTCGCGGCTTCCCAGTTCAACTTCGCGCTCCGCGAATAAGCGCTAAATTGCAGAAATACGATCTTAGCAAAACTGAAACTACTTACCAGGTTCAAAAGTTCAAGCTCATCATTCGTAGCCATTTCCTGTAGTGCTTCCTGAGGGGCCCCTCCAGAGTTCAGTTGCCTACTTGCAACTATTATGTGACCCTGCTCTGACCCTCAGAATAGTTACACAAAGGTCCTGAATTACAGCTAAGGCAGACAAGCAGGAGCCAGGCTGGAAGTTCAAATCCAGTGACACATTAATCAGCCTCTAATTCATTATTGTCAGTTGGGGCAGGGCAGGTGTTGTAACTAATTTTGCAACAATGAAAGCACTTAGCAAGTGCAAAAGATCACTAATCAGGAAGCACTAAGGAAGCAGGTGCCAGCTAAAAAAATATTCTGAGACACATTAATCAGCCCCAAATTAATTCAGGTCACTTGAGGCAGGGAAGGTGTGCTTTGCTTTGCCACAATAATGTACACTGGACAACCAGAGGGTGCTGTGATGAAACAGAGGGTGGCATGGGTAGGCCAGAGGGTGGCATGAGTAGTCAGAGAGTGGCAGTGGTGACAGAGAGTGGCAGTGATGAAGAAGAGTGTCCCAAACAGGCTGGACACGTAGAAACAACAAGTTCGCAAAACTTGCGACCCGACAGATAAGTTTGCGTTTGCGAAATTGTACAAAACCCTCGCGAACTGGCAGAAACCCGCGCGAACACACAAAAAAAAATCCGCAAATTCGCGAGAATTCGCGGATTTTGCAGATTGCGGGTTCGCAAATCCGCAAAATTCGTGAACGCGAGATTCGCAAAATTCGCCCATGCTTAGTGCCTAACACCCCCCCCACCAGTGCCCCCCAGTGCCCACCAGTGCCCAGCATCAGAGTATGTGCCTAACACCCCCCCACCAGTGCCCCCCAATGCCCAGCATCAGAGTGTGTGCCTAACACCCCCCCATTGCCCAACAGTGCCCAGCATCAGAGTGTGTGCCTAACACCCCCCCCACCAGTGCCCCCCAGTGCCCAGCATCAGAGTGTGTGCCTAACACCCCCCCACCAGTGCCCCCCAGTGCCCAGCATCAGAGTGTGTGCCTAACTGTTGGACAGGCCACATGAAGGGCCGCTCTCCCCCGGCCCGACCAGGCCCGAGCCCGGTCACGCAGGTACCACACACCACCATTACACGTCCTCCGTCCCCTCAGGGACCCCTGCCCTCGAACATGTCGACCTCGTGGGCCCGATCCACTGCCGGCCTGCGCGCCCATCCTGGGCGCCATCTTGGACACTCCACCACGAGGCCGCCTGGCCCCCGATCGACCTCAACCCTGGGCCTGGCCAGGCCTCAGACATCCCGGCACCACCATCCACCCAGGAGGTGAGCGGGCTACTTGGCAAGTCAATGGGAGAAAGAGGTGTCGATGGCTCTCCCCCGCCAAGTGCCGCTCGCCCATCGCCTCCCCGGGCGTTGGCTCCACCCCCCTGCTGGGTGTCTGGACTCCCTCATCCTGGACCTCCCGACCTCCAAGTGCGAGGGTCCGGACATCAAAGAACACCAGCCCTATAACTGGGGCAGCTCCAGAGCAGGAAGGCAGTTGTATCTTGGAGTCGAGAGACGTAAAGAGGAACTCATCCTGGACGGACTACTGGCGCTGCCGTAGCTCTGTCTTGTGTACCATCGTCCTGCCTGTTGGCGCTGCCACAGCCGTCGTAATCTTCATCACCTTCATCGTCGTCGGGACCTGCTGGCGTGGCCGCGGACCGTTGTAACCGCCATCTTCACCGGGACCTGCAGGCTCCGCCGCGGACCGTCGTTTTCCTTCGTCCATCTCGGGACCTGCCTGGCTCCGCCGCGGCCCGATCATCTAGAACGCCGAGCTCGAGGATTGAGAGCTATTTTCCACTCGTTGGTAACAAAGACTGTCCCGCTACCCCTTTCCTAAACCAGAGACTAGAACCGAGGGGACCCCTGAGTCCAGACCTCCTTGTATCCATCATCGTAACCTAAGAATTGCATATAAAGTCTCGTTAACCTTCAACCTTGTGTGGTGTCCGTCTGTGGGGGGGGAAGTTGCTTATCTGTACAGTCGTTGGAGACGGCTCTCCCTGGAGACCTCTCCCCGTAACCTCGGCCGACCCTCCCGGTCCGTCTAACATTGGTGGCAGCGGTGGGATCCGAATCACCGCATAAACGTACAGAGAGTAGCTCACCCCACGACGAAGTCACAATGACCACGAAAGAGAGCGGATCAACCGAGAAATTCCAAATGGAGAAATTGGAGGAGTACAACCATCGTGAACTAAAACAATTCTGCATCGAACTGGGTATCGCTACCACCGGACTGAGTACCAAGGACGATTTTAAGCATGCCCTAGAATCTTGGGCAGAGACCGGGGCTGCCGGAACCCCTGATCAAAGCACCGTAGAAAAAACGACCACGGCCCCTGAAGGACAAAGAACGGGTCTCTCGCAAGACGAGATCCAGGAAAGAGAAAGGACCCGACTACACGAACTAGAAATGGCTCGACTCAAAATGGACGTTGAACTTAAGTTGGCCGAACAAAAAATCAACTTAGAGCACCTGCGTCTCCGAGAAGAAAGAGAGGAGAAACAGAGACAAAGGGAGCTCGAGGAAAAGAAACTAGCGTACGAACACGAACGGAACCTAGCCGAGATCAACCTACGCAAGCAGAATAAAGAAGCAGGGGTGCCCGAGCGACCCCCCACCTCCGGGACCACAGACAAAAAGGTACACATCCCCAAGGATGTTGTCCGAGAATATTTCAGAGAGGACGACATCCAACAATGGTTTAAAGCCTATGAAATCGCTATGACTGCACACCGGATCGATAGAAGCGACTGGGGAGCCGGTCTCTGGGGAAGATTCCTCAATGAGGGCCGCGACACCCTGCTACAGCTCCCGGACCACCAGATGACCTCCTACGACCATATGAAAGCGGCACTCCTCACCTGCTATGGTCTCACACCCGAGATGTACCATCAGAGGTTCCGAGACTGCACCCGCATCCCGGGTACAACTTGGGTGGACTATGTAACATACTTTAGCCGAGCCTTCGAGGGCTGGATCCGAGGAAGCAACGTCACGACCTACGAGCAACTATTTAATCTGATGGTATGGGAGCATCTGTCGAACAATTGCTTCATTGAACTCCGCCAGCACCTCCTCGACAGCAAGTTAACGGATCCCCGGCAGCTCGCAGCCGAAGCTGACCGGTGGGAGATCACCAGAGTGGGCCGGAATGGGTCCTACGAACAGAACCGGAACAACAATGGTCAGCACCGACCCAGAGGAGGAGGAGGGGGCCAAGGGCGAGGAAGAGACAACGCCCCGGTCGCCCCCGCTACCAACACCACCCCCCCGGCCAACCGGGGCAGCACCCCAGCGCGACCGGGGTACAGAGCCAATGTCACGTGTCACCGATGTCAACGAGTCGGCCACTATGCGAACGACCCAAACTGCCCGCAGTACCAGAGCCCAAGACCCCGCCAAGTGGCCGCTGCAGCCCTAGGGGAAGAACAGATCTCCGAGGAACAGGAAGAATACGAACAAGAGCATCAAGAGTGGGAGCCAGCCGCCATGACTCTAGCCTGCTTAGGGGGGAAAGACATGGTCCCGCGGGTCCCCCTACCCGCTAACACCCAGAAGTACAGCCAATGGGTGAGCATCAATGGACGCCAGGCCGAAGCCCTCCGTGACACCGGGGCCAGTGTAACAGCCGTCCGCTGTCACCTGGTGGCCCCAGAACAATATCTACCGAACATTCTCTGCCCTGTACGATCAGCCGATAACTCGGAAAGCCTGTGTCGGATGGCCTGCGTCCCCTTCGAATGGGGGGGGGTCTCCGGCATGTTGAAAGTAACGGTCCGAGACGATGCCCCCGTAGACTGCCTCCTGGGCAATGACCTGGAAAGCTCTCCGTGGGCCGCCGTGGAGCGAAAGGAACACCTGGGGATGTTGGGCGTCCCGGACTGGGCGTGCGTCACCACCCGTTCCATGGCCGCCCGTGCCAACCACCGGCCAGAAGAACCCGAATGGCCGGCGCCACCGCCTCCGGTCGCCCCAGCCGAAAACACCGACCGTAACATTCCCTCCGAACCAGCTCAACCTACCGACCTCGCTAACCTCGACCAGTGGCCTCAAGAAGGGGGGCCCACGCAAGAACAATTTCGCCAAGAACAGAAGACCTGTCCCTCCCTCGAGGGACTCCGCCAGCAAGCGCTCGCCCAAAGCGCAGGGGATACCTCCGGAACTCATTGGGTCTACTGGGACAATGATCTGCTGTACAGCGAGCAAAGAATCGCCGAGCTGGGGAGCAACCGAGTACTAGTGGTACCACTCCGTTTCAGAGACTTCCTGTTAAACCTGGCCCACGATGTCCCCCTGGCAGGACATCTGGGACAAGATAAAACCTACAGTCGCCTAGTGACCCACTTCTTCTGGCCCAAAATGAGGAACGATGTGCACCAGCATTGCCGATCTTGCCCCACGTGCCAAGCCAGTGGAAAGAGCGGCCGCAAACTAAAGGCCCCCCTGCAACCTTTTCCCGTGGTCACTACCCCGTTTGAGAGAGTCGGAATAGACATTGTGGGGCCCTTGGACCCACGCACAAAACAAGGCCATCGATTCATCTTGGTGCTAGTGGACCACGCCACCCGCTACCCTGAGGCTGTTCCTCTGTGAACTGTGACAGCCCCGGTAGTCGGCCGGGCCCTGATGGGGATCTTCTCCCGTGTGGGCTTCCCCCGAGAAGTCGTCAGCGACAGAGGCACGAACTTTATTTCCAAATACATGAAGTCCCTCTGGCAACAGTGCGGGGTTACCTACCGATTCACAACCCCCTATCACCCTCAAGGGAACGGACTCGTTGAGCGGTTCAACCGCACGCTAAAGGGAATGATCGGGGGGTTGGAAGAGCCCCTCCGTCGCCAGTGGGATGTGCTGCTGCCGTGCCTCCTCTTCGCGTATCGAGAGGTCCCCCAGAAATCCCTGGGCTTCAGCCCGTTTGAACTGCTATATGGACACCCAGTGCGAGGGCCGCTCAGTCTCGTCAAAGAAGGCTGGGAGATGCCTCCGTTAAAGAACCCTCCAGATGTCTTCCGGTACCTCCTCACCCTCCGCAACCAGACCCGGCGGTTCAGAGAACTAGCGAAGGCCAACCTAGAGGCCAGTCAAGAGGACATGAAAAAATGGTATGACCAGAATGCCTCATCCATTGAATTCGAACCTGGCCAACAGGTATGGGTGATGTCCCCCACTGAGCCATGCGCCCTACAAGACAAATGGACGGGGCCCTTCAAAGTAATAGAGCGCAAGGGTCCTGCCACCTATCTCATCGACATGGAATCCTCCCGGAACCCTCTCCGGGTCCTCCACGCTAACAGACTAAAGCCCCACTTTGTGCGAACAGAGCTCAGCCTCCTGATGGCCACGGACACTGGGGTTGAAGAAGACTCCGAGCCTCTCCCTGACCTCCTACGGACTCAAGAGCAAGACGGCTCCGTGGATGGGGTCCGGCTCTCAGAGGCCCTCACCAGAGAACAACGCCAAGAGTGTCAAGCCCTCCTATCACAGTTCGCCAGCCTGTTCTCCCTCACCCCAGGTGTCACTTCCTGGTGTGTGCACGATGTGGACACCGGGGACAGCCCCCCTATCCGCCACCGGGCCTACCGCGTGCAAGACCGGGTACGGGCCTGCATCCAGGAAGAAATAGCCAAGATGCTCACGCTCGGGGTCATCGAGCCCTCAGACAGTCCCTGGGCCAGCCCTGTCGTACTGGTCCCCAAAGCAGCTGCCCCCGGCACCACACCAGAACTCCGGTTCTGCGTCGACTACCGGGGCTTGAATGCGGTCACCAGAACAGACGCACATCCCATCCCCCGGGCAGATGAACTAGTCGACCGAATGGGAGCTGCCCGCTACCTCAGCATCTTCGACCTGACAGCAGGCTATTGGCAGATCGGCCTCACACCCCGGGCGCAAGAACGTTCTGCCTTCTCCACCCCCGATGGCCATTACCATTTCACGGTCATGCCCTTCGGCATGAAGAATGCCCCAGCAACATTCCAACGGCTCGTCAATCAGGTCCTGGCGGGGCTCGAAGGATTCAGCGCCGCCTACCTAGACGACATCGCTGTATACAGCCACCATTGGACCGAGCACCTCCACCACCTCCGAGCAGTGCTGCAAGCCCTTCAGCGAGCTGGCCTCACGATCAAGGCCAGCAAGTGTCAAATTGGGCAAGGGTCTGTAACCTACCTCGGACACCAGGTGGGAAGCGGCCTAGTGGCCCCTCTACAGCTGAAAATTGCCGCCATCCAGGCTTGGCAGCCCCCCATCACCCAAACCGAGGTACGAGCCTTCCTGGGCCTCACGGGCTATTACCGAAGGTTCGTGAAAGACTATGGTACCATAGTGGGGCCCCTCACAGAACTCACGTCAAAGAACCAGCCCAAGAAAGTCACCTGGACCCCAGAGTGTCAAACTGCATTTGAACAATTGAAGGCCGCCATGTGTTCCGCCCCTGTGCTCCAGGCCCCAGACTACAGCCGGGAGTTCGTCGTCCAGACGGACGCCTCCGACCAGGGCATTGGGGCAGTCCTGTCTCAAGTGAATACCGAAGGCCTTGATCAACCGGTGGCCTTCATCAGCCGGAGACTCCTACCACGGGAGCAACGCTGGAGCACCATAGAGAGGGAAGCCTTCGCTGTGGTATGGGCCCTCAAGAAGCTCCGGCCCTACCTTTTTGGCACTCACTTTCGGGTGCAGACCGACCACCGACCCCTGCAGTGGCTGATGCATATGCGGGGGGAGAACCCAAAGTTGCTACGCTGGTCCATCTCCTTGCAAGGTATGGACTTCACAGTCGAACACCGGCCTGGGCCAGATCACGCCAACGCGGATGGCCTGTCCCGGTTCTTCCGCCTCGACGAGGAGAGTCCCCAAGAGGATGGGTAACTCTCCCCGCCTTCAGCTGGGGGGGACGCATGTTGGACAGGCCACATGAAGGGCCGCTCTCCCCCGGCCCGACCAGGCCCGAGCCCGGTCACGCAGGTACCACACACCACCATTACACGTCCTCCGTCCCCTCAGGGACCCCTGCCCTCGAACATGTCGACCTCGTGGGCCCGATCCACTGCCGGCCTGCGCGCCCATCCTGGGCGCCATCTTGGACACTCCACCACGAGGCCGCCTGGCCCCCGATCGACCTCAACCCTGGGCCTGGCCAGGCCTCAGACATCCCGGCACCACCATCCACCCAGGAGGTGAGCGGGCTACTTGGCAAGTCAATGGGAGAAAGAGGTGTCGATGGCTCTCCCCCGCCAAGTGCCGCTCGCCCATCGCCTCCCCGGGCGTTGGCTCCACCCCCCTGCTGGGTGTCTGGACTCCCTCATCCTGGACCTCCCGACCTCCAAGTGCGAGGGTCCGGACATCAAAGAACACCAGCCCTATAACTGGGGCAGCTCCAGAGCAGGAAGGCAGTTGTATCTTGGAGTCGAGAGACGTAAAGAGGAACTCATCCTGGACGGACTACTGGCGCTGCCGTAGCTCTGTCTTGTGTACCATCGTCCTGCCTGTTGGCGCTGCCACAACCGTCGTAATCTTCATCACCTTCATCGTCGTCGGGACCTGCTGGCGTGGCCGCGGACCGTTGTAACCGCCATCTTCACCGGGACCTGCAGGCTCCGCCGCGGACCGTCGTTTTCCTTCGTCCATCTCGGGACCTGCCTGGCTCCGCCGCGGCCCGATCATCTAGAACGCCGAGCTCGAGGATTGAGAGCTATTTTCCACTCGTTGGTAACAAAGACTGTCCCGCTACCCCTTTCCTAAACCAGAGACTAGAACCGAGGGGACCCCTGAGTCCAGACCTCCTTGTATCCATCATCGTAACCTAAGAATTGCATATAAAGTCTCGTTAACCTTCAACCTTGTGTGGTGTCCGTCTGTGGGGGGGGAAGTTGCTTATCTGTACAGTCGTTGGAGACGGCTCTCCCTGGAGACCTCTCCCCGTAACCTCGGCCGACCCTCCCGGTCCGTCTAACACTAACACCCCCCCCCACCAGTGCCCCCCAGTGCCCACCAGTGCCCAGCATCAGAGTGTGTGCCTAACACCCCCCCACCAGTGCCCCCCAGTGCCCAGCATCAGAGTGTGTGCCTAACACCCCCCCACCAGTGCCCCCAGTGCCCAGCATCAGAGTGTGTGCCTAACACCCCCCCCAGTGCCCCCCAGTGCCCAGCATCAGAGTGTGTGCCTAACACCCCACCACCAGTGCCCCCCAGTGCCCAGCATCAGAGTGTGTGCCTAACACCCCCCCACCAGTGCCCACCAGTGCCCAGCATCAGAGTGTGTGCCTAACACCCCCCCCACCAGTGCCCCCAGTGCCCAGCATCAGAGTGTGTGCCTGACACCCCCCCCCACCAGTGCCCCCCAGTGCCCCCCAGTGCCCAGCATCAGAGTGTGTGCCTAACCCCCCCATCAGTGCCCCCAGTGCCCAGCATCAGAGTGTGTGCCTAACACCCCCCCACCAGTGCCCCCCAGTGCCCAGCATCAGAGTGTGTGCCTAACACCCCACCACTAGTGCCCCCCAGTGCCCAGCATCAGAGTGTGTGCCTAACACCCCCCCACTAGTGCCCCCCAGTGCCCAGCATCAGAGTGTGTGCCTAACACCCCCCCCCACCAGTGCCCCCCAGTGCCCAGCATCAGAGTGTGTGCCTAACACCCCCCTCACCAGTGCCCCCCAGTGCCCAGCATCAGAGTGTGTGCCTAACACCCCCCCAGTGCCCCCCAGTGCCCAGCATCAGAGTGTGTGCCTAACACCCCCCCACCAGTGCCCCCCAGTGCCCAGCATCAGAGTGTGTGCCTAACACCCCCCCCCACCAGTGCCCCCCAGTGCCCCCCAGTGCCCAGCATCAGAGTGTGTGCCTACCACCCCCCACCAGTGCCCCCCAGTGCCCACCAGTGCCCAGCATCGGAGTGTGTGCCTAACACCCCCCACCAGTGCCCCCCAGTGCCCAGCATCAGAGTGTGTGCCTAACACCCCCCACCTGTGCCCCCCAGTGCCCCCCCGTGCCCAGCATCAGAGTGTGTGCCTAACACCCCCCCACCAGTGCCCCCCAGTGCCCAGCATCAGAGTGTGTGCCTAACACCCCCCCTCCAGTGCCCCCTAGTGCCCAGCATCAGAGTGTGTGCCTAACACCCCCCCACCAGTACCCCCCAGTGCCCAGCATCAGAGTGTGTGCCTAACACCCCCCCCCCAGTGCCCCGCATCAGAGTGTGTGCCTAACACCCCCCACCAGTGCCCCCCAGTGCCCAGCATCAGAGTGTGTGCCTAACACCCCCTCCACCAGTGCCCCCCAGTGCCCACCAGTGCCCAGCATCAGAGTGTGTGTGGCTCAGATCCCCCCACCTGCCCAGCTGTTACACAAAAACACATACCATTGTGAACCGCATTACCATCTGGAGATTGACACATATGAACATACCTAAATTACAACTTGACACCAGCTCCCAGGCACACAGCAGTCACAGACATTATCACACAAAGTCAACTTCAGAAAATAACAAGAATTGCTTTATTCAGCTGCTCCAAAAAAGAAACGCAAATAAGAGTCCCTGCTCATTAAAGGCCAATGTCCAGTCCAAAAAAGTCTGAGCAACAGTTTGTACCTCCATGGGTGTGGGCACACCCAAACTTGCCTGCACATGGCGTTTAATTTGCAGTGGAAACGATTTGGCCACCATCTGTGGAATCCTCTGGCACCGCATGGACAGGAGAGGGAAGGACAGGCGGAGTGGGTGCAGGTGTAGTGGATTCAGCCACACTGGCTGGTGTATTGCCAAAAGTAGCTTCGAAAACCTGGCTGCACACCTCAGCCAGTGCGGAAAAACTACCACCTGAACCCGGGGACACATTGGGGGTGGAGGTAGAGGGCTGTGAGTCTGTACTCCTGGGTGTGTGGATGCGTGTGTGCGTTGTGTCCCCTCTCCCTGTGGGTGTGCCTACATCCCCTTGAGATTGCGTGCGTGGAGCTTTGAGCTTTTTCTGACGTGTGGGTGTGCTGGGTGTGTGTGACCTGTGGCGTCTGCGTGTATGTTGTGTAGATATGGGAGAGGCAGAGGTGGATGGGTCTGAAGGACGGGGGGGGGAGACAGATGCTGCTGGGAGTACATTGCTGCCGTCAGTGTTGACTCTATGGCAGCCACACTCCGACGTAGATCAGACATGGCAGATGACATGCCTGTTGGACAGGCCACATGAAGGGCCGCTCTCCCCCGGCCCAAACCGGCCCGAGCCCGGTCACACAGGTACCACACACCACCATTGCACGTCCTCCGTCCCCTCAGGGACCCCTGCCTTCGAACATATCGACCTCGTGGACCCGATCCACTGCTGGCCCGCGCGCCCATCCTGGGCGCCATCTTGGACACTCCACCACGAGGCCGTCTGGCCCCCGATCGACCACAACCCTGGGCCTGGCCAGGCCTCAGACATCCCGGCACCACCATCCACCCAGGAGGTGAGCGGGCTACTTGGCAAGTCAATGGGAGAAAGAGGTGTCGATGGCTCTCCCCGCCAAGTGCCGCTCGCCCATCGCCTCCCCGGGCGCTGGCCCCACCCCCCTGCTGGGTGTCTGGACTCCCCCATCCCGGACCTCCCAACCTCCAAGTGCGAGGGTCCGGACATCAAAGAACACCAGCCCTATAACTGGGGCAGCTCCAGAGCAGGAAGGCAGTTGTATCTTGGAGTCGAGAGACGTAAAGAAGAACTCATCCTTGACGGACTACTGGCGCTGCCATAGCTCTGCCTTGTGCACCATCGCCCTGCCTGCTGGTGCTGCCGCAACCTTCGTAACCTTCGTAATCCTTCATCGTCGTCGGGACCTGCTGGCGTGGCCGCGGACCGTTTGCAACCATCATCTTCATCGGGACCTGCTGGCTCCGCCGCGGACCGTCGCTTCCTTCGTCCATCTCGGGACCTGCTGGCTCCGCCGCGGCCCGATCATCTAGAACGCCGAGCTCGAGGATTGAGAGCTATTTCCATCTTTTGGTAACCAAGACTGTCCCGCTACCCTTTCCCCAAACCAGAGACCAGAATCGAGGGGACCCCTGAGTCCAGACCTCCTTGTACCATTTTATCGTACTTTAAGAATCGCCTATAAAATCTCGTTGAACCTTACCCTTGTGTGGTGTCCGTCTGGGGGGGGAAGTTACTTGTCTGTACGGTCACTGGAGTCGGCTCTCCCTGGAGACCGCTCCCCTTATCCTCGGCCGACCCTCCCGGTCCGTCTAACATTGGTGGCCAGCGGCGCGATCCGAATCACCGCATAATCGTACAGACAGTAGCTCACCCCACGACGAAATCAAGATGACAACTAAAGAAAGCGGATCCACCGAGAAATTCCAGATGGAGAAATTGGACGAGTACAACCATCGTGAACTAAAACAATTCTGCATCGAACTAGGTATCGCTACCACCGGACTAAGTACCAAAGACGATTTCAAGCATGCCCTAGAGTCTTGGGCAGAGACCGAGGTCGCCGGAACCCCCGATCGAAGCACCGCAGCAAAAACCACCATGGCTCCTGAAGAGCAAAGAACGGGTCTCTCGCAAGACGAGATGCAGGAACGAGAAAGAACCCGACTACACGAGCTAGAAATGGCTCGGCTCAAAATGGACGTTGAACTTAGGTTGGCCGAACAGAAAATAAACCCCACACCCCAGGGACAACGGAGAAAAAGGTACACATCCCCAAGGATGTCGTTCGAGAATACTTCCGAGAGGACGACATCCAGCAATGGTTTAAAGCCTACGAAATCGCTATGACTGCACACCGGATCGATAGAAACGACTGGGGAGCCGGCCTATGGGGGAGATTCCTCAATGAGGGCCGCGACACCCTGCTACAGCTCCCGGACCACCAGATGACCTCCTATGACCATATGAAAGCTGCCCTCCTCACCCGCTATGGCCTCACACCCGAAATGTACCGTCAGAGGTTCCGAGACTGCACCCGCATCCCGGGTACAACTTGGGTGGACTATGTAACCTACTTTAGCCGAGCCTTTGAGGGCTGGATCAAAGGAAGCAAGGTTACAACCTACGAACAACTGTTCAATCTCATGGTATGGGAGCATCTATCGAACAATTGCTTTATTGAACTCCGCCAGCACCTCCTCGACAGCAAGTTAACCGATCCCCGGCAGCTCGCAGCCGAAGCTGACCGATGGGAAATCACCAGAGTGGGCCGGAATGGGTCCTACGAACAGAACCGGAACAACAATGGTCAGCACCGTCCCCGAGGAGGAGGAGGAGGCCAAGGACGCGGAAGAGACAACGCTCCGGTCGCCCCCGCGGTCAGCACCACCCCCCCGGCCAACCGGGGCAGCGCCCCGGCGCGACCGGGATACCGAGCCAATGTTACGTGCCATCGATGCCAACGAGTCGGCCACTATGCCAACGATCCAAATTGCCCACAGTACCAGAGCCCAAGACCCCGCCAGGTGGCTGCTGCTGCCCTGGGGGAAGAACAGATCTCCGAGGAGCAAGAAGAATATGAGCAAGAGCATCAGGAATGGGAGCCAGCCGCCATGGCTCTAGCCTGCTTAGGGGGGAAAGACATGGTCCCGCGGGTCCCCCTACCCGCTAACACCCAGAAGTACAGCCAATGGGTGAGCATCAATGGACGCCGGGCTGAAGCCCTTCGTGACACTGGGGCCAGTGTAACAGCCGTCCGCTGTCACCTGGTGACCCCGGAACAGTATCTACCGAACATTCTCTGCCCTGTACGTTCAGCCGATAACTCGGAAAGTCTGTGTCGGATGGCCTGCGTCCCTTTCGAATGGGGGGGGGTCTCCGGCATGTTGAAAGTCACGGTCCGAGACGATGCCCCCGTAGACTGCCTCCTGGGGAATGACCTTGAAAGCTCCCCGTGGGCCGCCGTAGAACGAAGAGAACACCTGGGGATGTTAGGCGTCCCGGACTGGGCGTGCGTCACCACCCGGTCCATGGCCGCCCGTGCCAGCCCCCGCCCAGAGGAACCCGAATGGCCGGCGCCACCGCCTCCGGTCGCCCCAGCCGAAACCACCGACCGTGACGTCCCCCCAGAACAAGCTCAACCTCCAGACCTCACTAACCTCGACCAGTGGCCTCAAGAGGGGGGGCCCACGCAAGAACAATTTCGCCAAGAACAGAAGACCTGTCCCTCCCTCGAGGGACTCCGCCAGCAAGCGCTCGCCCAAGGCGCAGGGGATACCTCCGGCACTCACTGGGTCTACTGGGACAATGACCTGCTGTACAGTGAGCAAAGAATCGCGGAGCTGGGGGCCAGCCGAGTACTGGTGGTGCCCCTCCGTTTTAGAGACTTTCTGCTAAACCTGGCCCACGATGTCCCCCTGGCGGGACACCTGGGTCAAGATAAAACCTACAGTCGTCTGGTGACCCACTTCTTCTGGCCCAAAATGAGGAACGATGTACACCAGCATTGCCGATCTTGCCCCACGTGCCAAGCCAGTGGAAAGAGCGGCCGCAAACTAAAAGCCCCCCTGCAACCTTTTCCCGTGGTCACCACCCCGTTCGAGAGGGTCGGGATAGACATCGTGGGGCCCCTGGACCCGCGCACAAAACAAGGTCATCGGTTCATCCTGGTGCTAGTGGACCACGCCACCCGCTACCCCGAGGCTGTTCCCCTGCGAACTGTGACAGCCCCGGTAGTCGGCCGGGCTCTAATGGGGATCTTCTCCCATGTGGGCTTCCCCCGAGAAGTCGTCAGCGACAGAGGCACGAACTTTATTTCTAAATATATGAAGTCCCTCTGGCAACAGTGCGGGGTTACCTACCGATTCACGACCCCCTATCACCCTCAAGGAAACGGACTCGTTGAGCGGTTCAACCGCACGCTCAAAGGGATGATCGGGGGGTTGGAAGAACCCCTCCGTCGCCAGTGGGATGTACTGCTGCCGTGCCTCCTCTTCGCATATCGAGAGGTTCCCCAGAAGTCCCTGGGCTTCAGCCCGTTTGAACTGCTATATGGACATCCAGTGCGGGGGCCGCTCAGCCTAGTCAAAGAGGGCTGGGAGATGCCCCCTCTAAAGAACCCACCAGATGTCTTCCGGTACCTCCTAACACTCCGCAACCAGACCCGGCGGTTCAGAGAGCTGGCAAAAGCCAACCTAGAGGCCAGTCAAGAGGACATGAAAAAGTGGTATGACCGGAATGCCTCCTCCATCGAATTTGAACCTGGGCAACAGGTATGGGTGATGTCCCCCACCGAACCCTGCGCCCTGCAAGACAAGTGGACGGGGCCCTTCAAAGTAGTCGAGCGCAAGGGTCCTGCCACCTATCTCATCGACATGGAATCTTCCCGGAACCCCCTCCGGGTCCTCCACGCTAACAGACTGAAACCCCACTTTGTGCGCTCCGAACTCGGCCTCCTGATGGCCACCGACAATGGGGTTGAAGAAGACTCCGAGCCCCTCCCTGACCTCCTACGGACTCAGGAGAAAGACGGCTCCGTGGATGGGGTCCGACTCTCGGAGGCCCTCACCCGAGAGCAACACCAGGAGTGTCGAGTCCTCCTGTCACAGTTCGCCAACCTGTTCTCCCTCACCCCAGGGGTCACTTCCTGGTGTGTGCACGATGTGGACACGGGGGACAGCCCCCCTATCCGCCACCGGGCCTACCGCGTGCCAGATCGGGTACGGGCCTGCATCCAGGAAGAGGTAGCCAAAATGCTCACACTCGGGGTCATCGAGCCCTCAGACAGCCCCTGGGCCAGTCCTGTAGTACTGGTCCCCAAAGCGGCCGCCCCTGGCACCCCACCGGAACTCCGGTTCTGCGTCGACTACCGGGGCTTGAATGCGGTCACCAGAACAGACGCACATCCCATCCCCCGGGCGGATGAACTAATCGACCGCATGGGAGCTGCCCGCTACCTCAGCATTTTCGACCTGACGGCGGGCTACTGGCAAATCGGCCTCACACCCCGGGCCCAAGAACGTTCTGCCTTTTCCACCCCCGATGGGCATTACCATTTCAAGGTCATGCCCTTCGGCATGAAAAATGCCCCAGCAACATTTCAGCGGCTCGTCAATCAGGTCCTGGCGGGGCTCGAAGGGTTCAGTGCCGCCTACCTAGACGACATCGCTGTATACAGCCACCATTGGTCCGAGCACCTCCACCACCTCTGAGCAGTGCTACAAGCCCTTCAGCGAGCTGGCCTCACGATCAAGGCCAGCAAATGTCAAATTGGGCAAGGATCTGTGACCTACCTCGGGCACCAGGTGGGAAGCGGCCTGGTGGCCCCTCTGCAGCTCAAAATTGCCGCCATCCAGTCCTGGCAGCCACCCATCACCCAGACCGAGGTACGAGCCTTCCTGGGCCTCACGGGCTATTACCGAAGGTTCGTGAAAGACTATGGTACTATCGTGGGGCCCCTCACAGAACTCACGTCAAAAAATCAACCCAAAAAAGTCAACTGGACCCCGGAGTGCCAAACAGCATTCGAACAATTGAAAGCCGCCATGTGTTCCGCCCCGGTGCTCCAGGCCCCCGACTACAACCGGGAGTTCGTCGTCCAGACGGATGCCTCCGACCATGGCATTGGGGCAGTCCTGTCTCAAGTGAACACCGAAGGCCTTGATCAGCCAGTGGCCTTCATCAGCAGGCGCCTCCTACCACGGGAACGACGCTGGACCACCATAGAGAGGGAGGCCTTTGCTGTGGTATGGGCCCTCAAGAAGCTCCGGCCCTACCTCTTTGGCACACACTTTCGGGTGCAGACCGATCACCGACCCCTGCAGTGGCTGATGCAGATGCGGGGGGAAAACCCGAAGTTACTACGTTGGTCCATCTCCCTACAAGGGATGGACTTCACAGTTGAACACCGGCCTGGGCCGGATCACGCCAACGCAGATGGCCTGTCCCGGTTCTTCCGCCTCGACGAGGAGAGTCCCCAAGAGGATGGGTAACTCTCCCCGCCTTCAGCTGGGGGGGACGCATGTTGGACAGGCCACATGAAGGGCCGCTCTCCCCCGGCCCAAACCGGCCCGAGCCCGGTCACACAGGTACCACACACCACCATTGCACGTCCTCCGTCCCCTCAGGGACCCCTGCCTTCGAACATATCGACCTCGTGGACCCGATCCACTGCTGGCCCGCGCGCCCATCCTGGGCGCCATCTTGGACACTCCACCACGAGGCCGCCTGGCCCCCGATCGACCACAACCCTGGGCCTGGCCAGGCCTCAGACATCCCGGCACCACCATCCACCCAGGAGGTGAGCGGGCTACTTGGCAAGTCAATGGGAGAAAGAGGTGTCGATGGCTCTCCCCGCCAAGTGCCGCTCGCCCATCGCCTCCCCGGGCGCTGGCCCCACCCCCCTGCTGGGTGTCTGGACTCCCCCATCCCGGACCTCCCGACCTCCAAGTGCGAGGGTCCGGACATCAAAGAACACCAGCCCTATAACTGGGGCAGCTCCAGAGCAGGAAGGCAGTTGTATCTTGGAGTCGAGAGACGTAAAGAAGAACTCATCCTTGACGGACTACTGGCGCTGCCATAGCTCTGCCTTGTGCACCATCGCCCTGCCTGCTGGTGCTGCCGCAACCTTCGTAACCTTCGTAATCCTTCATCGTCGTCGGGACCTGCTGGCGTGGCCGCGGACCGTTTGCAACCATCATCTTCATCGGGACCTGCTGGCTCCGCCGCGGACCGTCGCTTCCTTCGTCCATCTCGGGACCTGCTGGCTCCGCCGCGGCCCGATCATCTAGAACGCCGAGCTCGAGGATTGAGAGCTATTTCCATCTTTTGGTAACCAAGACTGTCCCGCTACCCTTTCCCCAAACCAGAGACCAGAATCGAGGGGACCCCTGAGTCCAGACCTCCTTGTACCATTTTATCGTACTTTAAGAATCGCCTATAAAATCTCGTTGAACCTTACCCTTGTGTGGTGTCCGTCTGTGGGGGGGAAGTTACTTGTCTGTACGGTCACTGGAGTCGGCTCTCCCTGGAGACCGCTCCCCTTATCCTCGGCCGACCCTCCCGGTCCGTCTAACAATGCCCTCCATGAACGACACCAACTGTGTAATCAGTTGTGTATGTCCATGGAGGACAGTCAGTATGGATGTCTGACCTACTGCAATCTGCTGGAGTAGGTCCACAGTCTCAGCACTGAGGGCAGCAGGGGACACAGGGGCAGGGGCTGCGGTGCCGGGAACAAAGGAGACACGAGTGCTAGCACGGACCCTGGGGACACTAACGACTGGGAGGGTGGAGATGGTACTGGAGGAGGGGACGCCAGCCAAAGATGATGGAGAGACCATTGCTGCATATTCCCTGTTGGACTTGGCCCGTCTGGCAGGTCCACCCCTGAAGTTTTGTGCTCATTATATGTGTCCGGGGAATGGTGATTCCCCCTCTGAGTGTGTGTGTGGTGAGAGAGACCTGCCTCCCATAGGAATGCATGGGGAATGTATGTGGCTCGGGGAGTTCCTGGTGCATGGGGCGTGCCGGGTCGTGTTTGGTATGTATGTGCTCGTGAGGTTGAATGCTACAAGATGATGTATGCGGCATGTGTGTGACTAGAAGGGAAGTGCCACTTCTCGACTTTGGTGTGTATGTGCAGTAGGTGTGCTGGCGCCTGATTGGCTGAAGCTGGCCGGGCCTTCCCCCACCAGGCTGGCTCCACCCCCCTGGGGTGCGTCCAGTGTCCCTGGCCTGGCCAGTAACCTGAAACTCATTATAACCAGTTCTGGCTGGTTCTCTCCCTGCCTGCCCCTTTGGGAGACAAAGGAAGCTCCTGTATAAAAGGAGGGTGGGCCCTCTTCTCTCTCTCTTCTTCTTCCTGCTTGGGACCCTGCCTGGGTCGTGTGCTGCTGGGGCTCAGGGAAGGGCGTGCCCCCCTGGGCCCTGCTCTGCTCCTGAACTACGGACTCCCCGAACTTCCTATGGCTTCTGCTTTCTGTGCCCTAGCCCGTGGGAGCGCTTCCCTGCGGTCCTAGCGCCCTGGGGCGCTTCATCTATGCTCCTAGCGCTCGGGAGCACTCTCTTGCGCCTTGGGGCGCTTCATTCATGCCCTCGCGCTGGGAGCGCTATATTCAACAAGACCGGTGCCCACCCGGCGTCTGCCTCGTGCTACCGAGGCTCTACAACCCCAGCGAGTGCCTACCTCGCTTTATCTCCTTCCTGGCTGCCTTATCGAGGGAGCCGGGCCCTCGTCAATTTCCCCTGTGTTCACCGCCGCAGCCCGGGACCCCGCGTGAAGCCCGCCCCCGGGCCGCGCTCTGATAGGCGGCTGGCCCGATGACGTTTCCCCGGGCCGCGCTCTGATTGGCCGGCGGCCCGGGGAGCTGCACACCCAGAAGAGATCCGAGTAATGCAGGAGGCAGCGGGAGCCGACTCCGCGCCCCTGCGTCCCCCCAACAGAAGTGCTGCTGACCCCCCCCGGGTCCCCCCAGGAGCGAGCGGGAGCCCCGGGGAGCGAAGAGAGACCGGCGCGTCTGGCAGATGAGCGGTGAGTGCGCCGGAGGGGAGGCGGGGCATCGGAGCACATTGTCGGTGCTCGCCCCTCCCCTCCAGCGCGAGCCCCCATGTGCCTGGAGACCCGCGGGCCCCCAGTGATGCCGGGTTCCCCGAGGGGGACCCCACCTGCCCGCAATCTTGTCCCTGAGCCCCGCGAGGCTCCGTCATGGCCCCTGGGGCCCCCAGTGATGCCGGGTCCCCCGAGGGGGGCCCAACCTGCCCAGATAATCCCTGAGCCCCCGAGGAGGCTCCACCACGTGTCTCTGGCCCTCCGAGGCCGCGAGGCCCCGCCCAGCGGTCTCGAGCCCTGAGAGGCTCCACCATTGTTCTCGAGCCCGGAGAGGCTCCACCATTGTCCTCGAGCCCGAGAGGCTCCACCGTTGGCCCCAGTCCCTACGAGCCTGCGAGGCTCCGCCACTATCCTGTCCTAAGAGCCCCGAGAGGCTCCCACGTGGCCCCTTCCTCCTCGAGCCCCGAGGGGCTCCCCCCATTGTCCCTTGCCTTCTCGAGCCTGCGAGGCTCCTACGTGATGTCCCCATCATCCCCGGTTGCCCAGCACTTCGTGGGCAGCCGCCACGTTTAGGTTTGCCCTGGGCCCCTTGCAGCCCACTCAGGACACCGAGACTCTAAGGCGCCCTCGCACCAGGAAGGCCATCTGGCCTAGGGGGCGCTACTGACTATTATCAAAGTGTTGCTGAGAATGATTATGTGTTGCCCTGCTGATGGGGGCCTCTGTTGTGTTATGTACCTTGCCATTCCTTCCCTCCTGTATAACCTTGCCTCATGTATGTCTATCCTGGTTAGAGGGAGTTCTATTGCTAGTCCTATGAGACCCCGGGGCGTGACGTATCCTAATGCTAAGCTCCTGGTGATTATGTGTTCTAGTCCTAGTCCGAGGAAGCTCCCAGTTGTTCTATGTTCTAAATGCCAACTCCATCATGTGCACCTTCCTGGCAGTGGTCCCTTGGCTCTGCTCTGTACCTCCTTCCCTGTAACCCCTGCCCGTGCCCCTGGCACCTTGTACAATGTGTGTTCCTATGTGCCCTGCTTAATACAAAGACTATTTTTATATATACTTTGCGTGGAGTTCCTTTTGTGGGAGGCCTGGGATGTTGCTGTTGGTGGGTGCGTGCGCAAATGCTTCACACATGTCCTCCGAGATAGGCCTGACTGCCCGCGCCGCGTTACCTAGAGGGCGAGCAGGGGTCGACTTTACATAGGAGTGGCGGTCTCTGACTGGCTGTGGCGCAAGCCCTGGCCGGCCGGGGGTCCCATTTCCTACATTCCCCCTCCTCCTGAGAGTCTGACTCGGAGTTGTCAGCATGGTCAGATGTGTCAGTCACATGTCGTCCGGCCTGCAGACTCTCATCACCCTCCGTGCCACTGCCTCCCTCTGACTCCTCAAAGCAGGTGGCACTGTCGGTGTGTCCCTCTTCCTGGTCCGCGCCTGTGTCCCCTCCAGATTCAGATGATGATGCTGTGGCCAAGGAGAATAATAATAACATATCAGTCACCTGTACACATCAGACATGTCAGCTACAATTCATTAGGCTTCATTTCTGAACATGATTCAGAAAAGGGGGTGGTGAATTGGCTTTGTAGTTTGGTTTGCCCTGTTCCCATCATGCACTGGGACAGGAACAGACTAATTTGCATATAGCCAGGTTCTGAGCTGGGATGGTGCAGTGAGCTAAAAAACGGTGTTGGATCTAGCCCTGATCTCTTGACTGGGTGAGAGTATTCTGCTTAATTCAGAAACTCTGTCCATCACCACCCCTTGTTGTTTAATTATTTTGTCCACCATAAGCGTGGAAGGGTATACTCAGATGTGAGTCCCTTGCTCATTGCACCATCGGGATTCAAGCAAGCCGGGCCGAAGACGGCTGTAATGCCAGAAACCGGTCCCCGGAAGCTTGTTTCCTTCCCAGTGAAAGAATTGGCTTTGTAGTTTGGTTTGCCCTGTTCCCATCATGCACTGGGACAGGAACAGACTAATTTGCATATAGCCAGGTTCTGAGCTGGGATGGTGCAGTGAGCTAAAAAACGGTGTTGGATCTAGCCCTGATCTCTTGACTGGGTGAGAGTATTCTGCTTAATTCAGAAACTCTGTCCTTCACCACCCCTTGTTGTTTAATTATTTTGTCCACCATAAGCGTGGAAGGGTATACTCAGATGTGAGTCCCTTGCTCATTGCACCATCGGGATTCAAGCAAGCCGGGCCGAAGACGGCTGTAATGCCAGAAACCGGTCCCCGGAAGCTTGTTTCCTTCCCAGTGAAAGAATTGGCTTTGTAGTTTGGTTTTCCCTGTTCCCATCATGCACTGGGACAGGAACAGACTAATTTGCATATAGCCAGGTTCTGAGCTGGGATGGTGCAGTGAGCTAAAAAACGGTGTTGGATCTAGCCCTGATCTCTTGACTGGGTGAGAGTATTCTGCTTAATTCAGAAACTCTGTCCATCACCACCCCTTGTTGTTTAATTATTTTGTCCACCATAAGCGTGGAAGGGTATACTCAGATGTGAGTCCCTTGCTCATTGCACCATCGGGATTCAAGTAAGCCGGGCCGAAGACGGCTGTAATGCCAGAAACCGGTCCCCGGAAGCTTGTTTCCTTCCCAGTGAAAGAATTGGCTTTGTAGTTTGGTTTGCCCTGTTCCCATCATGCACTGGGACAGGAACAGACTAATTTGCATATAGCCAGGTTCTGAGCTGGGATGGTGCAGTGAGCTAAAAAACGGTGTTGGATCTAGCCCTGATCTCTTGACTGGGTGAGAGTATTCTGCTTAATTCAGAAACTCTGTCCATCACCACCCCTTGTTGTTTAATTATTTTGTCCACCATAAGCGTGGAAGGGTATACTCAGATGTGAGTCCCTTGCTCATTGCACCATCGGGATTCAAGCAAGCCAGGCCGAAGACGGCTGTATTGCCAGAAACCGGTCCCCGGAAGCTTGTTTCCTTCCCAGTGAAAGAATTGGCTTTGTAGTTTGGTTTGCCCTGTTCCCATCATGCACTGGGACAGTGTTAGACGGACCGGGAGGGTCGGCCGAGGATAAGGGGAGAGGTCTCCGGGGAGAGCCGTCTCCGACGATCGTACAGACAAGTAACTTCCCCCCCACAGACAGACACCACACAAGGGTAAAGTTCAACGATACTTTATAGGCAATTCTTTAAGTACGATGAATGGTACAAGGAGGTCTGGACTCAGGGGTCCCCTCGGTTCTGGTCTCTGGTTTGGGAAAAGGGTAGCGGGACAGTCTTGTTACCAAAAGATAGCTCTCAATCCTCGAGCTCGGCGTTCTAGATGATCGGGCCGCGGCAGAGCCAGGCAGGTCCCGAGATGGACGAAGGAAGCGACGGTCCGCGGCGGAGCCAGCAGGTCCCGGTGAAGATGGTAGTTACAAACGGTCCGCGGCCACGCCAGCAGGTCCCGACGACGATGAAGGTTTACGAAGGTTACGAAGGTTGCGGCAGCGCCAGCAGGCAGGACGATGATGCGCAAGGCAGAGCTACGGCAGCGCCAGTAGTCCGTCAAGGATGAGTTCTTCTCTGCGTCTCTCGACTCCAGGATACAACTGCCTTCCTGCTCTGGAGCTGCCCCAGTTATAGGGCTGGTGCCCTTTGATGTCCGGACCCTCGCACTTGGAGGTCGGGAGGTCCGGGATGAGGGAGTCCAGACACCCAGCAGGGGGGTGGAGCCAGCGCCCGGGGAGGCGATGGGCGAGCAGCACCTGGCGGGGGAGAGCCATCGACGCCTCTTTCTCCCATTGACTTGCCAAGTAGCTCGCTCACCTCCTGGGTGGATGGTGGTGCCGGGATGTCTGAGGCCTGGCTAGGCCCAGGGTTGAGGTCGATCGGGGGCCAGGCGGCCTCGTGGTGGAGTGTCCAAGATGGCGCCCAGGCTGGGCACGCGGGCCAGTAGTGGATCGGGCCCACGAGGTCGATGTGTTCAGGGGCCGGGGTCCCGGAGGGGACGGAAGACGAGCAATGGTGGTGTGTGGCACTTGTGTGACCGGGCTCGGGCCTGGTCGGGCCGAGGGGGGGAGCGGCCCTTCATGTGGCCTGTCCAACATGCGTCCCCCCCAGCTGAAGGCGGGGAGAGTCACACATCCTCTTGGGGACTCTCCTCGTCGAGGCGGAAAAACCGGGACAGGCCATCCGCGTTGGCGTGATCCGGCCCAGGCCGGTGCTCCACAGTGAAGTCCATCCCTTGTAGGGAGATGGACCAACGTAGTAGTTTCGGGTTTTCCCCCCGCATCTGCATCAGCCACTGCAGGGGTCGATGGTCGGTCTGTACCCGAAAGTGCGTGCCAAAGAGGTAGGGCCGGAGCTTTTTGAGGGCCCATACCACAGCGAAGGCCTCCCTCTCTATGGTGCTCCAGCGTTGTTCTCGGGGTAGGAGTCGCCTGCTGATGAAGGCCACTGGCTGATCAAGGCCTTCGGTGTTCACTTGAGACAGGACTGCCCCAATGCCATGGTCGGAGGCATCCGTCTGGACGACGAACTCCCGGCTGTAGTCGGGGGCCTGGAGCACAGGGGCGGAGCACATGGCGGCCTTCAATTGTTCGAAGGCTGTTTGACAATCCGGGGTCCAGTTGACTTTCTTGGGTTGATTTTTGGACGTAAGTTCTGTGAGGGGCCCCACTATGGTACCATAGTCTTTCACGAACCTTCGGTAATAGCCTGTGAGGCCCAGGAAGGCGCGTACCTCGGTCTGGGTGATGGGGGGCTGCCAGGACTGGATGGCGGCAATCTTGAGCTGCAGAGGGGCCACCAGACCGCTTCCCACCTGGTGTCCGAGGTAGGTTACGGACCCCTGACCAATTTGGCATTTACTGGCCTTAATCGTGAGGCCAGCCCGCTGGAGGGCCTGTAGCACCGCTTGGAGGTGGTGGAGGTGCTCGGGCCAATGGTGGCTGTATACAGCGATGTTGTCTAGGTAGGCGGCGCTGAATCCTTCGAGCCCTGCCAGGACCTGGTTGACGAGCCGCTGAAATGTTGCTGGAGCATTCTTCATGCCAAAGGGCATGACCTTGAAATGGTAATGGCCATCAGGGGTGGAAAAGGCAGAACGTTCTTGGGCCCGGGGTGTGAGGCCGATCTGCCAGTAGCCCGCCGTCAGGTCGAAAATACTGAGGTAGCGGGCAGCTCCCATGCGGTCGATTAGTTCGTCTGCCCGGGGGATGGGATGTGCGTCTGTTCGGGTGACCGCATTCAAGCCCCGGTAGTCGACGCAGAACCGGAGTTCTGGTGTGGTGCCGGGAGCGGCTGCTTTGGGGACCAGGACTACAGGGCTGGCCCAGGGGCTGTCTGAGGGCTCGATGACCCCGAGCGTGAGCATTCTGGTCACTTCTTCCTGGATGCAGGCCCGTACCCGATCTGGCACGCGGTAGGCCCGGTGGCGGATAGGGGCGTTGTCCCCCGTGTCCACGTCGTGCACACACCAGGAAGTGACACCTGGGGTGAGGGAAAACAGGCTGGCGAACTGCAACAGAAGGTCTCGACACTCCTGGCGTTGCTCCCGGGTGAGGGCCTCCGAGAGTTGGACCCCATCCACGGAGCCGTCTTTCTCCCGAGTCCGTAGGAGGTCAGGAAGGGGCTCGGAGTCTTCTTCGGCCCCATTGTCTGTGGCCATCAGGAGGCTGAGTTCTGAACGCACAAAGTGGGGTTTCAGTCTATTAGCGTGGAGGACCCGGAGGGGGTTCCGGGCAGATTCCATGTCGATGAGATAGGTGGCAGGGCCCTTGCGCTCGACTACTTTGAAGGGCCCCGTCCATTTGTCTTGCAGGGCGCAGGGTTCGGTGGGGGACATCACCCATACCTGTTGCCCAGGTTCAAATTCGATGGAGGAGGCATTCCGGTCATACCACTTTTTCATGTCCTCTTGACTGGCCTCTAGGTTGGCTTTTGCCAGCTCTCGGAATCGGCGGGTCTGGTTTCGGAGGGTTAGGAGGTATCGAAAAACATCTGGGGGGTTCTTTAGGGGGGGCATCTCCCAGCCTTCCTTGACTAGGCTGAGTGGCCCCCGTACTGGATGTCCATACAGCAGTTCGAACGGGCTGAAGCCGAGGGACTTCTGGGGGACCTCCCGATAGGCGAAGAGGAGGCACGGCAGCAGCACATCCCACTGGCGACGGAGGGGCTCTTCCAACCCCCCAATCATCCCTTTGAGCGTGCGGTTGAACCGCTCAACGAGTCCGTTTCCTTGAGGGTGATAGGGGGTCGTGAATCGGTAGGTGACCCCACACTGTTGCCAGAGGGACTTCATATATTTTGAAATAAAGTTCGTGCCTCTGTCACTGACGACTTCTCGGGGGAAGCCCACACGGGAGAAGATCCCCATCAGGGCCCGGCCGACTACCGGGGCTGTCACAGTTCGCAGGGGAACAGCCTCGGGGTAGCGGGTGGCGTGGTCCACTAGCACCAGGATGAACCGATGGCCTTGTTTTGTACGCGGGTCCAGGGGCCCCATAATGTCTATTCCGACCCTCTCGAACGGGGTGGTGACCACGGGAAAAGGTTGCAGGGGGGCTTTTAGTTTGCGGCCGCTCTTTCCACTGGCTTGGCACGTGGGGCAAGATCGGCAATGCTGGTGTACATCGTCCCTCATTTTGGGCCAGAAGAAGTGGGTCACCAGGCGGCTGTAGGTTTTATCTTGACCCAGGTGTCCAGCCAGGGGGACATCGTGGGCCAGGTTTAGCAGAAAGTCTCTAAAACGGAGGGGCACCACTAGCACTCGGCTGGCCCCCAACTCCGCGATCCTTTGTTCACTGTATAGCAGGTCATTGTCCCAGTAGATCCAATGTTTTCCGGAGGTATCCCCGGCACTTTGGGCGAGGGCTTGTTGGCGGAGTCCCTCGAGGGAGGGACAGGTCTTCTGTTCTTGGCGAAACTGTTCTTGCGTGGGCCCCCCCTCTTGAGGCCACTGGTCGAGGTTAGCGAGGTCTGGAGGTTGAGCTGGTTCTGGGGGGACGTCACGGTCGGTGGTTTCGGCTGGCGCGACCGGAGGCGGAGGTGCCGGCCATTCGGGTTCCTCGGGTCGGGGTTTGGCACGGGCGGCCATGGACCGGGTGGTGACGCATGCCCAGTCCGGGATGCCTAACATCCCCAGGTGTTCTCGTCGTTCTACGGCTGCCCACGGAGAGCTTTCAAGGTCATTCCCCAGGAGGCAGTCTACGGGGGCATCATCCCGGACCGTCACCTTCAACATGCCGGAGACCCCTCCCCATTCGAAAGGGACGCAGGCCATCCGACACAGACTCTCCGAGTTATCGGCTGAACGGACAGGGCAGAGAATGTTTGGTAGGAACTGTTCTGGGGCCACCAGGTGACAGCGGACGGCTGTCACACTGGCCCCGGTGTCACGGAGGGCTTCGGCCCGGCGTCCATTGATGCTCACCCATTGGCTGTACTTCTGGGTGTTAGCGGGTAGGGGGACCCGCGGGACCATGTCTTTCCCCCCTAAGCAGGCTAGAGCCATGGCGGCTGGCTCCCATTCTTGATGCTCTTGCTCATATTCTTCTTGTTCTTCGGAGATCTGTTCCTCCCCCAGAGCAGCAGCGGCTACTTGGCGGGGTCTTGGGTTCTGATACTGGGGGCAGTTTGGGTCGTTTGCATAGTGGCCGACTCGTTGGCATCGATGGCACGTAACATTGGCTCGATATCCCGGTCGCGCCGGGGTGCTGCCCCGGTTGGCCGGGGGGGTGGTGCTGCTAGCGGGGGCGACCGGAGCGTTGTCTCTTCCACGTCCTTGGCCTCCTCCTCCTCCTCGGGGACGGTGCTGACCGTTGTTGTTCCGGTTCTGTTCATAGGACCCATTCCGGCCCACTCTGGTGATTTCCCACCGGTCAGCTTCGGCTGCGAGCTGCAGGGGATCGGTCAATTTGCTATCGAGGAGGTGCTGGCGGAGCTCAATGAAGCAATTGTTCGATAGATGCTCCCATACCATGAGGTTGAAGAGTTGTTCGTAAGTTGTGACCTTGCTTCCTTTGATCCAGCCCTCGAAGGCTCGGCTAAAATAGTTTACATAGTCCACCCAAGTTGTACCCGGGATGCGGGTGCAGTCTCGGAACCTCTGACGGTACATCTCGGGGGTGAGGCCATAGCGGGTGAGGAGTGCAGCTTTCATATGGTCATAGGAGGTCATCTGGTGGTCCGGGAGCTGTAGCAGGGCGTCGCGGCCCTCGTTGAGGAATCTCCCCCATAGACCGGCTCCCCAGTCGCTTCTATCGATCCGGTGGGCTGTCATAGCGATTTCGTAGGCCTTAAACCATTGCTGGATGTCGTCCTCTCGGAAGTACTCTCGAACGACATCCTTGGGGATGTGTACCTTTTTCTCTGTTGCCCCTGGGGTGTGGGGTTGCTCGGGCACCCCTACTTCCTTATTCTGCTTGCGTAGGTCGATCTCCGCTAATTTTCGCTCGTGTTCATATGCCAATTTCTTCTCCTCGAGCTCCCTTTGTCTCTGTTTTTCCTCTCTTTCTTCTCGGAGACGCAGGTGCTCTAAGTTTATTTTTTGTTCGGCCAACTTAAGTTCGACATCCATTTTGAGCCGGGCCATTTCCAGCTCGTGTAGTCGGGTTTTTTCTCGTTCCTGGATCTCGTCTTGCGAGAGACCCGTTCTTCGCTCTTCAGGGGCTGTGGTTTGTTTTTCTATTGCTGCGATGTTTTGATCGGGGGTTCCGGCAGCCCCGGTTTCTGCCCAAGACTCTAGGGCATGCTTGAAATCGTCCTTGGTACTTAGACCGGTGGTAGCGATACCTAGTTCGATGCAGAATTGTTTTAATTCACGATGGCTGTACTCGTCCAATTTCTCCATTTGAAATTTCTCGGTGGATCCGCTTTCTTTGTTTGACATCGTGATTTCGTCGTGGGGTGAGCTACTCTCTGTACGATAATGCGGTGATTCGGATCGCGCCGCTGGCCACCAATGTTAGACGGACCGGGAGGGTCGGCCGAGGATAAGGGGAGAGGTCTCTGGGGAGAGCCGTCTCCGACGATCGTACAGACAAGTAACTTCCCCCCCACAGACAGACACCACACAAGGGTAAAGTTCAACGATACTTTATAGGCAATTCTTTAAGTACGATGAATGGTACAAGGAGGTCTGGACTCAGGGGTCCCCTCGGTTCTGGTCTCTGGTTTGGGAAAAGGGTAGCGGGACAGTCTTGTTACCAAAAGATAGCTCTCAATCCTCGAGCTCGGCGTTCTAGATGATCGGGCCGCGGCGGAGCCAGGCAGGTCCCGAGATGGACGAAGGAAGCGACGGTCCGCGGCGGAGCCAGCAGGTCCCGGTGAAGATGGTAGTTACAAACGGTCCGCGGCCACGCCAGCAGGTCCCGACGACGATGAAGGTTTACGAAGGTTACGAAGGTTGCGGCAGCGCCAGCAGGCAGGACGATGATGCGCAAGGCAGAGCTACGGCAGCGCCAGTAGTCCGTCAAGGATGAGTTCTTCTCTGCGTCTCTCGACTCCAGGATACAACTGCCTTCCTGCTCTGGAGCTGCCCCAGTTATAGGGCGGGTGCCCTTTGATGTCCGGACCCTCGCACTTGAAGGTCGGGAGGTCCGGGATGAGGGAGTCCAGACACCCAGCAGGGGGGTGGAGCCAGCGCCCGGGGAGGCGATGGGCGAGCGGCACCTGGCGGGGGAGAGCCATCGACGCCTCTTTCTCCCATTGACTTGCCAAGTAGCTCGCTCACCTTCTGGGTGGATGGTGGTACCGGGATGTCTGAGGCCTGGCTAGGCCCAGGGTTGAGGTCGATCGGGGGCCAGGCGGCCTCGTGGTGGAGTGTCCAAGATGGCGCCCAGGCTGGGCGCGCGGGCCAGTAGTGGATCGGGCCCACGAGGTCGATGTGTTCAGGGGCCGGGGTCCCGGAGGGGACGGAAGACGAGCAGTGGTGGTGTGTGGCACTTGTGTGACCGGGCTCGGGCCTGGTCGGGCCGAGGGGGGGAGCGGCCCTTCATGTGGCCTGTCCAACAGACAGGAACAGACTAATTTGCATATAGCCAGGTTCTGAGCTGGGATGGTGCAGTGAGCTAAAAAACGGTGTTGGATCTAGCCCTGATCTCTTGACTGGGTGAGAGTATTCTGCTTAATTCAAAAACTCTGTCCATCACCACCCCTTGTTGTTTAATCATTTCTGAACATGGCATGCATCATGAGTCACATGAGACTGAACACTGCACAATGATAAGTCTAGTTGTGGCCAATTGCGAGAGACACTACGCATAATGTATAGTAGGATACAAGCAACAGTGAAGGGAAAAATCTATCATGAGCGACACAATGATGATTGACTGCCTGACAACAGGATAGCTGATGAAGCATCACAGCTCACTTACACACCCTGCCACCCAAACCCAGACCTGCACATGTTGAATTTCCTTACACCTTGTGCCACATGGGAAAAGTCCTTCCTGAAGTGACATGTGATGCCATCCTGGGACCTGAACCAAGTGTAACATCACCTCACACTGGCATCACAGCTGTTGACACCCCAAGCCTCATTGTGTGACTGACCATCAATAGTAATTACAAAGAACATTCGACTTATTTGGCAACTATGCACACACGCACTGCCCAGTGTGAGTATGCATAAGCCCAAAATATTGCACATGTACATTGTGCACCTGTAGCCAACACATGACTATTTGAAAGTGTACCATGGACAAAGGCCACTGAGGCTGACTCGTGCAGAAGACACATGTTTAGACTCAAGATCAGTGCCTAAATATGAAGAACGGCAGACACAGTGCACATGTGGTGCCACATGTAAGGTTCCAACAGGTGTCACAGACCCCCCCTCCAACATGATGATGTGCAAAGGAAGATGCATACATAGACATTGCACCATAGGAGTACATGTGAAAAACAAACATCATCCAAAGCGCAGGTCAAAAGTGGATTAGGGCAAGGCATGTAAAGAAGCAGCTGCAGAAACTGGGACATTCTGATGCCAATGCATTGAGTGCCTGTCTGACCACAACACTCAAACTATGGGAGTGTAACCATGCCTTGGAGCACTGCAGGGAGCATGTGACACACATCACAACAAACAGACATAAACCTACCCACTACTTGCTGCTGTCCCTCCTGCAACTGCCTATGGAGGTCTGGGAACACCACTTCCAGGACCCGGAGCATGTTGGGGGTGAGGTGGCGGGTGCCGCCATGCCGGCGTGGAGCTTCCAGCTTTAGCTGTACTCTGGCGATGCGGCGGCCCCAGCACCGGATGTCCTGCCACCTCTTCTTGATGTTCCGGAGCCTCCTGCGAGGCCCCCCCTCACTCCTGACAGCCCTGACAATGTCCAGCCAGATTTCACCCTTCTCATAGGCAGATACCTGTCACAAATGTAAAGTAAAACAGCATCAGTACACCTGGTCCATGTTCCAAACACACACATATGTGCACAAAAAACTTGATGATAACAGGGCATTGTAAGCTAAACACATTAGCATTTTTGGCCACGAGTATGTGGCCTGTGAGCAAACACCACTGCATGACATGCCATTGAAAGGCTACAGATGACATGATGGGTGCTAAACACTCTCCGAGCATGGCTCCGAGCATGGCACTCACTGAGCAATGTATGCTACATCTGGGTGCACTGCAGCACGTGACACACTGTCACACACCCCACTGCAACAAAGAACCCTCTAGTAACAACACTGTACACCCTGGCACTCACTCCCAACAACATTGCATCTAGACACTATACATACACAGTGGCTATAATGTCACACACACAATAGGTGCACACTCCAAGGTATTGCACACATCACTCACCTGATCCTCTGGTCTCCCATACAGCTTGCTGTAGTTAGGCAGGAGGGCATCCAGCAGGGCCTTGTTCTCACCATCAGTGAATGCAGGTGCCCTCTCCATGCTAAGCCAATCAGGGTCCAGAGGATTCAGAGACAGCAGCTGTGGTTACCACACCAATGTTGTGCAGGCAAGTGCCCTACCACAGCCACATGCTGCCTTATATCTGTGCTGCAGAGGGGCTGTGAGTCCAAGGAGTAGTGTTTGATAGGCCACCATAGTTAGCACCCTACGTTCCATCCAATCCCTTCACACATAAGGACATGACACACATATGCATGGTTTGAAAACTGAGCCTGAGCTGAACAACAACTTTTGCAACATTGTATACTTTTGCCCAACTGAATTTTCTCTAACACCTGTAGGAGGCTCAAAAAATTCTGTATCCATGACAACCTGGTTGCATTTTGATCTGTCCACTGTTCCCCTAGATGTTCCCTATGTATTTAATCAAATACCCACACAAGTAAGGTGACATTGCCGTTGCCAATGCAACCCATTCAATGGTGTAACGAGGAGTACACACGCACGTACCATTGGGGTACGCTTTGCTCGCGTAGGGCTGAAATGCAATAGGGAAACGAGGCGTACACATGCACGTACCATTGGGGTACGCTTTGCTCGCGTAGGGCTGAAATGCAATAGGGAAACGAGGCGTACACACGCACGTACCATTGGGGTACGCTTTGCTCGCGTAGGGCTGAAATGCAATAGGGAAACGAGGCATACACACGCACGTACCATTGGGGTACGCTTTGCTCGCGTAGGGCTGAAATGCAATAGGGAAACGAGGCGTATGTACAGTGCGTCAGACATGCTCAAGTGAACGATTGTGTAGGCTGCGTTCCTGACCTCCTTCATGTCACCATTGGGAGAGTGACTCCAGGAAATCACATAGCAGGGATGTAGTCTACCCTCATGTTGACAATGTGGATGCATACATCAGCATGGCATCCTCACATCAGCATGCCCCAGGTGTGGCAGACATTGAAGAAGCACAGGGACTGTGACCTAGTGCCTCAGTTGATGTGTGAAGAGCTGGCAAGACTTGTCATTACTCCTTCAGCACATGTGCATCACATGCATACAACACTTTGCACCGGCGTAACGTCTACAACATATTGCGATGCACATCAACACTGGACTGCCACACCATTCAGTACAGGGAACTGGCACATGATGACAGCAACATGCCCACTGTGACAGAGGTGTAATAGACGCACAGCATGACCCTGAGTCACCACGTCATGTGTGTTATTGTGCCTGCTGTTTGCATATGAAATGTTCAGGACAGTATCATATTACTCACCTTAGAATATCCCCACGTGTCATCCTGGACATGCCAATTTCCGCTCAGTAGTACACTTGTGTGTCGGTAGGCATGTCCTGCGGCTCACCGTGTGTTGTTGGCGTTGTGTGTGCCGTGATGACGTTGTCTGGGTACTCATACGTGACCTCAGCGTGCTCACGTCAGGTCCTCTGTATTAACAACACCTGCGCTGGTCCCGTATAAGTGTAACCGAACTCATTTTTCAAACAAGATCATAGTACGATCACTTCTGACCATTTCACTTGAATTGTCTGACTCAGGACGGTGCCAATAGGGATGTCCATTTCAAAGCCTGTGAGGATTGCAACCCTCTCATGTTGGTGACTGACCCTCACCGTCGGTGTCTCCACAGTATTCACGTCAAGCAAGACAAGTAGAGCTGCTCCGACTGCTGGGACCAGACATATGAATGCAGGTGTGATTGGTCACACATGCCGCTCAGATTCCAGCAGTTGTCCCTGCGGCACAATGGCTCATGGTCTGGACGTAGGAGGAGTGCATGGGCGTGGGTGTTGAGACATCATAGCCCCTGGATTTGACATCAGTCCTCCAGGGCCAAGTCGTCAGGTAACCCATATATGTGAAAGAGATGTCATCATACTTCCAAATCAACACAATGCACGTGCACGTGCAATGCTGCATGGGATTCGGGTGACACCGCCCACGCGGCTCTGTCAGATTTGCAGCCGTCGTAGCCTGCACCACAACCTGTGGTCCTCATGTCCATGATGTCCCTCACACCACCAAAGGCCTACGCGGCAGATTCTGGCCCAGCGGACCCGTCTGGGGGCACTTGCGCATCTGGTGATTTGCCCGTGACGCCATCACTCACTTTGTCCCTGACGCAGGCGGCGCATTTGTGCCAGACCCGCTGTGACAGAAAGGATCTGAATGTTGATCCTGGTCCTCGCTAGTTCACCTCACAACCTCACTGGCAACTGTCCCCCAGGTGCCAGCCTTTGCGTCGTTCTCGGGTGTGGTGTCCCCGATACCACACCCTGTACGGCACTGGCGTGGGAACTGTGCGGCAGTATACCGCCATTAATGCTGCAGGGGGGGGTTCAACTCCTACGAGCCGGCCACAGCTCATGACAGGCCTGATTATCAGGGAATGGGTGTCAATGAGTATTGGGAGGGTCTTGAAGACCCACTGACACATGAGTGTCGGTCCCAAGGTGACAGGACAGGTGGACTGGGGCATGTAAGTGGTCTGGACACCTAGCCAGACACTGGTGATGTCTCTACTCCAAACGTGTTAATGGATGAGCGGCCAACGTACAGTGTAATGTTTATGTGGGCGGCCAGAGCCTTGCCCATTCATTTCCCCGTTGCCGCGGTGAGGACCAACCTCCTCACTGAGGTCCTTCAAGTGCAGTCACGCTCCGCTGAGCGTCTGCAGGCCTATCCTGAGGAATGTACTGTATCTATATTGTTCTGCATGTACAGGTACGCTGCATGTTTGGCTGTAGATAGGCACGTTGTCAGACGACCACACCCCTCCCCGGACTGACCATGTGCCCTGTCCTCCCACCCCACCCCAGAGAGCATGGGTATCCAGCCCGCCAAATCACAGACCACATTCCCCGTAGCTCCGCTGTAGAGGGTATCCAAGAGGTCTGAGCAGTACGGACAGATGTCATCATCCTCCCTGAGTCTGGGACTGAGGTCTTACAACATCACATGCCTCTTTGTCCGCTTCCCACACTGTCTGTGGGACATGGTTGTGTAACTGCTGGCAGAGTGTGCGTTGTAGGCACGGGCAATACTTGGCCAAGCACTTGTAGGATGCCAGTCAGTGACACCGTATTTCATCCAGTGATGGCTCAATATCCCCGACTCACATAGATGGCATCCAGGGAGGCAAATTTGTCTGAAGATTGGTATGTATTCAAAGTCAGGAAAATGCTACTTACTACTGTTCCATTATGATATTTTGTTACGAAAGGTAAGTAACCAGTTCATACATTTCAGTACATCTTCTGTAAGAGCATCCATATTGTGTCCTTGCCGTGATTACAGGGTTTCTAATGTACGCACACCATGCCACTTGTGTCAATGAAGCGCTATATGTGTGATTGCATCACAGACCATTTGTGACTTTTCAAACATTAATGCAGTATGATGATGTTCATGTAATAGTTAGGGAAATATCACACCGCAACTTGACTATGTCAGAACTGTGCAAATGATGCCACATGTGGTGTGTGTATTGCTGTAAGCTGTCTGGATGTGCAGACAACCTCCTACTGACATTCACATGCCGTGTGTCACTGACATGATACATTGTCATGCTCAATAAGACCTTTCCATCAGATATTTTGTATGCATGTCATATCCATTCCACAGACCACAGGTCTTGTACTGTTCACGGAGGAGTGGCTGGGAGTTGGAACATGTTACAACAGTGTGTCTCCCACGCCACACTCACACTTGTCTAGATTTGTTGAAGCAGCGTTGCTTGTGCCATGTACATTGTTATTGTCTTAGTCAGACAGTTGAACACATTTTCTAATATTTGTGTATTGCAGAGCACCCTCTCTGGAACGGCCGTTACCTGACTTGCAAGCCATGAGGGAACGCAATTGCATCCGTCGTTATCGCTTCACCAGACAGATGATCAAGGACCTGACGGACAGACTTGAGGCTCACCTGCAACCACGACACAGGTATCCAACGGCGCTGACATCCAAGGTAAAGGTGATGGCAGCCCTCCATTTCTTTGCCACAGGTACGTTCCAATTGACCATAGCTGATGTGGGAGGGATGTCTCAGACCATGTTCAGACGTGTATTGACAGATGTTTTGGCAGCAATGTTGCTCCACCTTGATGAATTCATCACATTCCCTACTCCAGAACAGTTGACAGATGTCAAGGGGGAATTCTATGCCCTGGGACGCATGCCACATGTAATTGGTGCAATTGATAGTACACATGTTAGTCTGGTGCCACCACAGGCTCAGGAGCAAGCGTATCACAACAGGAAACACTACCACTCAATAAATGCCCTGGTGGTGTGTCTTGCCAACATGATTATCTCACATGTCTCTGCACGTTTTCCAGGATCGTGCCACGATGCTTTCATCATGAGGCATAGCAGGGTACCACAGATGATGCTGCAGCTGCACAACCACCGGGCATGTCTTGTTGGTGAGTATACTCTGTCAGCTATGTATGTCAGTATGTCACACCTTCTTCATCTGAATCATATTACACACTCATTTCCATGATGTGGATTTGCAGGAGACGCTGGATATCCAAACATGCCGTGGCTAATGACTCCACTACGCAACCCCAGGACAGCTGCAGACCAGCGGTACAACAATGCTCATGGGAAGACCAGGCGGGTGATTGAGCGGACATTTGGAGTCCTGAAGAGCCGGTTCAGGTGCCTGGACAAGACAGGCGGAGCCCTCCAATACAGCCCACGCAAGGTGTGTGACATCTTCACTGTGTGCTGCATGCTTCACAACATGGCAGTGGAGAAGGCCGTGCCGCTCTACCTTGACCCTGATGAGCTGGAACATCCGCCCGTAGAGGATGAAGGCCTTGCCCAGGATACCAGTGATGAGGAGGTAGAAGATGATATCCGGAGTCACCTCATCCGCAACTTCTTCTCATAATGGTGAGTCATAGCTGGTTTTATGTAATACATGTATTACAGAGTTGCATGGGTAGCATGATGTGTATGCAGCAGACTGTATGCAATGTCACGTGGATGTCTGTAGTGCTGTGTCACACAGGTGCAGATGTAATGCAACACACATACGTGCTATGTGTGTACTTGGAATGTACAGGTGTACTACAACATCTGGATATTGAACAGGACATTGTCTGAATGACATTGTACAGAATTTGACCCCTTGTGTGCCACTCTCATCCACAGCTCACCCTGCCTGTTGTCCGTTTGGGTCATCGTGGTCACCCTGCTATTGCTCAAAATGATTGCAACGTCAGCCTAATCAACCGAGCATGCATGGACATGTGGAGAAGTCATTTTGGGTAAGGACTCATACGAGGCTGTTTAACGTTGGTATGTGTTGAAACGTGTGGTACATGTTCATGTGCATGTAGTGCGACCATGAATACATGCAACAACAATATGTTACTTATTACATGTATGCCCACTCCCATGACAGGATAGTCACCCCATCTGACAGTCATCTGTTGTAGTTGTATACTCTGGTGGATGCATCAATGTGTGTAGACATTGCCACTGCAACATTGCATATACCATGGTTTGACATTGTGTCAGAGGTCTCAAACACAGACTCTGTGGGGGATTGCAGCATCACTGTGTGCATTTGAATGTGACTGGATCCTCACCTCCACCTTGTGGGACAGTCCAGTTTGGTTGCCATTCTACCATGTCGTGTAGGTGTTGCCCACTGTATGTTCCACATGTCCTGAGAACTGTCCTGTGAATCTGTGGACATGGATGCATTGCCCCTTGTTGCACTATTTCATGTCACTGTCATGTCGTTACCTCCGTGCAGGTTGAAAATACTGCTCCACCAGCCTTCACAGTGAGTAGCACTTCTGTTTTGAATCACATGATGCCATGTATGTTTTGCTTGAGACATGACAATGTTGGGATGATGCATATCTTAATTATTGTGTTGCACCAGTGGAGTGCGGTCATTCACATGATTCTCGAGTCCCGTGCAACATTTATGTGCAATGGTAGGGTATCATTTTGTGGTTTGGTTCAACTTCACTTCCAGTTGATATTTCTTCTAACAGCATCTCATGTTTAGCTTAGTAATGCTATGTTGATAGATCAAAAGACTGGCTACAGAGTGCCTTCATGTAGGTCATTAGCTTCCTCATCATATGTGATTCTTACAGCTGTTGTGGGTGAAGTAAATTTTGCCTACATGGCCCTTATGGGTACACATGATCAAAAACAGATATTACAGTCTGCGTAAGTAGCATTGCCAACTGTTTTCATTTGTTTGTGAGGTCCACCGCATCTGAGCCAGTGAATGATTTTTTACCAACATAGGTCTCATTGCATGGTTGCTCACTTGTGAGCGTTTCACAATACTCTAATGGATCACAGACTGTCCTAGGTTTTATGTGTCCGTGTCATTGCATCAGATCTGATGTGATAGCATGATGACTAATGTAATGTTGTCTCCAGTCATTTTACTTCACAGGTGTGACTGGTACAGTGTATCACATGAGGTTTTTGTATTAGCAGTGACATGAGAATGTACTCCTAATGGTTATTTGCCTCTGTTTCAGGTCTCCCTCCCAGCAGTTCCCATCCTCTCCTTCCGTCGCCTGATCACCCTTTTGTGTCTGTCATTTGTACTCAGACCAAGGGGCTATTTGGAGGTGGAACCCTTTGAGCATCACACCACTCTGATGAAGAAAGGTACTGCCAGTCCTTGACAGGCTTGTACCCAATATTACTGCTGCATTACAGGTGACATCATTAATAGTGTCCTTTTGAGTCCTTGCCAATGCACATGTATGTTTGACAGTGCTCCATGGGCTCACAATGTAATTAACTCATGTTGTGCATGACGCGTGTTTATTTTTAAGATTCTGCTGCCTTCATGTCAACGGACATGTCCTTCTAATGTGCATGTTTAGTATTTGGCATGTAGTATGCTTATGCTTGTTATGTGTTGACGTGTCCAGCGGGCACATGCATGGTGTTTGGGAAGGCTGTAATACTATATTTTGTGTAAGGTCGATGGCTTTGTAGCAGCTGTTTAGCTTTCCACACCCTAGCTGTAGTCTACACCTGCTGACGCTGTGTGTCCTGTGCCCCACTTGTCTGTAAGGGCCCTGATACAGTGACTGTGATCTTTGGTCATTACTGTGCCATTTTATTTGCAGTGACCCCGAGTGAGTCAGACACTCCTGCCTTCACATTCACATGTAACTCTGTGGCTTGCAAATGCCCTTGCGGTATGTGCCCATTTGGCAAGTTGTCACACCCCTCCTGCCGTCATGTCTTCACTCATTGCTGCTGCATGCACAGGCACGATGCAGCACACACGATCCAGGTACACAGACACCTACAGGATGACCCTCCTTCCATCCTTTTGTAGAGCATGCTCCTGCCACCCTACACACAGACAACACCAGACGATCACCCTCCTGGTATCACAATGCTTCTGACTCAGCCACTGCAGCTTATGTATCTGTGTGTGCAGCACATACTGGCACAACTATGCAGATTCACATGACATTGGGTCTACGTACCACCAGGTCATGTGCCGTGTACAGCACACACACACCTTCCATAGGCACAATATTGTACATTGTTACCTTGTCAACACCACAGCAGGAAAAATCATCTTGCTAACAGTCACGTGGCAGTACACAACCTGGTCACACCACTTCGACATAGCTGTCACAGTCAGTCAAGTTGCCACAGGGAACACACACCATGACCACGTCTCTTGGGTGTGGTGTGATTTACCCAGTCTGGTGTAGGTATGTGTCAGACGTGGGTAGTTGTTCTGTATGCGTTGCTCCCATAACAGGAGTCTAGTACTTGTAGCTACATAGGGGTAGGTCACCTAGTCAGGTGTGCTTGTGTAGAGTGCAACAGCCCATTGCCCACAGTCTGTCCTGCCACCCTTGTCCTTTGCGCCATTCATGACATCCACAGTACTGCATCATGTTGATGATAGTTCACATAACCCTAGGACACAATTGTAGGTACTCCCTAGGTGGACAACTAGTTTTGTCACAATGATCTGTACACCTCAATGTGACTCTCCTGGGCCTGGCTGTGATAGCAGTTTGGCATCCAAACCCCCCTCCAGCATTTACTATCCCACACAGTTGTGTCTTGCCATCCATGTATGTAGTTGTTTGTGATTTCTGACCGATGTGTGTCCTCACACGGAATCTGATACAAGTGTGTGGATTGCTGCTGTTTGTTGGATACCCTTGCATTGTATACATTTGCACACACATATCATTTTATGCTGTGGTTCAAAGATAAATCGACAAATGCGTATGTGGTTCAGTGTATTTATTTGGTGATCTTGTGCAGGAAACGTGAATAGGTGCTGTACATAAAGGGGTTGAATCCAAAGTTCAGTGGTGGAGATGAGATGCCTTACAGTTACTCTCAACATAGTCCAGGCCACAGTGCTTGGCATCATCGGGTAGACTGTGACCAGCAAGTCCATGTGGGAGAGTCGCATAGGGGATACTGTTGCACCCATGGGCAATATGCCAGGTCCTGTGTCCTGGGAGTCGTGCATGGGCCACTGCCCCTCAACGTCTTAGCCGTGGACGACCCACCTTCCTTGGGGGACCCTCAGGTGCAGGCCTGGACGATGCATGGGACGCTACATCAGAGAGTTCCTCCTCCTCCGCCTCCCCCCTCCCTGCGGCTGGTGTCACACTTTGCCGTGATGTTGCTGGCCTTGTGACACAGGGAGGGTGCTGCATGTTGGCAGCTATCTGATGTAGCGATTGGCTCATTTCCCGATGCACCGTCAAGAGCTGAGCCAGACTTTCCTCCACCCGTCCATAATGTTGTTGTTGCCTGGCTATTTGCTCTGCCTGCTGTTCTTTCACCTGGTTGAGGACCTCCGCAAGCTGGCCTACCTCCCTGGTGTCCCGCCGATATGCCTCCAGGATGTTAGTGAGTTCAGGCATACCGGGCCCTGCAGCTGGCTGGCCAGATTCCCGCCTCCGCCTTGCACCTCTGCCACCACCCTGACCCACATGTGCACCGCCTGCGCTTGTGGGCACATCCGGTCGACGGGCCCCCCGAGTGCTGGCAGAGTGGAGGTTGTCTGCCACCTCAGGGGCGCCCGACAAAGGGTGTCCCTCATCTTCAGACAGGCCCTCTGATGGATCATGTGCAGGGCTCTGACCTGTCTGCTGTGATGTGTTGGGAATGGTTCCGGTGGTTGGCAGAGATGTAGCTGGTACAGTTGCTGTAGGTGTTTGGGATCCAGAGGTGCCAGGTTGGTTGGGGTCATCCACAGTGCGTTGAGTGGCATGGCTGTTGGTGGGGTCTGTGTCTGGCTGAGCCTGGGACTGGGATCCTTCTCCCCCCTGGGGGGGGGGGGTGGGCTCCACACGTTGCCCAGGGTGTGGGAGAGAGAGACACTGTTAAGGCACTATCAAGTGACATATTGTTTATTTATCCATTATCTGCATCACTGTTCCACATGCTTTACATTGTTGTCATTGTTCAGTTGTGCATGTAGTGGTAGTAAATTGACATGTACTCAGGGGTATTTTCATTCTTCCATTCTCTTGACAATGACTGACACAGCCATTGCTGTGTCTTGTATTGCCGGCACAACACATGTTAAGCATTGCTCGGGTTCACGCAACATCCAGGATATGGTGAAAATCCTTATGTCTGCGTCAAGCATGCACAGAGTTTAGATGCAGCATGTTGATGTAAGACACAGGGCATCATAAATTTGCATAACATCAACTACTTTGGATGTATTTTGCTGTTCCGTGATGGCCACACAATGCCAACACCCCTGGACCTGTACACACACTTATCGATCATGGCTTTTGAACGTGTCACTTCTCTAAGACGCATCACCTTGTCAATACCCATGTCCATGTTGTTACTTACGTGCATCCACATCAGTCATGAGATGGGGCACGTGCATTGTTTGAGAGGCACAATGGACTGGAGCTTCTGCCATGTGCATGTCTTACTTGTATGCGTATTCATATGAGTGAGTGTTTAGTTGTGATACCTGACAATTGTGACATTGTTGCACTCCTATGCTTGTCCCCAGGGGATGAGTTTCTGTAAGGGGTGTGTATGACAGGCCATGTTAGTAGTTTGCGTGTGATTAGCAAGCCTCCATCGTTCATTAATTGGCTGCCCCCTGATGTGGCATGCTGGCATATTTGTGATTTTGGGTTCATGCACAGGATGTGTGACCTTGTCCTGGTGTTTGTGTTTGCAGTGATCACATGAGAGACTTGTGGTGCCTACACCTGTGCCCATTGTGTACTACAGACCATTCCCAAATGTGTGTCCTGACACAGTACATTGTCCACTGCAAATGGTGGGTGTGTTGCAGGCAATTAGTAGATGACTGCTGTCCCTGGACATTCATCTCTATGGTATTTTAAGGCTGTTCGGAATTCGGTTTAAACCGAATGTGCTCGATAGTACCCCATAGCCTAAAAATCAGCTGACCCGGTTGAAACCGAGTGTCACTGATTTTTCACATTCTTATACTGCTTGGCCACTTGAGGGAGCCAAAGCAGTACAAAGCTGAACTGTGTTGAAAAGTTTGCTCGGGAACGGAAACCTCCCAGCTGCCTGCACTGGCTCTTTTGAGGGTTTTCCATCGTTTGTTTCCCTGTGTTACTCGATGAATATTGCTGATTGGGTTGGGTGCACGGGTGGTCTGTGTGCAGGGGCTCTGATAGTGTTTAAAGGACTGTTAGTATGCTGACTTCTGGAGGGGCCCCTTTTTATCTGGGTAGAAGAGCTAATCAGTCTTCGCCCGCAGGGGTCTCCAGCCCCTTTTGGAGAATTCTCAAGCGTCCTCGTCCCCCTCCCTCCCCTACCACCCCCCCCCCACCCCCTCCCCCTTGTGGTGTGTGTCAACCTGGGTTGAGTCAGCTTGCCGGGCGCGCACACAGCCGCTCCCGAGTACTTCACGGGTCTTTAAACGACCATTGACGTGTGAATGAGGCTTTGTTGCTATTTCACCCCTTCAAAAAGCAACAAAGCCTCGTTCACACGTCAAAGACCTGTGAAGTACTCGGGTGCTGCTTCGTGTACGCCCGGGAAGCTCCATTACTTCCTCTCGGCGAATTTGTGCTCCTGAGCTAATTTATCTCAATCACTGTTGCATAGCTCAGAGACAAATATTAGAGTGCCACTCAATTGGCAGCAAAGCACTTTGTTGGCATATGCTGGGTTGAATTGAGCCTTCTGACTTTGCACCTCAGTAGGTGATGGTTGACGCCCTTGTCCTACCGAGAAACTAGCAGGAGAATATGTCTCTTTTGCAGCTCTCTGCATCTTGACACCTGCTCTGATTTTAAATGGTGCCGTATTCCAGTGGCCCAAAGCTGTATCTATGTCTGGTCCCTCTGGAAAACATTTTACCACACAGTTTACAGATAACAATGTTTGCAGACACCTTGTACACACCCTCTGGAATAAGAAAAAAAATCCCAAACCAAAGATGCTTTGACAGCCATGGGAGCTTTTGCAGTAGAATGGAGATGAAGGGTTGAAAAATCATCAAAGCCTCGTTCACACGTAAATGGTGCCTATTGCTGGAAGAATTACACTCCACCCCCCACCCCCCCCACCCCCACAAATTTGGCTATAGTTGCACCTCTGAGAATTCCTCTACAAGTGTTATCCCTGCAGCTGCTTAGGTGTGCATTTTCAATTATTATTCTTAATGCCAATATAATCCGTTTTTTATGTGTATATGTGTGCAGATAGGAACCAGCCCTCGTTCTGACTAAAAACGTATAGTTTTGATTTTAAACTGTGCAGTGCATGCTGCACCGGAGTCACGCTGGTGACAGCCTGGGGGCCTACGCTGCAAAAGACCTCATTAGCAATTTAATCTGACCCAGGGCACATTTCCTGGAAGCCCATGAAGGAGTGGAGGGGATTCACCACTGCGGAGGGAGGGGGATATTGCTTAAAAACAAGTGGGAAAGACTTGCCACACCACTGCTCAATAAATCTTTTCCAGTTCCAGTTGGAGAGGGGATAGTGAAAATCATTCACCACAGCAAGGTCACCTGGCACGTTGTGTTCTAGGCGGCTGGAAATGTGAAATTCAGCCAGCACGTTATTTCACCTGATGCAAAAATAATCTAGAACACGGCGACCTCCTTTAAAGGTTAGTAATTAGTTTGGAGACTGTGGGCTAGATGTAGGTAAAATAGATTTACCGATTTTTAATTACCGAATTTTACCGATTCGGTAATTAAAAATCTGTAAATCTAAGCTGTGGACATGTAGGTATTCCAGATGTGCTGGAATACCGAATCGGAAGTATTCGGTATTTACCGATTCGGTAAATACCGAATCGGTAATGCCCATTCATTCCTATGGGCTTTGAAGCCCATAGGAATGAATGGGCATTACTGAATCAGTATTTACCGAATCGGTAAATACCGATTTTCACAAGGGTGCAGGAGGTGTCACTTTGACACCCTCTGGCACCCCCAAAACAGGCTCGGGTGCCATGTGGCAGGCATATATGCCCCAAGGGCAGGTCTGCCTGTCACATGGCATAGGTGTGCATGCACACATGTGCATGCACACCAAAATCGGTATTTTACCATCAAATTGGATTTGATGGTAAAATACCGATTCTGTAAGGCCTCTGGGACTCAGAAGAGTCCCACCTACATCTGGGAGCCTCAGATTCGGCAAATTTACCGAATTTTTATTTTACCGATTCGGTAAAATTACAGAATCGGTAATTTTACCGAATCGGTAAAAAAATGCCCCCTACATATCTGTCACCCATTTACCGATCGGTAACGGCCAAAATCGGCCGTTACCGATCGGTAAATGGTCTGAAACGGCCACCTACATCTGGCCCTATGCCTCATCTGATTTACAAATTCTGGCCCACTCCCCCTCAGGGCTAATCTCCACCATGTCAGATAACGTGTTCTTTTTTTTAGCTGCTTTTTTGTGTCAGTTTAATCACCGCCCATGCGTCTCTTTTTGTCAGTTTTCATGTGGTATTTAACCTGACAGTCATGAGGCATATATTGGATTCATATAAGACACCTCTTCCTTTGTTTGTAGTATCTTCAGTTATTTCTCTCCACCAGATTTTATGATTTGCTGCGCAGTACTCCGTGTTGAAATCTGTGGCTCAGGTTTTTAAGAGGAAGATGAATATTTCAGTATTGTATTTATTAATTTTCTCAGAGATTGTGTATGCTGAAAGTGTGCAGGTGCAACAGAAATGAAAGAAGAATTACTGGATGCACTGAAACTATCTCAGAGGCAGAATTTAATAGCAAAGTTCCAATGCTGGCACTGACTAGGATTCTAGGTACCCCAAGCAGCTCAGAAGTTGTTTAGTAGTCTGAACATCCACCACCAGAAATGCTGCCCAACTTGAGTCACTCAATCAGTAGGAGGCACTCTTCAATGCCAAATAAATGAAAGCGGGGAACATGCATGCTTTTAGGCAGATGTGTTCAAGTTTGAGATGCTACATCTACACAGAAGACCAATGTCCTTAAAAGTTCTGTTACAATAAATGCAATTTTTTGTTCAAGCCATTTGGTTCAACTGTAAATTGTATTTATATAGCCATGACTTGTACCTTGGCACAATCTATGGCAATCTGCAATGGAGTTGAAATGGAAGTCAAAAATCCTCAAATGGGCAAGGCAACCAACTGTGTCAGAAGAGGGCCTTAGTTGTTGGATAGCTTCTGGGCGAGGTCAGGGTGAAGTCAATGACATTTGGTGGAAATCTCTGAGATATATTTGAATTTCACACCCAAAGAAGGTCCCTAGCCAGTTGGATACTTTGTACACTTTCGCTAGTGAAGATTTCTACCTCCAGACATAGTCACTTCTTTGGACCTTATATTCTTCCAGTGGAGCAAGGCTGCAGGCTGTAGTCGAAGAGCGCTCCACAAGGCGAGATACCTTCTACACCAGGTCCATCTGAATTGGTTTTGCTGCTGCAGAAAACATCAGAGCGGGAGCAACCTAATTTTTGGGGCAGTGTCAATGCAAAGTCGTCGGATCAGCTTGGCAGGAGGTCTTGAAGATCCGACTGTGATTTGGGCCTTCCCAGCCTGTGGTGGACACTCCTATTGTAGCAGATGTAGACCGCCAATCATTGGAACATCTGCAGAATTACTGAGTCTTTGCTTCCATATTTGGTTCTGGGTTGGCATTGCTGCTCGCAGTATGAGACATTTTGACCCCAATAATGACCGATTTTCTGCACAGACAGTTCTGCACCTACAAAGACTCAGTGAAGAAGTATTGTATGTTGTACTACAATAAGATTGATTTATAAGATGTGTTTGGACCCCATAAACACTGTAGTACACTGCCTATATACCATTCCCTATCATTGCAGAAAGAAAGCAATAATAAAAGCAAAATGTTCCATAAACACCGAAAAAACACAGTTTCTGTTGTTTTTAACGGCACAAAAATGTGTAACCACTGATAACCACAGTTTTTTTAAGGTATTGAAATCACTGGAATACTCTGAAAAAACACCACCAGAATTTACCGAAAATAGAAACTGAAAACAGGAAAGCCTAGGTATTTTGAAGGCCTGTGCAGTGCTTGGGTGCAACTGTCTGCATGCCCAGGGGGCTGAGGTGAGGTGACTGAGGCAGGTAGACAGAGAGATGGAGGGAGACAGAGGGAGGGAGGGAGTGCAACAGGGGGAGGGGGCGACAGGGGGAGGGGGCGACAGAGGGAGAGGGCAACAGAGGGAGTGGGCGACAGTGGGAGTGGGAGGGAGAGGGAGACAGGGATAGAGCCAGGTTGTTTGTGCGTGCTTGCTCGCTACACTGCCTTACTGTGCCACAAAATGTTGCTTCTCTGGAAGGTGTGTCCACCACATGAAATTGTTTGGCAACTGTAGTATACTATCTAGTGTGATATTTCCCTATCCCTGTGCACTGGGTATGGTGCTTGGGTGTGTCCCTGGGACATATGGGATGGGAGTAGCCTCCTACCCTCCACCTTCCACCCTTTGTGCCTCCCCCTTGCATCAATCCCCATGTTGTTTAGTCATGCTGGGACTCATGGCCACCCACCCCATGCTGCTGGGCACTGTTGTAAGTCCACCCCTGTAACATGTTTTTCTTGTACACTCACCAGGCTCAACGGCTCCTCCTATTCCGTGTACTCCCACCGGTGCCAGCAGCTCCATGACTTTCTGCTCCCAGGGATGGTATACAGGAGGTCTGCGGGGACCACCACCTCCAGTGTAGTGTGCATTGGCGTAGTCCTGGTCCATCTTCTTCTTGACCATCCTCCGCAGATCATACCACCTGTTCTGGCATTCCCCGCTGGTGCGCCTGATGGGTGCAACAGCATTGACCCGGTCTACGATCCTCTCCCACAGGCGAGTTTTTTCTGCCATGCTGGTCTGTCTGACCAATGCGCCAAACAGCTGTGGCTCGACTCTGATGATTTCATCTGTAAGGATCTCCATCTCCGGGTTAGTGAACTTTGGATTCTTGTGTGTGCTCATGGTGTGGGGTGTATGTGATTGAGGGGGTGATGGTGTGTATGGATGAGGGTGTGTGGTTCTGATTGTGAAGGGGGTGGTGTGGGTGTAGATGTGATAGGGAGTATGTGTGAAGGTATGTTGCTGCAATTGTTGGTGTGCTCTCAGTTTCTTCGCAATAATGGGTATGTTGCAAAGGATGATGGGTTGTATGTGTGGACCCTTTTATTGGTGAAGATGTGGGTGTGGCTTATTTAGAATTGGTTGGGTGTGTTATATATGGGGTGGGTGTCAGTGTTGACCTCTGTTTGCCTGTTTAGCTGTGACCAGTTCATTCTTACTCAATGGTGTGTACACAGGAGACATGTTTGGTGTTGTTGTGCTGGTTTGGGTTTTGGCGTTGTGTGCGTGCGGTACTTGGGCGTGCGATCGAGTTGTACGGGCCGTTGGCGGGTGGGGGGCTCGTGTACGCTTGTTGGGGGGGTGCGTGCGGTACGGGCCGTTGGCAGTTGGGGGGCTTGCGTACACTTGTTGGGGGGGTGGTGCGTGTGGTACATGTGCGAGCGATCGAGTTGTACGGGCCGTTGGCGGGTGGGGGGCTCGCGTACGCTTGTTGGGGGGGTGTGCGTGCGGTACAGGCTGTTGGCGGTTCAGGGGCTCGGGTACGCTTGTTGGGGGGGTGTGCGTGCGGTACTTGTGCGTGCGAGCGAGTTGCTTGGGGTGGTGCGTGCGGTACATGTGCGTGCGATCGAGTACGGGCCGTTGGCGGGGGGGCTCGTGTACGCTTGTTGTGGGTGTGTGCGTGCGGTACTTGGGCGTGCGATCGAGTACGGGCCGTATAGCGGGGGGGCTTACGTACGCTTGTTGGGGGTGTGTGCGTGCGGCACATGTGCGTGCGATCGAGTTGTACTGGCCGTTGGCGGGTCGGGGGGGCTCGCGTACGCTTGTTGGGGGGTGTGGGTGCGGTACTTGGGCGTGCGATCAAGTTGTACGGGCCGTTGGCGGGTGTGGGGCTCGGGTACGCTTGTTGGGGGTGTGTGCGTGCAGTACTTGGGCGTGCGATCGAGTACGGGCCGTTGGGGGGGCTCGCGTACGCTTGTTGGGGGTGTGTGCGTGCGGTACTTGGGCGTGCGATCGAGTATGGGCCATTGGCGGGAGGGGGGCTCGCGTACGCTTGTTGGGGGTGTGTGCGTGCGGTACATGTGCGTGCGATTGAGTTGTACGGGCCGTTGGCGGGTCGGTGGGCTCGCGTGCGCTTGTTGGGGGGGTGTGTGTGCGGTACTTGGGCGTGCGATCAAGTTCTACGGGCCGTTGGTGGTGTGGGGCTCGGGTACGCTTGTTGGGGGGGTGTGCGTGCGGTACTTGTGCATGCGAGCGAGTTGCTTGGGGTGGTGCGTGCGGTACATGTGCGTGCGATCGAGTACGGGCCGTTGGCGGGGGCTCGCGTACGCTTGTTGGGGGTGTGTGCGTGCGGTACTTGGGCGTGCGATCGAGTTGTACAGGCGGTTGGCGGGTCGGGGGCTCGCGTACGCTTGTTGGGGGTGTGTGCGTGCGGTACTTGGGCGTGCGATCGAGTACGGGCCGTTGGCGGGGGGGGCTCGCGTACGCTTGGTGGGGGTGTGTGCGTGCGGTACATGTGCGTGCGATCGAGTTGTACGGGCCGTTGGCGGGTCGGGGGCTCGCGTACGCTTGTTGGGGGGGTGTGCGTGCGGTACTTGGGCGTGCGATCAAGTTGTACGGGCCGTTGGCGGGTGTGGGGCTCGGGTACGCTTGTTGGGGGGGTGTGCGTGTGGTACTTGTGCGTGCGAGCGAGTTGGCTTGGGTGGTGCGTGCGGTACATGTGCGTGCGATCGAGTACGGGCCGTTGGCGGGGGGGGGGCTCGCGTACTCTTGTTAGGGGTGCGTGCGGTACTTGGGCGTGCGATCGAGTTGTACGGGCGATTGGCGGGTCGGGGGCTCGCGTACGCTTGTTGGGGGTGTGTGCGTGCGGTACTTGGGCGTGCGTTCGAGTTGTACGGGCGGTTGGCGGGGGGGCTCGCGTACGCTTGTTGGGGGGTGTGCGTGCGGTACTTGGGCGTGCGATCGAGTACGGGCTGTTGGCGGGGGGGCTCGTGTACGCTTGTTGGGGGGTGTGCGTGCGGTACTTGGGCGTGCGATCAAGTTGTACGGGCCGTTGGCGGGTCGGGGGGCTCGTGTACGCTTGTTATGGGGGTGCGTGCGGTACGGGCCGTTGGCGGTTGGGGGGCTTGCGTACGCTTGTTGGGGGGGTGGTGCGTGTGGTACATGTGCGTGCGATCGAGTTGTACGGGCCGTTGGCGGGTGGGGGGCTCGCGTACGCTTGTTGGGGGGGTGTGCGTGCGGTACAGGCTGTTGGCGGTTCAGGGGCTCGGGTACGCTTGTTGGGGGGGTGTGCGTGCGGTACTTTGCGTGCGAGCGAGTTGCTTGGGGTGGTGCGTGCGGTACATGTGCGTGCGATCGAGTACGGGCCGTTGGCGGGGGGGCTCGTGTACGCTTGTTGTGGGTGTGTGCGTGCGGTACTTGGGCGTGCGATCGAGTACGGGCCGTATAGCGGGGGGGCTCACGTACGCTTGTTGGGGGTGTGTGCGTGCGGCACATGTGCGTGCGATCGAGTTGTACTGGCCGTTGGCGGGTCGGGGGGGCTCGCGTATGCTTGTTGGGGGGTGTGGGTGCGGTACTTGGGCGTGCGATCAAGTTGTACGGGCCGTTGGCGGGTGTGGGGCTCGGGTACGCTTGTTGGGGGGGTGTGCGTGCGGTACTTGTGCGTGCGAGCGAGTTGCTTGGGGTGGTGCGTGCGGTACATGTGCGTGCGATCGAGTACGGGCCGTTGGTGGGGGGGGCTCACGTACGCTTGTTGGGGGTGTGTGCGTGCGGTACTTGGGCGTGCGATCGAGTACGGGCCGTTGGGGGGCTCGCGTACGCTTGCTGGGGGTGTGTGCGTGCGGTACTTGGGCGTGCGATCGAGTATGGGCCGTTGGCGGGAGGGGGGCTCGCGTACGCTTGTTGGGGGTGTGTGCATGCGGTACATGTGCGTGCGATCGAGTTGTACGGGCCGTTGGCGGGTCGGTGGGCTCGCGTGCGCTTGTTGGGGGGGTGTGCGTGCGGTACTTGGGCGAGCGATCAAGTTGTACGGGCCATTGGTGGTGTGGGGCTCGGGTACGCTTGTTGGGGGGGTGTGCGTGCGGTACTTGTGCGTGCGAGCGAGTTGCTTGGGGTGGTGCGTGCGGTACATGTACGTGCGATCGAGTACGGGCCGTTGGCGGGGGCTCGTGTACGCTTGTTGGGGGTGTGTGCGTGCGGTACTTGGGCGTGCGATCGAGTTGTACAGGCGGTTGGCGGGTCGGGGGCTCGCGTACGCTTGTTGGGGGTGTGTGCGTGCGGTACTTGGGCGTGCGATCGAGTACGGGCCGTTGGCGGGGGGGGGGGCTCGCGTACGCTTGGTGGGGGTGTGTGCGTGCGGTACATGTGCGTGCGATCGAGTTGTACGGGCCGTTGGCGGGTCGGGGGGCTCGCCTACGCTTGTTGGGGGGGTGTGCGTGCGGTACTTGGGCGTGCGATCAAGTTGTACGGGCCGTTGGCGGGTGTGGGGCTCGGGTACGCTTGTTGGGGGGGTGTGCGTGTGGTACTTGTGCGTGCGAGCGAGTTGGCTTGGGTGGTGCGTGCGGTACATGTGCGTGCGATCGAGTACGGGCCGTTGGCGGGGGGGGGGGCTCGCGTACTCTTGTTGGGGGTGCGTGCGGTACTTGGGCGTGCGATCGAGTTGTACGGGCGATTGGCGGGTCGGGGGCTCGCGTACGCTTGTTGGGGGTGTGTGCGTGCGGTACTTGGGCGTGCGATTGAGTTGTACGGGCGGTTGGCGGGGGGCTCGCGTACGCTTGTTGGGGGGTGTGCGTGCGGTACTTGGGCGTGCGATCGAGTACGGGCTGTTGGCGGGGGGGCTCGTGTACGCTTGTTGGGGGGTGTGCCTGCGGTACTTGGGCGTGCGATCAAGTTGTACGGGCCGTTGGCGGGTCGGGGGGCTCGTGTAGGCTTGCACGAGGGGTACACGTGTGGTATGTATTGATTGCGCTTGCTATGAGGCATAGGATCCCGTACGAATCCATCTTCATGCGCGACTACTTTGGCCCGTACGAATCGCGTACAGGGTTCCCCAACTGGATCGTACTTGTGTGGTTGTACGGCAGGTTTACAAATCGTACGGTTTGATTTCCGACGCAGAGTCGTACGGGGCTTCGACTGTTGTTCGTACGGATGGCTGATGTTCGTACGGGAATAGGCGCAAAAGGATCGTACTACGCAGGTCGGATTGTTTTTTTCTATTCGTACGGATTCGGCTACGAATACGAATCGTACGGGGGAATTTTTTACCGGATCGGAATCGAGCCCTAAGTGTCCAATACGCCACAGACAGCACCTTTGCTTATCAAATTAAAAAACGTATTTCTCTAGCCTATGTTCCTGTAACAGACGTTGCAGAGCACTATAACCTATTAATAGACAGCCCCTACTATAAAAGAAACGAAGAAAGATTAAGCCCTATGCTTGACTACGAAGACACATGGGTAGGAAGGCTACACCGATCAGGTCATAGAAGACAACCTAAATATCAAATAACCTGGTGGAATGTCTACCGTAGCACCCTAAATAAGGAAGCAAAAACAAACAACGCAGTTGAGGGATGGGATAACGCCTTCCAAGCAACCACAGGCAGAGGAACACCAACTCTTTACAAATTAATTCAATCCCTACAAAAAGAGCAAAGTTACCAAGAGCTCCGAATTGAGCAATCAGTAATCCTGATAGGACCAACATTTTCTAAACAAACCAAACAAATGTATAACACACTCCAAAGCCAAGTTACCCTCTATCGAAGTACCAGAGGACTAGACTATCTCCAAATGATAGCTAAAACGATTCTATAAAATAAATCACAACTATACATACATTACCCATTTATAAATATAAATATTCCTAGTATTACTATATGTAATTAAATTATCAATTAAATTTCAAACACATTTATTAAATTTATTATGATAATTTACTTTCAAACTGTTACATGTAACATAGCAATTCAACAAATTAAAACAGATTTCCCATCCAAAAACATTTCTTTATATACTTACAGTTTCTGTCGCTTCTTCAAAAGTAATCCAATATTGAAAAATCCATACCAAATAATCCAAAATCTCTGTACAATCCAAGGAAGCCCAAAATAAATTGAAAAAATACAAGCAGATCCATGGCGACTCCTCTCCAATGTAATCCACAGAGTAGACCCTTCAAAACCCTAAAATAGTAATTTAAAAAAATAAACGCTCCAGGAAAACCCGAAAAAAAAGTATGTGTATAAAAATCTGAGTATTTAATACTTGTCACACTAGTTCCTCCAAAAACTAAAAGGGCGACGACAACCTAAAAATAGAAAAAAGACACACCCACCCACACAAATACACCCATACACATATAAAAATACATATTTATACTGTCAACATAAGCATTTACTAACATTTAAACATATAAACATACCTCACACACCTAGCACTAAAACGCGATAAACACTAAATATCGAACACTTGAGCTAACACCTAAAACACAATGTATGATCGATATTACAATCCTACTCAACCTAAATACACCACACATACACTTAAATTAAATTTAGTAACTTATAAAATACAACAAAAACAAACTTACCCTCTCCAACGCGACGCAGCATCCAACCGCGAGCTGTTCCAGTACCAAATCAAACAAAATAACATTACGCGGTTAAAAAATAGTCCCTGTATAACTGGAAAGCCTATTTATTTTCTATTTTCTTACACTTAAAAATTAAAAATATAGTCTTACATTATATATAATTTCTCCTAATAATTTTTTTAAATAATTATAAATATATACTTATTTAAAAAAAATGATTTACAATATTATTTAATGAACTATTAAAAAGAAAATATTATTTATATGTACACTTTGTAATTAATTAAAATGTTGAAATTACTTTTATCATTCACTTTCCGTTAAACCTTATGCTTATAAATATGTTAATGTGATTATAAAATGTATATACAGTTTAAAAATTATTTCTCGTTATTTACTTTTGTAAGAATTATTACTATTAATATTTTCAATATTAATTTCATTAATTTATAAAATAAATATAATTTTGTAAACAACAAAAAATTTACTATTTTGAAATCTAAAAAATGTATCTATCAATGATTTGTACTAGAAAATACAAAACAATGTATGTACAACAAATATAACAATTATTTTCAACATGTTTACCATTAAAATATTTCTATTTTGTATATGATTTAAAGTAATTGTTATGAAATAAATTGTACACTATGTAATTATATTTGTTATGAAAATTTATATTTCCAATATATGTGAATTAACATAAAAAATAATCTCACTGCAATTTATGAATATTTTTAATATACAAATATTTACTTGCTATTACATTTTTTTAAACTATTCACTTACAAAATTATACTGCAAATAAAAACTTTTCCTCTAATCCCCATTTCTTTTTACATCTTTATAAACTGTTTGTATATATTTTCACTTAACCATGTGTGCGTCTCCTTTTTTAATTAAAAAAATATATATAATGTAAATATTTTTTTAATTGTTTATCAATTATGTTTTTTTAAATCATAAAAATTGTGATTTCTTTATCAATGTATTACTAATATAACTATAAATAAAATTACTACTATAGGTAATATATTTACATACAAATATTATTTCTACTATTCTACCAACCAAAATGTATATGTCTACAAAGTTTTTGCTATTCCCACTCCACCAACTATAAACTCAGTGAAGGTGCTGGACATTCAACCCTTATAAATTACTATTCCCACTCCACCAAGTATAAACTCAGGGAAGGTGCTGGACAGTAAACCCTTATAAATTACTATTCCCACTCCACCAAGTATAAACTCAGGGAAGGTGCTGGACATTCAACCCATATAAATTACTATTCCCACTCTACCTAGTATAAAGTCACAGAATGTGCTGGACAGTAAACCATATAAATTACTATTCCCACTCCACCAAGTATAAACTCAGAGAGGATGCTGGACAGTAAACCCTTATAAATTACTATTCCCACTCCACCAAGTATAAAGTCATGGAAGGTGCTGGACAGTAAACCCTAATAAATTACTATTCCCACTCCACCAAGTATAAAATCAGGGAAGGTGCTGGACATTCAACCCATATAAATTACTATTCCCACTCCACCAAGTATAAACTCAAAGAAGGTGCTGGACAGTAAACCCTTATAAATTACTATTCCCACTCCACCAAGTATAAAGTCAGGGAAGGTGCTGGACATTCAACCCATATAAATCACGATTCCCACTCCACCAAGTATAAACTCAGGGAAGGTGGTGGACAGTAAACCCAAATAAATTACTATTCCCACTCCACCAAGTATAAACTCAGGGAAAGTGCTGGACAGTAAACCCATATAAATTACTATTCCCACTCCACCAAGTATAAAGTCATGGAAGGTGCTGGACAGTAAACCCTTATAGATTACTATTCCCACTCCACCAAGTATAAGGTTAGGGAAGGTGCTGGACATTCAACCCAAATAAATTACTATTCCCACTCCACCAAGTATAAACTCAAAGAAGGTGCTAGACAGTAAACCCATATAAATTACTATTCCCACTCCACCAAGTATAAAGTCATGGAAGGTGCTGGACAGTAAACCCTTATAAATTACTATTTCCACTCCACCAAGTATAAAGTCAGGGAAGGTGCTGGACATTAAACCCATATAAATTACTATTCCCACTCCACCAAGGATAAACTCAAAAAAGGTGCTAGACAGTAAACCCATATAAATTACTATTCCCACTCCACCAAGTATAAACTCAGAGAAGGTGCTGGACTGTAAACCCTTATAAATTACTATTCCCACTCCACCAAGTATAAAGTCAGGGAAGGTGCTGGACATTCAATCCATATAAATTACTATTCCCACTCCACCAAGTATAAACTCAGGGAAGGTGCTGGACAGTAAACCCATATAAATTACTATTCCCACTCCACCAAGTATAAAGTCATGGAAGGTGCTGGACAGTAAACCCTAATAAATTACTATTCCCACTCCACCAAGTATAAAGTCAGGGAAGGTGCTGGACATTCAACCCATATAAATTACTATTCCCACTCCACCAAGTATAAACTCAAAGAAGGTGCTGGACAGTAAACCCTTATAAATTACTATTCCCACTCCACCAAGTATAAAGTCAGGGAAGGTGCTGGACATTCAACCCATATAAATCACGATTCCCACTCCACCAAGTATAAACTCAGGGAAGGTGGTGGACAGTAAACCCAAATAAATTACTATTCCCACTCCACCAAGTATAAAGTCATGGAAGGTGCTGGACAGTAAACCCTTATAGATTACTATTCCCACTCCACCAAGTATAAGGTCAGGGATGGTGCTGGACATTCAACCCAAATAAATTACTATTCCCACTCCACCAAGTATAAACTCAAAGAAGGTGCTAGACAGTAAACCCATATAAATTACTATTCCCACTCCACCAAGTATAAAGTCATGGAAGGTGCTGGACAGTAAACCCTTATAAATTACTATTTCCACTCCACCAAGTATAAAGTCAGGGAAGGTGCTGGACATTAAACCCATATAAATTACTATTCCCACTCCACCAAGTATAAACTCAAAAAAGGTGCTAGACAGTAAACGCATATAAATTACTATTCCCACTCCACCAAGTATAAACTCAGAGAAGGTGCTGGACTCTAAACCCTTATAAATTACTATTCCCACTCCACCAAGTATAAAGTCAGGGAAGGTGCTGGACATTCAATCCATATAAATTACTATTCCCACTCCACCAAGTATAAACTCAGGGAAGGTGCTGGACAGTAAACCCATATAAATTACTATTCCTACTCCACCAAGTATAAAGTCAGGGAAGGTGCTGGACATTCAACCCATATAAATTACTATTCCCACTCCACCAAGTATAAACTCAGGGAAGGTGCTGGACATTCAACTCATATAAATTACTATTCCTACTCCACCAAGTATAAAGTCAGTGAAGGTGCTGGACATTCAATCCATATAAATTACTATTCCCACTCCACCAAGTATAAACTCAGGGAAGGTGCTGGACAGTAAACCCAAATAAATTACTATTCCCACTCCACCAAGTATAAACTCAGGGAAGGTGCTGGACAGTAAACCCATATAAATTACTATTCCCACTCCACCAAGTATAAAGTCAGGGAAGGTGCTGGACATTCAACCCATATAAATTACTATTCCCACTCAACTAAGTATTAACTCAGGGAAGGTGCTGGACATTCAACCCATATAAATTACTATTCCCACTCCACCAAGTATAAACTCAGGGAAGGTGCTGGACAGTAAACCCTAATAAATTACTATTCCCACTCCACCAAGTATAAACTCATGGAAGGTACTGGACAGTAAACCCATATAAATTACTATTCCCACTCCACCAAGTAAAAACTCAGGGAAGGTGCTGGACATTCAATACTTATAATTTACTATTCCCACTCCACCAAGTATAAACTCAGGGAATTTGCTGGACTTTCAACCTATATAAATTACTATTCCCACTCCACAAAGTATAAAGTCAGGGAAAGAGCTGGACATTCAACCCATATAAATTACTATTCCCACTCCACCAAGTATAAAGTCAGGGAAGGTGCTGGACAGTAAACCCATATAAATTACTATTCCCACTCCACCAAGTAGAAACTCAGGGAAGGTGCTGGACACTAAAGCCATATAAGTTATAAAAATTCAACAACACACTCCTAAAAAGTTAAATATTTTATACAATATTACATTTAAAAAATTAGTACAAATGTAACTTTAATATTTGAATTTCATTTCTAAATTTAATTTCTATTTTTTTTTAATTCCTAGCCTAATCCCCAAATAAACCACAACCCAGTCCTAATACTAAATTATGTAATAAAATGTAACATTTCTAATACATTTATAAATGTAAAAACATATTTTTAATACATTTCTAAATTTAAATTTAATTTTTTTCCTAATATTCCAACATTATTACCCAAAAATAACACTGCACAATCCTAAAATACTAACATTTCAAACACAAATAAATGTGTAATAAATTTGTAATTTAAAATATATAACTTAACATAATTATTGCAATTTAATTTTTTACATTTCTACAAAAATTCAAAATGTATTCCCCACAAATTAGACTACACAATCCTAAAACACAAATATTTAATACACTAAAAAATGTTAAATAAAATTCAAAATGTAAATAATTTAAATTTATTTCCCAAATTAATTTCAAATACATTTCTAAATTTAAATAAATAATTTAAAATTATTTTCGAAATTATTTTTAAATAAATATCTACATTTAAATACATTATTTCAATTTAATTTCGGAATACATTTCAAATAAATATCCAACTTTAATTAAATAATTTCAAATAATTTTGAAATTGATTTCAAATAAATATCTAAAATTAAATTAATAATTTCAAATTAATTTCAAAATTATTTAAATTTTAAATATTTTAAAACACTTCCCACCCTATTCCCCTAAAAACCCACAACCCGCTACTAAAACTTACATTTTTATAAAATTTTACAATTATAATACATTTTTTATAATTTATTTTTATATATTTTAAAACACTTCCCACCCTATTCCCCTAAAAACTCACAACCCGCTACTAAAACATACATTTATACAAAATTTTACAATTATAAGACATTTTTTATAATTCATTTTTATATATTTTAAAACACTTCCCACCCTAGTCCCCTAAAAACCCACAATCCTCTCCTAAAATGTATTATTATTTTTTAACTACATATTTATTTATTTTTGTTTAGCCATTCTAAAATAGTTACTAAGTTAGCTTCATCAGGAAGCACTAATAGATAAAATAAAGCAGGTGCTCGAATTCAGTTAAACTCGAGCACCTGCTTCTATTAGTGCTTCCTGTTGAAGCTAACTTAGTAACTATTTTAGAATGGTGCTGGTAGCTTGCCGGTGCCATTCTAAAATAGTTGCAAGCTTGAAGCTTGAACTTTTGCCCCCAGATCCGTTCCGCTCACGGATTTCCGAATTTTCGGCGAATTCGCCGGGAATTCGCGGATTGCGAACTTGCCGAGAATCCGCAAAATCCACGAGCGGAACGGATTGTGCGCCCATACTTATTAATTACTTTCACATTGTACTAATGACATGTAAGTTATGGAATTCTGTAAGAGGAAAGATTTTAAAAGTATTTAAGGATGAACATGCTATGTTAAATCCTGTGAAATGGAAATGGTTAGTTTTCTTCAAGTTGCCCTGATGAAAGACAAATTGTTAAATGCTCAAAGTATGTAGAAGATAAAATTTTAAAGATAGTTATTTTTCTGTTTGTAGAAGATACCATTTAGATCATGTTCTTTTCCATGTAATGTAGAGGGGTTTACCTTATGAACTGGAGTGTTACAACAAGGTATCCCCTGCTAATTGTTTCCGCTGAATACAGAAGTTTTGTTTTTCTTTTGTTAGACCCTCACCTACTCTAGTGGCATACTTCATTGTTAGTCTCATCTTGGTCCCTAAACATCAGCAGGGGCTTCACCATATTTCAGGGAGCACTTTGAATATTTTTAGCTGGGGTCCTTACCAGATGATAAAAATACCTCAAATCAACCAAGGTATTCCTTCATTAGTGGCTGTTTGGGTATAGTTAAAAAAGGGTTCAGAAATAGGGGCTAAGGATATTATGGTCCAATTACCGTAACAACTGGTCAGCCTGTTTCAGCCCCATACACAAATACACAGTAGCATGCTTCGTGGAAGCAGTAGACTGTACAGATGAGCTTGACAATGAATATTTACTATGTCTGGTGTGCTGTGTAGTGCACGCACCACCCCGTGCACCCAGTCTGGCTTCATAGAGTTGACAGCACTCCACATTGTTTCCAATATTGTATACAGTGCAAGTAGTCTGAATGGCTCAATACCTTCTACCAAAGATTCATCTTTTAATTCATCGAGGATGATTAGGAATGTGCCCAATTAAGTAAATAAATGGCTATAAACAGTGCCTCAGAAGTACATTGTAAAGTACGAGTTTGCTAGACAGGGCCATTTAGATATATAAATAGAACTGGAGAACCATGTTAGAGGCCCGGCATCGGCTCAACATCCCGTGATTTTGGGCAAATCACTTAATATCCATGTGCCAAATTTTAAAAAAATCTGATTTTGTATAACGTAAATGCTGCTCCTGTAAAGCCCTCCAATCAGTGGTCGAAGTGGGTGGGAACGGCAGGGCACGGTGTGCCCCTGCTTCTTTAACTCTGCAGATTCCGTTCCTCTACTTTTTTATTATGAACATGCGTCCCTGGACGTCAGAAATATTCTGTTCGTGGACGGGCGGGGAGCAGAGAAGGAAAAGGTCTCTGTTGCTTACTTCCTGCCCAGACAAGACAAGGAAGGTGTCCGCTTCTGCTCTGCCGCTGGCAGCTGCCCCCTCTTTCTTACTCCTATTCCCTCTCGTTCTAACTCCTTCTCAATTTTCCGAAAACCATGAATCAAGAAATGGTTCTCACCGTCTCTTCCTGTCGTCCATTTTTACCCCTGTGAAATGGAAGCAAAAAAGAAAACCACTTTTGCTGGAAATGCCATTTTGACATTTTTCTATTCCAAAGTGCAGCCTCGGAAATAAAATGTTCAAACTCTGAAAAATAATTAAATAAAGCAAGATGGAGTGTTCTTAAAGTGGACAGATATTTTTTTTCAAACCCCAACACATTAGTGCCACTTTACAGAGTTTGCCATTAAAGCGCTACTTTTGTTTTCTTGTCTTTCAATTAACACCCCACTTCTCCTCGTGTATGTCTGCCGATCAGAGTGAAAGAAATGCTTCACAAACTGGCTCATGGGAGGGGGCCCCCCTCCTGGGGCCTCTAAGGGATGGTGTGGGAAGGCCTAGGAGAGGGGGGCACCTCTCAGGCTGCCCATTCAGAGACTCGGCAGGGCGCCCATTGTCAGCACTTTAGCCCACACAAGTTTAACCCCCAAGCAATTCTCACACCTTCAGTTCGAAATGGGCTGTTCAAGAGGTGCTTGAGGTGGCTGAGAGGAGGAGCTGCGGCCCAAGTGGAGTCTGCACAAAGCAGCTTCCCCGAGATCAGAAGGTGTCACTTATGTAGATTTCAGGGGCCTCCCACATTCCCTTTTGCCCAGGGCCCCGAAAATCCTTGGACTGGCCCTGCCTGGAGGTACTGCAATACCTGGTTGATGGGTGGATTGGAAAACGAAATGTGTACCACGGCTCTGTGTTCACAAATGTGGTCTTTTGAAACCATGCTGCTTACGTTTTGTAAGCATGTAAGCAGTGGACATTAAAATGGGTCCTCTCTGGGCCCTGTAGTTAGGTCTTTAACTTTTCAGACAAAAATACTCGTTGATTTCTGAATATTGACTGTAAAAGCGTTAAGTTCACCATGTTCCTGCTTACATTTTACATGCTTTATTAAATCTTTCATTCCTTATGAGTGTTTGCTTCTTCCAGGATGTTGTTACCTTTTCTTTTAGGCAGCATATTGCTCTTGCCTAGTGTGTAATTTGAATTGAGTCGCATCCAGTTATTTATAGCAGGTCAAATTGGATTGTACCTGAAGGCAGTATGAGTTTCTCTCAGTGAGGCAGTATGGTGTTCAGTGAGGGAGCAGATGTAGCCCTGGGGCAGATCTGCTAAATTTAAGAACTGGGGAACCAGGTTCAGCCTTCATGACCTGTTCCCCAGACCACTCTCCTGAGGGAGCACATTCCCATGCCAGACCCTAGAAGGCACCAGAAAAGCCCTGGTGTGTTAGCACCAGCAGGTGGACCCTAGCAGTGGCAAATGTGGGTTCACCACAATCCATACTGAAGTTCACCTCCAGTCTTGCGGCAGGCCTACGAAGTAGCAGACCCTAGAGCAACAGCGACTCTGTAACTGAGGTCACAGGACCCCTGAGAAGAGCTGGCTCTAGGGCGGTGCGACTGGTGTGACTGCAACAGGCGCTGACTTTCAGTGGGGGTGGAGTAAATTATGGTTTTAAAAGCACTTGCTGCCTCCTTCCTGGCCGCCAGCTATTTTCAGCAATAATGAAAATGTCATGATAACTCTGATGAATAAACTTCTTCCTAGAAGGAGATCGGAGATTTGTCTAGTGGAAGTTTTGACTCATGGAAAGATAGCGCAGAGGGGGCGTGGCTTGGACGCCGATGGCGATGGTCGCCTGAGAGCTCGGCTCCGGGACTGAGCCCAGGTTTATCCTGTAAATCGAAGGCTACGGGGCACCCCAGACCCCGCATTCTGCTGAGCGGACCGGCGACGACCTGCCGAGGCCCCTGATGGAGCTCGGATGAGGGTTGCTCCGGAGCAAAACCGAAGTTTGCGGAGTCGCGGAGTGCGACCCAACATGGCGCCCGGACTTCTTTGTCCCCCTGGTCGGACCCACTGACTTGGAGGAGCGTCGCGGGCAGTGCCTTGCGCCCGACTTCGCCATCCCCGGCTGCACTGTGCACTGGCTGTCTATTGGATCGGACTTCCCACAACGAGTTTGCACTCGGTTGGGTGGCCGGGTGGATGCCCACATTATAGGGGACCCCGGGAGCGGACGCCTTGTGACCCAGGCGGTGGCCCGTCCCGCGACTCCGCACCTAGCTACGTCTCCCCGGCCGGTCCACTTCCATGGGAGGCGCGACACTTTGGCGCCACACGTCGTCCGGTGGAGTTGGAGACCCTCACCCCGGATCTCTAGCGGGTGAGCGGGCCTGCCCGGCTCGACGACGGTTGTCTCCGCCCCCTCATCGGTGCCCTCGGACCCCGTGGCGGTGGCGTGAGCCGAAGCGGAGAAGTCTCCATAGGCCCTGGAGAAGGAGGTCTCCCACACTCGATTTGAGGATCGGTAACCGGGTGGGTCGTGGACGACATCTACACCCGGAGACGCCTACTCCGGGACTTTCACGGAGTGCCCCCGGCGACATGGGGAAACCTAGAGGAGCCAAGGGGCCTACCCCGACCGCCTCGGACTCGGAAGCCCAGGACAAAGAAGAGCATGGGGACCCAAAGAGTTCTGGTGGCGCGTCGATGCAACAGCAGTTCGACCGCGTCCTAGAGGCGATAACGACCACGAGATCGGCCCTCCAACAGGACATTGCCCAGGTGGCGGCGAGCCTTGGCCTCCTCAGAGCGGACCATGGCAAACTTTCGGACCGGGTCAAGGAAGTGGAGAGCTCGGTGAAAACCTTGGAGCCGGCGCAGCGAACCTTGGCTGCGACGATGAAGGATGCCCTGTCCCGAATTGCGACCCTGGAGCAGAGGGCGGAGGATGCGGAAGGCCGCAACAGGAGGAACAACATTCGTGTAGTGGGCCTCCCGGAAAAGATCGAGGATGGCGACATGGTGACGTACTTGGAGACCTGGCTCCGCGACACGGTGGCCCCGGAGGGGCTATCCTCCTTCTACACTCTGGAGCGTGCCCACAGAGTCCCGGCACGGCCACCACAACAGGGACGCACCCCGAGGCCGGTGGTGGCGCGCTTATTGCACTTTCGGGACAGGGACTTAATCCTCAACGCCGCCAGACGTAATGGTCCATTCAAAGTGGCGAACAGTCAGGTGAACATCTTTCCGGATTACACCTACGAGACTCAACGCAAGCGTTTCTCCTTCCTGGCGGTCAAGCGCGAGCTCAGGAGCGAGGGCATCCAGTACTCGCTCCTCTACCCTGCAAGGCTCCGTATCATAGTCGATGACAAAACCCAGTTCTTTGACACCCCGGAGGATGTCTGTGCCTGGCTCGAGCTTTACAGGACTGGGAAAGATGGCTTCGGCTCCTCGTCCCAACAGGCAGATGAGCCGGAACAGAGACGGCGATCCAGGAGGATCAGGAATCGCCGCGGCCGCACGGGAGGGCCCTCAACTGTAGAGACGTCGTCGGAGCGGAGGGGGGTGTTGGAAGTATTGTCGGAATTGTCGGGTGCACGGAACGAAGCCATTGAGGAGGAGGAAAACTTGGGTGAAGAGGAGGCACCATCGGAATCGGAGGACTCAATGACTGATAGTACCCATACACCGGTAATCACACCGAAATCGGTGGAGGACCTTTTGGATGGACAAGGGTAATGAGGTGTGCTGCCTTATTTTGGGTGGGGGCCCGGCAGGGGGGAGGCGGTTGCCGTCCATTGCTGCTGACATGGAGGGTGGGAGCGGGGGGGGTGCCCCTGTTTCTGCCCCGAGAGAGGTTTTTGGCACTGTTTAGGGCTTGATATAGTCCTGGTGGCCTGAGCGCCGAGGGCCCACTGCCTCCCCCCGGCCCGCACCTGGCCCTTAAGGCCTTCCTACGGTGGCGACCGTGGGATTAGTAGGGGTTATTGGGTTGCTGGAAGGCGAGGTTTGGATGGGATCTAGATGGTGCAGTTTGGGTCCTGTTCTGGGGTGGGTGGGTGAGGGTTTGGTTCGTTTTTGGGTTGTTTGGTTTTGGTTGGGGAAAATGGCCGCCATCAGTGCTGGGAGGAATGATGTCTTTTCTTTGTGGGGACCCGGATGGGGTGACTGTGCGAGAATGTTATGGGACAATGGCTGATGTTGCTAACTTGAAGTGTGTCACTTGGAACGTAAGGGGGCTTCATACTATGTCCAGGCGCCATAAGGTCCACGCTTATTTAGTGCGTAGGGGAGTACAAATGGCGCTGCTGCAGGAAACTCATCTGAACAAGGCGGAAGGGGCGGCGCTACAGCGTAGATGGCGGGGGCAGGTCTTTTCCACGTCGTACTCCGCTTATGCCAGAGGGGCGCTCATATGGATCAGGGCAGGGGTCCCCTTCCAAGTCACGAGAACAGTGATAGACCCGGAGGGGCGTTATGTAGCCATCTCGGGCACCCTAGGAGGGAGGGACTTGAACGTTTGCTGTGTGTATGCTCCTAACATAGACCAGACTGCCTTCCTTTCCGGGTTATCGGGCTCGTTGGCCCACTTCTTCTCCGGGCCCCTTCTGCTTGGAGGAGATTTCAATTCTGTAGTGGACGTGGACATGGATCGCTCGCATCCGCCGCTTCCCGATTCTCCGGTTCGTCGCACAGCTAAGGGTCGTCAGGATTGGCAGACCCGCTGGGGTTTGACGGACATCTGGAGAGCGCATCACCCCGCATCTAGGGATTATTCATATTTCTCAAGCCTTCATGAGTTGCATGTCAGACTTGATGGCTTTCTTGGGTCGCCTGAACTGGTTTTGGCAGCGGTCCGATCTGAGTACTTGTCCAGGACCATTTCGGACCATAACCCCCTCCTGCTGGACCTTCGCTGGTTCCCTGGCCCGCCGGCGGTGCCCACCTGGAAGCTGCGACCCGAGAACCTTGAGGACAGTGTTTTCAGGGCGGACCTGGGGGACAAGGTTTTAGAATATTTTGCATCCAACGGCGGCACCGCGAGTACCAGAGCGTTAGAGTGGGATGCTTTTAAGGTAGTGGTGAGGGGTTACTGTATTTCTAAGAAGGTGGGCATGAGGCGCGTTATCCTGGCTGACTTGGATGCAGTGGATCGGAAACTCCGCGAGCTCGAACTTCGCCGTCCGGGACACCCGGAATTGCAACTGCAAACGGCAGAGGCGAGGGAAAAGGTGGCCGCAGAGGTCGAACGGCTCCGCTGTTTTGACTATAAGGCCTACACGGTCCGATCCATCGCGGAGGGAGACAGATCGAGCGCGTTGTTGGCGTGGTTGGCAAACCCTACGCGCCAGTCCCAATTGACGACAAGTATGCGTAAGGCAGACGGAACCGAGGTACACACCCAACCGGAGATTCTTAGCTGCTTCCGGCAGTATTACGAATGTTTATACCGTAGTCGCTCCGCACGAGACCCTGACCGGCTTGATGATTATCTGCGTCCACTGGAGCTCCGCACGGTGGAGCAAGAAGTGGCGAAAGCCCTAGGATCCGACATTGAATTGGGGGAGATCCGCGGGGCCATTAAACGGATGGCGAGAAACAAGACCCCGAGCCTGGATGGCCTGCCGGTGGAGTTTTATGCAGCTTACGCTGACCTCCTAGCCCCTCGACTATTGGTGGTCTACAGGGAGGCGAAGAGGCTGGGGCGGCTCCCGAGCTCGATGTGTGAGGCGTTGGTGGTTCCTCTCCTTAAACCAGGCCGAGACTCGTCCGACCCGGGGTCTTATCGTCCCCTGTCGATGCTGACGGTGGACTATAAAATACTGAGCAGCATCTTGGCCTCGAGGCTGCTGGGACACATGAGTTCCCTGGTGCATGAAGACCAGGCTGGTTTCATCCCACGGCGGAACACAACTATGAATATTCGCAGATTGTTCCGTTTGCTAGGGGAACCATTCGTGGATGCCCCGTCCCCGGTCGTCCTGTCGGTGGACCTAGAGAAGGCTTTTGATAGCCTGGAGTGGGACTACCTCTGCTCGGTGCTGCGGAGATTCGGCCTCGGGGAGGGCTTCATCAGGTGGACCGCAGTTCTATATGCCTCCGCATCGGCCAGGGTCAGGGCGGGACCACTGATTTCCTCGCGGTATCCAGTAGAACGAGGCACGCGGCAAGGGTGTTCACTGTCCCCGCTTCTCTTTGCGCTGGCGGTGGAGCCACTCGTGCTGCACCTTCGATCGGGAGCCCACTATTCGGGCTTGTGGACACCTGCGGGTCCGCATTATGTTTCGCTGTATGCGGACGACCTGTTGCTCTTTCTGGAGGACCCGCTCGACGCTTTACGTGGAGCGGCGGTGGCGCTCACAGAGTTCGGGGAGGTCTCGGGCCTCCGAGTGAACTGGCCCAAGACCTGTCTTTTTCCGGTACGCAGGGGCACTCCCGCCCCTGCCCTAAGTAGGGAGATTAGGTGGGAACCCGACTGCTTCAAATACCTCGGGGTATTTGTATACCACGACCAGCCCGACCTCCTAGATGGGAACATTGCCCGCAGCATTCGAGCACTCCGAGGCAGCATGGCCTTTTGGGCCACGCTGCCGCTCTCGGTAGCGGGACGGATCGCCCTGCTTAAAATGGTGGCGCTTCCCCGGCTATTATATTACTTCCGGACTCTACCGATCTGGGTCCCGCCGGCCACGTTTCGACTGTTACGCTCCATGGTGGTCGGATTCCTCTGGGGGTCGGGCCGCCGGCGGGTGGCACTCAAAACCCTGATGAGGCCGAAAGACGAGGGGGGGCTCGCGGTGCCGGACTTTGAAAAGTATTATCTGGCGGCGCAGCTCCAGACCTACACCCAGGAGATCGCCAGGGAATTCCGGGGCCCGGAAGACGGGAGGGGGACGGGCATGGCCAGGCATGTTCTATCCTTTATAGCGCTGCGTCAGCGTTTGGCCCTGCGGGACTTGACGATGGAGGAGCGGACTATCCGCCTGTGTTGGAACCGGGCCCACGCCCGGGGCCAACTGAGGATACCATATGCGCCTGAAATACCGTTGGGGATGTTGACGGCCCTCCCCCATGGAGGGGATTGGTCACGCTTGGCGGCCTGGGAGGATGCCGGCTTGCAGCTGGTTGGGGATCTGTACGAGGATGGAGCGCTCTTGTCCTTCCAGGATCTTATTGACCGCTTCGAGATCCCCCGTGGTGACTTTCTGCTACACTCGGCCATTGCGCGAGCGATCCAGGCACACTGGAAGAACGGGCAGGAGGAACCCCCCTTATCTCAGGTGTGCCAGTACGTGATGATGTCGGCGGGCACGGTGAAGGCGGTCACTTGCCTCTACGGCAGGTTGATTAACGAAGGGTTGGCTCCGCTCACCACTCTAAGAAACCGCTGGGAGGAGGACATTGGTAGGGAGATCCCGGAGACGACTTGGTCCCAATTAGTGAGACGAGCCTGGAAGGGCACGCGCAACGTCCGTTTTCAGCTGGTCCACTATTACGTTCTCCATAGAGCGTACCTGACCCCGGTGAAAATCAGGCGGTATTTTGCCACGAATTCGGCGGCGTGCCCTAGATGTCCGGCTCAGGAAGCGGACCTCCTACATATGTTATGGGCCTGTCCAGGTCTGTCATCTTACTGGCAGGAAGTAGAGGCGACCCTGGAGGAGGTGACGGGGAGATCCTTATCATTCGATGCGGCGGTGGGGCTCCTGCACTGGTTCCCCCATACCCCCAGGAATAAAATTACTAGTAAATTTGTCGACCTAGGGCTCCTCCTTGCTAAACGAGAGGTGACCCGGAACTGGAAGGCGCGAGTTGGTCCGACAGGCAGCAGATGGCACAGTGAGCTTTTGAAATGGGCGGCGGGGGAGAGCGCGCTGAGATATCAACTAGCTTGGAGGCAACGCAATGAGAAGGCGCAGGAGGCCGCGTTGGAGTGGGAAACGTTAGTGCAGGCCCTCAGGGATTATTGTGCCCCCAGCGACTCCGAAGATGAAGGAGCGACTCGCCCCGAGTCCCGGTAAAAGTTTGTACTGATAGTTCTATTGCTTTCCCCGTGGGTCCCATGACAGGTCCTGTGTAGGTGGCTCCCTGGCGCTGATGGTGGGGTTGGGTGGGTTTTCTTTTGATTAGTAGTCCTTTGAGGGGGGGGATTTCTTTTGGGTTTATAGGGTTGTTTAGAAAAGCAGATGACGGACAGTGCATTATCCGGACCAGCTCAAGCATCCTACTGATCCCCCATTGTATTTCGCCGCCCGACCCCGGGGTTGTGGGCCGGATGGCTGTGCTCGGAGCTTACGGCGGGGGGCCAGAGGGTTTTATTCTGTTGATATAGCTTATGATACAACGCTGGTCGATACTGTAACGATTTACTAATTCCTGCAATAAAAATATATTTAAAAAAAAAAAAAAAAAATGGAAAGATAGCGCAGAAGGTTAATGTGCCTGCTGCAAAGAAAATGTACCAGGCCCATCACAAAGTGCACATATTGTAAATAGGTCAGTGGGTTACTGTTTTTGTCAGTGAGATCCTTTTGCTACTTGCAGTTTATAAGTTAAAATCCTAACAAAGAACAGTGAGCTACTAACTTTCATCTAAGAGCTGCATGCAAACTGCAAGGTATAAACTAGAGCGTTATGTTTTTTCCCCTAAGCCTTTGCTTATCCTAATGTTGCAAAAGTGTTTTTTTTTATACAAATCAATAATGATTTTTAAAGAGAACCCCCAATCATGGTAGTAAGTTTTAAATTCTGAGTTTGTGTTTCTCCAGGCCAATCACTATTAAACTATACTGTCTACTAGTATGGTTATCATGTGACTCCTACACCTTGTAGTCCTTTGTCTTGTGTAACATTTCCTATACAGTCATTTAAACATGTAAAATTGATTATATCTGTGTATATTGCTGACAACAGAAACTCCATGGCTTAGAAACAAATGGCTTGTGCTTCCACTTTTAAGCATTTTTGGGACATTCTGTGATTAAAATAAATTCACAAAGTGGAATATATTTCTAATGTCAATAGTTCCTATTAATCATTAAATAATCATGTGTATCCATTGGTTGAATTACATAACATAATAAGCTGTAACTGGTCAGTGAAATGCCACACAAATACTAAAGATTGGGATGTTTTGCGCATCCCGGCCACAACTCTAACTCCGCCCACTGATCCAATCCTCAGGTTATTCCCGCCCTCTGATTCTCCGCCCACAGTTCCCCTACTTTTTTTCCCCACTTCGACCACTGCTTCCAATGACCTTGAGCTGTGTTCAAGCTATATAAAACTGCACAATAAAGTGTGGAAAATAAACGTATCCCTTTTGTTAATACTATCTGAAATAGGTCTAGACAAGGATAGAAGATAAAAGCAAACACATTACTGACACTGCCTGCGGAAATAATAATAGTAACTGAAAAGTAACAATAGCAGTGGTGTGTCATCCTACTCTTTCATTTGTATAATTATATTTTAGTACATGAGCCTGCAATTTATGTATAAGCACTGTATCTAATTTCCTTATTACTGGTGACTGGTGACACACGCCTCTTGTCACCTGTAATAAAGAAATCACATTGCAGCACAATTAGTTGAGTTCTGATGTCACAAGACCTGCTGACAGAGCCAGCTGCCAAGGGAAAAGGCAGGTACTGGAGTATAATTAAAGCTGCAGCTTCAAAAACGAAAAGGAAAGGTGGATTTTTCACCTTCAGCTCTGTTTTTCTAGAACAGTGGTCAGCAGGAAGAAAATATTTAAGGTAACGTGTTTATTTTTATATATCTGTCTGGATATTTCCACACATTGTGAGCAACAATGTATAATTGCTTTTTGGTGTGTTTAATTTTTCACTAGAGGTTCAAATGTATTCTTCATGTTTACCAAGATTCCATCTCATATAGATAAAACTGAAACACAGCAAGTATTAAGCAGTTTGTAGGATGGGTGAGGTGTGCCCATGAAATATAGGGAGTAAAGTGCACCATATCCTCCATTACGGGGATATTGCAAGTCACCTTGAGGTTCCATTACTTCATAAAGGTACTCCTCTTGATTTTAAATATACTGATAATGTAAAGCAGGTGTCATTACTTAATATTATTACTATTAATCATAATAATCATCATCTTATAACTATTGGAGTAATATCCATAGTACTGCTGTTAGTAGAAGTAGTAATATAGGGTTATATGACACAATATCGAGGAAGACAATATCAGTTTATCCCAATATAGAAATAAAATATCGGAAATTAAAACACAAACACAAATAAAGATAATACAAATATTACTATCAAAAATACCTAAAATAACTAATGATGACAGCATTATTAATGTAACATCCGAACAATATCAACTACAAAAATATGGCCTAAAGTAGTAAAGAGATAATTAATAAATAATGTATAATTACTCATAACAATACATAACAAAATACAATAGAATATTAACCGTTAACGGCGGCAGTGCGCGCGCGGGGCCGCCTCACTCGTTGGACGTGCGCAGCTCTACGAAGGTAGTGCTTGCGACGGCCAACGGCCGCCGGCAGCAGGGAAGGGGTTAAAGTAATTATATAACAACCAATATGTACTCACAACACATCTACAATTAGATTATAACAAATCTGACCAATTATAAACATTATACAAATGATAGACATACAAAACAATATTGAAATATGAAAAACTTACACATCATAAATATTTAAATAATCATTTCTCAACTTCTACATATGTATAATACTTAAACCAAAACCTTATGAGATTCAACCAAATAAGGAATAAACCAATATAAATCAAGTTACACAAAACGTAACCCATGAACTTTATTATAAAACAAAGGAGTATATTCACAAGAACATGTGATAACCACCCCAAGAGTAGCGTAACACAACTTTCACCATCGCAGCCTATCACTGGAAAATAACCCTGTGTCAACGTGGAATTCACAACACGGCAGTAGCATGCAATAGACTGCCGAAACCGCAGACAATGTCCGCGATACAACAACCTCGATGGCGACAAAAACACAAACCACAACTCCAAAAAACTTGCGATGGGCCAAAGCACGATGAGGAAACCAGGGATAAGCAGCACCAGGCATGCAACACACACCTGGCAGGTGGGAAAAATCACCATAAAAGTAGAAAAAAAACACAAACTGACCAACACCCTAGCACCATGGAGGCTGCCGGAGCAGGTGCATAGGACGAGTGCAACCCCACACGCACCCCGGACGACCAGCCCGGGAACTCTGGGACAGGGAAGGGCAAGGACAAGAAGAAGAGGAAGACAAAGTTCAGTCTGCTGGCGAACAGGATCATAGTCATGGAGGTGATGGAACACCATCAACAACTGTTCGTCACCTCCAATGTGTCATTGGGCACCAAAAATGGTATATGGCAGAACATCGAAGGAGAATGCCGCCAGGGAGCACAAGAGGACAATGGACGAGGTCAAGAGGTGAAGGAATGACATCAAGCGACGGACTAAGGAAAAGCCCTCCACCAACCGAAAGGCAGCAACGCAGACTGGAGGTGGGGGCCCATTGCCACAGCTCGAGCTGGATGACATGGAGGAGCTGGTGTTGACAGTAATCAGTGTGGAGACTGTGGCCAGATTCGGGGAATCGGACATTGCTCGACAGCACATAACACAACCGCAACAGGGTGAGTGACCACCAGGTAGTGGGGGGACGGGTTGAGACTGTCACAATATACAATGCCATGCTGTCTGAATGTCAACATGTACCATGCGGCTACATACATGTGGGCACATTATAATACACCATCTCTTCTTCACATCGCAAGGGCACCATCAACACCTCCTGCAGAGCAGTCCCAGCAACTCTTCACTGATGACGAGGAGGACAACACCACCCAAGCCATCCAAGACATCATTGACCTCATCCGAACCGAACCTCCAGGATCAGGTCAGGCCAACTACATCGAGGAGACCCCACCCACTACCCAAAGCACCCAGCAGGAGGCACCACAGTCCCGGCTCCCCCCCAGCACTCCCAGGAACAACACATGGCCTTCCAACTCTGTGTGCTGGAGGGCCAGAGGGAGACCACAGAGCAGGTGTTGGTGGGGTTCGACCTTATGGCTACCAAACTTGACGCCACCGTTGGGTGTGTAGCCGCACTCCATGCTCTCCAACGAGCCCTGACTGACATCGCTGGAGTCATGACACGGAGAGAAGAACACTTGTCCCCTCAGAGTGGCTCCAGCGATACCAGCCTTGAGCTGCCACACATGCGGAGGCTCATGAAGGACAGGGTGCCGATGGAGGGGGAAAGGATGGCAGCCACCGCTGAACATCAGCAGAATGTAGCAGGGATCTACCATGCCCTCCACATCCTCATCAAGGCATTACTGCCACAAGGCGTGGCGAGGTTGAATGCTGCTGCCCCCACACCATCCACATCTCCACCCCCTGGTGTGGCTATGCCTCCCTGTGCGACAGGTCTAACCACTATGGTATCTGATGTGTCAGTGGCAGACAGTGTGGCAGATGGACTACCTCCCGCACCTGAGGTGACAGTGTCACACAGTGCCGCAGCCGGTAGAGCAACACCTACAGGTGGGGCAGGGTACATATCCGGGGACGAGGATGTGGATGGGCATGTGATCAGAAGGGCTCAGTAGCATTCATTCCCCCCACCTAGCTTGTTTCTACCTGGTCCCGCACATGGCCTCATGACTTACCACTGACCTTCGATTCACTCAGATGCACTCACCTTGAACAGTGACATGGACCGCCACATTTTGTTTGATGACCAATGACACAGCTACCAGACTGCGGACTGCACCCCTCCTCTTGCGCACTACTTGTCTTCCACTGATGCACTCTGGCTGTCCCTCCACAGGCACATATAGTGTAGTGTATTCGGCAGTGCCCTGTACTGTTCCAACTGAGGAACAGCACTGGATGTGCAATAAACATCCAGTTACGCACTACTGTGTCATGTCTTTCAGCATTGTGTCTATGATGCCCATCCTGAGGGATGCCAGTCGGAGGGTGCTACATGTCAAATTGGGTCACGGGTCCCGTAGACACCACCACAGGGACACACACACCACCACTTTCTTGTTCGAACATGGATTGATCCACGCCCATTGCCAATGAGTCATTTTTGAAAGCCCTGCCCTGTTCTGGCGTATGGCAGGCCAGACCACTCCGATCAAGCTCGGGGAGTGGGCTCATTGCTACCTGTCGCAGGGGTACTCGCTGGTGGTGTGCCGGTCACTGGTCTAGTTGTCAGCATGTCCCAGCCACTCACTGAGGGCAGGTTTGCATGTACACCACACCCACCCGGCACAGGCGTCACAGGCCATCTGACCCTGCAAATATAAGGGGACAATGATGTCACATACCCCTCTGCCTCTGAGGACTGGATGACGGACCGAGACCTTGAGGCCAGCACAGGCCTACCGCCACGTGGCATTGACTGGGATTGAACAGGGTTTGTTGCACCTGAGGCCTTGAGGCTGGCACAGGCCTGCCACAGGACACTGATTGGGGCTGGACAGGGTTTGTGGCAGATGCTGCAGCGCGGCTGGCACAGGCACCCCGCCATGGGATGCTGACTGGACAGGGTTGGTGGCAGGCGCCACTGAACGGTGACTTAAGGTGCACTGAGTCATTGGCACCTTGAGCTGCTGAGCGGGTGTGCAGCCTGCGATGATGGCCGTCTTGGAGGTCCGGACTGCTCAGGATTTGTGTGCCTTGCTGGACCACAGTGCAGACCGTGCCAGTGGCCTGCGTGGGCCTTCCGCCACCGGGCCCCGTTTCCCGGGTCACAGAGTTAGTGGCACCAATTGGTCTGAGTGGCTGTGCAGGCTGCGATGTTGCCAGTTGCCCTGGTATGTCCTATGCCATTGTGTGATCAAGTACCAGCACCAGACGTGTGACCAGGTGGCCTGCGCAACATGGATGCATGGTGTGGAGGGTGCCATGTCTGCGGGCCCCAGCCTTCGGGCTTGCAGCGGCACGTGGTGGGACCTGCAGTCTACACGCCGGTGGCAGAAGGTGAATAGTGTTACCCGGGTGTGCATAGGCGGGCATGCTCTGATGGGTTGCGGGTGGGCCTGGGATGCCTCTGGCTGTGTGTGCATGGGCGGGTGGGCAATGTTGTCTTGTGCAAGTGTGTGTGCTGTGCCAATCATGTCCCTGGACTCTGTTTCAGATGACGACTCTGTCTCAGATGTGTGACATTGTATGCTGCTATACGTACCGGCAAGTGGTTGGAGACACTCCGGTGGCAGCAGATGAGCAATGTGGCCTGGGTGCGCTGGGTTGACTCTCTCTCTCCCACTCTCTTCTTCTTTCTCTCTCTCTCCCTCTCTCTTCTTCTCTCTCTCGCCTTCGCTTTCTCTATGTCCTTTGATGTGCGCAGAACACACCTTCTCATCATGTTTTTTGACTTGCAGGCTGTGACCTACGGATTGTGTTGAGGGGAGCCGCCATGTGTCTTCATTTAATTTTTGTGTTGTTTCAATAAAGTTTCATTGTTTGCTTCGAAAGTGAATGTGTGATGCTCATTTCTGTGACGACACATCCATGTCACCAGTTGTGATTATGCGACATCAGGCGGATTATTTCTTTTAGGTTTAACTGATGTGGCATGTCTTTGCTGGGGGATGGCCCTGTGGGTGGTCCTGGGTAGTGGTGGCAGTCGGTGTTGTGGCCCTCTTGGGTGTCCGGACTGCATAATCAGTTGCTCCATGGCATCTATTGCCCTTCCAATGATGCCCTGGGCTTTGCTTCCTTTTGTGGTGCAGGCTGCCGTCTGACTTTACACCAGGTCAGAGCAGGTTTAAAATTCCTGCTGCTGTGGTGTTGTTGCTGCGTTTTGCATGGGAGCACCTACTCTGCATCTCATTAGCGATAGTTGTGGGGATCCTCTGTGGCGATGTTTTTTGCGGCTGCTATCGTGGGAAAATGGTGCTGTGGGCTGTTAGCACCTGCTTGTGAATGGTGGGGTAAATTTATCACAAATGTGGCTGCGATAAAGTGCAGTTAATTCCGCCATAGCTCCTTGTGAATATGCCCCAAAGTTACTAATCAAACTCTTTACCTAAATAATTTACCTCTATAAACAGAGCAGAAAAAACAGCTACATTTTGCAGCATAAATGCTACCTACAAGAAAGCGACACTCTGTTTTATTTCCAAAATAAAACCCAGGAACAACACTTCAGAAAACTACACACTTTTACAGGTAATATAAACTAGTAAACTTCAATCTACCCTAAAACAATTGAATTCCATGTAACTTAAAATAAATTAGTAAAAGATTTCTTTTCATTTATATCTGCAACCTTTAGCTAAATCTTCAAGACTTCAAAGAAGAACACTATCCTGCTGACCAATATCCCCAATCTGATAAAAGTGAACTTCAACAATGGTGCTATAAAAGTAAGTACACGGATGAAAAAGCACATAAAATACCAACCCCCCCCCCCCCCTTAACCATAAAATTAAAAGTAAATAAAACTTCCAAACTAAACACAACTGTAGTTTAAACACATAACTAAACAAACATGTTCTATCCAGCAGTGAAAGATGACCCACCAGACCACATCTCGACTGAAACAAATGGAAACCGTAGAGAGGAAAGACCATATTCAAAGAAAATATGTACATAGTAGATGTAAACAATAAAAATGCATTTTTATGTGTTTGTAATAATTACAATCATTTTTGACACAAAGTTATACTTCTACACCTCTACGATGTCTAGATAAAATAGAAGGGAGAGCAACATCCATCACTTCCCAGGAAGGCAAACAGTTGTTATCTCACGTGGGATACACATACAGAAGGAAAGCACATGCAGTGGAAATGTACCTTGGAAATGTGCCAAATTGTGCTAATGGTTGTTATGGGAGTGATAAACAAAAAATTATATTGTGATTAAAGTTAAAGAACATAACCCCTCACCCCGAATGCAACAGAGAAAGAAGTAAGGCATTTCTTACAAGATTTCAGAGAATTCATATACTACCTCTCAGGAAGTCAAATTAACTATTCTAAAAAATGCACTCCTTCAAGTTTCTGAACACACTACAGGGCCACTGCTACTCATAACCAATTAAAAATGATTATTAGTATGCACCAGAAAAGCCACAACCCACAATCCTGCTGCTCCTAGAAGGTGACAGGAGAATAATTTAATGGATGACTTCTTTAAATCATGCCCTCCACCATTCATACAAATATATGCATGGAGAATATCATAATAGCAACATACCCCTAATTAATGCACTGCTTGCTAACAAGGAAAGTGCAACATACTGCTCACTGTGTGAGGTTACTTATGTTGTATAACCTTGAAGCATGCAATTATGGACACTATCCCGGGTAGGCCAAAACATTAGCACAATATTATCTTTAATGGCATGGTGCAAGTCCCATTCCCACCATTCCCTTAGAGCTCCAAAATCACATTTTGTCATGATCAGTGCTGTTATAATCTCGTTATCACATGAATAGCATTCCCTATAGTCAGGAAAGTATCAAACAGACGGTGTGTCATGGGCAGGTTAGGATATACTGGCCATACAACTTTGAGTTAAGTTAAAACTGAAAAACATCTTTAGCACAATTGTGGAATAGGGGACTCCTGTCTCAATGTCTCCAATCGGTGTTAGCCATTGTTGCGATTCAAGCCCCCAAATATAGTGACCTCTGTCTCCTTTATATTCACTCCATTGTGAAGAACATACCCTCAAGCTTTGGTAACTGCAATATTCTATACTTGGGGGAAAATGTCTTGAAAGAGATCCTGTCTTCAGCAATAGCGCCCTGTGTCCTCAAGTGGGTCCCTACTCTGCCCTCCTCTAGTCAGAGATAAAACCTCGTCACCAGATGCCGCCACCCAGCAGAGCTCCTATTCTCTCCCATTGTGCCAATAATTGTAATTGCACTGCCAAGCAAAACATTTGTAAGCATGTTAATGTCAGCCCCCCTGTTCACATGGCACTGGAATCAGTTATGGGCAAGCTTATGTCCTTTCCTATTCCCGAAATAGTCACAAAAAGAGAGTCAAGACTCTGAAAAAAATGTGTTGGTATTTGTATAGGTATTGTTGCAAAATAAATAAAGAAGGCAAGGTAATATATTCATTTTAGAGATGACAATCCTGCATATTGTTGACAGTGGGCCCTTATGCTTGAGATTGATCTCTGCAGGTTTCCATCAGGCATGCCTGCTTACCCATGGAAGATACTGACTGCCAGATACTTAAAGGATGTTGTCTCCCATTGCAGTGTCAATGTGGGCAGTTGACTCAAGTTCTCCTGCATGTGTCATCTCAATGGAAAGATACACGACTTGGAATTTGTAATATGGATTACCGACATCACACCAAACCTCCGCAATGTCTGCCAGGCTTCTAGCAGGAGGAACGACGTATCACAGACCTACAGCAGAATATCATCTGTTTATAATGATATGTTGTGCACAAAATCTCCATGCTGTATGCCCCATCTGCTCGCAGCGACCCTAAAGGCAGCGGCAAGGGGGGCTACAGCCATGTAGAAGAGGATAGGAGAATGTTATCATCCCTGTTGAGTGTCCAGCCCACCACGGATTTCCCAGAGGTGGAGCACTCAGTTCTGACCCTAGCCAGTGGGTATATTTTGTCAGTCTGGGACCAAGCCCTATTCTGACCAATACTGTAAGCATAAATCTCCATTCCAAGAAGTCAAACGCTTTCTGCATATTAATAACCACAACCACTGGTGCGCCTATCTGCAAGCCTGGATTCATTATTACCTGGAATAGTTGCCTGATGTTGAAGGCTGTGCTCTGAGTATGAACACACCAAGACTGGTCTGTATGAATTAATGTTGGTAGCCGACGCAATAAGCACTTCCAGTTCATCAAAAGTAATGGGGCCATCAATAGACTCTGCCTGCTGACAAGATTGAGAAACCAAGTGCACTGCATTCAACAAGTCTCCTACTTCTTATGCAAAGCACGAGGTGATGGGACATTAAACTTAGGTATGATAATATGAGCCTACTTTATGTTAAATAAAGCTAGATATTCACTGAAAAAACACAAAGGTTGAAGTGACTTTATAGTTAGGCATGGTAATACAATTTTACTTTACGTAAAACATTTTTTTTTAAATTGAAAAAATCCAACGGTTAAAATGTTATAATTAGGTAAGAAAATTAGATTTTAGCTTACATAAAAAAACTAGAAATTCACTGACAAAAACAATGGTTAAAGTGACTTTATAGTGAGGGCTTGCAAAAATATGAACACTAATGGTTAAACTAAACCCCCCAAAAATATTGAAATTCACCAGTTATACTTTACTGAACTAACTATACTTGGTGACCACACCATTTACTGCTCATGACCTCACATATTATATCATTCATGACATGTTAAATTACATAACTGAGGACATCACAGATGGCATCTCATATGACATTGGTAGTGATAGCGGCAGTGTAGCTAGGGTGAGGACAGAGTTTTCATAAGGCATTTATTGTTTCCTTAATAGCTTTGGCACTGTTTAAGGAATCTGCACAAAACCTTTGAAAAGTAAGTTTATTCACTTGGCTCCTTCTTGGAAAGTTTTATGCTGATCCATCAAGTGGGGCACAGACCAAAAGGGGTCCCAAAAGTGTGATTTCCCTTTTTAATTCCAAAAATAAGTTTTGCTCTTCGATCCACTAAAATGCTGAATCGAATTGCACTTAACTTTTTTACTTAAGTAGTGTGCCTTAGTTAGTCTATACTACTATTATAAAGAGAGAACTGTGTCCTTTGAGCTAGGTAAACTCGAAAAGTACACCACCAATCACAACACCCAATACAGCGTTGGAAAGGAGAGGTCCAGGAGATGGACATAGGCTATAGAAAACCACACCATGGGCCCGATTCACAGAATGGACTTACTACTTTTGGCATTCACAGAATGCACTTACTACATTTGGTATTCACAGAATGAACTTACTCATTTTGGTATTCACAGAAGTTAGGACTACTAACTTTAGGACTCCTAAATGCCTTCTGTGAATACCGAAAGTCTTAAAATCAGGATTTTTCTCAATTTAGTAGTAGTAAAGTTAGGACTACTAACTTTAGGAAGCCTAAATGCCTTCTGTGAATACCGAAAGTCTTAAAATTACGATTTTTCTCAATTTAGTAGTAGTAAAGTTAGGACTACTAACTTTAAGATGCCTAAATGCCTTCTGTGAATACCGAAAGTCTTAAATTTAGGATTTTCTCAATTTAGTAGTAGTAAAGTTAGGACTACTAACTTTAGGACTCCTAAATGCCTTCTGTGAATACCGAAAGTCTTAAAATTACGATTTTTCTCAATTTAGTAATAGTAAAGCTAGGAGTCCTAACTTTACTACTACTAAATTGAGAAAAATCATAATTTTAAGACTTTCGGTATTCACAGAAGGCATTTAGACGTCCTAAAGTTAGTAGTCCTAACTTTACTACTACTAAATTGAGAAAAATCGTAATTTTAAGACTTTCGGTATTCACAGAAGGCATTTAGGCGTCCTAAAGTTAGTAGTCCTAACTTTACTAATACTACATTGAGAAAAATCCTAATTTTAAGACTTTCGGTATTCACAGAAAGCATTTAGGAGTCCTAAAGTTAGTAGTCCTAACTTCTGTGAATACCGAAGTGAGTAAGTTCATTCTGTGAATACCAAAAGTAGTAAGTGCATTCTGTGAATGCCAAAAGTAGTAAGTTCATTCTGTGAATCGGGCCCCAAATACATTAGGGGGGGACGTTAGGGGAAAAGTAGTCCGTATGGGCGTATGGATACAGTGATTGCGCGCTGCCTTCGGCGTCGTCACAACGCTTGCGAGAGGCGCAATGGCGTGTGGGCGTGACGTCACGTCAACGCGACATTCGCTGTCCGGACCGGAGCGCAGGAAGGAGCAAGGGAACAAAACACGACATGCGGGGAGGAGTGGTGGCGCGGGACCGACACACAACATTGGAGTGCCCAGCGCGGGGAGGAGCGGTGATGCTGGTGGGAGCACAGGAAGGAGCAAGGGACACACACCCGACATGCGTGGAGGAGTGGTGGCGCGGGAGCTGGTATGTACGCTCTGCTGCTCCCGCTGATGGCCGCTCTGCTGCACGTCTCCTGCAGCGGTGCTGCCCCCAGCCCCCTTCTGCCCCGACAATGTCGGGGCGGGCTGCTAGTCTAATATAAAGCCCTGTAGCAGTTTTCAAGATATCAGCTTTTAAATAGAGGTTCGGGTTAGGCATGAAAGGTTAACCTTAAAAACAATTGGAGGCTATATTGACAGCTGAGGATCATGGGCGATCCTATAATCCCAAAATAAACAAATAATATTGAGGAGCCTTTTCTTCTGTGTGCCATTTCAAATCCGCAGATATGAAGGAGAATTTGGGGATCCAAAAGAATCTGATTGGCTACCACAACATTAAAAGAATATGTTGTGTCAGCAATTAGGGCTCAGGCACTCAATCCCTCAGTTTTAGAAAAAAAAATCAAAGGGCACAAAGGAGATCAGGGTGGGCACACGTTGAACCCATGTGTGAAAAAAATATTTTTTTTTTGTCATGGGATCCGCACATCCAGATTCACAGATCCCACTGAGGTCCTCCAGTGTGGTTTTGATGATCCAGATTGGGATACACGAATCCCCAATAGAGATTTCTGAAAAAATTTAGGATATGGTTATAGACCAGACCTCGGACTGAACACATTTGCACATGCCTTGCACAGTGGGATTAAATACAGATGTGCTTGTACCACCTGGCCAGTACATCACCATTGGGTGCAAGTTTCATGGTCTGTAGGGGGGATATTACTGCCCTCCTAGTAAACCACCACCACATGCACATGTTATGGACTCAAGGGCCCTGGCTGAGCCAACCAATACACCATTACCTGGTGCAACCTTCATGAGCTCAAGGGGATGCCTGAGGTGAGGTCAGTAATGTCTGCATGCTACACCACAATTGAGAGCGAGTTTCCCAGGCTCTAGCGGTTTGACTGCAGAGATACTAGTAAAGCATACCTGCTACACCACCACTGGGTGCTAGCTATATCCGCTCATGGGGCCCAAATATAAAGGAGCCAGTACTAGCTGGTTGCCCACAACATCTCCACTGTGTGCAAGTTTCACAGGCTGATTGAGCCTGGCTGTGGAGGGAAGTGTCATGAGCTCAAGAGGCCCAACTTCAGTGGGGCCAGTACAGACCACCTGCTACACCATCACCTGCCTCATGGGCTCAAGGGTCCTGGGTGGAGAGGGCCCACATCCACCCAACCATTATATCACCACTAGGTGCAAGTTGCACAGACTCAAGTAGTTTGCGTTCAGAGGGGCAAGAACCTCCCGCCCAGCATACCAAAACCAAGGCAAGTTTCATGGACTGAAAGGGAGAGGTTGCTAATGGCCCTGCAGCTGACCCCTCACTGTGAATTATTGAAATCAATTAATAGTGGAAGTCAGATGCCTGCTGAGGGTACGGCACAGTGCCTGACGAGATGCCAGTATCTGGAGTCCACACCCAATGTACATAGCTGAAGTCACTTTGCAATGGGTCCAACGACCAAGGATGGTGGGTCATGGAGCTTGGACAGTGACCATGCCCGAACCATGCCCATGTAGTGTAGAGCTTTAGGACCACTGGTCTCATCCCCAATACAGGCAATAAAATGCCCTCCACCGGGGATGTCAGATGTCTACAAAGGATTGGTTGCATGAACAACCAGAGAGCACAGCCTGCACCCCAACCCCTTGTACACCACACTAAATATCGCCTGTTGACATTGGTGCTCAGGGCCTTGTCTACCCATCCTGCGTCCAGTTGAAGGAAGTACACAGTGTAGATTATCTATTGGCATAGATTTGAGAACAGCTACTGCATACAAAATCCCTGGTATAGTTATGATACCAAGATTCTATAAAAACATGGTATGCACTCAACCTCTGCTTCATATAGCTACAAGCCATGTTATTTATTGTTTAAGTTGTCTACAAAGGTTTCCTACAGAGACTGCAGATATTTTTGACGGGTCACAGCCAAAATGTTTGTTCTGTAATGGTTAGCATTTAACTTAGGTTGAGGTGCAAAAAACACTTCCACGTTAAATATAATCTTTTTTAAACAACAGGAATTCACTAAAAAACATAGGTTAAAGTTAAGTTATGGTTTGGTTTGCTCATAACACCATCATGTTTGTTTAAGTGCCCTCACCCACTTCACTGTCTTGAAAAATACAGCTAAAGTGTGGTAGGTTTAAAAAAGAAAACCTAAAAGTCTAAGAATAATTCATGGTTGAGTTATCTAACAACCACATGCACCCTCTGTCATAAACTGCTTATGACCTCCGATATTATATCTTGCATAAGAAGTTCTATAACATCACTGGTGACATCACTGATGCCATCTCAAATGTTATCATTGATGACATCACTGATGACCTCACTGATTACATCATCCATTTGTGAAAATAATCTGCCATTAGTCATGTGGACTAGGCCTCTTGTGTGCTCCAATTTTCTTTTTTATAGCTTTGTTAGGGTTCATACAGTAGTGTGAACAGCAGTATCATCAATGATGTCATGGGTGATGCCATCAATAATGTCATTTAAGATGCCATCAGTGATGTCCTTTAACTTGTCAAGAGTGATGTAATACGTGAGGTATAAGCGGTACATGGGGGGTAACATTTATGGTCAATTTACTGCACAATAACTGGGGACTTACAGTGATTTTATGTGAGTGCGTATAACAATATACACATAAAAATATATGTATATATTTAAATGCTACATAGGTATGAATGTTAGTGAGGGTGGGTAGTGTTAGTGTTCAAAACTAATATCAGTAATGTATTTACATTAATTTACAATTTAATACAAATGTAATATTAGGAGGTAATGTGTGGAATTGTTTTATTTAAATAGCTCTAGTTCAATAATATTTGGTAAAAAGTACCTTGCATTTTATTTTACATTACATTATTTAAAAAAAATCATAAATGTGATTACATTTTCATATATTTTCCTAGTGGGAGATCTCTGCCTCATTGGCGGAGATCTTGACAAACAGGTAGAAAGTTAATAATAACATTATACTCATGAATTCAGTCATAGGAATTTCCACCCCCTCAAATATTGATCTCCACCCCAGGTAAGTGTACAACGAGGGGTGCACAACTCCCCTGAGAAATGGTGAATGGTAAAAAAGTGGTGATTTTCACCAAGAAGTATATATACACATGAGTAGATCTAGACGTGCAAACTTAGCTTTGTGATTCTGGACTTGCGTTTCTGACCTCATGGAAATCTCAGAATTACTGAAAAAGAAGATGAATGAGGTCTCTAAAAAAGCTTATTTCCAAAGTTAGTTTTGTCTACTGGGTCAAACCTCAATCAACTTTGTGGATGTACAAATTGGTCTGTGTTTGATGATGGTCCGACTTGAAGGTACAAACTGACACCTGGAAATGTTTCTAGTTTCCTTTAAGATATCAGGGGTTTCATGAGCTGCTTTGATAATGGTTTTCCCGGCTAACATTGACTGAACATGGCTCTTTACTTTTCTGCTTTCTGAATTGTTGATGCTTGCACATTCTAGTACCTAGAATCTAGAGGCCCTAATTATGAGCCAGTTTGCGTCACTCTTGCACCACGCAACGTGGTGCAAGAGTGATGCAAACCTTACAGTGCGACCAGCACAATCCAGCTCCCCTCCCTGATCCCGCCTCCCAGCTGTCCAGCCCTCCCTGACCCTTACTTAATGGCGGCTGCTGCGGGGACAGGCGAGCAAGACCACTGACTCATAGTCAGTGAAATTGCTCTCCCTTCCTCGCAGCTCCACCATTAAGTGAGACCTTCCCCCGAGCCCCTGCACTCTCGAGTGTTGGTGTTCGCTGCCCTCCTCCACCCGCAGGTTTCACCTGCGCCTGATCCCTGGTGGTCCAGTGGACCTCTGTCTCCATTCTATCGCTCCGCGTTTTCTCTCCTTTTTCGCTCGTTTTTTCTCTCACTTCTATCTCCCCCTTCACTCTTCTTTTGGGTCTTGCCTCCATTTTCTGTCGTTTTCCCCTCATTTCAAGCTCCCCCTTTCACCCTCCTTCTGGGTTCTCTGTGTCTTTCCTCCACTCTTTCTTGCACTTTTGCTGCCTTATTTGCTCTTTTCTCTCTCTTTTTGCCTTTTTCCTTTTTCTTTTTTCAGCCTGCTTTCCCCGCCACTGCTGCCCCTGCGGCCCCTCCCCCCAATACGACCAGTGTGACAAGCCCAATCCAGCTCCCCTCCCCGCTCCGGCCTCCCAGCTATCCAGCCCTCCCTTGATCCCTATGCCTGTCTGCAACCCGACTGAAACCAGCACCAGGAACCCTGGATCTCTGTACCGCCAACGCTATGACCCAGCGGCACTCCACTCTCTCAACCCAGGCTGCAGTAACAACTGCAAGCTAGCATCACCAGCCTACACCCACAGACCCTTCAGCTGTCACCGCTGCCGGCACACCTGCAGCACCGCCAAAACCACGGACCCAGCGCAACCCACCCGCAAGAACACAACCAAACCGAAGACCCTGCAATAAATCCTCCTCAACTTCCCATCCCTCCACAAACACGCTACCAAAATCTGAGACCTCCTCGACAGCACCACCCCGGATGTAGCATTCTTAACCGAAACCTGGACAGACACCACCTCGGACCGGACATCCCCATTGCCATTCCCCAAGGATACAAGATCTCCAGGAAGGACCGCCCCACCCGCCCGGGTGGAGGAATAGCCATCATCCACAAATCCACCCTCCGCTTGAGCACACTCCCCGACGAGCCCACACGCCTGATGGAACACCTTCACTTCAAGATACTGGCTAGCCCTACTGCCACCCTCCGAGGAACCGCCATCTACCGACCCCCTGGACCCCACGGACTTTTCACCAACTCCATCACGGACATCATCTCCGCGCATGCCATTGTGTCCACCAACCACACCCTATTCGGAGACCTCAACTTCCAACTTGACAATCAACTGGACCCCAGCACCACATCCCTCCTGGACAACCTCCACAACATTGGACTCTGCCAGATCGTGACGGAACCCACACACTCAGCAGGACACACCCTCGACCCCCTCTTCACAACAGGAAACTCCATCACCTTCAGCCACACCACTGAACTCCCATGGACTAATCATTGATGCATCCAGTTCACCTTCAGAACACCCACCATCCACAGACACCAAAACCTGCTCCCACGAACAAACTGAACCAGAATCACCGACGACCAGCTAACCTTATCACTTAGCAACTCCAAACCAACCATTGCGGAAAACGACGACCCCAACACCGCAGCCCAAACCCTGCACAGATGGATCTCCGACAGCGCCAACACCAAAGCTCCTCTCAAGAAAAACAACACCACCCACACCAAGAAAGCTAGATGGTTCACCATTCAACTTCGACAGTCCAGACGCACTTGCTGCTGCCTCAAAAAGGCCTGGAGGAAAACCAAAGCCATAGAAGCCCACAACAACTTCAGAGCCGCCACCAACGTCCACCACCAACTCATCAGAAAAACTAGGAAAAAAGCGATTGAAGAAAGAATCTCCACTCATGTACACAACAGCAAAGAACTCTTCAACATCACCAAGGAGTTCACCCAACCCACCAGCTAGTCCAATGACATCCCTCCCTCACAAGACCTCTGCGACAAACTCAGAACCTTTTTCCACCACAAAATCAAGAACATCTACGACAACTTCGACGAAGACAACCAACACACTGAACCCTTACCAACCACCCTGACTCCCTGAAGCCAGAGATTGACAACTGGATAGCCCTCACCACCAAAGATACACTGAAAACGATGTAGTCAATTCACTCCGGGGCCCCCACGGTCCCCTGCCATCACCACATTTTCAACAGAGCCACTGACACCATTGCACCCAAGGTCTGCCACACCATCAACCGCTCCCTCGCTACCGCCTCGTTCCGTGACGACTGAACGCACTGAGGTCAACCCCCTCCTGAAGAAACCCACGGCGTACCCCACCGACCTCAAAAACTACAGACCCATCTCCCTGCTACCGTTCTTCAGCGAAAGTCCTCGAGAAAGCTATCAACAGCCAACTCGCCACATTCATTGAAGAGCACAACATCCTCAACTCCTCCCAACCCGGCTTCAGAAAAAAACACAGTACTCCTTGCCGCAATAGACAACATTGGTACCTTACTGGACAAAGGAGAAACAGCAGCCCTCATCCTCCTCGACCTCCCAGCGGCGTTCGACACAGTCTCTCACCGCCCCCCTAATACGCAGACTCCACGACGCAGGGATCAAAGACAAGGCCCTCGACTAGATCTTGTTGCATGCTTATCTAGGTTCCTGATCGATACTGTGACCTTATGCCCCTATTCGGCTATAAATCCATTTATTCCCTATATTGGCATAACCGTTCAAGTGCGATTTTCTGAAAAGTCATCTCTGGCCTCACACGAACAGAGCCACATTCCAGCATGACTCTCTGCTACTTCCTTTGCGACCAATTAGTGCAATGACAGAGCAGCAGTCACTATCTGATATTCCTAGATAACACTCCGAGTTCTTCAACAAGATAAAAACTTAGCAAACCTGGAAATCCCCGCTTGCTATGTTTTGATTAGTAATGGAACTCTAATGAGCAACTGATAACTGTCACTTCCTAGTGACATCTTTAATTGACGTCTTATGTCCAGCAAACTTGCGTCAAACCCGGCACCTGTCAGGTATAAATATTACCAACGTTGCCTTAAGCAAGAGAGAGAGATACGAGCTGTGAGTTCGTTGCCTGTTGCTGATGCCAGCTGCCTGCATGACCCTGTGTTGGTAAAAACTAGCACTCTGTCGCTGCAGCCTGCTATCCTGTGGTGGTGAAGCTGCTGATTACCATTATCGCCGCTACAGCGCGACCTATGGTGCAGTACGCTTGAGGAGCCGAGCAGCCGTCCTCTGCGAAGACATCCAGCCGATTCCAGCTGCCCGCGGACGCTGTCACCCCTCCTTCCTCGACGCGCTGAGAGAAGCCGCTGTATTTCTCGTGCAGAGAAATCCAGTCCTGGCGCTTCCGGTTTACCCTCGCGGGTGACTGGGATATCGAGAGAGACCCCTGAAGGAGATACCAATCCTCCATCATTCTATTCAGAGGTATGGTGTTGACTAAACCCTTAGACGAGAATTCTTGAAACAAACCTTGGCAAAACCAACTTAACTTAAGCTACTTACTTACTCCCCCTTTCACGTGTTAGGCTTAGGTCAGGCACACTGGGGTAGGCTTAGTTAGAAGCACCAGTTGAGTATGTTAGCCTAATGTATATATGACTGTATATATGTTTTATTACTTTTAAACCATTGTATGGCTAAGAAACCATATCAATGCTTTTACAGTTCTATTTCACAATACTTATCTTACTGTACGTACTTTTTATAATAACAGTTATTGCAATTGTGGCAATACATTTCTCTTGTACGAGAAGAAAGACTGTTCAATAAATGTTAACCCTTTATTGATAAACGCCCGTCTCTCTATTCTCTACATACTGTGAAAGTAAACTGCACTAGACTGACTGAGTGAAATCTATGTCTATTGTTTCACACGACCCTAGAGATCGACTCTTGATCTGAGGAGCAAAGTTGTCATGTTGCCCGGTTGTTGGAAAACTGAATCCCTTCTTGTCTGTGCCAAGGAAGCTGATCACTTCCTATGCAGAGAAGAAGGTTTCCAGTGACCTCTGAGCTAGTTGGTAACACAACCCAATTAAGTTTAGCATAGTCAGTGGAGGCCTGGAATATAAGCAGTTCCACGTCGATACTACTGTTTATGTTATTCCAATGCGCAGGGCCTAGTGGGAAACTAGGAACTACACTACATGGCGCCCTAACGTTTGGTAAGGCGATAAACTAACGCAAGACTTGTAGAGTAACTCAGTCGTGCATATTTCACACCCCTTTCTCCCGTAAATACTCCAATAGACGTCTGGAGTGGGTGAAAGGTTAAAATCCGCCCGACCTTAGTAGGAAGAGATTCCTATGTAAAGCTCTGGTTTATTCAACGTTGAAGGATACAGTGTTCCAAAATATTGTGCATCTAATCTTTGTCTCCTTGGAGACCTACTCTGCAAAAACTGCTTTTATACAATGTCAGTAGAAAACAACGGCACCACTGGGGCCGCAGCAGATGCGACTCAGCAAGGTCCCGAATACACAGACCCGGATGCTATTATCATCCCGGTCCAGTTAAGAAGATCTATAACTTTAAAACTTATAGAAAACGGACTGACACCTCAAGGTGGTACAGTAATTTTCGTGATAGAGGCTCACGAGTATCGGCAGACAGAGGTATTCTATTCATGGATAAACTTTCCAGCGGTAAACGCTATAACACAAGAGTTTCACTATTACAAAATAGAGGAACCTCCGGGAGAGTACGCTCCTTTCGAGGAGATTGAAATCCCACTTAAATTTCAAGAGCACCTGCTCTGGTTTAATGGCGCCCTAAAACACAATGATCACATTACCAGGCTCGGTCCACTAGGTAGACCAGGAGCCACGTGGCCGGTTCTAGCCAGCTACACACCACATCCTGACATTGCAAGAATGTCTAGAGAAGAGCTGTTAGCACAGCTAAACACGTTAATAAAAATACATAGGCAATTAGTCCAATATGTAATGCGGACTGCAACAGTCCAGCCAGCTGTTAATACACCACAGCTGACCCCTCATCAGGGGAACACAAATAAAATTACACCACAGAACATACAGTCATGTCTTGGTAAAACACCCGTAAAACGGGAACAAATTCCTTTCTGGTTAGCCCAGAAAATCACTCAAATAGAGGCAGTATTTCCTGATACTACCCCTATTGAGAAACACAGAATCTTGACCATCTGCCTTCCTATGGGAATCGCACCACACGTGGAGGACTGCGACACTTGGGGTACAGTCTTTGCTTCCATTTACACAAAAACACACGGTGTTCCGTCTATGGCGGTAATACCAGAAGTGCTAAAACAGATTCAAAATGAATTCGGTCCAGAGCCCGCTTTAAATCTAGGTATGAAATTACTGAAAGATTTCAAGCAGGTCACGGCTATATTATTAGCCAACATAAAGGGAGAAGCAGCATCTGTGGCGATTCGCCAGAAGTTGAGGGAAACAGATATAAAAGATCCTGTTGAGCTTGCAAAAATCATAGAAAAATGCTATGAAGAATTAGGTAGAGACAGCTTGGGTGGGAAACCAGTAAAACCCCAACTGCTCGAAAATCCTGAAAAATTATTTATTAAAAATAATTTAAACACTCCTAAAAAGAGCTGGGATGGAAATAAACAATCCACTCCCAAGGAAAAAGTTTTCCAGTCCAGAGGAAGGTCTCCTCGACGGAGGGAAAGAACTCCGACTCGAGAACGCCAGTCTCCCCAACGGGAGCCCTCTGAGAAAAGATATAACCTTAGAAATAGGGATAATATAAAAAAACCTGATAGATATCAAAGTATTGATACACGTCCCTCTCGATCTTTTCCACAGAATTCGGAAAGAAGAGGACGGTCAGACCCAGGAGAGCACACCAAGTCCAAAGACAAGGAATCTGCTCAAAATAAGAAATCTCAATTTCAGAAAAAGAAGGTAGCCAGTATTAGAGTAATCAACCATGCCGAGAATACTGAGGACACAGTTGAAAAACGGGGAGTGGGCATTGACAATGTTGGACAGTGCAGCAGAAATCAGTATAGCGCGCAAGATCTTGATGAGTCATCTGGAGACAGTGGACACGAATGAATACATTCAAGTTGAAACTGCCGACGCCAGGCTTAGCGAGCCCCATAAAATATACGAAATAACATTGCGTATAGAGGGTGATAAGACTAGGAAAATTAAGGGTCTATTTTGGGATAAGCTCTCAAAAGGCTATGATATTCTGTTAGCTGAAAAAGATTGGCCCCCGGAGTTTGTCAGGGAGTGCCCTCGTGGCGAAGAAGTGATTATGCCTGCCTTCTCGAATCACATACCGATTCACAAAAAATATACATATGCAAGGAAATGGGCAGTAGCCCAGGCACCTGCATTGTATAAAAATCATGTAGGATGGGATGAGGATTCACCGCCTCACAAAATCCAACTAAAAAGTGAACCAACTGCCCAACGGCAGTATCCCATAAAGCAAGAAGCTAAAAAACAAGTCAGGGAGATCTTAGATCAACTTGAATACCAGGGGGTGATTAAAACATGCACCTCTCAAATGAACAATCCTTTGTTTCCTGTCTCCAAGCCAGACAATTCATATCGTCTAGTTTTGGACTACAGACATCTTAATACATGTTGCAAAACTTTTGCAGTACAAAACTCGCATAGTGCAGCCCTAATGAATAATATAGTTAGGAAAAAATACAAAACGACATTAGACATTTCTAATGGTTTCTTTTGTCAAAACATTGCACCAGAAAGCAGATATTTGACCGCTTTCTCCGCATTTGGGTCACAGAAAAAATTCTGTCGACTCCCACAGGGGTTCAAGAACAGCCCAGGACTATTCTCAGCTAGGGTAACAGAGTTACTACAAATCTATGATGATGAAGCATTATCTTACGTAGATGATATTTATCTCACAGACGACGACTTGGATACTCACTTGAAAAGAGTGAACACCATTATACTTGGGTTCGCAGCAGAGGGTTACAAATTCAACTTTAAAAAGTCCCGAATTGCCCATCTGACAGTACTATTCTTAGGGTACGAATTATCAAGTGAAGGGAAAAGCCTAGCGGACAACTTCTTAGAGAAGTGCGCTGTACTCCAAGCTCCAAAAACGCTGAAGAATTTACAATCAATACTAGGTTTTCTGAATTTCGGAAGAACTTACATCCTAAATTACGCAGAGAGGGTTAAACCTCTCTACGAACTAATAAAACCTGATTTAAAACAAATCAATTGGACTCAAAAACACACAGAAATTTTGAGATCACTGCAAACAGACATGTTAGCAAAAACAAAATTAGATACACGTGACAACACACGTGATCTTGTAATCCGAGTCATCCCAGGAAGATGCAGATTCACGTACCTAACCTCTAATGAGGGAGAAAAGGTACCAATTTCAATTAAATCTCACTTGTACACACAAGCAGAAAAAACATTCAGTCACACAGAAAGAACTGTGAACGCAGTGCAAATCGCATTAGCAAATGAAAGAGAACTAGCACACGGCAAACGGATTAATATCCTTAAAGCGGAATCCGCCTTCGAGGCGCTATTCAGCCCAGTAAACCTGCCTACAGTGTCACTGGATCCGAAATGGATACAGTGCATAGATTCTCTAGGAGCGGAAGACGTGAAATACTATTTCGCCCCGCAATTTGAAGAACTGAATGATTTAGAGTATGAAGAAGAATATCCTCTGCCAATCGAAATCCTGCCTCTCCCACAATACGCCTGTATAATCTATACAGATAGCTCTGTACAGCATTTCAACGTAGAGAGAAAATCCTACGATGCAGCATGTGCGATTACTAAATGTCGTTGGCTGTGCGGTAAAATTACACCGAAAGTAACAAAAACTGAATCTGTAAGAAACTGTTCGGTTCAAAGAACTGAAATCAGATCTTTAAAGATGGCGCTCGAAAATGCAGAACGTGAATTCCCGACACTTATAGTGTGCAATTCTCATTTTTGCGTCAACTCTTACAACAATAAACTGCAGAGTTGGATCAAAAACGACTACAGAGATGACACAGGTGCCACAATAAAGCATAAATTGCTCTGGAACGAGGTAGCTCTTTTAAGTAAAGAACTACAAAAGACTCACGTGATTCACGCACAGAGTCTTCAACGTGATGGCGTTCACGTTGCAGGGAATTCATTGGCTAATACAGCCAAAGCGGAAGCAATTAACCCGGCTTCCGTAGCCACAAAAAAACGTACAGATAAGTACATAGACGGGGAAACCATGCTGGCAGTAAAAACGACCGTAAAAGGCGACTGTGCAGCACTACCCGTAAACTATCCACTCAATTATGCATACATAATCGATGCAAACTCCGTTCCTTTTGCTCGAATCCCTGGAGTGGGGGACAGAGTAATTCCAAACAGGAGCAGGAGGGGCTTCCTCTTACTGGAAGCACACATGGGGTTGGGTCTGAAACACCAAACAATCAAAGCCTCTCTGAAAGAATTGCAATCAGAGTACTGGTGGCCAGGAATGAGTATAGATATTCAATGTTTTGCTCAAAATTGTGAAAACTGCAACAGAGATCGCAGTAATGAACAGGCCAGTGTAGTTTCAGGATCCCTTCTAGACAGCATAAGGCGGTCTATCTGCGCAATCAAAGAAGAGAAGCGCGTCCCAGTGTACACCATTAAGACGAAAAGCACTTAAAAAATGTGGCCCCAGCGCTCGGCTGACGCTAGAACGGTTATAAAAGATTTGCGAGTCTTTATCGGCACATACGCAATTACCACGTTCCATTCTGACCAGGGTCCTGCTTTCAGCTCTTGAGCCTATAAGGAGGCCATGGCCAGCATGGGAATTGGGTTGCGGTATTCTTGTCCGTCGCACCCCGAAGGGAATAGTGTGGTAGAAAGAAAAAACTGTGCCATAAAGCAATCTATAACAGCGAAGGTATTAGGTTCAGGCGCTGGGTGGGTCAAACATTTAATAAGTGTCCAGACTAGTCTTAACAACATGCCAAGAAATTCTCTAAAAGGTTTCAGCCCATACGAACTATTGTTCGGAATTAGAATGAACGTTCAGGACCTCGATAGTCAGATGTCAGTGGTACAAGAAGAAAAAACGCAGTTTGATGTAAAAGACCGTTTGGCTGTTTTACAGGAACTGAATGAAACAAGAAAATCATTAAGCAACATAAAGTTAAAGCAACAGCCAAGTACCACTGACGAGGCACCACCCGCAACAGCCCCAGCAAGGCCTGTCTGGATTCCAAAGATTGGGGATCTAGTCAGAGAAAAGATCGCGGTTAAGAAGGAATTTGGGCCTTCTTACAGAAAAGCAGTACCTGTCTTGGCAGTCACCGGAACAAGATCAGTTGTGCTACCGCCCCTTGCTGGTAAAAAGGAGAACAGAGTCGTGTCTATCGATCTGGTAAAACCACAAGCATGTGGCCTATAATCAACAGTAGGCCCAGTGGACTCCCAAGAAACAACAGAATACCCAAACTTGCAACAATCCAAGAGGTTCAAACTGAAAGACTCATCACATTCGATCAGCCTGCAGTGCACAATGAAGGACTATGCAATAATGCCATGGAACTCGTGCCTCTTGAAACACAGATTGAAACAGTTCGTCAAGAAACAACACCAGTCTACAATGATGTGGCATCAGAAAGTGCTACCGAGAGACAGATTGAAAGAACAATCCCAACAATTGACAGAACTGCCTCTGGTTATTTCATCAACTTCGACAACTTCTCTGAAGATTTAAATGACCCCGAAGTGATGCCAGAAACAAAAAAATCTTTAAAAGAAAAAGCAACGGAACTCTTTCATCAACTGAAGGAAATCTACCTTATTTCCCCTTGGCTAGAGTTCTGGTTCGGTCTAGGTGTATTTTTCCTCCTGCTTTGGCTCATCATGGTACTGTGTTTGGGAAAATTCATTGAAGGAAAATATATTACAATGGACACAGCAAGTCAGAACATCAACCTAGTCCTGAAACCACACAGATCATCCCACGTGAAGAAAAGAGAACTGTCAACAGTAAATGTCACAGCAATTCCAATACCTGGTGGGGTAGTATGGGAGAAAACAGACTATGAGATCTATGGTCCGGTCGAAATCCTGAAGTATCCTCATCAACTAAAGGTTTCCTTAAGTGACTTTGTGACACCAAGTACATTCTCTGATGATTGGGACTTTAACAGTATTAATGACATGATGTCTGATTTAGTAATGTCAGCTAGATTCACAGATCATGATTATTTACAAGGTTCATCTAGTTATGAGCAGTTATTCTGTTACACCCACTATGGGGATCATTACTTGCATAAATCTGCACAGCCTAGAAATGTTTTTATGTATAATCAATGGGAACATTGTGCTACACCACCTAAAAGCAGTTCTAAAGCATTTTTTGAGAAATTCAAATACTTTTCAGGTTTTAACACCAGTGATGCAGAAACGTTTTATTATAAACTGTTAGATAAAACAGGAATGAAAACAATGCTGACAAATTCTAAATTGATATATTCAGAAGCATTTTATGACAAAATGATGACATTTGGTTTTGATTATTGGAAAAATAATATTGAAACGAAAACAATTTGGGGTACAAAAGATTGGCAGGTGCAAGGCATAGAAGCACTATTTAGAACCTGCATGATACCAGAACAAATGTTATTTTTAAATGACACAATACACCAAACATCTTGTCTTGGCCTAGCCAAGAACAAAGAAATGAAAACACCGTCTATACCAAAGCCAATACCTGAAAATGCAACAGCTGATATTGAGTTAGACGTGTCACAAATTTTACATTTCAACAGAACACATCCTGATTGGAAAAAGTGGTTAATCTGGCCTACAGACACAAATAGCTGTCAAGATAGATTCCTGAATAGAACACAGGGGTTAAAAATGACCAGATTAGACCCTAGATACTCCCAGAGACAACATCCAGGGATTATAACCACATACAGTGTAGGGAAACTATGCCTAGAATGGCTAACTACATCCACACTGGCTGAAATTAAGCAACACTTGTCTTTATTAAAAGATGGTGCTGATTTGCGCGATTTCATTCTTGGACCACGCAAACAGCGTCAAAAGCGTTTCATAGCGACCAGTATCTATGCTGCTTACACCGAGGCTTGGAAAGTAAAGCAAATTGAAACTGCTGAAAAAATACGAGAAATAGATCGTATTAATTTGGAGAAATCACTTTCTGTGGTAGACAATGGGATAATGACTCTGTCTTCCAGAATATATTCTTTGGACAATATTGTATCCTCTGCCTTTGATGTGATAGACAGAGATTTGCTAATGTTACAACATGGCCAGTCTCAATTACGCTCTATTATAGAACTAGGCTGGACGCTGCAAAATCTTCGTTCAGGCTATGTGCCTTGGCATTTAATCAACACAACGTCATTATTTTCCAGTTTTAACCTTACTGATAAACAGATCAGTTTGGCACAGAAAGGAGCAGACTATACAATCCTGAGCATCGAAAAACTCGAGAGATTACCATTGACAATGTCAGAGAGTCCTGTCATTGAATGGATAATACACGGAATTATCACAATTCCGATAACAACTTTCCGATTTCATAAATGCCTTGAGTACATACCTGCTGGCCAATATGAACAATTGGGTAAGGGATATGTTAAATCCGAATGGAAATTACCATACACTCATTCTTGCTATAGTGACAGCGACAAAAATGTATTTCTTAGTGGTGACAACTGTAAACACTCACTAAGCGGTATACTTTTGTGTCAGGGTATTAATTTACACGGAGCATGTGATGGAAATTCAAACAACCTTTCATGCCACCAGCTAGTCACACCTGCAACTCAGATAGAGCCCTTCTTTATGCAACTCGCAAACGGGAGTTACATTCTTAGAACGGATCACAGGTGCTGTGGCCTCGCGCCAGGGAAAAGTTATCTAGTACAAGTAACGTCCATGGTCAAATGTTGTATGCAAGCATTGTTTCCGAGCGGGCCTCCAGACATAGTGACTCCCCTCTGGCCTCGTCTGAATCTCTATTCTATACGAATTGATACATTAAGCAAAATGAAATCTGTGCTTTTACAGACAACAGTGCCTATAACGTCATCTAAAGGTGGTGGTAAGTGGACTGTGGCAGCGTCCCTACCGCTTTTAAAACCAAAGCGCTTCTGCTCGCATGCTTAGCGGCGCGTGAGCATTTTATGCTATTTTAACTTTTCATATTATTCATTGTTCCTCACCTGGCTGGGAAGCACAGCGTGTTGGTGGCGTGTTGTGTGAGCCCCTGATTTTAGCTCGGCTGAGCTTTGCTAGACGCTTCACGGAGGACTGGACTCGTCCCTCCCTCCCGCCTCGGTCTGACGCCGGTGATTAGCGCCGTTTGTGCAGAGGGCGTGGAGGGTCCGAGCCAGGCACTTCCGGTAGGGAACAGCAGCGCTCTAGTGGTTGGAACGCTGGGGGGGATATAAGGCGGATGTGTTGTCGACAGCGCAGCGGGCGAGCGCAGCGGGCGCGACGAAGGCGCGCCGGAGTTGCGCCAGAGTTAAGCCCGTCTGCGCCCGTCCGCGGCCGACTGCGGCCTGGGGCCACAATCCCTGCCTTTCCCTCCTGTCAAGTCTCCTGGAGTCGAGATGAGTTACTTCTCCTCCGAAGAGAGCTATGCGGGCTCTGTCCCCATAGCATGGACGCAGGGACCAATGCGGGCTGCAGCCACTGCGAGTACACCTTTAACACCGGTAAGGCACTAACCGCAGGCCAACATACTTTGGTATGTGGCCTATTAAATGTTCGCTCCTTACGGAAACATTCCCTTGATATCCGTGACCTTGTCACGGGGAAACAATGGGATCTTTTATTTCTCACGGAAACGTGGCTTGATCAAGACTCCATGCCGGAGATCATTGAGGCTATACCTGAAGGCTACTGCCTACATAGGCTAGACAGACCACGTGGGAGAGGGGGCGGTATAGCCATTGTTGTGCGGCAAGTTTATCAATGTCAGCTGGACCGCATTGTGATCGACGACAGTGAAGCTGGCGCCTTCTCCATTTCTATTAATGGCCGCTTCACCCTGAAAGGCTTGTTAATTTATCGTCCTCCAGGCTCTTCCGCAGCCTTTGTTGGAAAGCTAGTGGAAGGTGTCACTGAAGCCGCCCTACGCTCGGATAAATATCTGGTCCTAGGAGATCTTAACCTACACCTAGATACCCCCTCGGACAGAGTGGCGAGCGAGCTATGCCACACGATGGCTAGCCTACAATTCGAGCAGAAGGTACTGCTACCCACCCACAAGCTGGGACACCTTCTGGACCCAGTCTTTGCTAACTGGAGCCAAGTGAACGCCCAAGCGCCAATTCCCATTGCATGGTCCGATCACTTCCTCGTCCCTTTTACCATCGGAATACAGGGACCCCGCCCCGATGACCCTTCCGCTGACAAACATCCTAGGCGCAGATGGACAGCATTCTCCCTGGCCAAATTCAATCGGGCTCTTACCGAGAAAGGTCATCCTGGGGGCGACGGGGTTGATGAAGTTAATTTCAACTTGGACCAACGCATTTTGGAAGCCTTGAATCAGGTGGCACCTCTGGGTATGTCGAAATCAGGCGGCCGAATACAACGGTCGGCACCCTGGTTTAATGAGGATCTGCGTACGGCCAAGGCTGCATGTAAACGCGCCGAAAGGCAATGGAGGGTCGCATACTTCACGCAGGCCAAAATTGCTTACACTGACTGCAGACGTGCCTATCACATGCTGATTAGGAAAGCTAAATCATCATATTATTGCAATTAAATTGAGGAAGCCAAGCAGTCCACCAAGGAGCTTTTCTCTATTTACAAATCTATTGCAATAGGAAAATCCGCCACAGCACCAATGAAACTTTGCACCACGGAGGGCTGTAATCGTATTGCGGAGTACTTTGCAACCAAGGTCTCCAATATATACAATTCTTTCCCCCAGAGGACAGATAGTGGCATTGCCCTCTTGGAAAACCCAAGAAGGGAAGGGGAACATCGGTTGACCATGTTTGTCACCCCCTCCACTACGGAGCTTCTTCGTATCTGTGGAACCATTAAATCTGGTTCCCCCAGAGACCCGACCACCCCCAGCCGGCTCAAGGACAGCTTGCCAGTACTGGAGCCCTATGTGCGTCAGCTCCTGGACACCTCCTTTGAGTCTCAAGTGGTTCCGAAGGCCTGGAAACAGGCGGTGGTACTTTCCCTGCAAAAAAAGGCCAACGTCAGCTTTGACAAGCTAGACAATCTCCGTCCTATTTCCCTCCTTCCCTACATGGCAAAGGTGGCGGAAAAAATAGCCAACATCCAGCTCATGCAGTTCGTGGAGACGGCTTCGCTACTCCACGACTCGCAATTTGGCTTTCGTCCCCGTCACTCGACGGAGTCTGCTCTCCTCGTGGCGGTGGAGGCACTCAGACAGGGAGTAGACGAGGGCCAGACGATGGCATTGATCCTCTTAGACCTAAGTGCAGCATTCGACACTGTAGCACATTCCACCTTGCTACAGTGTCTGAATGGAGGTGGGGTGACAGGAGCTGCACTTGGATGGATTAAGTCCTTCCTCTCTGAGAGGTGCTTCCAAGTCAGACTAGGGGAGTGCTACTCTAGGGAGATTGAGCTGGGCCAGGGCGTTCCTCAGGGTTCGTCCCTGAGCCCAACTCTATTTAACATCTACGTCTCCCCCCTAGCGGCCATTGTGGAGGGCCATGGCCTTCGCCTGGTGTCCTACGCCGATGACACGCAGTTGGTCATCTCCCTTTCGCGCGCGCCCGGTCTTGCGGCAGACATCTTCAGGAACTGCATGAATGATCTTGCTGCCTGGATGTCTGCCAACTGTTTAAAGTTGAACGGGAGCAAGACCGAGGTGCTCGTGGTGGGGGGTGTACCGTCGGCATGGTCGTCGGCGTGGTGGCCACCTTGTTTGGGGGAAGCTCCCACTCCCTGCCGTGAGGCCAGGAATTTGGGCGTGTGGCTCGACAGGGACTTCACCTTTGGCCCACATGTCGGTCGGGTGGCGGGGGTATGCTTCAGTGTTCTGAGAGCCCTCAGGAAAGTCTTAGACCTGCTTCCTATTTCTGCTCGTCAGACGCTGGTGCATGCCCTGGTCACCTCCCGACTTGATTACGGGAATCTACTCTATCTGGGGGCCACAGGCAGGGTCATCGGTCGTCTGCAGGTTCTTCAAAACGCGGCAGCGCGGCTGGTCCTCAGACTCCCCAGGAGGGCATCCGCCAAGCCAGCCCTGCGAGCGCTCCATTGGCTCCCTATTGAGAGGAGAGTGCAGTTTAAGGCCCTTGCCACTTGCCACCGTATTTTGAATGGCAAGGCACCTCTCCCGCTCCAGAGCCTAATAGCCTACTATGAGCCTACACGCAGCCTCCGGTCCTCGCAGACCGGGCTGTTAAAAGTTCCTAGAATATCTAAAGCTCGCATGGGAGGCAGATCCTTCAGATACCTTGCCCCCAAATGCTGGAATAACTTGCCACTGGAACTTCGGCTGGAGTCTTCCGAAATCCAGTTTAGAAAAAAACTTAAAACTTATCTGTTTCTGTAGATAGCTTGGTTGGGAGGAGGGGGGACAGTCACTCCACTTGTCATAGCGCGGGGACACGCCAGTGGCGTAACCAGGCGCTTAATAAATGTCCAATAATAATAATAATAATAATAAAGAGACGTATGATCTTCTAGTCGCAAGGACGGCTACTGAAGTCCATGACCTTTTATCAACAAATTGCCCGTGCATTTCGTAGAAATGTTCAGCCAACTCCTTAACATGTCTAGTGCAACAAGCATCCCAGGCATATTTAAGACAGTCTTTACGGGACTGCTAACACCCTTCCAGGCAATTTTGGGGATCTTTCCTAATTTTGTGCACTCCATCTTTGGCGGCATACCACTATTTTTGGGACTCATTGCAGGGATTCTATTTTTGACCATCCTGCTACGTTATGGCAAGCCTCGGCTCAGACATAGCTCCCATGGGAATGGAAGAGACAATCCTAGCAATGCGCTACAGGGACAGGATAACTAACGTCCTCGGATTGGCCAGGCTGAGAGATCTAAACATGACCTGGTTCCTTTCATTCAGACCGATATGGCAAAATTGCATTTTACCTGTGCTACGGTGTATGCTTTGCGGCGATGAATGCGTGTTGGACATCTGTCTTTCACTTCCATCAGCAGTACCAATGGACGTCGATACTTTGCTCAGTCCAATAACGGCTCACGCATTGTGTTGTCCCCAGCGGCTACCAATCCTGATGACGGCATTCGTGGAGACTCCTGTACTACAGCCAAGTGGTAACAGTGGAGCGAGTGACAAAAGCAACATCATCCAGGTACAACGTTCTGTGAGCATTGCTGGTCCTGCCTTCGATGACAGCAATCATTCTCACACCTGCCAAGTTACAGCGCTATCTAATTTGGTTGAACTATCACCTGATTTTGTAGACCAATTCTTTGCGAGCCTGTCTGATACGATGTTCTCACCCATAGAGAAACAATAACTTTTGAGAAGCTTTCCGACACACAGCGTTCCCATGAACTCTGAATTCGGCCTTCAGTTTTGTTCAACAAAAACTACCAAGTGCTTTGGAAATCTATTTTTCTTTGAATTGGACAATTTTTTTTTAAATATTGACCCTCTCTTTTTGGCACGAACAATTCTTTGCTTAACGTAAAAACTATTCTTAGAGAACAGAAGCTTCACACTTCTATTTCTAAACACATCTAGAGACATAACAACATAACACCAGCCTCTAGCACACATGTTATTACAATGCATTTTTATGTGATGATTTATCTCGCATTTCTTCTGTCAGAGATACTTCATGTGTAAATTCCTTTTGCATAATCGTTCATTGATTTCATATGCAATAATTTTTTGAATGATTAATATGCTTTAAAAATCGTACAGTACCTAAAATTTCATGTATTTCAAGTACGCCTATTTCGAATGCATTTATGTATTTTGGGGTGGGCAATGTTACACATGCATCTTATTGCTTAGTTTTAGTAATTTTGATGGACATGAAAACGTGGAGTGGGTGTTGCGTGCTTATCTAGGTTCCTGATCGATACTGTGACCTTATGCCCCTATTTGGCTATAAATCCATTTATTCCCTATATTGGCATAACCGTTCAAGTGCGATTTTCTGAAAAGTCATCTCTGGCCTCACACGAACAGAGCCACATTCCAGCATGACTCTCTGCTACTTCCTTTGCGACCAATTAGTGCAATGACAGAGCAGCAGTCACTATCTGATATTCCTAGATAACACTCAGAGTTCTTCAACAAGATAAAAACTTAGCAAACCTGGAAATCCCCGCTTGCTATGTTTTGATTAGTAATGGAACTCTAATGAGCAACTGATAACTGTCACTTCCTAGTGACATCTTTAATTGACGTCTTATGTCCAGCAAACTTGCGTCAAACCCGGCACCTGTCAGGTATAAATATTACCAACGTTGCCTTAAGCAAGAGAGAGAGATACGAGCTGTGAGTTCGTTGCCTGTTGCTGATGCCAGCTGCCTGTATGACCCTGTGTTGGTAAAAACTAGCACTCTGTCGCTGCAGCCTGCTATCCTGTGGTGGTGAAGCTGCTGATTACCATTATCGCCGCTACAGCGCGACCTATGGTGCAGTACGCTTGAGGAGCCGAGCAGCCATCCTCTGCGAAGACATCCAGCCGATTCCAGCTGCCCGCGGACGCTGTCACCCCTCCTTCCTCGACGCGCTGAGAGAAGCCGCTGTATTTCTCGTGCTGAGAAATCCAGTCCCGGCGCTTCCGGTTTACCCTCGCGGGTGACTGGGATATCGAGAGAGACCCCTGAAGGAGATACCAATCCTCCATCATTCTATTCAGAGGTATGGTGTTGACTAAACCCTTAGACGAGAATTCTTGAAACAAACCTTGGCAAAACCAACTTAACTTAAGCTACTTACTTACTCCCCCTTTCACGTGTTAGGCTTAGGTCAGGCACACTGGGGTAGGCTTAGTTAGAAGCACCAGTTGAGTATGTTAGCCTAATGTATATATGACTGTATATATGTTTTATTACTTTTAAACCATTGTATGGCTAAGAAACCATATCAATGCTTTTACAGTTCTATTTCGCAATACTTATCTTACTGTACGTACTTTTTATAATAACAGTTATTGCAATTGTGGCAATACATTTCTCTTGTACGAGAAGAAAGACTGTTCAATAAATGTTAACCCTTTATTGATAAACGCCCGTCTCTCTATTCTCTACATACTGTGAAAGTAAACTGCACTAGACTGACTGAGTGAAATCTATGTCTATTGTTTCACACGACCCTAGAGATCGACTCTTGATCTGAGGAGCAAAGTTGTCATGTTGCACGGTTGTTGGAAAACTGAATCCCTTCTTGTCTGTGCCAAGGAAGCTGATCACTTCCTATGCAGAGAAGAAGGTTTCCAGTGACCTCTGAGCTAGTTGGTAACACAACCCAATTAAGTTTAGCATAGTCAGTGGAGGCCTGGAATATAAGCAGTTCCACGTCGATACTACTGTTTATGTTATTCCAATGCGCAGGGCCTAGTGGGAAACTAGGAACTACACTACAATCTGCTCCTTCCTCTATGGCAGAACGCAGCGGGTCAGACTCCCCCTTTCCTCTCAGACCCCACACCTACCACCTGCGGAGTCCCCCAGGGGTCCTCCCTCAGCCCTACGCTCTTCAACGTCTACATGGCTCCACTTGCCCCCATCATCAGAACCCAGGGACTCAATATTATGTCATACGCAGATGACACCCAACTCATCTTCTCCCTATCCAACGAATCCTACACCGCCAGACATAACTTTCGAGAAGGCATGGAAGCCGTCGCCAAATGGATGAAAAACAGCTGCCTACAACTAAACATCACCAAAACGGAAGTACTCATCATGGGCCCAAACCCTGATGCCTGGAACGACACCTGGTGCCCGCTTACCCTCATAAGCCCGCCCACCCCCACAGACCATGCACGCAACCTGGGAATCATCCTGGACTCAGAGATCAAAATGGACCATCAGATCAACTCTGTCTCGTCCTCCTGCTTCCACACCCTCCACCTCCTACGTAAGACCTTCAAATGGATCCCCCTCGAACACAGAAAGACCATCACCCACGCCCTGGTCAATAGCAAGTTCGACTACGGACACACTCTATGCCGGAATAAACATAAACCTCACCTGCAAGCTACAGAACATCCAAAACGCCGCCGCAAGACTGGTCCTCAACCTACCAAGACGGATCACTGACAAAATATCAACCTCCAAAATATCGACCTACAGGAATATCGAGTCAAAAATATCCAGGGCAAGAATATCGACATCCTATCTACAACATGGTAAGCACAAAAATATCGAAAAAATAATATAGATGTAAAAAATCTCGTTGTTAAAAATATCGTTTTTTTTTAAATATAAATGTAAAATAAAGTAAATAACACTAATAAATACAATGTACATAGTTAAAAGTATCTAATAATGTTTAAAATTAATAAATAATACATATTTAATAATAATACATTAATTAAATAAATACAGTAAATATATAATATATATGTACTGAACAATAAATAGTAAAAATTATTTTACTAATTCATAATTTAATAAAATATATTCTAATTTACTAATACATTTACAAACATAAAACAATAACATAAATAAAATGTAAAAAATAGAGTGCAACAGTAGGGAAAGCGTTGGATAGCGTAGGGGTACAAATTACTATTCCCACTCCAGAGAGTGCAACAGTAGGGAAAGCGTTGGATAGCGTAGGAGTAAAAATTAGTATTCCCACTCCAGAGAGTGCAACAGTAGGGAAAGCGTTGGATAGCGTAAGGGTAAAAATTACTATTCCCACTCCAGAGAGTGCAACAGTAGGGAAAGCGTTGGAGAAGCATAGGGGTAAAAATTACTATTCCCACTCCAGAGAGTGCAACAGTAGGGAAAGCATTGGATAGCGTAGGAGTAAAAATTACTATTCCCACTCCAGAGAGTGCTACAGTAGGGAAAGCGTTGGATAGCGTAGGAGTAAAAATTACTATTCCCACTCCAGAGAGTGCAACAGTAGGTAAAGTGTTAGATAGCGTAGGGGTAACAATTACTATTCCAACTCCAGAGAGTGCAACAGTAGGGAAAGCGTTGGATAGCGTAGGGGTAAAAATTACTATTCCCACTCCAGAGAGTGCAACAGTAGGGAAAGCGTTGGATAGCGTAGGAGTAAAAATGACTATTCCCACTCCAGAGAGTGCAACAGTAGGGAAAGCGTTGGATAGCGTAGGAGTAAAAATTACTATTCCCACTCCAGAGAGTGCAACAGTAGGGAAAGTGTTGGATAGCGTAGGGGTAACAATTTACTATTCCCACTCCAGAGAGTGCAACAGTAGGGAAAGCGTTGGATAGCGTAGGGGTAAAAATTACTATTCCCACTCCAGAGAGTGCAACAATAGGGAAAGTGTTGGATAGCGTAGGGGTAAAAATTACTATTCCAACTCCAGAGATTGCAATAGTAGGGAAAGCGTTGGATAGCGTAGGGGTAAAAATTACTATTCCCACTCCAGAGAGTGCAACAGTAGGGAAAGCGTTGGATAGCGTAGGAGTAAAAATTATTTTTCCCACTTCAGACAGTGCAACAGTAGGGAAAGCGTTGGATAGCGTAGGGGTAAAAATTACTATTCCCACTCCAGAGAGTGCAACAATAGGGAAAGTGTTGGATAGCGTAGGGGTAAAAATTACTATTCCAACTCCAGAGACTGCAATAGTAGGGAAAGCGTTGGATAGCGTAGGGGTAAAAATTACTATTCCCACTCCAGAGAGTGCAACAGTAGGGAAAGCGTTGGATAGCGTAGGAGTAAAAATTATTTTTCCCACTCCAGACAGTGCAACAGTAGGGAAAGCGTTGGATAGCATAGGAGTAAAAATTACCATTCCCACTCCAGAGAGTGCAACAGTAGGGAAAGTGTTGGATAGCGTAGGGGGTAACAATTTACTATTCCCACTCCAGAGAGTGCAACAGTAGGGAAAGCGTTGGATAGCGTAGGGGTAAAAATTACTATTCCCACTCCAGAAAGTGCAACAGTAGGGAAAGCGTTGGATAGCGTAGGGGTAAAAATTACTATTCCCACTCCAGAGAGTGCAAGAGTAGGGAAAGCGTTGGATAGCGTAGGGGTAAAAATGACTATTCCCACTCCAGAGAGTGCAACAGTAGGGAAAGCGTTGGATAGCGTAGGAGTAAAAATTACTATTCCCACTCCAGAGAGTGCAACAGTAAGGAAAGCGTTGGATAGAGTAGGGGTTAAAATAACATACTTATAAATAAAAGCTTTTTTTAGTAGTTAAAATTTAAACTATTACATAAATATACACCATACACAATACCTATACATAATTAGTAAAGACATAATTATCAAAAAATATTTAGCCCAAATTAAATAATAAAAAATACTAATGTATATTATTTAATGACCGATTAATAACTAATTATCAATTATATTATTAACAAAACAATTTATTTAAATACATTATTACTTAATTACATTTAAATTACTTCCCACCATATTCCCCTATTCACCCACTACCCGCAACAGAAGACATTTATCTGTTTATGAATTAATGAAAATTATTTACCAATTAATTTAAATTATTAACCAATTATTTAAAATTAATTAGCAAATATTTCAAATTAGTTTATAATTCCAACTAATTAATAAATAATTATACATAATTAAATTACTTCCCACCCTATTCCCCTATAAACCCACAACCTGCTACAAAACATATTTATCAATTATTCAATTAATTAAAATTAATTTCCAATTAATCAAAATTAATTAGCAATTATTTCAAATTAGTTTATAATTACAACTTATTAATAAATAATTAAACATCATTAAATTAGTTCCCACCCTATTCCCCTATAAACCCACAACCCGCTACAAAACATATTTATCAATTAATTAATTATTTAAAATTATTTTCCAATTAAGTAAAATTAATTAGTAATTAAGGAAGATTAATTTATAACTCCTACTAATTAATAATTATTTAAACATAATTAAATGACTTCCCACCCTATTCCCCTATAAACCCACAACCCGCTACAGAACATATTTATCAATTAATTAAAATTAATTTCCAATTAATTAAAATTAATTATCAATTTATTAAAATATTTTATAACTCCTACTAAATAATAATTAATTAAACATAACTAAATTACTTCCCACCCTATTACCCTATAAACCCACTACCCGCTCCGGTACTAAAACATATAATTTGCTTATAAATAAATGCATTAATATATAAAATTAATACACATATAATATTATTTATTTTAAATACTTAACTAACACATATAACACATACATAATAAAAAACAAAAAAATCATACAAATATCGATATTAGTATCATCGAAATTAGTAACATCAATATATATGCTATCGATATTACTAACTTCGATATTACTTACATCAATATAAATAATTTCGATATTACTTACCTTAGGGTCGATATTCTGTCCAACGATATTCTTGACATCGATATTCTATACCTTCGAAATTTCTAACACAATATTTTGGTAGGTCGATATTTACAACTCGATATTTTGACTGTGTACCACCAAGACACTGCCACATCTCCCAGCACCTGCGTACACTCCACTGGCTCCCCATCGAAGCTAGAGTCACCTTCAAGATGCTAACCCAGGCTCACAAGGACCTCCACGACACGGGACCAGCCAACTTAAATTCCACACACCCCAAAGGACCCTACGATCAGCCCAGCTCTCCTACGCCATGGTCCCTCGCACCAGAAAGACCAGATCGGGAGGCCGCTCCTTCTTCTTCCTTGAGGCCAGAGCCTGGAACGACCTTCCCCTCCACCTCAGACAGATAACATCGCTCCCCATCTTCGCAAGATACCTAAGAACCTGGCTCTTTGACAGACCCCCTCCTTGATGGACTGGAACCTGCACCCCCAACCCCCAGTGCCTTGAGACCCTTACTGGTGAGTAGTCGTGTTTAACACCTGACATTTGATTTATGAAGTCACGCAATGCCACTTTATGTGGCCCTGAGTGGCTCCGTAAATCTGGTGAAAGGCAATATAGCACAAATCGCTGCATCACCTTACTCTGCCCTGAGAAGGCATTCCATGGGGATGTGTGGGTGTTCCCATGACACTCCCATGGTTTTTGTCACATTTCTAGATTTATCAGAATTGGTAGACCTGGCAAAGTGCCAAAAAGATACACCTTCTCAGGTAAGGCGTATCGATGAGAAATATATTTATTTCTCTTTGTTACTTCCTCTTTCTATGTGTGCTGCATTCTGCAGCACACATAGAAATGGGAATATGCCTTCTTTTTGTGCAGGAAGGTGTCCTTTCCAGCACACAAAAATCCTGCATGCAATGGAGGTACCCTTGTACCTTGGTACCTGTGTTGGTGCTAGGCTGCCAAAAGGGTGCCAACACAGAGGAAAAGGAAGGAATGCATTGTATTGCAATACAAACGGTGCATTCCTACCCTTTACCTGTCAGGCAGTGCAGCAAAATGACTTGCTGCTCTGCACTGCATGGCATTCTCATAAATAGGCCCCTATGTCTTTATGCTGGGCATTAAATTATGAGTCGGGATAGTTTAAACAGTTTGTTGGTTTGCTTCTGTGAGGCCTTTCTGGACAGATTTCTGTAGAAACCTAACTAGAGAACACATCAAAGTATCTACTGTTCCACCACTTAATTGCAAAAATATTGCCACATTGCGTGAACATTGCATATTATTAACTCCAGGGGGCTATATTTTTGCTGGCAATGTTTAGGACACAACAGCTACATCCGATGAAATTCTGATACCGAAATTCTGGTTCAACACTTCAGGAAGTTTTGGTACCTCTACATTTTGAGTACTTTCAGATAAATAGGTGTGCCAAGAGTACCAACTTTATCATTCTTTACCAGGAAATGTAAACTTCATTTTCCATATTTTATTGTTCTCAGAAATCTGTGCATAGGAGTTACCAATGGAGAAGCATTCTGCATATATTCCTTTTAGGATTAAATATTGATTATAGAGAGCATAGATTTTGATTTTTTACTTAAAGTAATGGGAATTTTACCACACCTAAGTCATAAGGAAAAATGTCTTTCACCACGTGTGGGTACTGGAAATGTGCATATTTTAAGCATTCCCAGAACAGCAGGGACAATTGCTTTCCAGTTTTATGAAAGACCACCAAAATATGCATAACAACCTTTTGCACTATTGACCCCGCTTAAGAACATGGTGTTAGATCCGCTGAGGTGATCAGCTGGTCCACCATCACTTTAGGAGGTGCTAACATTGTTGCCTTAATGGACCCAAAGAAATAGTCTGAGGAAGCAAGCCTACATCTGCCAATTTTTTGTCAAACGTCCTTATCAGCAGGGTCGGATTGGCCAATAGGGCAATCAGACAGGACCCAAATAGCTGCTCTGACAATTCAGTGTGTGGGCTGCTTTTTCCCTGTTTGAGGGCCTGTTTTACGGCCTGTTGGGCTGGTTTTTACTGTTGATTTCCCTGATTTTGAAACAAACTTTGCCTGGAACAAGCTCAAATCTATGAAGCCTTTCATTTATGGCAAAATACTCACAGTGTGTCTCTACAAGTTCAAAACTGCGACAATTTGCAGGAAATGGACCCATTTTTAGCTATATAATTCACTGATGGGGGCTACGCTAATTTTGGTGCCCATGCCTATTTGCTTTCCTGACTCAACCATGCTGATAACAACATGCTTTAGATTAGGTCCAAAGTAGTGAAATCACCATTAGAAATGTTTAGCAAGGAATACTTTGAAAAGTGGGTCTGTCTTGATAAAGAAAGATTAGCAAAGGCAAAGCTGGTCCAATTTGTATATTTTTACATTTCTTATTGTAAGCATAGACCCCAAAAATTTAAATGATATGTATGTTGCTGCATAAATATGCAAACAGAAATGGGGGGTGATGGAGGTAGTGGTTAGGTTCATCCTCCAAAGTACATGTGGTTAACAAAGAATCTGTAGATGACAGATCCAAGAACCTAACTCAAGGGAGAAAGGTGCGGGTTCCGCTAGATGTGCGAAACACAATCCCGAATCTGGGAAAAGCAAATTCTTTTCTTGAGTCCCCTCACTCACCAGGGGTTGACCTAGGTGACATGCTTAATAATTGGGGCTATCCCAAACAGCTACTATTTGGGGCATGCCTCAGCTTGCGGAACTACGTAGGAGCACTTTTTTGTGGAAAAATGTGTAGTGCAGTGTTGGGGAAGTGGTGAAGGTGATGCCAAAATACTTAGCTAGTGAGGTAATATTTTATTTGGGTTAGGTTTTTGGAACTATCATCTACAGATTCTTTGTTAACTGCCTTTTAAAAATGGCCATCATATGCTTAAAAAAAACTTTGACATTTAAAAAAACATTCACTGAGGTGGCCTTTTTTCTAGTAATGTTTTTAAGTAACAAGCCTTTCAGTTTTGTAATGCATTTTCTTATTATTATTATTATATGTGAAGGAGGCAAGAATAAATAAATAAATATTTAACTAAACAATCAAAGTTCAGGCAACTGCAAAGTTACAATGTCGCTTGTGCACTTTATAACAGCAACATTAAATGGAGGATGGGAAATAATTCATCAGAAATACAAGCCATACATAGTCCATGCCAAAGAAATAGCATTTACTTAAAGATAAAAGTAAATAAATAAAATGTGTTTGAACCAGATCTGTTCCCTGAAGAGAAAGGACCTATTTGAGACAGATGTGAACAATGTGCACAGGCTTTGTGCAGTCACTCTATGCAAGTATATGTTATATTAATTTTTGGATAAACAATTTATTTATTTATTTTAAGGTTTTGTATACCGCAAACAAGACCCTTGCGGGCATCAGAGCGCTTCACAAGTGAGGTAGTTAGACAAAAGAAGCATTGTACAAAAGAAACATATTATATCGAGGTAAAGACATATGTTACAGCTGGAGTGTTCCAGGAATCCGAAATAAAGACGGCTAAAGTTGTCTCAAAGGCTAGACCTAAAAATAAATCTCTCAAATTGAACTTGTCATGAGCCTTGCCCTCAAAGGGTTGCTTTAGTTCAAGATAGGCAATACAACTGGTAAGCATTCCAGTGGAAAGAGGTGGTACTACTTGTAAATACATCTTTAAGCAGTCCAAATATGATTGGAAGTAAATGTTCCAATAGACTTGTTTTTGGAAATGAGTGCTCAAAATTAGGCAAATGTTACCATCAACAACATAATCTGTAATTGGTGCACTGAAGAAATGGGGGTCTCTAGTTGGCAGCAGTAGGTACCTTTGTCCAAATAGGGACACTTGCTTTTAGTCAGGGTAAGGGGGATCTACCTCTAAAATAACCCCTGTTCATCCCCTTGGTAGCTTGGCACAAGCAGACAGGCTTTATTCAAAGTAAGCGTGTAAAGCATTTGTGAAAAAATACAGTATCACAGTGAAAACACTACTAATGGACACCACACCAGTTTAGAAAAATAAGTAATTTTTATCTAAACCAAAACAAGATGAAACGACAGAAAACTGCAATACAGTAATAAAAATGTAACTTTCAGATGGTAGAAATAGTTCAGTTCTAAGCAAATTGCAGATGCAACACTTTTCACACAAAGTACCTTGGATACATCACCCACACAAACGAAATGGGCCGCTGGGAAGGTGATCCTTTGGTTCCTTACACTGAGGGAAGGTTATGGGTTGGTTCCTTGCTCTGGGCGAGGTGATGCGTCGGTTCCTTACTGCTGCGCAGGGAAGGTGATGCATCAGTTCCTTACCGGAGAGAAGGTGATGCGTCTGTTTCTTACTGCGTGGGAAGGTGATGTGTTGGTTTCTTACTGCGTCCCCCGACAAAGGTACAAACGTGGCGTCTGAATGCAATGCAATGATCCGGAACGATACGTTAACTCTTGTAGCCGCACAGTAGGCCTTGTGTTGAAATTGGTGCGGTGATCTTGGACTTCGGAGATTGTTGCCCTCGATGCGGCGTGCTGCGATTTCTCGAGCCACAGCTGGTGCTGTGATGGTCTCTTTGGCGATGCATTGAAAACAGGAGCGGATGCGTCTTGCTTCTCGAAGTAGCGTTACTTTTCCAGCTCCCAGCGGAAAACAGTCTCTTGAAGTCCAAAACAACAGCAGACACCTATTAACAGGTTAGAACTCCCAGCAGGGCAGTTCAGAGGAGCTGGTGGTGAAGTTTTTGTGAACAGGAGGCAAGCTCAGCAGGGGACACAGCAAACAGCAAAATCCTTTTCTCCTTTCCTTGGCAGCAAGTAACCACTACAGGCCAACCCCAGAAAGCAAATAGCACAGGGACAGTATTCCTCCTCTTCGCCTTTCTCCTTTGCAAAAGTTCCTCTTGATTTCCGAGAAGTGATATAAAGTTCTGGGGTCTGGCCCCAATATTTATACTACAACATCCTTTGTTCTCTGGTAACAGGGAAGCCCTGTGCTTGGTCAAAACCGGTTCTGTCCTCTCTGGTGCAGCTTCCTGCAGGAGGTGGAGACAGCATTGTCCTTGTCAGACCAGGCCCATTCAGGTGAAAGGAAATCTCCTCCCCCTACTCAAAATGCAGGCCATTCAGACCAGCCCTGACCCAATAGGCTCTCTGGAGCCACTGCTCCTCCCCAGCCCCTGTCCTCCAAAAGCCAGGCATGCAATACACAAACCAAGCAGAGGTACACTGGATGGCTAAGCAAGAAAATACCCACTTTCTAAAAGTGGTATTTTCAAACACAGAATTTAACAGTCACCCTCACTAAAATATGCATTTTAACATTGTGAGTTCAGGCATATCAAACATTATTTTCCTACCTTGTTCCCAGGGGTAGTTATGTTTATAAGATGTTATTAGCAAACTCCCCATTCTATCCTATGGGAACAGGTAGCCTTGCAATAGTGAAAAACTGAATTGGCAGTAATTCACTATCAGGACATACCACACACATCAGAGCTTGTTCTACCTTTCACATACACTGCACCCTGCCAACAGGGGTACGTTGGGCCTACCTTATGGGTGACAAACATGTAAGAAAAGGGATAGTTAGGGCCAAGTCGATATGGCAGTACTAGAAGGCACACAGGCTCTGCAATGGCAGGCCAGAGTTACATTTACAGGCTACTAATGTGAGTGGCACAACCAGTGCTGCGGACCCACTAGCAGCATTTGATTTACAGGCCCTTGGCACACACAGTGCACTGTACTAGGGACTGACTAGTAAATCAGATCAGCCAATCATGGAAACACAAATCCATAACAGAAATTTACAAATGGAGCACTTGCACTTTGGCACTGAACAGCAGTGGCAAAGTGCCCAAAGCATCTAGACCAGCAAAACAGAGTCCAACACACAGCAAAAACACAGGGGGCAAAGGTAAAAAATGCAGGGGAGACCCACGCCAATGGTGACAGGTCTAACATGCACATTGAAATGTTTTATTAGATCAAATCATAGAGCTGTCTCAGTAAGATTGAGGCCCATTTACACTATATTTTAGAGGCTCAATTTTCACTCTTGCGTCACATGTTAATGTGCAAAGACTTAAAGCAACTTGGTGACAGCTTGGTTTTCCTCTGTGGTGGAGACTTTTTTTTATTTATGTACTAGAGGAAGTGGCAATGTCTTTCTACTCTTATCACTGCTAATATTACAGTCTCAGAGGAGAGAGGTAATTTGTGTGCCATTCCATTGTCTACAGTGTTATGTCTTATAACTAAAGCTCCCTGTTTTGTGTTTTTACTGATAAATGCAGAAAGAAAATAATTTATTTTCCTGCCTGTATCTATTTTTAAATGTGAATAAAAATGATAATTGAGTTGTTTTTTAAGTGATTATAAATATTCACAGTCAAGACTGCCAGGCCAAAAGCTGTGTTGATTGACAGGTAAGGGAGCTACAAAAGAGAGAATTGTTTTTAATAAAGCTTAAACAGCTGCAGATGTGCTCAAGATTAATTCCAAAATGTTCATGTTTTCATACAAGTGTTTTGATTAATCAAATATGGGAGTGCATATCATTAAAACCTTTCAGGCATTCAAGTACAAGTGTACTTCTATTGGTTTAATAAATGTGGAAATATTGTAGGAGCCAGCTTAATTTTATTCACAGAACACAAAATAAATACGGATAAACAAAGATAAAATGAGCAACAAAAAGAAATCGATAAAAACAGACATAAATGTCCCAAAAAATAAGAATTGTAAAGTCGAAACCCCCACTTAGACGAGAATGATTTGACTGAGGTCCTTAAATTTCATTTCTATACTTTGTATGTATGCCCTTTATCCATTCAGTCTTGCTGGCACATGGAACATGGATAACAGGAAGGGAGTCATTCTGAAAAAACTCTACAATCTATCGGAGTCCCCAGTTATTTATGCCGGGGCGGTTCTGGTGGCTTAGTGGACTAATGCGTCCACTGTAGGGGCCTGCCTGTATTCGAACTCATGTCACAGGTTTTATTCCCGGGGGTCCACTCAGCCTTTCATCCTTCTGAAGTCGATAAAATGAGTACCATTGAGTTGGGTAACAATAAGCGTCTGTTATTCAGAGAGAAGATATCCTTCGTGATGATTGTGCGCTTTACAAATACACGTTATGTTATGCAGAACTGCAGTTCTGGATCTTATAACTACTTACAAGAGATTACAATTGCAACATCAAAACTTACATCTTGGACTGCCAGAGACGAAACATTTGTTCCTCTCAACTTTAAGTGTCCCATTCTTCATAGCTGAATCACTGAACGTAACACAAAACAGCACAATTTATAGCAGGAATGTGTTTGATCAAAGCACATACTCAACAAACATTGGTGAATCTAGTGGATTGCAGTTTAATGTGCTAACATATGCGGTGCTAGCACTTTAGAGCGAGACACTGAAGCGGAGGCCAACAGGAGTGGACAGAGAGTGTTGTAGTTGCAAAGTAGTCTCATGTGCATTTCAGTGCAAGCACTGGCGAGGAGACAGAAGGATACACAATACACTAAAAAGCATTAGATGAGAGAGGATACTTTACTGGGTTAAACCTAGACAGTGATTGACAAAGTCTCCACCCAATGGTTGAAAGAGACAAGCTGATGAAAGTTAGTGCTTGAAAGGGGCGAGCTCCACTCTGTGTATATGTCAGTCAGTCAGTCAAGAAATCTTTATTTCGGTAATGTACCATAAAAGTAGACTAAAAAACATAAAAAACAGTGCATATAGATGGCAATATAAATGAATTATAGCAAAAATAATTCCCAGAGCATTTTTCAGATAGACACATTTGGAAAAAATTCATACATATAAAAACCCCTTAAAATGGAAAAAATAAATAAGTTTCTAAAAAGCACTAAAAATTTATAAAAAGCAATGTATGTCCGTTGGCTGCCATTCCAGGCTTAAACTCGGGTGATTAAAATTCTGCGCTTATGCCACATAGCTGCCAGGAATTGCGAAACGGCAAATACAATAGGTCCAGTTGTGTCTGACTTTAGCACTCTGAGTGCCTGCTTATATGTTAGCTGTAGGTCTGTTTGACAGCAACGCTGTAAAGAATCACGGCTAAGAATCTATGCAAAGCACATAAGACCGTCACAGTAACAAATTGTTGAAATTGCCCAATTAAGCCACTGAAAGACATGTCAAGGTCAACATACAGCATTCATTATCTTTGTTAAGTTGGCAACATGTTTTATTCTTAATATCACCTCATATATGTCTCGTTAGCTCGGCTTTTTTCCACTCGGACGCAGTTAGCTGCCATCCTTGATGCTTTCATTATCACATGGTTCTAGGGTTCCTTAAAATACAATCACATCACTTTTTACTGAAACCCTCTCCCTAATATGCACCTGTAAATATGCATAAGTAAACAACACAAACACACCTCCTAACTTGAAGTTATTTTTCTTATAATGTTGACAGGATTTAGTGTGCACGCTAAATATGCTTAATTGTAAATCGGTCAGTCAATCATACGTACGCTTTCCAGCTTGAGGTACTTAAGACTGTCTGCAAATAGTGTGTTTTTTTGCTCTTCTTTCGCACTAATTTTTCCGGAATTAAAACCCTGTGTACTTGCACTTCAATTGCAGGTTTTCTTTCTAGGCCTGTTGGCCCACTGTACTCTTGCAACCACTGAGTTCTTTAAACCCATGACTACTGCATTTTCTACCCCTACATATGTCTCTTGAAGTAAATGACCACTATGATCTTCAGTCATTTTCAATGTGCTGCTGTGTGCAACATTGGGCCAATCTCAGAGCGAGGGATCGTTTATGGAGCTTTAGCCATTCTGTCCGCATCTAAAACTTTAAATTGGAAGGAATACTCTCAGTTCGAAGTGACTGCACCACAAAGCTTAATTCAGAGAAATCACAAGTGTGCAGCGGTAGGCTTATTTCAACATCCATGGGGCCTCATTTATGACTTTTTGCCGCAGGGAAGCGCAGCAGGCCTTCCTGCTGCGCTTCCCTACGGCAAAAGAAAAGGGCAGAAATGCGTCGTATCTATAAGATACGGCGCATTCCTGTCCTTTTCCCCTCCGCCGGCGCACAATGGGCTCCCTGCGCCAGCGCAGGCAGCCTTGCACAATGGTGCAAGGGTGCCTGCGTTGCGGGGATGATTATTTTTGTACAGGAAGGGAAACCTTTCTGTACAAAAATAATCACAAGAGGCTTTTCCTCTTTCTATGTGTGCTGTAGAATGCAGCACACATAGAAAAAGGAAATACGAGGAGAAATAAAGACATTTCTCGCTGTTGCGCCTCCCTTACGCCTCCCCTGGGGAGGCGTAAGCTTTTGGCACTGCTTCAGAGTTACGATTTCTCGTAAATCTGGGGCAGTGTCAAAAGGCCATGGGGCTCATTTATGAGGCCCCTTGCGCCATCGGAACTTCACTTTTCATGAAGTTCCGTGGCGCAGAAGCCTGCGTGGTATTTATCAGGCAGCAGTACGCCAGTTTTTGTGGCGTACTGCTGCCTGATAAATATCAGTCCCTTTAACGCAGTGTTCTGCATTAAAGGGGTGTGCAATGGGTGTTGCTGGGGGCGTTCCCAGCAACATCCATGGCCTTTTGACACTGCCCCAGATTTACGAGAAATCGTAACTCTGATGCAGTGCCAAAAGCTTACACCTCCCCAGGGGAGGCGTAAGGGAGGCGCAACAGGGAGAAATGTCTTTATTTCTCCTCGTATTTCCTTTTTCTATGTGTGCTGCATTCTACAGCACACATAGAAAGAGGAAAAGCCTCTTGTGATTATTTTTGTACAGAAAGGTTTTCCTTCCTGTACAAAAATAATCTTCCCCGCAACGCAGGCACCCTTGCACCATTGTGCAAGGCTGCCTGCGCTGGCGCAGGCAGCCCATTGTGCGCCGGCGCAGGGGAAAAGGACAGGAATGCGCCGTATCTTATAGATACGGCGCATTCCTGCCCTTTTCTTTTGCCGTAGGGAAGCGCAGCAGGAAGGCCTGCTGCGCTTCCCTGCGGCAAAAAGTCATAAATGAGGCCCCATGGATGTTGCTGGGAACGCCCCCAGCAACACCCATTGCACGCCCCTTTAACGCAGAACACTGCATTAAAGGGACTGATATTTATCAGGCAGCAGTACGCCACAAAAACTGGCGTACTGCTGCCTGATAAATACCACGCAGGCTTCTGCGCCACGGAACTTCATGAAAAGTGAAGTTCCGATGGCGCAAGGGGCCTCATAAATGAGGCCCAAGGTGTCAATATAAAACTGAAATCTTTACCTACTTCTTACTTTAATATCAAGATCTACATTTTTGCTTTTGTCAGACTTGTAAATTCCTCTTCCAGCCTATGCTAAAGTTATTTTCGTATATATGTGCCCAGCTCCAAACAACTTCCCGAATCACCATGCCCTGGCACTCATACAACCAGTACAGCAGCTGCTCTCAGCTGGCTGCCCTCTGCCACCGCTCGCCACCTGTGTCCAGGATCAGGCAACCCACTACAAATTGAAATATAAAACAAACCTTTAGAAATAAACGACTGCTGGGTTTCATAGGAGTTTCTTGGCCCAAAAAAAAAAATAACGGAACGTTGAATTCAGCAAAAATCCAACTTTTGGTGGCGAGCAAAAACAACTATTTTGACTGCAGTTATAAGATTTTTTCTACGCTTTATTTTAAACCTACTTCGAACCGGGTCCTGCAATCACTATGTTATCTCTTACCACCAACCCCCCAGGGATTACTCACTCTCACTTCCAATCCACTTCTCAATCTTCAATCTACTAAACATCACCATGACCACAAACTGGACCAAAGAGGCGTGCACTTGTTTGTTGTCCCCGGTTCCTTTTTCTCAGCGTTTGAGAGGCTTGTATTGCTCGCAAAATGTTTAAAACATGTTTCAGAATAGTGAGATTTTTGTCTGGAGAGTGGCTTCTTCGCTTTATACCTTGGTTTAAATCACCTCCTTTGAGACTTGTTATCTGGACTGAAAGTTGATATTACGTCGAGGCTGCCACCGGAATTGATAGGTGTGCAGGTTGGAGCAGGTTGAAGCTCCACTGGGTCACTATTATGTCCAGGATAAATGCATGTCGGTGTTTCTCAGACAGCATAACCCAGTCTGGGGTGCAATTATTTACCCTGTATTTTGTGTATGTTTGAGTGATAGCATCACTAGTGACAGGCAAACTCTTATGAGCTTCAGACACTCACTGCCTGACAAGCTGAGCTAAACAAAGCCCTTGGATTCATACAAGTGTACAAATGCTAGTTTTGTTCATCATTGTTTTCCAGGTTACATATAATTATCCAACGCATCTTCATGTCAGCATCCATAAGCTAGGACCTGGACTAGTGTGTATTTGGATCAAGAGAGGCCCCAGGTCAGGGTTTCCAGCTCACACAAATTGAAACACAGTACATCAGAAGACTTATGGCGCCGTTCAGATCACGCTCGCCCGCTCACCTTTCATTGTGCAAAAAGACATATGAGGTGAGAGGAGCAGAATTCCCATAGGGAATTCCGCTCCAACTCGGTCACGAGTGGTCCACTGCTCCGGCCCCTGATAGCTGGCATACAAAGTGCACTTGTCCCCCCACCACCATCCTTCCACTCATAAAAACACTTGAATCAGTTTTGGTCTTCACAGTGTAAACATTTATTAACTTACAGATCCGGCAAATTACTCCATTGGCCTCTTTTTACTTATTTGTGACCATCCTTTAATATATTTTAGATCAAAACACCACAGCACTCCATTAACTGTAAAGATTATACATTTTTGTGCTTGACCTTCGGGCTGTGCCTGCAGGCCACAACCAAGATAGCCTGCTCTCCTTAGGCTGACCGCCCCCCCGGTCAACAGAGCCGCAGGTAAATAATCTGCCACCTCTTGTGACAACCGCTGGCTTCCTGGGTAGAGCCAGAGAGTCCGGAGCCACCAGCAGGTCAGCACCCCTCTCTCGCCAGCCTGGAGCCCTGATAGACTTCAAGACCTGTTCTGGGACCAAAAATGCCACTGACAAACAGAGTCCCTGTCATTTCTCTTGCCCAGAACCCTGGACCCCGCCTAACCAACGCACTGCCTTCAGGGATGGGTGGGTGGGTAACTCTGACGCGACCTCCGACAAATGGACAAAGAGGGGGAAGCTAATGCCCCTTTGGCTTTTAAACCCCCCGCCAAACCTTAATTACTTCCTGGGTGAATCTGCTCTTCTCTGCTGACGTGCTTCCGGTCCGCTTGTTATTGTGCCCCCCTTCCGGGTCTCGCGACCCGGAAGGGATTCCTCGACTGCCAGGGCCCTTTGTTGCCACTAAAGGAAGGCGCCAGGCCCCTTAAGTGGGGTGACGCCCCTCAATTTACCGGGTCTGTGAACAACAGACCTGGTTTTACCTATAGGGATGGACTGCAATAAAGAGCAGGCCCTTTGTCCTGCTCCCCGATCCTCAGCCATTTCACTGTCCCTGCCACGCCAATCTCCCCTGCCATCCCCATTGTTCTTATCATCATCCCTCCTCCGCAAGCCCCATGGCAGCCTCCCCACTTACCTTCCACTCCTACTTAGGGCAGGTGATAAATGTAAGCGATAATCCCCACAGTAAAGGAAATACTGTGTTGACTTCAACCTGTTAAAATCAGCTCCATATAGTTATTCAGGAGATGAAGGCGAAATTGCAAGGTATTGGTGGAGTGTTACCAGCCTACCAGTATAGTGCAACCGTCATCGGGGTCTAGTAGGAGAGCTAATGTACAACTAAGGGTGAGATTCATCAAGATTTTATGTCACTGTTGCAGCACAAAAGGGATGCAAGGGCGACCCAAAACCTAAGTGAGATTTATCAAACCTCGCAATGCTACCTTGAGTGGCCCTGCATGGCTTGATAAGTTTAAAATAGTGCAAGGCAGCGCAAATTGCTTCCTTGAGTTACTGTGCGGCAGGTAGCCGCTCCACGGGTGGAGTGTTGGTGTTCCCACATATTTGCCCGTGGATTGTGGCGCCAGTGGTGGCTGACATGTTTTGGAGTGGCGAAGCAGGAAAGATACAGGTGAAATTAAAATAATTTAAAAAAATGCTACTTACCTTTCTCACTTGACGAGCGAAGTCCTCCTCCCTCAGGTGTCTTCTCTACAGGAAACGGCACTGCCCAATCCTGGTGCTGCTGTCATGCTGTTAAACAGCATGAGAGAATTGAATTTGAATTTGAATTTAAAAAGAAGCGCACGTACACTGAATCAGTTTCATGGCGCTGGTGAGGTCACTGAGTGAGAGCAAGGAGAGAGCTAGGAGCCGAAAGCCTGCTGGAATAGGAACGTTTTTAGTGACCTCCGGAACTCCATATAGGAAGAGGAGAGTCTTAAAGATAGAGGGAGGTCATTCCAAAGGGTGGGTGCAAGTACAGCAAACTTCTGCCCCCCTGACCGTTTCTTTTTAAAGCGAGGCGTAGTTAGCAAATCCAGGCTAGAGGAGCGAAGGTCCCTAGGGGGAACATAGGAAGAGATTGCCGAGTTGATAAAAGCAGGGGCTGTGCCCGCTCTTGCTTGAAAAGTCAAACACCCCAACTTAAACCTGGCCCGTTGTTTTATAGGCAGCCAGTGTAGGCTCCTGAGCAGAGGGGTCGAATGATGGGACCTGGATAAACCAAAAACCAGGCGGGCTGCCTGATTCTGTACCAACTGCAGGCGTTGCAGGGCATAGGCAGGAGCTCCATTATAGATGATATTGCCATAGTTGATCTTTGACAGGACCATGGCCATTAGGATCAGCTTTAATGCAGAGGTGGAAAAAACCTGGCAACTTTCCGAATAACTCGTAGTGTAAAAAAACAGGAGGAAACCACCGAGTTGATATGTGAATGAAGAGTTAATTGATTATTGAGCGTGATCCCAAGTGTTTTAACTGAAAAAGAAGGGAGAGGAGGGGGCCCAAGTGAAAGGGGCCAAAAAGAGGGGGACCAGGGGTTGACAACACCACCCGTCGCCACAAGTTCTGTTTTATCCGGATTAAGTTTTAACTGATTGATGTTCATCCAGTCTCGGATAAATATCATGACGGACTGGAATCTGCCAACTCCTGAAGGTGAAGATAGATCAAAAATGAGTTGTAGGTCATCTGCTTAGTTATATACAGTGAACTCCATGTTCTGTAAAGCAAACACCAGTGGAAGAATATAAAGATTAACACCTTGGCTGCTAGGTGTTTTCCCCTCCTGTGCTGGAAATTGCCATTTTGCTGGTGTCATGACGAGCTCAGCTCGTCATCAGCACAGCTCAACTGTGCATCATGACGAGCTGAGCTCGTCATGAGCATCGAAAGGGTTAAATAATAAAGGGGAAAGAGCAGACCCCTGGGGAACACCACAGTTGACATTACACAGAGGAGCCGAGAAGGTGCCTAGATGGACTGTCTGAGTGCGGTCCATCAGGAAGGACTCGACCCAAGCTAATGCCGGTCCCCCTATCCCCGCCGCCCTGACACGTGACAAAAGAATGTTATGATCCACAGTGTCAAAGGCGGCGGATAAGTCCAATAGGACCAGAATCTTGGGGGTGTTGGCGTCGAGTCCCTCCCTAAGTTGGTCCATGACCGAGATCACCACCTTCTCGGTTGAGTGTCGTGGACGGAAGCCAGCTTGACATGGGGCCAGGTAATTGCTGTCCTCTATAAAGGAGCTCAGCACCTGAGAAACATGCGCCTCAGCCACCTTTCCCAAGTAGGGGAGCAGGGATATGGGACGGTAGTTGACTAAGGAAGAAGGGTCAGCCCCGGGCTTCTTTAAAATGGGGATGATGGTGGCAGATTTGAATGCAGTGGGGACTAGGCCATTGGAGAAAGTGTCATTTAAGACAGTGAGGGCGGGAACAGGACAAGCCAAGAACACCTGGGCCAGAATGCGGGCCGGGCAAGTGTCAGATGGAGACCCTGATTTTACACGCTTGAGGAGCGGAAAGAGGGACTCACTAGTTAGCTCCGGGATATGAATAAGGCACTGGGTGTTCTGTGGTGAAGAGCAGTCTAGTGAAGGGTTTGATGGGAGAGGGATGTGTGCTTTTATTTGTGCAACTTTGTCGATAAAGAACTCGTTCAGTGAGTTACACAGTGACTGAGAGGGCATGATCGTAGGTGAGGGCCTGTCTGATAAAGCTAACTCGTGAACAGTTGCAAAAATTTCACGAGGCTTGCATTCTGCTGCCAATATGCGTTGCGAGAAATAATACTTCTTGGCCTCTTGGATGGCTTTTTTATACTCTGAAAGCAAGGTGGTGTAGTTAGTTTTACTAGCAGGGCAGTATTTCGACCTCCAAGCCCGTTCTGCTTGACGGACCGTTAATTTAATTGCTTTCAGAGCGGGGGTAAACCACTTGTTAGCATGGTGATGGTGGTTGATGGTAACTTTCTTCAAAGGGGCCTTTTGATCACGGAGATGGGTTAGCCAACTATCCAGAGTGGCCAGCTGAAATTGAGGAGGCACATCAGTGAGATCAGGGCAGGTGGCAGTTAAGGATTCGCAGAACGCAGGGATGTCAACACGATTCCAGCTCCTAGCCCAAAGGGTTTTGGAACCAAGAGGGGCATTTCGCAAGCGAAGGTCCAAAGAAAATGGCAGTAAATGATGGTCGGACCATACGCAAGGAACAATGGACAGGTTGGTGGTGGGTAGGTTAAGGGTCCATATTTGGTCTAGGATGTGGCCCCGGGTGTGTGTAGGGGCACGGACGTGTTGAATAAAATTTAAGCTTGATAACAGTGAGGTAAAATCCTTAGAAGTGAGGTCTTCTGCGGGATCACTGGGCCAAAAGTTAAAATCGCCAAGCACAAGTACAGTAGCGTTGTTAACCACTAAAGGGGCCAGCAGCTCCTGGAAAGCAAGGATAAACTGGGAAGAGGGTTGGGGAGGAGTAAAACCAACACACAAGTTACGGGGGATTTGGGTAAGACAGAGCGCACAACCAAGCAGTCCGCTGCAGGCAAAGAGGGGGATGCCAGTATTTGAAACCGGAGGTTGTCACAGAAGATTAAGGCAACCCCACCACCAGTTTTGCCATCAGGTCGGTCGGCCCGTAGAATGGAATAAGAAAAAGGAAGGGCCGCCAGGACACTGGGTTGGGAATCAGGGCGGTACCATGTCTCGGTTAAGCACAGTATGTCGGGGCTGTCGCTGTCAAGGAGGTTGAAGATCTCCTGCTGATGCGCGACTGCCGACCTAGTATTTAATAAAGTGATGGAAGTGCCCGAGTGCGGGGGGCTGCTGGAGGGTGTGGACAGGGGGTTGATAGCTTCCAGTGGGGGTGGGAGTCGGGCAATGCCTAGGGCCAAGATGTGGGAGGCGGTTGCTGGGTCTACGGGGTAGCTCTTACATAAGGATAATAAGTGCCTGGGTGAGTATTCCAGGGCAAATCGGGCATGGTGACAGACCCCGGGTCCCGTGCGGTCACGGACGGGCACAGACGGGCTTTCCTCGGGCACACCTCCGGCGCGCCGCCGTCGCGCCCGCTGCGCCCGTCCACTGCGCTCCCGGAAGCACATTGCCTTTTGTATCCTGTCCCACCCGAGCACTGGACCGCTAACTCCGGCCAGGCTCGTGGGACTCCCCTTCCCAAGATGGCGGCCGCCCTCTACTCTCTCGTGAAGGAGTGTGGGAGCGCCGGGATCCTGCACAACAAAAATGGGGTTAGTGCATCAGAAACACAGTAATGCAATTTAAAAAATTTGTTAAAAATATCGCCAAGCGGCGTAATTATTAGAAGTTTCAGGGCGCAGCTCTCAGAATATTTCCCCCTGCAGCAGACCTCAAGCGGGCCTCAGGCTCTGCCACAGCCTGAAGATCGCAGCGACCCCCTGCCCAGCTGGCCCTTTTGTGTCCTGTCCCACCCGAGCACTGGACCGCTAACTCCGGCCAGGCTCGTGGGACTCCCCTTCCCAAGATGGAGGCCGCCCTCTACTCTCTCGGCACCGGGGCCGGTGAGGATCAACGAGGGAAGACCATGAAGGAGTGTGGGAGCGCTGGGATCCTGCACAACGAAAATGGGGTTAGTGCATCAGAAACACAGTAATGCAATTTAAAAAATTTGTTAAAAATATCGCCAAGCGGCGTAATTAATAGAAGTTTCAGGGCGCAGCTCTCAGAATATTTCCCCCTGCAGCAGACCTCAAGCGGGCCTCAGGCTCTGCCACAGCCTGAAGATCGCAGCGACCCCCTGCCCAGCTGGCCCTTTTGTGTCCTGTCCCACCCGAGCACTGGACCGCTAACTCCGGCCAGGCTCGTGGGACTCCCCTTCCCAAGATGGCGGCCGCCCTCTACTCTCTCGGCACCGGGGCCGGTGCGGATCAACGAGGGAAGACCGTGAAGGAGTGTGGGAGCGCCGGGATCCTGCACAACAAAAATGGGGTTAGTGCATCAGAAACACAGTAATGCAATTAAAAAAATTTGTTAAAAATATCGCCAAGTGGCGTAATTAATAGAAGTTTCAGGGCGCAGCTCTCAGAATATTTCCCCCTGCAGCAGACCTCAAGCGGGCCTCAGGCTCTGCCACGGCCACAGCCTGAAGAGAAGCATCAGGATTGGAGGGAGTGGCCTAGCGCCAGATGTCTGTCCTTTCTCTAACCCAGCAGTCTAGGAAAGCTAAATTAGAAACGTTTAAAATGTGCATCTCTGGCTGACTGTTGAAAGACGACCGGCCAAAGGGACATGCGCACTTCAAACATAAGTGCACAGCTCCCCGCTACCACTCAGCAGCAAGTGCCCCTTCTTGTCCTGACACTTGGTTCACAACGGGTTCCTAAAAATTAAAATGGTAATAAATAAACTTTATTACAATTTTATTCTTTAGCTGCCCTAGGCATTTTTTTAGCGGGACGAAGCTCTTCCGCTCTCATAGAGGAGCCACTCCTGTGTGGCATATCCTGGGAAGGTTTTCAAAATGCTACGCCTCCCCAGGTGAGGTGTAATGAGGAGAAATATCTTTATTTCTCTTCATTTTTTCCTCTTTCTTCGTGCGCTGCATTCTGAAGCACACATAGAAAAAGGAGAATTCGCTCAGGATTGTAATTGTGCAGGACGGTGTTTCCTACTGCATAAAAACAGTCCTTCCTACAACACAAGCACCCTTGCACCATGACGCAAGGGTGCCTGCTTTGGTGCTTGGGAGCAAAAAGTGCTCCACTGCTGGAAAGGACAGGAATGTGCCTTATAAGGGTAAAGACACATTCAAGGCCCTTTTCCTTAGCACATTGTAGGAAGGGGGCTTGCTGCATTGCACTGCATGAAAGAATGATAAATCTGCCCCAAGAGTTCTCAAATTAGTGTACGGAGAATCCTAGACTCATCAGCATTAGAAAGAACGCCGGCACTCATAAACACTAGATTGGAGAGCAGCAAAAGGTACTTTTTCAGCCCCTCTCCCTAGCCTCCTCGAACCTCTCTTTAGCATCACAGTTAGAAAGGCTTGATGCACCAACAATGGTGTTTTTTATGTTTTACTAGATACAATTTTCAGTTTACTTCTGCATTAGATCTAAATGTGCAAACATTCAGGGTATTTGAAAAGATTTCATAGTAATTTTCGTGGGTAAAATTCTACTGGACAGCCACTGAACATGGTGACATTTCACATTTCATTACAATTAGGAGATAATAACAATTGCAGCACCAGAATGTGTATTAAGAGGGACAGACTAAGGTTCTGATTTAGATTTTGGGGATTTGTTACTCCGTCACAACGGTAATGGATATCCCATTCACCGAAATATAAATCTGATAGGATATAATAGAATTTATAATTCAGTGGACCGGATATTCGTCACCGTTGTGATGGAGTAACCCGTCCGCCAAATCTAAGTCAGCCCCTAAGTGACTTTCAATTGAAGTTCTTAAAAAACAGAGGTTTCCTGTGAAGGGATCATGGTCAGACGACATAGATTGCACAAGCGGTGGTCAAGTCTGCACTGGAATTGGAATAGGTTTGCACTGTTATTTGCGCCAATGAACCTGTGCAAAGTCATTTTCTATCATTTATTTGGTATAATGAACTGCCCAAAATTGTACTACATGTAACAAATTTGTCCAACAGTAGTGTAATTCAAACTATGCTGTTTCTCCAAGGGCAGATATTTTGGATTGAAATTTGCCATTTTAAAATGCTGTCCCTGGGTGGGCGTGGCTTGAGGCATCAAGATGGCGGTCAAACTCTAAGAGTGCTCCGGACCCCCTCCGTCATCCGCCTCGCATCAGCCCACTTGTACCTGCCACCGATGCCCCAGAGTCTCAGGGGCGACTCCTGCACCTTGCCTGCATCGCTCAGACCCCTCTTATGGCCTGCCTGGTGCATGGCCACCTCCGCTGGCCCTCTTCTCTGGGCGGCCTACCTCCCTCAAAATGGTGGCCCCCTCGCTACCTGCTCTTTGGGCCTGACATTTCGGCCGGGCTTTTCCCTCTCCGCCCTGCCCACCTGGGATCCTAAAGATAATACGATGACCAGCAATGTTTAAGATGCCCAGATGTAAGTTATATTCTGCTGATATAACACATATGTTTGTAACTTGCCCAGAATTGGATACTTTTTGGTTAGATGTTTGGGGGGTTTTATCTCAGAAGCTGTGGATAGGGGTATGTTTACCTCTTAGGGAGGTCATGATGGGTTATAGCCCCGAGCATCCTAAAAATAATAGCTTGTTTTCTATACTGTTAGTTTTGGCTAGGTTAACCATAGCCAGAGAATGGATCTCGCCAAAACCACCATTGGTTATGGATTGGTGGCGTTTGGTGAGACAAACCTACGAGGCCCTAAGTCTTTGGTAAAATTTATAACAATTTGGGGGTCATTGTTTTTGAACGACTAAGGTACTGTGTTGAAATGATTTAGGTTGGAATGATGCAAATATAGCCGATATGACTTCTGTTTCTTTTCCTTTTTTTAATGTCTTTTTTACACACTGTTGAATGCTTTTGTACTAGTCTCCAGTTGACCAATAACAATTTACAACAAAAAAAAGGTAAAATGGCTCCCTTTTTGTCAAATGCAGAAATACCAATATTGCATGACAAGGTTTTACCGGATAATCATGTTTTTATTAGCTTTACTGCAAGATCTTGGTAATTTTAGATGTATTTTGTGTTACAAAAGAGAATGATGACCCGTAAAGTAGTCGAGTTGCACAGCCTTATGAATGTAGGTATTCAAGTAATACACCTTCACCATAGTATTTCAAATGTTTTAACCATTTTATTGCCATAGTTAATCCAACTTAATTCTTCACGTCACAGGTACGAAATGTGATCATCTTGCGCATTTAAATTGATCCAGAATTGCCCATCCGGGCCTATTCATGAACATTTACAAATTTCAGGTTCTCCAAATTATCCCAATAACATCACCCAATGCATTTCGCTCAATTTAACCTTCATCAGGGGTATCTGTAGTGAATTAGAATATATGTCAGCCACATCACTTAACGCCCAATACGCTGCAAGATTCATTCTGAAATAATAACCCAAGCACTCTACCGTAATTACAAAAACACATCAACAGTGATTTTATCAAAAACCTAAATCATTAGCCTGTGCTAAACGTGCCCCGCTTTGTTGTAAAACATCATAAAAAAGCTTTCCCCCTTTAAACCCAATTTCATCAAAGACAAATCTAAATTAGCCTACACCTTGCTTGTACCTCTCCAATATTCAATGTTGAAACATGTTAAACTTAAATCCCAAATTCGTCTAAATTACCCATTTGAAATTGTTACCTCAGCCCCCATAGTTGCTAATGCCTTCCTTATACACGTTAATCATCATTCTGTGCCCCGTGCATACTTTTTATTTTTGCCAACAACATCCGCGTGCGCCATTCAACGTGTATTTTACCTTGCTGTGTGAACCCAACTGAATTTAAACAAACGTGAACATCCCCACCTGTAACTCGGTGAACGTAAAACGCCTCATGTCCTTGCAAGGTGCAAGGTGGCGAGAGGTGAGGAGGGCGTCTCCGTGGTTCTGTGGTTGACCCCCGCTGTTCGGCCCCTAGCCTGTGGGTCTTAGTAGCGGCGGCATCACAGCCTGGGTGCAGCAGCGCTCAGCAATTCCACAGCCCCACAGTTCCTCGTCAGCGGCGAGCACTATCACACAGCATACAGCGCTCAGGAGTTTCTCCTTGGCCCCTTACCGGCGGCGGGAGCCGCGGTCCCGAGCCTCCAACCGCCGCAAGTGTGGCGCAGCGGCAGGAGCAGCGGCAGGAGCTGCGTGTGCTAATCCTACCGGCGAGTCAGCAGCAGCAGGAGCCGCGATCCCCAAGCTCCGAGTCCACAGCGGCTGAAACAGCAAGCAGCGGGGAGCTTGCGCAGAGCAGCCGCGCAGAGCAGTGTGGCGGTGGGAGAGCTCGATAACCCTGAACCACCACACTAACCTACAGTAGGAGTCAAGGGCCTCGCAGCAGCGGCGGCTGCAATTACTATCAGTACAGCGAAAGGAGTCAAGCGAGAGAGCCCTTAAAGGCAAGAAGGAAGCAGTAAGTGGCCCTCGCGAGTGGCGGCAGGCTGCGTGTTTACACTCGCAAAATCACCTGCAACCTGTAACAAGCAGCAATAACAAGTCAACAGTCCTTAACCCTAACCCTAATTCCGGACCCCAACACCTCAAGAACCAGCACAGTGTACAGTCCATCATGAGATCGGGGAAAATTAGGGGGGCACCAGGCGACCAGCAATTAAAGCCAGAAAAAGAGGGAATGGAGGGAAAGAAGTTAACAGAGGACCCAACAGAGCCAACAGAGCCAACAGAGGCCCAAACAGAGGACAAATCAGAATTGGAAAAGCCCAGAAAGCTGAAAGACAGGGAGCAGGAACAGTGTTTGGTTTTTGGCTCGGGGGGCAAAACAGAAAAAGACAACACCCAACCACTTAATCACACCCCCATCAGGGCAACCAGCTCCCCCATCAAAGCCAGCAATAAAAGCAGCAAACGGGCTCTCATCACGGACTTCCTAAAAGTATGTCGCAGCTTATCCCCAGGGAAGCAAAAAACGCACAAGGCAGTTAAGGAAGCAAAGGAGGCAAGAGAAGCTGAAAAGTACAAGCATAAGGGGGACAGTGTGGACAAGGAGACACACAAGGACAAGGACGAGGTCAGCATGCAGACAAATACAGAGGATGCAAAAGATGCAGAACATAAGGTCCCCAACCCGCTTGCGTCAGAGGAAGCAAGTTGTACCATCTTTAGTCAGAGCCTACAATCGGCTCACCATGGACCCCATCAACAGGCCATTCAGGCAGTAGTCCACAAAGAACATGAAACCAAACAGGAGTCAGCACACACACCAAAACAATGGATCAGCCAAGCCCAAACAAAAAATCTAAGGCAGCAAAACCAACGACTGCTAATGGTCCAACAACTCGCGAGACGGTACAGCGAAGAGGACAACTTGGCGCTCGGGCAAGACAACTTCGACAGCTCCTGCGCTATACCAAGCACACCCGTAGACCCACAACTTGAGCCACTCCTAGCTCAGAAAGGGAGTCAAACAATTAACGCACAGGAACATCCCCCTACAAACCTGAATCTACGACTCAAGCAACCACTAATGGCACAGTACCTGACGCATACGCCCAGTCAAAGTAAGCCAAACGTTTCACCTCTTAAAAATCCCCAAGAGACTGAACTAATTAGTCCTGTTAGTCACAAAGAACTCCAAAAACTATCTTCCCCACGACGAAGCACCAAGAAACATGAGGGTCATTACCCCATGGAACAACAAGAAGACCAATCAACCAGACTATTCTGGGATCAGTTATTAGGTACCATGAAGACAATCGGATCAGCTGTGACTTATCATGCTGATAAGCTAGATACCCAAGTTGAGCTATTAAATACACTAGCTTTATACGTGCAGGGAATAGATCAAAAACTACATGACTTAAATGCAATGATAACAAGGGTACAACAAGCACGGGACACCACATATTATACGTGTCACTGCCATCAAATTATTGACAAGCTTGCAGCCGTTCCAACTATAATGTCAGAGTTGTTGGGGGTAGTAAGGGAAACACAATTAAACCACCCAACCACAGCGGAAGGAGGGCTTAAGGAGACAGATGGAACTAACAAGGAAGCCCTTGCCACTAACATCACACCAATAAAAGAAGAAAACAACCCGCAAGGAAGCAAAGGTAGAAATACCTCAGTCACTGAGAAAGGCGGGGAACGAATAGAGGAACATCAGAATTTAGAAAGCTCAACATCATGCCTGAATCAAAGTTCTTCATCGAAGGTATCGGCACAAAGCAAGGATCCAGAAAACTTTGAAAAACCTCTCTCGAAACGGGAACGCAAACGCATGAGGAAAGCAAGGAAAAGTAAAACAAACAAAGTCAAAGCCCTCCAACAAGCACCACAGACATCAGTCCAGGAAAAACAAGACAAAAATGACAAAAGGGATAGAGATACTGTCATCACGACGAATCAAAAAAATAATGAAAGTAACAGTGATACACTCAGCATGATGAACCAAAAACTCTTGGCAACAAAAGAAATTGCGGCCATAAAAATTCACGACGGCAAAAACAAAATAAAAAAGGGAAATCTGTCAACCAATAAAATTTACGATATATTCAAATCATCAGCAGAGAAGGAAAAGTAAAAAGTCGAAATCGAAAAAAACGCAAAATCAGACACAACCCAAACTTTAAAGGAAAAAGAAAGCATCAAGCAGGAAACAGCAACAAGTGGGAAAGGAGAATTATCAACAAGAAATAAAGAAACCAAAAATAATTTACAGCCATATAGTACTATCGACCCCATCGAAAATAAACACCAAGAAGAAGCCAAATCAACTCAGCATGTCAAAATACAGCGAAAAGACCCAACAGAAGTAATTACAGGGAATCTGATCAATTACAATAAAAAACAATCGCCCATAGTCCATAACCAAATAGAACTGATTCCACACTATAAATCGAGAGGATCTCATGACACATTAAATCGAAGCGCAATAATAAAGCTACTGAAATCCTTACCAGCCCTGAGCCATATAACATCTGGCGACCTGGAAAGAATAGAATTTAAATCTACTCCCAACCATATGGGGGCAGAAATAACAATAGCCACGTGGACAAACCATTTAGTCACTGAACAGATTTTGAGGCACAAGGAGGCATTCGAAGAGTGGGGTATAGAACTAAATGAAGTGGAACCCCCTTGTTACCCGAGCCCCCTACAACAACTTCCCCGCATAGAGGGTGTCCTAAAAGGAGCCAAAGGACCAGAGACCCATGAACAATTAAAGGATGACGTCAAATTCACAAGACAAATCACCATCACAATTTCACACCCAGATAAAGCCAAAAATGAGGTCAATCAACACTCAAGATCTCAAATCATGCAACAAGGAGTTGCATGAATACAACCTCAAAGAAAAGCGAAAACATCGCAAGACATTAACATCTGTTCTTGGAATGTGAATGGTCTAGCATCAAAAATAGGAGAAATTGACTTTGCCGACTTCATATTACAGTACGATATATTGCTGTTGCAGGAAACCTGGCAGACAACACCTACTCCTATAGTAGGCTACAAAGAACATTTAAACTTAGCTAAAAAAGAGTTAGCACATGGAAGAGCCAAGGGTGGCTTATCAATATACATCACCACAGACATCCGATGGGAAGAAGAAAACATCGATCTGGATTCAAGCTGGATGCAATGCATTAAACTTGCAGTAAACACCGCTTGCACATTGATAATTATGAACATATACATCCACCCAGCCCACAAATACAAGGGGAGAGATATTCAACAACTGGCCGCCACTATCAAAATGTTAAAGACAACATATCCACAAGCCAACATAATATTGACTGGAGATTTCAACATGAATTTAATGCAAGCACAAGAGAAAAATCTACCAAATGGAATACCCGTCAGGAGAGACAACTCAACCAGACGTGACACATTTGGAAAGAAATGTGCCGCTTTGCTAGACAAACAAGCATTATATACGCTGAATGGTCGAGGTCCACAAGATAGTCCGGCAGCATTCACAAGAGTGACGGCAAAATCAGGAGCAACCATTGATTTCACCTTAGCAGATCCAGACCTATTCCCCAGTATCACAAAATTTCAAATACTAGAAATAATAGAGAGTGATCACTACCCCCAAACTTTTACATTAACTGATTTCGGAAAAAAGCTTCCACCATCAAGAGTTATGACGCAATTTACTAAACTGTATAATTTAAACCGGTTAGTATGGAACGAAAACACCACAGACAAAATCTTGGAGTTCTGCACAGCTTTTCTGACTACTAAAGGTGAAAAATCATTGGGGATAGAGGCGTGGGAGTCCTTAATTAACAACTTGAACAGAAAGTTTACACACAGCCCCAAAAACCGAAATAGGTCACGGATCGGCGGGTCAGAATGGTACACTAAAGCACTGAGGATAAAAAAAACAAAACTAAACAAAGCATTGAGACAAATGAGAACTCACGGTCAACAACCTTCCCAGGAGGTCTTAACGACAATTAAAAAAATGAAAAGTGACCTAAAAAAAGAGACCCGGGTCGCCAAACGCACATATAACGAGCAATTCTGGACAAAAATGCTCTACGCAAGTCAACAACAAAATTCCAAACTGTTTTGGGCCCACATTAACGCTCTATCCAATGGAAAAAAACGGCATTTCAACTCCGATATAACTGAGCATGTATGGCGAGCTCACATAGAAGCCACATATAACTCACAGACAAGTACCGAAATTGATATACGGATGGCGATGCAATTAAACCAAGGAAACCCCAGTGAGACTCTAAAAAGAGAGCAGAGGAAGGCAGAGATACAGAAACCACCTATGTATGCTCCATACCACACGACAAGCAAGCCGAGCCAGAAACAAAACAGCAACTCACAAAAAAAACAAATGGAAGGTAAATCACAACAAGATCAGCCAGAAACAGCAGGGTCAGATCAATCAATAGCTGACATTCAGATTACACAAAAACAAGTAAAGAACATCATAAAAAAACAGAGATCAGACGGGGCGCCGGGACCTAACGGTCTGCCAAACGCCCTATTCAAAAAAGATTCAGCATTCTGGTCCAACCATCTAGCCATACTGTTTGAGAACATTTTTGAATCCAATACTATCCCCGATTCCTGGCGAGGAAGTATTCTCCACCCAATATACAAATCTGGGGCTCGCGCAAACCCCGCAAATTATAGGCTAATAGCCCTCATAGATGTCGAGGCAAAAATTTACGCAGCAAACTTGCTTAAAGATCTAGAAGATTGGGTAGAGAACATCAAACTGATTCCCAATACACAAACGGGCTTTCGAGCCGGAATGGGTACCCTAACAAACATATCCGCCGTAACACTCCTGGCCAACCAAGCTATTGTAAACTCAAAAGTATTGTGCACGTGTTTCATAGACCTCAAGGCGGCCTTTGACAAGGTCCCCAGACAAGCCTTGTGGGAAAAAATGAAATCTTGGGGTGCACCTACAAATCTACTGAATGCGATAATCAACCTTTATTCAAAAACATGGGTTCAAGTAAAAATGGGAGATGGCCGAACGCTAACTAACAAAATTACAACCATCAATGGCCTAAAACAGGGGTGCGTTCTGGCCCCCTGTCTATTCAATATATATACAGCTGATCTAGACCACAACCTACGTTCATCATCAGGAGACCCCCCAAAACTGGGAAACGTGAGAATAGTAAGCTTACAGTATGCAGACGATATTGTATTGCTCTCCCAAACGCCTCGCGGGCTCCAACGACTGATCAACAAATTAGTAGAATACACAGACCTAAACCAACTACAGATAAATTTAAAAAAAACAAAGATCATGTGTTTTTCTAGACCACTGAAAAAAATACCAAAAATCATTTGGACGATCGACAGCAACCGTTTGGACCGTGAGGGGACATACAAGTATTTGGGATTTACTTTGGATTGTCATCTTAACTACAAACCACACCAAGAACAGCGAAAAACAAAAGCCAAACAGCTATTATTTGCATTTAAAACTTTGCAAAAGAAACTCAGTGATAGTTCTACCACTCACTTACTAAAGGTTGTGGCATCAAAATTTCTGCCCGCAATTACATATGGTTCCGAACTTTTAAACTTAAAGGATGCAACATCCCTGAATATCGCCCAAACCAGCCTCTTCAAAAAATTGTTTTATATTCCACGCCACATCTCTCAAGACCGGATCAGACTGGAATTTGGGCTAAAAAATCAAATCATCTCAAGACAAGGAGCGCTGGTAAAATACTACTGGAGAATGCGGGCAGCAAAGGACGACTCTCTGGCACATTATTGTTGGCTGGAGGTCGAAAAACAATCCAAATTGACTAATTCCGTTTATCCAATCCTGAAGAAATCGATCGAGGCTTTAAAGCTGGAGGAAGCATGGCACACCATACCGGCTTATCCGGAGTTTAAAGAATTGGTCAACAAAATAATTAATCAAAGGTCCCAAGAACAGGATAAAGCCACGTTGTCCAAGAAAACACACGCATGGATGGTGCTGCCAACATATAAAAAGCTAAAGCCCCAATCATATCTTTTGGAACACTTTGCAAACCGAATGAAACAGCAACTCATTTTAATGAGACTGGGAGTGTACCCGACTAAAGATTTAACACCAATTTGGAAACGCACCTGGCCTTCAATGGACTGCCGCCTCTGTGGACAGGGAAAAGAATCAGTGCTCCACTTACTTTGTATTTGTTCGGTACTATCCTCCAACCGGAAAGAACTGCTGCGGCCGTTAATGAAAAAAGAGCAGATAAGGACCTGCAGATCCGCAGTAATAAAATGTTTAGGAGGATCAACAGTGCAATTGGCATGCAAATCATTAAAGTTCCTAAGCCTGGCGGCAAAAGCACTAGAAAAGAAAGAGACGGAACTTGATCTTAAAAACGATTAGCCAACCATCTTGAGCCAATTTAAGAATAAGAAACAGTCATCACAAACTAGAACTATTATTATAAGACTAAAAGGACTAATTGCACTGCTGTTTTTCTTTGCATCCTTTATTTCACTGATCAAAAAGGTTTTAATGCGAAGTCATTAATTAATGTCTATTTTACTCACAAATTTTAAGTCACAAGCGTTAACATGTTTTTAGCGGTTAATCCTTTTTATGATTTAAACCAAATCAAATAAAAGTAATCAATCTCTCTGGCCTCATGTCCTTGCTTACTTGCATTTTGTTTTACCTCATCACTCAAAACAAGGGGCTCAGTGCCAAGGGAGAAGAGGACCCAAACACTGGTTGAAAGTATTCCTCCACACAAGAGATTGGTATGATCTTAACTAACACCTCGTGCTTCCAGATGACAGGCAAGGGTGTTTGAATGATATGGGGAGGCTTACGTGAAACATGCAGTAATAGCATTACAAATGCCTCAAGTGAAGCATTGTCTCAGACATGTACTTTCTATAAAACACAACCCCTTACATCATCATTTTTTAGGTGGCAGGGTTGTGAAAAAGTAGGAAATGCGCCAGGAACTCTGAAAACGTACCAAAATACTGAAATTCAGCAAAGGCACATAGGCTCATGCATATTAATAAACCCAGGAACATTTTCTCTGTATTTCTTAATACCAAGAATCTGCTGGTGACAGCTACAATGTGAATATATTATTTTCCACGTTTGGTGACATTTTCTTAGGTAATTGCAAGCTACAACGCAAAGGAGGGAAGACCAATGTGACCTTATACGCCTCTTCGCTGGGGTAGTGCATTATGCATTGTACTGTGCTCTAGCGCACAAGTTTACAGGATATTCAGCTTAGCTGTTTTATATTTCTTGCAATTTAACATGCATATAATTTCTAAAATATAGATATTGTGAAAAAAAATGTATTTTAGCTTTAAGTGTAAATATTAAGTTATGGACAAAAAACTAATTACGCAGCAAACTCAATTATATCTTTTTGCATTTCTGTGAAAGGGAATATCTACCCTCTTTTGTCTGGGGCAAAGAAACTGTCTCTTTCTGTTGTTCGCAAGTGTGAGTCTCTGCTACTGTTTAGTTTAACGGTATGTTCCTAGCTGATCTTATCCATTCGGCGGAAACCCATGAGGTTGCTCCCCAATAAGTTATAGTGATTTTCACACTCCCTTTTTTAGGTTTCACCTGCACAGCACTTTTCTGAAATCTATTCTTAATATAAATCTTAAAAGGGGTTTACATCCCACCCTCATGCTTTTCATTGGTTCTTGTGCTTGCCACTTACTTCTCCTCAGTTTCTATTGGCTGTATGTCAGGCAGTGGGACTTGAATATGATGTGTTTGTTTGTGTTATGCTTGTTTAATATTGATAAAGTATGCCAGATGAACAAAACAAGAAATGCTCTTTGTGTTGTGGTTCCCCTTTTGTGCAGGCAATGGAAGGTCTTGGACCACCATTTCTTCTTACGCCCCTCATAGGAAATCAAAGGCCACAGGTAAGAGGACAGGTTTGTCTTTTTATCATCGGCTTATAATTTGGGTAGGGTCCGGCGGGATACACATAGATGTTCATTCTCCTCTATCACCATCACCCAGTGTTGAAATGGTTACTCTTTTGTAATGAGGAATCTCACTTAGGTTAGATATCCACCTCCCTCAAACAGAAAAGAAACAAGAAATAATTGGTACTTCATTGTGAATCTTTCTCTTCCCTTGGAAATAGGTCTTGTCTCTTTTCCCCTTCAGTGCATTCTTCCATCTCAATTAGAGTTGGTTCTCCATAGAAATTAGTGCTCTTTACAACTTAGAGATAAGTGATAGCTTCCCCGCGATAGAATAGTGACACAGTGACAATACAAAGTGTGATGTAAAACAGGATGCGGTCATGGAGGCTTTATGGCTTTCCCTGGGTGGGTTTTACCCTCCTCCCGTACCTCCCCAGGAGACGTGATCCTACCTGGTGAAGCCACACTCCTCCAGGAGTGTGGCTGGGCAAAGGGTATGACTGGTGGTCTTCATGCTCCTTTGTGTCGTCTTCTCCCTTTCATTCTTCCTTGTAGGCAGGTTTTCCTCCCCAGGAGCCGGAATATGCAGCCCTCTCCCAGAACAGCTCACACTTTGGTCCCAACAAGGTGTAATTTCTGCCTTATTTGTCTTCTGCCTTCCTCCCTCACAATCTGACTGGAAATTCTCTTCCTCTCAGTTGGCGACTGACGTCTGCTCTGCATTTTCCAAGGATTTAAATGGACTGCGTCCCTTGATCTCTTCCTTGGTCATGGCCCACTTCCTTTCACCCCCGTCTATGGCAGTACATCCTCCAGTCCAATGCCTGACCTTGATGATCGAGCTGTGAAAAAAAAGCAGGCAATTGAGATTCTGTCAAGACGATCCCTTGAAAGTGCCACATTAAGTCCTGCTCAGTATCATCTGAGGTTTCCTACCCGTCCAGACACATCTCCACCCCAGAATGTTCCCGTTCAGGGAAAAGGGGGATCCTGGACAAGAAGTCTGCATTGCAAAGGTCCTTGCCCCTTCGGTATCGCACCATGAACCTAAAGGGCTGCAAGGAAAAGAACCATTGCTAGATTCGTGGATTGTTACCTATGTTGCGGCTCATCCAGATCAATGATGCATGGTCCTTGTACAGGATGAAAGGCCTGCCTTCCAATAATACCATAGTTTGTGTACATCCTATTTTATGGCCAGGCACTTTTACTATTACAGGATACTGTTGTTCTTTAGGAAAGAGTTTTTCAGGCCTTCTTGATTGGTCTGAGATAACACAGCTCCTACCCCCACCTTGGGAGCATCTCTCTGCAGAATGAAGTGTTATCGAAGTTAGGTAAGGTTAGAATGGGTCTAGAGGTGTTGGGTTATTTAAGCAGCTGGAAGGCTTCTTTGACCTAGGTTGTGAGCAGGGCCATACTGGCCATAGCGGGCACCGGACAATCCCCCTGGTGCACCGCACAGGTGGGGGCCGGTTTTGGACTCCTGGGGGCCATTTTTGTTACAGGGCCGTTTTTTGCAGCATAACTGCAAAATCAGCCCTGTACCAAAATCTACTGAAAACCGGCCCCGGCAAAGAGCTCGGCGGCACCTCCAACCCCCCCGAGTGGGGAGGAAAGCCGGCCGAGCACTTTGCCAGGGCCGGTTGTGGTTCCCAGTCCTGCCCTGGTTGTGAGGTTTTGTAATTCTTGGTTGAGGGCTTCTTTCTTTAGTAGGTCAGTCAAAGGACTGGCAATGGTTAAATATTGAGGAATGAACCATCGGCAATAGCCAAGGAGGCCTAAAAGGCTCGACCCTCCTTTTCATATGTGGAAATGGGGTATCATTAATAGCCTGCATTGTCTCCTCCTGAGGTTCAATTAGACCATTCCCTCATATGTACCCAGTTGTTTGACCCTTGAGTATCCTGCTCTGGATTTTTTTTCATTGATGTGCAAATTTGCCTTTTCCAGCTCTCAAAGAATATTCCTACAATGAATAGGGTGTTTTTCGCAGGTATTACCATAAATGACTATATCGTCAATATAAGCAGATGAGTACAACTGATGATTTTGTAGAACCATATTCATGAGTCTTTGGAAGGTGGCCGGGGGTCCAAGTAGCCCAACGGACAAAACTGTGAATTGAAACAACCATTCTGGGGTAGCGAAGGCTGTAAATCATAGCCGGCTTCCTTTAGGGGCACCAGCAAGAACTCCTTGGTGAGGTCTAGCGTAGTGACATATTTGGCCTCACCCAATTTCTAGATCAGTTCATCTACCATAAGAAGGGGATATCCATAGAATATGGACAACCTATTAACGGCCCTAAAGTTAATGCAGAAGTGGTTCGTACCATCAGGTGAGGGTACAATGACTATATGGGAGGACTAGTTACTCTGGGAGGTTATATCACCCCTAATTGGCCAATCATTTAGATTTCATTATGAATGGCCTCTTGACGAGCAGGGGGTATTCTATATGGTTTTTGCTTCACAATTATCCAGGGTTGAGTGGGATTAGCATGTTCAGCTAGGTGGGTTTGTCCAGGGACCTTGGAAAAAAAAGCTGGGGAAAAAACTGGAGAACAGCTAAGAGTTTGTTTTTTTGGAGCTCTGTAATAGCAACATTGATAGGAAGTAGGTCACAGGTACTCTGTTTAAGGGGTACTTGACTGACTATATTCACCTTTTTGGGTAGAGGGCTCAACCATTTCTTTTAGCAAATTGGCTTGAAAATCGGGATCTCTCTGCGGGTGATCGGCAAGTGAAAGGTAAACTTTCCTATTTTGGCTGTGATTTTATAGGGTCCTTTCCATTCTGATTTAATTTTTGGGGCGGTGTAGGGAGTAACATCAACATCCAGTCATTTGCATGGTAACTACACCACTTTTTACCTTTGTCATATACTGCTTTTTGTCTCATCTGATTCTATTCTAAGTTACAGTGGGCTAAGTCACAGAGTTTTCCTATCCTAGTCTTTAACTGCTTGGCATATTCAAGCAGTCCTCCCGCTTCTTCTCCTGCATCTTATCCCCAAACCTCTTTGGTCATTTCCAGGAGGCTCCTGGGCTTTCTTCCATACAAGAGTTGAAAAGAGGAACACCCTAGGTTGCTCTGTGTTTGTCCTCTAAGAACAAAAAGGGCCAATAGTACAAGTTGGTCCCAGTTATTTGCTTCCCCTTTTAACATCTTTTTTTAGGGTTAACTTCAAGGATATCTCTTAACAAGTCCATCTGTCTGGAGGTGATAGACAAATGTCTTAAGATGAGTGAGATCTAACAGCTGACACAGTTGCTTCATGAGTTAGGATACAAAATGGGTTCCCTGGTTCATAAGGATCTCTTTGGGGAACCCTATTCTGGAAAACACTTCTATGACATGCTGGGAAACGGTTTCGATAGTGGTAGAATGATGGGGGGTGGGGGGCCTCCGGAAATCTAGTGGAAAAATCCACAATTACCACTGCAAGCTGATTTCCCTTATCAGATTTCGGGAGGGGTCCTAACAGATCCATACCAATGTGTTCGAAGGAACTCCCGATAATGGGAAGGGGTTGCAGAGGGACAGACGGACACTAAAAGGGATTCTTTTTTTTTTACACCCTTCGCCTTCTTGACAGTTCTTTTTTATAGTGGCGTAGATTCCTGGCCAATAACAGTGACACCAAATGGACTGGGTGTTTATTTGGGTTCCGATATGACTGGCCAACAAATGAGAATCTGCAAAAAACAAAATCTGCTCCCAGAAATCCTTAGGGACTAACAATTGAGGGTTACTATGATTTGACCTATTCTATACAACAAACCCTTTTTTAAGTGAAACTGTGGAAAGGAAACAGAAGACTTAGGGACATTATTTCTAGCTTCTTGCCAAGCATTTCGTAGGCTAGCAGCAAAGCATGAGTAGTTTGTGCAAATTGAAAAATACTTCTATCTCCTAGGGTTCTGGAGTGAGTAGTGTGTTCTCAGGAAAGACTCAGTAGGAGTAATGTTGTCAGGATCAGTCAGTTCCAAGTTAGTCAAGAATTTCTTTCAGAAAATCAGGATTATCTGTACCTAATATTGAGTCTTCTGTGAGATTTCGCACAGATCCTACTTCACTATCCAATAATTGACATTTCACGGTGGTTACGGCAAGTTGTGTGACAGGACACATTTTACATCTTTGTGAACACACCTAATGCACACATCTTTCCCTAGGAGTATCTGTGATGATTTAATTAGGTCTCCTTGCACCACTGACTGTTTACACTCTGAGTCCAGTAGTGTGGTAACCCACTTCCCATTAATCTGTAAACTTACATAAAAACAATGTCCCAACTCCTGAGTATATAAGATGGACTGTGGGGCATAAGAGGCATAACTTATATCCATGGGTTCTTCTCCTGGTTTTTTGGGGGGCAAAACGAGGCTATGTGGCCCCATTCACTGCACTCGAAACACTGGGGGCCTTTTTTTTGTTTGGGCTTCCGGTTTCGTTGCCCGTGTTCTGTGGTAGTCCATGAAGAGTTTGCCAAACTTGTGGGAGCACTGCCAGGAACTTTATTGCACCCACTTTGGGCTGGATGCATTTTCCGGTTACAGGTTTAAATGTTGGCCAGCCTTATTTACCGCGATTAATTTAGCCTTCATCACTATCCACATTTAAGCTGGTTTCAATGCATTCTCCTTTTTGAGAGGTGATAATGCAGAGTTGCTTTTTTGATGATCAAGCAGTGTTGTCTCACACTGTATATGGACATGCCTTCACCTTTGCAACTTGACTATTGAGCAGCAAGCAAGTCATTAAGAAGGATTTTTGCATCAGAGTTATGCTGACGGCATTGGGTATTCTGTACATTTAGTACATTTAGTTCTCCCTCTATATAGTGATGGTTGTTCTGTTTCCTACAGCAGTCAGCACTTGTGAACAGGGCGGGCCCATTTGATGCTCCTTTGACCAACTGCTTAAATTACCACCATGATGTATTGTAAGTAAACTGTCACCGGGAGGACTGATACAGTCTATTTAGGCCCAGCGCAAATAAGTAAGTGCCTTTTTGACTGGTTGAATCATTAGTGACTTATTTTGATATATTCTAGCACCCCTCCTTCCTCTTTTTTAGGTCTCGCCTTTTCCATTCCGCAGGAATGGAAAATGGAGAGAATTCTAGTGCTCAAAATACTCGTCAAACTAAGGCTTTTTTCTGTGCGTTTTTCTTCGAGTTCACGTGAATCACGTGACCAAACAAGCACGCGCATCAGCCTCCCTCCCTCCTAATTGCATTTTTTCACGGCCGCCACCACATCAAAGGGCTTCTCCCAGATTGTGCTCTGCGGCTTCTCCTCCCCTAATTATTCATGGCTGGCCGGCCGTACTTTCAGTTTCCCACCGCTCTTGTTTCCCTAATTCTCTCTCACGCTATCACGTGCCCTCTCTTGTACTGTTTTCTCTCCCAGCTCCCTCTTTCTCTATATCTTTATGTGTCAACTGTGTCTCTCTCCAGATTATTTGCCTACCCGTTTGTTTCATTTCAGTTTGTCTGTCTTATTCGTCCCTTTGTTTTCTTTCATCATATGTGTCAGGCTGTCACCCCTCATCGCTCTCTTTTCTGTTTTCTGCATTTGCTTGTTATTCATGGCTGGCCGGCCGTACTTTCAGTTTCTCGGCCGCTCTTGTTTCCCTAATTCTCTCTCACGCTATCACGTGCCCTCTCTTGTACTGTTTTCTCTCTCAGCTCCCTCTTTCTCTATATCTTTATGTGTCAACTGTGTCTCTCTCCAGATTATTTGCCTACCCGTTTGTTTCATTTCAGTTTGTCTGTCTTATTCGTCCCTTTGTTTTCTTTCATCATATGTGCCAGGCTGTCACCCCTCATCGCTCTCTTTTCTGTTGTCTGCATTTGCTTGACTCTTTCACTTCCGAGCTTATTAAAGCATAACCCAAGACAGAATACAAACCACTTCATCCATTAGCATTATCCTTTTTATGAAATGTATTAATGTACTTGAAGTTGTCCGGGGCTTCTCCGAGAGGTGTCAGCATCTGCTGGGGACCGAAGAGGCTTCCTCCTCTCAAGACACAGACGATCCTCAATTAACTGAGCGCCAGCAAAAATGGGCTGGGACCGACTCCATTAAACCCTTCAGATGCTCGAGAAGAATCGATGTAATAATTTCATACAGCTAATACCCAGTGAGGGATGCGCGCGCATGCGGCTATGCAGACGATGTGCAAGAGAGGCGCGGAAACAGGAACGCGTGAAGATCCTTACAATGAGACACAGCGTTAATAGGTGCGCGTGATGTGCAAGGATATTATGATATGCAGTGAACCTTCCATAGTTACTATTAAACATGCATCTTTCCCCATGCAGACATGCACAAACAGTGGAAACAAGTACGGTGTTGTTGGCCAATACACTGATTGAATACGACCATAAGCATCAAACAAACAGAAAGCCACAATCTCAGCAACCACCAAAGAAAATGATGGTTGCAAGCATATCCAGGTCCTTTGAAGTTTGTGTCAGTGCTCATCACACAGCAGGAACAGAGGCTGAGATCAGTCCTTGGGACTGCCTGCTGCTGGGCAACGAGAAGGCACTCAAATATCAATAAAGACTATTAGATGGCAATCAGCAGTTGAACTAAGCCAGAACACAATTTGCATTTTTTTTTAGAGGTTTCTCACTTCAGAAGGTGTGCTGGTTTGTGGCCAACTAATTATGTCATTTGTATAGCTTATTTTTAGGCCATTTATTAAAGTCGTTTTTCCATCACTAAAACTTTCACATAGTCATTTTGGCTAGCCTCCACACAACCACACACCCAACCACACACACAACCACACACCCAACCACACACACAACCACACCACACACACAATCTCACACACAACCACACACAACCACACACCAAACCACACACACAACCACACACACAACCACACACAACTACACACACAACTACACACACGCAACCCCACACACACAACCCCAAACACCCACACACACCCCCAAACACCCACACACACACAACCCCACAACCATACACGCATACAACCACTCACACATACAACCATTCACACATACAACCACTCACACATACAACCACTCACACATACAACCACTCACACATACAACCACTCACACATACAACCACTCACACATACAACCACTCACACATACAACCACCCACACATACAACCACTCACACATACAACCACTCAAACAACTACACACACAACCACACACAACCGCACACACACTAACACACACATCTGTCGCCCTCACTCTCTCTATTCCCCTCACTCTATCTATCTATTGCCCTCACTCTATCTATCGCCCTCACTCTATCATTCGCCCTCACTCTATCTATCGCCCTCACTGTCTATCTATCTATCGCCCTCACTCTGTCTATCTATCTATCGCCATCACTCTGTCTATCTATCTATCGCCCTCTATCTATCTATCGCTCCACCACAGCATCACTCAGGGGCACCACAGCATCACTCAGCACCACCACAGCATCACTCAGCACTACCACAGCATCACTGGTTCAAATATGTTCTCTCAATGTTTGAAGCTTTATTGCAAATGTCACAAAAAAATGTTAATATTTGACTTCTGTTCTTGTATTTTAGTCACTGAACATAATCTTCACAACAGTTATTTACAAAAGTTTAAGCTATTGCCATTAAAAATTAGAATCACTTTTATTTAAGTATTAATTATTTAAAAAAATTAAAAGCCAATGTTAATTGTAATGTCAATACATCTAAGTAAAGGCAATACAAAACATGTGACATTACAAATACTAAAAGTGTCACATATGCTAAAGTTAAAAGTATTGGCATTGTAAATCACAAAACATAAATATAAAATGTCATTTACAAAACCAATAGCTCCAACTTTCCTACTGCGAGACCTATTGGCAACGCCAGTGCTTGTTCTACCATGGCGATGTTTCATGCAATTGAGGCACAGTTTCTTGCAAATAGGTGATTCATGCATATCTAGCAGCTTAAGAGAGAATACCTTAAATTATCAATCTATGCAATTCACCTATGGTAAGGTTTTATTAAGGAGCATGTATTTGCCTCATGCTATGACCCTGCGTTTAAATATCTAATCACTATATTACCGCATCACTCTTACTACAAGCGGTCACTGTGCTAGCTTCATATTATAACACAGCACAACCTTTGTGATTCAGTAACCTTTAGTGATTGTTCACGTTTTGATTACATGTTCATAACGAGCAGTTTATATACCGGATCATTTGTTGGCTGTGCCTCTGACATGTCTTTACAACACTTACATACTTTTCACCTACTATCAGACACTGCTCACCCTGCACACTTACCCACCATTTACTTTGCACAGTCACCCTTACATTGGGCTCGCGGTCAGATGCTGCTCACCCACCACTCACACAGGGTTGACTCTGCACTCACACACCATTTACATACCTCCCACCCAGCACTTACATTCCACTCACACCTCTCACCCTGAACTCAAACCACTCATCTTGTAGTTATACTATTGACATACCATTCGCCCTATACAGGGTAACTTATCTCACCCTGTACACTCACGCAATTCTTATTCGGCACTGAACAAATCAATCACCATACATTGAGGCACTTTCGCCCTGCACTCAGATACTTATTCATTCATGCACCACTCACCCTGCACAGAGAACACTCACACCATTATCCCTGCACTCATACTGTTCCCAAACTTCTTAACTTATTATTAATCTAATAGGCGAAACCTAATGCATTTACTAATGCTTGTTCCATACTGGGATTTCCATGCGATGCACAACGCTCATAAATAGGAACATTTTAGAATGTCTTTGACTAAAAAATATACCAGGGACATTTATTTTTTACTTTTCAGGAGAAAAAAAAACATGCTTTGGCGAATGCATAAACATGATGCCTGCTCACCATTCAACAGGAGTGAAAGTGCACCTGCCACATCTCTGGCAGCACATCATCTGTAATTATGGCAGCTGGTATTTCAGCAGGGTAGTGGAGGCCAGGGCCTCTGTTGACTTCGCAGGCTAGCAGGCTGAGGCCAAGACCTTTGACAACCCGGAGAGCTGTCCACGTCATGACGCCATTGGAATCTCATCAACACTGGGGCGTGTTCCGATTTAACCCCACGTTCCATTCGCAGCGCTCTAAAATGGCTTCTTCTGTTTGCAGTGCTTCACAAGGGAACACAAATAAATAACCAATCATTACTAATCCTCACTAAACCATGTGTCTTTAGTTGCTTCTCTCTAAACTCGTTATGGAAAATGTTACATTTTAACCGAATTGGAGTAAATTGATGTACTTTCTTCATTACCAAAAGTTAATTCCAGGTAACTATGACTGGTTCTCTATCATACTCTTAATATATTTTCTGTGAAGTCTCCCCCCCCCCCCCCCCTCCCCTATCCACACACACACACACACAATTAGGGTTTTGCCCTCGACAATCCTTCATGCAAACAGCTATTCTATATTCGGTTCAGCCCTTCTTGCTTTCTTTACTGGAAGAGCTCTTATGAGCGATTCTTGTTGTCAGGCAGCAGATTCAATTATGTGGTAAGATCTGAACTAGAATTTCAGCAGCCGATCCATAAAATTATTCCGTGAGAGAGGATGAAAGTGGATATCCTGCCTGTCTGTCTCCGGGTATAAACGGGATACAGTTAATTGTGGCTGATGATGCTGGCACCTCCTTGCATCTCAACACTCCCGTTTGGTACCCAGTTACCCACGGAGACGAATACTGATGAGATTCAGCGTGGAACGGGCCCGCAACTGAGGAGGCGCCTGTGTCATGAATATACAGCTACTTTGAATAGTGATAAGTCTGTCAACGGAAGCCTACCTCGTCAAGAACAAATGATGCAATGATCTATCGAGCCGTTCACTTAGCGGAAACCGGCTCTTGTTTGCCAGTCAGATCATATTATTCCTCTTGGTTTTGCACATTAATTTAAAATGGATGATGTAAATAGATTGTTCTTCTTTCCCCACAAGGAGACAGCGATTCCTTTTCCGTATTCCTTGTTAATATATATTCAAGGGAATGATTGTTAGTAGCGATTCACTTTCTGTGGCAGGTTATTCAACATTCACCTTTTCCTCAGTAATATCTTTATGATTTGTAGCCCATTATTTGCACGAAAAGGTTTCAATTTCCAGAATAATACTAATGTTAACTTTGCACGGCCTCCTGCCTGTGTGATAGACAAAAACATCATGACCTTAGCACAGTTAATATATGGCAGGCCAAATCGTTTCATGCTACTGCTTAATTTCCCATCCCCGTGGGCCTGATTCTCAAAATATTACATAAAATTGAACTAGCAGGTTTGATACCTTGAAAGGGTGGATCAGGCACAGCAGGCACAGGTAAGAGTAGTGGGGCGGGCCGGGGCAGGGTTGGGAGAAGTCGACAAACGACGGAATAGGTAAAAATAAAAATTAATAAACCCACTTACCTTACGCTCGTGCATCGCAGCATCGACGATGCTGCGATGCGGCGAGCACAAGGTAAGTGGTTTTATTTATATTTTTATTTAATTTTACCTATCCTGTCCTCTGCCGACTTCTGCTCCCCCCCCCCCCCCCCCCGATCTTACCCGTACCGGCTGCGCCTGGGGTGGACCTTTATTATTTCCATTGAAATATTCCTCCAAGAGTAGCCATGGGTACATAGGCTGTTGCAAACCTCAAAGGCTCTCTTGGAAAACCTTTGTGAATGCCCAATTCAGATCATGTAAAGACTTTTTGCATGAACAAATGTAGCTTCTTTGTTGCATAAATTATGGGGCATATTTATTGATGTTTTGCGTCACCCTTGTGCTATGCAAGGGGGAGCAAGGGTGACACAAAAATAGAATTACATTTTCGAAGCCACGTAAGGCCACCTTGCATGGCCCTGAGTGGCTTGGTAAACGTGCAGTAATGCTTACTCAGCCCCAAGGAGGCATTCCATGGGTGGAGCGTGGGTAGTCCCATGCATTCAGCCATGGATTTTGGCGCATTCCCATATTTACTATTAGTGGTAGACCTACGAATGCTTAAAAATGCATGTAACAAGGAGAATATGCTTATTTCTCCTAGTTGTTCCCCTGTCTACATGTGCTGCATTCTGCACACATAGAGGAAAAACCCTCAGATGATTGTTTTTGTACAGTAAGTTGTCCCTTCCTGCACAAAAACAATCCTGCCTACAACGTAGGCACCCTTGCACCGTGGTGCTAGGGTGCCTGTGTGAGCCCAAGGCAGTAGTTCGCCTGCCAACGCAAACAGAGAGCAGGAATGCACTGTTAATGTTAAATATGGCACAATATTGCCCTCTCCTTTTAAAGCAGTGCAACAAAGCAGGAGGATCCTGAAAGTCAGCCCCATACTCCCTGCCTAGGTGTTATAAAAGGGGCTGGCACTCCTGGCTCCTCTTGTAAAACTCTAAGCCCCTTTTTCAAAGGACTAAAATGAGAAAGAGAGGGTGGGATGTAATGACTGTGATGAGGGCGAGATACACAGAGGGTAATGAAGATTACTGGTAGGCAATTGGGGCATTACCCCTATGTCCCTTGACCTTGTCCTCGTCCCAGTCATTACAAGTGAGGTATACCAAAGCTGAAGTCATTTGACCCTAAGAGAATCAAAGCCTTAACCTTTTCCGTGCTCATGACGAGCTGAGCTCGTCATGAGGCACTGTGCTCTGGTTCTCATGATGAGCTGAGCTTGTCATGAGCCGTGGAACTCTCACACGCAGGGATAATTCCCCTGCTGTGCTGAGCGTTCCACGGGAACGGGCGTGGTCATGACGAGCCCAGCTCGTCATGAGCACATGAGCACTGTGCCTCATGACGAGCTGAGCTCGTCATGAGCATGGGGGCGTTGTGCACGCCCACCCCCGAGCACAGCGGGGTTATTACCCCCGCTGCGAAGGGGTTAATAATGCAACGCACAGAATATTAAATAGAAAATAACATAAGAATCCAAATAAAGAGTACTGCACCCATCTACATCATGTACTCATAAAGCGGCATTCAAGGCAAAAGTGCCTTGTTATTAGAAGTGGGGCTCTTTAGTTGTCAATGGTATACACCTTTGACCAAATAGAGACTCTCAGTTCTACAATTGGTGGTCAGCGGTAAGGATTTGGACCTGCATTTGTGACTCATATACAGAAATTGGTGTACACTAGTGAGTGCAGACCAAACGCGATCACATACTTTTTTATGTAGAATTTCTTTCCTTGGACTGTTATTTTCCCTGAGAACTGCCAATTCTTACTGCCATGAGTAGACCAGCATCTGTTGCATCTATGCATCTAGATTTTGAGGAAGAGAGTTTGGAAACCTACACTTTGAAACAGCTCAAGCATCTCTGCAAGAAATTTAAAGTTGCTACACCAGACATTTCCAAAAAGGATGACTATCAAAATGCGCTGAGGGCCTGGGTAGAAACAAGAAATGCCCCTGAGTTGGTGGTGGAGCCAAAGGGGATGCAGATGGGCAACTGGATAGGCCAGTGTCTCCAGCTAGGGAAGCGGTACCGTCCCCCACCTGGCAGTAGCATCTCTTTCAAAGGCCTGTCCCCAGAGAGCTGGAAGACAGGGACAGAAACAGGTTGTACAAGCTGGAGATGGCTAAGCTTAAGATGGAGAGTCTGAGGGAATTAGAAAATAACAGGTTGTCCTTGGAAATAGAGAGAATGAGAATGGAGCATGAGAGGATGTTGAGGGAGTTAGAGATCAAGGCAAAGGGCTTAGAGATCAATCCCTCTGGTGGCAGCGCACCATCTGTGCCTTCAGAAGGCAGGGTATATATCCCCAAGGATGTCATCAAAGATTTTCATAAGCATGAAAATATTGGGCAGTGGTTTGCAGCCTATGAGATAGCAATGTTGGCCCACCGGGTCCCTGAGAAGGATTGGTGAGCTGAGTGGTGGGGCCTCTTTGTGAGTGAAGGGAGGGATACTTTGTAAGACCTTCCCAGTGAACATAGGATGTATTACACCCACATGAAGGAAGCCCTAATGACAAGGTATGGTTTGACCCCAGAACTCTATTGACAGAGATACAGGAATTGTAAGAAGCTGGAGGGGACCACTTGGGTAGAATATGTATCTTTCTTTTGCAGAGGTATGGATGGTTGGGTGAAGGGTAGCAAAGTGGATACTTTTGAAGCGCTCTATGATTTGTTTGCATGGGAGCACTTGTCTTCTAATTTTTTCCAGAGCTACATCAGCACCTTATTTATAGCAAGTTAACTAACCCTTGGAAGCTTGCTGAGGAGGCAGACCGCTGGGTCAGTACCAGGGTCCACAAGGGTCATGTGGGAGACTCAGCCAAAGGTGGACAGGGTCCTCAGCAGAAGAGTGGGGGGACAGGGGTAAACAGAGGGAGTTCCAGAAAGGGCCCCAAATTAATTCCCAAGGGAACCAAGGGAAAGGTTCCCAGCCTCCCCCTGAGAAAAAGCCAGAGACCCCGACAGGTAAACCTGTTCACAGGGGGCCTGCTACCTGCTTTTAGTGTAAGCAAGTGGGACACAGTTGGTATGATCCCCAGTGTCCCCAAAAGGGGCAGTATGTGCCACCCCGTGACCCTCCAGCAGATGGTGAGTGTAGCCCTGGGAGGGAAGGAGATGGGTGCCCAAGGTGGGTGGGGTCCTGCCGAAATGTCCTTTGTTTCCTTAGGAGATTGTGAGATGGTCCCTTAGACTCAGCTGCCTGATAACACTAAGAAATACAGGCAGTGGGTGACCATCAATGGCCATAGGGTGGAGGCTCTTAGAGACACCAGAGCCAGTGTGACAGCTGTCAGGCGTCACTTGGTGTCTGAAGAGCAGGTGGTCCCCAATGCATTTTACCCAGTTGTTGCGGATGACAACATAGAGAGCCACTGCAAGGTGGCTCAGGTTCCCTTCGAGTGGGGCCACTGGACCTCAAGACAGCCATGGGCAACATGTTTATCCTCGTCTTGGTGGACCATGCTACCCGGCACCCGGAACCCATCCCACTCAGGACAGTGACGGCCATGTGAGCGGACGTGTAGTGATGGGGATTTTCTCCTGTGTGGGGTTCCCCAGAGAGGTGGTGTCTGATCGAGGTACCAACTTCATTTCCAGTTATATGAAGTCCCTGTGGAAGGAGTGTGGTGTTACATACAAGTTCACCACTCCTTACCACCCCCAAGGTAACTGGCTGGTTGAGAGGTTCAACCGGACTCTTAAAGGCATAATTATGGGTCTTGAGAAACCTATTAGGCATAAGTGGGACATCCTCTTGCCATGCCCTCTTTTTGCTTACCGTGAGGTGCCACAGAAGTCCCTAGGGTTCAGCCCCTTCAAACTGTTGTATGGACACCCGGTAAGAGAACCTTTAAGTCTGGTCAAGGAAGGTTGGGAGCAATCTCCCAGGAAACCTCCCCTGGATGTATACAGTTACATGCTGGCCTTCAGGAACCAGACTCAGCGATTCAGGCAGCTCGCTCAGGCGAATCTGGAAGCCAGCCAGGAGGACATGAAGCGGTGGTATGATCAGAATGCCACTCTGATTAAGCCTCAACCTGGACAGAAAGTTTGGGTTAAGTCCTTGTGCGCTCCAGGACTGGTGGACCGGACCATTTGAGGTGGTAGACAGGGCCGGCCTTAGGCATGTGCAAGCTGTGCACCTGCACAGGGCCACCAAACCCTAGGGGCCACCACACCAATATATATCCTTAGTATAATAATCCTCTGAGGATGGATACATATTTGCGTGGTGGCCCCTGGCAGGGATTTGGCGGCCTCCGGCTCTGTTCCACTTCCAAACACCTTCTGAGACACCCCCCCCCTCGACCCACTCTTCAGGGGCCCCCTACCTACGCTCCCTGCCCAGGGCCACCATGAGCCTAGAGCCGCCCCTGTGGTAGAGCACAAGAGTGATGTCACCTATTTGGTGAACTTGCGGTCTCCAAGGGATCGTTTGCGGGTCCTGCATGTTAACCGCCTGAAGCCCCACTTAGAAAGGCCCGAAGTGGGCATGCTCCTAGTGACAGATGATGGAATGGAGGAGGAGACAGAGCCTCTTCCTGACCTCCTGTCTGCAACAGAGCAAGATGGGTCAGTGGATGGAGTCACACTCTCTGCCACACTGATCCCTGATCAGCAGCAAGATTGTTGGGACAGGTCTCCGATTTGTTTTCCTTGATTCCTGGTGTCAATGAGTGGTGCATCCATGATGTGGGCACTGGGGACAGTCCTCCTGTGAAGCACAAGGCTTACAGAGTGACTGACAGGGTCAGAGCTTACATCAAGGAGTAGGTCTCCAAGAGTTTGCATAAAGGGTGATTGACTCCTCCAACAGTCCTTGGGCCAGCCCAGCGGTTTTGGTCCCAAAGGCTGCCGCGCCTGGTGCCACACCTTAACTCCGGTTCTGTGTGGACTACCGAGGACTCAATTCAGTCACCAGGACTGACGCGCACCCCATACCCAGAGCTGATGAGCTCATTGATTGGTTAGAGGCTGCAGTGCTTCAGGCTCCCAATTTCTCGAAGGAATTCATTATTCAAACAGATGCTTCAGAGCATGGTGTGGGGGCTGTTCTTTCACAGATTAATCAGGAGGGCTTAGACCAACCTGTAGCCTTCATCAGTAGGTGGTTACTTCCACGGGAACAGCGGTGGACTGCAATTGAGCATGAGGCATTTGCTGTGGCCTGGGCACTGAAGAAGTTGAGACCATACCTATTTGGGACTCGCTTCCGGGTTCAGATAGACCACAGGCCCCTCAGATGGTTGATGCAGATGAGGGGTGAGAACCCAAAGTTGTTGAGGTGGTCCATTTCCCTACAGGGGATGGACTTTACGGTGGAATACCGCCCTGGTATAGAACACGTCAATGCTGATGATCTGTCCAGATTTTTCCACCTTAGTGAAGAGAACTCCCAAGGGGAAGGGTAGTTCTCCCCACATTTCAGCTGGGGGGGACACGTGTTAGACCTGGTATCATTGGTGTGAATCTCCCTTCCATTTTTTTACTGATTGCCTCCTCTGTTTTTGATCTGTTTTGCTGGTTAGATGCTTTGGGAACTGTGCCACTGCTATTCAGTGCCACAGTGCAAACGCTCCCTATGTTAAATTGATGTATTGATTAGTGACTCCATGATTGGGTTAGTTGATTTACTTGTCAGACCCTAGCACAGTGCACCATGTGTGCCCAGGGCTTGTAAATCAAATGCTGCTGTTGGGCTTGCCGCACTGGTTGTGCCACTCACAGAAGTTGCTTATAGAGTGTGTCCCAGGCCTGCCATTGCAGAGCCTGTGTGCAGTCTAGTACTGCCATGTCGACTTGGTAAGTGCACCCACTTGCCAGTCCCTAAATCTTCCCCTTTTTTCATATCAGGGCGCATTGTAAGTATCAGGTAGGACATGCCCTGGTGTGTGTGGTATGTCTTAATAGTGAATTACAACCATTTTCGTTTTTCACTATTGCAAGGCTACCTGTTCCCCATAGACCAGAATAACATCCTGTAATCCTAACTGATCCAGGCAACATGGTAGAAATTTGAATTTAGGATGCCTGAACTCAGAATGATAAAATACATCTGTTAGAAGTCAGGGTCTCTGGTTAGCAGAGGTAGGTACCAATGTCCAAAAAGGGACCCTTGCTTCTAGTCGGGGTAAGGGGGATACACTCTTTAAATAACCCCTACTCACCCCCTTGGTAGCTTGGCACGAGCAGACAGGCTTATCAAAGGCAATGTGTAAAGTATTTGTACCAACACTCACAGTAACACAGTGAAAACAACACAAATGGACTCCACACCAGTTTAGAAAATTAGAAGTATTTAGTCTAAACTAAACAAGACCAAAACGACAAAAATCCAACATACACAATTCAAGGATATGATTTAAAAAGAGTTCTTAAGGTTGCATTAAAATAATGCACAGTTGTGTCACGTTTTAGCCAAAAGTACTTTTAGATGCGACAAAAATTCCAAGGGAAAGCTGCAGCGTTGGAAAACAATGCGTCACACCTAAGACCCTGGGGAGCCGATGCACAACCCCGCTGGATGCAGCAGGCGTGTTGCGGTGACTCTGGTCTGTATGGGGAGGGATGTGATACCTTGTATGGATTCCGGTGCACAGGTTTTGTGGGAAGCGTCTCGCAAAGGTACGATGCGACGATCTTCGGGACGGCGACGATCTCAGGTGCGGCGGCGATGCGCAGCGTCGGTCTTCTCCTCTCGCGGCCCCTCAATGTGATGACTCTGCGACGACTCTTGCAGCGATGTGATGCGGTCCACAAGCAAGCGGTGTGACGATCTCACCCAGTGACGACAGGCTCGACGATGATACTCACAGCGATGGTACTCTTCCCGCACCGGAGCGATGCGTTCCGCAAGTGAAGGATGTGTCGGTTCTTGTAGCGGCAACATGCTCTGCGACGATCTCGATCCTCGCGGCGGTGGGAATTTCCTCGCACTGACGGGAATGGGCTCCGCAAGCGAGTGATGTGTGAAATTTTGCAGATTGTCTTTAGTTTCTTCTTATCCAGCTTCCCAACACAACTGGCCCAAGCACTCTAGGAAGGACAGAACTCTCTCAGTAGAGTTCAGGTGGGAAGCTGGGGGTGCAGTCCTTTTGTTCCTGGGACTTTTTAACATGGAGCCAGCTCTACTCAGGCCCTTGGAGATCTCTTCAAGCAAGGGGATACAGCACAAAGCAAAGTCCTTTCCCTCTCCTTGGCAGCAAAGCAACCACAGGTCAGCCCACAAACAAACAGCAGGTCAGTCCTTCCTCTTCAGTCTTCCAGCTTTCTCCTTGGCAGAGGTTCCTTCTTGATTCCTGGATGATCTAATCTTCTGTAGTCTGTGGTCCTATAATTTTACCCCTAAAAGTCTTTGTTCCCTTTGTGCAGGAGGGCTCTGAGCCAGGTCTGAACCAGTTCTGGGTGTTCCTTGGGCACTTTGTTTTCCTGGCTTCTCCTTTCCTTTCAGAGAGAGGGACAGGATCATCAGCCGCCCAGCAGGAGGTGGAGCCAGCATTGTGGAAGGCAGGCACAGCCCTATTCAGCTCCCCCCGCCCACCACTCTAGATGCAGATGGATATATTCAGCCCAGGAATGGCCCACTCAGCCTCTGGGAGCCACTCAGCCCCTGTAACTCACAAACCAGACAGTTATCTCACAAACAGGCCAAGGCACACAGAAAGGTCAGGCAAGAGAACAGCCACTTTCTAAAAGTGTTGTTCTCAAACACAGGATTTAAAAAACACCTTTCCTAAAAGATGTATCATTAAATTCTGAGTTCAGGGATACCAGACTTTTATGTCCTATCTTGCTCCTAAGGGAAGATATGCAGGTAACCGCTGTACACAGCATTCCCCATTACAGCCTATAGGCAAGATAGGCTTACAATAGTAAAACAACGAAAATGGCTGTAATTCAGTACCAGAGCATGTCACCTGCACTAGTACATGCTCTACCTTTCACATACACTGCACCCTGCCCAGGGGGTACCTTGGGCCTTCCATTGGGGTGTCCAATGTGTAAAGAAAGAGAAGGGTTAGGCCTGGTCAATGGGGACACTGGCCAGGTTGACATGGCAGTTCACAGACTGCACACAGGTACTGAGGTGGCAGGCCTGAGACACCATTTTAGGGCTACTCATGTGGGTGGCACAATCAGTGCTGCAGACCCACTAGTAGTATTTGAATCACCAGCCCTGGCACACTCAGTGCACTTTACTAGGGACTTCTTGGTAATACAAATATGCCAATCATGGATAATCAATTACAATAACAATTTACTCAGGGAGCACTTGCACTTTGACACTGATCAGCAGTGGCAAAGTGCCCAAAGCATCTAAACCAGCAAAAACTAAATCCAACACTGTGTAAAACATACAGAAGGTGGAGGCAAAAAGTCATGGGAAACCACGCCAAAGATGCCAGGTATAACAAGTGTCCCCTCCAGCTGAAAGTGGGGAGAACTGCTCACCCTCTTGGGAGTTCTCTTCACTAAGGCGGAAGAATCTGGACAGATCATCAGCATTGGCATGTTCTGTACCGGTGTTCCACCGTAAAGTCCATTCCCTGTAGGGAGATGGACCACCTCAACAGTTTTGAGTTCTCACCCCTCATCTGCATTAACCATCTGAGGGGCCTGTGGTCTGTCTTAACCCGGAAGTGAGTCCCAAACAAGTAGGGTCTCAGCTTCTTCAGAGCCCAGACCACAGCAAAAGCTTCCCTTTCAATTGCACTCCAACTCTGTTCCCTGGGAAGTAGCCTCCTACTAATGAAAGCTACAGGTTGGTCCAAGCCCTCGTCGTTGATCTGTGAGAGTACTGCTCCCACACCATGCTCTGAAGCATCTGTCTGCACTATGAACTCACTGGAGAAGTCAGGTGCCTTGAGCACAGGCGCTGTGCACATGGCAGTCTTCAGGGCATCAAAACAGTTTGACAGGCATTGGTCCAATTCACTCTCCTGGCCTGCTTCCTTGAAGTTTGCTCTGTCAAGGGGGCAACAATGGTGCCATATCCCTTAACAAACTGTTGGTAATACCCGTTGAGACCTAAGAAGGCTCTCACCTCTGTCTGGGTCTTGGGGGGCTCCCAAGCCAGAATGGTATCAATCTTTTCCTATAGGGGCGCCATATGGCCGCTCCCTACCTGGTGTCCCAAATACACCACAGATCCCTGCCCTATCTGGCACTTACTGGCCTTGATAGTGAGGCCTGCCCTTTGCAGTGCTTTCAACACTTCGCAGAGGTGTTGTCAGTGTTCTTCCCACGTGGAGCTGAACACAGCAATGTCATCCAGGTATGCAGCGCTGAATTCCTCCAGCACGGTCAGTACCTGGTTGACCAGTCTCTGGAATGTGGCAGGGGCGTTCTTCAACCCAAAGGACATGACACAGAACTGGAAGTGCCTCTCTGGCGTTGAGAACGCAGACCTCTCTTTGGCCCCCTCAGTTAAGGCAATCTGCCAGTACCCAGATGTTAAGTCAAACATACTGAGGTACTGGGCAGCTCCCAACCAATCCACGAGCTCATCAGCTCTGGGGATGGGGTGTGCGTCAGTCTTGGTGAACGCATTGAGCCCACGGTAGTCCATACAAAACCAGAGTTCTGGAGTGGCACTGGGCGCAGCAGCTTTTGGCACTAAGACCATTGGGCTAGCCCAGGGGCTGCTGGAGGTCTCAGTTACCCCTAGCTCCAACATATTGGAAACCTCTTCCTTAATGCTGGCCCTGACCTTGTCAGCTACACTGTAAAATTTCTGTTTCACAGATAGACTATCTCCAGGGTCCACATCATGGACGCACCACTTGAAGACACCTGGGGTCAGGGAGAACAGGGAGGCAAACTGACCCTACCTGGCGACAGTCCCTCTGCTGTTCTGAGGTCAGGGTGGGCAAGAGGACCACATCATCCACTGACCCATCTTGCTCCTTGGCTGCCAGGAGGTCAGGAAGAGAGTCACTTTCCTCTTCCATTCCAGAATCTGTAGCCAGGAGCATTGTCGCAACAGACTTCTCAAAGTGGGGTTTGAGGCGGTTCACATGCAAGACCCTCAGGGGCTGCCTGGGGGTCTTCAAGTTAGCTAGGTAGATTACTTCGCTCTTGAGCTCCACCACCTCATATGGCCCAGTCCACTTGTCTTGGAGCGCACAAGGCTCCACTGGCGCCATCACCCACACTTCTGCCCAGGTTGGAATCCGACCAGAGTGGTATTCTGGTCGTACCATCTTTTCATTTCTTCCTGGCTAGTTTCTAGGTTCTCCTGAGTGAGTTTCCTGAAGCGTTGTGTCTGGTTGTGGAAGCCCAGCACATAGCTGAACATATCCTGGGGGGTTTTCCCCCGGGATTTCTCCCACCCCTCCTTCGCGAGTGTGAGAGGTCCTCTAACAGGGTGGCCATACAGAAGTTCAAAGGGACTGAACCCTAAGGACTTCTGAGGCACCTCCCTGTAGGCAAACAACAGTAATGGTAGAAAGACGTCCCACTTCTGTCTCATGGGCTCCGCTAGGCCCATAGTCATACCTTTCAGGATGCGGTTGAACCTTTCAACCAACCCGTTTCCTCGATGGTGATAAGTAGTGGTGAACTTATTTTACCCCACACTCCTCCCACAGAGACTTCATGCACCTAGAGATGAAGTTGGTACTCAGGATGGAGACCACCTCTCTGGGTAATCCCACATGGGAAAAGATCCCCATCAATGCACAGCCCACCACAGGGCTGTGATTGTCCTGAGAGGGACAGCTTCCAGGTAATGGGTGGCATGGTCCACCAAGACCATTATGAATCTGTTGCCTAAGGCTGTCTTGGGGTCTAGTGGCCCCACGATGTTGATGCCCACCCGCTCAAAAGGAGTGCTCACCACAGGAAAGGGTTGGAAGGGTGCCTTGCACTTTCCTCCGCTCTTGCCATTTGCCTGACATGTCTGGCAAGATCTACAGAATGTCCCGACTTGCTTCTTCATCTGGGGCCATAAGAAGTGGATGACAAGCCTTTGGAAGGTCTTGTATTGTCCCAGATGTCCTGCGAGAGGCACGTCATGAGCCAGACCCATTAGGAAGTTCCTGAAGCACTCGGGTACCACCAGCACACGGGCTGCACTGGGCTCAGCGAACTTAGGCTCACTATAAAGCAACCCATCTTCCCAGTAAATGAGATGATCCTTGGACTCTCCACCTGCTGCCTGGTCTGCAGCCTGCTGCCGCACACCAATGAGGGAAGGGCATTCCATCTGCGCTTTGCAGAATTCCTCCCTGGAGGGCCCACCTTCTTGCTGCCAATGGGTCAGCTAAGGTAGGTTCCCCTGTTCGGCCACTTGTTCCCCAGTAGCCTCCAGGGCATCCCCCTCAGGTTCTGCTCCTTTCTGGGCCGTGGGAACGGCTGGTCCGGGTTTCCCGTGCCCTCTGACTCTTCCTCTCCTGGCAGGTTCCTGGGCCACTATTTAAGGCTCCAGTTCTGCTGAATCACCCCTACTGGCTGCCATAGACTGAGTGGTCACACAGACCCACTCAGGCAGATCCAACATCTCCATATGAGCCTGGTGTTCTACTTCCTTCCACAGGGAACTCTCCAGGTCATTCATTACCTAGCAGACAGTCTACAGGCATGGATGGACTCACAACAACCTTCAAGAGACCTGAGACCCCCCTCCACTTAAATGGAACCTGCACCACTTTGCCGAGGCGCACTGAGTTGTCAGCTGCAACTACTGGGTGGAGTACATTGGGAATGACATGCTCTTCAGACACCCACTGACACCTCACGAATGTCACGCTGACTCCTGTGTCTCTCAGAGCCTCTATCTCCCTCCCATTGATGGTCACTTTCTGCCCGTAATTCTTAGTGTTAGGGGCCAGGTAGGTATCCTGGACCATCTCTTGGTCTCCTAAAGAGACCAGCGTCATGACTGCTAGTCCCTCCTCCCCACTGGAAATGAAATCCCCACCCAAAGCTACACTTGCTAACCCCGGGGCTGGAGCACCAGTGGGTGCTGGAGGTTTCTTAGGGCACCTATTGATAACATATCCCACCTCATTGCAGTGATAGCAGGTAGGGGGACCCTTGTTGTCCCTTCTGCCCCTAGGGGGCCATGGTTGTTTAGGTTTGGGGAGTTGGGACTCCTTTCCCTGGGATCTTTTTTGGGGCCCTTGAGAGAACCTCTTTTGGTTACCCTTTCCGCCCCCACTCTTCTGCTGGGGACCCTGCCCACCTTTGGCTGTGGTATCCCACAATTCCTCTGTAGACCCTGGTACTGCTCCAGCTGTCCGCCTCGTTAGCAAGGTCAATGGGGTATGTCAGCTTGCTGTCTAAAAGAGGCTGGAGCAGCTCTGGAACACAAAGACTACTCAAGTGCTCCCAACGAATTAAATGCAACAACCCCTTATAATCAGTTCATCAAACCTTCCAGTGCACGTGAGTACAGATTCACACACTCCATCCAAGTCTCAGACTCTTTCTTCATGGAGTTCCTAAACTGCAGTCTGTACTGCTCTGGAGTAAGTCCATAACTGAGACATAGGGCCTCCTTCATATTGGGGTAGGTCATGGTGCCTGCTAATTCTAAGGGTTCTAGATCACTCCTCCCAGAAGTTTCCACAAGGCCGCCCCCCAATGCTGTTCAGGCACACGCTTCATTCTTAATGCAAGCTCATAAGAAGTACACCAGGCATAGATATCCTCAATCCTATTATAATTCTGTATCAGATCCTTGGGAATATATACTTTACCCCCCTGCACTGGCTGCGCAATGCCACCATTTGAACTGGAATTCACCTGCTTGGCCTTAACATCCAGTTCTCTCATGCTCAACTCATGAGCCAGAAGCAATTTCTTTTACTCCAAGGCACGAGCAATCTTGCTCTCCTCTGTCGCCTTTTCTTTCTCTACTTCCAATTGCTTCATTTTCATTCTCATAATTTCCAATTCATGGTCTCTTACTCTTTGGTTCTCCTCTAACTCTTCTGGGGTAAGACCCCTACTGGAATGGTTGCTGCCAGGCCTTGAGCCTGGATTGCCCACTGGCAAATCTTGGGGTTGAAACCCCTCCCTTCCACTTGCATCATTTCCCTCTTGGGCCTCCCACCAGGCCATCAAGATTCTCTGAAGCTCATCCTTTCTAGAGCTGCTTTTCACAGGGCAACTGCGATCCTTGCAGAATCATTTGAACTGCTCAACTTTGTAAGAATACAAATCCTCAATGCAAAACTCCGATCCTGCCTCCACATTTGCTGCCTTTCCATTCTGAGACATGATGCTTTGAAGAGTTACTCAAAAATAGAACCAACAATCTAAACACAGTATGTGGCTGCGTAGTGGTTTGTACTAAACTAGTGATGTACACCAATCACTGTGGGTCAAGTACAAATACAAGTTCAAATCCTCACCACTGACCACCAGTGTTAGAATTCAGAGTCTCTAGGTGGCAGAGGTAGGTACCAATGTCCAAATAGGGACCCTTGCTTCTTGTCAGTGTAAGAGAGATACACTCTTTAGATAACCCCTAATCACCCCCTTGGTAGCTTGGCACGAGCTGGCAGGCTTATCAAAGGCAATGTGTAAAGTATTTGTACCAACACTCACAGTAACACAATGAAAACACCACAAATGGACTCCAGACCAGTTTAGAAAAATAGAAGTATTTAATCTAATCTAAACAAGACCAAAACGACAAAAATCCAACATACACAGTTCAAGCATATGATTTAAAAAGAGTTCTTAAGGTTGCATTAAAAATAATCCACAGTTGCGTCAAGTTTCACCTAAAAGTACCTTTAGATGCGACAAAGGTTCCAAGGGAAAGCTGCAGCGTTGAAAAATAAGCGATGCTTCACTCCTTTACACCCTGGGGAGCCGATGCGACAACCCCGCTGGACGCAGCGGGCGTGTCGCGGTGACTCCGGTCTGTATGGGGAGGGATGCGATACCTTGTATGGATTCCAGTGCGCAGGTTTCAGGAGAAGCGTCTCGCAAAGGTACGATGCAACGATCTTCAGGACGGTGACGATCTCAGGTGCGGCGAGATGCGCAGCGCAGCGTCGATCTTCTCCTCTCGCGGCCCCTCGATGCGATGGCTCTGAGACGACTCTCGCAGCGACGTGATGCAGTCCGCAAGCATAGGATAGGAAGACTGGCATTCAGGTCTTGCAATGCCAAAAGAATAGTATACTTGAGCCATTTTCTGAGAGTGATCGTAGATGCTCTCTTACTCCTTCCAGATAGTCCAAAAGTCACAAACAAGTAATCAGGCTTTCTGTGTTGCTGTGACCTGCCAACATAAACTTCTTAAAGAGTTTGTGTAACTTCAAGACTGCTTAACAACTGCTACTCTGCATTAGAAGAAGGAAAGGAAGTAGGTAGAATTTTCTCCTGAGACCTATGAAAGGCAAAGTTAACCTTAGGCACAAAGGTTGGATCTGGTATTAACACCACCACAGTATCCATGAACCTTAGGTAAAGAGGACTACACCTCAAGGCCCCCAATTCCCAAACTCTACAAGCTGAGGTAATGGCAACCAAAAAGAGGACTGAAGAGGAGAGAAATCTCAAGTCTACCCTTTTCAAAAGCCCAAAAGATTGAGACTCCAAGGCTCTGAACACTGTAGGAAGACCCCAAGATGAAGAGATTGGATTTCTTCCAGGCCTAGCCATCAAAAAATGCTTTAATAATCTAGCAATTAAAGATTCTATCACTGACAAAGACTTAGGGAATTCCCTAAAGGCCTTCATAGCAAAGCACTGAGATATAAGTGTTGAGACAGAAGATTTAAGTGAAAGCCATCCAGAAAGAACTGCAAAACAGATGAGAATTTTTAGAGTGATGCAGACAGATTATGAGAGGAGCATCACTTGTCAAAACATTTCCAGTGTTTAGAGTGAGCTTTAAGAGTAGAGGGCCTTCTGGAACTTTGAATAACCTCCACCGACGAAGGAGGTTGGGCTTCTCAACTTTCAAACCAGCAGTGTGAGCTGCAAACAAAAAGGGGAAGTTGAAGAGACTTCTTTCCCAAATGTGGAGCCAGTGAAAATCTTTGAGATTAGGGAAGATGCTGTATCTTCTGGGCAGGTCGAGGATGAGTCCTGCTGCTGAGTTCTGGATGGTCTGGGGGGGTGGTTCAGGAACTGTTTGGTGGTTCCAGCATAGAGTGCATTTCCGAAGTCGAGTCGGCTGTGGATGAGAGCCTGAGTGACTGTCTTCCTGGTCGAGACTAGGATCCATTAGAAGATCTTGCGGGCATGCGGAGGCTGTAGAAGCAGGTAGAGGACACGGTGTTGATCTTCTGCTTCATGGTCAGTTGGCTGTCCAGGATGACTCCGAGGTTGTGTGCATGGCAGGTGGGGGTGGGGTGGGGTGAGTATGGGGCAGAATGCGGTGGACCACCATGTGTTGTCCCCGAGGGAGGGCTTGTTTCTGAAGATGAGGACCCCAATTTTATCCAAGTTGAGTTTTAGGATTACAGGAATAGAAATCAGGACCACCAAGGCCTGCACAGAATCACCAAGATTAGTTCTGGCTCCTCCAGCAGGAATATCTGGAGAGATTTATGGATTAAGGGAAAAGAAAGGAAAGTGTATAGTAGATGTATCAGCCATATTATCACCAGTGCATTTGTCATGAGTTCCCTCCAACTCGAGGACCTCTGACTTTTTAAAAGGTACCATCTGAATTGTCATCACTTGTCCTGAAGAGTTGCTCCCCTTCCTAGGGCACTGGCATCTGTTGTGATCACTACAGGAGCCTCTTGATGCATACTCCTGCCCTTGGAGAAGTTTCCAGTTTTCAGCCACCAACTTAAATTGTCTTGAAAACTCCTGAGTCATTGGAACCAACTTGGTTAAGGGATCTGCGGTGAGAGATCAGTGACTGCTGAGATGCAATAGAAGAGGTCAAAGGTGTAATCTTGGGCACTGCAACGTATGTAGGGATGCCGCTATGAGGCCTTGAACTTCCAACCAAAGACTGGTGCTTTGATAACAAATCCGGAGGGGCAGACTGAAAGTGATTGATTCTTTACACTGGTGGAAAGACTCTTGCAAGGTTTGTTCAGAATCAAGCTGATATAAACAGAGGTCAGCTGGCATTTGGGTAAATTGAGAGGAAGCCTCCGCCTGGCCATAGTTGACTTTGCCTGCTCCCAAAACTCCAAAATCTGATCTCTTGACCCATCATGGTTCCCTTGGAGTCATCCAAGTATAGAAAGACAGGAATCTTTAGTAAATGGAGATGTGCCATCACCTGTGTGAAGTCCCATGGGGCTGATTTCAGGCCGAAAGGAAGAACTTTGAACTGCCAATACTGATCCTGAACTGCAAACCTAAAGAACTTGTGATAACACTTGGCAATCAGAATATGGAGACAAGAATATATCAAATCCTGTGTAATAAGGAAGTAACCTTGAGGAATCATTGGGATAATCCTCTTCAGCAACTTCATCTTGAATTTGATGGTCTTGATCAATGTCTTGAGTGTCTGCATATCCATCAGCAGCCGGTAACCCCCTGATGACTTCGTAATAAGAAATACAATTGAGTACATTCCTTAACCCCTCTTCTGTCTCGGGACTGGGAGAATTGCTTTCTTCTTCTGGAAGTCTAGGATACCTTTAAGTAAGGTTTCCATTATTCAGACTATGGTTCTTCACCGAGCTTACCTTACCCCCCATAAGCAAGACAACATTTTTCCACAGACAAAGCATTGCTGCCCGCGATGTATGTTGGAGGGGGCAGATCTTCTACATATGATATGGACATGTCCGGAGGTACGGGTGTTCTGGGAGGCTGTCAGGCACACAATGAACGGGGTCGCACACCATGAGACACACAACACTGCGGAGAAAGGTATTTTAGGATTGCAAAAACATGTGTCTAAACATAAAATACAATACTGTTTTGTAGACTTGGCGCTTACTTTAGCAATACATGCCATTACCATGTGATGGAAGTCCCGGAGGCCCCGACTGTCCTTGCCTGGCATAGTGAGCTACTGCGTTGGGGCAGTGCGAAGAGTGCAGCCCTGCGCAGAGAGGAGATCAGAGGCTTACGTAAGACACCAATAGCACTGGAATTAGATGTTATGCTAGAGGTCCTCAAATCAGCAGACACCAATCAGTACACCCCTGACCATACAAGATAGACTATACAACAAGATGTACATTCCCCGAACAACAAGCAGCATGAAGTGGTTTTATCTAAAATGCATGACTGTCACAGGAACCTAAAATGTTAGATACAATGTAACTATAGTTTTTCTGAGAATGCATGGGACTAGCAGGATGAGGGTGGAGGGAGTTGGGGACATGGGTTCGATTATAGTTCATGATAGCAGTCATAGAAATGGCAACGGACTGTGTGTTAGGATGTCATGAGATATTTTCAAGACTGACTACATTGCTGACTATATTGTTTCGTCAGATACGATGTGATGTAAATGTTCCCTCTCTATTGGCTAACTGACATGAGAACTAAGTCTGGAACATAGAAGTAACATAAGCAGTGTTGTATGATATTCGAAATATGAATATGACTGTATAAGATATATTGCACTGAAAATACGATGTTTGTTCAAAGAAAAAGAATAAAATGAAGTCTGATGAGAAGTCTATTCTGTAACCCTTGGCGTTGACCTGAAAAACCCATCTGTCCGATGACATTTTTCTTGCCACTGAGAATTGAACTGCCGAATCCGACCCCCAACCTCTAATGATGACACCTTCCTCTCGCCATAGCTTTGGAGGAAGAGAGTGCGATGATGAAGGAGAGGAGGAAGGCGAAGGACAATATGTTGATTATAAAGACCCTTGCATCATTTAAATCAGGATGGTATATCCAATTTGTGAACATTTATTATCGAATCGAGACAACATTCTGAGTTTTGTACCTTGAAACAATAGAAAGAAAGGTGACAGCCTTGCATTCTCCACCAATCCGAAGTTCAAAACATTGATGCAGTAATATCGCTCACAGTAAATACAGCGTCCTACAACATCAGGTGTGATATTGCTGCACCAAACTATTGGCCCTGGAAGAGTGGGATCCTTAGAGTTTCTCTGTTAATTCGTGGTACTATTTAGAGGTGTGCACATCTTGCATCATTTCTTTCTGAATAATTACACAAACATTTCTGAAAAGTACCTGAAAGTATGCGAACTGAAGCTCCAGCATTTCCAATATATATCTAGTACAAAATGTGTTCTCACATCCACATGAGGGTGCATTTGCTCTGCAAAAAAGTGCCAATATTCCAGTGCCAAAGTTAGAAATAAAGGTTTCTGGTTGGCAGGGGTTTCACCATGTCCAAGCAAGAACCACTATCAAAGTCAGGGTAACTAAGATACACAATAAAAGTTAACCTGTGCTCACCCTCTTGTAGCTCGGCACAGAGAGGGAATGTGTAAAGTATTTGCGCAACACAACACACAGTAACATAATATAAAATCCACAGAAAGACTCCACACCCGGTCCAAAAAATAGATAATAATTGTATAAAGAAATCAAGACCAAAGCAATAAAAATTCAATTAGTAGAAGTCGAGATATGAATTTTCAAAGATTAAATTTAGAAATAGCGACTCGAATGCAGATGGACACTCAAACATACCTAACTCTCCTTTATGCGTGGCTGTCTAGTGGGATACACAAATTCAAGCTCTAACCCACCCCAGATATGTATTGTAGACAAACTTCAAGCACACAGAACTTTAAGAGTAGATAAATGTCAACTTTCTAAAAGTTGCATTTGTAAAATAGTAATGCTAAACCCAACTTTATCAGTAAAGAGAATTTATCATTGTCATTGCAATGATTTGAAATATTACAGAGCTATCCTTCTCAATCAGGAATTACAGCTTAAAAGTGTAATAAGGAATTCCCAAGGAGAGGGGTAGACCACGCAGTAGTGAAAATAATGTGGTATCTTTCACCACCAGTACATGCAAAAACTCAAATGTGCATTTCCTACCTTTTACTTGCACAGCACCCTGCCCTATGGGCTACCTAGGGCCTACTTTAGGAGTGACTTATCTTTAATAAAAGAATAGTTTAAGGCTTGGCAAGGGGTTTTAAATGCAAAGTCGAAATGTCAGTTAAACTGCACACACAGGCTCTGCAGTGGCAGGCCTGAGGCAGTTTTATGGGGCTGCTTGTGTGGGTGGCACAATCAGTGCTGCAGGCCCACTAGTATCATTTAATTTACAAGCCCTGGGCACAGATTCTGCACTCTATTAGGAACTTACAGATACATTAAATATCCCAAATGTGGATATACCAAATGTAACCATGTTTAGGGGAGAAGCACATATGCTTTAGCCCTAGTCAGCAGTGGTAAAGTGCTCAGAGTGTTAAGGCCAACAAATGAATCAGCAAAGAGAGAGGGTAAGCACGAAAAAGCTTTGGTGGAAGACCACCCTAAGGTTGACAGGAGTAACAGCCATGAACAGTTGTTCACATTCTGGTCAATTGTGTAGTTTCCCTGCAACTGTTTTCCCTCCATTTTGGGTGGTACAGTGAAGACGGCACAGCTATTTCAATCCTCCTGGCTCAATGCCTGGCTTCCCTCTGCCCCTGCTGCCACCCACCACCCAGCACAAACTTGTTTATCCCTACTTGCCCCTAAAAAAGAATCCTCCTTTCTTTCATACTGAGACCAGGCACTTCAACTCCCAAATCACACACAGTGGAAGCAGTCAATGAGTGGATTTTAGGCAGGCATGATTTTTTCTGCAACTATGCAATTGTGCCTGCTTACATGAAGCTCTAATATGTGTGTAGTTAGATTATCACGTGCTGCACAATCTCTTCATATGCAGTTCACAGCTTTGAATCCCAGAAGGAACAGCTCAGCTTCTGTCTAATTCAAGCCACAATGTTGGTACAACCTCCATAGTTGGGTGTATATGAAAGTATGCAGGCTATTCATATTTCCCTTCTACTTTGAGATGTTGCGGATCTTCTGATACTCCGCTTCCTGCAGCTATTTCTAACATATGTTAAGACCACACTAAAAGTCAGCCCAGAGAGAGAAAGTGGGAAACATTGAGTTATTGTTTGAGGGGGTGAACTCCAACTCAAGCAGCAACCACGATGACCACTATCAGAGTGAACCAGAAAAAGTCACTAAACTGACGTGCATAACCCTCTTGTAGCTTGGCAGTAAAGCAGTCCTGCTTAACTTAGAAGCAATGTATAAAGTATTAATGAAGCACACAAGCAGTAATGAATCATTCGACATCAAAATGGCAAAAATTAAAGCAGTAGAATGGTAGTAATACAAAGTGTTTCCCGCTTCCATCTGGTCATACTAGACCAAGGGATAGCCCCAAGTTCATGCCAACTCGATGGAGCGCGGGCTTGATACACAGACCAGGTTAGTCCTGTTGAAAAAGTTGCCTTTTTAAAGTCCTCACTAAGAGTCTAGTTTGTGGTGGAGGAGGTCGCCAGGAGTAGAGAGAGTGTTGTGGATGGTCATCGCTGTAGCGGGTAAAACAGGACTTGCCGCAGAAGTTAGCCTCTGAGGTGGAAAAATCCTGCCAGGCATCACGGATGGTCGTGGCTAAATCTTTATGTAGGCAGTCACTGCATGCTGTCAATGCTGTAGCACGAAGTGCAGATCTCAATATGCCGGTCGTTACTGGCAGTCATTGTAGCGTGAAGAGCCGGGTTCTCCAGAGCTTCGCGTTGGTGGGCGGCGTGGGTGGCAAGATTTCAGAATTAATGTGCCTGTTCAGTCGCGAAGAGCCAAAGCTTCAAGATCTCCCTTTGTGTCCAGAGGAGTACCCTCTGATGCCAACCAAGGGTCCAGGACCTGGGGAGGTACCACTTGAGGATCACAGACTCACACTTGTAGAGGCCAGCAGCGCTCAGGCAATTCCAGCTGCAGGTCCAGGCAGGACCAGTTGTAACAGCTCAGCTGGGCTGTTGCAGTGAGTCCTCTGGAGCTTTTTGTCTCCCTGTATATCAGACAGGAGGTCAGCCAACTGACCCTTAGATTCAATATGGTAGCCTGGAATGAGGGGGCAGGTCCAGTCTTTCTTCTCAGTCCACAGGGCAGGCCTCAAGCAAAGGCTAGATAAGGAATTTGTGACACAAAAATTGATTAAAAGAATTATCATCATGCAGGTAGTCTTAAGCTAAATTAACAGTGTCTATGGTACTTTTAGTCATACGGAAAACTATGGCAGTTTAATTGTTATTTTATGTAGAAAAGAAGAGATGGTGGTTGAAAAAGGACCACACGTCTTCCCATATTATAATTAACAGGTCCCCATGGACTTTTTCACAAATAATGGGAGCCATAAATACAAGAAAAAACCATTAGGCTATCATGATTGCTAAAATGTCCCCCATGATCATTTTCTCCCAGTCTCTGAAACATAAAAATGTATATTAATATGTGATAGGCTCTACCCTAGCTACCAACCGAAGCTGTAACAGTTCATAAGCAAACAGCACTGAAGCAGAACTGAGCAATAAGCGCCACGGGGCTACAGACCCACAGTGGAGCTCTGGTGCATTCAAAGCGGAAAGTAATAGGCTGAGATATGCAGGAAAAAAATACAACAGCAAAAGCCAATTGTTCTGTGGAGCTTTCCCTAAAGTCAAAATATTATACTCTTAAGGATTTATAAAGGTTTTTTTTTTTATATCGGAGTGCCGTTTTTGAAATATATATTGTTTTAAAACAACTAATAAATACCTATATAAATATGAAAATGTACTAAGTGATATATTTACAGCTATTTCAGCTGCAGATAAATGCATTCAAGACCACAAACAACAAGCACAAGCAAAGACAAAAGGACTGGGCTATTTTAGTTGTCGATGTTCCATGTTGGAGGGCCTCTAAAGTACTGCTTTGTGTGCGGTAAATTGCACTGAGGCAGTGTGTTTGTGAGAGAGAGAAGAGAGAGAGAAAACGAGAAAGAAATAGCGAGCGAGAGCTGTGTGAGAGAGAAACAGTGAGACAATGAGAGAGAATTCAAAATACCCTCTAAAAGTCCACCCACTAAAAGCCAACTAGGGAGCTGCAACCATTGCACTAAAAGGTTTTAGAGTAAAAAAAAAGAGAAGTTATTTAGATACAGGTATTAACTTCCTGCAGTTCCCAGTGTTGCAATTAGCTGGAATGGCATATATGCCATTATATTAAAAGGATACAGGAGAGACTGCTTGGGTAAATACTGCACTTTATTAGCAGCTTAACCCCTCCCCTGCTGATGACGGAACCGCTCCGTCATCAGCTACGGTTGGGCTGTGTTGATGACGGAGCGGTTCCGTCATGGCCCGGCCGCGGCGCCTGTGCGGCGCTGATTTCGCGCCTGCGCGGCCGTTGTATTGAGCGGGGCGGGTCATGACGGAACCGCTCCGTCACCAGCACAGCTCAACCGCGGCTGGTGACGGAGCGGTTCTGTCACCAGCATGCGGCCGCCGCGCGGCCGCCCCCGCCCCGTTAGCGCTGCGGCGGAATAGCCGCCGCAGCGAAAGGGTTAAATAAAGAACTTGCAGTGTAACTGAATGCCTTCTATGTCTATTTGGGTATGGGGGGTTTGGTTAGATTACTGGAACTAGACGAAAGGGAGCCAGCAGGAAGAGCCATTGGAAACGAAGGGGAAGCGTGCAAAGGAGCCAGCTGGTTAAGGGGAAGACGAAGGGACTGAGAAGACTGGTGATGGTACAGATGGAAAATGAAGTTGAAGTGATAGGGAGGTAGAAGGAATCTTTGGAAGATAGCCGAAAGAATGTAAGGGGAAAGAGTGAAAAAAACTATGTCAATTTAAACCAGAGATGTTGGCGTAAAGGCTAGAATTGCCTATGGAGTACCTGGATGGTAGTTTGACAGATCAGTGCAGAAGATAGTGAGCAAGTATGCCGAAGCAAAGAAAGAACAGAGGCCATGCTAAGGACAAAGAAGCATTGACAAGAATGAGCAGGGACTGTTTTGTGCTCAGAGGCGGCACACAGCAAATAGCAGTAGGAAAAGAGAGCAAGCCAGCAGAAGAATGTAGGGATTTCCCAAGCACTCGACAAAATACAAGGATTCATCAGCAAAGGCGCTTTACCAAAGGTGAACACAAATTAAAGGTAGAGAATGGCCTGCAAGCCCGTCCACTGACGTACATTATTTCTTAGTCAAATGTGCAGAATGTGCACAAGCTAAATGCTGCCATTCACAATGAGGGGTGCCATTGGCTTAAGTAGGCTGACCCATTGACACATGCCATGGTGGGCTGAAGCAAAATGTGCCCAACAATTTATTTGTTGCTAACCAATTTTATTCATTTTGAGAAAAGTAAAGAAAATTAGAAAAAAACAATACAGCATGTCCGGCATTGGTGCAACATACGGATTCCAGCGCAAAGTTCAGGTACAACAAGTATGGTTGAAGTGTTCTCTCCTCCTATGGTGTAACAGTGGATCCCCACAGATGTGATGATGGCCTTCAGTCCAGCACACCTAGCCATTTGCCCCAGATTTTCCCGTGTTTGGACGTGCATCCCCTGGCCTCGAACAGCGGCCACTCCTGCGTGGCACACCGATCCACCCCCGGTGCCATTTAGCAAAAGAGGGCAGGGTGGGGTTCTTCCATGCAGCTGCTATGTCGCGCTTGGCCACCACTAGCGCCATACCCAGGAATGCCTTGTCTGCCCTGGACCCATCCAACCCATCAGTAATGCCCAGGAGGATGTTCAGAGGGTTGTGTGGCACTTCCCATCCCAAGTTCTGCCTCTACGGTGGTCCAGTAGGAGGCAATGTGGGAGCATGACCAAACTATGTGAAAGAAATCCTCAGGATCCGAGCCACACCTTGGACAAGCCGGGTGGGGATCAGGCCCGCTTTGTGGAGGCGACTGGGGGCGAGGTAGGAGGCGTGCAGGTAGTAGAGCTGGACCAGGCAGAGCCTGGCTGAAGCAGTGACTGTTCGGGGTGCCATCATCGCATCTCTCCAATCCTCGTCCTCCAGCGGACCCAGCCATGTCTTCCACCTGAACCTCAAGTGATCGAGAGATGCGGGACCATTATTAATTAGAGAGCGATAAATACGGGAGACCCCGCCTCGTCCGATGTTGCCCATCGTGACCTGGGCCTCAAGGGGGCCATGCTCTGGTAACAAAGTGCCAGGCTTGATATGTGTATCTAGGGTGTGGCGGACCTGCAAATACTTGTAGAATTGGGAGGGATGGAGTGTATACCTGGATTGAAACTCAGAAAAGGAGCGAATATGGTTGCCAGTCCATATGTCCCCCAATTGTGAGATACCAATGAGGTCCCAATACCGAAAGCCCATTAAGTGTACTGGAGAAGTGTGGCTCACTGGTTAGAGGAGGCAGACCTGGAAGCAGAGGTCAGCCCGGGACCAGGGTTCAATTCCCGGCTCGGCGGGGTCTTGAGTCCTAAAATGTCCATGGACTCGACAATTCTCGCTCTGGTGCCTACTCGATTCACGGGTTCACACTCTGCGACCCTGGGCAATAGCTTGCCTAATCTCCACAATGGCCCCTCGTGGCGGGATGCCTGGCTTTCACCTTGCGGATACCCTGCCAGGGTTATCCCACAGGGGAATACCAGGACGGGTTCCCTAAGCAAGCGCTTAGAAACCGCTCGGTGATTTGCGCTATATAAATTCCTGTACATTTACATTTACATTTACCTCTCGCAGCCATGTACCCTGCCACAGCGGCGTTTGTTGGAATAGGTTATTGTGCAGTGAGTGTGTTGCAGGGAAGCACGTCAGGCTGAGAAAACAGGACAGGTCCCTATAGGGAGATCCCTAGGGATAGGGGAGCCGTATAGCATGGCTTGGATGCCAGAAAAGCCCAAATCGTTGAGTTCCAGTCTATAGGCCGAGTCAGACAAACCCCCATTGAACCAATCATGGAACACCAGGAGACGGGTCGCCAGGTAGTACAGGTAGAGGTTTGTGAGTCCCATGCCTCCATCAAAGGGAGGGATCTGACAATGGCAGACGGCCGTATGGGGACATCGACCATTCCATAGGAATTTTATGACAAGACTATCTATGCCTCGAAACCAGGTGCAGGGAATGTAGTGTGGTATGTTCTGGAGAATGTAGAGAAACAGGGGGAGAATCATCATTTTAAATAGAGCTATTCACCCCAGTCGGTTGAGAGGTAATCGTCCCCATTTCAGCAGGTCCTGCTTGGTTTTACTGATTAGAGGGGTGATGTTATGAGCCCAGGCCAAGTCCGGCAGCAGGGCAACCCCTATTCCGAGATATTTGAAAGATTGCCGGCGGATAGCTTGTCCTCATGAGAGACCCCCCCCAGCGCCAGCCCTGAATCTGAATGTCGGCACAAATCAAGTTGGCCTGGGGCTCCATAGCCAGGGCAAAGAGGAGGGATGAGAGGGGACACCTCTGCCGTGTCCATCTGCCTATAGGAAAGATATTGGAGAGTACTTGTTGGACTTGGCCCTAATTACAGGGTCATCTCTAACTTTTTGCCTTCCTCCTATATTTTTTCTGACCTGTTGTTGGCTATTTTATGACTCTGGGCACTTTACAACTGCTGATCAGTGCTAAAGTGTATATGCTCTCCCTATTGTAAATGAATGTATTTATTGGTGATTCCATGATTGACTATTTGGTTTACTTGTCCAACCCTAGTTCAGAGTACTGAGTGTGCCCAGGGTGTGTAAATCCAAATACTGCTGGGGGTTTGCAGCACTGGTTGTGCCACTCACAGAAGCTGCCTTGTAAAATGTGTCTAACGTCTGCCATTGCAGAGCCTGCGTGCAGTCTGGTACTGTCGTGCTGACTGGGCAAGTGCACCCACTTGCCAGTCCCTAAACCTTCCCTTTACTTCATATTAGTCACCCCTATGGTAGTCCCACGGGCAGGGTGCATTGTAAGTACAAAGTAGGACAAGCCCTGATGTGTGTTGCATGTCCTAATACTGAATTACAGCTGGAAACAAGTGCCTACAAAGGCAGGCAGCTGTGACCGACTCTCACGACCGGCCCGGTGTCCTGTAGGCACTGCATCAAGTAACGTCCGCCTCGAACAACGCAAGCTCTGCGCTCACCGACTCCGTCCTGACGCCGTCACCGAGCCGTAGCCTGCACCGCGACTGGTAGACACCGCGACGTGCAACGCCTCGGTACACCGAATCGAACTGGTCTGACCGGCGCGGTCACTGCTGCTGACTTCGAGTCCTGTGAGCGTACCATAGTTGGGCACCGCCTCGCACGGTTCGCGACGCACCGCCCGACTTGTACCGCTGTCCAGACTGATCGACACCAGCTCCCGAACTCCGGCTCGTTCGCCGCACCGCAAGCTGCAAGCACCACATCGAAGCACCGTCTCGCCCTGCAATGCAGCCTTGGATCCACCGACTCTATTAACGGGCCACTGCCTGCACCGCAACAAGAGACACCGCATCCCGAGATATTTGAAAGATTGCCGGCGGATAGAGATAGTGGACTGTCAATCAAAGCAGTCTCTGGACAAGTGCAGGGGGGCCAACGTGGACTTGGTTGGATTCAGTCGCAGACCAGAGATCTGTTCGAAAGCATGCAGGAGTTGCATGCAGCCGGGCGAGAATGGACTGGGTCAGCGAGAAACAACAGGACATCATCCGCATAGAGCGATAGCTTGTCCTCATGAGAGACCCCCCCAGCGCCAGCCCTGAATCTGAATGTCGGCACAAATCAAGTTGGCCTGGGGCTCCATAGCCAGGGCAAAGAGGAGGGATGAGAGGGGACACCTCTGCCGTGTCCATCTGCCTATAGGAAAGATATTGGAGAGTACTTGTTGGACTTGGCCCTAATTACAGGGTCATCTCTAACTTTTTGCCTTCCTCCTATATTTTTTCTGACCTGTTGTTGGCTATTTTATGACTCTGGGCACTTTACAACTGCTGATCAGTGCTAAAGTGTATATGCTCTCCCTATTGTAAATGAATGTATTTATTGGTGATTCCATGATTGACTATTTGGTTTACTTGTCCAACCCTAGTTCAGAGTACTGAGTGTGCCCAGGGTGTGTAAATCCAAATACTGCTGGGGGTTTGCAGCACTGGTTGTGCCACCCACAGAAGCTGCCTTGTAAAATGTGTCTAACGTCTGCCATTGCAGAGCCTGCGTGCAGTCTGGTACTGTCGTGCTGACTGGGCAAGTGCACCCACTTGCCAGTCCCTAAACCTTCCCTTTACTTCATATTAGTCACCCCTATGGTAGTCCCACGGGCAGGGTGCATTGTAAGTACAAAGTAGGACAAGCCCTGATGTGTGTAGCATGTCCTAATACTGAATTACAGCCATTTTCGTTCTTCACTATTGCAAGGCTACCTGTTCTCCATAGGCCAGAATGGGCTGTTACAATTATTACATTTTATAATCCTAACTGACTCAGAGAACATAGTAGAAATTCGAGTTTAGTATGCCTGGACTCAGAATATTAAAATACATCTTTTAGTGAAGTTTATTTTAATATTCTGTGGTCGCAAATACCACTTTTAGAAAGCAGGTATTTGCTTGCCTAACCATTTGAGCCTGCCTCTGTGAGGTTGTGTATTCCTTCGTCTGGTTTCTGTGAGTGACAGGGCTGGGGGATTCCAACAGACAGGCTGGGGCAGCCCAGTGGTGAATAGGGAGATCTGCATCTAGATAAGAAAGGGAGGAGTTGCACCTGGGACCTGAATAGGGCTGGGCCTTCCCTCTACAATGCTGGCTCCACCTCCTGTGGTGAGTCTTATGTCTCTGCCCTGCACACTGAAACAAGAGAAGGAAGACTGACAACAAAGTGCTCCATAACTGTACTTGCCTTCCACAATGCTGGCTCCACCTCCTGTGGGGCGTCTGATGTGCCTGCCCTGCGCTGTGAAAGGAAAGGAGAAGGCTGGTAAACAGAGTGCTTCGGAACTGGCTTGAACTGGGCACAGGCCCCTCTCCCCTCAGAGAAAAAAGGATTTAGGGGTATAAGTATTGGGACCATGATCCCATGAAATTAGATCACTTCTGGACTTACAAGATGAAACCTCTGCTGAGGAGAGGGAACCTGAAGAAACTGAGGAGAGACTATTCCCAAGCTGAAGTGCTGCTTGGGGGATTGGCCTGCAGTGGTTGCCTGACTGCCAAAGAGAGGAGAAAGAACTTTGTGGACTTTACTTTCAACTTGTGCAAAGATCTCCAACGGCTTGGAAGAGAGCTTGCCCCCTGACCGAAGTCCCTGGACCAGTGGACTTCAACAGCCTTTGTGAACTGCCACTGGAAACAAGTGCCTACAAAGGCAGGCAGCTGTGACCGACTCTCACGACCGGCCCGGTGTCCTGTAGGCACTGCATCAAGTAACGTCCGCCTCGAACAACGCAAGCTCTGCGCTCACCTACTCCGTCCTGACGCCGTCACCGAGCCGTAGCCTGCACCGCGACTGGTAGACACCGCGACGTGCAACGCCTCGGTACACCGAATCGAACTGGTCTGACCGGCGCGGTCACTGCTGCTGACTTCGAGTCCTGTGAGCGCACCGTAGTTGGGCACCGCCTCGCATGGTTCGCGACGCACCGCCCGACTTGTACCGCTGTCCAGACTGATCGACACCAGCTCCCGAACTCCGGCTCGTTCGCCGAACCGCAAGCTGCAAGCACCACATCGAAGCACCGTCTCGCCCTGCAATGCAGCCTTGGATCCACCGACTCTATTAATGGGCCACTGCCTGCACCGCAACAAGAGACACCGCATCCTGCAACGCTTCCTTTCTGCACCGCGACGATCCTCGGAACCGGCTCACACATCCGTGTCGGCCGCCCCAAGTAAAAGGTACTGTGACTGAGTCTGTCGACATTTGAGTGGGCCCGTTCCGACGCGGTCCGCTGGATTTGCTAGATAGACTCTGTGTTATTTTCAACAACGCTGTAGCCCGCCCAGGCTACCGACTCGCACAGAACCTTGATTTAAGCCTTTTAACAAGAACTCTTGAAATCGAATAGTACTGTGGATTCTTTTTGTCGTTTATTGGTCTTGTGGTAATCTATATAAAATATACTTATTTTTTATATAAAACCTTGTGTGGTGTCCATTTGTAGTGTTGTCACTGGGTTACTGTATGTGGTCGCAAATGCTTAACTTACAACGCCTCTGAAGTAAAGCCTTGCTGCTCATGCCAAGCTACCAAGGGGGTGAGCAGGGGTTATTTTAGGAGTGTAATCCTCTTTACTCTGACTAGAGGAGAGGGTCCCTATTTGTCACAAGTACCTACCTGTGCCAACTACAGACCCCCAATTCTAACAGAACTCCATTGACTTGTACCCACGCAGCTGGTTTGGAATATAGGAATAAGTTTATTTAGCATAGTTAATTAAAACCATTGCACTGTTAACCATAAAATGCTTTTTTTAAAACAACCTTTTGGTTGATAGACATTAAAAGCCCTTATGCAAAAGATTCTGTACAGTAAAACTCAAGGTTATATATGTTCTTAGAGGTAGCCCTCAGTGGTTTAGTGCTATAGCAGATCGGTCACAGCCCAGTTCGTAGTCGGGTGTGGTAAAAAAAATATTTGCATGCTGCAAGCATTGTTCCAGTGCGGTTAGGCGTTGAGTCCATAGAGTGGTCATTATTGGAACGTGTTCCCATCAGATAGGTGGCATACATTAGCAGATCCTTGTTTGTCTTTCGCGTTTTTGAGCAGTTTTTGTTCGGCTATCGTTAGGAATGTTACTAGTCGGCTGTTTAGCTGGGTGTTTTCAGGGTTTAGACAGGCTAACACAGCTTGCCTCCTAGTGCGAATGCCCTTCAGATTAAACGGTTTTATTAGGAGTTTTCGCCGTGCTTGGAGCATTTCTTTGCATAGGCAGATTAGATGTAATATATCGCCTTGCTTTGCGTTGCACAGTCTGCATGTGCCTTGTGCTGGTGGCCTTTGCCATGGTGGAAGATGCTGAGCGCATGGCAGAATTCCCAGTCTATGCCTCAAAAAGTTCATTTTTGTTGCCTTCGGGTACCCCTGGTTAAAGTATGTTTGGGGAGCAAATGCTTTATATGAGTTAAGCGTCATCCATGCATGAGCTCTGTTTGAAAAGGTTGCCTTATCTTCCACCAGTGAAATTTGTTTAATAGCCTTCCAGACCAGTTTTTTGAAGTTATGATAGCCGATTTGGGCATCCCATAGCCCCTTGAGTCCAGCAGATTATATATACCCCATTCCTTGCAAGATCTTGACGCAGGAGCCCAAACTCCAGCCTTATTCGTGCTGGACAAGTGTGGTTCGGAAGGCAGACATTTGTCGGTAGGCTTTGACCTGTATATTGTCCAGTTCCTTTGCGTCTCTGTCCCGCATTGCTTCGCTGCCATACGCAATTGAGGGGAGTATTTTTTCCTGGGCTACCTTTAATAATGGTGTCAAGATAGGCCCCGTCAGTTTGTTAGCAAGGTTTTTCATTGTGAGAGCCGTTAACAGACCCTTTCTTCTCGCTTCCTCCTTCTGGGACTTAAACGACCCTTCATTGTCAAATATTACTCCTAGGTACTTGTATTCGCCAGCTGACTCAATTTTTGGATCACCGAGAAACCAGTTTCTCTGATGTTTCTTTTTGTTGGTATATATTAACATCGTCCGTGTCGTTTGCAGGTTCCTTCTTAAATTGTTTTCTATTGCGTAGTTCTGCATTGCCGTCAATAGATGCTGTAGGCCGACATAAGTATGACTAAGCAGAACTACGTCGTCGGCGTACATAAGATTGGTCAGCGTTTTCCCATCTATCCTCGTGAGTGGGAGTCGCAGGCATCAAGTGCCTTTGGCAGATTGGCCATGTACAGGTTAAACAGGGTTGGTGCAAGCACACAACCCTGTTTCAGGCCTTTTGTTGTATGAATTTTCGTGGAAACATGGGTACCACCTCCTAATTTCACCTGCACCCAGGTATTTGTGTGTAGGAGCTTCAGCATGTTTAGGGTGGGATGTGGTATGCCCCATTGTGCCAGTTTCCCCCACAGTCTGCTTGCTTCACATTATCGAAAGCAGCACTAAAGTCAATATAGCATAGATGTAGAGGTAGCTTGGAGACTTTGGCTGCATCGATTATTAGGGAGATTGTGAGGATGTTGGTAGTTGAGCTGGTCGATTTACGAAACCCAGTTTGATTCCACTGTATAATGGAACTCGCCTCAGCCCAGGTTGTGAGATCTTCAAGTATAGTGCCTGCAAAATATTTTGCCTCGTTATCTATCAGTGCTATTAGGTGGTAGTTGTTGGGCTCTGCTTTGTCTCCTTTTTTGTGGATTGGTGCTATTATTGATCCTTTCCAGGATTCCGGTGTTTTATTCAACCGCCTGACATCCATGAATAGGGGGAGCAGAATTTCCGCCCAGTCTTCACTCTTTGCCTTAAATAGCACAGGTGGAATTCCATTTGGTCCCGGGCCCCTTCTTTCCTCCCTTTTGCGATCTGTTTTTTTGATAATTGTAGGCAGAGGGTGACTGATGACGCCCAGTGGTCTGTTTTCTTTGGATGGAAATTCCTGCTCACTCTTCTCAATTGAGCTTTGTCTAGCTAGTTCTTCTGTCGTTTGACTACTGGCCTGTTGTTGTTCGTGGCATTTGGTATAGTTGTTAAAATGATTTGAAAGGGTTGGAGTATAGGACCTGTATCATACGACAAAACGTGGGGCCCAGAACCCTCAGGACATCCCCAAGGTAGCCCCAGTCGACCGAATGAAAGGTTTTCTCGAAGTTGACTAAGAGAAGTGCCAGGTAAGGGGTGAGTATGTGGCTGTTGACCAAAGCCTTGTGGAGGCGCCAAAGGTAGTACAGGGTACCTCACGCCGGCATAAACCCGCACTGGTCTGGATGGACCAGTCGGTCGAGGTAGGGTTTGAGGCACGGGGTAAGTATTGTGGCAAAGATTTTTACCTCCGTATCGATCAGGGAGATGGCATGATAGTCCGCACATCGCAGAGAAGGAGGTTGCGTCTTAGGAATGAGGATTATGGTAGCTGTGTCTGTCTATGAGGGAAAGAAGCCTTTTGCAATAGCCTTACTGTACAGTGCGTCCAGGTGAGGAGTGACAATGTCTCTGTAAGTGGAGTAGTATTCCTGTGGGTAACTGTCTGGGCCTGGAGACTTGCCAGTTGCGACCAGTGAAATGGCTCCCCGTATGTCTTCGTCAGAGATCGGACCCTCTAGCCCATCAGATTCGACTGCTTATAGCGTGGAAAGGTTAAGGCCTTCTCGGACGATTATTTCAGCCAGGGAGGTTTCAGGGCTTCCGGAAGTGTAGAGTTGGGAGTAGTATTCTGCGAAGGTTTGGGCTATGGCTCGAGAAGCGTGGTGGGTATGAACCGTCAAAACACGGATCTCTGGAATGATCCGGGATGCCAGTGGGTAGGCCGTCAACCTATGTAACAGCTTCCCATTTTTATCGCCCCATCCTTAGACACGGGCTAGAGAGGACCTCCAAAGGAGGTTTGCTGAGTCCAGCGAGATCTGCTTTATCTTGTCTCTCACCAGCACCAGTTGGCACAAGTGGGAGTCGTCGGGTGAGCAGCTGGCAGTTTTTTCCAGATGGGCAGCTTGGGCTTCCAGGAGCGTGAACCTGCTATCCCCAGTCGCCCATTGAGCCTTGTGGTGACTCTTGGTGTGTCCACGGACTGTGGCTTTGCCTGCCTCCCATAAGGTACCTGGAGAGGGGACGGAGTCTTGGTTTTCAAGAAAGGGAAACTCATTATGCTTGCAAAGACACTCTCTCCCCTTACAAAAGTAGTTAAAAGATATTCTATTTATTACATTATTTGTGGAATATCATGGACCCAACATGTTTCAGCTCCTCACATCAAGCTTTGTTCACAGATGGGCGTGGTTACCAATAGGTGAATTTTTAAAGAAGAAAGTGCATACGTGCAAACAAATAATAACGCAGAAAACATACGTACAATCAATATATTCCATTGTAGTTTTATTTCTGTAGTTTTCTTGGTGCACTTCCTTGTTTTAGTAAAATATTCAGATGTTTCATGTGCAATTTAGTATCATTGTATCTACATTCTTGATTCATGATGTTTTGTTCACAGACATGGTATTCGTAATTTTATATCCTATACCTCTTCAATTTATTCTTTTTTCTTCATACATTGGAGGACCGTACTTTCCTATTATACCGAAAGTCTCTTCACTTCATATATATATGTGCGTTCAACAGCTTAAAGCCCAAGTGGGCAACTTCATCAGATTTTTATCATACATTCCATCCTCCAATTCATATACAAGAATTTTAACATAAAAGAATAACACAAACCAGATAACACATATCTTGTTTATCCTAACTGGTACACCCTGCAATCCTATTAATTCTGTTATGTTCTGTTCCTACCAATCCTATGAATATGTACTTAACCCAGTAGTTACTGTCCTGATATATACTAAATACTCGAGAGGATATCTCGATATTGGAAAAAATATGTGACTTGGACAAAGGAAAAACTTTCCCAGAATAAGAAAGAAATAGTGAAAAAAGAAACAACAAACATCCACATAAAAACATTCTCAGCAAGAGTTCTCCCTCAATCACTGACTTGGAGGTTTCATGAGGAAAAGAGCAATCCTTTATTCCTCATATTACTCTACTAGGTGTACTGCTAGTTCATCAGTCATGTTAAGGCCCTCTGGTCCCATGGTTTCCAAATTATAAATATAATCAGATTCCAATCTACATAGTCTCAGGCGCTGATCACCCTCTGTCTGATGTTTCTGACCTCATCCGAACTATAGTATTCCATCTGTGTTCAGTCTTCCCTATGTATCTCTTGAACATTTTGGGAAACTGGATACTTGGGTTCGTTGTTTCTAATGGCTCTAATGTGTTCTAAAACACGTGCATTTTCTTGAAAAATCGAGGTTCTAATGTATCTCAAATGGCAAGGAAATTTTATGCAGCTTACAACGTAAACAGTTTTACAGGATATATATATTCCTAATTTCTTTAAGGCTTCTTGCGGAAACAGTATACCATAGGCCTTTTTGGTCTGACTGTACTTACCGGCTGTGCAGCTATTGCAGGGGAAGAAACCCCTTGGGTTCTTTACCTAACCAAGGAATCTGGGATTACATACGAAAGTGGCTTCTAACTACTACATCTTTTATATTTGCTCTTCTCCGATACGTGATGCTCAGTATATCACCTATGTGCATGTTGATCGTTTCTTCACTCATGGATTTAGAATTGTACCTACCATCTCAGATTCAGTATTGAAAGTCGTAATAGCTCTCACTTTATTGGGATTTCCCTTTTTCTCCAAGGTGTTTCCTTTATACTTCCTGGTTCCATACAGTAGTTTATCTCGGTATTGGTTATGACAATTATGTATTCACGCATCACACAGTCTTTTTGATAGGAATGTTCCTATTGTCATCACACATGCATAAGGTATGGGAGTGAAAATGTAAATTGATACTTGTATAGCGCACTACTCACCCGCAAGGGTCTCAAGGCGCTTGTACGAATACCGCTGTGGAACCCATCCTGGCTTTCCCTGTGAGACGTCCACTCCTGGGCACCCCCAAGGTGGAGGCCAGGCATCCTTAGCATTGTGGGGGCCGTTGTGGAGATTAAGCAAGCTATTGCCCAGAGTTGCAGAGTGGGACTCCATTATTGGAATAGGCACTGAGGAGAGAATTATCAGGTCCGTGGAATTTTGAGCCCAAGACCCGCCGAGGCGGGGAATTGAACCCTGGTCCCGGGCTAGACTTCTGCTTCAGGGTCTGACGCTCCAATCATTGAGCCACACTTCTCCACTCATTGACAGAAACCCACCATTTGGCTTCAGTGATATCTTTGTTTCAATATAGATTAGAAGTGGAAGCAACTGCTCTGAGGGTTACCCGCTCCTCTATTCCTTTGTCAGATCTAAGGGAAGTAAAACATATATTGAATTTGCCAAAAAAGATTGCTGTGTAAATATTTACATCACAGATTTTAACCCCTTAAGTGCTGCGTTGGTGCGTTGGCCGACGGCAGCACTACCTCCCCAGTGCTGCGCACGACCATTGGACGTCCATTCAGCACTAGTTCCAATGGACAGCGCAGCACTGGGGAGGGATGTTTACTAGCATCTATGAGGTTAATAGCCAAATGTGTCTGAACGTAACGACATGAATTTGGCATTTGGGATATCCCCCCTCACCCCCCCCCCCCCCCCCCCCCCAGCATTTTTTCCTTATAAAAGAAAAGACACAAACGGTTTGCACTTACCCGAGGTCTTTGTTTTCAACTATCTCAAGCACCTCCATGGCAGGTTTATTAAACAATAAAAGAAAAACAGCGAGCTTCAAGGAGACGAACCTCTCTCACCATGGGATCAGAAATCCAATAACTGCCTTTATTAAAGGTGAGCAGAAACACGGAGAATGCCTCGTTGGTTCTGAAGTGCTCAGCAGACCTGAGCAGCCGCCTCGTGCTCGTCTCTACCGCCTGTCCTCCATTTTACTGACGCCTGCTAGGTCACAGGACCTAACATGGCAGCAGCCAAGCTCCAATGTACAGTGTGTGAAAGGAAAATCGGTCTTGATTACAGGATAAGTACTATTCTCTCCGTAGAAAATTAACCAAAGTCACAGCAGAAGAAACTACCAAGAGTAGATAATTGTAGAAATGCAAAATTAAATACAAATGAGCTGAACTGGTCATTCGCGTTAAATGATTTAGCGAAATCATGTTTCAATTCAGGCATTTATGAACTAAGATACAGTGCGTACTTTTGTCAATTGTGACGCATCACGTCTGTCAAAGAGAGCTCTGAATTAGACATTTGCCAAATAAAAACTTCAGACATCACACATGGGTTTTGACAATAACAGTACACCACTACTCCTGCATAAATATTGACTCACTCACCCTGGGCTCCATCGTTGTTGGCATACAGCCGACGTCAGAGGGTTATTATGTATGTTTTACTCTTTGGAGGACGCATTGATACATAGCGCCCGATTCACAAAGGTAAACTTACACTTTTGTGTAAGTTTACTACTTTTCGTTATTCATAAAGGTAAATTTAGACTGAAAAGTCTAACTTTACAACTTTTCGGTAGTCACAAAGGGAAACTTTGTAAACTTATACAAAAGTATAGTTTATCCTTGTGAGTCAGGCCCATATTGTAGAGCAGCGCTTGTGTCTTCAATGTGTACTAACCCGCAATATGGAAGGCAGGAAGCCACCAAGTAGCCACTATGGCTTGCTGCCTTAAACGCTGTGTGAAATGCATTTCACATAACTCACATTTTGAAGCAGCTTAAATGAATGTAATTTCTTGATGTGCACAGTAACAGCACAAGCTTTTTTACATCAGTGAAGCCTGCCATTCAAAACAAGAATTGGCAGGCCAATAGGCCTGCCCTATACACCAATTCCTTAACAACCGAGCCACAACTCCCCACATTTAATTTCAGGCTCAAGCAGGAGACGACACAATCCACTAAGTCTTGAAGTAGCTTTCCATTCTTTTTTCTTTCTACTTTAAGCTATTGTGCATTTGTGCTACACAAACAGCCTACTCGTTCTGAGTTATGAACTATAGAGTTTCTTTGTGAATGGAAACATTCGTCCGTACCACCGCCCTCTTTAAAACACTAGACCACGCACAGTCCTTTCTGTCAGTATATAAGCAACACCATTATACAATACATTTCCTACATTTTTCAATTAATTTATATGCAATGCCTGACATTGGTACATTATTGTGGAAACGTGCAAGCTCTCCTTCATTACGTATTTACATCATTTGCATGCAATACTGTAACTAGTGTCATTTTTAAATGGTATTTTACAGCTCCACAGTTTTAGATTATAAGCATACCTTCACCCCATTCTACAGCATCCAGCAAATCATTATGCATGAAATACAATGATCAATATATATGCAAAACAGCAGGTCTACACATTTTGCTAGCACATGCTGGTGCTTGTAGATGTGTAGATTTTGCACAAAAAAGAGAGCCAACAAACACAGCCCTAAATTGCTTGAAGAATGGCCACTCCTAATGGCATCAACGTGCAATCAAATGCTTGGGCTGCAATCAAAATATGCAGCATTGGAACTCGAACAAGTGGGGGTAGAGATAAAAAAAACTGAAAGAATCTCTAGATAAACACCCATCACAAGAAAAAACTCAGAACTTCATAAAAGAGATAAAGAAGAGGATACTAGAGCATTTCCGCGCTATCAGGAACAAAAATATGACTTATGCCATGACTAAACATTGTGAGCAATCACATGGGTCAGGCATAGATGTTGTCTCTAAAGTCTCTTTTTTGGCATTCACAGGATTCCAGTGCACGAGAGAGTGGGAGACAGAGAGCAGGCTTTGAGGAAATTGGAATCAGAATATATAATCTGGCTCTGCAGCAAGTATCCTGGTGGCCTCAACCAGGATGAAGAGCTTCATGTGCACTTAGGATAGCCTCTCCCGGGTTGGTTTATGGTGAAAATGAATTTTGACAGGCGAGCTGTGTTTTTTGAGGAGGGATATACACAGATCGGTGTTTTTGTTTTCGATTATTATTATGTTGAATCATGTTTCCGTTTATCACATTTTCTGTTTGTAACATTGTCATTTTTATGATTTATGAAACAATGTAGTGGGATTACCCCAGTGGGGTGCTAGAGGACTGGTCTACACCACCTGGCAGAACTCCCTCATTTTTATGCAATGTCACCTGACGTGCGTGTATGCCTTTTCTGTATGAACACGAACAAATAGGTTGATTTATTAACTGAGGTTTATCCCCTGTAGTGGTCTTATATGAATAAGGCACTGGCGGATGTCTACACAGTGCACTTGCATGTGAGTGTTTGTTGCGTTTTGAACGCAATTGAAAATTATGTGAAAAATTAATTTGCACAACAATAACTGTGAATAATATAACAATCCTGTTAAATATGTTTTTACCACCATGAAATGTATACCTTTTTATGTGTTCATATGTATGAACCAGTCTGTTTTCCCTTGGATTACACTTTCGGCAGAAGGAGCAACCACAAGTCTGTTTTCTATGTTTATATATGTTTTTCACTTATGTTTATAGAAAATAGAGCACTTTCACAGGGGAGCTAGGGCTTTGACAAAGACCGGAAAGGTCGAAACGCGCCAGCCAGCTGAATAAAATTGGTTATCAAGATTCCTGGAGTGCGGGCTCTTTCTTGCGCAGCGTGCGAGTGTTGGGTATTGATGTACAGGTCCTGCATCCGTCTAGCCCGTACCGACCGCGTGTGGTGGATGAGGTTGGATGAACTGCAGGAAGCAGTTTCTGGGATATATATATATATATATATATATATATATATATATATATATATATGTATATATATTACCTACTGGCGGTCGCCAGTAGGTAGTTATAGTTAGGACCTAGTTTCCATAGGAAATCTGCAACATTCTACGGGGAGTAACTTTGGCGCCGGTTGATGAATCTTCGCAAATTTCTCAAAGAAGATGGCCCGCTCTGCTCCGCTTCGCTCCGTTCCTTCCCTGAAAGTTTTGGGGGGATTCGTCAAGTGGGGGCTGAGAAAAAAGGGGGGTCCCAAAACGTGTTTTCCCCATGTTATTTTCCATAGGACGATTAGACACAGCTACAGCCCGAACGGCTTTACGGAATTACAAGAAATTTGGCAAAATGGTAGAATCTGATTCACAGATCACGCTTTTACTCAAATGGTGTAAATCGATCCAGTAGTTCCTGAGAAAATCAAAAGAAAAAATATATATATATCTATAAGCGCGCACCGTGCACACACCTGTGCGCGCACAGTGCGCAAATCGGGTGTGCACGAGCGGAATTCTGATTTGCTGTTAGGCGCCTGTCGACATTCCAATCGGTCGAAATCAGGAAGTGCTGGCCGCCATTTTGTGTCTGAGACAGAAGAGAGCCCAAAACAAAAGTTGAGAACGTGAAAAGGGGGCAGGGTGGAGACTCCCTGACCCCCTAGGTCTTCTCAGGGGGTCCCTGAAGGACCCCGAAGGCCTCAAAAAACATTTTTTTTTGTAAAAATCGCGGGGTGCGCGCACATTGCACATTGCACGCATACAAGGCAAAAGTGAGTCAAAAACAAAAATGGAGAACGTGAAAAGGGGGCAGGGTAGAGACTCCCCGACCCCCTAGGCCTTCTCAGGGGGTCCCTGAAGGACCCCGAAGGTCAACATTTTTTTTTAAACGCGAAGTGTACGCACGTTGCACGCACCCTCGAGGCAGAAGTGACTCAAACACAATAGTGGAGAACATGAAAAGGGGGCAGGGTAGAGACTCCCTGACCCCCTAGGCCTTCTCAGGGGGTCCCTGAAGGACCACGAAGGGAAAAAAAATTTTTTTTTAAACCCCCGCGAGGTGCGCGCACGGTGCTCGCACCCCAGAGGCAGAAGTGAGTAAAAAACAATAGTGGAAAAAGTGAAAAGAGGGCAGGGTAGAGACTCCTTCACCCCCTAGGCCTTCGCAGGGGATCCCCGAAGGACCCTGAAGGGCAAAAAATACATTAAAAAAAAATGTGAGGTGCGCGCATGTTGCGCGCACCTTAGAAAAATAAACACCAAAAAAAGTAAAATAACAAATTTGAGTGCATATATGTTGATTGAAGATGTGGACTTTACTGTTCAACTTTATCCGAAACATAAAAAGTAGCTGTGCCGTTGCATATTACAGGATACAGTCAATGTATTACAACATACAAAGGCAGTTTGTGGAAAAATAAATATATAAAAAATATAAAAATTGATACTGAAATTAGCATTTTAAAAACCTTTGAAATTCACTTAAAAAACCATAGGTTTCACACACGTCATAGTTAGGAATTCGCATTTAAAAAACCTTGCAAATTCACTAAAAAAAACATAGGTTTTACACTTGTTATAGTTAGGAATTAGTATTTAAAAAACTTTGTAAAATCACTTAAAGAACCATACATTTCACACACATTAAAGTTAGGAATTAGCATTGAAAAAACCTTAGAAATTCACTGAAAAAACCATAGGCTTCACACACGTCATAGTTAGGAATTAGCATTTAAAAAACCTTGCAAATTCACTGGAAAAAAACATAGGTTTCACCCACGTTATAGTTAGGAATTAGCATTTAAAAAACCTTGCAAATTCACTGAAAAAACCATAGGTTTCACAAACGTTATAGTTAGGAATTAGTATTTAAAAACTTTGTAAAATCACTTAAAGAACCATACATTTCACACAAATTAAAGTTAGGAATTGGCATTTAAAAAACCTTGCAAATTCACTGAAAAAACATAGGTTTCACACACGTTATAGTTAGGAATTAGCATTTAAAAAACCTTGCAAATTCACTGAAAAAACCATAGGTTTCACACATGTTATAGTTAGCTGGACATTTCACTCATACAAAACCTTTGAAATTCCCCCGTTATAGTTAGTTCAGCTAACTATAACTCACGCGACCGCAATGCACTGCTGACGATGTCAGATATTACATCACTCATGACATGGTCAGTGACATCACTCATGATATCACTCATGACATGGCAAATGACATCACTGATGACATCACTGATGACATCATCCTTGTGACAAAGTGACAGACCTCCCCTCAGCGTAAAATAACCTTTGACACACACATTCAAAAATAGAAACTAAAATTTTCTTAAAAATGGAGATACCAATACGAATTACAACAATCTATTAAGTAATTCCAATATCTACATACACATCCACTCATTCACCAACAGTTCTATATACTCACTCATACATGTACTTACTCATAATATGTACTCAAACACCTATACATCCTGTTACACACTAATACTCATCCATATAGTTTCTCACACACATATTCACACATGCAAAAAAATATCAAAAATCCATTTACTTGATTATACTGCTATATACACACCACTACACGTACTTCTACAGAAACGTACACATATTTACTCTCTTAAACAATCAATTATAAAAACACATACTTATTTATACAAGAACTCTTCGAAACTGTCACTCTCACATGAGTGAGTGAGTGAGTGAAAGACTTATACCGCGCAACTTAGCCCAAGGGTATCAAGGCGCCAAACAAATCAGATAGTGTAAATTCACTGGGTGTAAGTCTACGAGTAAGCCTCTAGAAAGTACCAGGTTTTCAATGCTTTGCGAAAAAGCACCAGAGAGGGTTGTCCTACCAGTTCTGGGGAGAGGGAGTTCCAGAGCTTAGGTACCAAAGTGGAAAACGCTCTACCTCCCCATCTTGCTTTTGCAAATCTAGGGACTAGAAGGAGATTTTTATTTGATGAGCAGAAGGCTCTACTGGGGGAATAAGGATGGAGGAGGGTCCTAAGGCCCTCTGAACCAGAGCCATACATAGCCCAATGGGCGAGGCAAAGAAGCTTGAAAGAGATCCTAGACTGGATGGGCAGCCAGTGAAGGTTTTTCTTGGCCAAAGATACAGAGGAAAGCCTAGGGAGATTGAGGACCATCCTGGCTGTGGCATTCTGCACTATCTGTAGGCGATGAACAAGACTCTTGTTTAGGCCCACATACAGTGCATTGCAATAATCCAACCTTGAGGAAACAAGAGCCACGGTGGCTTGCTTCCGGGCGTCAGGGGAAAGATAGGATGCAATCTTTCTGAGGATCCTAATAATACCACAACAGGTGGAAACAGTCCTACTGACCTGATGGTCAAAAGAAAGAGAGGTATCTATCAGGACCCCCAGATTCCTAGCGGAGTAAGAGGGAAGGGGACAATCCCCAAAGGAGGCCGGCCACCAGTCATTAGACCAAACGTCTTGATTACCCCCGAAGATCAAGATCTCCGTCTTGATATACTCAATTATATACATTAATACTCACATATACTAGTTTAAAACATATGTAGTTATTCATGAATACACTATTGAGACAGTCATTCACTCATTAACCCACCCATACACACAATCATCCACCCATACAGTCTTGCACACATGTTGTCTTCAAAATACATACAAATAGTGAGTCACTCATTCATGCATCTGTGCGCTAAGTAATATCCCCCACCGAACCATACAGACACTCATACTGATACTCAAAAAAAAAACCTTACACACTCATGTAGCTACTCACCAACCCATGCAGCCACTTATACACAAAGTGAGACACTGATACATATATTTAAATATTTTAACATTACTCACTAATACATGTATTCACTAAGATACACTTAATAAGTCAGTTAACCAATCATTTTTACAAAAAAACATCCATTTAGACACTTATTTACCCATTTATTCTTCCATCGACCTTTAGATATACACATATAAAAAGTTTTTATTTTTCAGAAAGATACACATTCACTGGATGATGTCATCAGTGATGTCATTTGACATGTCATCAGTGATGTCATGAGTGATGTCACTGACCATGTCATAAGTGATGTAATATGTGACATCATCAGCAGTGCATTGCGTCGCGCGAGTTATAGATAGCGGAACTAACTATAACAGGGGAATTTCAAAGGTTTTGTATGAGTGAAATGTCTAGCTAACTATAACATGTGTGAAACCTATGGTTTTTTCAGTGAATTTGCAAGGTTTTTTAAATGCTAATTCCTAACTATAACGTGTGTGAAACCTATGGTTTTTTCAGTGAATATATATATGTATATATATATATATATATATATATATATATATATATACATTTTATCCATTAGTCTGTAGTTATGTCACTTTAGTGTGAGTGGAGGCATTTCTTTTATTTCACAAGGAGCACATTCACACTCAAATAGTTTACTTCAGTGTCAGGAACTGTTAAGGTAGTGGTTGCTTATTGAGACCAGAAGATATTTCTGCTTACAATGTATTCTTTTTTATAATTGTTACGGGCCCAGCAGTTCTTCCACCAACAACGGTTTACAAAAACTTTAACATAACAAAACATGCATTGACAAAGCTAAAAAGGCTGGCAGTCAATGCCACACCTTTTAACTTTGCTTATGCTTGTTTATTTTCTATTACAAGCATCTGCTAAAAAAAGAAAAAAAATGAAATTCTTAACATGGCTGCCAAATACGTGTAGTAAGAAATGTGAATTTTAAATCATTCAGTGATGTGTCTGTTTCACAAGTGTTTTTTTTAACAAAGTCTTGAGTGGTGCTCTGTATTTTATTCATATTATTTGTAAATTAAATATTAATTACTACTACATTACCAAGCATTCAGATCACTGGTAGATTCACTGTTATTTAAAGACTTCATACATTTAAAAAAGAGACAGAAAATAAATTACTATCAAACTGGGCACCCAAAATGCAGGCATGATAAATAGTTGGTGTTAAAAGTTAATATACAAAATAAATAAACAAACACACTTCAATGCAGTTTTCTCACAGAGGAGAAAGTAACAGTTTTTAGGCAGATGTGAGCAATGCATACAGATTCTGTGCAATTACTTACAGCGAAGGGAGCTGATAGGGAATAGCAGGCTGGGTCATTGCCTGGCCTGTATGCTGTGGTGGAGAGAAGCAAAATGTGAATGACGATTTGATAAGCCAGTGGATAAACCCACCTGAAAAAAGCTCCTCTAAGTATGCGTTTAAAAAACAAATAATAGTCTGGTGAGACAAAGCTACCTCAAACGACAGAATTGAAATAGACCAACCTTGCACCCCCACTATATTAAAGTGCAGATGGTGAAACCGGCAACTTTTGCGAATTCACCAATAGCTTATATACACACATTTTCACTTGCAAACTAATTAATGCATCAGCACAAAAGAAAATTTATTTTATTGAATTGAGCACTTATGTGTCATACTGATGCTGCAATTGATGCATTAAGCAAGTTTTACTTAGCTACTTTATCCAGCTCGAATCTGTAAACTTTGCATTTCAAATGGAGCTACTCATCAACAAGCAGTTGATCACAAAGGACTTGATTTAAATATGAAGGACGGGATGTGATAGGCTGGGGCGGCAGCGCAGTGTCTGCGTCAGTTAATCATTGGTTATTCTGCCATTGTTAAAGTTTGCCACTGACGCTGCGTTTTTTTAGACAGATGTACACTTTCATGGTGGAGAAACAATTTCAATCAGGCTGTTTTGGAAAAAAACAAAAAAATCACTGAGTCTGGCGTCAGCATCATTACCTTTTGTGGGCATTGTTTCTTTTTTGTAGAGTAAAAAATGAGTACGGTGGTGTATGAAGATCCACCATAAATCGAACAGGCCTTCTGATGCCAGTCTGGTCAGCAGTTGTGTGGCCTACTGGGTATTTCCAGTGGCAAAGATGACTGTTATTTCTTCATCTGAAACAACATTTCCACACCTCTGAATAAGACGAAGAAACCTAGAAGCCATCCACCAATGTTCAGGAGATGCTGCGTTATCAGCAACTTCTAAAAGGCCCTTTATTTCGAAAAATAACGATGGAGCTGCAAATTACACATGGGACTGGAACGGATCAGGGAAAACGACCCTCCTTCATTTGAAAGTTCTTGTCATAGAGAGCGTTTCCATAGTTCAGTATAAGATGTTCCCACTTTTGTTTTTAATTAACTGAACAACCAAATCGACACACCGGCCTTATTAAGCCAAAGGGCACTGTTAACCTTGCATACATAGGAGAATAAAGGGTTGCAAAGGTATAATTCTTCTTACAAGTGATTGTAAGTCAATAAATAGGATAGAGTAATGCAAAAGAGTAATTGACTACAGGTCGAGTTTCACAACCTAAGTTGTTCAATAGCATTCCTGTCATTGTCACGCATTAATTTATCCTTTTTAGGTCGAGCCTACACAGCGCATGCACTGTTGCAAGACCTATAATAAATACAATATCGAGGGTAATTTGTCCTGCCGTTTACCATTGGTTAACTCTGGCATTGTTCTTGCTATCTGGCTTATTGTTGGCTGGCGCTCCGATACGTCACTTCCGTTTTTGTAGGAAGCAGCACCGACCAACTACAGTTAAGTTACGCTGCAGGGCTGTATCTTTTAATTTAGTGACTACTTTGTAGTTTTTTTATCCTATCTGTTCTGAGGAGGTTTATTTTTTCACATGATGACATGAGTACTGGCTTTCATTCCAGCTCAGCTTGAGGTCATGCCCAGTCCTGCCTTTCTCCGAACTGTTAATCTTTTCCAAAAGTCAGGTTGACACCCGGTCAGTGGGGTGTCCCTCTGATGGAGCAAGGATTCGCACGTAAAGCGACTTGCTCTCATTCATGAACCTCGTTAACTTGTAATAGTATTAATCAATCCTGTTTGTCATTAATATTTCACTTTTACAGTACACGCGGGTGTCCCAGAGACGCTTGCCTATGTGTCTATTAATCCTAACCACGCTTGCATACTACAGAATGGCTGCTTCGCAGAAATCCAGTCTGCGCATGCGTCGGTCATACCCATGTGATGTGACGCACTCGCAGTTTTGGAGGGATATGTCGCTCATGCGCATTGTAGCTAAAAATGGCCGCTTGTCTCTAAACACGCTCTCTGCTTGCCCAAGCCGCCTTGCAGTTCTAACTATTTCTGCATAATGTCTAACCGCTATAGTTATTATAAAGTAAGGGGTGCAGTGTAGATTATCATGGTGTACAGTGTATTCATTCTTTCTGTGTTTCTAATTTGTTTTCGCTTACTTTTCATGTACCACGTATCTGTGGGCCTGGGAGTGGGGAGCTGCTCCATCTTTGAAACCCAGTACAACCCCGTCATGTGATGAGGGAAAGTTCAAACTGCGCAGAAGCAACACCAAGCCAGCTGGCTTCTGAAGTTGAGATGCGCCTGGGAACGACTTTCGTGCACCGAGAGAAGATTTCAGATGTACCTAAATTGCAACAAATGTATTTACTCATGTGTGCTCTATTGTTTTACACCTTTCTCATGCCCTGGGAACTGGAATGTAAGGGGTGGGTACTGAAATATAAATATTAATTATGGGAACCCAGAAATTTAGGTGGTGACAATGACCTAACCACCTCTCCTGACCAATCATAAGTTGGGGACCCTGTCACTTGCAACATTTGTGGGTGGTCTAGGGACCCGAGAAGAGTATAACTAGCCTAGTTTAGTTAGAGAAATTGTCCGACTTGTCCGAGTAGCAGACCTGTCACCGACCCTACGACTCTATAGGTGATTTGATACAGAGAGCTGCAGAGCTTTCTGTCCGAAATTTCCACAAGCTCCAAGGGGTGGAAATAGTCTTAAGTGCTGGCGAAGCACTTTGCTGGGAGATTCGAGAACCCAATCGGTGTTACTGGCGGATTCCGTGCAGAGAGGGGGTAGCGCAGGCGTTGCATCCGAAGCTGCAGGTGTTGGTCGTGCCCATTGGTGAGCCCAGTCCTGACCCAAGTCCTGAGGGGTATCCTGTCCTGTTTTCCGTGAGCTGTACCTGCTCACCTACTAGTATCTGAATTCCTTGAGGGTCCTTGTCCTCGTTTTTCCCGAGCTGACCCGTGGCCAAGGTTAGTCCTCATTCCTGTCCTAGGTAAATATACCTTGTGGGTGTTCGTCTTTCTATCCACCTTCCTCCTATTCTTCAAATAAAGCCTCTATGCCCATGATATTCTCTCTGTTCTCTCAAAAGTCGTACATGCAAACTGTTTATTAGTATGTTCCATTTTTCCCCTTCCCTGTAGGACATATTGAACTGTATTGCTTATATAGAGTGATACATTTTATCGATGTCTAGGATCTAAGTTTAGTTTAACAGATAGTCTAAGATTAGGGATTGAATCACTTGTAGGACTTTAAGCTCTTCACTGACTAATGTTGTCCTTACTCCCCCACCCTAGTATAAGCCTGAAACTGAATAGCATGTTCCCTGTTACCCTTACCCAGTAGATTTCCACTTTTTCTCAATGGTGCTTGCCCTCATCCATAGCTATATAATTGTAGTAATTCTGATTATTGAGGTTCTGATTTGTATCTGCCTTATACTCTTGTCACTTTGAATTTAAATACCATATAAAATCCTTAAAACCCTTCAGGTGTCTGTGGTCATTCAAAGTATTATAGGATGAACAAAGTGTTTTTAATTATCTTATTGCTTGTCCTCTGCTAGCTCCTGAATTCATCAGGGAAATATGTGCCTGTGGTAAGTCAGGTACATAGGTAGTTGTGTTAAGAGTAAACACACACAAAGTACTGATAGTAGTGTGTAAACTCGCCCGATTCACTAAATTATTGTCTTAAACACGTCATGGGCCCAAGTGCGGGAAATCTGGTAAATCTAAGGGTTGGGCGACCTGCTCGCTCTATCAGTATTTTCTGGTAGCAGATAGATGGTTAGGACTAGTTAAGATAGGTAGATAGGATAGTTTCTGTTGAAACCGTGAAAAATTAAAATGTGCTGCTAAATATTTTTGCTGCTAAAATTAAGGTTTGTTGCATTTAAATGTTATAAATAAGTTTTATTGTATCTCGTGAAATGCTGCTAGAATATTGTATGTAAAATTGTGAGTAAGTGTTCTATGTTGTTTAGAATCCCCGGGGAAATTAAATTGCAGGTGGTGAGTAGAATCCACTTGGCTGTGAGGTCACTGGCTAGGAGGGAGATTAATGCATGGTTAGGCAGAACTGGAAGCGCTAATTAGGATCTTTTCCGCATTTATTGATGTATAAATGTTAGCTCCGAGTTCCCTGATGAAACTCCCATTGTGATATCACCTAGTAAGGGTCACGTGCGACAGGAGTATTCGGTTCGTTGGAGCTTGAGTGACAGCAAAGGGAGATCGCTGATGAAAATCTGACTTAGTATATATCCCGGAAAGAAGTGGATTAGTCAGAGGAGTAGCAGGTTCTCTATTGCTTGTGTGAGAGGATATGTAGAAGAGATCTATCCGTATTGAATGAAAAGTAGACTAAAGTGGTTTACTTGCAGTAAAAGGAAAACCCTCTTTCTTTTTAGAACCCTCACGCACAGTGGCGAACGTTATACGTTGTTAACAAAAATCCGCACTTGCACTTTAAGAAAAATTCAAAGTTTCCGTTACCTTGTAAAGGAGGGAGTCGGTCGCAAGGCTGCACTGACGTCACTCCGTGCCGCGCTGGTATTGGTTGAGCCAGTGGGAGTGTAGCGGAGTCAGAATTGTAAGGGAGGGGTGAGCGCCGAAGAGTGAGACCGCGTCTCACGAAGGGGCCGCGCACCCATTGGTCAACAGAGTTTGCAATCTCAGTGCTGATTGGTTGCCGGGAATTGAAAAACGCACTGGCATTGGAAGCACATAAGTAAACAAAATTAATCAATCCGAGCTTGAAGATAGTTTGGAAAGGTGTATGTGGTATCCCGAATTCTTACCTAATCCGCAAAACCTAGATTTTCATAAGGAGCAGATGCTAAGAGGTAGACCTTACAATATGTACCGAGGAAAGAGAAAATTGACCCTTGCCGAAAAGATCAAGAATTATTTCAAGAAAGACAAGCCCATTAGAACTAGGGAGGGTGTGATCATTCCACCTCCTAATACTCCCGCATCCTTTATGATGTTTGATAAAGGGTATCATACTTGTGTGTGGTTGGAAAATTGGGTAAAGTACACTGAAGATGACGGAGTCCTAGCATTTCCCTTCAATGGTACCTTTAATGGTAGAATCCTGTTTAACTTGAGGACCCGAATGAATGAATTACACCCCGACCCAGGTTAACGCAGTATGAAGCTTTAGAGGAATGGGAGATTGAGGCTCTATAGCGAGACTGGCCCCGGATGGATAAGGGAGTAAGTAAATGGTATCCAAAGTTACAGCGAGAAACAAAAGAGCAAAAGATGAAGCAGTGGAGACAGAATATGATGGTTGAGGGACTATTCCCGATGTTTGGGGTAACTGAACAAGAAGGAGGAAAAAAGACAGAGAAAACTCGACATCTAATGGCCATGGGGGATTCCGAGGATGAATATCTGGAGGATTTAATAATGAAAAATCCACCTCCTTATGCTGAAGCGTCTGGGACCCTAAGTTCGAAAAATCCTTTTTTCCGACATCCAAGAAGTAGAAGGGCCAGTGAGACGGATGTAACTGGTGCTGGTAGCAAACCCAGTAATAGTGATGAGTTTTGCAGGCCTAGTACAGCAGTCCCAAATTATAGACCTTTTGGTGAGGACAGGCCAGGGTTAGCCATCCCCACTGCCCCGAGTATATACCCTCCTTTGGTGCCCCAAATAATGCATGACAATTCAACGGAAAGGGTTCTGCACGAACGAGAAAGAGATGCCCTGATTAAGCAGCGAAATGACATAACTCAGACTATAGCTCAGATACATCCCAGTCCTGATGCCCTGACAATCCCAGTAACTATTGGTCCTGCCATACCTCTTTACGGGGATAGGCAGGCTAGTCCCAGAACCCCAGTTATTACTCCAATCTCAGCACCCCCAAGGAAAGAGCCGCTCACAGTAGATGATCAGGCAAGTGAATGTGAATCCGTGATCTCCCTAATGGATTTGCCCATAAGAGAGCCAGGAACCAGTGAACCACGGGCAGGGAATCAGGCTAAGGCGAAGGAAGTCCTAATTGAAACAACTTGAGATTTTCTCACTAGTCCATAGTTTGGCCACCTCTGATCGTGCCTCCCTCTCCCCCGCTCCATCCCAGTCTCTCTGTCTCTCTCTGAATGATTATTTCATCAATAAGATCATTACCATTAAGGCCAATATCCCCATCGTGTCTCAACCTGAACTTTCTAGCTACCCTCCTCTGTCCCCTTCTGTTTTGGACCATTTTCATCCCATTTCATCTGAGCTCTTCCTCGACCTGCTTGTCAAAGTCAAGTCGGGCTCTCCTGCGGACTGTGCTCCCGCACGGATTCTCAGAACTCTCTACACTAGCTGCCCCGTCCCTCCCCTCACTTTCCTCAACACTTCTCTGGCCTTGGGTTGTGTTCCCTCCCTTTTTAAATCTGCTATAGTTTTCCCTATTTTAAAAAAAGCTGTCCTTGACCCCTCTCTCCCATCTAATTTCAGGCCGATCTCCCTTCTCCCCTACCTAGGGAAGATTCTCGAAAGCCACGTAACATCCTGCCTCTCCACCTACATTGAGGAGAATCATAACTTGACCTCCCACCAGGCGGGCTTTCGTCCCGGCCACTCCACTGAGGGTGTGGTCCCCGCTGTCCTGAATGAACTCAAGGGGAAAGCCGACAGCAACCTCCCCCAAGCCTTGGTCCTTCTGGATCTGTCCGCCGCGTTTGACACGGTCGATCATGCCATCCTTCTCGACCGTGTCAGCGCAGCGGGCATCCAAGGCACTGCCTTTTCCTGGATCGCGTCCTTCCTTCAAGGCAGATCGCAGGCAGTTCACCTCTCTGGGTTCTCTGCTCCCCCTCGCCCTGTTACCTGTGGGGTCCCTCAAGGCTCTTCCCTCTCCCCACTTCTCTTTAATCTTTATATCCACCCCCTTATCTCTTCTCTTCTCGAGCTGGGGGTCTCTGTGTACAACTACGCAGATGACCTCCAGCTCGTCTTTGATCTTTCATCCCCAGCTGACTCTCTTCCCAAGTTTTGTTCCACTCTTGTTTTTATTTCCCAGTGGATGAGCTCCAATCATTTGAAGCTCAATCCGGACAAGACAGAGCTCCTCCTTACTGGAGGCTCTTCTAACCCTTGGTCCCCAGTTCACTGGCCCCTTTCTTTCGGTCCCCCCCCCTCCCCAGTTTCTTCTGTTCGGACTTTGGGCATCAAGATCAGCAATGATCTGACCATGCATGCCCAAATCAGTTCCGTTGTGTCTTCTTGTTTTTCCTTCCTTCGTCTAATCCGTAAGATTTCCCGGTTCTTTTCTGTTGACGCTCTCAAGACCATCATTACGGCCCTCATTACCTCCCGCTTGGATTACGGAAATGGCTTGTACGTAGGCATTCCTGCCTACGAAACTCGCCGCCTCCAGGCTATCCAAAACCATGCGGCCCGCCTTATCCTTCGCCTCCCCAAATCCTCCCACATCACTCCCGCCCTCAAGTCCCTCCACTGGCTCCCGGTCCACCTTAGATCCTACTTTAAACTAGCCTGCTTGGCTTTTCGGGCGCATGCTCGCTCTGCCCCGCATTTCAACAATTCTCTCATCACCTCTCACGCCCCAAGCCGCACCCTCCGCTCCTCATCACTTTCTCTCCTTCACGTCCCTCGCTTCCGCAAATCACGTACTGGGGGTACCCGATTCTCTGTGCTGGCCCCCCAGTTCTGGAACAGCCTCCCTCTCTCTATCCGCTCTATTCCTATTTTTTCTCACTTTCGCAAAGCTCTTAAAACTTTTCTTTTCCTTCAGGCATTCCCTGGCTAAACCTCTTGGGGTCCCTCCGTAGATACTGATGTGTTTTCCCAGTGCCAGGAAGCCGCTTGGCCGCAGAGCGCTTTATTAAGTTTCTTTTTCATTTCATTTAATTTCATTTCAACTTCTGGGATCAGGAGTGCCACAGTGGTGACTCCAGAAGAACTGGATAGATGGACTAAAGAGATAGAGAGGGAAACTCCCCAGCCCAAGCCCTTAGATATCTACCGACTAAGAATAGAAATAGAAGAGTTAATGTCCGGAAATGTGGGATTAGACAGATTGAATACTCTTAGTGAAAAAGAATTGCTGTTTATCAGCAAAAGCCTTACTCGGAATACCAGAGTGCTCCACGAAAAATTAATGGACACTGCTGCTGATATGGGAATTGATGTAAGTCGATCTAAAGTCTTGCAGAAACCTTATAGAGCAGAATTCTCCAATAAGGATTTGGAGAATATGAATGTGTCAGGGAAGAAAATACAGATAAAGGAATTGCTGAACATACTGCAAAAATGGGGAGATCTAGATAAATGGAAAGCCAGGTGGTCAAAGAAAAAGGAAGATAGTAAGGTCAAACCAAAGACTTCTGAATACGTGTTAAAGGAAGTGGGCCAAGCAGAAAAAATGTATCCCATGAGAGAAGTGCCAGGTGGGAAATATGTACATGTCCCGTGGTCCCGACAAGACATTGTGTCTTTTACCAATGACTTCCCAAAATTAAGAGAGAAGCCAGTGGAGTGGTATAGGCAGGTGGAGCGATTTGTGAAAGTCCAAAGGTGTCTCCTGAAGGACCTGGATGGGTTCTTTGACATCGTAGTTCCGGTAGACTTGTGGACTGAGTGCAAGGTAGCAGTTGATTGGCCCAGTGATGAATATGCCAGAGATTCCCGAACTGGAGCTCCTTCCCCAGATGTAATGAGAAAATATGACCAAGTCATACAATACCTAAAAGGAAAGGTGCCAGCAAAAGAAACTGATTGGACCCGAATAGATAGAACTACCCAGGACCTTAATGAAACTGTGCATTCCTATTATGAAAGACTATTACAGGTATTCAAAACCTATAGTGGCATCGATAACATTGAAATGAAGGATATGACCCATTTCATTTATCGATTCGTGTTGGGTTTGAGACCGGAAATATCCCAGTGGATTAGAGATAATAAAATCTGTTGGCAGGTACAGCCCATAGATGAGGTTCTCAAGTACGCTAAGTACTGTGAGGATGAGATGGAGAACAAAAGGAAGGCCCTTAAGGAGAAGGTTATGTGGGCACAAGTAAAATTGGCTGAGCAACAAGAGAAACAATTAAGTAAACTAAATAATAATACTCAAAACTCTAACTCTGGGGGAGGAGGGAAGCCCCGAGTAAAGATGAGTAAAGAAGAGGCCAAGAAGAAGTTCCCCTGTCACGGGTGCGGTCAGATAGGGCACTGGAGAGACGAGTGTCCACATTTGCAGGCTGGTAATGCCCCCATAAATGGTTTAAATCCACAGGTGCAGAAAGAGGGGCCACGAAAGAATCAGCAACAGGTAAATCCGCCTCCATTGCCTGGAGCTCCTAGACCTAATTAAAAGAATCAGGCTCAACAGAATGAGAGGGTTGAGGTATGGGAAGGAGGGAATGAGAGAAATGCAGCAACTTCACAATTCCTGTTAAATGATACATTCCTCTGTGATGAACCATACTGACGGGGAGGAAAAGGAGTGCGTGCTTGGCGCCTCCTTACCGGTAGACCAGACAGGGCCATACATTGAAGGAAAGGTTAAAGGAAATGATGTCACCTTTCTGTTGGACACTGGTGCTACCCGTTCGACTGTGAGAACAGCGGACGTTCCAAACCTACCCCTCTCGGGAGAAGCTATCCAAGTAGTGGGCGTATCAAATCAGATAATTAGTACACCTGTAACTGAACCAATGGAGATTTCTATAGGGAATTTCAAAAAGATGCACAGATTTGTTGTCTGTGATTCTAGTCCAGTGAATCTACTGGGACGTGATTTGTTGTGCAAAATGAACTGTACCATCTTTTGCACACCAAAAGGCGTTGAAATTCAGACCCCAGATGAAGATGGCCTGTACAAATTAATGTTGCTAAGGCCCGATGCAGCAGTTAAAGCTCTGACCATTCACGACTTACCTGAAGAACTACAACAAAAGGTGATACCAGGGGTGTGGGATTTCACCGGGAGAGATGTAGGATTAATGGCAAATGTGGACCCAGTTAAAATAGCCATTAAACCCAATGCTACCTACCCGAAAACTAGACAGTATAAAATGAGTGCAGAAGTAAAGGCTGGAGTCGCATTGGAAATAAACAGATTACTGGAGGCAAATATCATACAGGAAGTAATGAGCAGTCCTTGTAATTCACCCATAATTGGAATTAAAAAGCCTAGCGGAAAATACCGGGTAGTGCAGGACCTGCGAAAGGTAAACCAGATTGTTGTGCCTTGCTGTCCCATTGTGCCAAACCCTGCATTGATCCTGTATCAGATCCCATGGAATGCGGAATGGTTCACTGTCATTGATTTATGCCATGCGTTCTTTTCTATCCCATTGCACCCAGACAGCAAATTTCTTTTCTCATTTGAGTTTGACAGTCATGTCTATGTCTGGAATCGTGTCCCCCAGGGGTACACAGAAAGCCCCTCAATATTTAATCAGATTCTAAAAAGGTGCCTTGAATCCTTAGTCCTGCCAAAGGAGTCCGTCTTGGTTCAGTACATGAACGACCTTCTAGTGGCGTCTAAAAGTCAAAGCGACTGTGTTACTGATACCATTGCCTTACTGAATCATTTAGGCAAGGGAGGACATAAAGTATCACCTGACAAATTGCAGTTCTGTAAAAATTCGGTGAAATATCTGGGGCACCAGATAGAAAAAGGTATCAGAAGGGTTACTTCAGAAAGAATTAGAATAATTTGAGATATGGAGTTACCTAGAACCCAGAAAGAAGTCAGAATGTTCCTAGGAGTTGTGGGCTACTGCAGACAGTGGATTGTGGGATTTGCTGTTCTAGCCAAACCATTGATAAAAATTACCAAGAAAGGAGTAGATGATCCAGTAAGCTGGGATGACGAAAGCATGACAGCCTGGATAAAATTACGAAATTGTCTGTGCTCAGTTCCTGCATTGGGAATGCCCGATTATTCCAAAAATTTTGAATTGTTCTGTGATACACGGGAGAATTGTGCACTCTCAGTCCTAACCCAAGAACATGGTCTGACTAGATGCCCAGTGGCCTACTTTTCAGCCACTCTGGACCCAGTGGCTGCTGGGTTACCCGGGTGTCTGAAAGCAGTGGCTGCTACTTGCACGAGTCTGGAACAAAGTGAAAATATTGTCATGGGACATCCTGTAACGGTTTATGTTCCTCATTCAGTTGTGATTTTGTTGACCCGAACCAAAACCCAGTATCTCACACCTAGTCGGCTGACTAAATATGAGAGAATTCTTATTGGTGCAGAGAATGTGATAATTTCTTGATGCAATATTTTAAACCCTGCAACTTTATTGCCCCTCACCAAAAATGCCGAAGTGGAAGGTGAAATTGAACATAACTGTATTGACTTAACTGAGTTTAGCACCAAACCACGACCTGATATAAAAGAAACGGCCCTTCCCATAGAGGACCTTGTGATGTTTGTGGATGGCTCCTGTTTGAGACATGAGGATGGCGGGTTGAGTGCTGCCTATGCCGTAGTCACACTGGAAACTACCCTAGAAGCATCCTATTTAAGTGAAATAAAATCTGTCCAAGTAGCCGAATTAATTGCACTGGCAAGAGCTTGCAAACAAGGGAAAAACAAGAGAGTAACCGTATACACTGACAGTCAATACGGTTACGGGGTTGTTCATGACTTCGGCCAGCTATGGTTTCAAAGAGAATTCATGACTTCCTCAGGTACCCCAATCAGAAATGGAAAAGTAGTACAAAACCTACTGGAAGCAATCCAGTTACTCAAAGAATTGGCGGTGGTCAAGTGCGCTGCTCACAAATCTGGTAACGACGATGTGACAGCCGGAAATAGATATGCTGACCAAATTGCACAATATTGTGCCCGATACAAAATGTTCCTAAAAATTAAATTGTGGGGAGGCGGAAACAGCTGCCAACTTATGGTGTTTGAGAATGTATCTACTTGGAAGGAACTGAAAGAGTTGCAGCAAGCCGCAGAGGAGGAGGAAAAACAAAGATGGGAGACTGAGGAATGTCAGCTCAGGGAAAGAGATGGTATTATGGTTTATAAGACGGGTGTGCCTGTGTTACCAGACTGCATGGCTGCCCCAATGGCCCGGATGATACATGGAGACACACATATTGGGAGGGATGCAATGTGTCGTATGTTCAATGAAGTATTCTATAACTCAAAGTTCAGAAACATTGCGGAGATGCTTTGCCAGAGGTGCTTAGTGTGCCAGCAGTTCAATGCAGGGAAGAGGACTGTAGTGGAGCAAAGTACAATTGGGAAGGCAGAAGGTGCCTTTGTCAGACTACAGGCAGACTTTATTCAGTTACCCATGTGTAAAGGATATAGGTATGTCCTAGTAATAGTTTGCCTATTCTCAAGATGGGTGGAAGCCTACCCAGCAAAGAAAAATGATGCCCTTACTGTAGCCAAATTGTTACTCAGGGAACTAATACCTAGGTATGGATTTCCAGAAACAATTGAAACAGACAGAGGTGGGCACTTTGCCAACGAAGTTTTAAAAGAGCTCTATACAGCTTTCAAGATTACGCCTAAGCTACACTGTGCATATCGTCCAGAGGCTTCTGGAATAGTCGAACAAGTGAATGGCACTATAAAATCAAGATTGGCAAAGATGTGTAATTCTACCAAGTTGAACTGGATAGAAGCTTTACCCCTTGTCTTGATGGGATTGAGAAGCATTCCAAATCGAAAGACAGGCCTAAGCCCCCATGAAGTACTAATGGGAAGAGTGATGCGACAGGCATGGGTACCTGGACACAAACTGCTAAGTATTTCTGATGATTTGGTGCTAGAATACTGCAGGCAGCTGGGTGACCAAGTGTGTTCTATCTCTCACCAGATTGGGGAGGCTGCTGTCGAATGGCCAACAACTCCAGCCCATAAACTGAAACCTGGGGATTGGGTTGTGTTGAAGAAACATACCCGGAAGAGTTGCCTTGGACCAAAGTGGGGAAACCCGAGGCAAGTGATCCTTGTCACTACCACTGCTGTAAAGTGCGCTGGCGTGCCAAAGTGGATTCATGCCAGCCATACCAAGAAGGTGACTGAAGAAGAGGCAGCTGAGACTGAAGGTGGTGCAGCTGAGGAGACTCCAGACGAGGGTCCGGATCTAGCTGATGTGATACTACCGAGCACCAGTCAAGACGAATTTTTCCCAGCAGACGACCTGATTCTTGATCCAATAAGAACCAGGAAATATTCCTACCTAGATAGAGAGTGGGATAGTGAGGATGAGACAGGACTAGAAGAAGAAGGTCAGGTTATCGAGATTCACGTCAGACCTGATCAGGAAATAGGTCAAGTAGGGACAGACCAAGTCATCAACACTCCTCCAAAGACTCCAGAGACTGAAAAGGGACAGATAGTAATTAAGGCTGAAGTTCATGCGGAAGAAAATCAAGGGTTCGAAGTGCATGAACAGGAACAGATAGACATAGACGAACGTGTTCAGGAAGCAAAGTCAGAAACAGTTGGAAACCAAAGTCAGAAACAATATATACCTGAAAAAGGCCAGCTTAGAAACCAGGCAGAAGAAACTGAAGAAAGACCTGGGACTAGTCAGACAGGCAGGGAAAAAGACACTGCCAAAACAATAGTGCCACAACAGAACGAAAATAAAAGAGCTCGTGAAGAGGGCCAGACTACAGTAATAGCTAAAAGGCTCAAGAAGAAAAGTGAACCCAGATACATAAAAGACTGAAATTAAGACTAAAAATGGTGGAAGAGAAAATAGAAGACCGGAAAAGAACTGCTAGTGAAAAACAGAGAGCTGGAACTCAGCAAAACAGACGCAGTACCAGAATAAAAAGACTAAACAAAAACTACCGGAGTCCTGAATGGACCTATTTGGTGTTGGAAGAAATTGATGATCCTGAAGTAAGTGACAGAAGCGATCAAGATTCGATCACGGATCTGAGCCCTGAGGAAGAGGATCCAACCTGAAAGTGAAACTGCGTAACCCTCTTGTGTTGAGAAACAAAGAGGGGTTGGTAAAGCCACCTGTAAGCTAAAATGTCTGATTCAAATGTGAATGGAAGACCTAGAGGGAATTGTTGTAAAACTTGCTGTAAAATATGCGTATGCAGCGTAGCAATAGTTATAGTAGTATGGATAGGACTAACAGTCTTTATACCTTTTATGATAAGTAAAGATACTAACCTGTACCCTACTTAATCCATGACGCCAGACACAGAAGTTGTACATACCGAAGAAACACCACGAAGTGTAGAAAGACGTGACAATTCAGTCAGCCTGAGACAGACACGACCTGACTTAGAAGCACCAGATGAGGAAGGACTACATTTTCACAAGATGAGAAACAGATCACATTTAAATGTCTTTGCAAATCTTTTAGTGCATTACGTAGAAGCTATGGAAATAGAAGATTGTTATGTCTGCATGAAGCTACCTACTTTAGTAGCTGAAGGTGTGACCTATCACCATTTACCCCTGACCTATGGAATTTCCTGCAGTATATTAGCAAGCTTGTTTTATAGAAGCACTTTACAGTACTATTATTCAAACACTGACGTGATTTTTTCTGAACTGCCTATTCGGGGAAACCTGAACATTGTACATGTTAGAAGCGAAGTGACCCATTACATGGGAGAATACTTTCTGACTATAGGTGACATAGATTTAAATGAAGCTCGCAGAGATAATATGACTTGTTCATTACTTGAACAAGAGAAAATGTTCTTGAAAATGGCAGAAAAGAGAAGGGAGAGTGTCCAAAGAAAGGCAAATGATAAGAGACAGAAAACTCCTAAATGGGCTGAAAACATGGAAAGCACCTCAAATGGCGAAGCAAATCCTGCACTGTTGCTGGATTTTGAACGGAAAGGGAAACTCTGTCTTCATAGGGAAAGACTAGTTATTATAACAATGTATTCATCGGTTCCAGTGAATGCGAACATAATTACAAGGTAATTGGAGGTTGGGGTTTCAAAAATGGGTCAGAACCTGTGATTCCCGGAATTTATTATATATGTGGAAACAGGGCTTATTTCAAATTGCCAGATCACTGGTATGGAAGCTGCTATTTTGGCATTGTCTTCCCGAAAATATACCATGTGAACAACGCCGCTGGAAGCAATGAAAATACGAATGGTTTAGTACGTAGTAGACGTAAAAGTGTAGGAGAAATTATAGGTGATATATTTAGTGCACTGATACCTGGAGTGGGAGTGGTTCTCAATAATCACCATATTTGCAAATTATCTACAGTAGTGGATCGGTTATATACTGACACTACTGCTGGATTTCTGCTGGTCAATACTGAAGTGGTTGCGATCAGATCGTTGGTTTTACAGAATCGCCTTGCTCTTGATACCTTATTGGCAAAAGAGGGCGGAGTCTGCAGGATGCTGAAGGCGCAACATTGTTGCACTTACATTCCTGATAAGAGTGTAGAAATTAAGAAATATGTACGGAACATAACTAATTTGGAAAAAGAACTCAAACCACTGGAGGTTGATAGTGCCTGGAAGAGACTGACTGATGGTCTCTCCTCTGTAGGTAGCTGGTTTTCTAACATAGGCCGCAGTCTTGTCGGGAAAATATTGATACAGGTCAAAAAAATGTATTCCCTTTGGACAAGTGAACATCAATACAAAAGTACCTACATACAATAGACTCACTAATACATAAGCGTAACAAGGAAGCAATGAAAAAACGGAAAATTCAAACACGTGAAAACACTATAATAGGATCAAAACATTAGTACAAAGTATTAGCATACATTATGTTGCTCAAGGAGTGAATGTGGATTAAGAAATCAAGGAAAATTCGAAATAATTGTGTTATTTGAATTTAGTCCTTTTTCCTGTAGCTCCTTTTTTATTGGGATGTTTTTATTTATTATTGTTCCGTCCTGTGTTTGTTTCCCAATTTTTAATCAACATAATGTATGCTAATAAATTGTACTAATGTTTTGATCCTATTATAGTGTTTTCACGTGTTTGAATTTTCCGTTTTTTCATTGCTTCCTTGTTACGCTTATGTATTAGTGAGTCTATTGTATGTAGGTACTTTTGTATTGATGTTCGCTTGTCCAAAGGGAATACATTTTTTTGACCTGTGTCTACTGTGGCACCCTATCCCTTTGGTTTAGGGGTCCCTCTCTCTTTTATTAGAGGGAAAATATTGATGCCAATAGCTGGAATAAGTTTGATTGTGTTTATTATGATTATTTGCTGCAAATGTCAAAAGTGCAGAAAGAAATATACGGTAAACAAGAGTGGAGTCAAGAGAAATATTGATGAACTTGAATTAGAAGAGTTGAGAAATCAAATCTACAAAAAGGCCAAGAATTTCCATCCTAATAAGGATGCTGAGAAGAAGGTCAACAACAAATTTATAGAAATAGAGATGAATGACATGTGAGAAAACGAAGTTGGCATCTGTTTCCATTAATAGTGATGATAGTAAATATCATCAAAGAGGGGATTGATGGAGCAAGGATTCGCACGTAAAGCGACTTGCTCTCATTCATGAACCTCGTTAACTTGTAATAGTATTAATCAATCCTGTTTGTCATTAATATTTCACTTTTACAGTACACGCGGGTGTCCCAGAGACGCCTGCCTATGTTTCTATTAATCCTAACCACGCTTGCATACTACAGAATGGCTGCTTCGCAGAAATCCAGTCTGCGCATGCGTCGGTCATACCCATGTGATGTGACGCACTCGCAGTTTTGGAGGGATATGTCGCTCATGCGCATTGTAGCTAAAAATGGCTGCTTGTCTCTAAACACGCTCTCTGCTTGCCCAAGCCGCCTTTGAGTTCTATCTATTTCTGCATAATGTCTAACCGCTATAGTTATTATAAAGTAGGGGGTGCAGTGTAGATTATCATGGTGTACAGTGTATTCATTCTTTCTGTGTTTCTAATTTGTTTTCGCTTACTTTTCATGTACCACGTATCAGTGGGCCTGGGAGTGGGGAGCTGCTCCATCTTTGAAACCCAGTACAACCCCGTCATGTGATGAGGGAAAGTTCAAACTGCGCAGAAGCAACACCAAGCCAGCTGGCTTCTGAAGTTGAGATGCGCCTGGGAACGACTTTCGTGCACCGAGTGAAGATTTCAGATGTACCTAAATTGCAACAAATGTATTTACTCATGTGTGCTCTATTGTTTTACACCTTTCTCATGCCCTGGGAACTGGAATGTAAGGGGTGGGTACTGAAATATAAATATTAATTATGGGAACCCAGAAGTTTAGGTGGTGACAATGACCTAACCACCTCTCCTGACCAATCATAAGTTGGGGACCCTGTCACTTGCAACATTTGTGGGTGGTATAGGGACCCGAGAAGAGTATAACTAGCCTAGTTTAGTTAGAGAAATTGTCCGACTTGTCCGAGTAGCAGACCTGTCACCGACCCTACGACTCTATAGGTGATTTGATACAGAGAGCTGCGGAGCTTTCTGTCCGAAATTTCCACAAGCTCCAAGGGGTGGAAATAGTCTTAAGTGCTGGCAAAGCACTTTGCTGGGAGATTCGAGAACCCAATCGGGGTTACTGGCGGATTCCGTGCAGAGAGGGGGTAGCGCAGGCGTTGCATCCGAAGCTGTAGGTGTTGGTCGTGCCCATTGGTGAGCCCAGTCCTGACCCAAGTCCTGAGGGGTATCCTGTCCTGTTTTCCGTGAGCTGTACCTGCTCACCTACTGGTATCTGAAATCCTTGAGGGTCCTTGTCCTCGTTTTTCCCGAGCTGACCCGTGGCCAGGGTTAGTCCTCATTCCTGTCCTAGGTAAATATACCTTGTGGGTGTTCGTCTTTCTATCCACCTTCCTCCTATTCTTCAAATAAAGCCTCTATGCCCATGATATTCTCTCTGTTCTCTCAAAAGTCGTACATGCAAACTGTTTATTAGTATGTTCCATTTTTCCCCTTCCCTGTAGGACATATTGAATTGTATTGCTTATATAGAGTGATGAATTTTATCGATGTCTAGGATCTAAGTTTAGTTTAACAGATAGTCTAAGATTAGGGATTGAATCACTTGTAGGACTTTAAGCTCTTCACTGACTAATGTTGTCCTTACTCCCCCACCCTAGTATAAGCCTGAAACTGAATAGCATGTTCCCTGTTACCCTTACCCAGTAGATTTCCACTTTTTCTCAATGGTGCTTGCCCTCATCCATAGCTATATAATTGTAGTAATTCTGATTATTGAGGTTCTGATTTGTATCTGCCTTATACTCTTGTCACTTTGAATTTAAATACTATATAAAATCCTTAAAACCCTTCAGGTGTCTGTGGTCATTCAAAGTATTATAGGATGAACAAAGTGTTTTTAATTATCTTATTGCTTGTCCTCTGCTAGCTCCTGAATTCATCAGGGAAATATGTGCCTGTGGTAAGTCAGGTACATAGGTAGTTGTGTTAAGAGTAAACACACACAAAGTACTGATAGTAGTGTGTAAACTCGCCCGATTCACTAAATTATTGTCTTAAACACGTCATGGGCCCAAGTGCGTGAAATCTGGTAAATCTAAGGGTCGGGCGACCTGCGCGCTCTATCACCTCTGCAGCAATTAAAGGAACGGCTGGTTTCTGCTCACTTGCTGCAGTCACAGGAATATTCCTTTTGTTCAGCTGGAGAACCTACGACAGGTTTCGCTCTGCCATATTTTGCTAAAATAGCAGAAAAAGTGGTCAATACTCAACTGACAATGCACATTAACCAGCACAACTTACTCCATCCTACGCAATCGGGTTTCCGGGCCATGTACTCTACGGAGTCAGCACTGCTTCTCTCTGTGGAAACCATACGCAGGCACGTAGATGAAGGGCAGATGGTGGCATTGGTTCTGCTGGACCTCAGGGCCGCATTTGATACCATCGCCCATCCAATACTCCTACAGTGCCTCAAGGAAGGAGGGCTGGATAATCTAGCCTTGAAGTGAATTTGAATTTGAATTTAAAATATTTATATAGCGCAGCGTACACCCAACGGTTTCTTGGCGCTTTGGAGGCATGGAGAGCTGAGGCAAAGAGATAAAAACGGATTTACTGTGGGAATGCTTGGCTGAACAAAAAGATTTTCAAGTCCTTTCGGAAAAAGGAGTAATGTTTGGCCGATCGTAGATGGTCGGAGAGGGAATTCCAAAAGGTGGGTGCCAGAAATGAGAAGTTGGACCCTCCCCACTTCTTCCTCCTAAAGCGGGGTACCTGTAGGAGGGATTGAGACGATGACCGGAGCTCCCTGGTGGGGACATATTCTTTTATCAGTGGGTAAGATCTTTCATACAGGACAGAAGCTTTCAAGTGTCCCAACGACTGTATTACTCCAAGAGCATTAGGCTGGCTCAAGGGGTTCCCCAGGGCTCCATACTCAGCCCTAGTCTTTTTAATCTTTATATGACCACTTTGGTAGACATCATTATGAAATACGACATTAGTGTTGTGTCATATGCGGATGACACGCAGTCTCTAATCAATCCCACATAGGGACAACCACTAACTTCTCCTACTGCGTACAGAAGCTGGCAGTCTTGATGTCAAATAACTGTTTAAAGTTGAATGGCAGTAAGACGGAAGTCCTGATCATGGGGAAGGCTCCCTCAATATGGTCATCGAGGTGGTGGCCGCAGATTCTGGGCCCTTCTCCCAACCCCAGAAACCAGGTCAGGAACTTGGAGATGTGGCTAGATTCAAAGCTCTCATTTGATCACCACACCAGGACGGTGGCCGGAAAGTGTTTCGGAATAATGAAAGGCTTTCGGAAGATCGTAGATGTGCTCCCCGTAGCCACCAGGAAAACTCTAGTCCATGCGTTGGTGACTTCCCGCCTGGACTATGGGAACGTTCTATACCTAGGAACCAGTAGTAAGAGTGTTCAGAGATTACAATACATTCAGAAAGCGGCGGCCCGCCTGGTCCTGATGCTCCCCCGGAGAGCTTCCTCCAAGAATGCCCTGGCTGCCCTGCACTGTCTCCCGGTGAGGGAGAGAACCCTCTTTAAGGCCCTGTGTGTCAGTCAACGCATCCTGCAGGGAAAGGGACCTAGCTACTTACATTGCCTAATGTCACCTTACACTCCTACTAGGGCCCTGCGGTCTGGGGACGCGGCAGGTTAAGATCCCAATAATCAAAAGAGTAAGAATGGGTGGTAGGTCTTTTCACTACCTAGCCGCTAAGCACTGGAACACTCTCCCCCATGCTCTCCGGATGGAACCATCAGAACACTCCTTCCGGAAAAAATTAAAAACATGGCTTTTCCAGATATAGACCCACCACCATGCTTAGATTTACTGCTACAGAGAGGGACGAGTATGCTGCAGTGTGGGGACACACTAGCGAGTGTAACCAGGGGCTTTACAAGCTCACTTATTATTATTATTATTATTATTCGAACCGGGGTGGTAAAATCCCATGACGACGACACTCCACACGTCTGCCTGTTGTGAACGACCACACAACCTGCAATAAAAAAAAGCGCCATTCAATCTGGCTCCTTATTGGGCTGCCAGCAGCAACTGAACTTCATATTACATTTTAACTGCAGCTCTCCTTTGTTCTGTTCGCCGATTAACTTTGGAATGTGTTACCTGGCCCGTGACAGCTCCAGGCTCATGATTTAGTGCGTGTCGGCCCGAGTGGGGATTTCCATCCCAATAGCCTGCCCGTCATAGCTCCAGGCTCATGATTTGGTGTGTGTTGGCTCGAGCGATAGGCCAGGCTGCACTCGTGGTGCAGAGAAGGCCGTGCATGTGCAATGGATGCGAGATAAGACAAGTAATAATAAACATACACACATGTTGCCTGGTTTGCAGCAGAGGTGTGAATTTTGCCACTCAGCTGCTAACGTCGGCTGCGGGATAATCCACCACTTGGGTGTGAGTGTGAAAAGCATGCATGGCTGTACAAAAACTGAGTACGGCTGCTATGCTCCTCCAGGGTGGCGGTGCTGCAGCACAGTGCACTGCCCCCCAGGCACGGATTGTGCTAGCCTGCCTGCCCACGGCACTCACCTACCTGTGGCATATGATTTAGTGTGTGTTGGCCCATAGCGGTGATTTCTACCTGAAGGTCAGCGTGTGATACGTCTAGGCCCATGATTTGGCATTATAGACGAATGTATGACGTTACAACGAATTCCGTTGCCACGCATGCCTTTACCACGCATGCGTTACAACGGAATTCGTTTACCACGCATAACCTTTACCTCGACTATTTGCGTGGTGACGTCATACGTCGTTAAGAGGAAACGGAATTTTTTTTCCGATTTCTCTTAAACGACGCTGATTATGTGCAGATTTTGACGTGACTTCTGGTGAGTTTTTTTATTTGGGGGTAGACCCCCCCACCCCCCTTTTTTTACTATTTACCTTTACCACATATGCCTTTACTACAAACATCGTAGTAAAGGTATGCGTGGTAAAGGCTTTAGTGGTAACCACGCATGCGTTGTACTGCATGCGTGGTTAAAGATTTCGTGGAAACGGCTTCGTTGTAAAGGCCGTTTCCCATTATAGACAGCACCTAATGCCCCAGGGCGCATGATATGGGTATGTGATCGCATGATAGCCTGCACCCGATGTCCCAGGCACATGGCCTGTGTGTGTTCACATGATAGCAAGCATGTTGCAACCTGGGTGGCTAGGTTTGGTGTGTGTTCACCCGAGCGGTGCCTGCCCTGCACCCGATACCCCAGGGCCCATGACTGAGGAGTACCGGAGGGGAGGGCTACTGCCAGTCCTCGCCTGGGACCAGAGAGCACAGTAATGATGCGCGCGTGGGGTGCGATGTTTGTGCCGCCCCACCCCTTGTTTGCTCCATTGCTCTGAAGTGTGCAATACTCGATCCGAGCTATGGTTACACCCATCTCCTCCGATGCCAAGGGTGAGACAGCGGGCTGCTGGAGCCGTGAGTGCATTCCGGTGATCTCACACTCGGTGATCTGGGCAGATGCCTCTTGAGTGCACTCCGGTGATCTCACACCCGGTGATCTGGGCAGAGATCCCTGAAGTGCACTCCAGTAATATCACACCTGGTGATCTGGCAGAGACCCCTGGAGAGCAATCCGCCGCGCAGGGAGGACCCAGCCTGTCCGGCCCCCTCTCAGCTCCTGAGCTGTGCCTGGGTCTGTGCTTGGCATGCGGTGTCTCAGTGGCTTAAGGCAAAATGATGGTGGTTGATGTACGAGTGAGGAGGGGCTCTTAGACCCCCGTAACTCACTAGAATTCGTGGGCCTGGAACTAAAGGAGTGTCCCCTGAAGGGTGAGACGGAGAACCCCCCACACCTCCCTCCTCAGGTGTCAGTCACTAATCACTTGTTGATCTGTTTTAAGAGCCTCAGGCATGGCCGGTGTGCTGGTGAGCTGCTGTCAATCAGAAGATCTGTTTTTTGGCATGGTCCAGGGCGCTGTATTAATAAGCACCCAGTCTGGTGTTTAATATGCACAGCCCCTAAGGGCGTCTGTCCTGGATGCCCCTCACCTGCAAACCCAGCAGGCATCCCCGGCCCGCAGAGGCTCCTGCCCCCATTTCCTTCCATTGTGCCTGCCACAACACACGGACCGCCTCGCAGGTTGAGACCCTCTGGCTGCGGAAGAGGTAAGCCACGGCACTGTGGGGGCACGGTCTGCAGTGAACGATCCCCACGGAGCCCTGCTGGACACAGGCGAAGCGTTTGCCCAATTTTGGGTGCTGTGGGAGGACCAGGCTTGACAGTATCCATGCGGCCTCCATTTTAAGGGGGAGTGACCAGGCACTGCGAGTCGAGATCTCCGACTGCCTGAGGTCTCACCGGCTTTGCTATACAACATGCCTGTGATCTCGAGGTAGAACATTTGGCCGTGCTGCCCAACTCGATGAGGCTAATTATGCCGAATGCACTGTGAATGCAAAGTTGGATTGACTTGTGTCCTTGTAAAAGCCCTAGAACAGTAATGGCGGCCCTGCTGGAGAAGAGTCTGTGATGTGCAAGGTGAGGCAGTGTGGGGGACTTCCTGCCTACAGGAGACCTGACGCGCACTAAAACATAGTCCAAACAGGGTGGAGTGTGAGACGTGGAGTGCTGTCGCCCATCCCTTTGCCCAATGTGAGTATCTTCCTAGACAGTTATAATTGCTAAACGTCGAAATATAAATTGTCATTCCTGAGCAGAAGAAATGTAATGTCAAGCAAGGAGAATATATAAAAGATCTATATTTATTTAAAAAATGAAAAAATAAATTAAATTGCAATAAAAAACACAATAAATTCAACAGTTAATTGTAAATGCAAAATGTACAGTCAAAATACGATACAATCAATATAATATCACAATTAAAAACAAAAAGATTCCTTTGTCTAATCTAATAGACAAAAATGTGGCGGAGTTGAAATGAATTCCTTTGCCATCATTCTACGGCGAGGGCTGAGGTGCGGGCGCTGGGAGATCTTGCAACATTGTGTGATTTTCTAGGCTGCCTGCTGCACATAATGGTTAACATTTACTGCCAGATGCTTACCTTGCCAGGGATGTTATGTGACAACAGTGTCTGAGTGGGAGACATCAGAGGTGACGTGATTATTGGACTAGCTACTACAAGATATAATATCAGCAGGTAGTACATCAGTAAGCGGCCCCCTAGGAACACAGAGGCAGGAGTACGCAGTGGATGCCGGAGAGGACTCAGAGCTGCTAGCTTCATTGCTGTATAATTGTGCCTTAATTGTGGAAATTGCTCTTGGGCTTCGGCGAGTGAAGAACATCGCCATGGGGAAACTGGAAACTCGCCAGCCGAAAATTAATTTTGTTAAGAAGACCAACAAATCGCTGGACAATGACGCCAGCCAACTGGATCAGCCCGGGCGATGACATCAGAGAAATGTTCAAAGATCTAAAATCCAGTCGGCAAGGAATAGACTCCAAAATGGATTCACTAGAGGAGAGGATGGACAGAATAACCCCACGTGTCGAGAAACAGGAGGGCCTCGTGAGTGTGCTGGAGACAAGGATTACGGACACGGAAGAAGGTCAAACGGATATGGAAAAGAAATTGCGAGGAATGGATGGAGTGCTACAGTTGATTAGACAGAAGAACGAGGATTTGGAAGCTAGATTGAGTAGGAATAACGTACGTATTACAGGAATAGCGGAGACAACAGATATCCAGAGTATTGAAAAGTATATAGAGGAAATGATGAGAGAGCTATTTGGGCCGGACCTCTCCGCCATGTTCTTTATTGAATGGGCTCATTGTACTTAGGGGCCAAAACCAAAACCAGGTGCGCTGGCGAGACCGATCATCCCACGAGTACTTAACCTCAGAGATAGAGACACGATCCTCAGGCTGGCAAGGGAGAAGGGGAACATCCAATACAGAGGAAATAACATACCTATGTACCCGGACTTCACGCTGCAGGTGCAAGCCGCCCGTAGGGAATTCCTTCCTGCAAAGAAAATATTTTAAACAAGCATTGGAAATGCAATAGGTCTCGCATTATAAAAGTAGGAGCTATTGGTCTTGTAAATGATTTTTTTTTTAGTTGATTTTTGAAATAGCTAAATGGATAGCTTTGTCATTCACAACGCCAATAGTTTTAACTTTTGTGAATTTGACACCTATCGCATTTGGAATGCAACATGTTTTGTATTTACGTGACTTTGATGGCAGCTCTTGTTGTTATGCCACATCTCTAGAGAGCAGGAGAGTGCAGCAGGGGAGAGAAGCACAGCCCTGCAAGCTGAGCGTCCTCCCATCGCACACCCATCTGTGGCTTGAGTGGTGTGAGTGTGAGGGTGAGGGGTGTGAGGGTGAGGGGTGTGAGCGTGAGGGGGGTGAGGGTGAGGGTGAGGGGTGTGAGGGTGAGGGGTGTGAGCGTGAGGGGGGTGAGGGTGAGGGGTGTGAGGGTGAGGGGGTGTGAGGGTGATGGGGTGTGAGTGTGTGTGATGGTGATGGTGAGGGAGGGGGTGTGAGGCTGAGTGTGTGTGATGGTGTGAGGGTGAGGGTGTGTGAGGGTAAGTTAGGGAGTGTGACGGTGTGTGAGTGGGTGAGTCTGAGAGTTAGGGGGTGTGAGGGTGACCGAGGGTGGGTGAGGGGATGAGGGTAAGGGTGTGTGAGGGTGAGGGGCGTTGATGGTGAGAGGTTGCAAGGCTGAGGGTGGGTGAGTGTGTGTGAGGGTGTGTGAGGATGAGGGTGTGAGGTGTAGTGAGTGTGAGATTGTTGTGAGGGGTGTGAGGGGAGCTAGAGGGTGAGGGTGTGTGAGTGTGTGTGTGAGGGTGAGGGTGAGTGAGGGTGTGTGAGGCTGAGGGTGTGTGACGTTGTGTGAGGGTGAGTGAGGTTGAGTGAGGGCGTGTTAGGCTGAGGGTGTGTGACGGTGTGTGAGGGTGAGTGAGTGTGAGTGAGGGTGAGTGAGGGGGTGTGAGGGTGTGGGTGTGTGACGGTGTGTGAGGGTGAGGGTGTGTGAGTGAGGGAGTCGGAGGGTGTGTGAGTGGGTGAGGGTGAGAGTTAGGGTGTGTGAGGGTGAGGGTGTGAGGGTGACTGAGGGTGTGTGAGGGTGAGGGTATGAGGATAAGGGTGTGTGAGGGGTGTTGATGGTGAGAGGGTGAGGGGGGTGAGGGTGTGTGAGGGTGTGTGAGGTTGAGGGTGTGAGGTGTAGTGAGTGTGAGAGGGTTGTGAGGGGTGTTAGGGTGTGAGGGGATCGAGGGTGTGTGAAGGTGAGGGGGTGTGAGGGTGAGGGGGTGTGAGTGTGTGTGAGTGTGAGTGAGGGGGTTTGAGGCTGAGTGCGTGTGATGGTGTGTGAGGGTGAGGGTGTGTGAGGGTGAGTGAGGGGGTGTGAGGTTGTGGGTGTGTGACGGTGTGTGAGGGTGATGTTGTGTGAGGGTGATTGAGGGTGTGTGAAGGTGTGTGAGAGTTAGGGGGTGTGAAGGTGAGGGTATGAGGCTGTGTATGTTTATAAGTAATTTAAATGTGTCTTTTTTTAATATGTGTTGTATTAAATAAAATGTGATAGAGCTTCCCTTTTGAATTGTCCTGTCTTATGTGTATGTTTTTATGTAATTAAACTGTGTGTGTGTGTTTTAATATGTGCAGTGTTATGTGTGTGTTTTGTGTCTGTGGACTCCCGTATTAAATGTATTAATTTTAAAATGGCCGACGCAATGCGTCACCTTGACGCTGCCTACGTCAGCGTTCTAGTTTTTTTTTGTGTTGTCACTGTTTACTTTTGATTGACGTTTATTTGTAGCCAATCGGAGCGCTACATTTTTGAGGTAGCGTTCCGATTTGCTTACGTCGACGTTGGAATTCCCCAGAAGATCGAGAATCGTGGTGTGCGGAAGGCGTGTGCTTGTTCGTGTGCTGGTGCTGCGTCGTTTGACAGGTAAGATTTAATTTCTAAGTTATTTTGTATCTAATTTAATGTAGTATCTATAGTATGTATAAATTAATTAATGTTTATGAGTGTATTTATATAAATAGTGACATTTTTTGTTAGTGATTGTACTATTTGTTATTTATTTATTTAAAGAAAATTTAATTCATTTTTTAACGTTGATATGTAATGTATATGTTAGCGACAACTCTAATTTCATGTTTTTGTAGCTGTTGTTTGTTATTTGACGTACATGAACTTTTTTTTGAACTTCTAAGGGCTATTTCGTTTCGAGTATATTTATGTATGCGGTTTACTTTCTTTTTTTTTGAATACTTAAATGCATTGTTTAGATTTCTTTTGTTACTTTGAGTGGAATACTTTGTTGTAGTTTTGGAAGAATTGCAATTAGGCTGTGAAGTCTCGTGCTTTTGTGATTACGCACTTTGTTTGTGTTTTTGATTTTTTCTGGCATTGTTTAATGGTTTATTTTCCCTTACTTTAGTAAGTGCTTTATGTTGTGAATTTGTTTCCTTTAGCTCGCTTTGTCCACTTTTAAATTGTTGTATTATTTGCTGTGTATTCAGATGTTTGCCTATTTTGTGTGCATTTATGATCTTTGTGAAAGAATTTTTTTATTTTACAATCCCTTTCTTCATTTTTGTGTATTAATTGCTGCACTGTCCTTGCGTTGCATTAAGTTTTAATTTTTGAATAGTTACAAGTGTGTAATCCGATTTTTACGTATTAAAATAAATGTTGCCTAACGTTATTTATGTGTGGAGTTGGAGGGTGGAGTTGTAGTTGGAGGGTAGAGTTGTAGGGTGGTATTGTAGTTATAGGGTGTAGTTGGAGGGTGGACTTGGACGGTGTGAGTGTGAGGGTGAGTGGATGTGAGTGTTTGGGGGTTTGAGGGTGTGTGATGGTGTGTGAGAGTGATTGAGGGTGACTGTTTTAGTATGAGTGAGGGTGTGAGTGTTGTGAGTGTGTGTGTGAGGATGAGGGGGTGAGGGTAAATGTTGCCTAACGCTATTTATGTGTGGAGTTGGAGGGTGGAGTTGTAGTTGGAGGGTAGAGTTGTAGTGTGGTATTGTAGTTTTAGGGTGTAGTTGGAGGGTGGACTTGGACGGTGTGAGTGTGAGGGTGAGTGGATGTGAGTGTCTGGAGGTTTGAGGTTGTGAGTGAGGCTGAGCGTGTGTTGGTGAGTGATGGTGTGTGAGGGTATGAGTGTGATTGAGGGTGTGAGGTTGTGAGAGTGTGAGGGTGTGATGTAGGGTGAGGATGCGTGAGGGTGTGTGAGGCTGAGGGTGAGGGTGTGAGTGGTTGTGATGATGCCTATAAGTGATCATTTTTTCTCCGTGAATATTGTACACTTCAAATGTATTAATGTTGTGAAGCGTTGTTTTAGAAGCTAATCAAGACCTATGTAATGTTGATTGATGCTGTTGTTAACGCTGAATCAAAAAACAAACACATCAGTAACGTTTTTTATATAATGCATGTAAAAAGTTATCATTTTTTTGTAAGGTACACATCAATTCGCACTGCAAAAGCTTGGCTTGCATTAACATAGATGATTTTGTCTGTGTTTGCTCATTAGAGACAATGTTTACCTCCTTTTAAATTTCCGACTACAGATGCGCATTAATTGTGGCAAAGTATAAGTATGAAGCCACCTTTAAAAATTTTATTGTTTTTGTTGTGTAGTTTGAGTGGAATACTTTATTGTACTTATGGAAGAATTGCAATTAGGATGTGAGGTCTCGTGCTCTTGTGATTACGCACTTTCTTTGTTTTGTGGATTCTTTCCACCATTGTTTAATGGTTTATTTATTTCCCCTTGCATTAGTAACTGCTTTATGTTGTGAATTTGTGTCCTTTAGATGTCTTTGTCCCCTTTTAAATTGGTGTATTACTCGCTGTGTATTCAGATGTTTCACTATTTTCTTTGGATTTATTTTTTTTCGTAAAAAATGTTATCTTTAACAATCCTTTTCTGCGTTTTTATGTATTAATTGGTGCACTGTCCTCGCGATGCATTAAGTTTTCATTTTTGAATACCTACAAGTGTGTAATCCGATGTTTTGTTATTGAATTAAATGTTGCCTAATGCTATTTACGTTTGGAGTTGGAGGGTGGATTAGTAGTTGGAGGGTTGATTAGTAGTTGGAGGGTGGAGTAGTAGTTGTAGGGTGGAGTTGTAGGGTGGTGTTGTAGGGTGGAGTTGAAGGATGGACTTGGACAGTGTGAGTGTGAGGGTGAGTGGATGTGAGGGTCAGGGGGTGTGAGGGTGTGTGATGGTGTGTAAGGGCGAGTGAGGGTGACTGTGTGAGTATGAGTGAGGGTGTGAGGGTTGTGAGGGTGAGGGGGTGAGGGTGTCTGAAGATGAGGGGGCGAGGGAAATGGGGTGTGAGTGTGTGTGATGCTAGGTGTGGGTGAGTGAGGGTGAGTGTTGTGAGGGTGTGAGTGTGTGAAGGGGAGTGAGGGTGTGCGAGTTTTAAGGTTGAGTGTGTGTCTGTGGGTGAGGGTGGGTGAGGGTGTGTGAGGGGTGTGAGGGATAGGGGGTGATGTTGAGTGATGGTGTGTGAGGGTGAGGGGGTGAGGGTGAGTGAGGGTGTGTGAGGGTGAGGGTGTTGAGGGTGAGGTTGTGTTGGTGAGTGATGGTGTGTGAGGGTGTGAGGGAGTTTGAGGATGAGTGAGGGTGTGTGAGGCTGAGGGTGAGGGTGGGTGAGGGTGTGAGTGGGTGTGAGTGAGAGTTGTTGTGATGATGGCTATAAGTGTTTATTTTTTCTCCGTGAATATTGTACACTTCAAATGTATTAATGTTGTGAAGCATTTGTGCTTGTTTTATTGTAATTATTGTGCCGTGTTAACGGTTTCCTTCCTGTTTGCCCGCCTACCTCGCCACCCTCCGCTCTCCCTCCCCGCTTCCCGCCACCGCCATTTACCCCGCCCCTTTTCTCTTCTGTACCCTCCCCGCTCCCGCCTCCCAGCTGCTCCGCCCACCCGCGCACTTGGCCTTATATGGCGACCGTGCGACGCAGGTGAGTGTGACCCACTTGTGGGACACCCCCGCGCCGCACGGCCACCAGCTGCTGCGTGTGCCCCATTGCCTTGCCTAACTGCCTCGCCGCCGGCCTCGCTGCCGTCTTGGTTTCTCCCCATTTGTTTTCTCCATTTGTTTTTCCCTCCATTTGTGCTTGTTTTATTGTAATTTTTGTGCCGTGTTAACGTTTCTCTTCCTGTTTTCTCCATTTGTTTTTCCCTCCATTTGTGCTTGTTTTATTGTAATTATTGTGCCGTGTTAACGGTTTCCTTCCTGTTTGCCCGCCTACCTCGCCGCCCTCCGCTCTCCCTCCCCGCTTCCCGCCACCGCCATTTACCCCGCCCCTTTTCTCTTCTGTACCCTCCCCGCCTCCCAGCTGCTCCGCCCACCCGCGCACTTGGCCTTATATGGCGACCGTGCGAACGCGCAGCGGTCACACGCAGCGGGCGCGCCGATTGTGCGCCGAAGGCGCGCCAAAGGTAAGCCCGTCTGCGCCCGTCCGCGACCGGATCGCGACCAGCGCCAGGACCCCTGGCCCACGAAGACCCCGTCCGACCCGCCTGACGTACTCCGCCGCCACCCTCATCGCACTCAACACCGGCCAACTCCCAGGATGCCACCAAGCCACACCACGACGCACCCACGGACCCTTCAGCTGCCACGCCTGCAAATTCACCTGCATCCGGACCTGCCTCGCACCAGCACCCGCCAAGTCGAACACCAGCAGCACCCACCTCAAGTGCATCCTGCTCAACACCCGCTCCGTCCACAGACACGCCATCGAACTCTGGAACCTCCTAGACGCCACAGCCCCTGACGTTGCCTTCCTCACAGAGACCTGGATGAACGCCTCTTCAGCTCCCGACATCGCCATCGCTATCCCAGAGGGCTACAAGATCGTCCGGAGGGACCGCACCGCCAACCAGATGGGAGGAGGCATCGCCATCATCCACAGGAACACCATCCGTCTCACGACCAGCACCGACAACACCCTGACCACCGCCGAACACCTGCATTTCCAGATCCACACCGACCCGAACACCACCCTCAGAGGCACCCTGATCTACCGACCTCCGGGACCACGCACCCAATTCAGCGAGGACATCGCCGACTTCGTCAGCCCGCATGCCCTCCCCTCCGCTGACTACATCCTCCTGGGGGACCTCAACTTCCACCTGGAGAACAACAACAACCGCAACACCAGCACCCTGCTCGACAACCTCGCCAATCTTGGACTCAAGCAGCTGGTGTCCACCCCCACCCACCTCGCCGGACACACACTCGACGCAGTCTTCTCTTCCTGCACAGACATCGACTTCAGCCACGCCACAGAGCTTCAATGGACGGACCACAGCTGCGTCCACTTCACCTTCAAGAGAACGACGACCCACCACCACCAGCAACAGGCCGCCCGCAGAAGCTGGAACAAGATCTCAGCAGACCAGCTCGCCACCTCCCTGAGCCAGCACCCTCCTGCCAGCTCAGCAAACCCCAGCCAGGCCGCCGACAACTTCACAAAGTGGATCAGCATCTGCGCGGACGAACTCGCCCCGCTGAGGACCCCGCCCAGCAGACCCGGCAGCAAGAAAGCCCCGTGGTTCACCGACGAACTCAAGAGCTCCAAGAAGAACTGCCGAGCCCTCGAGAAAGTCTGGAGAAGGGAACCTACACCGGACAACAGGACCACCTTCAAGCTGGCCACCCGGAAGCACCACCAGCTGATCCGCACCGCCAAGAAAACTGCATTCAAGGACCGGCTGGACAACAACGCACACAACTGCAAGGAACTCTTCAACATCGTGAAAGAGCTATCCAACCCCAGCGCAGGAAACAACGACATCACCCCATCGCAAGACCTCTGCAACTCCCTCGCTTCATACTTCCACAACAAGATCGCGGACATACACAACAGCTTCAACAACCAACCAACGCACACCAAGACCGAACAACCACCCCCCACCACCACCCTCCACGCCTGGACCCCGATCAGCACCGAAGACACCATCCGCACGATGAACTCCATCCACTCCGGATCACCGACCGACCCCTGCCCTCACCACGTCTTCAACAAGGCCGACGCTGTCATCGCACCCCACCTGCGAGACATCATCAACACATCCTTCGACACCGCCACCTTCCCTGAGAGCTGGAAGCACGCCGAACTCAGCGCTCTACTCAAGAAACCCACAGCGGACCCTACCGAACTCAAGAATTACCGCCCCATCTCGCTCCTCCCGTTTCCAGCCACAGTCATCGAAAAGACCGTCAACAAGCAGATGGCCGCCTTCCTCGAGACAAATGAATCCCTCGACCCCTCACAGTCCGGCTTCCGAGCCAATCACAGCACCGAGACCGCCCTCATCGCCGCCACCGATGACATCCGAGCCCTGATGGACAACGGAGAAACAGCGGCCCTCATCCTCCTAGACCTCTCCGCGGCATTCAACACTGTCTGCCACCGCACCCTAGTACAGCGCCTTAGCAACGTCGGAATCCTGGACAAGGCGCTGGAATGGATCATCTCCTTCCTCGACGGAAGAACACAGAGAGTCCGCCTACCACCGTACAAGTCAGAGGCCACCGAAGTCATCTGCGGCGTACCTCAAGGATCCTCACTGAGCCCCACCCTCTTCAACGTCTACATGAGCCCCCTCGCGGCCATCGCACGCCAACACAACCTCAACATAATCTCCTACGCCGACGACACCCAGCTGATCCTCTCCCTGACCAACGACCCCGCCGCCGCCAGAGCTAACCTGCACGAAGGGATGAAAGAGGTAGCCAAGTGGATGACGACCAGCCGCCTGAAACTGAACTCGGACAAGACGGAGGTCCTCATCCTGGGCTCTTCACCCTCCGCCTGGGACGACTCCTGGTGGCCTCCCGCCCTGGGCACTGCACCCAAACCGACAGACCATGCACGCAACCTGGGCTTCATCCTGGACTCCTCCCTCTCCATGACCAGGCAAGTCAACAACGTCTCCTCGGCGTGCTTCAACATCCTACGCATGCTACGGAAGATCTTCTGGTGGATCCCCACCGAGACCAGGAAGACCGTCACCCAGGCCCTCGTCACTAGCCGACTGGACTACGGCAACGCCCTCTACGCCGGTACCACCGCCAAGCTCCAGAAGAGACTCCAGCGGATCCAGAACGCCTCAGCCAGACTCATCCTCGACATCCCACGAACCAGCCACATCTCCGGACATCTGAGAGACCTTCACTGGCTCCCCGTCAACAAAAGAATCACCTTCCGCCTCCTCACCCACGCACACAAAGCCCTACACGACCAAGGCCCGAGCTACCTCAACAGCCGAATCAACTTCTACGCTCCCAAACGCCACCTCCGATCAGCCAACCACGCCCTCGCCGCCGTCCCCCGCATCCGAAGAGCGACTACAGGAGGAAGGTCCTTCTCCTACCTGGCCGCCAAGACCTGGAACTCCCTCCCGACCGACCTGCGCCTGACCCAAGACCACCTCTCCTTCAGGAAGAAGCTGAAGACCTGGCTGTTCGAGCAGTAGCGGCACCCCCCCCACCCCCAGCGCCTTGAGACCCTACGGGTATGTAGTGCGCTCTATAAATGTCATTGATTGATTGATTGATTGATTGAAGCTAAGAGACCTATGTAATGTTGATTGATGCTGTTGTTAGCGCTGAATCCAAAAACAAAGACATCATTAATTTTTTTATATTATACATGTAAAATGTTTTCATTTTTTTTGTAAGGTACACATCAAGCCACACTGCAAAAGCTTTGCTTGCATTAACATAGATGCGCAGTCATTTTGGAGGGTGGAGTTGTAGGGTGGATTTGGAGGGTGGACTTGGACGGTGTGAGTGTGAGGGTGAGAGGATGTGAGGGTCAGGGGGTGTGAGGGTGTGTGATGGTGTGTGAGGGTGAGTGAGGGTGACGGTGTGAGTATGAGTGTGGGTGTGAGGGTGATGGGGTGAGGGTGTGTGAAGATGAGGGGGTGAGGGTAATGGGATGTGAGAGTGTGTGATGATAGGTGTGGGTGAGTGAAGGTGAGAGTTTGAGGGTGAGTGAGGGTGAGTGTTGTGAGGGTGTGAAGGTGAGTGAGGGTGTGCGAGTTTGAAGGTTGAGTGTGTGACTGTGGGTGAGGGGGAGGGTGTGTGAGGGTGAGGGGGTGTGAGGGGGTGGGAGGGTGAGGGGGTGTTGTTGAGTGATGGTGTGTGACGGTGAGTGGGTGAGGGTGATTGAGTGTGTGTGAGGGTGAGGGTGTTGAGGTTGTGGGTGAGGGTGTGTTGGTGAGTGATGGTGTGTGAGGGAGGGTGAGGATGAGTGAGGGTGTGTGAGGCTGAGGGTGAGGGTGGGTGAGGGTGTGAGTGGGTGTGAGTGTGAGTTGTTGTGATGCGCAGTCATATTGGAGGGTGGAGTTGGAGGGTGGAGTTGGACGGTGTGATTGTGAGTGGATGTGAGGGTCAGGGGGTGTGAGGGTATGTGATGGTGTGTGAGGGTGAGTGAGGGTGACGGTGACGGTGCGAGTATGAGTGAGGGTGTGAGGGTTGTGAGGGTGGAGTTAGACGGTGTGAGTGTGAGGGTGAGTGGATGTGAGGGTCAGGGGTTGTGAGGGTGTGTGATGGTGTGTGAGGGTGAGTGAGGGTGACGGTGTGAGTAAGAGTGAGGGTGTGAGGGTTGTGAGGGTGAAGGGGTGAGGGTGTGTGAGGGTGAAGGGGTGAGGGTGTGTGAACATGAGGGGGTGAGGCTAATGGGGGGGTGGACTTGGACGGTGTAAGTGTGAGTGGATGTGAGGGTCAGGGGGTGTGTGGGTGTGTGATGGTGTGTGAGGGTGAGTGAGGGTGACGGAGTGAGTATGAGTGAGGTTGTGAGGGTGAAGGGGTGAGGGTGTGTGAGGGTGAAGGGGTGAGGGTGTGTGAACATGAGGGGGTGAGGCTAATGGGGTGTGAGAGTGTGACAGGTGTGGGTGAGTGAGGGTGAGAGTTTGAGGGTGAGTGAGGGTGAGTGTTGTGAGGGTGTGAGGGTGTGAAGGTGAGTGAGGGTGTGCGAGTTTGAAGGTTGAGTGTGTGACTGTGGGTGAGGGGGTCTGAGGGGGTGTAAGGGTGAGGGGGTGATGTTGAGTGATGGTGTGAGGGTGATTGAGGGTGTGTGAGGGTGTTGAGTGTGTGAAGGCGTCTGGGGAGGGGGAGGAGAAATGGGAGCCTGGCTGTGTGCGTGGAGAGAGAGGGGAGTTGCTTGCGGCTGGGGGCTGGAGAACAGATGGCGAAGGCTGGCGAATTGAGTTGTGCATGCTCGCTTGGAGTCGTTGATTTTTGCAAGTTGCAGCCCGTTCCTTTCTGCTGCTACTCCATTTGTATAGAGTGCCGAGGCTGCATAGTTAAGACCAGGGCTTCAAACTGAGCCTGCAAAGGGAAGCCGCATTGAAAGCCCCCTCAGCCCCCCACCCCATCAAGGCACACGAAACAGATAGAGGGCTGCCATTGTATTTTGATTTTGTTGGGCTCACCAGCATTTGAACGCTGCCGTTCACTACCACACATCTAGGGTAGTGTATTTTTTGTTTTCGGTACAAGGCTAATTAATGTGTGTTAGTTAATACAAATTCTTTTAAGAACATGATGCTTCCAACATGTTTTAGTATTCAATGTGAAGATGTCAAATGCGGGTTTAAGACGAGACACGGCCGTGAAACTGCAGGGAGAGAGAGGGGAGGTGCTGGCGGCTGGGGAGGGGAGGAAAAATGCGAGCCTGGCTGTGTGCAGGGAGAGAGAGGGGAGGTGCTGGTGTCTGGGGAGGGGGAGGAGAATTACGAGCCTGGCTGTGTCCGGGGAGAGAGAGGGGAGGTGCTGGCGTTTGGGGGCTGGGGAACAGATGTCGAAGGCTGGTGAATTTTGTTTAAAAAATAGTCTGTTTCAGTGGGAAAAAAATGAGTTGTGCAGGTTTAAGGGTTTAAGACGAGACAAGGTTTAAGGGTTTCAGACGAGACACGGCCGTGAAACTGCAGGGAGAGAGAGGGGAGGTGCTGGCGGCTGTGGAGGGTGAGGAGAAATGCGAGCCTGGCTGTGTGCAGGGAGAGAGAGGTGAGGTGCTGGAGAGGGGAGGTGCTGGCGTCTGGGGAGGGGGAGGAGAATTGCGAGCCTGGCTGTGTCCGGGGAGAGAGAGGGGAGGTGCTGGCGGCTGGGGGCTGGGGAACAGATGTCCAAGGCTGCCGAATTTTGTTTAAAAAATAGTCTGTTTCAGTGTGTAAAAAATGAGTTGTGCAGGTTTAAGGGTTTAAGACGAGACACGGCCGTGAAACTGCAGGGAGAGAGAGGGGAGGAGCTGGTGGCTGGGAAGGGGGAGGAGAAATGCCAGCCTGGCTGTGGAGAAATGCGAGCCTGGCTGTGTGCTGGGAGAGAGAGGGGAGGTGCTGACGGCTGGGGAGGGGGAGGAGAAATGCGAGCCTGGCTGTGTGCGGGGAGAGAGAGGGGAGGTGCTGGCGGCTTGCCGTGGGAGGGAGCCTTGTCGCTTTCATGTGCACGCGCTTTTAATGTCAATGCGCTTGCGCATTGAGCTTCAATTTGACAGACACTGCAAGGAATCGCCATGGAATCGCAAGTTGGTTAAAGTCTGTTTAAGCCCCCATAGTCTCGCAAGCTCAATGCGCATGCGCATTGACAGGCGAGACCTAAAAATTGGGACTCGGTCCGCTTTGATCTATCCTGCAAAATTGAGGATCCAAGGCCATGGCAAACCCACCTTTTTTACGGACGCCAAAGCTGCCCTTGCATACGCAAAACAGATGGCGAAATAACACAAACAACTGGTGGCAACTAACGATGCCCAACACGACAAGTCCTTGAGTGATAACGATTGAAGGTATTGAACATATTCAACCCTGGACCCTGGACTGAAGTCGTGTGTTGTATTCTCGGCCACCCTACCAAAAGTTTAGGGTAGTTTGGCCAGCTGCCTCACGTACCCTATGGAATGATTCCCTTAAGTTCAACAATGTAGACTAACTGTTTATTGTTTATGGGGGAGAGGGTGGGTGATTCTCAACCTAATTGGGGGTTGGAGTGGGAGGAGGGGGGAGGGAGTTTATTACAGTTTGACTTGCCTGCCATGTCGTTTACTGGAGACATTGAGTCACTTGAACCTGTCTTGCACTGGGACTGTTCAATTGGGTAGCCTGAAATGTAGACTTACCACTTTGCACGCTGTCGTGGGTGTGCTGTCCGACTCACTCGCACTGGTCACATGTGGTGGAAAGTGCAGTCCAAGATATAACACTCACTTGGAGAAACCATGACGACCATCACATGTCTATCATGGAATGTTAGAGCCCTAAATGACCGTAGGAAGGCTAGGCTGATACACTCTTATCTAATATATGCATGCTACAAGAGACCCATTTAATGACTGCGGCCATGAACGCGCTTAGGCAAAACAGGTGGGGGGAGGTAATAGAAGCTAATTACTCAAATTATACAAGGGGCGTAGCTACATTAATACGCAAAGGTCTGCGATGGAAGACACATCCCTTGATAATAGATAACGAAGGTAGATACATACTGATTCAAAGTACACTTTGTAACACTCTAGAGGTGCTGGTAAATACCTATGTTCCTAATATGGACAGCCCGTCCTCCTTCCAGAACATATGGCAGAAAATCCAGACATTTGGGAAGGCAGCGATTATGTGGGGGGGTGATTTCAATGTGGTAATGTCGCTTACAGCGGACTGACAAGGGGCGTCTCGGGAGCATCACCCCAAGGCAGCGGCAACGTTGTTAGACATAATAGAAGATTTACAATTAATAGACACATGGAGGACTCTACATCCGTCGGCTACGGAGGGCACATGCGTGACGCAGCATAGGAAGGCTTGGTCCAGACTAGACTATTGGCTGGTCTCTAGGGACCTACACACTTGGGTAACAGAGGCAACGCACCATCAGCGCACCTTTTTCGGACCATGCACCCACTCCGATAAAACTGCGAGTCCCACAGCAATACATACAACCGTTTAGCTGGAGGTTCCCATCAAAGGCTTTACTAGATCAGGTATTTCTGGAAGTACTTAGAGAGAAACTGACAGAATATTTTGAATTAAATGAAGGGTCAGTTGAATCGCCTGATACGCTATGGGAGGCATTTAAATTAGTCACCAGAGGACATTGCATAGCGCTAAAGTCGGGAGTCTTGAGGGCGTTGCGAAATACGCTGCAAAAACTGGAAAACGATATTAAAGAATTAGAAAGGGTAAATCAGGTTAATCCATCCGCTTCTACTGTGGCCAAACTTAGGGCAAAATTTACAGAGTTTCAAGAGGAGGCAGAGAGGGAAACAGTGTATTTGCATAAATATGCTCAGGCCAGACGGTATGGCGAAGGGGACCGTGCCGGGAAAGCATTATCAAACCTACTCCGGGCCCGAGGGGATCTGAGTACGTTACCGAATTGCACGAAGAAGATGGGGAGGTTGTCAGGACCCCACAGACTATGACCCATTTTTACCAGTCGTTATATACCTCTCATACCAACCCCTCACAATCTGAGATCACTGACTATCTGGATACCATTGCACTGGTGTGGTTCAATAATGGTGCTAGAGAATACATGAAACTTCCTATCACGGTAGAAGATGTGCTTGCTGACAACTTACTGCGGCCTTCTATAAAGAATATGTGGACATTGTCGCCCCTCGTCTGCTGCAATTGTATTTGGAGGCAATGGAAACAGGTATACTTCCCACTACTCTTAGGGAAGCCACTATAATAACCTTATTAAAACCCAACAAAGACCCTACAAGACCGGACTCTTACCGACCATTGTCTGATTAATTTAGACGCCAAAAGTTATGCTAAACTCCCTGCTAACAGATTGCAGCCAATGCTCCCACAAATAGCGCTACCGGACCAATCAGAGTTTAAACTGGGTAGATCAACATTGCATAACTTCGCATAATCTGAGAGTGATATTTGGTCTGCTGCACTATTTAGCTCCTCATGTTCAGGCTATAGCAGCGTTGTTAGATGCTACGAAAGTGTTCAACTCTTTAGATTGGAACTTTCTATTTGCTATATTGGTTAGGATGGGACTGAGCCCCATTTTTATCAAACAGATCCAACTAATCTACACTAACCCAACAGCGGGAATGAAGGTAAATGGACTGATTTCGGAACCATTCGTCATAACGAGGGGGACAAGACAGGGTTGTCCTTTGTCACCTTTGCTCTTTGGGAACGCCACCAAGCGATTGGCGGCGAGACTGCGTCTGCACCACACACAGCGTAGTATTGGTTTCACATCGAGAGGGTTTTTGATTTCTATGTACGTGGACGACATGAAGATCTATTTAATTAATCCCAAAGATAATTTTGACATGGTCATGAGGAAACTGATTAGGTACGGAGGGCTAACGGGGATACAAATTAATTGGGCAAAATCCGTTCTGGTTCCACTCACGGATGATACCAATCAATGTGTTACTGAGTTTCCTATTCAGTGGGCGACAGGCGAAACACGATATCTAGTTATATGAATAAGCAGATCAACACAGGAGATATGGTTAGCCAATTACGGGAGGGTGGTGAACTGGATTGATAGTAAGATACAGAGATAGAAGAGTTTGCCGCTTTCCTTAACTGGGCGTATTGCAATGACAAAGATGGTCATACTTCCCCAACTGTTATAATTGTTTTTATAAATATACCTATGCCACTAAACATTAATTTCTTGAAAAGACTCTGTACACTTGTACTTGAATTGGTTTGGGCAGGTAGACAACCTCGAGTGTCCTGGTCTCTGCTGACCCTTCCGTTCTCTCAGGGTGGCCTAGCGGCCCCTGACTTTGAGCTTTATGCATACAGCGCACAGGCTCAATATCTTCATTACTGGCAACACCCTAAACCATGTCAGCCTCACGTGGCTATAGAGTAAGATAGTGCGGCGCCCACCCCGGTTAGTGCAGCAGTATATCACCCATATAAGCGGCCTCACTCTGAAATCAATTCCGTAGAAACAACAAGATGGGCATGGCGTAATATAGCAAAAAGAGCAGATCTCACAGAACTATATGCTCCATCTATGCCACTAGGAGGAAACCTGCTGATTGGCCCGCTAACAGACAAGGCTGTTACCTCACGGGGCGAGGGCTTATACCCAGATGGTATGTTCCTGTCTCTTCAACAGATGTGCAAACCAACTCCGCCCTCAGCATCTGATATGTTGCATGTAAGGCAAGGTAACCTGAGTTCCCAAGTGCCCCGGCTCCGTTGCCAGCATTGGAAAATATTTTATCTAATCGGTCACCTCGGAAATTGATTACGACAATTTACAGTGTAAAGCAAGAGGCATCTCCCCTCATTACTAGCACATTGAAAGCAGGCTGGGAAAGGGAAGCGGATATTATTATCATGGACAAACAGTGGCAATTCTGCTGTTCTCAGCTAGAACACTTTTCGCCAAACTATAGGCTGCGGCTCATACATTTTAATTACTTGCATAGACTTTATCGTACACCGTCACAACTACAGCGGATGGGTTTACAGCAGGACACGAACTGTTGGAGATGTGGGGCACAGGACGCCATATTTGTGCACTTGGCATGGTTCTGTAGACCAATAGCGCACTACTGGACGGACATCTTTAGACATATTGGTAACATTGCTACCATGGCTACCTCCCACAATAAACTGATCATTTTAGGCGATTTTAACTTATGGCTGAATGGCTCCCTAGATACGGGGCTGCACAACCTTTTGCATTCCTGTGAAAGTGTGGGTCTCCACCAATATGTTAGGGAATCCACTCATAGAGCAGAGCAGGGCATCGGCTTGATCTGATCTTTTCGGTCCCACAGCTAGTACATCTGGATGAAATTTTGCCCATGGGCTGGACTGATCATTTCCTTCTTAAATTTTATGTTAACAGCAAGGGGGTAAAAACGCAGGCACAAGGCACTACCTCTGAATTTATGTACAGGGACTGGAGAGCCCTTGAGAGGCTGAGAACCACAGACGCTGTGTTGAGGTGGAAGACAGTTTCTCCTTAGACTGTCAAGTCGATGAGAATTAGGAGGCCTTATGTCTCAGAATAACCACGAGGGTTGACTCTCTTGCTCCGCTAAAAACGTGCAAGCATAAGGGCAGAGTGTCGTCTCCGTGGTTTAATGACTCTCAAAAGGCTTTAAAACTTGCCTGTAAACAGGCGGAAAGGAAATGGAGGCAGGGATACACCGATGCCTGCAGACTGCTCTGGAAAGCTAAACTCTCCGAATATAAAGTCTTGATTCAGAAATCTAAATCTGATTATTTTTGCTCCACGATTTGTACCGCTGCAAATAGCTCTAAAAGCATTTTTCAGATTCTAAACAGCCTTACTCATCCTGATTGCTCAAAGAAATCGACCCCTCCTACACAGGCCCTTTGTGATAATTTGGCTCTGTTTTTCAATGATAAAATAGAAGCCATCATTCGCAACTTGAGTACCACCCCAACTCTGTTCTGTTCCCCTTGCTCCCGGGATGGAAGTATAGACACCGGAGCTGGGAGCCCAGGATGGCAGCCTGCGGACTGTCTGTTGGAGTTTCCCCCTATTACTGAGGTGGACCTCGGCAGATTGGCTCGCGGTATCTCATCTGGGTCACCTTTGGACCCTATCCCTCATAAGATCTGGAAAGCCTATGGAGATGAACTCTTTCCTACTCTATGCAGGATCTGTAATCAGTCTCTGCTTAGTGGCACAGTTCCTGCTTCTTGGAAACAGGCTCTTGTTTCTCCACTGTTGAAAAAACCCTCCCTAAATCCAGAGTATTTACAGAACTACAGACCCATCTCCTTGTTACCCTTTCCTGCAAAAATTGCTGAGCGTTGGGTGAGCTCATGTCTCTCCAAACATCTGGAGCATCATCAATTTCTGGACGAAATACAATTCGGCTTTCGCCCAGCCCATGGTACCGAAACAGCTTTACTTACTGCTATGGAGGACCTTCGAATGCGTGCAGACAGGGGTCAGGCAGTGGCTCTGATTCTGCTGGACCTGTCTGCCGCATTCGATACGGTAAATCATGGGATCCTCCTGGAGAGACTGTGGGAAGCCAGGGTAGGTGGCAATGCCCTGCGCTGGTTTCGTTCCTTCCTGCTGGATAGGAAGCAGGCTGTATCCCTTCCCCCGTTTCAATCTGCTTTTTCCCCGGTATCTCATGGGGTGCCTCAAGGCTCGGCCATCAGCCCGATTTTATTTAACGTGTATCTAAAACCCTTGATTACGTTGATAAAATCTCATAGGCTAAAAGCCATTAATTATGCAGACGACACTCAACTCATCCTCTCTTGGGAGGGTGAGGAATCGATTCCTCTGGAGTCTTTTCATGATTGTCTGCGAGATACGGCTGGCTGGCTACATAACAACTCATTACAGTTTAACGCCTCCAAAACTGAGGTTTTGTTCTGTGCTGGAAGTCGGATTCCTCGTCCCTTCCTGGTGGATTTTTGGCCCCCTGAATCCGCGGGAAAAACTCAGCCGGTCACCACAGTTCGCAATCTGGGTGTTATGATGGACAACAAATTGAGCATGGAAGCCCAGGTTGCGAAATCAGTGTCCACTTGTTCTGCCCTCATTCGGTCCCTACGTAAGATCTTACCACTGCTTCCCTTACAGGCCCAGGTATCAATGGTCAGGTGTACTATTCTAAGTCGCCTTGATTATTGTAACACGCTGTTACTTGAGTCTCCAGGCCTGCTGTTAGACAGACTTCAAAGAGTACAGTCTGCTGCTGCTAAACTGGCCCTTGGCTGGTCTAGAAGGTCCTCGGCCATAGCGGCGATGGCTGAACTCCACTGGCTCCCGTTAAAACAGCGAGTGTCCTTTAAATCCCTCTGTCTCGTTTTCAAAGCCCTGCATGGACTTGGGCCCAGCTCTCTGCAAGCCATGTTTGCCTGGTACACCCCAACCAGAGCACTTCGATCTGCAACGGCTTGTCTTGTAAAAGTGCAGAGATTTAAAAAAGTTAGGGCCGGGGGCAGATCCTTCGGAGTTGCTGCCGCTAAACTCTGGAATAGTCTGCCCCTGGATATCCGTCAAACGGAAGAACTTCTTCTTTTTAGGAAACGTGTCAAAACTTGGCTGTTTCCGAAGGGTTAACTTGATGGCCACCGCACTGCTCTGCCTCTCCCCCGTGCTTCTTCCACCTTGAGAAATCTCAGCGCCAGGATGCCTGTAAGGTGATAGCTGCGCTATACAAATGTTCTAAATAAATAATAATAATAAATAACATTGCTAGTGTCCAACTGCAGCCTACTCCACTGGTAGCACTGCTGGGATTTGTGCTGGAGGTACCGGGTGGGTCCTGTAAGCTGACATCTCTGCTACTCCTGTTGGCAAAGCACCAGGTGCCGATCCACTGGAAAAAGTCACGCCCGCCTACAATAGCGGAGTGGATTAATACGGTCATATATTGTAAAGACCAATTGTCAAACTATTGGGATCTATTGCCCAGTAGATGCAGACCCTTGGATGTGTGGGGGTTCTTCGTGACTTGGCTGGAACAGGGGGATCTGATCTCCTAGCAGAGCAGAATGAGTGAATGATTCCTTAGTATAAAGCTACGCAAGGAACTGAGTTCATTTTGTTGTTGCCTAGGAGAGTCCCAATGCCGTCTCCCCGAATATGTTGATGTGTGGAATTGTGGGGTTGGGGTTGGAAGACATATGTGACGGACGTTCCCGATGGGTGGTGTGAGGTGTGAGTCTTATGTTCTAAGTTTGAAGACATGGCAGGGGGGCTAAGCAGGATTTTATCTGTTCTGTAATTATGGTTATATGTTATATATTATAGATATATACATAAGCTATGCACACATCGGCTACTTCTATGTAATGAATCCGAACTCGCCGCCGGTCCCCTGGGATGTCGGCCTAAAGGCTGTGTCTATTAGGATCAACCGTTTAATCGCATGCTGCCGGCCCCAGGGTTGTAGGCAGCATGCGGTCAGTGGCAGTGGTCCTCCTCGATCTAAGCGCCGCATTCGATACGGTGTGCCATAAAACCCTGCTGTCTCGACTAGTCGATCTGGGAGTCTCAGGAGACGCTCTTGACTGGTTGGGTTCCTTTCTGAGCGGAAGGACCTTTCAGGTCTTCGACGGTGACTCCTGCTCCACTAGCAGACCTCTAAACTGCGGGGTACCCCAAGGTTCCTCCCTGAGCCCCACGCTGTTCAATGTGTACATGAGGCCGCTGGCTGAGGTCGTCCGACATTACGGTAACAAGATCATCTCGTATGCGGACGACACTCAGCTGGTGATCTCTCTGGCACAGAAGAACAGCGGGCTCCCCCAATCCAACCTGGCAGCCTGCATGGAGGATGTTAGAAGATGGACGACAGCATCCTCATTAAAACTCAACGGTGACAAGACCGAGATAATGCTCCTCGGCCCCCCTACTCCCACCCCCATCGACCAGCTATGGCCCTCCAGTTTAGGCCCACCTCCATCCCCGAAGGAGGACATTAAAAGTCTGGGAGTCTGGCTGGACAAAACTCTTACCTTTAATACTCAGGCAACTAAAACAGCAGCAACCTGCTTCGGGATTATCCGAATGCTGAGAAATATCCTGCCGATTCTGCCCTTGGAAGCTAAGCAGGTTGTTATTCAGGGCCTCATCCAGTCCCGACTCGACTTTAACAACGCCCTCTACTTGGGAGCCCCTGAATACGTACTGCAGAAACTTCAGCGCACGCAAAACTGTGCAGCTCGCACGCTGCTACAGATCCCTCACAGAGAATCAGCTAAGTCAGGGATCAGGTCACTCCACTGGCTCCCTGTCAGGGATAGAATAAAATTCAAAACCCTGTACATATCGCATCAAGCCTTCCATAGAGCTAGCCCTGAGATTAACCACACACTTCTTACCCCCTACTGTCCCGGTAAATCACTTCGATCTACGAACGCATTCCTTGCTGCAGTTCCCAGAGTCAAAAGGTCCAGAGCAGGAGGCAGGTCCTTCACGCTCAACGCTGCTAAACTATGGAACTCCCTCCCCTTCTCACTAAGGTCCAACCCTATTCTCTTGTCCTTCCGTAAAGAGTTAAAAACATTCCTCTTCAGAAATTAGCTCCCCACCTGGATCTCTCCCCCGTCCCTCAGAGTTCTATTACCTCTACTTAGCGCTTTGACGCCCTCGGGCAGCAGCCGCGCTCTACAAAACCCCTTCACTTTACTTCACTTCACTAGGCAAACATCTGTGTAACCTGTGCAAATTACAATAAATATTCTTTAAAAAAAAAGCATGACATGAAAACACTTCCCACATAGGCTCAAAGCAAAAACCCCATTTAGTATAGCATGCTATCCGTGTTTGGAAGCACTAAAGTGCCCTTCATAGGGATTTTAACTGCTTTACAAATGCTACAATACAATATATATCACATGGAATTCTGTAATCGCTGTATAAACGACAGTCACAAATTTCTTTATAATCGGAGACGTGTAACACATCAAGTTGGCGATTATAAAAAAGACATCATAACTCGGCTACTATAAGGGTATTCCAGTCAAATGCTGATGTTACAATGCCTGCTGCCACAGCTAGCAGCAGAGGTGAAAGCCAGGTCAGGGTTAAGCCTGAGCGGAGTTCGAGGAGTTCCTGTACATGGAAGTTCGACGAGCGGCGGGTGGCGAGTGGGGTAGTGGGTTACCTCAAGCCATTCACACAAATTTTTAGTTCTGGTTGTTTATCCCAAGCTGTAAAATAAGCACAAATGGCATAGCTAGAGGGAAGATTGGGGTCCAGAGTAGGTTTTTTAAGTAAAGGATCAATCATTGCCTGTTTCCATGCAGAAGGAATAGTAGGTGATGTTAAAGATAGGTTGAACAGTGTGTTCATCACTGGGTTAATCACCTCTGAAGCCCCGGCCAGCAATTTAGCAGTCCAAGGATCAGAAGGCAAGCCTGATTTAAGGATGTTAAGAACAGCTAAAGACCCCCTCACCAGTATAGGATCAAAAGCCGTCAAATTGACAAAAGTAGAGCGAGGTGACCACCAGAGCAGGACCATAGCCACTAACTGGCTATCACCAATGCCAAAGTTAGATTGAAGTGCTCAAACCTTATTATTAAAGAAACTGAAGAGTACCTCACCCCAAGCAAGGAAAGGGGTGTGGATGCTAGTCTCTGCTTTAGGGGATAGGAAACTTTGAACAATGTTAAAAAATTATTTGGCATTGTTATCCGATTGGGCAATTTGCTCTGCATAGTGAAGTCTTTTGTCTTGAGCAGTGGCAGCATAATTAGTCTTTTGTGCCTTTTTAAGAACTGTTTTAGCTGTGGGGCAGTACGCCTGTCTCCATTTATCTTCCAGCCTTTTACATTGCTGTTTCTGCACTTTCAGGGAGCTAGAGAACCATGGCTTAGAACGGGGGTTCCTAAGGTGCCTGAGGCTGGTCTCGGGAGTGAGGCGCACTACTGCCTTATGTATCCAGTTAGTAAAGTTCCCGAGGGCTTCATTCAGATCATTAGCTATCACCAGGCGAGTCTCAGCTAATACAAGACTAAATGCTGCCTGGTCAATTCTATGGATAGCTTTCCCCTGGTGTCCTGAAAATGATCTCGCCAGCTTAGGTTTGTTTTGTACTTGCCAGGAAAAGTGGATCAGGAAATGATCAGACCATGTCACTGGCAGTGGATCCTCAACTGTGAGTGTAATGTTGGAACAAATCAGATCCAATGTATGGCCACCCGATGGGTGGGTGAAGTAACACATTGTTGTAGCTGGGTTAACTTCAAAGAATCAAAGAATCCCATGTGTCCCCCACTTCACAATTATCCATATGAATGTTAAAATCCAGAGGAGAACAAAGTGAGAGTAGCGAAGTGCCTGAGGGATAATCACCTCGTTCATGATTTTAAGGAATGTGCCAGCTAGACCGGGGGCCTGTACATCAGAATGCCTCTCGATGTAAATTTAGGGGAGATATTGATGCAGAAGTCAAGGGCTTCTACCTCCGCCAACTTCCTTATCTCGCTCCATTGACAATTCCAATTTTACCTTAGCACCACTGCAACTCTACCCCCACACCCTGATTTCCCATCAACTCTAAATATTTTTAAGCCATCAGGGATGGCAATTTTGTTCACTGGGCTAGAATTCTCAGTTAACCAGGTTTTAGAGAGGAAAAGCAGGTAAATAAACTCATCGGTGAGCAAGTAAAAAATGTTCTGCATGTGTTTAACAACAAGCGTGCATTAATCAAAGCCGATCTTATTGTGTGCTCCCTGTGTCTCTCTCTAAGCGCGCTAGTACGGGGAGGGAAATCTGAGGACCCTGGTAATAAGCTAAATTTACAATTGCTGCATTACGTGGCCACATTATTCGCAACATTCCACCTACAGGCTCTAATACCCTTCAGGGGGTTCAAAGATAACAGTTCATCTCTACCAATCAAAATTGACAAAGACTTATTGGAAGAGGAGTCACGGGCAGCGTGGCTGGGGCTGGTCGCTTCCGTGATGCTGATGGGCGCAGAGGGGCTTGCCTCAGGCGCAAATTTGGCGTATCCCCTTTGGACGACTAGAGTACGCACGCCCCAAATGGTGTCTCTTCTCATCTCAGACAGGAAGGGAAACATTCAGAACAGTAGGTGCAAATAAGAGTCACATAAAGTATTAAACTTTAATATTTTTAAAAAGTAGCGATAATAAAAACGAGTGTTTTAAAAATTAGCAGCATTTATTGAAATGAGCAGCAAAGTATAGAAATGCTGAAGTGCAAAGCAAATGTTAGTGAGGGAAGAAAAAATTTACCACGCGCAAACATGCTCACTCTTTCATATGAAAGAGCTACGCACCAACATTTTTATTGACTTGTGGGAAAGGTGATGGTGTGAGCATGCATCATATGATATAAAGTATCCCTTGGCATGCATGATAAAGATATTGCAAGTCACCTCTGAGTTCCATAAATTTATAGAGAAACACGGCCTTTGGCCTCATTCAATTATACAGTTAAGGAACTCCTCAGTGACTTGCAATATTCTTATAATGTACGCAGGGGGTAATTTATCTCTTATATTACAATCACATAAGCAAGCAGACTGACAATGTAACAATTCCTTTTAGCAGTCATTGTTGTATTTGTTAATGGGGCCAAGATTTACAGATACTTTGGGTCAGGTTTACTTTACTTTTTTAACACAAGCCTGACGCAAAGTGTATTGGTGGTGTGTACAAACCAACACAAATCGCAATTTACCTTGTGTTCTTTTTTATGTTATAATTAAAAGTAAATACTCATGAAAGTGGATTACAATAACAATAAATATTTATATTGAAACAACAAGATTATTATACTATGTTCAAAAGAAATGAAGCTGTTTAGATTTAAAATTTGAAGGGGAAAATAAGGGGAGAAGAAGTGTGGGGAACAACACAAGTCAATATTGAAGCCCGAGTAATAACAATAAATATGAAATAGAAAAATACAAACATTTGAGAAGTATGGGTAATAAGATAAAGTAGAACTCTGAATATGTAGAAAATTCAACAATTTATGGAGGTTTATGGAGGTTTAATAGTCTGTGAATATCTATGATTAGTTTGTTTCTTTAGAATAGCATCTAAGAAATTCATTAATGGTAACCAACACAAATCTCTATTAACATTTGGTAGAGACAAAGTTGCAAAAGCTGTATCTAACGTTATACCGCCAGGCTTTATATGAAATATTAGAGGAACATTTCCAGTTAATTGTAACTTGCTGAAAAGCCAAGGCCAACATGCAATCTCACAATTTATTATTATGAATACCTAAATTGAAAACATCGGAGAGGCTTCCTAAAACAAGCATTGGCATAGTCAATAGGTCTCGCCTTTGGGACCTTATAAGTGTTTAACCATGCAACAGTTAATGTTGTTGCACCAAGGATATTGTGTTGCATAACTAAATACTTATAAGGTCCCAAAAGCGAGACCTATTGGCTATGCCAATGCTTGTTTAGTTGAGAAATGTGAGATTCACACACCTCCAATCCCACTGACCAGGCCATGCCCCTAGGACTCCCCTTGCCTGGCTTCAAATTTATGTGATGAATATAGGTAAGTAGGCAAGCCAGCAAATGTAGAAAAGAGATGGTCGAAATAATTAGTAGAGTCCGTGCTTAAGCTTGACTCCAGAGGCAACACATAATTCAAGCCATTGACAATTTGCCACCTAAATTCCACAATAAACTTCATGTAAACATATGGTGAAAACTTTAAAACGCTTAAGATTGTTTCTGTTTAACAGATCCCATTATATGACTGGATTGGGTGGAATTTATAATAGTTTCTAAATACAACCGCATTAGGGAAGAGAGGAACAGTGATTCGCTGTTTTGCTTTGCAAGAGCCAGAAGTCTGGCTCGAACATTGCTTGGTATGTCCACCTCTCATAAAGAAGCCACTCCAGTTCTGTGTTCTCGGTGCCAGAACCTCCTTTTGCGAGCTCTTCCTGCAAAACGTTATGTTACAACTTTAAGACTCTCGGAACTGGCGCAGGGGTGCAAAGTTTAGCTACAAACAAACCATGTACAATAAACGAAATACAAAACAATAAAGTATTCACTCAGGGACGTGACACAGAACCATGCAGACCCTGCGGCGCACCCCACCCCCCAACCCTATAAGGAGCTTTCACTGAGCCCAAGACCTATGAATATCTGTGAAATATGGAATATGGGAGGGGGGGGGGCTTAATCATATTCTGCGCGGTGGGAGGTATCATTTTGCGTCACACCAGTGTATTTACTGGCGCAGACCTCATTGCAAATTGTATTTATTTATTTATTCAGAGCTCGTAATAAGTACGTATGCCTATAATGACACCTGGCATGTACAGTGCTTTGACGCTGCAAACCTGTGGCACTAGGAGCTGTGAAAATACTGTCACCTGCTATTCCCGGAGGCAAGCTAGCTGTAGGGAAACTTAATTGGGCAGAAAGGCTGGCATCTGCTGCAGCTCAGATGTTACCGTAGTTCAGCAGGTTAATGCGCCTACTGAAGAGATTTATGTAATCAAGTGGCCACGGGTTTAAAGCCCAGCCCAACGGCTTAGTTGGTTGTGCGCCTGCTGCACAAGCCAGGCCCGGATGTCAATGTTTAGATTTTCTTAGTCAGCAAGGGCTATGTACCTCGAGGGCAAACGGTTTAGAACCCAGTGGGACTGGTTGAGCTAGTCTTTTGCATGCCTGAGATTACTGTAACAAGTCTACACTTAAAAGCTTAAACAGAATTTTACCTCGCTTTGATGCTGTTCTGAGATGAAACCCTGTCAATAATTTACTGTAAATGGAAGAAATTGTATATCTACTCTATTAAAAAAAAAATCCAGATCCTTGTAAAATAAGTAAAAGAAACGGGGCCCATGTATTGCCAGTAGACAAACACGCTCACAGAACGCGTGGCTGATGTAAAACACATTTTCAAGAGGGCATATACAGTGGATAGGCCGCAAAACTCCCCGCTAGGAAAAAGAACAACGAGAGAGGTGTAGGACACAGAATAACATGCAACAACAACAAGCAATGGCCGCGTGGCTGTGAAACTGACACGGCCTCGTGGTGCGAAAGTCAGATGGCAGCTGCGCTTGTGCGCGTGACAGCAAGCGGGTGGCCGGCAAAAGTAGCACTTTTAAAAGCCAGCTACTAAATGTCTCTCCAGACCATGCGCTCGCTCTAGCGAGACCTAAAAAGTAATAAAGGGGAGATGAAGCATTGCATATTAAAAAGGCTTGTTTGTTCTATTTGTTAACCCTTTTTTTCCTTGTACAGGTACCGCCCGCATGCCTGTTTTACTCCTGCATGCAGTTCTGGAGTGCCAATCTCCTGCAAACCACCACTAGTGCAACCCTCTTTGACCCGCTGGACCAAGCGGACCTCTTTGGCGGGCTCCTTGTCCGCACTCCAGACTAGTCTCCACTTCCCACACACATGGCCTTTCAGAATTTTGTCCTTGACCTACTGAATCGGCGGAAGCAAGCCGTGGTTTCCACCTTTGCTCACCGACACCATCCTGAGGTTCTGCAGGAGACCCATCTCCTTGGGGAGCGCTTCCCCTTCCTAGCATGTAAAGGCTACAATAGAATCTTCCACTCTGGGTATTCTCGGGGGCGAGGGGAGTTGCCATCCTCCTGCGCCTCTCTTTTCCCCTAGTGGTTATGCGGGTAATGCGTGACCCGCATGTGCGCTTCGTTGCCCTGGAGAGTACATTGGAGGGATAGGTGGCCTCACTAATATGCATGTATTTTCCCCCATGCCTTCCGGGCTTAGGAACCTCTTGCACCTTCTTTTGGGCCTTCCACAGGGGCTCACTATAATAGGGGTGATTTCAATGTGGTGCCGGACCCTGACCTAGAGAGCCCTGGAACCCCATCTGTGTCCTGACAGGTCGCCATCCCACTGACTGGACCAGGACCCTGGGTCTTTGCAATGCATGGAGGTTCTGGCACTCCCAGCAGCAACATCTCACACATACATCAGCACACCCATTCCCAGATAGATATCGCTTTCGTACCCGCCCTTGATTTTCAGTTACTGACTCAGATCCAGATTCTACCCCACGTCATCTCAGACCATTCCCCTTTGCTTCTCCAACTTGGGCACCCACCTACGGGACAGCGTCCAATGTGGCTTTTGAACGCCTGATTTCTCCTTCTTGGGTCTGAGCTACGGGATTATTTTCGTACCAATGAGGGCTCGGTTACACACACATGTGCACCCTATGGGCCGCAAGTAAAGCAACCCTGCGAGGCGCCACCAGGAGGTATGCCAAAGCCGGGGAGCAAGATAGTTGCACTCTTATCACCCAATTAGAGGCCTAGGCACTACGCCGGGAGCAACAGTTGGAGTCTGACCCTCAGGCATGGATCATTTGGCAGTTAAGTCGTGTATTCTCTCGAGGAAGCCAAGCACGTCTGGTGGGCCACAACGTCTCAGATTTATGTCTGGGAAGACAAAAACGGGAAATTGCTCTACTGGTTAGTCTCCCGTCAGCAAGCCAATAAGATTGTTCCCGAGGTCCTGGACTGGGCCAGCTTTCTCCAGCAGACCCTTGTTGTGATAGCCCAAGCCCTCGCCCACTACTATCATACATTGTATGCCCACCCGCAGATAGGAGCACGGCTGTGCCTAGATCATTTCTTCACTTGGACTCCCTTCCCAGGCTGCTGGTTTCAGACGTTCATCTGCTAGACAAACCCTTTACGGTGGAGGAAATTGGAGAGACACCGTCCAGCATGACACCGCGTAAAACCCAGGGCCTAATGGTTTTCTCATGGAATACTATACCACGTTCCGGAAGACTCTCATTTCCTATATTTTATTGCTATACAAGGAGGTTTGCCACAGGAGGTCGTTCCCACTGGAATTGGCTTTAGCCATCATCATTGTAATACCTAAGATGTAACCTCCGTCCACGTCATGTGCAGCCTAGCAGCCGATATTGCTCTTCAACGTTGAGGTCAAAATCTTTGTATCTGTATTTGCTTGCTAACAGGTTCAAATGTGTCCTACATGAGCTGATGCAATCAGACCAATACAGCTTTATGTCATTCTGAAGCATGACACACTGTATCCGCCAGCTCCCTGTGGCACTGGCCCACCGTCACCAACTACCAACCAATCTAGCCCTGCTTCCTATTGACTTTGAGAAGACTTTCAATGTGGTGGACAGGGATTACCTCCACTTGGTGCTGACTCGTGCTGGCCTCGGGCCGAAGTTCCGAAGTATGCTCTGAGTCCTATACTCCCAATCTCATCAGGGTCCTCTCTGACTCTCGCTTCCAACCTCCTCGTCCTTCATGATTGTCTGATCCCTCCTATCACCTGGAACTTTCATTGATGGGTTTCCCCCGGCTACAGGCTATGCTCCATGACTCTCTGGTTTCTTTCTCTCTGACCCAGGTAACTCGGTGGTGTTCCTCGCATGGCACACCGTGCTTCGGTATGTACGATGGGAAGCCAGACTCACACAACAGACACTACTCTGGCATGCCACCTGGTTGAAAGAGGTAGCCTCGCTCCATGGTTTCCATTCCTGGAATCTCATTGATATCACAGAATGTTTGGTCTGGTACACACATGCACTCCTTCCAAGACCTTCTGCACAACTTTAACCTAACCTGTAGCCAATTTGACAAATACTTTCAACACAGACACTCTTTCCAAGCGCATTCCCTGCCCACTGATTCACTCCTGGAGTTCAGCCCTCTGGAGGCCAAGCTACTTATGGGCAGTCTAGGCCACAGCGGAATATCCCAGATCTACAGCACACTTGTCATCAATTCCCCTGACTCACATGATAACCCTAGAACCCATTGGGAGAATTGGGTGGGACCTGTAAAGCACGAGGACAGGCGGGACACCCTGATGGCCCCCGAGAGAATACCACCTCCTCCAGATTACGACTTGTACAATCCTACTGCCTCTGTTTTGCATGCCATTCCTCAATCTTGCATGCCCTCGATGCAGAGTAGACCCTGCTGATTTCTACCACATGGTGTGATACTGTAAAGTGATACTTCAATACTGGACCCCAGTGACCCGTGAACTGTCAGGCGTGCTGGGATGGGAAGTCCCTATCTTCCCGTATTGATTCTTTTTGGGGTGTTCGAGGGCTCTGCGAGCACAAGGGTGGAAAGGGCGTTTCTAGGCATGCCCTCCTGGTAGCAAAAAGGGATATCACAGCACGCTAGTTGTTCCCTGGGCCTCTTACCTGTGGAAGTGGAGAAAGGAGATGACTGGTGTGCGCAGCAGGAGAGAATTATGTTTGAAGCCTGTGGATGACCCCGTAAAAATAGGCGGGTGTGGGGAAAGTGGCTGGGTCAGCTTGCTTAATTACTTATGAAACTGTAACTGTGGTGATTCTTCATGTGCATTATCTGTGCGATATCTCCTCCCTGCGTGGCAAATATATCATATTTTGCCATGTTTTATATGCTTGCTATGTGTTCACCTAGGCCTTCTTTGTTGGCCGGGAATTCAATAAAGTTTGTTATTAATAAAAAAGGTTGTGAGTTGGGGCCAGACTTTTGCCCCAAAAGTATGCAGTGGTTGGACATTGAAAAAAAGGTGCATCAGATCACCATTGAAATGTCCCAATGACCAGCAGATACTATTTGTATTCTTGGAGAATTAGACTACAGAGGAAGGAGTGTGATAAAGTCTATGATATAAATAGAATAAAGATTGAGTAGTGGTGACTGCTCTGGAAATCTTATGAAGTCTAGTCCATATTTTTCCAGAAGGAGAAGGAGAAAGCACATCCCAAATCTGCATTCCAACTTAGGGCCTAATTACAATGTCGGACAAATCACCACTGAGAGGCCGTCGGTGGCGGTCTGCCCAACAGTCAGCCCTTCGCTCCGATCGTCGCATTATGATGCAGGTGGCTGGATCCTTGTTGGACGGGGGACAGACTACCGCCTCCAGCAGGATCTCCTGAACCCGATGGGGCGGTGGTCAGAAAAGCAATCCCTAATGATGGTGGTGTGAGGCAGGAACCACCGTTGGAGTTATAATGTCCCTTTCCGACAGCCTTCCTCAGAAATGGACTTTGGGAGCCACAGACAGTCGGTCCCTTGTGGCCCACTGCAAAGTTGCCCAGGGGGCCCATGTAGTGCGCCCATGCACATTTATGCGCTAGTGGCACAAAGCACCATCCTAAGCAGATTAGATTATTGCAATGCCCTTTTGTTAGAGTCTCCAAAATATCTTCTGGATAGACTTCTCAGGATTCAGTCAACAGCAGCCAAGCTAGCCTTAAACTGGCCTAGAAGGTCCTCTTTCTCTCTGACCCTGGCAGAGTTGCATTGGCGCCCGTTGGGACAGAGAATTCAGTTTAAGTCCCTCTGTTTAGTGTTTAAAGCCCTGCATGGGCTGGGACCTGTTTCCTTGCAGAGGATGTTTGAGTGGTATGTTCCAGCTAGAAGCATTCATTCCTCATCGGCGAGATTGGTTAAGACTCCAAGGTTCAGGAAAGGTAACTCGGGTGGCAGAACCTTTGGGGTAGCAGCTGCTAGACTTTGGAATGGACTCCCATTGGAACTGAGACAAGTCAGTGATCTCCTTCTTTTTAGAAGGAGGGAGACTAAAAACCTGGCTGTTCCCCAAAGTCTAGTAGGTTGTCTGCTTTCCTGGCATACTCTTGTACTTTACTCTGAGTTTGCTCGCGCCCGGATGCCTGCTAGGTGACAGAGCGCTTTACAAATGAAGTAAATAAAATAAAATAATGCACTGTGTGCCATGCACCACAAGGTGCATGTCACTAGCAAACACAGCAAGCTTCCATCATGGCTGCTCAGAGCTGATGCTCCGTGGCGAACCCTCTATCTAGCCTCCGAATTGGTGTTTTCACCACATTGCCAACCTTCCTCTACCAAATTTCCGCAACCGGAACTTAGACGGATCTCGCAGAGACTATTTTCACCCTTCCCTGATCGGCCTCAGCTGAAATATCTGCTGTTATGTACCTCCCTCTGAATAATCTAAGATGGTGCCCGGGGAGCTTGTGAACAAGCGCCTGGGGCTGAATGAAGCGCATGGTAATGCCAGCCACCACCCCTCCAACCAGAAATCTTTCCCCCCACCCCTCGACCCTCGCCTCAAAGTGCCTGCTGACCCCCACGGGGGAAATCTGACGCTTTTGACCCATCTTGCGTACCAGCTCTGTTAACATGGCACGGTCACTGCTGCAGTGGGAGGGGCACTCGAGCACAACCAGCAGTGTCCTACGAGATACACAGCAGACGCTCTCTTGAGACGGTGAGTGGGTGAATGAAAAAAAACAGCCATATATGATCCCAATGTGGGTTTTGGGAACCTGCTAGCGCCTAATTCTACCCTATATAAAACTTGGCGACTACTTTCTAACAGGAACTTACGGAGCTTGACTCTAAAATAGTGCCCAACAAGGTATTTCTGCCGGTGGGGGATGATGTCTCATTAGACAATGGGGGTTCCGATGTTCTAATAGGATAATTGACATAGCTGAGTAAACAAACCAAAGACCCAGAGACAATCTCAGCTTCAGAATCATGGAAATCAGCTGACCCGACTTACCTTACTACAAGATGGCAGCCAAGCTACACACCCTTTCCTATCCTGCCACCCTTGCCATCTCCACTCGCCCGTCGGTTTTTATTATGCCATAAAAATGTGGAAAGTATAGAACCCAATCTTTAAAAATATGAAAGAGGTATATACACTGGGATCATAGACAAGATATAAAGCGGAATAGGTGTAATCAATATTTTGAAAGAATCAAGACGATACCACCAAGATAAAGACAATGGATTCCAGGAGGATAGGAGTTTATTCTTTATACCCCTTCCTTCAAATTTATTGCATCAGACTTTTTAATGGAGTTGGTGAACCAAATACCCAAATACTTAATTTTTGAAATATTCCAATGAAAACCAGTAGGATAAAAAGCTTGTTTAAGACAGAATTTGGTAATAGGCAAAATTTAAAAAGATTCCGAATTAATCTTATATCCTGACATGAAGGAGAATTCTGAAATTTCGCGGAGAAAACTTTAATCGTATGGTCGGGGTTAGAAAGAAAAAGAAGAATATCTTCTGAGTAGGCAAAGAGTTTCAAGTGTTTATCTCCATATTTGAAGCATGTTATGAGAATGTTGTTGTTTCAAATTCGGGAGAGGAAGGGTTCGAGAGCTAAAACAAATAAAAGGGGAGAGGTTTGGGAGCCTAATCAAATAAAAAGGGAGGTAAAGGACATTCTTGCTGAACTCCTCATTTTAATTGAAAGTATTGGGAAACGTTTCCTTTAACCAAGACAGAGGCTTTCAGGGAGTTATTAAGAAGAGAAATAAGTGAGATAATATTTTTCCGAATCCATGCCAAGTAAGGGATTTAAGCAAAAATGCCCAATTTATCCTATCAAATGCCTTTGCGGCATCAAAAGCAACAGTCGCTCGGGGATAGGATAAAGAAGAAGGCGTGTTTAGTATGTTAAAGGACAATCTAGAGTTATCTGATGCAGGTCTGCCCATACCATAACCAAATTGTTCCTTGAGTCACAGAGCTAGTAATTTTGCAATGAGTTTATGATCTACATTTGAAAGAGAACTTGGACGATAATTTTTGCACTGTGTGATATCATGCCATTCTTTATATAATAAAAGACAGATAGTTACTACTTGAAAAGTGCCTCTATATGTACGAGTATTACAGAAAAAAAAGTTGCAAAAGTTTAGGCATCATTATTTTAGAGAAATGAAGGTAAAACTCTACACTAAAACCTTGAGGTCCTGGAGTTTTGGCTTGTTTAAGAGATTGGAGTGCTTTAAGGATTTCTTAGAGGGATACGTCATTCTCAAGAGGGGCAGAATTAAGATTCTCATGATTTGGGGAAGTGTTATCTTTCAAATAAGCATCAATAAACGAGGGATGTGCAGAAGATTCTGGAATCTACATAATTTGGTTGAATTTCATAATTCCTCCAAAGTATCATGGGCCTTAAACACCAATTTCCCTGTGGAGGAGTCAAGAGACTCAATATTGGTACATTGTTCCCAGACCTTTAAGTAATTAGCAAAAAGCTTCCCCACTTTATTATGACCTCAATTGTAGCGAGCACTGCTACAAAGTAAAATGGTTGAAGCTTTGTCTGTAGTTATTTTATTAAAATTAAATGTAGCTCGGATAAGTTCTTCTGTATCAGTACTAGAGGCTGAAGAATAAAATTGATGTTTATAGTTGAGATTAATGAGTCTCTTTTTTTTAAAACAAAGTCAATGATATGACCTTGAGCTGCAGCCTTAAAGGTGTCCCAAATTAGTTGAGATGTATCAGAGTCCGTAAATAAGTAAGTAGTCAACGAACTAAAGGAGGAGGAGAAGACTGGATCTTGAAAGAGAGAATTGTTGAACCTCCTTCCGCTAGATTTGGTATGTGTTGGGGATAAATCTAGATCTGCTATAGCCGGGGCATGGTTAGAAATCAGAAAAGGTTCAATAGTACAGTTAATAAGGTTCTGGGAAAGTGGTTTACTAATAAAAATATGATCAAGTCAAGTGAGGGTGCTATGGGGTGGGGCATAAAAAGGGAACTCCCTAGTAGAAGGGTTACAGAGTTTCCATGATTCAACCAGTGGAATGGAATGGCTTATGAGCCTAAAGGGGAATACATTTGACCTGGGATTGAAGATCTATAAAGGGATCTAAAATTTATTTACAATCCCCTTCTAATATGACAAATTCATCGCTATATTGAAGACATTTCCTAGAAATGGTGGGCCAAAAAAACGAATCCGGTTGTGTAAGACCATAAACATTAAAGACAGTTAAAGGAATGTCATTAGTAAGCAATTGAACAATGAGCCATCTACCTTCAGTATCTGTTTCTAAAGAAACAGTAGTACATTTCAATTTCTATGTTTTTCTTACTAAGAGTTGGTGATGCAAAAACTGCACCCACCCAACTACCCTTAAGCTTTAAGGCCTCTAATTCTGTGAGGTGAGTTTCCTGAAGGAGGAATACATCTGGATCATTGTAGGGCAAATGAGATACAATTCTCTGCCTTTTCATAGGATGAACAAAACCTTTTACATTCCAAGAACTAACTATGAATGTCATACAGAACAAAAATAAATATCACTGTATGGTCTACAATAACAAGAAGTTGTAAATTACAAAACAGAAAAAATAAAATAGAGATAAGCAAGTAAGTACAGTATCTGAAGGAGTAAAAAACTAAAGGGAAGGCAGAGAGGTAAAAATGGCAAAGTAGGAAAATAAGAAAAAGTAGAAGATAGATCAATAGAAGACAGTACAATTCAGGAACTTATGACTGAGAACACATACCTTAACCCCTTCGCTGCGGCGGCAATTCCGCCACAGCGCTAGGGGGGGAAGGGGGGGGGGGGCGAGCGGCGGCCGCATGCTCGTGACGGAGCCGCTCCGTCACGAGCCGCGGTTGAGCTGTGCTCGTGACGGAGCGGTTCCGTCATGGCCCCGCCCGCTCAATAGAACGCGCCGCGCAGGCGTGGCGGCAGGGCCATGACGGAACCGCTCCGTCATGAGCACAGCTCAGCCGATGCTCATGACGGAGCGGCTCCGTCATGAGCATGGGAGGGGTTAATGTGTAACAAGAAGAAAATTGGGGTGGTGACAACACAGGTGAAAATAGCACAACTAACAAGGGACAATGCACGAAATTAGACTATAACATAGGGAGAGTGAAAAAATAAAAATATTCTTCATGAGCTGCAAGGGAAAGCAGAAAAAAGAAGAAGATGAGCAAATAAGCAACTGTCTGTGAGAGACGTCCTGTCAAAAAGTCAATAAAAGTTAGAAAAAAGATAAGACATTGTAGAAAATATTACTGTGAGGAAGGACCAGTTGTATCCATTGTATTCGCTGTGTGAGAGTTTATAAATTTCCTGAGATCAGATGGATCGATGAACAAAATAGTTTTATTCTGATATAACACTTTAAAGAGGCAAAGATGAAATAAGTCATAGTGAGAGAAATTCTTTCTGTCTGTTAACTGTAGCAGTGGACCCATCCTGTGATTAAAAATCTTTCTGTCTGATCATGTAATTTGTTTTTTTTGATGTATCGCATTTAAGACTTTCCAAAGGTCTGTGAACTCCATCAATAAAACAATCACTCCTGAAGATTTGGCAGATGAGGCAGAATAAGAGAGACAATGAACCAGTCTGTGCACCCGTTGGATGTTTAGGTTCCTGGATGGAGGAAAGTCTACTTTGTGTCAGAAACGAGGTAAAGAAGGTTACAGGATCTTCCTCCTCTAAACTTTCAGAAAAACCAATATTGCATACATTGTTGTACTTATTTCTGTTTTTCAAGTCTTCTGAGTGCATCAGAATCTCCTTTTCCAAAACAGCAATTTTATTGTTTTCATCTTGTATATCACTTTCACACTGCTCTACCAGTTACTCTTGTCTTTATAGATAACCGTGTATCATCAATATTTTTAAACTGCTGTAGCAATAATGCAGTCCAAATTAGTAATGAATTAAAGTAGGTTTATTGGCAGCACGAATGACATCCATCAGTATCTCAGTACAGGCTTCTTATGAGCTTCAACAGTTAATCAACACAGTAAGAAAGTTCTGGAATGCAGGACACTGTTAAAGAAACACATGTCTCATGCCATGTCTCATGCACTGGCATGCGACCACAGTAGAACACTTAAAGGGAAAATGTTAAACAGGAATATAACAACTGCCTATTTCTTTCCTCAAAAAAGGCCATAATGCTTGGATTTCCTCCCAAAAAGTCTCCAAAGAAATAGGCTAAACTGATTTTTCAGAAGAAGGAGGATCTTGCTTGGACCTTGACCCCTCCAGGTAGGTCACTCCCCCTCCACACAGTTATGCCTGTGTGCCCCAGCCGCTGCTGAGGTCTCGCTGGTAAGTGTGTTTCTTCCGTTTTGGTGCCCTATTTTTATTGCCTTCTGTGCCACTGTTTACCCCCTCATTGTGCCCCGTGTTTTGCCTTCTGTGCCACTGTTTTTCCCCTCGTGTCCCCTTTTATGCCTTCTATGCCACTGTTTACCCCCTCCTTGTGCCCCGTTTTTTGCCTTCTGTGCCACTGTTTACCCCCTACTTGTGCCCCTTTTTTTGCCTTCTGTACCACTGTTTTGCCCCCTCTTGTGCCCCGTTTTTTGCCTTCTGTGCCACTGCTTACCCCCTCGTTGTGCCCGGTTTTTTTCCTCTGTGCCACTGTTTCCCCCCTCGTTGTGCCCTGTTTGTTGCCTTCTTGCCACTGTTTACCCCCTCGTTGTGCCCCATTTTTTTGCCTTCTGTGCCACTGTTTTGCCCCTCTTGTGCCCCGCTTTTTTTGTTTTGCCCCCTCTTGTGCCCCGTGTTTTGCTTCTGTGCCACTGTTTTCCCCCTCCTTGTGCCCCATTTTTTTGCCTTCTGTGCCACTGTTTTGCCCCCTCTTGTGCCCGTTTTTTTTGCCTTCTCTGCCACTGTTTTGCCCCCTCTTGTGCCTCGTGTTTTGCCTTCTGTGCCACTGTTTTCTCCTTCCTTGTGCCCCGTTTTTGCCTCCTGTGCCACTTGTTTCCCCAGCCCTGTGTCCCCGCCCCCTTAACTTCCAAATCCCCATTCGCTGCTCCCGCCTCTCACCTCCCAGTTGCTCCTCCCTCCCACCTCCCATGTAGGCCGGCCACTGCACGGTGAGGAGAGCGACCCTTGACCCTTCCAGGTAGGTCTCTCCCCCTCCGCACAGCTCAGCCTGTATGCCCCTGCCACTGCTGAGGTCTCGCTGGTAAGTGTGTTTCTTCCGTTTTGGTGCCCCGTTTTTATTGCCTTCTGTGCCACTGTTTACCCCCTTTTGTGTCCCGTTTTTTTGCCTTCTGTGCCACTGTTTCCCCCCTCCTTGTGCCTCGTGTTTTGCCTTCTGTGCCACTGTTTTCCCCCTCCTGTGCCCCATTTTTGCCTTCTGTGCCAATGTTTTGCCCCCTCTTGTGCCCCGTGTTTTGCCTTCTGTGCCACTGTTTTCTCCCTCCTTGTGCCCCGTTTTTCCCTCCTGTGCCACTCGTTTTCCCAGCCGCTGTATCCTCTGTAGCCCGCCCCCTTGACTGCCCACTCCCCATTTGCTGCTCCCGCCTCCCACCTCTCAGTTGCTCCTCCCTCCCACCTCCCCATATAGGCCGGCCGATGCGCGTTGAGGAGAGCGACCCTTGACCCCTCCAGGTAGGTCGCTCCCCCTCCACACAGCTCCGCCTGTGTGCCCATGCCACTGCTGAGGTCTCGCTGGTAAGTGTGTTTCTTAAGTTTTGTTGCCCCATTTTTATTTCCTTCTGTGCCAGTGTTTACCCCCTCGTTGTGCCCCGTGTTTTGCCTTCTGTGCCACTGTTTTCCCCCTCTTGGGTCCCATTTTTTTGCCTTATGTGCCACTGATTTCCCCCTCCTTGTGCCCCGTGTTTTGCCTTCTGTGCCACTGTTTTCCCCCTCCTGTGCTCCATTTTAGCCTTTTGTGCCACTCGTCTCCCCCGCCGCTGGGTCCCCTGCGGCCCAGCCCCTCTGACTGATCACTGCCCATTCGCTTCTCCTGCCTCCCAGCTGCTCCTCCCTCCCACCTCCCCACATATGCCGGACCCTGCGCGACCGCTGCACGGCTGCGCGCACCGGGCGCGCCGCTGGAGTGCTGATGGCACGCTGATGGCACGCCTAAGGCAAGCCCGTCTGCACCAGGAACCCTGGACCACGCATACACCACGACACCCACCTCCGCTACGACTCCAGCACTCTCCACACACTCAACGCCGGACGATCTCGCACCTGCTGCCTGGTCGCCCCGAAACGCTCCCAAGGACCCTTCTCCTGCCGGAACTGCAGCTTCACCAGCATCCGGCCCGCCAACCCACCCAACATGGAAACCAACTTACTCAGATATATCCTGCTCAACACCCGCTCTGCCCGCAAACACACCGTCAAACTCTGGGATCTACTCGACACCAACGCCCCAGACGTCGCCTTCCTGACTGAGACCTGGCTGACCCCCTCCTCAGCACCTGACATTGCCATAGCCATCCTGGAAGGCTACAAGATCACCTGCAAGGACCGCACCAATGGAATAAGAGGAGGAATTGCCATCATCCAAAGAAATACTCTCAAATCCCATGATTAGGCTGTGCCTTGGAGCTTAGAAACGCTTTTGCCCCCGTTTCTGTTGCTGTTACTGGCACTGCTGCGATGCCGGTGTATGTGAATTATTAAGTGCCTGGAGAAAAGAAATTGTCTGCTGAACTATTCTGGAATTACTGAATGTTTGCTGTATACCCCCGACGTACCTCCATGCTCTTATGCTCCTATGTTCAATCTCGCTCATTCACTGTCACAGGCAGTGGGCAGGTGAGGCGGTCTCATCTCCAGGGTCAGCATACCATGGGTCAGTCACTGGGGGGAATTCTTATTGGTTTTCTCCTTCCACGCCTTACCCTGGTTTGCCATGTGATTGCAGCCCGAGTGAAGTGCTGGCTGCGCTCGAGCATGGCTCCCAAAACAAGCAAAGCGCCGAAGGACCAGAACGATCAGAATACGGAGTGTGCTGCAGAGGAGTATAGTGCAAAAGGAGACGCTGCAGAGGCTACCCAAAAAGCCAAAGAGAAATGCGAGAGAAGAGAAAGGAAGGAGAAGAAAGACCTCCTTGCAGGGTCTGAACTAGCTGGAAAACTAGGCAGATATGGCGTGGGTTTCCAAAAAAAGTTGAGGAGACTAGGGCACCTGAAGCTGGATTTGTAGGGGTGGCCGGTGGAACACAACTAAGAACGGCTGCCGCTGGCGAGTGCACGATGCAGCAGATGCCAATGACTGAGGCATTTGGAGGCACCGGCGATGGTGGGGGAACCGCTGCCATGACACCATTGCGCGATGAAAATTTGCTGATGACTGTTATTAATACCGAGGCGGTACACGCCCGGGGGCTTGCTGTGATCGCTGTAAATACAGGAGTAGTTGGGGCATGTGAGCCTTTGCAGCCTGGAAATCCGGGAAACCTGACGTCTCTTGCTCCTGCTCCTAACCTGATGCATTCTGGGACAGGTAGTCTCACTCCAGGGATGCCTCGAATCTCCGCAATTACTAAAGGGGGCTTGGAACCAAGCAGCATCATAGAATCTTTGGCAAAAGAAGGGGAAGAAGGGGAAGAAGCCAATGATATGACAGCTCCCGCAAAGAATGCAGTGGGTGATGCAGAAATGGCATCAAGAATGGAAAGCACACAGCATACCTCTATGGAAGAGGCAGAAAGGAGAAATATGGACGTTTCTGGATTACTGGGTTGCCCTGGAGAAGTGGCAACAAAGGCTAGAAGTGCTGATGTGGAGGTAACACCCCTGCAGATATCAGTTCAGTCGGATAGGACCCCTCCGACCCATCTAAGTACAGGACATATGGTGCCTCAAGTTGTCAATATGGGCGCTGCAATCTGCATGCAGGAGAAATGAAGAGGCGGATACGACACAGACCAGCGAAAGTGAAACGCCAATAGAGAGTTTTTCAGGAGATGAGTCAGGGGAAGAATCTCCGGTTACGCAGAAGAAATACAACAGCCAGCCAGGTGCTCCCAGGCGTCGCGTTAGGACTAAGACTAGATAGTCGGTCTATCCTAGCAGACGGCTGGAGTGGGATTATTCAGCGTCGACTTTATCTGTCTGTGCCAGTAATACCCCTGAGATGGAGGTGGAGGTGGGTACGGTAGGACCTGGCATTGTGGCAAGTACAACACCTACGACAACACTGGATTTGCTATATGCGACCCTTAAACAAATGCAGGGGGAGGCCAGGCAGGAAAGTAAAAGGTCACGTTTGGCAACTAAGAAACTCCAGGGTGCGATCAGTAAAACAAACAAGCTTTGCTCTGATATGGCCGCCCGAATCACCCATCTAGAAGAGCGGACAGTCGCAGTTGAGGAAGAAGTCGAGAAAATCAAGATCTTTAAGACTGCACAGAAGAAACACTCACGCGACATAGACTGGAAGATTGAGGATTTTGAGAATCGGCAACGCCGCAATAATATCCGTCTTCTCGGCCTGGAAGAGAAATTGGAAGGAGATAACATTCTCTCCTTTGTGGTGACGCTACTGAATGGCTCCTTCCCAGACCTGGCCCAATGGGATTGGAACACAGAAATACAACGGGCACATCGCTTCCCGATGGTGCAGAGAGCGCAGCCAAAAATTCAAGAGGGGAGACCTAGAGCTATCCTAATTTTTGTTGGAAATTTTCTGTTACGGCAGGCAATCATGGATCGTGCTAGACCTGAGTCAAAAAGATCTTATGAGGGACACACATTCCTCGCTTGACCCCACTTTGCATGTCAGTGATATTTATCACTAATGACATGCAAAGTGGGCGTGCCAAGATGTTAGCGACTGGAAACAGTCGCTAACATCGTTATCTCCTATTACCAACTTTTGGAGATATTCGCGCTAAGCGCGAATATCTCCAAAAGCTAACACCTGCCCTGAGCAGTTCTTAGCCATGTTATCCAATGGGAGGTGGATAACATGACTAAGAGCATTAGCTCATTAATGCATGAATATCGCTGACTTTTCAGCGATATTCATGCATTGCGGACGATTTTTATCGCATTTGCGATAAACCTTGGTAATACCAATGTTTATTTGCGATAAAAATCGCCGCAGCTCAGCTGTAAATTTTTGTCTCTAACCAAGCAATAGCGATAATTATCGCTATTGCTTGGTAATATGCCCCATAATTATATTGACAAAGAATTTAACCATACCAATATGAAAGCGATGTTTAAAGTTAAAAAAGTTTAAAAAACGACATTGAATTCAAAGCAGCTAAAAAGATTTGAAACATAAGAAGTTTAAAATCAAAAAAGTTAAAAGTGTTAAACTAAAACATTAGAAAGTTTTAAACAGTAGGTTAAAAGTCAAAATATCACGCAATGTAAGGCAGCAAAACAACTTGCTGCATTACGCAGCTTGACAAGGAGAGAGCAGGAATGCACCAAATCTACTAAGATACAGTGCATTATTGCTCTCTCCCTGTGCTGGCACCAAATCTACTAAGATACGATGCATTATTTCTCTCTCCCCGTGCTGGCACAGTGAGTGCTGCCTAGCACCAACACAGGCACCCTTGCACCATGATGCAGGCAGGATTGTTTTTTTGCAGGAGAACACCTTCTTGCACTAAAACTGTTGTTAGAGACATTTCCTCTTTCTATGTGTGAAGCAGAATGCAGCACATATGTAAAGAGGAAATAACGAGGAGAAATTAAGATGTTTCTCCTCATTATGCCTCTGCTGGGAAGGCATATCTGTTTGACACAATACCAGGTTTACTACTCTTAGTAAATCTGGGATTGTGTCAAAATCCATGGGTGGATGCAAGAAAACGCGAATGCTCCGCCCTTGGAACGCCTTCCACTGCAGATTAAGGCAAAGCAGCAATCGATTTGCTCTACCTTGTGTTAACCTCTACTTACTAAGTCATGCAGACCCACACATGGTGGCTTTGTGTGGGGTAGTAAATGTCACTTAAGCCCTCCTGTTGACTTGGTGCAAGGGCAACCCAAGAGCTTAATAAATCTTGCCCTGAATATTGCCAGGCAGGCAAACACTGCATTATTTTGATAAAGGAATAGGGAGAAAATGGGAGACAGAGAAAATGGAGCTGTGAGACAGATACAGGGACTTGGAGACACATATACCTGGAGACACAGCCAAAGGTCCTGCTGCTCTCAAATATTCAGATGACACACAGGAACTCCCTCCGTCAGAAGGACCAGTCATTTATTCCTGTTGGCTTTTATCTAAAGGAAAAACCCTTTTAGTGACTAAATGTACATACTATGAGAGTGAACTAGCATGGGGTTGGGGAGCAGCCGAATTAAATAAAATGATAACCAATTCATTTCCCTGTGCTGCTTCCAGGGAGATTATCTCAAGAATGTGCACTTGGCCTCCTCTTCTTCTCTCTTTCTCTCTCAGTCCCTCTCTAGTGCAACTCTTTCCCCTCCCCCTCCCCCTGCAAAATCAAGTCCTCCTTACCATCTGATTTATATTTTCAGTCAGCACTGGGAGACACTGGAACAAGAAGATATTGGGACAGGAAGACACATGCATGAAAGCGATAACAGTGCTTTATTTAAGTCACTGATTGCAGGTGCGGACCTTTGGGATTCAGTTTTGGGGAGATGGATTTATTTTCCCCATTAGACTTTCACCCATAGCAAGACAGAGAAAAACCCAAAAGGATGAAATAAAGAGGAAGAGAAATGTGGAAAACAGTGACAAAGGAGAAAGGATGTATGAGAACTAATGTGCAAGAGTGAGTGAGAGAAAGGGGCAGGATTGTCTGCTGGTGGACATAAGATGCATGAGGTGGAATTAAGACAATTCACCCTTGGTGTTTGGCACCTGTCGCTGCCTTGTAAGCAAAACTTTGGGCCCTGGCATTTATTGTTTCAAAAATTGGTCTCTGGCAATAAGACACAGACAGAGGCCTGGGTGATATTTGAACTCACTTTGCCACTGGAGTCAAGCAAGCCCGGCTGAAGACGGCTGTAATGCCAGAAACGGGTCCTGGGAAGCTTGATTCCGGTCCAGGGAAGACATGGCTTGGCAGTTCGGGCTGGACAGTTCCCATGAGGCACAGGGTCAGACTGATTTGCATATGGCCATGTCTGAACTGGGGTGGCGGAGTGAGCTTACGAACGGTGATGGATTAAACCCAGATCAGTTGACCTGGGGGGTGAGTGTTTATATTGTCAACGCTCCATCCATCATCACCTTTGGGTTTTCTTTGTTCGCCCTATGTTGGCAGGGTATGCTCAGACGTGAGTCCATTGCTCACTTTGCCACTGGAGTCAAGCAAGCCCGGCTGAAGACAACTGTAATGCCAGAAACCGGTCCTGGGAAGCTTGATTCCGGTCCAGGGAAGACATGGCTTGGCAGTGGAGAAGTGTGGCTCACTGGTTAGAGGAGGCATACCCTGAAGCAGAGATCAGACCCGGGACCAGGGTTCGATTCCCGACGCGGCAGGGTCCCGAGCCCAATTGTCCACGGACTCGATAATTCTCGCTTCGGTGCCCACTCTAAGCACGAGTTCACACTATGCAGCTCTGGGCAATAAGCTTGCTTAATCTCCACAACGGCCCCCCCGCGGCGGGATGCCTGGCTTTCACCTCAGGGATGCCCAGTATGGGTTATTTCACAGGGAAAAAGCCAGGACGGGTTCCCAAGGCAAGCGCCGAGATGCCCAAGGGTAAGTCGAGCGCTATATAAGAACGCACATACATGCAGTTCGGGCTGGACTGTTCCCATGAGGCACAGGGTCAGACTGATTTGCATATGGCCATGTCTGAACCGGGGTGGCGGAGTGAGCTAAAGAACGGTGATCGATTAAACCCAGATCAGTTGACTGGGGGGAGTGTTTGTATTGTCAACGCTCCGTCCATCATCACCTTTGGTTTTTCTTTGATATTTGAACTAGCAGACAGAGACACAGAGATTGGGAAGCAAACACATACAGAAGACACAAACACAGAATGAAGGACACAAGAACTGAACACTAGTAAAGCCAGGAACAAACATAAACACTGGAAATTACAAGTATACAGATAAAGAAAACATCATCATACTAATTAGAAACCTGTCTAAGTAGACCTCGAATCCTCATAGAGATGCTCCAGTCAGACAACCTTAGCCCTACAAGGGTAAACCAATGAGCAGAGTGTGCTCTAAAATTCAAAGTAACATGAAATATCATATCATAACTAAATGTTGTTTTGGTCTTGAATATTTTTTTAGAGGTGAGAGTTTCATTTGCATTTCACCTGGCACGCCTCAAGCAATGATGTCATCTGCTGATAGATATAATCCCAACAGCACCAGGCTCTTTGTGTGCAATTTACCTGTCTTACTTTCAATTTCCAGACCACTGAAGTTTCAGGCCCATAGAATTTCCATCTCAGACACATTCTTTCCTCTTATTCTTGCATCCTTGAAAACATTTTATAATGTATGGAATGAAGATTGTCGAGAAATCAATTAGGAATTGGTCTTTCTAGGAAACTGTTAGACCGGACAACCTTAGGGTGGTCTTCCACTGAACAGTTTGCCTCCTTCACTTTTCTGACATCTTTTTTTGCTGGCTTTTGGACTCTGTGCGCTTTACCACTACAAACCAGTGTTAAAGTGTTTGTCCTCACCCCCCTAACATGGTAACATTGGCTCATCCCCATCTGGCATATTCTATTTACTTATTAGTCCCTAGTAAAGTGGCAACCCCTGCACCCAGGGCCTGTACATTAAATGCGACTAGTGGGCTGGAGCACTCATTGTATCGTTCGCCAAAGTAGGTGTCTTAGGCCTGCCACTGCAGAGGCTGTGTGTTCAGTTTACACTGCCATGCCAACCTTGCCAGGCCCAAAAAATCCCATTTTATACAGATAAATCACCCCTAAGGTAAGCCCTGGACAATCTAGAGGTCAGGGTGCAATGTAGATAAAAGGCAGGACATGCACATTTAAGTTTTACATGTCCCAGTAGTGAAAAACTCCCAAAGTCGTTTTTCTCTACTGCAAGGCCTATCGCTCCAATTGGATAACATTGGGATTCTCTTATTACTTTTTATAAGCGTAATTTCCTATTGGGAAGAGATAAGGCCCCAAGTCTGGTGTCTCTGGAATCCTAACTTAAAATCCTAACATATGGTGATGTTGGATTTTAAATTACGATTCGGGAAATGCCATTTTTAGAAAGTTAAACAAGAAATGGTTCTGTCGGGTGGTCGAACAAATTACTTTAAGTTAAGGCAATACTAGCTCATCAATTATGCAGAAGAATGATGGTTAATTACATTCAAATGCACCTCTCTGAGAACAGATTTAGTTCAAGATTTTTATGTAAGAAAAGTCACCATTGTGATACACTGGAATTTCTTCATTCCTTATTAAACTCAATAACTGTTAAAAACATTCCCCCACCCACTTCAAAGGTCCAACTGGTTATAAATACTGGACCTCTGACACGTCCACTTCAGTACACTTCTGGACCTGTGAAGACTCTACTAGGAAGGACTGCTGCTTTGTTAGACTCCTGCTTTGTTGTGCTGCCTTGCTGCTTGCTGCTCCCCTGCCTGGGTGAGAAGGACTGGACCTGCATCACTTGAACCCAGAGTGACTTCAAGGGCTAGCTGGTTGGCCTCTTGAGCTGAAATCTCAGGGACAAAAGACTTCCAACCACCCTTCTTCTGAACCTGTACTCTGCCTTCTGTAAGTCTGTTCTGCCAAGGGGTGCCACCTCAGTCCTGGACCATTGGAAATGGGCATAATGTGGGTGTTCCAGCAAAATCCATGCATCCTCTATCGAACTGGTGCATCATCGCCGTTGCGGGGATCAGAACTGGCGCATCGCCCCTGTTGTGTGGATCAGAACTGGTGCATTGCTCCTTTTACGTGGATCAGAACCGGTGCATCACTCCTGTTGTGTGTACCAGAAACCAGTGCATTGCCTTTGATGCATGGCTCGGCGTAAAGCATCACCTTTGGTACCACCACTGCACAATGCTCTGTCTTGCGCTTGGTCTGCTCTGTACCAAGTTACCAGAGAGTGAGCACAGGTTAATTTAGGGTTTGACACTTCTTACCCTGACTAGGATTGTGGTTGCAACTCGACTAGGCTCATACCCATGTCAACATTCAACCCAGTTTCTAACAGAATTTCAGTACCCAAATGAAAATCGATGTTCTATAGACATGGTAATTATGGGAAAAGGAAAAACAAGGACCCTTTTTTCACATAGGTACACTACAAAGTGATGCAGGCACTTTTATTTTTAATTTACAGAACCGAATTGGCGCTGTATCTAAAAAGTAAATGAAAATGACTCATGCAAAAGCTTTAATTGTTTTTAAGGCGGGTGGAGAGGAGCGTAAGCAATCAGGGCAGAAGTAACACCAGCCACAGAAGCAACATCTGGTGAGGGATTGTGGAGTGGAAACAACACAAGGGAGGGCAAGTAGAGCCGAATAAACACAGGGAGGACAAGAGGGGATGAATAAACCCCTGGGTTGGGGGAAGCAAAACCGAAGGGAAGCAGCAATGGGTCACAGAGAAGGAGGGCACAGATGGGATGAAGCAACAACGAGGGCAAGGTGAAAGCAACATAGATGGGTAGAAGCAGATGTATGATAAAGCAACACAGAATACAGGGGGCGGAAAGTACACAAAAGAGACAGTTCAAACACACACACACAGTCTCACGGAGTGTTTATTACAAAAGTAAAAAACGTTCTCGAAAAGCAAGCAATAGAAGCCACAAAGGCAACCAATCAAAGATATGTAAGAGACAATGTTTCATGACAGGGAGAAACCCCAGATTGGCAAACTGGGACAAGAATAAGAAGCAGGAAAAGGAGAGAGACAAGAAAAGCCACCCAATGGTAGGCAATGGGCAAGCTCCAGGTCCCCTGTATATTCTTGATGAGCCACAATATGCCTCACACTAGTAGGCTTCCATCTAAATACAACCACTTGATTGTCTTTACACCAATAGTAGTTAAGGTTGAAATTTGAAAGCAGAAGGGTGTGAAATCTGCCCAAATTGCATAGAGCAAGTGAGCGACAAACTGAAAAGTTGGTCAACGTGGTATATGAATTTGCATCATATTCTGCCAAATGCATTGTGTTTAAAAATGTGGTTTAAAGGGCAATTCTGTCGTGTTACCTTGAAATATTCAAATCCTCTGTGCACTCAGAGAAATTATTTTGGAACAGTAAATATTACTCCGAGTGCAATAACCCCAGTTCGTATTTCAAAAGCCCATGTTGTGAAGAAAAACACAACTGAAAGCATGTCGTGAAGCTTAATGATTATGCAGTTTGCTAATGTGACTAGCTTACTGCGTAAACGAAAGAGATTTTGGCAACTGATTTGTTCTGACTTTTTTTGCGAACACTGAATAACAACAATTTCTTCTGTTAAATAGCTCTTTGTCCCAGTTCTTAGCGCTGTAAGTAGCAGATGCTACCATTGTCTAAATGATTGTACTCAGTTTATCGAGCTCGACCTTGGAAAGATGCGTGAGCGCCTTTTACATCAAACGGGTGATTGAAAGATTGCGGCTTTGTGTGGGCCTCTCAGAAAGGAGAGCTGTACACACAATCAACAAAAGACAGAAGAAAATTCATGACGGAAAATCCACATGAGTCAGGATTCAAAGTATAAACCACAAAAGTGTATTAAAAATGAAGAATCATTGCAGAAAGCAAAACAACTATATGGTTTGTCAATTCAATCAGAATAAGGCAAATATGTGCAACAATTATTGGCAGCAGAAATGTAGCCCTTCACAAGTCAATGGCCAGCACTGAATACAATCTAGAACAAAATAAACAATGAGCAAATGCCACTGGGCCCGCTCCGCTGAAGGCAAGAGGGAAGTTTGAAAAATATTCTAAGGGCAGAGTGATGAATAGACTAAAATAGAGTCAGGTCTCTAAAAAGTCTAGAGGAAGATATGACTCGTTTCCAAACTGGTGAGTTGTTATACTCTTTCAGCCATTGAACTGTGCAGTCATCGAGGTGCATTGAAGAAAGTTACATCTCACAACCCAATAGTAAAATAGAAACCACATCACACAGTGTAATGACTTTGCTCTACATCTAATGCGTATACTGTACTATAGCCTACATAGAAATCAATATGACATTCACAAATATGAACTGCATCTCAGTTGGGCTGAAGGACGTGACCTTCAGTTATATACAGCTGTAAATCCTTCCACTCGAGGAACAAAAACTATTACAGTCTTTAAAGGTTACAGAGCGAGCAAGACCGTAGAGTTAACTTAATTTCAAACATCTATTTAACAACGAAGGTCACAACCGTCATTGGTGCACAGGCAGGAAAAAAGAAAGCAAAAAAAGCTTTATTAACGCGTTTCGCACATTTTTTAAATGGGCAGTTTGAAGGGCCAAAGCCTTCTCATGTCAAAAAAACAAGACTTCATTATAATTAACACAGTAAAATATTAAATTTGCCTCTCGTTACTAATTAGTTGAAAACACTGAATTAATGTGTGGAATCTGCACCTACAGATGGAAGGCAGAATCTGCCTTGCTAGAATTTGAAATTGTGACGTTTCAGATCCCCCCCATTTTTAGCATCCTACTGGCTGTGAAGAGACAGCCTTTACAAAAAGAAGGCACCGTGCCTGTATATCAAAGGCCCTGAGGTGCACACGTGTTTCATTCAAGAAATATATGAAGGCCTCTTATATTGGTCCTTTACGTACTGGAGACCTGTTCTGTCACCTTGTGAGGATCCAACAGCCTATGTTCTCAGGGCAGAGCTCCTCTCTCTTCACTCAAACTGCGCAGCACCTGCACACACGGCTGACATGACTGCCTATTTCCTTTTTTTTGTTTTTGTTAAATGGGTTTATTATTTCCAGTCAGCGTCGACAAAACACATTTACAGATAAGCAGCTTTGCATTTGCATATTCTTACATAACTCTATAAAGTAACATTTGCCTGATTCCATACATAAAGAAGCTGTTCATAAATTCTATTGTGAACCGAACATCCGATATCCCTAGGGTTCCTTAAAGTTAGCAACGCATAGAACGGTTGGTACATTCCTGAACTCTAGGGCGATTATTCCTCTTATTTGCTGCTCAGCAATAAACGTACAAGAATAACACAGTCGATGCAACCTTGCCAATATAATGAATCAACCGTCTACTTTTGTGTCCTGAAGATACTGCATTAGGGGTTCCCAGAAATCCCTAGGTCTCGATGCCTGCGGTAGCTCCTTTACACATACCTCCAACTGCTCTCTACAGTATAACATATCTGTAAGCCAGTCTTTAAACTTAGGGGGACGTTTCCTGCCCCATCATATTGCAACACAACGTTTAGCTAACAGAGGTGCTACAGCCAAAAACTTCCACCTTTCTGCAGGTTTAAGTTTAAGCATTCGGTATTAGTTCAGTCAGCATAGTCGTGCGTGCTCTCATACCTATTGACCTGTGGACACGTCCAGGCCATGTGCAATCAATCAATCAATCAGTGACACTTATAAAGCGCGCTACATACCCGTAGGGTCTCAAGGCGCTGGGAGGGGCGGGGGGGGGGGGGGGTGCCGCTACTGCTCGAACAGCCAGGTCTTCAGCTTCTTCCTGAAGGAGAGGTGGTCTTGGGTCAGGCGCAGGTCGGTCGGGAGGGAGTTCCAGGTCTTGGCGGCCAGGTAGGAGAAGGACCTTGCAAGAAGTCTGCATGTAAAGCCTTGCATCTATGGCATTACTCATGTGATCTGACTCTGAGTCCATATTTGTGTAACTGAGTCGGAGTATAATAAATTTGATGAAAACATTTAAAGTGGATGATGCGTAAATTGCAGTTTGGTGTCATCAGTTGTAGCTGCGTGCAACTATATTCCCCATCCCGTACATCTATATCATCCCCAATCAGCGCTTCCCACCGTTTAAGCGATTTGTTTGTGGCCACATCCTGTTCGGCCTGTGATGCGTTATATAAGCGTGTAACTAATTTTTGACGAGTAGTTGCCGTCAATAAAATCTGTAGCGCTTGCAATTGCGGGGGTTCCTCCGGAAATTATACATATAGCTCCCTGAGCGCCATCTGCAGCCGCAAATGTGTAAACAACTTCATGGGTGTATGGTATTCACTTAAGGATGGGTCATCCCTTGGAATACATCTACCATGTGAAAAAATATCTTTCATAGTGGTCAGTTTCATTTCCTCCAACAACTGTAAAATGTTATTCTCCTTCGTAACTGATCATTTTTGATGGTGCATTACAGGGAGAGATGAGGGGTAAATGGGGAGTTTCTGAGGGCGGTGTGCTAGCGTATGCCACACTCTTGAAGTGTAGTGCACTGTTTGGATCGCACCTTTATGAGTAAAGGACTTTGGGTCCGACACATAAGCTATCAATGGGGTTGGCTGTACACTATCTCTTTCCACTGCTATGTGTGCTATGTACGCATGCGGTTGAAACCATTAATGACCGTGCTGTGCTTGTGCACAATAAAAATATTCAATTGTAAATCCGGTGCACCGAATCCGCCTTCATGGTATGGTTTCCTTAATGTTTTCTAGCCTATTCTAGCTCGCTTTCCCGCCCATGTTAGCCTCTGCATGGCCAATCTCAATTTAGAGAATGTCGCCTGCGTGAGCCACATAGGAATATTGATGAATAAATATAGAAATTCAGGCAAGACAATCATCTTTTGCAGAGCAATTCTATCAGCTAGTGAAAGGGGCATCCTTATCCAGCGGTCTAGCTGTTCTTCAAGTTTAGTCAACGCTCTGCCATAGTTCTCTCCTATCACCAGATCCGGATCCTGATGTATCCAAATGCCCAGATATTTAACTGGGTCAGTTTGCCATTTCAGTGGATAATCTAAAGTGCGTTGCCTCGTGGCTAGCGTGAGAGGTATAACCACCAACTTGTCCTAATTTATCCGAAGTCCTGAGTATTGTTCGAAGCGTACATATTCTCTAATAAGTTCATTTAAATGAATTTCAGGACAGCGAGTAGGTAGCACCATATCTTCAGCATATAGTGAGATGCTGAGGGGCCGAAGATGAAACTGCAATGCAGCCTTGGAGTGTCGTTGGCGAATTTTACAAGCTAAAGGTTCAAGAATCAACGTGAACAGAATGGTTGAGAGCGGGCAACCTTGTCTTGTCCCTCTACTTATACTAATGGGAGTGGATGTGTGCCCATTATTTCTGACTCTAGCAATGGGGTTCATTTATAAAAGTTCGTTCCATCTCAGAAATGGCTCTGGAAAGCCCATTCTACGTAATACCCTGAACATAAACATTCATTCCACTGAGTCAAAGGCTTTCCCCACATCTAATAAGGCTGCCCCTGCCGGCAGCTCTAAGTCTAAATGGTTGTACAGTGCAAAGATGGTGCGTATATTTTGAGTGGTGGATTACGTTGGTACAAATCCGGCCTGTAGGAGCTGAATTCTTGTTGCTATAATATTTGCTAATATCTTTACGTCTGTATTGATTAAGGATAAGGGACGATAAGAATCACATTTAGTCAAATCCTTATCTGGTTTGGGAAGCGCTATTAACAGTGCTTCTCTTAGCGAGAGGGGAAGCTTAACTTCCTCATTCGCTTCTTCGTACATGTCCGCTAAATATGGTATCAGTAGGTCTCAATATTCTTTATAGAACTCTCCGGGTAACCCATCCAGGCCCGGAGCTTTGTTATTTGGTAGGGAATATATTGCGTCTATAATTTCGTCTTTTGTGATGTAATGGCATAAAAACTTGTGCTGAGTGTCCGATAACCATGCAAGAGCTACATCATGTAAATATTGATCAACGTCTAATGGGGTTGTATGAGTACTCGTGTGTAGAATTTGAGATAATAGCCTGTAAAGCAATCTAGTATAGACGAGGTATCATGCAACTTTGATTTTGTGTGTTCTCTATCTGTGTTATATAAGACGCTATTGGTGCCGGTCTAATTTTCAATCAATCAATCAAGACATTTATTGAGCGCACTACCTACCCGTAGGGTCTCGAGGCGCTGGGGGGGGGGGGGGGGGTGCCGCTACTGCTCGAACAGCAAGGTCTTGAGCTTCTTCCTGAAGGAGAGGTGGTCTTGGGTCAGGCGCAGGTCGGCCGGGAGGGAGTTCCAGGTCTTGGCGGCCAGGTAGGAGAAGGACCTTCCTCCTGTTGTGGCTCTGCGGATGCGTGGGACGGCGGCGAGGGCGTGGCTGGCGGAACGGAGGTGGCGTTTGGGAGCGTAGAAGTTGATTCGGTTGTTGAGGTAGCTCGGGCCTTGCTCGTGGAGAGCTTTGTGTGCGTGGGTAAGGAGGCGGAAGGTGATTCTCTTGTTGACCGGGAGCCATTGCAGGTCTCTAAGGTGTCCGGAGATGTGGCTGTGTCGTGGGATATCGAGGATGAGTCTGGCTGAGGCGTTCTGGATGCGCTGGAGTCTCTTCTGGATCTTGGCGGTGGTTCCGGCGTAGAGTGCGTTGCCATAGTCTAGTCGGCTGGTGACGAGGGCCTGGGTGACGGTCTTCCTGGTCTCTGTGGGGATCCACCAGAAGATCTTCCGAAGCATGCGCAGGATGTTGAAGCACGACGAGGAGACGGCGTTGACTTGCCTGGTCATGGAGAGGGAGGTGTCCAATTTTGTTCGATAACGCTCGCCCCGGTCTACCCCCTCTCCATAGTTGCGTGCTGTGTACCTGCATGCTTTGTATTTTATCTCATCAGCAGCATATTTCTGATAATCATCCATTCTTTTCCTTATTGATGCTAATACCGCAGGATTTTGCTTTTGTGTATATTCTCCTTCAATCTCTTTCTATCATTGTTAATTGTTGCTGTATGTCCTTCAGAATTCCAGCATGCTTGCTAATATAGTGACCCCTAATGGTGACTTTAAAAGCTTAATCCAACCTATCTCGAGTGAAGTCACACCCGACCACTGTGCACTGTTGCGAAACTGTTTTAGTTTATTTTATTTTGCAATTCTTAATGTTTGATTTCAAAATGAGGTTGAATATATCACCATATCTTTTCAATTCAATACATTGAAAACTTCATTCTTATTTGTTACAATTATTTACACATTGATACTTAAGGCAGCAAGATTTAGACAATAAACAAACAAAGCAAATCATCCAATTCATTATTCATTATTCATTGCGATGCCCGATGCATTTCGAGCCTAATGGGGCTCTTCCTCCGGGGCCTGAAATCCTATATTTCTTGGCGCAAACAAAGTTCCTCGTGGAGAAATGCAGCGTTGGACAATTCTTGGAGATTTAACAGATGACCTCTACTGCCGTATCAACTCTTGTGGCGGTTGCCAAAGGTTGATTGCAAAATAAAATAAATTTCGCAACAGTGCACAGTGGTCGGGTGTGACTTCACTCGAGATAGGTTGGATTAAGTGTTGGCTCGTGAGGGCAAACGGGCTACCACTGTTGCACGCGTAGATAAGCTAGATATAAATTGTTAAAATTTAAAACATTAAATAGGTGTGCTTCTCCCCAACATTCATTTTCGTGACTTTAAAAGCTTCCCACAGCGACCGTGCACTATCCACTGACCCAGAGTTCAAATCAAAATAATCCACTATTGCCTGATGCAGTTCACTGCGAAAGACTAGATCTGAGAGGGTTCCTCCCTGAAGTCTCCATGTGGACTGTCTTGGTATGCATGTGGGGACCTCCAGTGAGAGGCAGACAGGTGAATGGTTTGACAGCATCTTGGGCAGGTGTTCTACCTTCTTTGTCCATTTACAAGCATCTTGTGTGATCAACCAATAGTCTATTCTTGACCATGTATTATGTGTTGTTGATGTGCATGTCCCCTATTACCTATCTGGGTGTCTCAACTGCCATATATCAGACATCACCCATGTCCCCATTCCCTCTTTAAGTACTTTGGCAGCTTTCCTACCGTATCTTTCATTTCCGGGGGATCTATCATGGGCCGTGTCTAGACATGTATTGAAATCTCCCGCCCATATTATTGTCATGCTCAGTAAATCCTTAGTTTAGACCATATGCTTGCTAGGGTCGTCTGTGTTTGGGCCATATGACGTGACTATTGTCAATATTGTACCTCCAAAATTCCCTTGTACTATAATATAACCTCCTTGGTCGTCTTTAATGGCATGAATAGGCCGGAATGGGGTACTGCGCCTAATCAACAGCAACACCCCTCTAGCATACGTGGAGAATGAAGGTGCCATGCGGTACTTCGCCCACCGTGTGCCTACCCGTCCTTCATTTAGAGATATGAGATGCGTTTCTTGTATGCAGGCAACATCTATACCATGTCCGTCTAAGTATGCCAGTACTTTACGTATGCGGACATTTCATGTTATGAACGTCAGTTTTCAGGTACACAAGTCAATGTCAGCCAAATTAAACATCCTCTACTTCCTGAAAATGCTTTCGCAGCTCACTCAAATTGTTGTCATAAAATTGAATGTACATTTCCCCAACGCCAACCAGAATTTTCGGTCTTACCTCTTTCCCCCCTCCCTCCCACTCCGCCCTTCCCCTTGAAGCAGAGACATTCCCAAACAGTTTTAACATAATGCCCACCTCTCCCGCCCACCTTTTTTAATCAAAATGACTTTGTGTGATGCACACGAGTGGGCGAGATCTGGCACCCCCATTTCTTGTGGAATTCCCACATGGGTGGATGCCATGTCAACAATATAATAAAACACAACATAGTACAACACAATCGCAACTTGTTACCAGTAAAAAAAAACAGTGTTAGCATGGATTCATGGAGCCCTAGAACCAAATAATTAGCTATTACGTTGTTCGTTACTTTCTTTAGTAGGATACTCCCTAGTGTAAAACTCTTCAACTTATCTGTTTCCCACAGCATGTATGTCCTGCGTCTATCCACCAGGATGGCCACATCATTGCCTTTTCCAGGTTATGTGCACTCTACTGTAAAACGTCTATAGCGTTCATATAACTACCAGGCCAGGCATCAGAAGCAGCAACGTCTATTTGTGCAGCAGCTTTCCCCTTAAACCAGTCATGTTTCCATGAGTTCATTACAAACAGGCTGCACGCATGAAGAGTGACTGCAGACATGGTTGGTACTTTTCATTCAACGTCTGATGTGTTTGATTGGTCTTCCAGTTCTCCTCGTGGAGATTTCCTGCGCATCCTCCATTGGCCTTTCTGTTGGAGGAACTTCAGTACGTCTTTGGGTTCAGTATAAATCTTTGTCTTCCCATCATCCGTAACTCTAAGTCTGGCAGGGTATAACATAGCATATGGTATATTTAAGTCCCGTAGTTTTTGTTTTGCCGGGCCGAATTCCTTCCTTGCTTCCTGAACAGTCACTGTAAAGTCAGGGTATAAGGAGATATCCATACCCTCGTGGCGCAGCTTACCCAGCTCCTTGGCATTCCGAAGTGCTGCATCACTGTCCCTGTAATTTAGTATCCTTGCTATTATCGGTCTCGGTCTTGAGCCAGTCGGTGACTTTGGTGCCAATGATCTGTGCGCCCTCTCGACGATGACAACTTCAGAGAACTTGTCCCTTCCCAGCAGTGAAATGAGTTGCTGCTCTACATATCGTTCCATGGACCCTCTGTTCGTAGTTTCTGAAATGCATTTAGGCGGATATTATTTCTGCTGGACCTCGCCTCCAAATCCTCGGTTTTCGCAGCTGGGGCCACCTGTTGTTTATCCATTTTCCCTTGTTTGGCGTCACACTGCATTTGGGTATCTTCAGCTTCAGATATATGATGCTCTGCCATATCAAGTCGTTCCTTGTGTTTATCCAAGCGTTCAGACATCCGGTCAACACGGTATGTTAGGGTGTCTATTTTACCGTCAATATTAGTTAGAGCTGCTTGGATCGTGGTACATGGCTTGCACGTCATCATTTGTGACTCCTCCAGTTGCGCTAGACGCTGGTTGTGTTGATGATTGGTCTTCCACCCCTTGACCTGAATTTTTCTTGGCCCGTTCAAAGGTGATTTGGGATGATTTCTTTCCGTCTCACCCTGGCCTTGGTTATGATTGCACCTCTGTGCTGGTTACTTCAAAACGCATCGGAGTAGGCAAGGAGCGGATTATGAGCAGCACTGCGCAGGAATTACAGATGTTGCATTGAGATGTACACACTACTCCTAGAGTGGTCAAACTTATCCTTAGCTAATAAGCAGAGGTGTCCAAAGGACTTGTTGGGCCAAGCTCCTATCAACGCGGGTCACAACACGTATATCTGCACATCCAGCGCGTAATTCAGCTCCTTCCTACGCTCCCGCGCCTTTCATTGGCTGCCCACGACCCAGCAGTAACTCAGTCATTCTCGTAAGTAATGGGGAGCTCCTCTACACCTCTCTACCTGTGAGTGTCCCAGCTCCACCTTCAGTTTTGATCGCAGCTCCTTATTTGCCTTACTTCAGCAGATGTCACACAGGATGGCAATACTACTGTACTTCCGCAGTTTGCCTCTATGTGGGCCGTGGATGTTCAGTGTCAACGACTCGATACCCTGGAATTGCAGCACCACAGTTTATGTATAATACACGATACTGAGAGAGCGCAAATCAAGTAAAATGTAGAGGTGCACCATATTTACAAGCACATTGCACCAGTTTAGTTAAAGGAACATATAAGAGTGTCGAATTTATAGAGTGCATACATATAAGAGTGTTTAATTAATACAGAGTGCATATATCAGTGTGAAAAGCTAATGTAGGAGTGTTTACAGATGTTAGAATGATATTAAACTCCATGTTATGTGGCCGTTACAGAGGAGAATGTAATGTTGCTAAACGTAGGAATGTGTAGGCCTCATGGCCGTTTACTGAAGAAAGAATACGTGCCTTTACAATTTCACATGATATGGATTACTGTTGTCATAATTCAAAGTATTATTGATCATAGAATTGAAATTATATGTTTTATAGAAGTGTTCCTCATAACCAGTGTGTGTAATAAGTTAGAATACTGTTTAGGCTAAGAAATAAAGATTCATTGAGTGCACAGGCCTGTTTCATGTAATTCTAGCAGGCCTGAAGAGATAAGGCCGTTTCTTTAAATCTGCATGTGCTCGTTAGAATCAGGTCGTGTTAAGCATAAATTGTGAACCATGCTCGAAGGTTTACGACTCAAGAGATAAGCTGGAGGCCGGAATTTGGGGCCCACTTCATGGGTGTCTGTTTGCAGGTGCGAGGGGGTTCCAATCAAGAGAGTGATGAATAGAGCTCTGTTCTGGGAGACAGGCACAGGCCTGGAGGAGGGTTCAGGAATTTCCTGGGGGGTACTGTCTTGCCGGAGAAGAGCCTGAGAAGCAAGGTCAACGCTAACAAGGAGCCCAGCATGGAAAAAGCCAGAACCGACACTACATGAGGGGTGTACGTGAGGGGCGTCTCTGAGGGGCGTTTCAACTGTAATTGTGATTTTGTATTAGGGACAGCACCCCTGGGTGGAGAGAGAGCAGATGGCCTGAGGAACCTAAGAGAGCGGATGGGTAGGCAGATAGAGCATAACTGCGATGCACAGATTTACAACAAAGACTAAGGGAAAGTGAGTGATCTTCTTTGGAAGTCACCACGGCTGACACCTTTTTAGGTTAAGATCCTGCTAAGTAGGGATGTCACTTAGTCTAGTGTAGGGACAGTCTAATCTGGATTTTTCTTCCTTTTGTAAATGACGCTCAAGTTACAACTTGTGTCTATTCTTGCAAACGTGCTGATCTTTGAATTAGTCTTGGTGATATTCTTCTGTCGCCTAAGAGCATTTAGAGAATTCATGTTTGTATTGATGCCAGTGTATCTTTTGAACCTTATATTGAGATGTTTGTATCTCCAGTTATCTTTGGCTTTATAATAAAACTTTAAAACTTATTCGTAGTAAGTGGTTCTTCAGAGTTGCGTAAAGTCTTGAACTGATTAACCTAGTAGGGGATTGCTTTTTACTCTATGACAGGTAATAAAGGTTCAGTCGACCTGGGTGGGATCTAGATCTATGGTGATCTGATAAGAGATCAAAAATCCCGCCGTAACAGTTGGTAGCAGTGTAGGATGGTTACCTTCCAGAGGAAGGTGATCTAGACTAGGTTAAGATTACCCCGAGGCCCCTAGAGATCGAGAGATGAGCAGCAGAAGAATCGCCTGCCGAAGAAAGTACTGACGGCGCGAGAGAAAAGCAGCAGAGTCGGTTGAGAGTGAGTATAATAAGGGTCATGCGTTGTCAGATTGCGGTGTTTTGTGTTGTATCTGAATTGTAATGTTATGCGGAGTTGAATGCCTGTAGCGTGATTGAGGGAGGGTTGTGAGCGCGCGCGCGCAGCCTGGTGAAAATCTTAAGTTCAGAGAAGAGCTTAAGTGGTTCGGGTGTATCGGACATCCAGATTAATTGTCGACCATTTTAAAGGGGGTCATGAGGTACCATTGATCGCCCGCAGGACCGTGATAGGGGGAACGCAAGAGTGAGTGTATGGGTAACGGACGCTTTTCGGAAGTTACTGTGTGTAAGTAACCTATCAGTTAAGGCGATTGTCTGGACATTCGCGGAAAGACATTTCGTCAGTTAAGGTGACAATTACAGTTAGACTGTGGGCGTACAGTCAAGGAAAGTGATCGCTTGGTCGGAAGTAATCATTTTTCAGGGTATGAATGGGATGCATGCATGACCGGGAGACGAGCTGAGAGAGGAGGGGAACTGCTGCGAAGGGGAGACGAGTGACGTCAGAGAGAGCCGCGCTGTGATAGGCTGGTTGGTGTGAAGCCGCACTGTGATAGGCCGGTTGACGCGAACCGCGCTGTGATAGGCCGGTTAGCGAGAACCGCGCTTGCATTGGTGGATTGTCATCAGGAAGTAAACGAACGCAGGAAAATAGGGGAAAATTGTAGATTTTGATCATGAAGTGTTTTAAATGCTTGAGAGCGATCTTTAAGAGAAAAAGGAGAGAATCTTATTACGGGGAAGAGGCCCCGCCAGAGGGTACACCAGCTCATTATATGGCTACGAATGTTGGGTTGCATACTATACTGTGGCTTAGCACTTGGAGTAAGATTACAGAAGGGAACGAGGAACTGACTTTTCCGAAATACGGAACGTTTAGATTAGAAGTGTTGCACCAGCTAAAAGCAGTTATGTCTTCATTGAGACCTTTGCCTAGACCAACACAGTTTGAAGCCCTTAATGCGTGGATTAGGGCGGCGCATGACAGGAATCAGAACAGACGTCAAGAAAGAGTAAGACGATCGGTAAGAGCAGTACAAGATGCCAAATGGGATGCAGAAACCAAGAAATGGAGGGTACAGACTATTGAAGTGGATAAGTTGTACCCAGTGATAGAGGTTACAAGAGACAAGAGAACCCCAGAGGAGGATGACGAGAGCGAGTCAGAGGATAGCCTAATAAATAGGTTGTTGATAGATAGACCGCCTCCGTACAATAGAGAGATGGAAGGTATCGAGCTCCCAAGGGAAGATAGGGTTGGCATAGGGGAGAATAGACCACTCCTTATAACGGATTGGGAACCTACCAAAGGTGAGGGAACACCTCAACCTAGTCCAGTACAGAGAGTAGTCGGAAGGTTTGTGGTGCAGAAGGTGCCAGCAACGGAGTGTGTTGAGTCTTATGGATTGCCAGATGCTCTTCAAGTACCCGTTACCATAGGTCCTATAGTATTGATTTATAACCCAGAGAAAGTGCGAGGGGAGGAACAGGTACGGCTAGACAGAGAAAGGGCTGAAATGGAAAGGAGGAACAACATGACAAATGCCCGGAGGCAATTGCAGGGACCGAGAGAATGGAGCACCCCATTGGATTCAGCAGTGGATCCCATAACAGAACAGGGGGGTCAGAGAGGACCGATGGATCTGAGAGGACCACGGCCAAAATCCTTTAAGGAGTTGAGGGCTGACTTGAGGGAATGGGATGCTGCCACAGAAAAACAGAGTAACAGGTCAAGAGCGGAAGCTGAATGGGGAAGTCGATGCAATGGGACATTGTCTCACTGCGGGGCTAGCGAAAGCGGTCAGGAGTGGGACGGTAAGAGTCAGGAGAGTAGAGGGGATATCCGTCATATCCACGGTGGAAGTAGGCAGGAGCAAGAAGGTAGAAGTACAGAGTGTGGAGGGGCGTCTCGTCTCATTCACAGTGAGGGAGACCGAAGGACGCAAGAATACCGGGATAGCTTTAAGTGCACCCACCATGCACCTAGCGATAACGTACAGCATTGGGATCGCGGGAACATGGGGAGCCACGAGGTGTCTCGCCATGCGTCAAGCGATCATGGGCAGGAGCGGGATCGCGGGAACATGGGGAGCCACGAGGTTTCTCGCCATGCGTCAAGCGATCATGGGCAGGAGTGGGATCGCGGGAAAACGGGGAGCCGCGAAGGCCCTTGCCATGCGTCGAGCGATCATGGACAGCAGGGGAATTGCGAAAGCATGGGGAATAGAGCAGTGTTTCACCACACACCAAGAGAGGATAGAACTGCATGGGACCTGGAGAGATGGGAGCATGGGAGGACTCCCCATAACACGCCTGAGCCCAGACGCAGGACTCAGAGCGGTGATGGGAGAGACGTAAATGGGCTCTCTCGAGACAGCATACTGAAAGCTGTGATAAAGGCAAAAAGGCTCGATGTGACCAGTCTAAAATCTGACCTGAACGAGATAATAGATGGTGCGTTGCCTTTAGAAAGGATTGACATGTACGAACAAGACGAGCTGCTGTTTATAGCTAAGGATATTACTCGAAAGGCAAGAGCAACTCACGAGAAATTGTCTGAACTGGCAGACAAGTATATGGTAGACTTGTCGAGAACAAAGGCATTACAGGGTAACCATAGGTTGCAATATTCAGATCAGGACCTAGATGAGAGGAGGACAACTGGATTAAAAACACACATAAGGGAACTGATCACAGGAATAAGAGCATGGAGAGATCTGGACAAATGGGAAGAAAGGTGGTCCAAGAAAGGGACTGTCAGGCGAAGCACGATTGTGATGTCCCCGGAGAAAAGGCCACTGCGGATGGAGGCATTCCCTTTGCGAGAAATAGCGAATGGGAGTTATGTACATGTGCCTTGGAGTAGGGGAGATTTGGCTGCATTTACCAATTCATTTCCGAAGTTAAGAGAAAATCCCGTAGAGTGGTACAAACAGGTAGAGAGGTTCGTGAAGATCTCGAAAGTACTGTGGATTGATTTGAACACCTTATTTGATATTGTGGCCCCAGGAGACTTGTGGACAGCATGCAAGGTTAGTGTCGAATGGCCCACAGGAGAACCAGAAAGAAATGCTCATACTAATGGACCGTCAGAAAGAGTAATGGAAAAATATGAAAGGGTGATGACATGGCTGAAAGAGAAGGTGCCACCGCAAGATATAGATTGGGTGAAAATAGACCGAACTAGACAGGAACCCAAAGAGACCGTCCATGAATTTTATGAGCGATTGCTGAAAACGTTCAAACAATACAGTGGATTAGATGTAATGGATCCCAAAGACATAGGACAGTTTGTATCGAAGTTCGTTTTGGGGTTGAGACCTGATATTTGTTTGATGATTCAGCAACATTTAATTTGCTGGCAAAACAAGCCATTCGATGAAATTTTGAGATACGCAAGGTATTGCAGTGATGAAATAGATTCCAAAGCAAAGAAACTTAAGGAGAAGTTGATGATGGTTCAGATGCAGTCGGCTGGAAAGGGTGGACAGCAGCAACAGGGAACAGGGACGATGGGAAGGAGATCAAATAGTCAGAATAGGGACAACAAGGAAAATCCGAGACCTAGAATAGACTTTGCTACACTGAAAAAAACGACAAAGTGTCACCAGTGTCACCAGGTGGGACATTGGAAACGCGAGTGTCCCTATAACCCTGAAAACGGAGAACTGGAAGTAGAGGAGGAGGAAGTTCAGACCGTTCCAGTCCAAAGGGTGACGGGACCAAAGGGCAAGGTGGTCAAAGGGGGGACTTTGGCTCCTCGAGCCCAGTTCCCTCAACCACCAAAGATTGCGACAGGGGGAAAGATCTATAGACAAATGCCTCTTTTAGTAGGAAGAGAAGAGTGTTACTACGTTGATCCACTAACTGGACGGCGAGTGAGTAGAGAGGAGGACTGTACCCTCGGGGCAGTTCTAGAGGTGGACCAAAGGGGACCGTTTGTTGAGGCTGAGGTGGCGGGGTGCCCTACGACATTTTTGGTAGATACCGGAGCTACTCGATCAACTTTGAGATCAGCAGTGGTTCCAGATCTGCCAATGTCGGGGGAAACAATTCAAGTGGTAGGAGTCGCAAATAGGAGAATGACTAACCCTTTGACGGAACCAGTGCTAGTGAGAATAGGAAAATACAGCGATGAACATCAGTTTGTTGTATGTGATTCTAGCCCTGTGTGTCTGTTAGGAAGAGACTTATTGTGCAAACTAAATTGCACAATATACTGCACGCCTCAGGGAGTAGAGGTACAGACTAACGATGATGATGCCACCTTTAAAGTTGCAAATTCAAAAGTATGCGTAGAACTGTATCCTACCCTGATGGTGGAAGAGCTCCCTTGGGACTTAAGGGATACTGTGTCATCTGAAGTATGGGATTTCACTGGAGAAGAGATAGGATTGATTAAAGGAGTAGAACCAGTGAAAATCATGATAAAATCAAATGTTGAATATCCAAGAACGCCTCAATACAAATTGACCCCGGAGACGATTGCAGGAATAAAACCTGTAATCGACTCCATGATTAAGCAGGGAATACTGAAGGAAATTGTGGGTAGTCCATGCAACTCCCCGATTATGGGTTTGCAGAAACCTAGCGTGAAATTTAGAATAGTACAGGATCTCTGAAAGGTTAATAACATAGTTGTTTCATGTTGTCCAGTGGTACCGAATCCATCAGTGATATTGTTTCAGATACCATTCCAAGCTGAGTGGTTCACAGTGATAGATCTTTGCCAGGCTTTCTTTTCAATTCCATTAGATGAGGAGAGCCAGTTTCTTTTTGCATTTAAGCTAGAAAATCGCGTCTTAACATGGTGTCATATCCCACAGGGGTATACAGAAAGCCCATCGATTTTCAACCAGCTACTGAAGAAAAATCTTGAAAGTCTAGTACTGCCACAGAACTCGGTTCTAGTTCAGTACATAGACGACCTACTTGTTACGTCAGAAACAGAAGAAGCTTGTAAGGTAGACACTATCGCCTTGTTGAACCATTTAGCTGAAAATGGGCATAAGGTGTCTCCAAGCAAATTGCAGTACTGTTTGACAGGAGTACAGTACTTGGGTCACCGAATTGAACAAGGAAAGCGGAAGGTGTCTCCATACAGGATAGAGGCGATCATGAAGATGAATTCGCCTACGACACAAAGAGAGGTCAGGATGTTCCTAGGAATGGTTGGTTATTGCCGACAGTGGATAGCTAACTTTTCCCTGAAAGCAAAACCCTTACAAAAACTGACGCACAAGGAGGTGAGTGATCCGGTACCATGGGACGAGGATTGTTTGATGTCGTTCCTACAGCTGAGAGAGGACTTGTGTCGTGCTCCAGCTTTGGGAATGCCTGATTACGAAAAACCATTTTTACTTTACTGTTGCGAAAGAGAAGGTTGTGCTTTGTCAGTCCTAGCACAAATTCATGGAAATGCCCGTAGACCAGTTGCATATTTCTCGGCTACTTTAGACCCAGTAGCCGCAGCGTTGCCCGGATGTCTCAAATCCGTTGCTGCAACGGGTGTCAGCATTGAGAGGTGTGAAAGCATAGTGATGGGACATCAATTAGTGGTGTATGTACCTCATTCTGTAGAACTGGTAATGACCAGGACCAAGACACAGCACTTGACCAATAATAGGCTCACGCGCTACGAGCAAGTTATTCTTGCTGCGGAGAACGTGACCCTTAAGAGGTGCTCTGTTTTGAATCCTGCCACTCTGATGCCACTCCCTAATGATATAGAAGACGAAGAATGTGATGATCACGATTGCCTTGATGTGACTGAACTATGCACCAAGCCAAGACCAGATATTGTGGATGAGCCGTTGACCGACCCTGATGAAATTTTCTTTGTTGATGGCTCATGTGTAAGAGACAATACTGGTCAGTTGAGAGCAGCTTATGCTGTTTGCACCATTACTGGAGTTGTGGAAGCCGCTTGCCTGGAAGGAGTACACTCTGCTCAGGTAGCTGAAATCATTGCATTGACACGTGCCTGTTTAGCAGGTAACAAAATTCGAGTCACCATTTACACAGATAGCCAATATGGTTTCGGTGTAGTTCATGACTTTGGGCAATTGTGGTCTCAGAGAGGTTACATGACCTCCTCAGGTTCGCCTATTCGAAATGGGGAGTTTGTGCGACTACTGTTAGAAGCGTTACAAGGTCCAGCAGCAATTGCCATTGTTAAATGTGTAGCACACACCAAAGGTACGGATTTTGTGTCCCAAGGAAACAGGTACGCCAATGAAGTTGCTCGCTACTGCGCGGAGCAAGGATACTCTTTCACGGAAGTGGAAGTGGGTGGAACACAGGAAAAGACAGAGTTAAACATGATGCTAGAAACAGTTGATCGTGGGATGATTTAAAAGGCATGCAAGAGAACGCATCAGATTTTGAGAAAAAGGCATGGGAAACTGCAGGTTGTGTAAAAAGTGAAATGGATTTGTGGATTTCAGCAGATGGAAGGGCAGTATTACCAAATGAATTAGTGAGTCCAATGGCAAGACAGATACATGGTCCAGTACATTTAGGAAGAGATGCTATGCTGCGGGTATTTAGGCAGACTTGGTATAACCCCAAGTTTAGAGTAGCCGCAGAAGCAGTGTGTCAGAGGTGTGTAACATGTCAGCAATTGAACGTAGGGAAAAGGACACCAGTTACATTGAGTCACATTGGGAGGTCTGGTGGGCCTTTCAATAGAATGCAATTAGACTTTATTGAGATGCCAAAATGCAACCGCCTCAAGTATGTTCTGGTGGTTGTATGCATATTTTCCAGATGGGTCGAGGCATACCCTACACGCAGGTGCGACACACTCACAGTAGCAAAGTTGTTGCTTAGAGAGTTAATACCACGCTTCGGGGTGCCGACCTCTTTGGAATCAGATAGAGGGACACATTTCAACAGTGAAGTTGTGAAGATGATTTGCTCCGCATTAAATATTGATCAGAAGTTGCACTGTAGCTATCGACCAGAGGCTTCGGGAATCGTGGAGCAGATAAATGGGACTGTAAAATCCCGAATGGCCAAAGTGTGTTCATCGACATCCTTAAGCTGGCCTGATGCCCTGCCATTGGTACTCATGAGTATACGTAGCACACCAGCCAGGAGAACAGGTCTCTCTCCACACGAGGTTCTAATGGGGAGGGCAATGAGACTTCCATCTGTTCCAACTGCAGCTTTGTTGAATATCACAGATAATCTGATCCTGGATTATTGCAAGGGACTTTCTGATGTCATTCATTCTGTGTCTCTTCAGGTGCAGGCGGCTGAAATTCCATCTTCCAGAGACCTATGTCACGACCTGTGCCCTGGTGACTGGGTGCTGGTGAAGAAACACGTCCGAAAGAACTGCCTAGATGTGCGCTGGAAAGGACCCTACCAGATAATTCTGACAACGAATACTGCTGTCAAGTGTGAAGGGCTGCCAAATTGGATTCACGCCTCCCACACTCGAAGAGTTCCAGCACCCCTGGAAGAAACAGCTCCTCTCACAGATGAAAATCCAGCTGTGGACGGCGAACCACTAGAGGGGATCAGTCAAGCTGTGGGGGTGTCGGAGGAAGCTAGGAGTGCTTCAGATCAAGCGGAAGAAAGACCAGACGACAGTGAAACTGAAGTTGCCACAGAAGGAGAAAGTTGCTGTGAATACGGCTCAGACACTGATCAAGTCACAAGTGATCAAGAACCGAGTGTGAGGACATGAAATAGGAGAACAAGGCGTGGAGAAGCTAGTTGGCCTGAAAGGAAGAAGAGGCCGAGCTTGAAGCCAACTCCAGAGAGAACCCTTGCTCCTATATCGGAAGACTCAGATCTGGACGAAGGTGCACAGAATCAAGAACAGGAGGGTCCAATAAGATCAAGGATGGTGCGAGTGCCCTGCAGAAGATACGCCACTCCTGAGTGGACCTACCTAGCAGCAGATGTCTGGTGTACGGAAATCCGGGAGGGTGAGGGAAGTGACAGTGACCAGTACTGACCCAATCATAACGTTGGAAGTGGTGTTGTTGGTACCTGGACTTGAGATCGAAGGATTGCTGACACTCACTGTCCCCAATCCTCCATATCTGAGTAGAATAAGAGAACTGGTTTTAAACAGAGTAGAATTTCCGACATTTGGTCCAACGATACCAGCACTCGAGGAGATCATTCTTCGTTTAGAAATTTTAGAATACGTGATTAGAGCAGCTGGAACACGCATGATTGTAGACTGCTAAAGACTTTGTAAATAAACAAGATTGAGAGATAACCTAGCGCCAAGTGGAAGAAGAAGAAATTTAGGGACTTTTCATTTAGTGGATGGAGAAGGGCTAGGGTTGTCTGTTGCTATAATTCAAAAGACTGATCTTGCAAAAGGGTATCAGCTTCCAGGTGTGGTTCAAAAAGATCGAATAAGCAAAGAAAACACTGTTGAAGGATCAAAGAAAAGAGACTTTGTGTTGTGGCAGAAAAATAGAACTACACTGTCTTGAGATCATGGAGGCCGGCAACCCGAACCGCAAGGCAAAATGCATAGTAGGCACACTTATAGTGGGAGTAATTTTTCTTATAGTTTTAGTAGTTACTGTATCATATATAGTGGGACATGAAAATGAAGAGAAGGCAACGAAGGCAGCAAAAGATGCAGCGACATTGAAACCTACTACTGCTGGTTAAAGGGGGGACAATACAGAGAAAGATAAAGCTTTGCTAGCAGCAGAAACTCGTAGGTTGCACGTAGATGAATCACAAGGAAATTTCAAATCAAATGCATATGCTAAATTGCTGTATGAATACATTGATGCTATGGATGCAAAGGACTGTTACGTCTGCATGCAATTGCCAGCCTCTGTAGACGAAGGTATTAGGTACCATCATCTTCCATTGACTTATGGAATCACATGTAGTTTGTTGCTTAGTATATTTTATGGACGCGATAGCTTTGAGTATTATTTTTCAGATTTTGACGCTGTTTTACCAGAGGTCCCGGCCTACAAGCATATGAATAAGTGGGACTACTATAAGAGTGAAGATAGATTGAGGAAATGTTTCATTCCTTGGAATACGCTGGATACTTCATATGCCCGAAGAAATAATTTGACTTGTAAAGTGTCAGAAATTGAGAAGAAGTTTATAGGGCAGGTGGATGATCGATATAGGAGGCAGAAGATCCTAAAGGCTTCGGGCCAATGGAAAACAGATTGGACCGAGGAGGAAAAGTTACACAAAAGGAAGGGTAGTAATGGTCCAATAGCTTTAGATCGAGAGCAAAGAGGGAAACTATGTATATACAGGGGTAAAACCTACTATGAGAATGTGTTTGTGGGAGAAGTAAGTTGTGAACATGCTTTCCAAATTGAATACTATACAAAGGTTTTTTTGAAGGGAATGCAGGTGATCCCGAATGTATATTTTGTTTGTGGAAGAAATGCATATGTGAAACTACCTGATAATTGGTACGGATCATGTTATTTAGCAATTGTCTTCCCAAAAATATACCATGCTAAAGATCTAGAAATCATAGAGGGAAGAACTCAAGCCAGAGGGAGAAGGGATGTAAGCACTGATGAGGTAATTGGAGACGTATTTGGGGCTGTGTTCCCTCTTTTAGGGCTAATACTGAATGATGTCAAGATTAGGAGATTGGCAACAGTTGTAGATAGGTTGTCTGCCAGCACTGCTAGATCACTGATGCTGGTGGAGGGAGAGATGCAATCGATAAGGGCAATGGTTCTCCAGAACCGACTTGCTCTAGACGTTCTGTTAGCCAAAGAGGGCGGAGTCTGTAAGGCTTTGAAGGTCCAGGAATGTTGCACTTACATTCCAGACAATTTAAAACCTCTTGAAAAGTATATACAGAACATCACTGAAATTCATCATGAGATTGAGGATCTGACACAGGTGAATGTGTGGGAAAAAGTGGGTCATGGAATGGGTAAAGTTGGAGGTTGGTTTGCCAATTTAGGGAAGAGTTTCATTTGGTACATACTGAAACCTATCATCATAATAGTGATCTGTGTAATCACATTGTGGGGGTTGGTGAGGCTGTATCAATGGTATAGGTCAAATAGGTTGCAAAGATCCATGAGAGAGCAGGAGCAGAGGTTAGCTGCGATGCAGGATAACCAGTACAGGAGTCTGAGGGCTCTAGAGATGATGAAGCGAGGGAGTACTGCAACGAGTCCCGTTTGATTCAATTCATACTCTCAGGAATAGTGTTGTGATGGTGATGACCTCTAAAGGTCATCAAAGGGGGGAACTGAGAGAGCGCAAATCAAGTAAAATGTAGAGGTGCACCATATTTACAAGCACGTTGCACCAGTTTAGTTAAAGGAACATATAAGAGTGTCGAATTTATAGAGTGCATACATATAAGAGTGTTTAATTAATACAGAGTGCATATATCAGTGTGAAAAGCTAATGTAGGAGTGTTTAGAGATGTTAGAATGATATTAAACTCCATGTTATGTGGCCGTTGCAGAGGAGAATGTAATGTTGCTAAACGTAGGAATGTGTAGGCCTCATAGCCGTTTACTGAAGAAAGAATACGTGCCTTTACAATTTCACATGATATGGATTACTGTTGTCATAATTCAAAGTATTATTGATCATAGAATTGAAATTATATGTTTTATAGAAGTGTTCCTCATAACCAGTGTGTGTAATAAATTAGAATACTGTTTAGGCTAAGAAATAAAGATTCATTGAGTGCACAGGCCTGTTTCATGTAATTCTAGCAGGCCTGAAGAGATAAGGCCGTTTCTTTAAATCTGCATGTGCTCGTTAGAATCAGGTCGTGTTAAGCATAAATTGTGAACCATGCTCGAAGGTTTACGACTCAAGAGATAAGCTGGAGGCCGGAATTTGGGGCCCACTTCATGGGTGTCTGTTTGCAGGTGCGAGGGGGTTCCAATCAAGAGAGTGATGAATAGAGCTCTGTTCTGCGAGACAGGCACAGGCCTGGAGGAGGGTTCAGGAATTTCCTGGGGGGTACTGTCTTGCCGGAGAAGAGCCTGAGAAGCAAGGTCAACGCTAACAAGGAGCCCAGAGGAGTATCAGCATGGAAAAAGCCAGAACCGACACCACGTGAGGGGTGTACGTGAGGGGCGTCTTTGAGGGGCGTTTCAGCTGTAATTGTGATTTTGTATTAGGGACAGCACCCCTGGGTGGAGAGAGAGCAGATGGCCTGAGGAACCTAAGAGAGTGGATGGGTAGGCAGATAGAGCATAACTGCGGTGCACAGATTTACAACAAAGACTAAGGGAAAGTGAGTGATCTTCTTTGGAAGTCACCACGGCTGACACCTTTTTAGGTTAAGATCCTGCTAAGTAGGGATGTCACTTATTCTAGTGTAGGGACAGTCTAATCTGGATTTTTCTTCCTTTTGTAAATGACGCTCAAGTTACAACTTGTGTCTATTCTTGCAAACTTGCTGATCTTTGAATTAGTCTTGGTGATATTCTTCTGTCGCCTAAGAGCATTTAGAGAATTCATGTTTGTATTGATGCCAGTGTATCTTTTGAACCTTATATTGAGATGTTTGTATCTCCAGTTATCTTTGGCTTTATAATAAAACTTTAAAACTTATTCGTAGTAAGTGGTTCTTCAGAGTTGCGTAAAGTCTTGAACTGATTAACCTAGTAGTGGATTGCTTTTTACTCTATGACAGGTAATAAAGGTTCAGTCAACCTGGGTGGGATCTAGATCTATGGTGATCTGATAAGAGATCAAAAATCCCGCCGTAACAATACCAACAGAGGCAAGCTCACAAATCCGTGGACACTATTGCAACTAGGATGTAGACAGGAGCTGGACTCGTAAAACAGCTGACAAAAAGCAGATGAAGTGGCTTTTAAATCTTTCGCTGGTTGCTTAAATGTCTAGGGCAGGACTCCTTAATATATCGCTCTTCTCCTCGAGCTTTGGCCTAGAATACGCCTCTGTATGCACCGTAAATCTGCACTGCGCCGCTCCCCCTCATAAGTCTTGACCGCTGATACCACTTACTGTCCACTACCGAAAGGCGCAGTGTTGTTCCAACGCGTGGTGCGTCTGTTACAGTATTGGCGGTGGAGCTGTTCCCACTGGGTGCGAGTGCTGTTCGTTTCCACCGGTAACCTCTCACCGCTCACTGATTTAAGCTGCCCGGTTCCGTCACCTCCAGTGTTTAGCGCTGCCTCTGCTCCTCACCTCGCGCTTGTGCCCCTCGGATCAGGTCTCCACAGATCAGTTGTTGCTTGAAACTTTAATACTTGAGGTCCGGTCATATCCTCTGTTCTGTCTATCGTCACAGTAATGGCTTTTTTTTTTCTTTTGGGCGCTTGTTTGCAACTTCAGTTGTGGAGGATATTGAAGGATAATTGGCGACCGAGAGGATCTCGCTTAAGTTGCGGCCATCTCTCTTCATGGCTAGCTCCGCCCCCAACTGCCTATTTCCAGTGCTAATGGTCCTTCAAATGTGATCCCAGCCCTGAAGCAAGTAACATCTAACACATGATCAAGGGCATTTATAGCCTAGTTGCCTTTGCAGCATTACAACCCAATCTAGACAAAGTAACTGTGTGGGACAGCAGCAGTCTTTTATCGGTGCCCAGACCAGATGGGGGCAGGAGAGGAGTGGGAACCAGCTCCTCCATAGGCAACAGCGCTCACAGCTGGAAAGTGCTCCTTGCAGCAGAAGCAACATACCACTTAGCATAGCCTGGACAGTGGGTGCTTCCTGCCCACAGTTGCAGTGCCCTGGGCCCGCTGCTCCACTTTTCGGGAGCACAGTTGCAGGCCCTGGTGTGAGACTGACCTTACCCAGTAGAAGCAGGTGTCTCCAAACCGGTCCTGGAGGGCCGGATCCATGCCAGATTTTTAAAATAACTACATGTATCTCAATGGGGATATCCAAAAAATCTGGCATGGATCCGGCCCTCCAGGACCGGTTTGGAGACCCCTGCGGAGTAGAGAATGGGTGCCCAGATTTGCGATGGCCTATGTGCCTACCTTGATGGAATGTACTCTTACATTAGGTACACACTATAAGCGTGCATCTAATTTACCTGTGAAAGACATTAAGTTGATCTCTGTTACGACAGCAGATTATAGTTTGCAAGTCAAGCCCAACTCACTATTAACACCTTCATCTTCCTCTGGCATAGCTGTCCTTAAATTGGTCAAGCACAGTTTAGTGTTTATATCTAACCCACTAACAAATATTTGCAATGCAATTGGTCTCGCCCTTGGGACCTTATTAGTATTTAGCTATGCAGCACATTTTTATGGGTACAGCAATATTAATTCCAGATAAGCCTAAAAATAATAGTAAATCAGAGATTATACATAGCGACTTGGTGATTTAGGGCGGTAGTCGAAGTGCATTAAAAAAGTAAAGGGATCTTTGATATTGTGTGCCATGGGGCAGGGTCAGTGCTTGAGGGGACAGGGTCAAATGTGTGGTTAAAAAAACATGCAAACAGCGGGTGCAATGCTGCTCGTTCCTGAGGCAATACTCCATAGGAGTTAACTTGTGAGAAAAGGTGGGCATGCACAAACCATTAGCCATTTGCAGGGTATGATTTTGGAATGACACAGACATAAGTCAATTCAAAGCGGTCAAGTGAGTCAGACCCCACAAAGTACATACAACAGATCACCTGACAGTTGCACTGTCTATGCTTGACCTAAACATGGCTTCTCTGGCAATGTAAAGTTAATGAGAATGGGACTTCAGCATTGCTACACTGCTCTGCTTCACAGCCACACATTTGTGTAAAATTATCATCATGGGCATAAGAACTGGGGGAGGGTAAGCAAGAGTCAAGGAGGTCGGGAAGTTACCACCCCACAATTTATTTTAATAGGGGGGATAGTATCACCCCTCTCCTCTGCCCCCCAAGATCTTAAAGTGAAAACTGAAGATTAAACAGGGACAGTCCCAACAGGTTTCTCTCAAGTCCTGCCACATCACAGGCCTCCTTAAAGCATTGTGATTGGTGGAGCAAATTCTGCTGTGAGGGAGAGAGAGGAAGTCTGTGTCCATGTTGTTTTATTGATTATTTAACTGTCGTCACTGGCGTGTTAAACCTCTTGTAGAATCCGCCCGTCAAGCCAGCAGAGTAACGCAAGGCAGAAGATGCTGTTTTATGTTAACTGACTGAGAAAAATAAAACATTTTATGAAAGGTTTAACTGACAGCAGTTAAATAATCAGCAATAACAGAGAGGTCTCCGAGGCCCTGCAGAGTCTGCTCTTCCAGGAGGCGCTCGGAGAAGTGCAGCATGGTTTTAGACAGGCATGTTGTTCTCTTTGATCTCCAGAATCTCTGCAAACATTAAAAACAAATGCACAGCTTCACATTTCATGACTTTGCACATGCATATATGTTTATAGTTTAAGTCTTCTTTAAGAAGTGATAAATGTGTTTGTTGGACTTCGTATACTATCACTTTTGGAAATAGCCCTTTTTGCAGGGTTATCCCCACACTTTTTGCTTCTTCCTCCTCTTTTTTCCTGACTTGTTTGTGTTGGTTTTAGGACTCTGGGCACTTTACCACTGATAATCAGTGCTAAAGTGCATATGCTCTCTGTGTAAATTGTGTTATGGATTGGTGGATTGGATTAGTCGCTAGGAAAGTGCACTGAGTGTGCCAGGGCCTGTAAATCAAATGCTACTAGTGGGCCTGCAGCACTGGATGTGCCACCCATGCGGGTAGCCCTAAAAAGGTACCTCAGACCTGCCACTGCAGAGTCTGTGTGCACTTTGTAAATGTCATGTCGACTTGGCCCATGCACACACTGGCCAGTCCCTAACCTTCCCTTTTCTTACATGTCAGGCACCCCTAAGGTAGTACCCAAAGTACCCCTGTGGGCAGGGTGCAGAGTATGAGAAAGGTAGGACATGCCCGGGTGTGTGTGGCATGTCCTGATAGTGAATTACAGCCCATTTTGTTTTTCACTATTGCAAGACTACCTGTTCCCCATCGTACAGAATGGGAAGTTTGTTTATAATATCTTATAAACATAACTGGCCTTGGGAACTAGGTGGGAAAATAACATTTAGTATGCCTGAACTCAGAATCCAACAATGCATCTTTTAGTAAAGGTGAGTTTTACATTGTGTGTTTGAAAATACCACTTTTAGGAAATAGTTATTTTCTTGCTCAGTCATCCTGTAAGCCTCTGCTTGAATGTAAATTGAATGTCTGGGTTTTAGACGACAGATGGCTAGAAAGCAAGGGTGGCTCCCGATAGTCTAGGTAGGTCAGGAAAGGACTGAATATCAATCAATCAATCAAGTATTTTTAGAGCGCTCTACTCACCCGTGAGGTTCTCAAGGCACTAAAGGGGTGGGGAAAGCAACTGCTGGTCGAACAGCCAGGTCTTGAGAAGTCTCCTGAAGGTTAGCAGGTCCTGGGTCTGCCGAAGTTGGATGAGGAGGGTGTTCGATGTCTTTGCGGTGAAGTGGGAGAATGATCTGCCGCCTGTGGTTGTTCGTCGGATGCGTGGGATGGTGGCGAGGGCGAGGTCGGCGGAGCAAAGCTGGCGGTTCGGGGTGTAGAAGGACAGTTGTTGAGGTATGCAGGTCCGGCGTTGTGGAGTGCTTTGTGTGTGTGGGTGAGGAGTTTGAAGGTGATCTTCTTGCTGATAGGGAGCCAGTGCAGGTCTCTTAGGTGGGTGGTGATGTGGCTATGGCAAGGGAGTCCGAGGATGAGGCGTGCGGAGGCGCTCTGTATTCGTTGGAGTCTCTTCTGGAGTGTGGTCATGGTTCCTGTGTAGAGGGCGTTGCTGTAGTCCAGCCTTCTGCTGACGAGTGCTTGGGTGACCGTTCTCCTGGTTTCGGTGGGGATCCATCTGTAGATCTTGCGGAGCATTCGGAGGGTGTTGAAGCAGGAAGAGGAAACAGTGTTGACTTGCTGGGTTATAGAGAGCGTTGAGTCCAGGATGAAACCCAGATTGCGTGCATGGTTTGTGGGTGTCAGGGGTGCTACCAGCGCGGTCGGCCACCAGGAGTCGTCTCATGCGGAGGGGGTGGTGCCGAGGATGAGGACCTCAGTTTTGTCTGCGTTCAGTTTCAGTTGGCTGGTCTTCATCCAATCTGCGACTAATAAACCTGGGCTGCGATGGGGGTCGGAGGAGATTTCCTTGCACCTCAAAGGATTTGGCCTGCCTCTGAAAATGCCGTCCCCACCCCCTGCCGGGAAATCACACCAGAGAACGCAAAACAGGTTCTGGCTGGGCACAGACACCCTCTGCCTAGAGGATCAAAGGATTTCTGGATACAAATACTGGGGCCCAGACCCCTGAACTTTAGAACTCTTTTGTATCAAAAAAGACTGCCAAGAAGAAGAGCTGGAGAAGCTGGAAGGAGGGACTACCAATTTTCTATGTGCTTTGCTGTGTTGGCCTGCAGTGGCTGCTTCTGTCTTGGGCATTGAAAGCACTGGACTGAACTTTCTGCAACCTACTTTTGTGAGTTTCTCCAAGGGCTTGGGGTAGAGCTTGCCCCCGGTTCAAGAAGTCTCAGGAACAGCAAAGACTTCAAACTCTTCTGCCCTCAGCACTGTGGACTGTGCAACTCGATGATGACCACAATGCCGCTGCAGACTCTGTGTCCTAAATGCACCGCAGAGGGCACCGCCGCAACACCACACCGTGCCCCTGGTCTCACCGATGACGCCTGCGGCCTCCACCACCGAGCTGCTGCTCGCACCGTGACCTGTGGGCACTGCACTCAGCACTGCCTCGCTTCACGACAACGCCTTGGCACCGCAGAGGGCACTGCCGCAAAGCTGCACCGCGAGCCTGGTCTCACCGATGACACCTGCTTGACGGCGCCACCGAGCCGTTGCTCGCACTACAACCTGTGGGCACTGCGCCGCCTTGCTTCACGCCTTGTTATCTCTGACGACGACTCTCCACGCCAAAATCGATGCTGCTGCTTGCAACGTGGTTCAAGGGCACCACTCATAAAGTTACACAATGCACCGCCCTTATCTTGCACCGCAGCCTTGGCCTACCGACACCGGTGCCATCGATTCCAGTTTGTCAGCGCTTCAGCAACAAAGACGCCGCTGCTTGTATCATGACCTGCCAGTCCTGTGACAAGCACAGCCTTCATCTCGCACCACAACCCTGGTCTCACCGATGACGCCATCTGACGCCACCACCGAGCCGCTGCTCGCACCGCGCCCTGAAGGCGCAGCTGCACTTCGATGCCTGCCGACGCAAGCGCTCCTGACTCCAACAGAGAGGAGATCGACCTGCAATGCGTGAGACTTCCAGAGCCCAGAGGACTCCTGCACCGACCTCCGGAACCAACGCCTGCAGTCGCCGTATTTTCAGAAGCTCAACGAGAGGTCGCCGATGACCTGCATTTCTAAAAGGTACTGTTTGCGGGTCTTCCTGACAAGGTAACTGGCTCGCGACGCAGCGGTCAGCCAGAACGGTTTGGATTTGTTTGCTCCCGACGCTGTGATAGTCCCGGACGGAGCTATTGACATCACGGTACAGTTTTTAAAGCGTATTTTGATAATTGTTCATTTTTATCATTTTTGGCCTTGTCCTAAGTATATAAAAATATTAGTATTTTTTCTAAACTCTGTGGTGTTCTTTTGTAGTGCTTACACTGTACTACTGTTGGTTATGTGAAAATGCTTTACACACTGCCTCTAAGATAAGCCTGACTTCTCGTGCCAAGCTACCAAGGGGGTGAGCAGGGGTTATTTTAGGAGTGTAACTCTCTTATCCTGACTAGAGTGGTGGTTTCTGCCTGGGTTTGGCACATGCCCTAGCCTGCCAAAAATCCCATTTCTAGCAATCAAGTACATGAATGCCTCTGATCTTTTATGCTCAGAAGAAGAGAGGGATTTGAGAATATAGGGGTCTATTAGTATGACGAGCAAATCACCCACACCAGGCTGGCGGTAGCCACCGCTGGCCTGGCGGGGGCTATCTGCCCGCCATCCACGCATGAATGATCCTCGCAAAAATATTATGGCTGAGGGGGTCCGCGGCGGACGGCAAGTCCGTATGCCGCATTTTACCCATCGACAAGTTGACCGGGCGGAAAAGGGCACTAACATGGTGGCGGTGTCTGCATGAAACTGCCATCCATATTAGCATGCAGGTGGAGATGTGCCTTTCCATATCCGTAGCAGGCCTACAGGTAGTTGGGGGGGGGGTAGATGCACACCGTGGGTATCTATGGTACCCCCTGCATTGGCATGGACAAAGTGGCAGGCACTGCGCAGTGCATGTCACCTTGTGCATGCCAATGCATGACGTGCAGTCCCAGCATTGTGGTGGGCGGTGCTGGGATCACCACCCACCACATAGCTGGGAATAGGGGATGCCACAGCCATGGTGGTGGTGGCATCCTGAGTGCAGGTGCGTGACCACCGCACCCCTTGCTGACGGTCCCGCATTCCGTTACGTGGTGGGCAGACTTTGTCCGCCCCCCATTGTAATAGACCCCATAGTGTCGGCCTTTAAATGCACAATGTGAATCATGGCTCACATCCCAGCTTCTCCACTTGACCAACCTGTCTCATCCATGTATCATTTTGATTAACCAAACAGTCTGAGAGCTCATCAAAGTAATTCAGTACAAGTTCCCACTATTACACAGTTAGTATATAATATATTTGCGCTTCCCAATTATTGGTAATATAAGCTATATAAAACAGAAAGCATGACAGCGTGACACATTTTGGATAACTAGTGGCAAAGACGTCAGGCCTTGGGAGTATTCTCATATTTTAAAAAAATGCAACACTGAGAAATGTTGAAAATACATTTGCTCATTTAAAGGTTATAATATATTTCATGAGTATTGTACCATGACTTACTTAGTTTACATATTTTGACGCCTCTTCTCATGCTTTGGTTATTAGACCCAAGCCAGAGCCCTCGTACTGCTATTTTCAAGGTAGTACAAAAGGGAGAGAAGGGGCAGAGGCATATACCACTGATGAGTTGACTCAAATCCAAAGAAACGTGGCCAGCCAGAATCCTACAAAGTAAGAGAAGATGAGAGCAGGTACAGCCAGGGGAAAAACAGCGTGTGGAGTAGTCTGTCCCGATTCATGTGGTGTCTAGTGGTGCTCAGTCAAAATATCATAGTTTAAATATTGACCTACACTAATATCGAGTTCTAAAAATCCTAGGGATAGAATATCGAAGTCAAGAATATCGTTGACCAGAATGTCGACTTTAAGGTAAGTGATATCGATTTTTTTAATATCGAAGTATGTATTATCGAAGTAAATAATATTGTTTGCAAAAATTGAGTTGTAAATAATATCGATTTTTTTTTAGTGGTATTTATTTTAGTATGTATTTTATATGTATGTTTAATTTTTTTTTAAAGTTTTTACATTATTTTTAAATATATGTATTAAATGTTTAGAAAATAGTATTTCTTTTTTTTAAGTACATTTTGCGTTTTAGTATCAGAGCGGTTTGTGGGTTTATAGGGGAATAGGGTCGGAAGCAATTTAAATATAATTAATTAGTTAACATGTGTTTATTTATTGTTATTGATAATTATTAATTGGTAATTAATTTTTATTAAGTGATTCATTTATAATTATATTAATTATAAATAATGTATTATTAATTTTTATTTACTGTTATTGTTAATTGATTTATTGTAAATTAATTATGAATTGGTAATTAATGTTAATTAATTGATTAATTGATAGTTCAATTAATTATGTGTTTTTAATATGTCACAGGTTGTAGGTTTATAAGGGAATAGGGTGGGAAGAATTTAAAATATAATTAATTAGTTAATATGTGTTTGTTTATTGTTATTGTTAATTAATGTATTGTTGATTAATTATTAATTGGTACTTATTTTTTAATAATTGGTTAATGTATTATTATATCATTGATAAATAATGTATTATTAATGTTTAGTTATTGTTAATTAATTTATTGTATATTAATTATTAATTGGTAATTAATTTTAATTAATTGAATAATTGGCAATTAAATTAATTATGTTATTTTAATGTGTGGTGGGTTGTGGGTTTATAGGGGAATAGGGTGGGAAATAATTTGAATAGAATAAACTAGTTAATATGTGTTTATTTATTGGTATTGTTAATTAATTTATTGTTAATTATTAATTGGTAAGTCATTTTTTTAATTGATAAATGTATGCGTAATGCATTGTGTGTTTATAGGGGAATAGGGTGGGAAGTAATTTAATGTTATTTAAGTGAATATTAATTTAAATTAATAGGTATTTATAAATAATTAATTTGTTAAATAATTATAAATATGTTATTATTTTTAAGAAATAAAATTATTTATAAGTATGTTAATTTAACCCCTATGCTATCCAACACTTTCCCTACTGTTGCACTCACTGGAGTGGGAATAGTAGTTTTTACCCCTACGCTATCCAACACTTTCTCTACTGTTGCACTCACTGGAGTGGGAATAGTAATTTTTACCCCTCCGCTATCCAACACTTTCCCCACTGTTGCACTCATTGGAGTGGGAATAGTAATTTTAACCCCTCCGCTATGCAACACTTTCCCTACTGTTACACTCACGTGAGTGGGAATAGTCATTTGTACCCCTCCTCTATCCAACACTTTCTCTACTGTTGCACTCACTGGAGTGGGAATAGTAATTGTTACCCCTACGCTATCCAACACTTTCCATACTGTTGCACTCACTGGAGTGGGAATAGTAATTTTTACCCCTACGTTATCCAACACTTTTTCTACTGTTGCAGTTACTGGGTTTGGAATAGTAATTTTATTTCTTCCTCTATCTAATATTTTTATGTATATTATTGTTTTATGTGTATAGATGTATTTATAATTTATAAAAAAATAAACATGTATAAGTGATTAAAATAAATATTCAAATATATTAATAAGTAAGTATATATTTATATATTATATGTATATGTTTAATGTATTTTAAAATATATATATTACTTATACTTTTTAAGCATTTTAAAGTATTTTAACCATGTTTATTTTAATTATATTTTGTATTTACTTTATTTTACATTTTTTTTAACAAATAAAAAACGATATTTTTAACAACAATATTTTTTGACATTGATATTTTTTTCTCAATATTTTTGTACTTACCTTAATGTAGATAGGATGTTGCTATTCTTGTCCTCGATATTTTTGCTGCAATATTGTTGTAGGTCGATATTTTGAACTTCGATATTTAGTCAGTGATCCGTGCCTAGTGAGTTAGTGCAAATAAGTAGGAGATGGGCAAAGGAACTGCTCTGAATTATTGAGCTATAGATGGTTTAGGGTTGGGTGTAGTTTGTATGAAGCCAGATCATGGAGAAAAAAAGCATTCCTGTTCCACAACCAGTAGATGTAGAACTGCCTGCCCGTTGCTGCAACACCACCACTTCCAACCCGAATCAAATGACTTCAGCAGCACTGCCACATCACAGGATAGACTGGAAGGGGAACACGGGGCGTGGCTAAAGATACGACCAACAATGAGCCCTTAGGAATCGGGCACGCAGCATGAAGCTACAGACATAAAGAAAGGACCATGCTGCACTTGTGCTGTTTCATATTAGAACAAAAACACTGTATCCTTGCCTTTCCTTAACAACACACTCGCCATTCCCAGTGCTTTAAATCATTACAAATATTTCCTTGTAATTAGCAATAAAAATAACTACTATTAGTCTACTCTACTCTACATAGCTATTACCACTGATCAGGATTCTATGTATTTTCTCACTGTACTGATAAAGATTACTCTGCCTGTTTAAGATTACATTCATGTGAATGATTTGATGTCAGTGCCTGCAAGTACAGCTCTTTGCCCAGAGCCTGCAGCCATCTTTAAGTGGTGGGTTAGGTGTTTTAAGAACCTATCAACAAATGTAGATGTCTCAGTTACCTTCTTCTAAAATCTTTGTATGCTTCATATTTTCAGTAAAAATATAGATTGGACTTTAGTATACAGAAAATATATATCATGAACTATATTTTGAGATTTTATTTAATAGGTGTAAATTTGCTAAATTTTCAAAAGGAAACATAGTACGTAAACAATAATTCCAGATAAGCCTAAAATTATTAGTAAATCAGAGATTATACATAGAAACTGTGTGATTTAGGGCAGTGGTCGAAGTGCATAAAAAAAAGTAAAGGGATCTTTGATATTTTGTGCAATGGGGTGGGGGCAGTGAGTGAGCGAGCGGGGTGAAATGTGTATTTAAAAAACATGCGAGCAATGCTTCTCAATCCCAAGGCAATACTCCACAGGAGTTAAGTTGTAAGAAAAGGTGAGCCATACACAAACCTTTAGCCATTTGCAGGCTATGAGTTTGGAATGACTACAACATAAGCAAATCCAAACCAGTGGGATGGGTCAGACCCCACAAAGTACATACAACAGGTCACCTGACAGCTGCACTGTCTAGCTCGGCCTAAAAAGGAGGGGGGAATTTCACTTTCATTCCTTTTCTCACTTTCTCAAGCCGAAAACTTTCCCTGGATCTTTTGCTGCTCTGAAGTGTCTTGTTCTGCTTGAGTGCGGGGCTTAGCCTTTCAGTAAGTACTATGTAGTATACAGTGCTATGGAATATGTAACAACATCGGGCCTGGCAGCGCCTGAAGCAAGACCATGTATTGTGAAAGCAGGTTGCATCTAGACACGGGCAGCTTCTAACCCATCTCTGCATGGCTCCTTAGAACAGATTATAGTTGGATAGACTTCTTTCTGATCAAGTTTCTATTATTCCGCATTAAAGTCATTGCAATGATCATCGTGGCTTGGGCAGACACATACTCTTAAATGTGTGTGATTTTACAGAATAAAAAAAGTACACATTTTAATATTTATTTTTGGTTAGTTGGCACCCAAAAGTCAATTTTTTAATTAAGTCTCAGATTGCTCCTACACATCCTTAGGAGAGCCCTCCTTCAGTTTGAGTTAAATGGTTTGCTTTTTTTTTTATTGCATGTTGCCTTATCACAACTGCAGAGCGATATTGACTGGTACAATAATTGGAATTAACTTGTAGCTGCCTAAAACTTCCATGTCCAGTATGTAAATCATTTTGATTGTTGTTGTGTTTTTTTATTATTACTATTCTTTTTTTTCCAGCAAGTTGTGTGCCTTGAAAAATAGGGGTACAATGTGTAATGTTACCGCATGGCACTGGCTTATTTTTCGAGTCCTGGAAGTTTCTTTTACAAATCAGCGTTGTAAGTTATGCGCATTCAATTGGTATACTAGAACTAAATCAACCTAAAAATCCCAAAGTGCACTTATTTAGTAAATAAATGTCCAGGACTGGAAACCGTGTCAGTGATGTGGAGGCACCTTGTAAGACCAAAGTAAGCAAGGTGTTTCAATGCATTCAGAAACCTCACTGTGCATTCACAATGTGTTTAAATGCATTCACAAGTGCATTCACAACATGCCTTCACAAGGTGTTTAAATGCATTCAGGAACCTCAGTAATTTAGACAGCAGGTGTTGTTGGTTTCTAACTATATATGCCGCTCTTTTGACTCTCTGTATTAAATGAGACTTGTTTTGAAACTTATTTCGTTTTGAACTGTGCTGCTGCCAGTCACAGAGAAGCTTTAGAAAGCCTTTGAAAGTACACCTGTTAAGGCCCAAGACACACACAAACAGTGTCTTAGGGGTAATACGTACATAGTAAATTGATCATGCGCCAAAGTGAGTTGGAGTGGAAAAAAAGGTGGCGAGAGTGCCTGTGGAAGGCGCTGTTATCTGGGGCTCAAACTTGGAAAAAGGCATACTCTTTTGCATAAAGTGCTGAAAGATATGAATGCTCATTGGCCAGGTTAGAGCCGGGTCCAGAGAGTTTTCTTAATAGAGAACTGTACCACCTAGTGCCAAATCTGGTTCGCTTCGGTTGTTTGTGTGCCTTCTACTGAAAACAAGTAATTGGCGGGAATGTCTGCTTCGTCATGATAGACTTTGCCTTCTAAAGACTTTAAAAATGTTGATTTAAAAATGGGCATAGTTACTTCAAAATTAATAATCCATGTCAAATTTGGGGCAAATCCTTAGTATTGCAATGTGACTTTATCACTTTAGTATTCTTTACTTTGAGCCATGGTGCACACCAACCGGTGTTGCTGTGGGAGATGTCTAAAGAACATTGACAAAGTCAAAAGATCTGGCATAGGTGAAACCTATTGGCTTTGCCGTTGCTTGTTCCTTTAGGGCAAGCGTTGACCTCGCTTAAGCATGTGCAGTTGGATTACCCATCTTAAACAAGCATTTACAATGCAACGGTTTCGCCTTTGGAAAAGTTAGAGCTAGTGGCATTGTAAATGACAACATTTTTATTTATGTGTTGGCTTTGAAAACATAAATAAATGGCATTGTCATTTACAAAGCCAATAGCCTAATCTCTCGCAAATGCGACACCTATTGCATTTGCACCCACATACACACACACAAAACCGGATTCACAAGAAGGGAACAGAGGCACACACAAAACCGGGTCACAAGCAGGCAACTGAGGCACACACAAAACCGGGTCACAAGCAGGCAACAGAGGCACACACAAAACCGGGTCGCAAGCAGGCAACAGAGGCACACACAAAACCGGGCCGCAAGTAGGCAACAGAGGCACACACAAAACAGCATTGCAAGCAGGCAACAGAGGCACAAACAAAACTGCATTGCAAGCAGGCAACAAAGGTACCCACAAAACCGGGTCGCAAGCAGGCAACAGAGGCACACACAAAACTGGATCACAAGCAGGCAACAGAGGCACACACAAAACCGGGTCGCAAGCAGGCAACATAGGCACACACAAAACCGGACTGCAAGCAGGCAACAGAGGCACACACAAAACCGGACCGCAAGCAGGCAACAGAGGCACACACAAAACCGGACCGCAAGCAGGCAACATAGGCACACAGAAAACCGGACTGCAGGCAGGCAACATAGGCACACACAAAACCGGACCGCAAGCAAGCAACAGAGGGACACAGAAAACCGGACCACAAGCAGGCAACAGAGGCCCACACAAAACCGGACCGCAAGCAGGCAACAGAGGGACACACAAAACCGGACCGCAAGCAGGCAACAGAGGCACACACAAAACCGGACCGCAAGTAGGCAACAGAGGGACACAGAAAACCGGACCACAAGCAGGCAACAGAGGCCCACACAAAACCGGACCACAAGCAGGCAACAGAGGGACACACAAAACCGGACCGCAAGCAGGCAACAGAGGCACACACAAAACCGGACCGCAAGCAGGCAACAGAGGCAAGGACCAACCTCCTTTAAGCTTAGGATGTCAAGATGAAATAGGAAGGTCTTATATACCTTCTGGTAGTGCAGGGCACTTAAAAAATACTGGAAAAAAGTGGGGGGAACGTATCTGACATTGTGAAATATACAATGTTCCCACTCCGAAAAATATATATTTTTAAATATCCTAGACCAGACTGACATAGATACCATAAGGCTTCGTGAGATTGGGGCTTATTATTGCTGAGAGATTATTGCACAGACGCGCAGGACGACTGTAGGGTTCTGGAAAAACGCAATTATGAAACGAGGGGCTGTCACCATCTACACTATCGTGCATGTGGGAGGTGGAGGAGAGGTTAGAGACTGAGATAGCACCTCTATTGACTATAAATATTTAAGAACTGTGCTGTCAATCTCTGTATGCTATGACCAGGCTCGTGCATGGTAACCTGATATTGCTGTATACGTGTATCAAATTTTTAACAAAATTAACTTTGTATACCTTTAAAACACTAATAAAAACAGTTGTTAAAAAAAGAGCGTAGCTAACAGAGTGTGTAGAGATCTGTGTACGGAGCTGTTGCAGAAAGAATCTCCTCCCAGTATGGTGTCTGGCTCATTGTGTGATGCACATTGCTTTAAAGCCGACATGCCCAGGTGAGGTCGGCCAGTCTATAGGTTGAAGGGTTGGTTATATGAGAGCACAGGAATGCCCTTATTTGGCCAAATGGGGAGGCGCTTGTTGTTGGAAGAAACGCTGTACCCGGGCACAGACAGCCAGACACAAGCGGCTGTCGATGGGAGCAACCTGCAGGGGCAGAGAGACACGAGAAGTCAGAAGGGCTGGGGCAGTCAATGCAGTCACTGCACGTGCAGCGGAGCAGGCAACGCGGCGCAGGGCTAGTGGGGCCCGAACTCACAGGGATGGGGCTCTGACCTGGTGGCGACTAATTAGCTCACCTACGGGAGTTACCCCACGGCCTAATGTATAGTCAAAGCTGAAATTCATGCTTTGCTACACAGGCTAGCTTTGAGAGTCTGTATATGTGAACAAAGCACATATTCATTTCTTAGGCAAACATTTCATGTCTAATGTGAAGGTTTATGGGAATGCGTGAGTTGCCACAAAGAATAATGTATGCATTTATAAACATTTAAACATCAGCCCATTACGAAATAAACAGCGGCTCCTTGTTTGCCTGACAGTTAAAGATATTCCAGGGAAGCCACAGATTGTCATTAAAGCTAGTAGCGTTTGTCTTTTAAACTTAACACTCATCTCCGGAATGTCCTGTAAAATCAAAGGCAATGAATTGTGCTAGAGACGAGTAGAAATTCGGATGCGGAGCACTAAGACCGTGCCATGCTTTCATTCTGGGAGCCCTTTCCTGGTGTGCTGTATAGAAACTATACTTCTGCATTAGAGCTTTGAAGTGCCTGCCGAGTTTAGCGCACAAGCCCGACTTTAAAAAAAAAAAAAAAAAATGTGAACAGGTTAAAATCCTATTGGTTTTACTTTTTTTTATAAATCGCTTCTAAGTTTTCCACGTATTATGGGGCGGAGGAGAGATAGGCATAAGGAGAAAGGGAGTCTGATGGATGGGAGGAAAGCAAGGGAGAGACGCAGGAAACGAACGAGGGGCATGGGGTGGGGGGACTTTAGCACAACGGCGTCAGGGGAGTGAGGGGGGGACACGAGCACAATGAGCAACAGGCCACAACAGGGGTTTACTCATCAGTTTAGCAAAAGACAAGTAATTCTGCTGAACGTCGGCGCGGTTTGAAAATAACAATTTTAAATGTTGCAGCAGCATAAAAGAGGGATTGAGTCGGGATGTTATTTCTTAGCCCAGACAAAGTCGCTGCTGGAAATAAAAGTTCTCCGCCCCAGTCGCATTTCAAAGAGGCCGGTTTTGAATGTGCTGTCTGATTTGTGCCCCTCCTGGCCAGCCTCTGCTTTATCAGGCCCCGGCCAGCTCTGCAGTGCGCCAGGCTATTGTCGGCGCAGACGTTTCGGAGCAGGGCTGCACGTGGCCGAGCACCGCTGCCGCTGCCGCGGAGGCTTTGAATTACTTTGTGAGGAAGCTGCTGCCTGCAGTGGAGACGAGGGAATAATAGCCCAGCCTGAGAAAAGAACAGGCTGATGTGCAGCAGTGTGAGCACTGGCCGCGGCAAGGAATAATGAATAGAGAAAGCGCAGAGGGCGACGGGGAGGGAAGAGGACAGCAAGGGGGAGAGACGGCGGGAGATGGAAGTGGGGGCGGAAGAGAGAGTAAGAAAACAAGATCGAGAAGCAGCCATGGGCACCCTTCAGTGACTGCAGCACACATGGGCAGCTGGCAGCGCATTCCTCTGAGAGACAGCGGGACCCGCAGACAGACAAAGGGAGGGGGCGTTTATACGCGCCGGTAATAGCCGAGGGAAAGGGGGCCAGTGAGGGCACAGAAAGAAAGAATACTTTTAGAAGGGCCGGTGACGGCAAAAAAAGACAAGCATTACGGGCAGAGCTCACTCTCCTGCGGGATACAGAGCAGGGGCTGAAATCACTCTCCACCGGGCGCCATCTTCAAAGAAATG